>NW_026731661.1:1840000-3190195 GCF_028476545.2 Physella acuta
CTTTTTAAAAAGCTTTGTTAGAAAACAAGTTTTAGCCGTTATTTCGCGTTTCAGAAAACTGTTTAAATAAACTGTAATAGGAATTGATTGAAATACTCCATGTTGACAAAGATCAGATAAGATTTTGGAAAAAAATATCGATGTTTTAAGAAAAATTCAATTGCAATTTAGATGGAAGTTGTAGGCTGAGGTGTTACGTCATTTTATGGGGTGGGGTCTGGGTTTTGTGACGATGCGTGACGGAGGGGAGAGGGGTGGGAGAGGTAAAAATCTTTCGAAAAAGCGTGATGTCATTTATGGATAACCCCAAAAAATCCAAGAAGTATTTGCGACTTTGTATTTGCATGCCTCTAGATATCACTTAAACAAGCCCTGGATTAGTGATGGTATTCAATATATTGGCAAATTGTATTGATATATGTATGTGGTGTATGTTTCACCAAATTTTATCTATTATATTTTGGATAGTGTGGTGAGAATAATTATGTTAATAATCAGATGTGTTGTTTGGTGTAAAATATACACTTATATATATATTATAAATATATATATATTATTGAACGTGATGGCGCAGCTATTGAACGTGATGACGCGTGTGGTGTGATTGGATAAAATGCCTACTAATTCGGTCCAAATTTTAATTAATTCAAATAAATTTTTGTGACCGAACGAAATGATATTTTTGAAAACTTTCTTCGGCAATATTGTTCTAAATTATGGCAGAAATCGATTGGTACATGTTTCAAGTCGCCGAGATATGGGCAAAAAACTGACTTTTTTTCGAGGTTTTTTGGCTTTTCCGGGGAAATCCATGAAAGAAACCCGCAACTTTTATGGCCTATGTTCATCCTGGTAACTTGCTTAACATAATTGCTTTTGGAACTAGTCATCGATATTGCTTCGTTGAGGAGGAGATACGACTTAAAGCTGCGGACACACATCCATCCATTCCAAGAAAAGACGAGTTAATAAACGCAATTCTCCAGAATGGAAATTGCGCTAAAAAAAAAAACTCGTAACAGCATTTGAGTTTATTTAAAAGTAAGCACAGTGCATTTATTTTTATGTTATCTATGTTTTTCAGAATTGTAACCTTTCTTTTTTGTATCTTTCCAGTTTTACAAATGTTTGACCTAAAAACCTCTGTCCACTACCAAATATTATCTTTTATTTCCGCCTTGAACTTTTCGATAAAATACTAGATGGTCTACTCTGTTTATCTGATGACCTTTTGATAAACATAAAATTAATCTTAGGTTTTGAATAATACAGATGTATATGGTATATATTTTCGTTAGTTTCATCATATATGTTACAGTTTACCCTGATATTATTCTCAAATTACCGCTATTCAAATGCAATAAAATATTAATCATTTAAATGAGGATAACAGAGATTAGAACATCATTATTTAAGTTATTGAACAAGTTGGATTATAAAAAAAAACGTATACAGATACAATGCAAATATAGGTGATACTATTTTTTAAATCTCAAGAAAATCATCAAAATAATATTTATTCCAATGTTTTATTATTCAAAAAAAAAAAAAATACTAGGTATGAAACGTTTTGACGAAGTTGTGTCTTTTTTAGTTAAATAAAGTGTTAAGTTCAAAATTAATGACTTCAAATGTAGATTTAGTCATTTTTCAAAGTAAAAAACTCAAAATAACCACGTTACAATTAGATATTTAAATAACAGAGTGTGCATCATTATAATGTGCTCGCTTGGTCAGGTGTGTAGGGCTAACGGTCAGCCCGACCACAAAAAGAGAGAGAGGCGGTTTGTTATAGAAACACATGCAGCGAAAAGTTGAGTAAATGTAATATAATGACGTCACGTTGATTAACCGATTTTATAATCTTTGATCGCTAGACAGCTAAAAAATGCAGGAAAATGTTCGGTCTACAGCATCTTCAATAAAAAAAAAAAAAAAATACTGCCCGCGATCTCTGACTCTTTATGAAAAATGGCGGGTCAAAAAAGCCTTTAAAATTAAGGGGCAAGGTACACAACGTCACGGCGCGATCATTCTTTCAATAAATAACCCTTTTAGATAGTCTTAGCTAAACGATTTAGAGAATGATATGTTAAGATGTGGTACATCAAAGGGACTTAACTTAATTTACATTTTATAAGGGAAACAACTACACATTCTTTTGTTGATTAACGTTTACCTAAATAGTACAAAAATATTAAACAGCTATTACATTATTATTTTATTTTTCTAATATCAACTTATGCGTTCATATGTATTGTTCAAGAGATCAGTTTTGATATAAAAATGTAACTAAATTGTTATTGTATTCAAAATCTTAAGAACTATTCAAAGATGTGACATAATTTCTTACATACTTTGAGCTTGAGCTTCTAATAACGTTCTTTTCACGTCTTTGGTTCTCTATAAGTATTTAATTTTATGACGAATTGGAAATTAATCTGCTAACACAGGGGTCGGCTCTTTCGATGTCAAAGTGCGGCTCTACAGCTCTTTGCACACATATTAATAGTTATATTACTTATTTTTCAATATTCAAAACAAATATTTTACTGTAAAGTAACACAAGTTTAAACAGGATAAAAACACTCATCAGAGAACAGTGATAAATGGTGGAGTAGAGAGTACATGGACAGCTAATTGCCGCTTGGACAATAGGCCCAGCCCCTCCGCCGTGCTATGGACAGTAATTCCATGCTTGCCACTGCATTTCCTATTTGTCAGTAATCATTAATTTGACCTGAGTGACGTTGTTTTTCTTTTAGTTATTAGCATCCTACGGTCGAGATAGGTAGTGGACTGTGGGGTACGAGTTTACCCTGGGCTCTGTGTGGTGGTAAATAAGCCTGGTGAGAACCAAAGGACAGAAGTGACCGATACACGGTAATCAAACCGATATCCAAGCCACTTATTAGGAGTTTGCCGTGTTGAGGCCTGCCTGGCTAATTGAGAGACACCTTCTGAGCCGGTGATATCCGTAAAGACAAAAAAAAAAGTTAACAGCTTCTAAAGTGGATTGGGATAGCCCAGGGGTCTGCAACCTGCGGCTCGCGAGCCGCATGCGGCTCTTTTGATATCAAGATGCGGCTCTCCAGCTCCTTGCGAAAATACTAATAATCTTAATAAAAAAATAAAATAATTGAAATAAAAAAATGTTAGTGGCTCTTTAAAACCAAGGAAATTTTGAAAATTGTAACTTTTGGCTCTTCTGCTTCAAAAGGTTGCCGACCCCTGGGATAGCCCATAAAGTTATACTATTTGATTACTAATTTTATTACTCTGGCGAAACATGTGTATGATTTTATATGAATAAATATTATTTCATATTTAAAGCTATTTTTTGAAAAATAACAAATCAAATTTATTTACATAATATTAATCAAAAACTAAATATTGAATTAAAAAAAATGTTGCTCTTTAAAAACTGGGAAATTTTGTAAATTGTAGCTTTTGGCTCTTCTGTCTCACAAGGTTGCCGACCCCTGTGCTAACATCAATTTGAAATCTAAAGAAAAAAAGAATACTAACGAGACGAAAACTACATTTCCTTCTGCTCATGATTGCCTTGAATAAGAAAATACACCTGGTTTCTTAAATGTGTTAGATAGTAAAGAGTTCAATTGGGATCAGCTCGAAAAACGTCTAGACAATGTCAATGCAGATCAACAATAACAGATGTCAAGAAGAATGTTACCAGCTAAGATGGCCGCCGTAGCATATGTTTGTAAATAGTGCTTCGTATTTTTCCATTTTTAATGTGTTATCTGTGACCATTTTGTGTTGTTTTTATTTTTTTAAAAATTGGATTTTAATAACAGTGATTGAATCGAGATACCCTTGTTATCTTGATTTAGTCTGCATGTTTTTATTTCTGCCTGTGGAGTTCATTTGTAAGGAAATTTTCATACTAAGCAAAACAATTGAAACGTGTTGAGTGTATTTTGGTCCTGGTGTGGCCAAAACACAAAAACAAGAATGGATGACAATAACTTATTCTTTGACGTCTGCATACCGCTATTCAATGCTTTCTTCTAAGAACCAAATACAACCACAACAAATATTGCAATTACACTTAACTTAAATAACACGGCTAGACAAAGAGCAGAAGACGTAAACAGACTAGTAGCAACGGCTATTTATAGATCAACTATATGGAAATATATGTTAAAAAAAAATCAGAATTTAATTTTTAAAAAAAAAATGTGTTAAAATATATATTTCAAGAAAAGCTCAACATAGCTAAGAAATTGTAGTTAATAAACGTCTAAATGTCTAAAATATACGAGTGTTACTGAAACTTTTCTTTACTATAATGTTTCAGGCACGAAAGTTGCACAATTTTAACTTGTGTTTTATATATTATTGCTTTAAAATTACTTTAATCATTGACGAATACCTATGTATTTTTGAAGGTGTTTATTTGTCTTGTATTGATTTAATTTCGTCTTTTTCTGTCAGCCTGTCTGTAGAAGGTCACCGAACAAAAGTGCAGTACATAGGCACACATCAATTATACCAAACAATACAACATTACATACCTCTTCTCTAGCTGTCAAAGACCGTTGTTATTAATACCAAACAATAAAATGTTGCAAGACTTATTTTCTAGCTGGCTAATGCTCATGTCGATCATACTATCTGATACATGGATAATAAAAACTAATACTTAACATAGCAAGGCATTTGACACTGTAAATTAAATATTTGAAGCAAAAATAAAACATACATAATTATGTTTAAGGATTACCATTGTAATTCTTCATCAGTCCTCGTAAGCCGACAATGCAAACAGTAATACTAAAGCGAACATGGCATGGTAAACTGCCGCTGTAAATTATATGTCTGAAGCCAAAAAAAAGCTTAAAGTGTATTAGAATAAAGGAAAAATATTTTAGGAGTCACCTATAGTTTTAACTAATACAACCAACTGTTTTAATTTTCTATTTTTATTGGATCAAAATGTATCTCTGTACGTTTTTATACAAGTATTGTCTAGCTTTAAGAGACCCTTAACTTTTAAAATTTCAAATAGTAGTCCTAAATTGATTTGTTTTAGAATTTACAAAACAAGTAGTCTTTTGATTTTTGTTTTAACCTGGCAACTAACTGGAGATGAGAATAATAATGACAGTTAGCGATCACTAGCGCGTAATTCATCTTCCCTTTATCTAATTAATGTAGTCATCTTTTAATAACTTTTAATGACCAATTTATTATCTAATTAGAAAAAAAATAGGAATTCATGATAATTACCGGAAAGACACTTGCCAGATGGTCATTTTTCCTAAATTTCTTTAATATTGGAATTGATGTTTTCCTCATTGTGAGAAATGCTCGAATGAACCTTTACCTGAATTGACGTTTGCTTGAATTCGGACAATGATGAAAGCCTGACCTGCCAAGGTGAAAAAGATAATTACTGGAGATGGCCATCACTTGTTATCTAGTGTTGTCTACACTCAAAGTGTTCATTTAAATATCAAACCTGTCAAAAGATTGTCCACGGGACAGGTAGAGTCCACTTGTTTACGTGACCTCGACATATAAATGAATGGGGATATCAGCACTATATCCAGCCGCCTTAACTAACCCTAACACAGAAAGTTTGTTGGTCTTCGCTACATGTTCTTACACACGCCAATTTGACGGAATTTTAATATCATTTTTGATCTCCATACCATTCAATCGTGCTATAGACTTTTTTTTTAACTATTTTAAATAGGTGAACCCGCGTATTTGTGGACTGGTGTTTTAATAGCAATAGCAGATTTCATACTGATTTGTATCAGAATGTTTCAAAAATGAATTAGGTTTGTGTCATTAACTAGCTCCGATGCACATCCAGTTGTAACTTTTTAAAAGTGTTTCTTTACAGTGAACCGTTTTTCGCGCTGATTCGCACATCTTTGTTTTAGTTTAAAGAAAAATGTTTGCGTAAAAATGAGTTGACATAAACATTGTTTTCGATCAAACATTAGGTTGTGCCCGAAAGTAATTACTAATACCCTAGATAGTACGGGAGTTAAAAACATAACATAAAGAAGACTAATTGAAAATGTTGCTTGTATTACAATGCTGGGCATTAATTAGAAACATATAATATAGGTTCTATAGGCATAGTAAATAATTGTCTGGGCCTAAATTAACTTAAAACAAATTCTAATTACTGTGTCTCATGTTAGACTATAAGAAAAAGGCCATTGAAAAGTTTCATTTTTAAATGAGATGTCACAGTCAGTGTTTATAAAGCAACGTTAAAATTATGCCAAAACTGATGCACTTTATCCATAAAAGAAATGCTCTGGTTATAAACACCATAATCGTAAAGATCCCAGCATTGATATATGGAATATTCAAATCACACTGTGGGTGTGGCAGTTAATGGAACCTCCACAGTTTTATCACAGAGTTTATCTAATGAATGATATTGAGAAAGATTACTACGAGTTGATGTATGCTTTGATTGTCCTTCTAGAGTACCAGTCGACAGTATTGGGTCATACACGTGAAGAGGAAAAAATAAAAGATTTAATACTGGAGGTTAGTCATGAGATCAAGAAAGTCTAAAAGAAATGACAATATATTGTTATTTTGTTTTCTAGTGTTAGAAAAGTTAGCAGAGGTAGCTTTATCTTCAGGAGCTAACAATACAAATGAATAAACCGGGAGTGATATCCCCTAAACTTTCTCAAATATTCTTATATAACAATACGGGGAATGGCAACTCGGAATATAGACAGTATTTTAAACCATTTATAATTACTTAAACTTTTTAAAAAATAGAATCTCGTAGAAAAAAAACAACTGCACACTAAGTGAGGAGGTTAGCCATGAGATCAAGGAAGTGTAAGGGGAGCATAAGGTGGACTAAGTGTGTCTGTATAGTGCCTGTATGGTGCCTGTATAATGACTGTATGGTGCCTGTATGGTGCCTGTATAGTGACTGTATGGTGTCTGTATGGTGCCT
Source organism: Physella acuta (assembly GCF_028476545.2). Lineage (NCBI taxonomy): Eukaryota > Metazoa > Mollusca > Gastropoda > Physidae > Physella > Physella acuta. Next base: position 1,846,968 of record NW_026731661.1, read on the forward strand.
GTATAGTGACTGTACGGTGCCTGTATGGTGCCTGTATAGTGCCTGTACGGTGCCTGTATGGTGCCTGTATGGTGCCTGTATGGTGCCTGTATGGTGCCAGTATGGTGCCTGTATGGTGCCTGTATGGTGCCTGTATGGTGTCTGTATGGTGTCTGTATGGTGTCTGTATGGTGCATGTGTGGTGCCTGTATGGTGCATGTGTGGTGCCTGTATGGTGCCTGTATGGTACCTGTATGGTGCTTGTATGGTGCCTGTATAGTGATTGTATGGTGCCTGTATAGTGCCTGTATGGTGCCTGTATGGTGCCTGTATAGAAGAATGTAAGCTGTCACCACGTCAATCTGTTTTTGGATTGTACTTTGATTTTCGTTATTCTACTGTGGATGTATCATTGTTATTTATTGTGGTTTATTTTAATGATGTAAATAAAGTTGAAAGTTGAAAGAACTGTTAGTTGTATTCATTGAAGCAAGAACCCACATAAACACCGTATTGTCATATTAACACATACGTGATGTTACAAACGATATATAGGAAATCTATCCAAAAACATTTTAAATACAAAATTAAATAAGAGAATAATGGCGGACAGCAAAACAAACAATACAATAAAATCCGTAAAACTATTCCTAATTAAATGAATAGTAAAATAAAACAAAAACATGATTAATGATGTTGCCATTGTTTGCCGTGGTACATTCTATACATACATATTAAATAAAATAAAACCGATTAGACACAATGTCATGCCCCTGTGCTAAGCTAACCGATTATGGTTAGACGTAAATGAGAATAATATTGCTGCGATATGATATATGAAAGGTGTCATCCATAAATGACGTCACGCTTTTTTGGACAATTTTTAAATCCCCCCTCCCCTCCGTCACAAATCGTCACAAAAAGCCAGACCCCCACCCCTAAAATGACGTCACACCTCAGCCTACAACCCCCCCCCCCCCTTAAAATTGCAGTTGAATTTTTCTTAAAAAAATATTTTTTTTCCAAAATCTTGTCTGAACTCTGTCGATATAGGGTATTTTAATCAATTCATATTAAAATGTATTAAAAGTTTTCTCAAACCCAAAATTACGTCAAAAATTCGTTTTCTAACCTAGCTTTTTTATATTTCAAAACTGTGACGTCGCACCATCTGACCCCCCCCCTCCCCATCGTCACAAATTTACGGACCCCGCTCCCTATACCAGTGTGACGTCATTTATGGACGACCCCAAAGATACTTTACTGTATTTTACATTTTACAAGGGAAACAACTTACAAAGTATTGTGTTGATGAATGTGTACCTTAGCAGTACAAAAATAATATACATGTATTGAACTAAATATTAATTTTCAAATAACAACTAATAAATTAGTATATTTCATTTAATATATTAGTTACGATATAAACATATAAATAAATTACTTTTGTATTTAAAATCGTAGGAACCATTTAGAGATGTTACATACCATGTTATTTATATTGTGACGGATCTTCGATCAATTAACTGAATGTTCCAAATACGCTATCATTTTTTTATTACATTCTTACGATTTTATTGATTGTTATATAAAACAAAAGTAGCATTCATGTAATAATATAGTAATTAACTTGAAAGAGTGTTTCGCAAATCGGTTAGGACAGGGGTCGGCAACCTTTCGAGATGGAAGAACCAAAAGTTACAATTTATAAAATGTCCAAGTTTTTAAAGAGTCGCTAACATTATTATTTTAATTTTGGTATTTGATTAGGATCAGGAGAATACGTTTAAAATAAATAGGTTTACGCTCTAAAGTTTGAAATAATATATATATATATATATATATATATATATATATATATATATATATATATATATATATATATATATATATATATATATATATATATATAAATGTATTTCGCACGAAACATATGAAAGCATTTTGGCTATCTCTGCTAGTATAAAAATTTCAAATTATATAATTATGGCGCTATATCTGCCCAGTTTAGAAGCTAGCAACTGAAAAACTACGGCACTCAGATCAAATGGATGAATGCTGACATATAAAGAAATGCTATCTCAATAAAAAAAAACATTCACTATTGAACTTGGAACCATTGCCACGGGACTGACCCCAGCATAGTTGTGGGGCTGGGACTAGTGTTCAAGCAGCCGTCATCTCTCCGTATACGCACTACTCAGTGTTTTTAATTTTATTTGAAGATGTTTGGTTGTTGCTGTTTTTTTTGTACAGCATAACATTTATTATGAGTTTTGAAAATGATATAATATAATTATTATTATGTGTGCATGGAGCTGGAGAGCCGCATTTTGATATCAAAAGAGCCGCATGCGGCTCGCGAGCCACAGGTTGCCAACTAATGAGTTAGGAAAGTGTCATTAAATAGCTCCTATACACAATCAGTTACCACTTTTTCGTTGTTTTTCCTTTCCTTGAACACTTACGCTTGCTAATCGGGTTACTCGTATCTCAAATTTTGCTCGTATATCAAAGCACATTTTAGCTTGCTGAACAGCTCGTATTACAACGCTCTCTTATATTGGGGCACCACTGTATGTAAACAAAAAAAAAGTTTACACTTTAATAAACAAATCTACGACTAGTTTAATCAATGACATTATACTAGGTGAAAATGTAGATCATTAAACTATTGAAATCACGTGAGGCTAACATGTTTTAACTGTATACAGAAAAATAGTATCATAAAAATGTGTTCATTTTCCAACGGATGTTGTACATAACAACATTTTCGATCAAACTTTGGGTTTTGTTCTAAAGTTTTTATAAATACCCTAGGTAGAATGGGTTTTAAAAACATAACATAAAGAAGGCATTTTAAAAAGTATGTTAGCATTCCTGTTAGGGGTCAGTTGTAGGTTAGATATAAATAGGTTAGAATAATCTAGAATACGGGGAGAGCGTGTGTGAGTTAAGTTTACCCTAAAGTATTTTTAACCTCTGTGTGTTTATGTATTGCTCTCCCAATGTCGAATGCGGTATAAAAGCTGGAGTGAATGATTGTTTGTATGTTAGGTGTTAGTTGGTAGCGGTTAGGACGAGGGCTATTCTGGAATGTGAATATTTGAGACCGAATAAAAGTATGGAACGTAAACCCGAGTCGTTCTTGACTTGCAACTAACCAGGACGTAACAATTCCAATGCTGAACATTAATTAGAAACATTATGTATGTGCTCTATTAGAATAGCAAATAATATATTTTGCCTAAATTGACTTAAAACATATTCTAATTACGGTGACTCATCTCAACTATAAATAAACATTCGTTATTGTCTGTAAAAATATATCAGCAACAACCAGAACAGGTGGAGAACATGTTACATCTAAGCCAGAACATAGCTGATTTTGTAACGAGAGAAAAAAGTCACGAAGAGAGAAAGCAACAAAGAAAAGAAACGAGAAATTTAAAATTTATAATAGTGACAAAAATGTGACATAATGTGTAAATTTTAATCCATCCAAAACTATTTTAAATCCAACTTAAAATTAGAGAAGAATGGCGGATAATAAAACAAACAATATAACATTACTTCTTAATACTCGATATTAAACGAATAGGAAAATAAAACAAAATAAGCATGGAAAATACCGTTGCAATTGTTTGCCGTAATTATTATCTACACTCAACACATTTATTAAATAACATAAAATTGACTAGACTCATATTTCTGTGCTACGCTCACCAATTGAGAGAAAGACTTATATTAGAATTATATTTTTTGAATGTGATAAATGCAGGGGACTGAACTTAATTTGCATGTTACAAGGGAAATAACTAACACCTTCTTTTGTTGATTAACGTATACCTAAACAATGCAAAAATAGTAAACATCTATTACATTAATATATTAAGTTTGTAATACCAACTTTTACGTTCGTTTATATCATGTAAGTGATAAGTTTCGATTTGAAAATGAAACTAAATTGCTTGTGTATTTAAAATCGTAAGAACCATTCAAAAATGTTATACATTTTCTTACATACTTTGAGCTTGAACTGTAATTAACGTTCCTGAGGGGTCAACTGTTCAAGAAATTTTATTTTTTTATGACGAAACTACGAATGTAACTTTGAGCTAATGCAGCGGTCGTCAACCCTTTGAGACGGAGCCAAAGTTGCAATTTTCACATTTTTTTTTCAGTTTTTAAAGAGCCACTATTATTTTATTATTTCAATGTTTTATTATTTGATTAGGATTAGGTAAATAAATTTGATTTGTAATTTAAAATGAACAGCTTAAAATATGAAATAATATTTATTCATACATAACATACACTTGTTTCGCCAGAATAATGTAATTAGTAAGCAAAAAATAAAAAAATATAGTACTATCCCAATCCACTTTAAAAGCTGTTAACTTTTTATTTTCTTTGTTTTCGGAAATCACCGGCTCAGGAGGTGTCTCCTATTAGCCAGACTGGCCTCAACAAGGCAAACTCCGACTAACTGGCTTATATATCGGTTTGATATATCGTGTATCGGTCGCTTCTGTCCTTTGGTTCTCACCAGGCTTATTTTCCACCCCACTAAAGGCAGGGTAAACTCGTACTCCACCGTCCAGTACCCGGCTAAACAGTAGGAAGCTACTATTACAAATAACTAAAAAAAAACTACGCCAATCACATTAAATTTATGATTTCTGACAGATAGGGAAATGCTTTCTAATAACATTTTACACTAATGATCAAAATCATCTAATTATAAACAACACCCTTACCAACCCAATACAAATCGAGACCTCCGTTAGGCTAGGATGTCCACTATCCTCACTATTGTATATACTTATCATAGAACCATTATTAGAATTCATAAGGCAGAACAAACTCATTAAAGGATTGCAGATACCCAACACAATACCTAGTAAAATACTTGCATACGCTGATGACACAACTTTCTTACTTCAGACAGAACAAGAAATTAAAACAATTAAAGACACTTACATAGACTTTGGTAAAGCTAGTGGAAGTAGAATAAATACAGACAAATAAAAAAAAATAATGGGAGTAGGTAAATGGACTGGGAAAACAAATTACAACATGCCCATTACAGTGACTGACAAACTAAAACTGTACAGCATAACATATACTGATGACCTAAACAAGGAGGACAAAGAAACGTGCACAAAACTAACGGGAAAATGATAACTGGTCGTGAGTACCCGGTAAAGACCAATAGAAAAAAACCTAAAAACTTACCTCGAAATTCCAAGCCCTATTCCTGTAGCAACTCTCTGTCATTGGTAGTAAATGTTATGGTGTCAAAGTTCAGTAGGGACGTCGTTAAAAGTTTGCTGATGACGACAGTAACAGTTCGGTAGTGTCGATGATACTAATTCAGATGTGACGACGATAACAATCTTGTGACGACGATGAAGTCTCAGGCAATTAACACCTTATATGGTAAACATTTACCCTTAAACAATACCAGCGACAGTGACAAGTCTCAGGCAACAAACACCTTATATGGTAAACATTTACCCTTAAACAATACCAGTGACTGAGACAAGTCCCGGTAAATTGCGATCGCTACAGGGGTTGATGTTTTTGTACGGCCGGTCTATTTCTAAGTTCTTCTTGTTTTTACTGGCCACCAGCTGTTAAGGTCGACTTTAAAAAGTACAAACAACAAACTACACAAAGTTTGGACCACAGTATTAGTGCGGGCCTACACCCATAATATATTCGCCTAGCCCTCTGTCCAAATCAACCCATCAACTCTCGTTCACACACCTAGTAAACTGAATACCAACATTTGGTCTAAGGGTAATAACACAACAACGTGGGACTGAACACAACTCACATACTCACCATAAACAATGACTTACCAAGCCTCAACCCGACGCGTAACAATAACAGTATTCACGTCCACCCCTGAAATAACAATACACGTGAAGAAAACACGTCCACTCCCTCCCCTACTAAGCAACAGAAGAAAATAGAACTACATGTCAGTCATACCAAACATAAGAACAATACAGACCTATTCTCTAGCTGTAAAATGTGCACGTCCATCATAGACACTATCTGCTACATCTGTCATGATAAACAATAGAACATTACAGACCTTTTCTTGATCTGTCAAATGTGCATGTCATTCATACTAAACAATAGAGAATTACAGACCTATTCTCTAGCTGTAAAATGTACATGAAGATCATACACACTATCTTATACATCTGTAATGATAAACTGGGCTCGGCGTTGTCCCATTGTGTAGATAAAAACTCTTTAAAAATGTCAACTTTATAATCACAAGTCAGCACTGACTATTATCAATACAGTTTGTTTATTATGTATGTTCGCCGTCAACATTAACGGTTAGCCGTTCATATCCGTCGGCGTGGTCGAAAAAGAAGCCGCTCATGTAGTACAAACGAATATCACATATAAACAAAATACACATCTTTTCACACGATTTGTATTTACAAGTTCTAGCTATATTGTTCTATCCCCACCTACTTCAGAACTGAATTAATTATTAAGCGCTTTTAGAAAGCATGTATTTCTGATACAAAGATTTTAACATTAATCAAATATACATAGAATTTAGCGTATATGAGAAAACGCGTTATTTTTAAGAAAGAAAGCTAAGTATAATATATTTTAAAAAAATTACTTCTAAGATATATAGCTGCTAAGAAAGTGTACAATATTTAAATAGATTAAATTGAGTTAAAACAATCGTGTTTAGGTCTACGTTAGTGTAATAACACCAATGAATGATAGCTTACTTATAAAGTAAAAAAAAACCATTATATTTCAATTCATACTTTGCCATAGATCGCAGTATAGACAATCATCAATCATTGACAAAGCATTGTTTAGGTAAAGATTAATCTTATGTTTTTTTAAGCAGGGGAAACAATTAAATATTTGTACATTAATTTAAGAAACACACAAAAACAAAAAAAATAAAAATACAATAAAATATACTATTTTTAATACCAAAATAGAAAATAAAAAAAGAAACAAAAATATCTTGAAACAATAAAGTAAAATGAAACTATCTATAAACATGCCCTTTAATACTAGATCTAACTCTAAATGTGAAACTTTTGTCAGATTACAATACTTAATGCTAAATATATGATGATTTTTAAATTGCACTCTGTAAAAGGCTGATAACTTATTATGTCCATATAAAAATATTAATGGTTTTTAATTTAAAATATTTTGATATTTAGATAAAGAACTTAAAAATTTGAAGATAGATGTCAAACACAAAAAAATGTGGATAAAATAGAGAAGGTGGAAAAAGAACTAGAGGATTTGTTAGAATACAAATATAAAGGATCACAGGTTATGAATAAAAATTGAAATCATCGGGTCAGATGACCATACTCACCATACCCTTATACTGGAGCAGGGTCGACAAAAAAGTAGAAGCATCAGAAAAATAAAAATGGCAAATGGAGAGGAGAGTAAATTCTAATTCAAAAATCATTTACAAATTATTATACTGATCTGTACTCATATGAACCAACACATGCGGAAAAACAGGACTTTTATGTCAATTACACCAAAAAATTAAATGATGAGAACATGAAACAGTTGGATACACCTTTTAAGGTAGATGATCTAACAAAAAGCCATAAACAGTTTACACGACAACAAATCTCCAGGACCGGATGGAATAACTAGATAATTTTATAAAACTTCAAAGTAGAACTAAGTCCATTTTTATTGGAAGTTTTGAAAGAAATGTATTCATTGGAAAATTGCCTTGAAAATTTTAATAAGTCATTGATAACTTTGATTCATAAGTCCAATACAGACCACTCTTTCACAAAGAATTATAGATCCATATCCCTGTTAAATACTGATTACAAAATTTTAACAAAGGCCCTGGTCTTAAAATTAAAATCCTTAAAACTAATAAATATAGATCAACAATGTAGTGTAAGAGGTAGAAATATACAAAATCATAATCATATAATTAGGGACATCATACAGTATACTTTTGAACAAGACACACAGGCATGTATACTTTGTATAGATCAGGAAAAGGCTTTTGACAGAATATCTCATAATTTTTGAAGTTTTGAAAACGTGTAATTTAGGAAAACATTTAAATACCTGGATTAAAATAATTTATTATAATGCCCACAGCCACCTACTTATCAATCATACAATTACTAGAGCTTATAATATTGAGAAATCAGTGAGAAAAGGTTGCCCCCTCTCCCCAATATTATATATATATTGGCCTTAGAACCAATTTTAGAGAATATTTGATGCAGCAATGAAATAAAGGCATTGACATTACCAAATATGTTAAACAGGAAAATGTTGGCATACGCTGATGACACAGTTTTCAGCCTTCAAAATGAAAATTCTATATCATCAATATTCAAAGCGTTTCAAGATTTCGGACTGGCCAACGGAGGAAAGATCAATTTAGAAAAGACAAAAGTGATGGGTCTGGGAAAATGGAAAGACAAACAAACATTTCTTTTGAATCTGAAGGGAGAAAAGTGCTTGAAAAGTTATGGAATATCACATTTAAACAATCCTCAAGAAGGAGCTGATGAAATATGGGAACCTGTTCTGAGTAAAGTCAAAGGAAAAATAGATCAGTTTATGGTGTGCTCAACAACAACTTTTTGGCAGGGCGGCCATTGTAACTAGATATGTCATTCCTAAAATAATATACACAGCCACCACAAAACCTATTCATAAATCTTTAATTAAAACAACAAATCAATACATCAGAAAGTTGTTTTTTTTTTAAATACTATTAGCAATATTGGTCACAATACTCTAATACAGAACAAACTCCATGGATGTATAAGCCTGTATGATATACAACAAATAGACACTTTTTGACTGAAATACTCTCGAGTTCGAACCCTCGGGCAGATGAGGCTCGTTAGCTGGGGACAGCCACTCTTATAGGAGAGACAACTACAAAATTAAACAACTGCTGCCTTGTAGTTTGTTCTTGGTTGGACAAAGGCTATGGAAGCAAATCCAAAAAGAAAAGCAGGCTGAAATCGGAGTCAATGGCCTCAATGGCGCAAAACCAGTTGACACGTAACTCTTAATTGTGTTGGAGGCGTGGTCGAGTCGGCAAAAAGCTCATGGTTGATACATTCGAACAGTCTCGAGTTCAAACCCACTGGCAGATAAATCTCGATCCCCTTCAGCACAAATAATTAAGAACGAAGAAGAAGAAAGAAGACTGAAATATATTGCAAATGTTATAAATGAACCACCTTACCATCCACTAGCTCACTACTATATAGGAATTCAATTAAATAAATTATCCAAATTCAATAATAACTCCCCCCATTATGCAGGAACACAACTAAATACCTTTCATGCACAATGCATAAACATTATTAAAGGGAATGAAGCTTTTTTAAAAGAAACAAGTAAACAAATCTACAAAAATCTAGTTAAAAAACTACAAACTCCATTATATAATAGAATATCTTGGTGCACATTATTCTTGGATATTGATGTAAAGGATACTTTTAGATCTCTACATTTTAAAAATATAACCCCAAACGCCAGGGAAATAGCTTATAGATTATTTTTTAACACAACACCTATTATTAGGATCCAAAAAGCTAAATGTCAGTTATGTAAGGTACACGTAGCAACAGAACTGCATCTCTTCCTAGAATGAACCTGTATATCATAAATGAAACAGATCTTAAAAAAATATAGTTAGTGGTTACAATCAAACCTGGAATATTAATCTATCTATTTGTTCAAATAAATATTCTATACCTGTACATTCAAATAGAAGTGATTTAGAGTCATAAATAGCAGCAGTGGCTTTATTTAGAAACATTGTTTGAAAATGTAGAAATAAAGCAAACTATGAAAATATAAAATATAATGAAAATACTATGGTTATATGGTGTTATATATATATATATATATATATATATATCTATATATATATATATATATATATATATATATATATATATATATATATATATATATAGCGAATGACGCAATCTGCATTATTGTTAACATGATGCTATTTGGCACGACGACGCCTGTTATTTTTAAGGAGCCATGGGCCGTACGCGGCGCCTATGCGTTAGTATAATCGGGTGGGGCTACTGAGAGCGCCCTTCTACGTCCCTGGCACATGGGCGGTCACCGAAGTGTGTTCTACCTCATTATTTCGGTGCTTGATTAATGTAAACTCAAGGTTTTTTATGCGGTAGTGTAGGTAAACCCGTGTCCCGATATTTATGATCCAAGCGCATGCATTGTTTACATTTAAACAACTCACTTTAAGAAAACAAGGTCAAGAGTCCAAGAACACAGGATTGCTAACGCATGGGTGAAACTCTTATATATGTCGTAGGACTTTCTTATATTCCCGCGGAAACGCGCGGGGACGGGTAGGCCTACACTAGTGTATATATATATATATATATATATATATATATATATATATATATATATATATATATATATATATATATATATATATATATATATATATATATATATATATATAAATTAGTTAATATTATCAGTTTCATCATAAAATGGTGCATATATATCTCATGGTAACACTATTTTCTTATATTATTACAATTTAAATGAAATAAAATATTAACCATCTAAATAAGATACATTCAGGGTTAAACGTGATTACTGTAAACCATTGCAAAATTTAGATTATAAAATATAAACATATACAGATACAAGGCAAATATAGGCGATATAGTTGCAATAAATTATTAGATAAACCTATGAAAACAATGTTTAAAGATTGTGTCCCATTTAGTATTACGTGTACTTGATAACTCATTGCTGAAACACATTGAAACAAGCAAACACATTTTTGCGAATAAGACGAAATCAACTAGAAGAATATAAACACTGTTCTAAAATACGTCACCTTTTTATTTCCCTTGCGTTAGGGGAGATAACAATTAAATATTTAAAAACAAGTCAATAAGAGAAAGAAACTAAGTAAAATTACACACTTGTATTAATGATTTCGATATAAATAAATATGATATTGGTAAAAATATACATATTTATTTCAGTGTTTTATATAATGTATTTTAAATTTAAATTATTCTTCAAAAAAAACACCAAAATTTATATTTCAAAAAATGCTTTTAAGAATTTTTACTTATAATTATCAACATTACCTAATAAGCCACCGTGTGTTTGAAATATATTTCCTTCTTTGAATGAAAAAAAAACTTTATAAGTATAGTTATTTTTTTAAAAGTTACTTTCAAAAACTAAATACAATTGGAAATAATGATAATTAAATTTCGTTACATAAAAATACAAGAACACGTAGTAGAATTATCTTTTTTGAAATTTTTAAATAAAATTGGTTAGTCACACAGTCGCTATCATTTACGCGTTGGGCCAAATAATATAAAATACTAACATACAACTATGCCGGTTCTCAAACAGAGTTTCTTCCAGGCATCTCCCCGAACGAAATAAAATTTATATCATTTATATAGAAAATATATACTTTTAACAATGTCCGCCCCCCCCCCCCGACGAAAGTCTACCGCCCTCCCCCCCCCCCCGAACATTTCAAGTGCCCCCCCCCCCCCCCCCGGAGAAAAGAGTCTAGAAGAATCACTGTTCTCAAAGCATGCTAAAAGTTACGGTCTTATCATGTGTTTGCAAATGAATACTTTTTTTTAAAAAAAAAAGAATTTCGTATTGTCTTACGCTTTTATGTTTAGGCCTTTACAACAACAAAAAATTACATTTCTTTAATAATATAGTAAAATAATTTGAGAGAAAACTGTTTCGCGAATGAGTTAGGTAAGTGTCATTTAATAGCTCCTATACACAACCAGTTCCAACTTTGTTTCTATTCCACGAACTGTTAAACTTTGATTGTTGATAATCATGCTTTTACATATATGTTTGACGAAGTTGCTGGGAATTTAGACACAAACAACAACTTTAATACTGCAATTTTCGACACGGCAGCTTACCCAATACTAAATTTCAATTAACGAAGAACACAATGCCTAACAACTCGTTTTTTTTTCATTAAGTTACGCCCAAGTGTCTTCGTCTTCTTTTGTCAGACTGTCTGTATCAGGTCACCACACAATAGAACATTACAGACCTGTTCTTGATCTGTCAAATGTGCATGTCAATCATAGCAAACAATAGAACATTACAGACCTTTTCTTGATCTGTCAAATGTGCATGTCATTCATACCAAACAATAGAACATTACAGACCTTTTCTTGATCTGTCAAATGCGCATGTCTATCATAGCAAACAATAGAACATTACAGACCTTTTCTTGATCTGTCAAATGTGCATGTCAATCATACCAAACAATAGAACATTACAGACCTTTTCTTGATCTGTCAGATGCGCATGTCAATCATACCAAACAATAGAACATTACAGACCTTTTCTTGATCTGTCAAATGCGCATGTCAATCATATCAAACAATAGAACATCACAGACCTATTCTCTAGCTGTAAAAAGTGCATGTAGATCATACACACTAACTGCTACATCTTTAATGATAAACTGGGCTCAGTGCTGTCCCATTGAGTCGACAAAACTCTAAAACAGAACTACTATAGAAAAGTCCATATAATTACTTTAATATAACTCAAAATGTGAAACTTTAGAAAGATAAATACTTATCGCAAAATATAGATTTTTATGTTGGAACACTGTATGACAAAGTATAAAAAAAAAATAATGTTTTTTTTTTAATATTTAAACAAAATAAATTTCAAATTAATGATACAAAAGTTTGATAAGTTATCAAGTTTCATTAAAGGAAATTTTTTTTTGGAAATAATAAATTTAATTTTAGAGACTTACGCATTAACTTTAAATTATTTGGCTATATACTATATTGTATGTACGTTTTTAAAAAATACCTTTTGTGCATTTCATAACAGTTATTATGCATACATTTTATTTCTATTAATATATTCATTCAACCGATAGTATCGACCACACATACATTATTTCAAGTGTTTGACTTAGATTTAGAACATAGACGGGCCCAAAGGTTCAATGTAGCTTAACAATGAAATATACATGAATATATTTAAGATTTACATAATAAACATTTTAGATATTAGCGTATATAACAAAATGAAAAGAAGAAAGTACTTAAGATAAACAATATTTATTTAGCTTAGTATCATATAATAAAACTATTACTGCTAAAATAAATAGCTACTAAGAAAGTGTAAAGTATTTTAATGGCTTAGCTCGATTTGCAACAACTTCTGTAAACCTACGATATTGCGATAATACATAAATGTAATTCATTACATGTAACGTAAAAGAAACAAATAAAAACACATTATATCCACACACATTTGACAAAACAAGGGCACCATCCCAAAAAGAAATTATATTAATTTGGATGTAATATAGATCATCATTTTCTATATTAAGTTATCTCCCATGATTGTTTTTTTTCAGAAATCAGGGGACATTTTAAACGTTAGTAAATCAATTGAGCAAAAAAATATAAATAACATATAAAACACAAAAAAATATGATTAGAAATATAACTTTTAATTACAATGAATGTATTATTATACATTATTTGAACTAATTGTATAAAATTACTCAAAATTTAGTTTAAAATTGTGATATAACTCAAATAGACGAACTGTAATCAAATTATAAATATTACAAATACATATTGTGAGTTTTATATTTAATCAAGTTGCTCTTCTTATCGAATTTGGATAATCCTTTTTCTAATAAAAGTTGACAGTAACAGGCAGTTTTGGTACATGGTTGTCACAGAGGGCGACCTCGTGACGTCACTGCTAGCCAGTTGTTCAGATTATTTTATAATTTTTATAACATGAGTTTGTTATTGACTATATGTTGGTTGTTCACAGTTGGTACATAATTAATATTAGAACAACCTCAAGACCAAATTTAGAGAGTTTTTAAAATAATCATTAGTTTAAAATGAAAAAAAATGTTGATCATTTTTTTTTTAAATTTAAAAAAAGTAAATTAGCAAATTTCTATTTGTATGTGAATATTTGACTGTCATCTCATATGAAATAGGCATGTAGTAAGAAATATTGAGTCGTTCGTAAAATTGTCATAGCCATTAAAAAAAAAAAAAAAAAAAAAAATAACAGTAACAGTAATTTCAATTTAAAGATATTTTTTCCTTAACGTTGTTCATGTTCGCTCAGATGCAAAACATTCGGCAATAATAATAGTTTTAATAAAGCGACTAAAGCGTTTACATTAAATACATATTTTATACAAAATATAATGTATGATTGTTGTTTTTTTTTTTAATATTGTTTGTGCACGTAAAAAAGTTATTATGTATGTATTTTGTTTTTGCTATGATATTGATTCTACTATAAGAATAGAGTACACATACATTGATAGTGATTGAAACGTTTTGACTCATTGTTACATAGATCTCACACACTCTACGTTAGCTTCAATATCTGGTCCAGACGGGCCCAAAAGTTCACTGGCTTTCACTGTCAATCGTAATCTTGACCGGCTCTTTAATGTGGCCATGTCATTCGTGAACAGCGAGTACACGGTCTTCTCCAACAGCCAGTTACGTCAGTACTCGGCAATACAGGCCAGGTTAGATTGTAACTTCACTCTCTGCTGAGCGATAGATTTGTTTGTCCCCTGGACCCACGTCATGAGACCATCCGCTAATTACACCTTCCCAACATCCATCTCCGTATCGAGATCGTTGATACAGCATAGAAAGAGCGTGCAACACAGAGCTGATCCCTGTGGCAGACCATACTCGATCGTTATCAGATCAGATAGGTCAGTTCCTACCCTGGTCCTGATAATACAAGCGTCCAGAAAGTCTGTTGGTCACCGGTACATGTTCTTACACACGCCCATTTGACGGAGTTTTAATAGCAATTTGGATCTCCATACCTTATTGTAGGCCTGTTTCAGATCGAAGGACAGCACATAGGTGGTGACCTTTGTGTGGAAACAGCCAATGATTTCCTTAATCAACTGAAGAACGGAGTCCACTGGCTGCCGTCCCCACCAAAAGCCCGATTGACACGAGTCTATCAGTCTGTTATTTGACAAAAACCAAAACAAGCGGGCATTGACCAGCCTTTCCAAGAGCTTGCTGATGTTAGAGCAGAGGGAGAACGGTCTGTAGCTCTCAGGTGAGCCCAGATCAAGATCCGTGGCAATTTTCTAGAACAATTCATGGTATTTCAAGTCTATTTTTAAACATTTCAAAGAATTGTAACTAAAATGATGTAGATCTAGTCATTTTTTTAAAGTAAAAAACTCAAAATAGCCACGTTACAATTATATATTTAAATAACAGAGTGTGCATCATTATAATGTGCTCACTTAGTCAGGTGTGTAGGGCTAACGGTCAGCCCGACCACAAAAGAGAGAGAGAGGCGGTTTGTTATAGAAACACATGCAGCGAAAGGTTGAGTAAATGTAATATAATGACGTCACGTTGATTAACCGAATTTATAATCGTTGATCGCTAGACAGCTACAAATGACAGTAAAAAGTTCGGTCTACAGCATCTTCAATTAAAAAAAAAACACTGCCCGCGATCTCTGACTCTTTATGAAAAATGGTGGGTCAAAAAAGCCTTTAAAATTGAGGGGCAAGGTACACAGCGTCACGGCGCGATCATTCTTTCAATAAAGAAACATTTTAGATAGGTTATCTAACCGATTATGAGAATGATATGTTAACATTCTATTGTTTCCATGTGATAAATTGAAGGGACTTAACTTACATTTACATTTTATAAGGGAAACAACTACACATTGTTTTGTTGATTAACGTGTACCTAAACAGTACAAAAATAGTAAGCAGCTATTACTTCATTATATTAATTTTTTATTATCACCTTATACGTTCGTATGTTATGGTTTAAAAGTTCAGTTTTGATTTTTAAATGTAAATAAATTGCTTTTGTATTCAAAATAGTTTAGAACCATTCAAAGATGTTGCATAATTTCTTACATACTTTGAGCTTGATCTTCTTTTAATGCTGCAATCAAAGAAACTTTCTGCTGAAATTATTTTACTTTTTAATAAACAAAAAAGTATTTAAAAAAAAAAAAAAAAAAAAAAAAAAATTTAATAAACAAAAAACAAAGAAAAGCAAAAAAAGAGAGAAAAAAATAATAATAAACCTTCCCGATATATAGACCAAAATCAATACATTCAGACTAACACACATTAGCAGAATAATTAGCCAACCAAACTTTCACCTTCTATCTCACTACTATATAGGCATAAACTTACAAAAATCAATAATACAACTCAACATTACATAGGAGGAAAACATAGTCCCTTTTACACATAATGCTTACAAATAATAAAAAAACAACGAACAACTTGTTCACGAAAAATCACAAAACATCTACAAAAAGTTAGTGCAAAAACTCTCAACCCCATTAAACAACCGAATTCAATGGTGTAGGAAATACACTCTAATAGACACAATAAACACATTCAGGAACCTACACCTCAAAAAAATCACACCCAAAGCCAGGAAAATAACATACAGACTCATCTACAATTCAACACCCCTAGCAAAACAACAGAAACCCTTTTGCCCACTATGCAGACAAAACACACCCGAAACGCAAACGCGCATCTATTTAGAATGCCCCACCATACAAAACATGAAAAAGACGCTAGAAACCAAAATAACAAAAAAACGAGACCTTCAATATCGATATAGTCATAACTCTAAACAAAATCCCAAAACAAAGAGACAGGACGGACCTTGAGCAAAAAGCAAGGACGGTAGCTTTATATAGACAGACTATTTGGAACAGTAAAACAAAAGCAAAACACGACAAGGTACAGTTCACGGGACACGTACTAGACTTGATTTATCGTAGACGACTCGACAATGACAACACTCAAACACATATACCATAATTAGCAACACCACAACGTAAAGAACATATTACACTGCATTGGCTACCTGGCCCGCCTAATCTAACATCACACCTTTCCTGCCCCCCGCCCCTAAACCTCATGACCCCAATATCATTTTGCTACCATTACTGCATCCCCTCTGTCCCCACGACCCCACCCCTGTGTTGAAATACTATGTTAAATACTGAAGATGATGTATAACTAAATACAGTTCTAACAACATTAATTTGACTCCCACCCCCACAACCCCCTATGCCCCCACCTTGTTTCGCCTCATGTATTATTTGCCATTCAGTTTCCTAGTGTTGCTTTTTGTGTATTGTTGTATCTATACCACTTACAAACTTACTTGTTAAGTTATCATTTGTCTCTATTTTACTATTATCATATACGTAACCAAAAAAAAAAAAAAAAATAAGAATTCACAGTTTACGGGACAAATTTTAGATTTAATTTTTAGCAGACGACTTGACAAATACAGCACACTAACACACACACACTATAAATAGTAACACCTCAGTAGTCAGTTCACACACATCTCAGCCTATTACTCCTGGCTCGCCTTAAACTCAAACTTTCATTCTAACCATGTCCTGTCAACCATCGCGACCCACCCCTCACCCTCAACAGTCATGTCACGCAACAACGATCCCGCTGCCTAGCCCGCCTTAGTGTTGAAGGGGATCGAGATTTATCTGCCAGTGGGTTTAAACTCGAGACTTTGTTCGAATTTATCAACCATGAGCTTTTTGCCGACTCGACCACGCCTCCAACACAATTAAGCGTTACGTGTCAACTGGTTATGCGCCATTGAGGCCATTGACTCCGATTTCAGCCTGCTTTTCTTTTCGGATTTGCTTCCATAGCCTTTGTCCAATCAAGAACAAACTACAAGGCAGCAGTTGTTTAATTTTGGAGTTGTCTCTCCTAGAAGAGTGGCTGTCCCCAGCTAACGAGCCTCATCTGCCCGAGGGTTCGAACTCGAGACTTTTCGGTTAAGCAACCATGAGCTTTACCGACTCTACCACGCCGACCCCCAAGTAGATTATGATTTGATTGTCCTTCTACAGTGCCAGTCGATTGTATTGGGTCAGACAACTAAAGAAAAACATAGTGTAGATTTAATACTGGAGGTTAGTCATAAGATCAAGAAAGTCTAAAAGAAATGACAAGATATTGTTATTTTGTTTTCAAGTGTTAGAAAAGTTAGCAGAGGTAGCTTTACCTTCTGGAGCTGACTATACAAATGAAAATAGTGACCAAAAAAATTGGGTTGATTAGAGGTATAGAATTAAGGTAACGACCAATAAGATATTTTAAAAAATAAAGCGAAGCTTCCATCCGATTGCAACAAGTTTCCTTTACACATGTTCTCTCCTACAACAAAATATATAAATAGCTACAAGCGTTGGAGGTGAGAAGTTGACCGAATCAAAGTAGACATGTGATGGAATGTTTTCATTAGCAATGCACTGTGCCTTGGAATATGAATTGACTTTGGTTTGTAATGGGAAATACTTTTTGATGACATTTTTTTTTATGGAACAATATATTACAAAAAGTAATAAAACATATTTATACTGCATTCAAATTTTAAAATATCAATTAGTTAAAATGTTTTTCTAGCAAAAAAATGTTTTGGTTTGTCTAAAGATTATTACAATTTTACGATGTTAATTTAATTAACCAAAATGACGTTTAATGTAGGCCTTTTCATTTTTATTAATGAATATATTTATTTCAAACTTTAATACATTGGTAGTCTGCAATCGCAACGTCAACACTAATGGCTAATTTTTCACTACTTATCCAGCATCTATTTCCTTTGTCATTTTCCCATGTTATCTACTCAGATTTAGTTTTCATTAGTTCAGTCCAGTAGATAGCCAGTTTTGTCATAACCTAAGATTATAAGTATACTAATGAATATGTAAAACAAAATCTATACCAAAATACACCACAGACAAGTCAGAACATTACAACACGCCACAATTTGACAACAACTAGGGATTACACAAGCGGCAAACAGCGTAGGAAGTCGATATTGTAGTGGAACAAGCATAATTTTCTTAACAGACAAGTATATACTAAGTAGTTTTGCTACAGACACATACGGTAGATTCACATACGCAACAGTCAAATCTGATATCATTGAATTGAAACATACGGAAAAAAATCTAATTCGCCACATCAAAATATGGCACTACGGTATTGAACATTAGTGATATAAGCAACTACTAAAAATGAGTCTACAATACTTAACCAGACAATAACTACCAATTACACGGACACAAAGCTACTCTAAACAAGAGCTTTTACCTAATTACGGACAGAGAAAAAGTGACCGTGCTAAAGATGACTTGCTAAAGACTAAAGAAGAAATTAAAATATTTCTCTTCCTGAAAATGTGACAATAGAAGTAGGTATACATACAAACAAAGCGTAGCTGATATCCCATAAACTTTCTTGAATATTCATATATATCGCTAAGGGAGTTGACAACTCCGATTTTAACTTGGTATAGACATGTTATTTTTTCTTGCTTCATTTGTTAAATATTCAATTTTTAATAGGTGAACTCGCGTATTTGTGGACTGGTGTTTGAATAGCAAGTGCAGATTTCACACTGATTTGCAATAAAAAATGATTAAAAATGTCTGGATTGCTTTGGAAAATAATATGTCATAAAAATATTAGTCTTCAACACTCGGTAATAAACGATATAACAATAGATATAAACAATAAACATTCACTATTATAGTAGAATATTTAGTTACTCCCTATGTCAATGTACTTCCTATAAAATTGTCAATTCCGAATTGAAACCTTCAACTTCATAGTGGAAAGCACAAAGAAACTAAACCAGCTAAGCATAAAACTGAAAGGAAAACCCAGCCTATGACTTGCTTGAAGAAGTGGTTTGTTTAGAAAAAAAAATACTTTTTTTTATTTAATACATGATGAGCGGTAAATTACTTAATTAAGAAAAATCTGAAAAAAAAAATCGTTATGAAACCAATGCTACTATTCAGTCACTTTAATATTAATGTTAACAAAATGAAGGATGTTTTAACTGAGAGATGTGAGCAATTCAAAACAATTGCAAGTACTCTGTCTTACGTAGTAGATCTTTTCAACACAAATTCAAATGAGATTTCATATATTCAAAGCTATTTATTTTAAATTAAATACATAATTATATAGAATTATATTTGTTTAGGATTTTATATATATATATATATATATATATATATATATATATATATATATATATATATATATATATATATATATGTATATATATATATATATATATATATATATATATATATATATATATATATATATATATATATATATATAATCCTAAACAAATATACTATTGACATAAAAATGTTAGTGGCTCTTTAAAAACCGGGTAATATTGTAAATTGTAACTTTTGGCTCTTTCGTCTCAAAAGGTTGCCGACCCCTGGCCTACAACAACCGTAGCTTCACAATTTTTCGGACATTTCATCAACCTTTACACACTACATAAAAATCACTTATAAATAACACCAAACATAAACATTTTATTTGCTATTCCTGTAAGACGACACATGTGTGGAAGTTGTGGGTCAAACAAACATCAGACTACCCACTGTCACTTAACTAATCAAGACATACTACAACAAGATACAGCGGCGACATCTAGTACGAACATTTTAAAATTAAAGTTATCCTTTAATATAATATTTCTAAATAAAACAAATTGATCAGCAACTGTTGAATGTATTAATGTATTCCATAATTTTTTCAACGTCAGTTGCGATTTATTTTTTATAAAGTATTATGCCGAGTTTTTCAGAGTTATCATTTTCATTTCATCCAATGTAATGAATGTTTGACTTAACCACTTTCACCCACCAAACGGATGGTTTTCCGCCTAAAAACTTTTCCAAACAACATATCCCCGTCCTCTTTATATATTGGATGATCTTTGGATAAAC
The DNA here is from genome assembly GCF_028476545.2 of Physella acuta. Taxonomy (NCBI): domain Eukaryota; kingdom Metazoa; phylum Mollusca; class Gastropoda; family Physidae; genus Physella; species Physella acuta. The sequence goes on from NW_026731661.1 coordinate 1,867,875, forward strand.
ATTAAGGTTAAAGTTAGGTTTAAAATAATGCATATCATATGGTATATATAACAGTTAATGTTATCATTAGTTTCATCAAAAAATAATATATGCTTGTCTGATAAAACACTATATTCTCATCTTTTTTTTTTCTATTCGAATGCCATAAAATAGTAATCATTTAAATGTGGCACATTCAGAGTTAAACATGATTATTTTAAGGTATTGTATTGTACGATTGAAATTTTTAATTTTTTTTTTATTTTTAGCGCAAAATAAGTTTCTGTTTTTGGAAAGATAAAATGCTAAATAGAACATGTAGTACTTTATTTACTTTAATTTAAATGACAACACCCGCAGCTCAAGGTAACAGTGCTATCCACCGCTATATAGAACTGAGGGAAAACTAAAAACATTTTGCTAAATGTCATCCAAAGTCATCAAATTATTTTATTTTGATCGTAAAACAAATACAAAGATATTATAAATACAAAACTAACATGGCTGTGTTATTGCTATTAAACTGAATGAGAACCAACACAAATGCATCTTCCCTTTAAAGCTGCCAATCTAGTAAACTGAAACTATACTTCAGGAGCTGCCTATACATCAATACTTGCAAGTTTTATGTCAGCAACAATCAGAACAGATGGAAAAAATGTTACATCGTACCCACAACAAAGCTGTTTTTGTAACGTCACAAAAATATCAAAAAGTGGAAGGAACACAAAAAAAAAAGATTATTAAATGATAATAGTGATCAAAAATATTTTTAAAAATGAACACATTTAAATCCACCCAAAGCATTTTAAATCAAACATTAAATAAACGAAGAACGGCGGACATCAAAACAAACGATAGAACATTACGTCTAAACTAATCCATATTAACTGAATAGCAACATAAAACAAAGCACACATGAATAATACTGTGGCAATTATTTGACGTAATTATTCCATATACACTCTACACTCTTATTAAATAACATGAAATTGTTAACGAATCATATCTCTGTGCTGCTCTCACAAATTAAGAGAAATACTTATATTGGAATTATATTGTTTCGGTGTGATAAATGAACGGGAGTTAATTTGCATTTTATAAGGGAAACAACTTACCGATTCTTTTGTTGATTAACGTGTACCTAAACAGTACACATATGCTATAAATCTATTACATTACTATATTGATTTTTTAAAATTAAAACGTTTACGTTCGTATATATCATTTAATACATTAGTCTCGATTTACAAATGTAATTAAATTTCTTTTGTATTTTAAAGCATAAGAACCATTTAAAGATGGCATATAATTATTCTTATACTTTGTGCCCGATTCTCTATTAACGTTCTTTATCTGTGAATGTTGTCGTTAAATCACTGTATTCATTGAAAAAAAATTGAATTAATAAAAATAAAAAAAAAATAAAAAAAAACTACCCCCTCCTCTCTCCCCCTCTATCCACTTTACCCCCAGACATGATAACCCCACAATCCCTTTAACTGTTCCAACGACCCCACCACCCACCGCAACATCAATATCCATAACTTATTTAAAGTTCTAAATCTTGTCTCTTTCCCCTCATCTTTCACACTGCAACCTTTTGAAAACGCAATGCGACCACTACAACACCCTTTCAACTAGTCAACTTAAGTTGTTTCCCTACATAGAAAATGCTTCACTGTCCCATTGACCCTCTCTGAAAAATTTCCTTTCCTCTCCCCACCCAGACTTCTGACACTTTCATTTGACCTTCACCCCTTTTACTGTCATCGTTTGCAATTTTTTTTTTAAAATCAAATACATGACATCATGTAAATATTCATTATGTACATTTGCAAAACCTTTCGTTTTCATTTGGTGTTCAAAATTATGTTAAAAAATTTGATGTTGATGTACTTGTTTTAATTGCAAATAAAAATATTTAAAAAAAAAAAAAAAAAAAAAAAAAAAAAAAAAAAAAAAAAGTTTTCATAATTATGTTTAAAACGAAATTAAAACATAAAAAAATAAAACATTAATAAATAAATAAATAAATAATTATGTTTAAAACGAAAGCTAAGTAAGAAATCGAATGTTAGAAAACAGCACGAATGTCAAGAATAGTCACAATTTCTTATAGTTTACATGTTTCAATTATCCCTTGGGTTAGGGTCCAGAAATCATCATCATCACCATAATCACCATCTGCACCTACTTGGACAAATCCAACATTATCCTGCCGTGCCCACACTCACAAAACTATAGTGCCAAATCTTCATCTGGGCAGTCAACCCTCAGTCTCCAATTCAGCTATTTAAGCTACCGAACAAAGACTAGATATATCAAGTCATCCTCTAGCCACACCAGACCTCCATACTTTTCTCAATGTTGGATAAATACATCTGTCACATTGCATGCATCTTATAAGTTATATTCCAAGATAACAAAACAAATATTTAATCTAAACATAGATTTATTTTTTTTTCAAATAAAATTTTAATGGAGGTGAAACAAAAATATTTTGAATTAACAGCGTCACTTTGCCTTTATTTGCGTTAGTATTACAGTTTTCATCATCGACTTGTGAGAATTGATACAGGTTTACAATAGTAATACTTCTTTCTTACTTGTAGCCTAATGTCATTCATTTAAGATGGTTTACTTATACATTTATAGGCGAAATAAAATGTATTTTTGGGAAACAAAAAGTCAAATCAAATTTTAATGTTAAAATTACACGTGAAACATGTAAACAGAATACACAAGAAACTGAGAAACACACTTATTTCCATTGTACCTTAGAACAGAGAGCATATGAAACACTTGCGAAATATTAAAAACCACCAATCAAATAGCCACAACAAATAATGCAATTACACTTAACTAACACGACTAGACACATAACAGAAGACGAAAACAGACTAGTAGCGACGGCTATTTTTAGAACAACTATATGGAAATATATGAATAAAAGATTTATTTTAAAAAATACACTGACATCGAGTTAAAGAGATTTATTTCACGAAAAGCTCTGCTTAGCTAAGACATTGTAGTTTGGCGGGCCAAAGATATAACAATACCCCTAAACTATTCCATATTAAATGAATAGGAAAATAAAACAGAACAAACATGAATAATGATGTTGCAATTGTTTGCCTTTATTATTATATACACATGTATAAATAAAATTGTTTAGACAAATTGTCATGTATATCTGCTAAGCTAATCGATTATGGTAAGACGTAAATGAGAACACTATAACTGCGATGTGATATATGAAGGAAACTTAATTGCTTTTCACTTTTTATAAGGGAAACAACCTACACATTCTTTTGGTGATTAATTTTTACTTTCTCGTATATACGTAGTATAGAGAAAGTATTGTAATCGTGCAAAAAAAAAAAATCGAGATTTTTACAAATCTCGACGTTTTACACCTCACTGATACGGAAAAACATAATTTTGCAATCTTGTCCGTATGTCTGTGTGTGTGTGTGTCTGTCTGTCTGTCTGTCTGTCCGTGTGTAAACACGATAACTTGAGTACCGTTACAGCTAGGTTGATGAAATTTCATATATAAGTATTTTATCAAAATCGTAGATCCGTATCAACTTTTGAGCGATTTCCGATAACCGGAAGTGGTACTTTTCCTACTTTGAATTTTTTAAAAGCCTATAACTTGAGTACTATTTCAGATAGATAAATGAAATTTCACATGTAAGTAAAAGATCTAATTCTCTACCTTCTGTTAAATTTTGAGTAATTTCCGTTGACTGGAAGTAGTAATTTACGCTACTTCCGATTTCTCAAAAAACTAATGTAAATTTTAAAAGTACTAATAATATTGCGCACTATTATGCGCTTTTTTTATTTGCGTTCACTTGGTGTGCAATTAATTTGTCTACGAGATTTTATTCTATTTTTAAAACTTTAAGTATTTAAAATGGATTAAAAATCATGTCTATAGCCCGAGTTTCCATCCCCTGTTATTTTATATAAGAATATTCGAGAAAGTTTAGGGGAGATCACTCCCGGTTTATTACCTATGCAGTACAAACATAGTATACATCCATTAAAATAATATATTAATTTTCGAATAATATCTAATACGTTCGTATGTCATTTAATAGATTAGTTACAATATAAAAATACAACTAAATTACTTTTGCATTTAAAATCGTAGGATTCATTTAAAGATGTTAAATATCTTGTTATATACGTTGCGACTAATCTGCGATCATTGTTACAATATGTTTCACTTTAGTATTAAGATGTATTTATATTTTTATGAAAGTCCACCATTTGTTTATACATAACTAAACGCATCAGTAAGCAATAGTAATTAGTTTTTGGTAAATACAAATCCTCGAACGGACTGTAGCAGTATTGTTGTTTTAAAATGTGTGAAGTTGAAAAGCACATGTCTTAAGAATAACTAAGCATACAAATTATTGTTTACGCTTCGTACTAAATAGTATAATATGCTTACATATAAATACGCCGATAATCAAAGAATGCTAAAAGTGGACGGTCATTATCATGTGTTGGCAAATGAGTACGCTTTTAATTTGTTTTATTACTGTCTTACGCTTTTATTTATTGTTATATAAAACAAGAGTAGCATATACGTAATAATTTAGTAAAATAATTTAAAATGATGTTTCGTAGATCAGTTATGTAAGTGTTATAAAAAAAGCTCCTATTCACAAGCTGCTGCCACTTGTTCGTGGTGTTTCTATTCCACGAACACTTACACTAGTTAATCCGGTTATTCGTATCTCACATTTTGCTCGTATATCAAAGCACATTTTAGCTTGCTTAACAGCTTGTATCACAACACTCTCTTATATTGGGGCATCACAGTATGAAAAAAAAGTCTACACTTTAATAAACAATTCTACGACTAGTTAGTTCAATGACATTATACTAGGTGAAAATGTAGATTATTAAACTATTGAAATCACGTAAGAGTAAAATAGTTTAACTGTATAAAGAAAAAATGGTATCATAAAAATGTGTTCATTTTCCAACGAATGTTGTTCATAAACATTGTTTTCGATCACACTTTGGGTTTTGTTCTAAACTTGTTATAAATAAGCTTGGTAGAACAAGATTTAAAAACATAACATAAAGAAGGCATATTGAAAATTATGTAAGCATTTCAATGCTGATCATTAATTAGAAACATTATGTATGCGATCTGTTGGAATAGCAAATAATATATTTTGCCTAAATTGACTTAATTCTAATTAATGTGTCTCATTTCAAATATAAATAAACATTCCACTGAAAAGCTCAATTTTTAACTAAGATAATACAGTCAGTTTTTATGAAACAAATGTGCTATCACCGATCCACTTTATCCATAAAAGAAATGCAATGGTTGTAAACTGTATAATCGTGAAGATCCCAGAGTCGATATATAGAATGATTAAATCACGGTAAGGCAGTTGATGTAACCTCCATAGTTTTATCACAGAGTTTATCTAATGAATGATATTGAGAACATTATTACAAATTGATGTATGCTTTGGCAGGGTCTCCAAACTTTTCAGTCAGTGGGCCGCATTAACTCTCGAATTTCAGTTGGGGAGGGGGGGAGGCAGTTTCTTCCAGGCATGTCTTTGATTTTTTCTTCAGCCATCATCAACAAACGTTTTTTCCTTGGACAAAAAGATATCAGCGGGCCGGATGAGAGGACATTGCGGGCCGCATACGGCCCGCGGGCCGTAGTTTGGAGCCCTGTTCTAGAGTATCAGTCGGTAGTAATTGGTCAAACAAGTGAAGAGGAACAGATACTAGATGGAATACTTGAGGTTAGTCATGAGATCAAGAAAGTCTAACACAGTAGTCACGATCTTGTTATTTTGTATTCGGGTATTAGAAAAGTTAACAAAAGTTAAAAGTATTGTAGCTTTAGCTTTAGGAGCTTGCTATTCATCAATACTTGCACATGTAAAATGTAAAAGTGCTCTATTTGGCGGTAAAAATGTATCAGCAACAACAAAAGAGATGGAGAAAATGTTATATCTAACCCAGACCAATGCTGTTTTGTAACGACGGAAATTATGAAGAGTGGATGAAAGAAAGAAAACAATAAACTATCAAGTGATGATTGTGAGATTATTTTTTGTTTCTTTAACGAACTAAATGCAAATGTAAAAAAAATCTCATAAACAGCTTTAATTAAAAACATGGGGTAGATGATTTTAGCAATATCACATATTTGCTTGGGCTTGAGTTTACTTAAGGCAAATTGAAAATAGGCCTACTGTGTCTATATCAAACTGTGCATAACAATTTCCATTTTTTTTTCTCCGATTGGGGGGGGGGGGATGGATAAAGAGAGACGGGGGGGGAGCGGAATGTGTTAAAAGTATAAACTTTATGTATAAATTCTATAACATGTTTAGGGGGTGGGGGTGGTGGTTGACGCCCCTGCAATTCCCCATCCCCATTCCCACCCCGCCCCCTTGGAGATTGCTGAAATAAATATGACTCTGTTGCAGAGTTTCTTCCAGGCATCTCTTCGGGGGGGCTAAGCCCCCCCCCCCCCCCCCGAAAATTTTTTTACCGCCCCCCCCCCCCGAACGAAATGAAATTTATATAATCTATATAGAAAATATATACTTTTAACAGTGTCCGCCCCCCCGAAGAAAGTTTACCGCCCCCCCCCCCCCCGAAAATTTCAAGTGCCCCCCGGAGAAAAAAGTCTGGAAGAAACACTGCTCTGTTGTAACAACTAAAGACAAAAGTAGACGAACTAGAATATATAGACTGGAGAGAACATCTTTAAATTCATCTACCCAATCTTTCAATACCACTCTATACAATTGTTATTGTAAAATATTACAGGTGAGTCGTTGTTCTCTGCTTAATACATATTGGAAGTTCTAAACCGTACGAGTGCTGTTTAAGCTTTATACTTTCATTATTTGTCTCGTATTCAAGTTGGAAAATATTAGCTTGATATAGAATCAAATATTTGTAAATTAGCATAAATTCTATTTTAAAAGAATATCACTGCTTTTTTATTGTTTGAATATCTGTTTATAATATCAATGTTAATATTCCCAAAAATCTATGTCTACACCAGGGTCAATGTAAACCAAGATTAAACTACACATAGGTCGAGCAGCACAGACATGAGTACACCCTACAGTCCTGACAATCATCTGATACATTTCTATACAAAAGTTGTCCTGTTTGTCTATAGATTGTTTGGTCTTAGCACTATGCCCAGCCACCTTTGTTCATATGTTAGTTACCCAGTATTTTGGGACGTTACACTGATTTTAAACCGGGTTTAAACTCAAGACTCTACCGCTAGGCCACACCGTCACATCTGGTTCTGTCATACATTTAATTTGTAAACAACAAATCAAAAATTAATACGAACATTTTAACGATCGTCGTTAAAAGAAAATGTGTGGCCCTCATGTACAACCCATTAATCCATCACTGTCAATAAATCATGTGTTTATTATTTCTTTTTCTATATTTATGAGATAAACCTAGTCGTATCAATACCGCTCCAACACGGAGCCAAGTTTAGATTTTAATTCAAATTAATTAATTACATAAAAAACGTCACTTACCGACCTGTCATTTCAAACAACTAGGCCTAACATTCAAAAACAAATTAATTCTCGCGTTATGTTGTGATTTCGTACGATGCAATTAGCCGGACCAGTAGGTATATTGATTTTTAAAATTATATTAGGTTCAGAGCGTTATAGACTTCGTCTATCACTAGCGGGTCCTTGTTTGGTTAGCTATTAGACGGATTGTTTATAAAGGCACTTGTTGAAGTAAAACACGTTTTTTCTAGCCATTAGAGAGGATGGGGCGTTGGGGAGTGTTTTCATTAAGAAAAAATTATGTGAGTGGTTTTTATTTGGTAAATAATATGGGTTGTCATTTAAACATTCAATAGGTCACTTTATTCACATAAAACAGAAGTCTGTCAAAAAATTAAATTTATATGCAGGAGCTAATGTAAAGACTTCTTAATATCCCCCTCACCCCCGCCCCCGTTAATTTCACAGCCTTAAAGATTAATATCTCAAATATTGCATCTACGGACTTTTAATATACCTACAAATATAATTATCTAAAACACACTTCTAATAACATACGCCATATTGTTGTAGATTTTATCGTAATGAAATGAATGGATAAATATGTTATTTGGGCAATTATCTAGATATGCACGCCATTATTGGATCGGCATGGTCGAGGTTGGAAAGTGGATGGCTGCCAACACGACAATTACCTAGTTCAAATCTTTTGACAGATGATGCTAATGTACTTTGCTAACCAGGCATTTAGTCGAATTTCCCATTCATCCATCAGAATATCGGTCTATTTTTGTATGTATACGTTCACATTTAAATACAAGACTAGTTTTGATAATGTAGTAGAATGCGTGCGCTCGTATATACATGCCATTTTCGTTTTTTTTTCAATATTGAAACTTTTTTTCTCAGTAGGGTATTTTTCCTGTAACCTTATGTAGTCAGATTAGAAAGTAGTGGTACAGCTTATTTTCAATCATGATGGTCTATGGGGCAAGTGAAGTAGAGGTCAACTGATTATGTGACTTCGGCAAAGGAAGAGACAGATTTGTCACCATTATGCCATGCCGCCTTTATTTTTATAGACAGACAGAGATACAGAGATACAGAGAGACAGAGAGACAGAGAGACAGACAGACAGACAGACAGACAGACAGACAGACAGAGAGACAGACAGACAGACAGACAGACAGACAGACAGACAGACAGACAGACAGAGAGACAGACAGACAGACAGACAGACAGACAGACAGACAGACAGACAGACAGACAGACAGACAGACAGACAGACAGACAGACAGACAGACAGACAGACAGACAGACAGACAGACAGACAGACAGACAGACAGACAGACAGACAGACAGACAGGCAGGCAGACAGGCAGGCAGGCAGGCAGGCAGGCAGGCAGGCAGGCAGGCAGGCAGGCAGGCAGGCAGGCAGGCAGGCAGGCAGGCAGGCAGGCAGGCAGGCAGGCAGGCAGGCAGGCAGGCAGGCAGGCAGGCAGGCAGGCAGGCAGGCAGGCAGGCAGGCAGGCAGGCAGGCAGGCAGGCAGGCAGGCAGACAGACAGACAGACAGACAGACAGACAGACAGACAGACAGACAGACAGACAGACAGACAGACAGACAGACAGACAGACAGACAGACAGACAGACAGACAGACAGACAGACAGACAGACAGACAGACAGACAGACAGACAGACAGACAGACAGACAGACAGACAGACAGACAGACAGACAGACAGACAGACAGACAGACAGACAGACAGACAGACAGACAGACAGACAGACAGACAGACAGACAGACAGACAGACAGACAGACAGACAGACAGATAGATAGATAGATAGACAGAACAGGCAGAACAGACATAACAGAAAGGACAGACATGGGACTTACTAAAGGGTGGATGTATGGACAGGAGGACACGGAAGAACGGACTGACAGACAGACATATAGTCCAGACATTCAGATAAAACATGCAGACAGAAAGGTAGACAGACTAACATGAACAGAATACAGACTGACAGTCGTATTAACGAACACAAGACAGATATACAGTAAGGTAGACGGGCATACGGGCAGAGATACGGTTAAAATAACTGGCAGTTGGACAGACTAAAAGACCGATAGACGGACAGACACACATATATTGAGCATTACATAATAGCTTATTACATAAGCCCTATTTTTCTATTTACTTACTTATTCGATTATCATTTGCACAAACTCCTCCCAAGCTGTCACGTCAAAAAACTGGTATAAACAGCAGTCCAATCAGGAAAGCTTATTGATTGTATATTTTCCTATATTAACTTATGTTTTATTTATTTCTGCATTCTAGATCTGCAAAAAGTGTTGAGGTATGTTAATGTTAGTCAACTTAGGTAATGGCAATTTGTTTATAAAACGTTAACTACTGCTTTATTTTGTTTATTTTATTAAGACTACTTATCTTGTTGTATAACTGAAATAAGAAAAGTAGAAATTTAAATTACAAGCAATTATTTTATTTCTGTATAGGCCTAGATTGTTCGTATTACTAGAATTAGGATAAGCTAAATAATCAATTAATTGTTTTATTAGGGTAAAAATTGAGTAAGACTAAAAGCGTTAAAGTTTTAGCCCCAGCTTAAATAATGATTGTAGTATAATTTTAAAACATCTTATTGGACACGGTCTTCAAGACATTACACGATACAAAGCATATAAAGGCCAAACTGGGTGTTATAGAAAAGCAATATCGATTCAAAATCTATTTTCATGTCAGTTTTCTTAGAAATAAAGTCATGCTAAAGATATTCCAGCCCAACCGTAATCTGCACTATAAACAAACTTCAATTTATTTTTGAAAATATGTTTTACTTATATATGTAATATTCCTCATTTCAAATATGGCAATATTATGTATAATAAAGTCATTATTTTTTCCGTTTTTTTTTTTAAATTCATGAACAGCGTTCTTTCAGGAATGGGCATCTGTATTGCATTCAAAGTACTCGCTGCGCTAGTTTTTGTTGCTGGTGTGGAACCATATTGTCGAGATGTAGACTGGAGCGTTTCCTTTAAGAGGGCTGGACTGTCAGAGTGTGATCGATTAGGAGACATGATTGCCAGTTTATGTAGAAGTCCAGTAGACCGATCCGCTGATCATATTGACCGACTGGATCGTGTTAGATGCTGCAGTATACCATTTCCATGGCAAGAGGGCTATGACTATGTTCAGGAAAATTGGAGGGAATCTATGAACACAGATTCTACCTGGTCATTGTGTAAACCTGGGTATTTCCTCACTGGTCTGTATAGGTCAGTATATAAGTTATACCTCAGCGACATCGAGGAAGGACGCTGCACCAGACCACGTAACCATCCGGCTAAGTATGGACACTGCAACGATGTTGACATCTCGGATTGTTTTGAGAAGTTTAATTGTTGCTCTTGCACAGAGGGAAGATTCATTGTTGGTCTGTATCGTGGTAATTGTAAAGACCTGCGATGCTTGGACAAGCTACGCTGCTGCACGCTGGCGGCTGAGTCACCGCATTAAACAAAAAGATCAATGATCGAAAGCAGAGGCACTATGTTTTTGGATTCAATAAATGCAAATATATACATACATACATGATATTGGACTGACCATTAATAAATTGTTAAAACTTCATTGCTTTAAAAGTTGTCTTTATCTATATACTAAGCGCCCCGGCCAGGCCCGGCACTGGCCTCTGTGAAAAACCTATCTGTAAAGGACCACGACATGTGTGTTAAGTAAGCATATCCACGGCATTACCCAACCTAACCACAACCAACTAAAACCAAAACACACAAAAAACCCGCAAACAAACACAAACACAAAACCCACGCAAACACAAGCACAATGAAAACACAAACACACAAAACAAACCCCAAAAAAAAACCCATTTCCAAGCATAAACTCAACGACAAACGCAAACTCAACCCAAACACAAATAAAACAAAAACTCAAACCTAAAAGCAAAGTGCTCACAGTCTAGCCCGGGGCGCCAAATCGCACCATGCTGGGGCGCAGGCGGAATCACCTGTTTCAGCTTAGTAAACGACTGTTGTACCCAAACGCATTCATAGCCTTTTGCACTCACTTAAACGAACTTAGGCACCATAGCGAACACGGGAAGGCCCGGGAGCGCCAAATAGCGCCCTGTCGGGGTGCCGGGGGACGCCCGGATGTGATTCACTTAAAAACTATAATAGCTTTTTTTATCCATACTTTATCCACTGTTTAAAACGAAATTATGCACCTTAGCATAGCCAAGGGCGCCAAATCGAACCGTGCAGAGGCGCTTGCGAGCGAGCTGTTTCAATTTAGTGAACAATTAAAATACCACATGTTTATCCGCAAACGAAAGAAGTAAAGATATAGCAGCTGGCTTCTTAACTGTTATTGATTTTTTTTTTAAAATAATTAGTAAACAGTACATTCAGTGCATAAACAGTGCATAAACAAAAATAATAAGACAGTAACTAAATCACCTACCACATTGTACTTGATCAATCCGTGCTAGTTATGTAAGTATTTTTTTCCCGACATCAAAACAAAATAATAACAAGTATTTTTTTCCTCCGATATATGTTTTTTTATAAAGGGAAATAATTGTGTTTTCCTAATTTATCCATGGACGTAATCAGTGCTAAAGAACTAAATGTAAATAATTTTCAGACATAATTTAAATATGTGGAAAAGTTGATATATTTAAAAAAATATGTTTTTTGAACATGCCAGCAATTACGATAATAAGTTTGAAAAATGAAAATTGTTTTACAGAACCTTCAATATGAATTTTTAAAATCACGAATTTAAACGGTCATCATTTTAGCCGTAGCGCCGGCTGAATTGCAAGCTTCATTGTAGTGAACGACTGTAATACCCTCGCAAAATCGCACACGGAAAGATAGAAGTAAATATAGAGGGCATTTAGGAACTACTTTTAACTGGTATTGATTAATAATGATAGTCAGTAAACAAAAACATACCTCCTCACCTTACGGCAGAAAATGTTTGTGTGTCCTAAATTATCAAAAAAAAAAAAAAGAAAATTGAGTTGATATTGGTGTTACAAAATCAAACAACCCATTAATATCGTAAACTTTATTGCAAGGTACCGTGTCAGACAGGAGAAAAACGGAAAGGAAAAAACGACAATAGATAGATTCAATGACAAATATTCTCTGGACAAATCATCCAGATGATATATATATATATATATCAAGACACATAATCTCAAGGACAAATGATCCACAGACAAAAGATTTCATGATAAAATATATCAGACAATATCTCACAGCAAAATTTGTATAGTATTTGATATCATTTTGGTTTTATTTTAAAAGTTTGCAAAAAATTGATTGTCTAAATGGTTTAGTGAGAAAAGATTTGTGGCATAGTTTCGTCACATTGCCTTTAACATATTAACAGGGGCCGCAACAAAATAAATTGTTAAATTGTTTAATCATCCCACTGACTGGTAAACCATGGTATGTGTTAAATTTAAATCATCGCAGATGGGTATCTGCTCTTTTAAAAAGTCAGATTGTTGCTGGACAACAGCAGGCTAGCATTGATTATGCAATTAAAACACCAATGTCACATTACGAACCTTTAAAACAAAATCTTTCTTTTTGGAAAAAGTTTTGACTATAATTCGGTTAACGTATCATCATTTTATTTGTTTTATGCATTTTTATATCTAAAACTTTTATACAAAGTGCTATTAACAAAAAAAAGTTAACATAGTCTTCTGGTCATAAATTAAGTAGGCCAACATAAAATCCGTTTGACAACAAATACAAAAATGTTAAAATCAACTAAGAGAATCATAGTTACTTGAATATTTTACTTTAAGATAATTTGTCTGAGACATTTTGTCTTAGATCATTTGTCATGAAATAATTTGTCTTGTCAACCATTGGTGACATCAAGGATTTGTCTCAGAACTTATCAACGTGGACGAAGAAATATAAAGTCAACAGTAAGACACCAATAAGGGTTAAAAAACAAATTTCACTTTCGTGGTCGAGTTCGATATTAATTCTATACAGACGGTATTAGTCATATGATCTGGTTCAGTGAATAGGAAAAATACGTCATTTAAAGTCATTAACGTGTGACACAGCGTCAGCCTCGCTAAACATAGCACAATGTGTGAGGGTCGCGGTTGTTTCAATAGACAGGTTGTTGTAGCGGTTGGCTAACACTTACTAGGATATTCCTTGTTACAGAGTAATTTGAAAGTAAGCTACACACTTTATAATGTATTCTCTTACTTTCCTCTTGAGAAGTTTGATGTCAGTGACGAAATGTTCTTAAAATAGTATTTTTTTTATGTTGTCCTATATTGTATAATCTTGCTTTGGTCAATTTAATCACATATTGCAATTTAATAACACTTTATGCATTTTTTTAAAAGTAAGATAAAATATACACGACAAACCAAAGTAAAACACATATTAGGATGTGCTTTTTTATTCTGTCAGTAAATTAAATAAAGTTGAAATTTACATTTAGAAGGGTGCGCGGACCTTGGACCACAGGTGCTTTGACCATAGGGGCTTTGACCATAGGGTCTTTGACCATAGGGGCTTTGACCATAGGGTCTTTGACCATAGGGGCTTTGACCATAGGGGCTTTGACCATAGGGGCTTTGACCATAGGGTCTTTGACCATAGGGGGTTTGACCATAGGGGGTTTGACCACAACGTGGATTTGACCATGTGATTTGACCATAGGGGGTTTGATCATAGGGGGTTTGACCATAGGGGGTTTGACCACAGCGGGGCTATGACCATAGGGGCTTTGACCATAGCGGTGGTTTGACCATAGGGGGTTTGACCACAGGTGTTTTCTCGGCAGGGGGTCTTTGATCACAAGTTTGTCCAATGCTGTCCATATGGTAAGGATTTATTTTAAAAGTTGCTAAATTATATTTTAAATTGCGACATGAAGTAATAACATGTTAAATTATCATGTATAAATACAAGTTTTGTATCATTCATTTTGTTTCCTTTATATATGCTATGTATTTTCAAGTACATCTACATTATGTACTTGTGAAACTTGTTATATGTCTAGTTTTTTGTGTTCCATTTACATTTAAAATAAATCTATGAGGCCTAGCTAGCACCAGCCTTTATGTGGAGACTAGTTCTTGACTTTTTTAAATACATGTTAATTTCTATTAACGTACTCTCAGGAATCATGTATCTTCTTCTTCTTCTTCGTTCTTAATTTTTTAGTGTTGGGAGGCATCGAGCCTTATCTGTTGAACTCGAGCCTTTTTTCGAATTTATCAACCATGAGCTTTTGCCGACTCGACCATGCTTCCATCACAATTAAGGATTACGTGTCACTGGTTATGCGCCATTGAGGCCATTGACTCCGATTTCAGCCTGCTTTGTCCAACCAAGAACAAACTACAAGGCAGCAGTTGTTTGATTTTGGAGTTGTCTCTCCTAGAAGAGTGGCTGTCCCCAGCTATCGAGCCTCATCTGCCCGAGGGTTCGAACTCGAGACTTTTATGGTTTAGCCACCATGAGCTTTAACGACTCGACCACTCCGACCGCGAAACATGTATAAAATCGTATTAATTGTGTCATACATTTAAATAAAACAACAATTAATAATTTTTATTTTAAAATCTATATATTATGGTTAGCCCCCCTCTGTGGTCAAAGCCCTATGGTCAAACCCCCTATGGTCAACCCCCTATGGTCAAAGCACCTAGGACCCTTAGAAGGCATACCTTTTACCATTTTTGTTTTTTTCTCCCTGTTGGCAATCACAAATGTCAGATGTGTTATAGAGGAAAAGCTGCTAGACAACAAACTATTAATGGATTTACTAAGAATTCAGGTCACAAGGATTTTATACATCTAAAGGATTATAATATCAATGGTCTTCCCTCACGTTAACATGACAATGACCTCATGTTTGAGGCAATCAAAACATTGCAGCCCTTAATGTCCAGGTAAAGACTAAATTCACCAGTCTAGAGAGACCAGAGTTTTACCCAGGCATATCCATTTTATAATGACAGAGGACGTCACGTGATGAGGTTAAGGACCGGAAGAGTCTGCCAGATTTTCAAGTCCACAGAAGGAGATGGAACTTGTCACTGTGCCAAGTGTCAAGGCAAGATGTGTTTAAGTTTTTCATGATAGTAAAAGTCCATTGTTCATTCTAGATAGATGGGAGTTGGTTAATGCATTCATTGAGGGCGACTGGTGTTGGTTGCTATACATCGCATGTGACTCGATGAACTGGACAAAATGTGTCTGTGCTTTAATGATCAATGCAGAGAAGTATATAAACAAATACAGGAGATTTGATGATGTGGACAAGTTGACCGTTATAGTGTCACATCCTCATGACTGTCCTAAAAGCGAAGCTTCCATCCGATTGCAACAAGTTTCCTTTACACTTGTTCTCTCCTACAACAAAATATATAAATAGCTACAAGCGTTGGGGGTGAGAAGTTGACCGAATCAAAGTAGACACGTGATGGAATGTTTTGATTAGCAATACACCGTGCCTTGGAATATTAATTGACTTTGGTTTGTAATGGGAAATAACTTTTGATGACATTTTTAGTAGAACAACTTATTACAAAAAGTAATAAAATATATTTATACTGCATTCTAATTTTATAATATCAATTAGTTAAAATGTTTTTCTAGCAACAAGATGTTTTGGTTTGTCTAAAGATTATTACAATTTTACGATGTTAATTTAATTAACCTAAATGACTTTTAATGTAGGCATTTTTCATTTTTATTAATGAATATATTTATTTTAAACTTTAATACATTGGTAGTCTGCAATCGCAACGTCAACACTAATGGCTGATTTTTCACTACTTATCCAGCATCTATTTCCTTTGTCATTTTCCCATGTTATCTACTCAGATTTAGTTTTCATTAGTTCAGTCCAGTAGATAGCCAGTTTTGTCATAACCTAAGATTACATTTTTGTCTCTAACCCTTATATTCAAACCTTTTATGGTCTTGTAATCATGTAGGCCTATGTCATTTTCTATTGATAAAATATTTTTAACATTGAAAAAAAACCCAGCACCTAAATATCGAGCATTTTACATTCTCTATGTCATTATAAGTTGCTGACACCTAGATTTCTGACAAGATCGCTAAAAAAGCAAGATAAATGTTCATCAATTTACAAGAAGTGTTGGATTGGTTTTTTATTCATATTTAAGATAACTAAATAATAGAAAAAAAAAACAATCATAAAGGCCCTGAGAGATCTTAGCAAACTAGAACCCACTGTCAACAACCGCAGCTTCACAATTTTCGGACCATTTATCAACCTTCACACAGTACATACAAATCAATTATAAAGAACACCTATAAACATTGTATTTGCTATTCCTGTAAGAAGACACATATGTGGAAGTTGTGGGTCAAACAAACATTAGAATACCCACTGTCACTTAACTAATCAAGGCATACTACAACAGGAAACAGCTGCGACAGCTAGTACGAGCATTTTAAAATTAAAGTTATCATTTAATATCATATTTTTAAATAGAAACAAATTGATCAGCAACTGTTGCGTGTATTAATGTATTCCATAATTTTTACAACGTTAGTCACGATTTATATTTATAAAGTATTATGCTGAGATTTTCAGAGTTATCATTTTCTTTTCATCCAATGTAATGCATGTTTGACTTAACAATCACTTTCAGCCAACAAAAAAGATGCTTTTTCCGCCTAAAAACTTGTTCCATACACTATATGCTCGTTCACTTTACATATTGGATGAACTTTCGATAAACATTACGGTTAATGTTAGGTTTAAAAATGCATATCATATGGTATATATAACAGTTAATGTTATCATTAGTTTCATCAAAAAATAATACATGCTTGTCTGATGATAACACTATGTTCTCAACTTTATTTCGTTTCGAATGCCATAAAATAGTAATCATTTAAATGTGGCACATTCAAAGTGAAACATTATTATTTTAATGTATTGTATTGTACAGTTAAACATTTTCATTTTTTATTTTGTAGCGCAAAATAAGCTTCTGTTTTTGGAAAGATAAATTGATAAATAGAACATTTTACACATGGCAAAACAATTGCATTGCAAAATATATAGGGAAAATTTGAGGAAGGTGGATGCAAATCGAACATTTGTCTCCGAGAAGGGTCGCTACGCCTCTGAGCGGGTGACACCATTAAGTGGAGAAAATGTTACATCTAACCCAGACCACAGCTGTTTTTGTAAAGTAAAAAAAAACATAAAAAAGGAAAGGAAAAAGAAAATACATTAATTAATTTAAAAATAAAAATAAATGATAATAGTGATCGAAAATGCAATAAATGAACACATTTAAATCCACCCAAAATCATTTTAAATTAAACATTAAATAAACGAAGAACGGCGGACTACAAAACAAACGATATAATATTACGTCTAAACTGCTCCATATTAATGAATAGGAAATTAAAACAAAGCAAACATGAATAAAACTGTTGCCATTATTTGACGTAATTATTCCATATACACTCTACACTCTTTTTGAATAAAATGAAATTGTTCAGACTCATATCTCTGTGCTGCTCTCATAAATTAAGAGACAGACATATTAGAATTATATTGTTTCGATGTGATAAATGAACGGGACTTAACTTTATTTACATTTTAGAAGGAAAATAACTTACTTATCAGTTTGTTGATTAGCGTGTACCTAAACAGTACAAATATAGTAAGAATCTGTTACATTATTATATACATTTTTTAATGAAAATTTTTAAGCTCGTATATATCATTTAAGAGATAAGTTTCGAGATAGAATTTAACTAAATTTGTTTTGTATTTATAAACGAAGGAACCATTAAAATATGTTATATAATTTGACTTATACTTTGTGCCTGATCTTTTATGGTTGCTCTGACAGACTTTAGCTAATGTGTTCAATTTTTTTTTTTCAATTATGTTAAAAACGAAATTGTGACTATTCATCCACATTTGTCCTGATTTCTACCTTTCGTTTTCTAACTTAGCTTTCACACACACACATGTACATGCACACGCGCACGCACACGTACACGATAATAAGGTAAGTGTCATTAAATAGCTCATATGCACAATTAGTTGCAACTTTTCGCGCATTTTCTTTTCCACGAACATCTACAATCGCTAATCGGGTTACTCGTATCTCAAATGTTGCTTGTATGAGCTTGTTCAACAGCTCGTATCCCAAAACTCTCTTATATTGGGGCACTCTTATGTTGAGGTATCACTGTATGTAAAAATCTACACTTAAAAAAAAAAAAAACAACCATACGACTTCGTGTTTTCAAAGACATTAAACTGGATGGGAAAGTAGATATTAAACAATTGAAATCATAGAGGGTAACAAGTTTTGCATTTTTGGTTTAGTATAAAGAAAAGTATTATTGTAAAAAATGTGTTAATTTTCCAACAGACGTTGTACATAAACATTGTTTACGATCATATACTAGTTTTGTCCGTAAGTAGTTATAAAGACCCTAGTTAGTACGGGATTTGAAAACAAAACACAAAGAAGACTTTTTGAAATGTATATTTGAATTCAAATGCTGAGCATTAACTATAAACATAGGGTATATGATCAATAGAAATAGCAAATACTTTCTTGAGCATAAATTTCCTTAAAAAAATATAATTACTATTTCTGATGTTAAACTATAAATTAAATTTTCATTGTAAATTTTTCATTTCTAACTGTGATATTTAAACTCAGCTGTTATAAAAAAAAATATTTAAAAAGAACATGATGCTATAACTGATGCTCCGTATTCGTACAAGAAATGCGATGAACATAAACACGATGATCGTGAAGATCCCAGAGTTGACATATAAAATAATCAAATCACGCCTACAAATCAAACGTACAAAGGTTTGTAGAAAATTATTTTATAGCGTACACCACATTGCTTCTACAACTTCACTTTAGCATACAAAAATATACACTTGGATAGTGAAGCTAGTTAAGTGTTTCTTATATTAAATCACCATTATTGTTTTATACCTAACTTCCGGTATATCAAATTAGATATCTTCAGATGGAAATGAATTGATTGTAAAGAGAGCCCATACCTAAACATCTGGATTATTTAAATTTATGCTAAAAGGTTGTGGTCATTTTTCAGAGCATGAGAACAATGACATACACTTTAGAAAATTTCCGGCTCAGGTCCTCCAAAAATTGTGCATGTATTTTACATATACAGTAAGGTAGAAACATTCTTAAACTTAAATTCCAGAGTTTCATATTGCCCATGAAATAGCACTAGAATTAGTAATGGATGCAACATCCTTGACTGTTAATGACTTAGTTTTCAACACATTGTCCGAATGTAAAAATAGTTATTTTAAAATACTGAAGGTTTATAAACGTTGCATCCTGGACTTTCTCGACTGTTAATGGCTTAGTGTTCAACACATTTTATTCAGTTTTGAACACACAAATTGAAAAAAAAAGTTTGATTCTTATGTGAACTGTAATATGTGTTAAATTAATCAAACTTTACCGATTAACTCACCTCACAGAAAAACAAACGCCATTCAATTATAGTTTCCTTCTCTCGGAATTATTTTGAATTGCCATCTTATTATGTTTGTAAATTGTCTTGTTTATAAAAAACAATTGGTTTTTATATGCATCGCCTTATATAATCTGGAGTAATACTTATTAATGTTCAGTATGTTTCATCGTTGTATGATTATAGTATATTTTATTCCATTCGCTTTTAATACGTATATCGCTTTTCGGCTTATTGTCTTATATTAAAGTGTAAAATGTTTATATTCACACGGAATTATGAATTACTGAAAAGTAGAGAATAAAACAACTAAAACAAATAGCGGCATATGATATGCCGCGGGTCGGCTCGTTATATATATATAGATAATGTGTGTATTCACATGGATCCTAATTACTAGGTTTGAATTTGGGGGCCAGGAGTCGTTCGTGTAACGTTAACCTATCTATCAGCCAAATAGAAGGAGAACGTCCCCGGATTCTTTTTTCGGGGTCATATGCAAATGCCTTACGGCCTAAGTGGATGAACACTTAACACAACGACCACTAGGGCTCGAATTTAATGTCTAGGGAAGCTAGTGATACTATTGTAATTAACACTCATCCAATCTACATACGACCTTTTAATCAGCGAACTCAGAAGTGGCAGAACACAAGGTTGAACTAAATAAAATATTTAATGTATAAAATATCAAAAACCAACTTACACAATGTAGGAAAAAACACTATCACAGATTTCTACACTGTCTAAAAAACAGCTACAGGCCACACAACACTGCTGTAGTTTCTAGAATTACTGAGCGACAAGTAATATTAAACTAGACGACTAAATCACTTTAAGAAAGCAAGGCACACACAGGTCTTAAGTACTCTCACGTTCAAATGGTCAGAGTCTATAGCCGGACAATATGGACGGCTGCCTGACTAAGGTAAAACTGCCTCGTAGACTGCCAGGTCAAGATAAACTGCCTCGTGTTGCGAGTGTGCAGTGCAATTAAAGACTTCTGTGACAGGGGAGGTTATCCTCAACTCATGTCGCCATTGGTTGGGATAATCATCTGATCAGAATCATTCAATCAGATTTTAATGGAAAATTTCTATGTCTCAAACACCTTAATAAGTCAGTGGAAAAACCCCAGGTGTTACACCATCATTCCATATAAGGAATTATACAATGTCAAAATAAAAATGACTCGACCTAAGTAGGTCACATCCCCTCCCTTTTTGGAAGTGACAGATAGGTTCCACAAAAACATACATAAGGAACCAATCTGGCAATGAAATAACAAAAATGTTTTACAAATGTAGGCAATCAAAATCATAATACCAGATGAAAATATCCCTGAACATAAAAGGGAAGTAACTCCAACTTTTACAATTGGTGAAAGGGGAGTAACCCTTCAAAAAGTAATTATACATCAAAATCCCTCAAAAAAGGGTATTACAATATTTCCATGTGGATATTAAAAGTGGTAAACCCGCCAGGGTAAGACCTTTATTTCAATGACTAGCTACAATATCAATTGAGTCATATGAGACATATTATTATAAAAGATTACATATAATCAAAACCCACCTTTAATTAAGGTTCACCTGAAAATAAACAAAATATTCAACAGGATTGGGATTTTGAAAAATTCTAACTCACACCACTCATTTTCATATGAGTGACACTCAAACAAAACCTGTTTATGGTCCTAATGAACCACAAAGCGTGTCACATGATCAATGTGTGTAACAAGATTTTACATCCTTGACAAACAATCAGCCACAACATTATCACTACCCTTAATGTGTGAAATTTCCAGATTAAAATTTTGGAAATATAAGCACCATCTCAATATTCTTTGATTTGTCTGTCCTAACTTAGAGGTAAATTTCAGGGGATCATGGTCAGAAAACACTCTGACTGGATTGGTTGAAGAAGAGACATAGACTTCAAAATGTTGTAATGATAAAACCAAAGCTAAAGCTTCTTTTTCAATAGTAGAATAATTCTTTTGGTTCTCATTTAACTTCCTGGAAAAAAAGGCAATGGGATGGTCAATTCTCATGTTGTCTTCTTGAAATAGGACTGAGCCAATGGCTAAGTTGCTAGCATCAATGGCAAGTTTAAAGGGCTTGCTAAAATTTGGTGCAGCCATAACAGGAGCATTTGATAAAAATGACTTAATGGTTAAAAAAGCTTCTTGACATTTATTGGACCATTCAAATTCAACACCCTTTTTCAATAATGCAGTAAGAGGTTCAGCAATAGCTGAAAAGTTTTGACAGAACCGCCTATAGTAACCAGCCATCCCAAGGAACTTTTTGATCTCTTTACAATTTTTGGGAGGTGGTAACCTTACAATAGCATCTACTTTAGCTTCAATGGGCCGAACTTGGTTCGTTCCCACTTGATAACCCAAATAGGTAATTGAAGCTTTACAGAAATCACTTTTATGTAAGTTTACAGTAAAATTAACTTCAGACAATTTTCTAAAAAGGTTAGTCAATTGAACAATATGTTCTTCAAAAGTATTAGAAAATACAACTATATCATCTATGTAGGCCTCACATTGGTCTATGTCAGCAATGACAGAGTTAATGACTCTCTGGAAAGTTTGACCAGCATTTCGCATACCAAAAGGCATACGTTTGTATCTATAAAAACCATTAGGGGTTACAAAAGCAGATATTTCTTTTGCACGGTCAGATAAGGGGATTTGCCAGTATCCTGAAAGTAAATCAATTTTGGAAATTATCTTAGCTTGACCAACTTTATCAATAACGTCTTCTATCCGAGGTAATGGATAGGAATCAGCTTTGGTGAGCGCATTCACCTTCCTAAAGTCGGTCACAAACCTGAAAGATCCACCGTCTTTCGGGACTAGGAGACATGGGAAACTCCAGTTGCTGAAACTGGGCTCAATGATATCATTCTTGAGCATATAGTCAATTTCATCTTTTATCAAAGCAGCTTTTTCCGGGTTAACTCTATAGGGGTGTTGTTTAATGGGTTTTGCGTCACCAACGTCTACATCATGAGGTGGAACCTTCGCTTCTTTGGGGACATCCCCAAAAATAGAGGGAAATGTCTCAAATAACTGAGACAATCTATGGCTTTCCTCTGTGGACAAATGCATAAGGTGGACATTCAAATTATCTAAAAAGGAAGAATTTACCAATTTTGGGGGTTTCAATTTATCATGTATCACATCATCAGAAACATTTGAACATACAGGTAAAGTAATTTTAGCTGTGGATTGAAAATTGTTACAATTATCATAATACTTTTTCAGTGAGTTGACATGATACACTGTCTGTTTCTTTCTTCTGTCGGGCGTATTGACAACATAGTTCAAATCACTTAATTTTGAATGCACAGTGAAGGGTCCACAATATCTCAAGGATAACGCATTGTTCAGATTAGGCACCAGCACAAGAACTTTGTCGCCTGGATTGAATGTTCGTTTACAAGAACTCTTATCATACAGTTCTTTCATTCTCACTTGGGCCTTTCTTAAGTTCTTGTGAGCCATTTCGCACACGGCTTTCAGTCGAACGTGAAAATCGTCGAAGTTTTCCACTGGATGATCACTGGTACCTGTCCAACGTTCGTGTATCAGCTTCAGGGGGCCACGGACAGAATGTCCAAACACAAGTTGAAAAGGCGAGTAGCCTAAAGAGTCCTGGACACAGTCCCTCGCGGCGAAAATAATCCAAGGAACAGACTCATCCCATTGGGTGTTACTATTAGCGAATGTCCTTAGCATGGTTTTGAGGGTTTGGTGGAACCTCTCAAGTACGCCTTGAGACTGAGGGTGGTAGGCTGAGCTGGTGATGTGGGTAACGCCTAGCTTGGCTAGCGCTTCCTGAAAATGGTGACTGGTGAAGTTGCTGCCTTGATCTGTTTGCACGATTCTAGGTAATCCAAAGGTAGTGAAGAACCGGGTCATGGCTCTGACTACAGTCTTTGCCTTAATGTTCCGTAAGGGAATCGCCTCGGGAAAACGGGTACTTGAACACATAAAGGTAAGTAGGTACTCGTTGCCCGCCTTGGTTTTAGGCAAGGGACCTACACAGTCCATGACGATTTTAGAAAAAGGTTCTTCTAATACAGGAATCGGACTCAAAGGGGCCTTAGGAATTGTCTGGTTTGGCTTTCCGGCCAACTGACAGTTCGTGCAACTTCTACAGTAACGCGACACATCTTTTCTCATTTTGGGCCAAAAGAACAGTTCTTTGATCTTCGCCGTCGTTTTAGTGACACCTGGGTGCGCTGACATTGGATGGTCATGTGCCAGCTTAAGTATTTCATGCCGATAAGGTGGAGGGACCCACAGCTGGTTTTTACCCAACCATGGTTCGGCCGGTGAGGCAATCACTGGTATAGCGCGACGAAAGAAGAGGCCGTTCTCGGAGAAATATTCTCCATCGTCAGATGATAGAGATTTTTCGACCGTTGCTTTGAGTTCCGCGTCGACTTGTTGAGCTTTAATGATGTCTTCCTGAGATATCCTCAGGGGTAAGCCCAAGCTTGTGTTTTCTGGAAGCATAGACTCCAGTTTGGGAGTCGAATTTCTTGACGATGATGGTAGATGTGGTTCAGACGTTGTGTCAGCCAATTGTTTGGTCTGGCTTCTTGTCACCGCACATGCAGGATACAGTTCATAATCATTATCTGGAACTGTTGACAAAGGGTCTGAAACCGTACAGGGGTATACTTTGCTTCCCGCAAGGTCATTCCCTAGAAGTAGGTGTACTCCTGGGACTGGAATACTATCTATCACACCTAAAATGACCTCACCTTCGACGAGATGATGTTTCAGGGCCAACTTGTGTAGAGGGACGACAGTAGATTTTGTCCCCACTCCCTGGATAATGGAAATCCTTCCGGTGTTCGTCTCTGGTGAAATGTCCATTGAACTTCTCAAAAGGAGTGATTGTGACGCTCCTGTGTCTCTTAGAACGGTGATATTCCGCTGAGACAACGGATCACCTGGTTTGCTAATGATGGCTTCGGCCATAAAAGATGAAAAGTCAACTTTTCTCG
Organism: Physella acuta; assembly: GCF_028476545.2. Taxonomy (NCBI): domain Eukaryota; kingdom Metazoa; phylum Mollusca; class Gastropoda; family Physidae; genus Physella; species Physella acuta. The sequence goes on from NW_026731661.1 coordinate 1,893,031, forward strand.
ATCCCTCGAGATCGGTAGACTCGGAAGAAACTGGATGGTGGCGAGAACAGTCACAATGTGACTGCACATAATGTGTGGAGACTTGACTACCTTCTTGCGGACACTTAGGGTTAGAGTCCTTTAGAATTCTAGAGTTCATAGTTGAACTGGCTGCTTGAGGGGATAGAGCATAGTGCGCGGAAGTACGCACCACCTCTCTGTTATTCTGAAGACGTTTGTAACAGTCCTTGACATGGTGACCAGGCCTTTTGCAGAACTGGCATACTGCTCGACGATTGAGAGTTGATCTTGGTTTCTCTCTGGACTGTGATGCCTTCAGATGTTGGCCAACAGGATGATTGCTGCCAAAAAGGGGAAGCACGGGGTTGAGGCGGTTTCCTGACACTGGTGGTTTCTTATGCACCAACATATATGTGTCAGCCGACTCAGCAGCCTTCTGGATGTCAGTTATCTTGTTATCCAGAATGTGTAGTCGTATCTCTTCAGGCAGGGACGATAGGAATTCTTCCCTTAGGATAAGTGACCTGAGTTTCTCAAACTCAGAAACTTCCTCAGAGTGTAGCCACCTTGAGAATATTTTCTCCTTTTCAAAGAGAAATTCCACATATGATTGTGTGGGTAACTTGCGGAGTGTTCGGAATTTTGTCCGATAGGCCTCGGGCGTCAGTGCGTAGGCCTTTAAAATGGCAGTCTTGACCAAACTATAGTTATTTTGAACGTCGTGAGAGAGTGCCTGGTATGTTTTTGCAGCTTTCCCAGTAAGGACAGAGCTCAATAAAGCAGTAATGGAAGATTCGGGCCATTCACATGTCTTCGCTAAACTCTCAAACGAGTTAAAGAAAACGACCAAATCTGTTTCATCAAATTTAGGAACTAATTTCCCAAATTTGGCAATCACTTGCCCCACCGACAACTTTTTTGGATCTACCAGAGAAGTGACATCACTAACTTGACCAAATTCTGATTCCAACCTCCTCCTATCTAAAGCAATTTTAACCTCTAACTCCTGTTCTTTTAATGCCTTCTCTAAAGCAACTTTCTCCTCGCGGAGTAACACACCAGCCAACAAACTTTCATCAAATACCCCTTCATTAATGAAATGAACAACAACTTTATCTCTCAACACTTCTGACTTCTGCGTAACAGAATAATCCAATTTCAATTCCTTAACAACACTAATCAAAACTTTTCTACTCAACTTCTCGACCTCTTCAAAAGTAGGATTAGCCAAAAAAGACTCCATAACACTAACTTTCAAATCACAACAAGCCTAGGTTCACTAACTTAACACACAGCGTTGGGCCGTGTACTTGACCTCTTCAATCTAGGACAACACGTCTGGCTATTGACCTAGATAACTCTATGCTTGCGCGCGTTGTAAGGACACTGCGCTACTGGATATAAAAACAACTAAATCCAACTAACCTTAGTATTCAACTGATATAACCAACAACTGGAACGACAGATTAAATCCCGGACGAGCCCCCACTTTGTAACGTTAACCTATCTATCAGCCAAATAGAAGGAGAACGTCCCCGGATTCTTTTTTCGGGGTCATATGCAAATGCCTTACGGCCTAAGTGGATGAACACTTAACACAACGACCACTAGGGCTCGAATTTAATGTCTAGGGAAGCTAGTGATACTATTGTAATTAACACTCATCCAATCTACATACGACCTTTTAATCAGCGAACTCAGAAGTGGCAGAACACAAGGTTGAACTAAATAAAATATTTAATGTATAAAATATCAAAAACCAACTTACACAATGTAGGAAAAAACACTATCACAGATTTCTACACTGTCTAAAAAACAGCTACAGGCCACACAACACTGCTGTAGTTTCTAGAATTACTGAGCGACAAGTAATATTAAACTAGACGACTAAATCACTTTAAGAAAGCAAGGCACACACAGGTCTTAAGTACTCTCACGTTCAAATGGTCAGAGTCTATAGCCGGACAATATGGACGGCTGCCTGACTAAGGTAAAACTGCCTCGTAGACTGCCAGGTCAAGATAAACTGCCTCGTGTTGCGAGTGTGCAGTGCAATTAAAGACTTCTGTGACAGGGGAGGTTATCCTCAACTCATGTCGCCATTGGTTGGGATAATCATCTGATCAGAATCATTCAATCAGATTTTAATGGAAAATTTCTATGTCTCAAACACCTTAATAAGTCAGTGGAAAAACCCCAGGTGTTACACCATCATTCCATATAAGGAATTATACAATGTCAAAATAAAAATGACTCGACCTAAGTAGGTCACATTCGTATAAATCATAGCCAAACATCACCCGATCAGCCCTCGAGTAAATTAACGTTAGAAAAATCTTATGTTTCTCAGGTTTTAAAAGGGTACAATCTGAATGGTAGAAAATGATACACACCTCCTCCCACCCCCACTTTCCCCCACCCAACCGGCTGGCGGATAAATCAAGGGCAGCGTACGCTCATTGCAAGGGATCAATTGTGTGTCATGGAAAATTGTTTAATGCTAGATTATTATGAGTATTACAAAGACCCTTTTCCCACTTCGTTTTTGTTTCTGGCCATGGGTGGCTACAATGTCAACTTTGACTTCGCAGCTGAGGATGGAACATGGTAAACTAAGCAGTAAAAAGAAACCGAGTTGCACACCTTATTTTAGTCTAATTATTATGTCATATAAGTTTCTCCATTAAATTACTATATATTCAAGTGACGTTTTTATCTTTAAAACTGTATATAAATTAACAAATAAATTATTATTAGTATTTTAAATTATTAAAATACATAAATTAAAAAAAAAAAGTGTACTCAACACAACATTCCGGCTGCCTATAATTTTTATAATTTTAATTTTTTTTAATCTCAAATTAACATTACTCTGTTAAATTAACTTAATACAAGAATATGTACACTAATGAGAACTTGTGATTAATTGTTCACTGCTTAATAAATATAAACAATTATAAACTACACAAGTGTCATTTTTTAAGCTTTATAATTTCATTATATGTCTCGTATTTAAGTTGAAAGATGTAACTAGATTTTACGAATAACATATTTGTAAATTAGCATAATTTCTATTTTAAAAATGTATTACTGCTTTTCTATTGTTTGAATATCTGTTTATATTATGAATGTTCACATTCCCAACATTCTATTTCTACACCAGGGTCAATGTAAACCAAGATTAAACTACACATAGATCGAGCAGCACAGACATGAGTACACCCTACAGTCCTGACAATCATCTGATACATTTCTATACAAAAGTTGTCCTGTTTGTCTATAGAACGATATATAGGAAATTTAAATACTCCCCCAAAAAGATTATAAATCCCAAATTAAATAAGTGAATAATGGCTGACAGAAAAACAAACGATATAACATTCCCCCTAAAGTTTAGGGCCTAAAATATTCCTTATTACATGGATAGGATAATAAAACATTACAAACGAATAATGCTGTTGCAATAATTGTTGTAATTATTATATACACGATGATTACATAAAATAAAATTGATTAAACACATTGTCATGTCTCTGTGCTAATCTCACCGATTAAGTTAAGACGTAAATGAGAATACTGTTGCTGCGATGTAATAAATATATAGCTACAAGGGAAACAACTTACACATTCTTTTGTTGATTAACATGTGCACTAGTAGTACAAAAGTAGTATACATCTATCAAACTATTATATTCATGTTCGTAAATGAACTAAACCTTTCGTATATACCATTTGATAGATTTGTTTTGATATCAAAATATAACAAATTTGCTTTTGTATTTACAATTGCGAAAACCATTTAAAGATGTTTCATATCTTGGTATATAACTTGTGACTGATCTTCGAAAATTGTTGCATGGACTATGAAATGGTCTGTATTATTCTTATTTGCAAATTTATTTTCTCCCTTTGATTATTATATATACAATTGATGTTCATGTCTTTGATGCTGTGTAAAATAATCAAACAAATCATTATTACTGATTTAAATGTTCAAAACAATTGAATTAAAATAAACTGTTTGAGGACTTTATAAATATAGATGCTTGAAAGGGAAGAATGTTTGCTTTGATGTGTCTCGTTGTAATAACATAACTTTTCCGATTGCTTAAATTTGTATCATTTTAATTCTCTGTAAGCACAAATTTATTTCAGCTCTACTTAAAAACCCAAATTCCACCCCATCCCCCCGCCCCCCTCACCCACGACGCCGAGGGGAAAAAAATCCTATGAATCATCATTTAATTACATATTTGCATTTACAGGTTTTTTAAAATAATTTTTTAAAAATATATTTTGACGTTTTGTATTAGATCTATGTATACGTAAACCATCTTAAATGAATGAAAATAGGCTACAAGTAAGAAAAAATATTACTATTGTAAATATGTATCAGTCCTCACAAGCCGATGATGAAAACTGTAATACTTAAGCGAACATGCAAGGCAAACTGACGCTGTAAATTACATGTCTGAGGCGGGGAAAATGTTCTTTACACGAATAACTGCAACTGTAATCAATAACATTTTGTTTTGCAAAATAAACATCAACGAACAGGTTGTAGCTGTATTGTTTTTTTTTCAAAAGGTTGGAAGTGTATAGGCACATGTCTGAAAATAACTATGTACGCAAACATTGATGTTCGGTACTCAAAGAATGCTAAAAGTGGACGGTCTTATCATGTGTTTGCAAATGAAAACGCTGTCTATATTTTTATTAGATTCTTAGACTTTTATTTATTGATATACAAAGTTGCATTTAAATAATATATTAGTAAAATAATTTTAAGAATACTGTTTCCCGGTGTTTCTTTTCCACGAACTGTTCCACTCGCGAATCCGGTTACTCGTATCTCAAATGCGAATGTATAGAATATAAAATAAAATTTAAAAAAAAAAGTTTAATAGAGTTGCTGTAATCTGCTTAAAACATGTATCCACGCCTGTATCAAATCAAATATATGTTCCATCGTTCCACGTGAGAACCTTGACGATTGGTAAAAAGACGAATACAAGAAAAAAAAAGAAGTATTGGCTTTTGTCTAGTTCCGCCTCAGGTTGAAATAAGAAAGTCAAACAAGTGTTAAAAACAGATGCAGGTTTTGTTTCAGTTGCTTAACAACACCCGCAGCTCAAGTGCTATACATCGCCTTATAGAACTGAAGCGAAACAAAATACATATTGCTAAATGTGAACCATATTCAACAAATTATTTGGATTTAATCGTAAAACAAATACAAGTAAACACACAGTACTATCATGACGGTGAGAATGCTTTTAAACATAATGTGAATGTCTACGATAATTACCGGATATACATATGCCCGAGTGGCGTATGTTCGGTGTACGTTTTTCTAAATGTGAGAAATGCTCAAACAGACATTTCCACTAGTATGAGAAATGCTCAATTTCATATTTTCCTAAATTTGAGAAATTCTTGAACAGACATTTCGCCTAGTAGATATCACTTAAGACAAGCCTTGGATTAGTGATGGTATAATTCATTTTCTTGAAAAATTGTATTGATATATGTGGTTTATGTTTCACCACACGTTATCTTATAAATTTTGATTGTGTAGTGAGAATAATTATGTTAATTATCAGATGTGTTGTTTTGTGTTGTAACACAATCTAATTGAATATTGTCTTTTAGTTTTAATGGAGCGTCATTTGACGTGTTGTGTTTCCTACCACACGGAGTAATTTAGTTCGAATGAAAACATAAAGTGGCTGTCGTAATTTGTACTTTGTCGATTGAGTCAAACATTCCAAATATTTTATTGAAACGCTGTTTTATTCTTAGTTGGCGTTTTAGTCTAAATAAGAAATTCATTAGTGTTTTAATTAGTTTTCATTAGAAATTAAATCATTGTCATAGTAACGGCTAGACCAAGGAAGTCTAAAAGAAAATACAAGATATTGTTAGTCTGTTCCAAGTGTCAGAAAAGTTAGCACATGTCACTATATAAAAGATATGCTTATACTATAATTAATTAAAGTATAAGACTAAAAAAGTGCGATATTGGCTGTAAAAATATATCAGATTCACTCAGAAGCGATGGAGGAAATGTTACATCTGACCCACAACATACATTTTGTTGTAACGACAAAAAATCATAAAAAGTGAAAGAAAAAAAAACGATCATATTTAATGTTAATACTGACCAAACATGTGACATAATGGGAACATTTAAATCCATCCGAAAACATTTTAAATCCATTTGATAACAGAAGAATGTCGGACAATAAATCAAACAATATGATTCCTCTAAATTACTTCATATTAAAAGAATAGGAAAATAAATCAAAACAAACATGAATAATAATGTTGCAATTGTTCGCCGTAATTATTCTGTACACTCTACACACTTAATAAATAAAATAAAACTGATCAGAATTATGTCTCTGTGCTAAGCTTACAGATTAAGAGAAGGACGTATAAGCCTATAAGGCAGTAGCGTAGCGAGGGGGGGGGGGGGGGGGCGGGGGAGGGACGTATGTCCCCGGGCGCCGACCTTAGGGGGGGCGCCAAATCGAAAGTTTGAGGGGGGGGGGTGCAAATGAAAAGTTCGAGGGGGGGGGGGGGTGCAAATCGAAAATTTGCTCCCAAGGGGGCGCCAAATTGAAAGTATGTCCCCGGGCGCCGGGAAGGGTCGCTACGCCTCTGCTATAAGGATGTTAATGCTTCGATGCTATAAATAAAGGGGCCTTAAATTAATTTACATTTTATAAGGGAAACAACTTCCCCATTTTTTTTTAAATTAAACTCTAGCAAACCATTACGAAACAATATATAACTATTATATTTTTATAATAATTTTCTAAAAACAAGTTATAAATTCGTAAATGTTTTAAAAGATATAAGTTTGTATATATTGAAATTTAACTAAATTGCTTATGTATTTAAAAAATAAGAACCATATAAATATGGTATATATTTTGTCATAAAGTATAAGCCTGTTGGTCTACTGATGATTGTGATACACGATACTTGCTCACAAACTTAAATTTGGAAAACTTAATGCTGATTTTGAGATTGGCCATTTTATAAGAGAGAGGATAGTGCCTAGGGCAGTTCTTTTTTTCACTGGAGAGGCCATAGACAATGATGATTATGAGGATGATGAAAATGAGGAGGGTGAAGATGAAGAATATGATGAAGAAGCAGATGCAGATTTCAACCCTGATGCCCAAGGCAAACCTAATGAATGCAAACAGCAATAGAACTGTGAATGAATGGGCTACTAGTTTTAAAGAATATTGTGATACTCAACCAAGACGAAACACAAACTTCACAATTACTTCAGACATAAAAGATGTCCAATGACTTGCTCCACTTTTTGTTTACTTCCAGATAAAATCTTTAAATTTACATAAAAAAAAAAAAAAAAAAAAAAAAAAAAAAAAAAAAAAATGGAAAACTTAATGCAAAATTATCACTAGTAATGAACATGACATTACTTAAAACAAAAATCACATTAATTTAGATTAATGTAAACTATTGTGTAAATTAATGGCAGGTTATTGTGCTTATGCACGTATGTATAACTTTTTTGCCTTAAAAAGTAAAAAAAAAATACTGCATATAGATGTATGCTTTGATTGTCCTTCTAGAGTCCCAGTTTACAGTATTACGTCATACAACTGAAGAAGAACAGATAGTAGATTTCATACTGGAGCTTAGTCACGAGATCACGGCATTATAGTATAAATGACAAGATATTTTTATTTTATTTTCAAGTTTTAGAAAAGTTAGCAGAGGTATCTCTAGCTTCAGGAGCTAACTATACAAATGAAAAAAGTGACCAAAAAAAAAATAATAGTGATAAAAAAGCCAATGGACAGCCTAACTTACGTAGGCATATCATCAGACGACTGATCAGTCGGCACAATATTATACAACTTAACTACTGCCAAGCAGAAACTTGATATTTCTCGGCTGTTGTTCACGTATAAGAACTAAACAACACCACCAAACATCACGGACTTTATACATTAGAATTCACCATCTACAGGGAAGACAATGTCAGCGGCACCCTCAGATGTCCTACCCCCACCCCACCCACTCAACAGCGACACAATCATAAAGGCCCTGAGAAATCTTAGCAAACTAGAACACACTGTCAACTCAATGGCCTACACCAACAACCGCAGCTTCACAATTTTTCGGACAATTCATCAACCTTTACATACTACATTCAAATCACTTACAAAGAACAGCAATAAACACTTTTTTTGCTATTCATGTAAGACGACACATATGAGGAAGTTGTGGGTCAAGAAAACAAGATATAGCGACAAAAGCTAGCACGAACATTTTAAAATTATAGTAATATATTAAAATAAAAATGTACTTTAAAAAATGATCAGCAACTGTCGTGTGTATTTATTCCATAGTTTTTACTACGTCAGTTGCGATATTTTTTTTGTTTGAAGAACTATGCTAAGCTTTTCAGAATATCATTTTGTTTTCATCCAATGTAATGCATGTTTGCTTTAACAACCACTTTCATGTTATATGGTATGTACAATAGTTAATGTTATCATTAGTTTCATCATAAAATAGTACATGCACATCTAAGGATACATTATTATTTTAATGTATTGTATTGTACAATTGGTATTTTCAATTTTTATTTTTAGCGCAAATTAAGTTTTTTGGAAAGATAAAATGCTAAATAGAACATTTTGCATATCACCCCTAATAGGTTAAAGACATCGAATTAATACAAATAAAAGAAATATGTATTGCAATTCTCGATCAGAGTCAAATCATACTGATATAACATACAATATATATAAGTATAAAACAGTTACATGTTATTTATTTTAATTTAAATGACAACACCCGCAGCCCAAGGTGACAGTGCTATCCACCGCTATATAGAACAGAGGGGAAACTAAAATACATTTGCCAAATGTCAACCAAAGTCATCAAATTATTTGATTTTGATCGTAAAACAAATACAAACGATATTATAAACACAGAACTAACATGGCTTTGTGATTGCTATTAAACTGAATGTGAACCAACACAAATGCATCTTCTCTTTAAAGCTGCCAATCTAGCAAACTGAAACTATGCTTCAGGAGCTGCATATACATCAATACTTGCAAGTTTTATATCAGCAACAATCAGAAGAGATGGAAACATGTTACATCGTACCCACAACATAGCTGGTTTTGTAACGTCAAAAAAATATATCAAAAAGTGGAAGGAACCCAAAAAAAAAAGATTATTAAATGATAATAGTGATCAAAAATATAAAAAAAAATGAACAAATTTAAATCCACCCAAAAACATTTTAAATCAAACATTAAATAAACGAAGAACGGCGGACAACAAAACAAACGATAGAACATTACGTCTAAACTAATCCATATTAAATGAATAGGAAAATATAACAAAGCACGCATGAATAAAACTGTTGCAATTATTTGACGTAATTTTTCCATATACACTCTTCACTCTTATTAAATAAAATGAAATTGTTCAGACTCTTATCTTTGTGCTGCTCTCACGAGAAAGACATATTAGAATTATATTGTTTCGGTGTGATAAATGATGGGGACTTAATTTACATTTTATAAGGGAAACAATTTACCAATTATTTTGTTGATTAACGTGTACCTAAACGGTTCAAATATAGTACACATCTATTACATAATTATATTAATTATTTTCTAATACAATCCTTTACTATCGTACATATCATTTAAGAGATAAGTTACGTTTTAAAAATGTAATTAAATTGCTTTTGTATTTAAAAACGTAAGAACCATTTAAAGATGGTATATAAGTTGTTATATACTTTGTGCCTGATCATCAATTAGCGTTAACAGCTGATATATTTTCCATTGAAATTATTTTATTTATAATTTTAGGAAACAACTAATTACCTAAAAGATGCTGCAAGTAGATGTATGCTTTGATTGCCTTCTACAGGGCCAGTCGACATATTGGGTCATTCACGTGAAGAAAAACAGATAGTAGATGTAATACTGGAGGTTAGCTATGAGATCAAGGGAGTCGAAAATAAATGACATGATATTGTTATTTTGTTTTCTAGTGTTAGAAAAGTTAGCAGAGGTAGCTCTAGGTTCAGGAGCTAACTATACAAAAAAATAAACCTGGAGTGATACCCCCTAAACTGTCTCGAATATTCGTATATAACACTACGGGGAATGGCAACTCGGGATATAGACAATATTTTAAACTTTTTAGAAAATAGAATAGAAAATAGTGCCTGTATGGCGCCTGTATATTGCCTGTATGGTACCTGCATGGTGCCTGTATGGCGCCTGTATAGTGTCTGTATAGTGCCTGTATGGTGCCTGTATGGTGCCTGTATGGTGCCTGTATGGTGCCTGTATAGTGCCTGTATAGTGCATGTTTGGTGTCTGTATAGTGCCTGTATAGTGCCTGTATAGTGCCTGTATGGTGCCTGCATGGCGCCTGTATGGTGCCTGTATGGTACGAGTAAAGTGCCTGTATGGTGCCTGTATGGTGCCTGTATGGTGCCTGTATAGTGCCTGTATAGTGCATGTTTGGTGTCTGTATAGTGCCTGTATAGTGCCTGTATAGTGCCTGTATGGTGCCTGCATGGCGCCTGTATGGTGCCTGTATGGTACCAGTAAAGTGCCTGTATGGTGCCTGTATGGTGCCTGTATGGTGCCTGTATGGTACCTGCATGGTGCCTGTATGGCGCCTGTATGGTGCCTGTATAGTGCCTGTATGGTGCCTGTATGGTGCCTGTATGGTGCCTGTATAGTGCCTGTATAGTGCATGTTTGGTGTCTGTATAGTGCCTGTATAGTGCCTGTATAGTGCCTGTATGGTGCCTGCATGGCGCCTGTATGGTGCCTGTATGGTGACTGTATTGTGTCTGTATGGTGCCTGTATGGTGCATGTATGGTGCCTATATAGTGCCTGTATGGTGCCTCTATGGTGCCTGTATGGTGCCTGTATGGTGCATGTATATTGCCTGTATGGTGTCTGTATAGTGGCTGTATGGTGCCTGTATGGTGCCTGTATAGTGCCTGTATAGTGCCTGTATGGTGCCTGTATGATGCATGTGTGGTGCCTGTATGGTGCCTGCATATTGTCTGTATGGTGCCTGTATGGTGCCTGTATGGTGCCTGTATGGTGCATGTATGGTGCCCGTTATGGTGCTTGTATGGTGCCTGTATATTGTCTGTATGGTGCCTGTATGGTGAATGTATAGAAGAATGTAAGCTGTCACCACGTCACTGTTTCTGGAGTGTACTTTATTCTACTGTGGATGTATCATTGTTATTATATTGTTGATCAATTGTATTAGTGTAAATAAAGTTGCAAGTTGAAAAAAAAAACTGTTACTTGTATTCATTGAAGCAAGAACCCACAATAACACCGTATTGTCATATTAACAAATACGTGATATTTCAAAAGATGCATAGGAAATGTAAATCCACCCAAAAAGTTTTTAAATCCAAAATTAAATAAAAGAATAATGGCGGACAGCAAAACAAACGATATAACATTACCCCTAAACTATTCCTAATGAAATGAATAGGGAAATAAAACAAAACAAACGAATAATGCGGTTGGAATTGTTTGCCTTAATTATTCTATACACATTTATTAAATAAAATAAAATTGATTACACACATAGTCTTATCTCTGTGCTAAGCTAATTGATTAAGGTAAGACGTAAATTAGAATACTATTGCTACGATGTGATATATGAAGGAAATTTAATTGCATTTTACATTTTACAAGGGAAACAACTTACACAGTCTTTTGTTGATTAATGTGTACCTTAGCAGTCAAAAATAATATGCATATATTAAACTAATATATTAAATTTCAAATAACAACTAATACGTTCGTATATTTCATTTAATAGATTAGTTATGATATAAAAATATAACTAAATTCTTTTTGTATTTAAAATCTTAGGAACCATTTAAAGATGTTATGTATCTTGTTATATACTTTGTGACTGATCTTTAAACAACATTTCGCAATCTTCAGTTTATTACTCCGATGTATTCATATTTTTTATTAAAGTGCGATTGTTTATTCTTAACTATACTGAACTGTAAGCAGTAATAGTTTTTGCTAAATAAAAATCCACAAACGGGTTGTATTGTTTTAAAAGGTTTGATGTTGAGAGGCAAATGTCTAAAAATAATTAGGTATACACATTTTATTACTTAAGTTTTGTGCCGAATAATAATATAAGCTTACATATAAATACGCTGATAATCAAAGAATGCTGAAAGTGGATGGTCTCTAATATGTGTTGGCAAATAAATACGCTTTTAGTTTTTTATGACAGTCTTACGCTTTTAGTTTTTTCATGCCAGTCTTACGTTTTTAGTTTTTTCATAACAGTCTTACGATTTTATTTATGTTTATATAAAACAAAAATAGCGTGTATGTAATAATATAGTAAAATATTTTGAAATAATGTTTTGCAAATGAGTTAGATGAGTGTCTTTAAATAGCTCCAATGCACAGTCTGTTGCCACGTTTTCGTGGTGTTTCTATTCCACGAATATCTACACTCGCTAATCGGGTTACTCGTATCTCAAATTTTGCTCGTATGTCAAAGCACATTTTAGCTTGCTCAACAGCTCGTATCACAACACTCTCTTATATTGGGGCACCACTGTATGTAAAAAAAACAGTCTATACTCTAATAAACAACTCTACGACTAGATAGTTCAATGACATTATACTAGGTGAAAATGTAGATTATTAAACTATTGAAATCACGTGAGAGTAAAATATTTTAACTGTAAAAAGAAAAATAGTATCATAAAATGTGTTCACTTTCCAACGGACTTTGTATATAAACAATGTTTTCGATCAAACTTTGGGTTTTGTTCTAATGTTGTTATAAATACCCTAGGTCAGGGGCCGGCAACCTATTGAGACTGAAGAGCCAAAAATTACAATTTACAAAATGTTCCAATTTTTAAAGAGCCACTGACATTTTTATTTAAAACTTTATATTTGATTAGTATTAGGTATATATATATATATATATATATATATATATATATATATATATATATATATATATATATATATATATATATATAATTGCAATTTTTTTAAAATAGTTTTAAATATGAAATTATATTTGTTCATATAAAAATACTCGTTTTCACAGAACATAATAAAGTATTTTAGCTAACTCTGCCAAAATAATAAAATTATTAATCAAATGTTTGGTTTTCAAATCCAGCAATTCCATTTGAAGCGAACAAGCATCAATTTCAAATGGCTCAATGTTAATCTCATTTTTTTTTGTATTTAGAGAATTTACTGAACGCTATAGTACTTGCATTTGTTTTGAACTGCTCAAATCTCTCAGGAATCCATCCTTTATTTTGTTTATAGTTTATTGTAATGCTGAAGTGATAATGTTAACAGTTAAATTGGTTTCATCACGATATTTTTAAAGATAAGAGTTCTTCGAAGTTAGGTAATTCACCGCTCTCCGTGTCTTTAACAAAGACAAGTATTTTTTTTTCGGAACAATGTACTTCTTCCAGCAAGCCATAAGCTGGGTTTCCTATCCTTGCAGTATTACATTTAGCTCGTTAGTTTCTTATTGATATTCACCATTACGTTGAATTTGTCAATTTAAGAAGAAAACTAATATGAAGTACATTGAAATAGGGAGTAACTAAATATTCTAATAGAATTATTATATCATTAATTACCGAATGTTGAATAATAATATTGTTTATGAGTTTTGAAAAAAAATAATGTAATTAAAAATATTAGCGCATAGATCTTAAGAGCCGCATCTTGACGTCAAAAGAGCCGCATGCGGCTCGCGAGCCGCAGGTTGCCGACCACTGCCCTAGGTACAACGGGATTTAAAAAAAAAAACATAACATAAAGAAGGCATTTTGAAAAGTATGTGAGCATTCAAACACTGAGCATTAATTAGAAACATAATGCTTGTAATCTATTGGAATAGCAAATAATATATTTTGCCTAAATTGACTTAAAACAAATTATAATTACTGTGTCTCATCTCAACTATAAATAAACATTCCATTGAAAAGCTCCATTTTTAACAGGGATATTACAGTCAGTTGTTATAAAGCAACAAAACAAATTTGCTATAACTAATCCACTTTATCCATAAAAGAAATGCAATGGTTGTAAACTATATAATCGTGAAGATCCCAGAGTCGATATATAGAATGATTAAATCACGGTAAAGCAGTTGATGGAACCTCCATAGTTTTATCACAGAGTTTATCTAATGAATGTTATTGAGAACATTATTACAAATTGATGTATGCTTTGGCAGGGTCTCCAAACTTTTCAGTCAGTGGGCCGCATTAACTCTCGAATTTCAGTTGGGGGGGGGGGGGAGGCAGTTTCTTCCAGGCATGTCTTTGATTTTTTCTTCAGCCATCATCAACAAACGTTTTTTTCCTTGGACAAAAAGATCTCCGCGGGCCGGATGAGAGGACATCGCGGGCCGCATACGGCCCGCGGGCCGTAGTTTGGAGCCCTGTTCTAGAGTATCAGTCGACAGTAATTGGTCATACAAGTGAAGATTAACAGATAGTAGATTGAATACTGGAGGTTAGTCATGAGATCAAGAAAGTCTAACACAGTAGTCACGATCTTGTTATTTTGTATTCGGGTATTAGAAAAGTTAACAAAAGTCAAAAGTATTGTAGTTTTAGCTTTAGGAGCTGGCTATTCATCAATACTTGCACATGTAAAATAAAAAATTGCTCTATTTGGCGGTAAAAAATATATCAGCAACAACAAAAGAGATGGAGAAAATGTTATATCTAACCCAGACCAATGCTGTTTTGTAACGACGGAAATTATGAAGAGTGGATGAAAGAAAGAAAACAATAAACTATCAAGTGATGATTGTGAGATTATTTTTTGTTTCTTTAACGAACTAAATGCAAATGAAAAAAAATGTCATAAACAGCTTTAATTAAAAACATGGGGTAGATGATTTTAGCAATATCACATATTTGCTTCGGCTTGAGTTTACTTAAGGCAAATTGAAAATAGGCCTACTGTGTCTATGTCAAACTGTGCATAACAATTTCCATTTTTTTTTCTCCGATTGGGGGGGGGGGGGGTGGATAAAGAGAGACGGGGGGGGGGGGAATGTGTTAAAAGTATAAACTTTATGTATAAATTCTATAATATGTTTAGGGGGTGGGGGTTGACGCCCCTGCAATTCCCCATCCCCACTCCCCCCCCCCCTTGGAGATTGCTGAAATGAATATCACTCTGTTGTAACAACTAAAGACAAAAGTAGACGAACTAGAATATATAGACTGGAGAGAACATCTTTAATTTCATCTACCCAATCTTTCAATACCACTCTATACAATTTTTATTGTAAAATATTACAGATGATTCGTTGTTCTCTGCTTAATACACATTGGAAGTTCTATACCGTACGAGTGCTGTTTAAGCTTTATACTTTCATTATTTGTCTCGTATTCAAGTTGGAAAATATTAGCTTGATATAGAATCAAATATTTGTAAATTAGCATTCATTCTATTTTAAAAGTATATCACTGCTTTTTTATTGTTTGAATATCTGTTTATAATATCAATGTTAATATTCCCAAAAATCTATGTCTACACCAGGGTCAATGTAAACCAAGATTAAACTACATATAGGTCGAGCAGCACAGACATGAGTACACCCTACAGTCCTGACAATCATCTGATACATTTCTATACAAAAGTTGTCCTGTTTGTCTATAGATTGTTTGGTCTTACCACTATGCCCAGCCACCTTTGTTCATATGTTAGTTACCCAGTATTTTGGGACGTTGCACTGATTTTAAACCGGGTTTAAACTCAAGACTCTACCGCTAGGCCACACCGTCACATCTGGTTCTGTCATACATTTAATTTGTAAACAACAAATCAAAAATTAATACGAAAATTGTAACGATCGTCGTTAAAAGAAAATGTGTGGCCCTCATGTACAACCTATTAATCCATCACTGTCAATAAATCATGTGTTTATTATTTCTTTTTCTATATTTATGAGATATACCTAGTCGTATCAATACCGCTCCAACACGGAGCCAAGTTTAGATTTTAATTCAAATTAATTAATTACATAAAAACGTCACTTACCGACCTGTCATTTCAAACAACTAGGCCTAACATTCAAAAAAAATTAATTCTCACGTTATGTTGTGATTTCGAACGATGCAATTAGCCGGACCAGTAGGTATATTGATTTTTTAAATTATATTAGGTTTAGAGCGTTATAGACTTCGTCTATCACTAGCGGGTCCTGGTTTGGTTAGCTATTAGACGGATTGTTTATAAAGGCACTTGTTGAAGTAAAACAAGTTTTTTCTAGCCATTAGAGAGGATGGGGCGTTGGGGAGTGTTTTCATTAAGAAAAAATTATGTGAGTGGTTTTTATTTGGTAAATAATATGGGTTGTCATTTAAACATTCAATTGGTCACTTTATTCACTTAAAACAGAAGTCTGTCAAAAAATTAAATTTATATGCAGGAGCTAATGTAAAGACTTCTAAATATCCCCCTTACCCCCGCCCCCGTTAATTTCACAGCCTTAAATATTAATATCTCAAATATTGCATCTACGGACTTTTAATATACCTACAAATATAATTATCTAAAACACACTTCTAATAACATACGCCAAGCATATTTTTGTAGATTTTATCGTAATGAAATGATTGGATAAATATGTTATTTGGTAAATTATCTAGATATGCACGACATTTTTGGATCGGCATGGTCGAGGTTGGAGAGAGGATGGCTGCCAACACGACAATTACCTAGTTCAAATCTTTTGACAGATGATGCTAATGTACTTTGCTAACCAGGAATTTAGACGAATTTCCCGTTCATCCATCAGAATATCGGTCTATTTTTACAAGCTTTTATTTAACTCACTTCCTCTGTCGACAGTCTGTCGACAGTCTGTCTAGATAGAAACGCAGGAGTGAAAATTCGGACAGTTCTACTTGACCGACACGATTCACAGTTGGCACGTGGGTCAAGACATGAAGACAATGCAATCTGAAACTAAATTTGACTTAATTGGATGCCTAATTAATTTTTTATTAATTAATTAAAATTTGGGCCGAATTAGTAGCCAACCACACCACACGCGTCATCACCTTCAATAGCTGCGCCATCACGTAATGGCTGCGTTCAAAAACCATTGCGCGCCTACTGAACGTGATGTTCAGTAGGCGCGCAATGGTTTTTAGTCATGTAACTCTATTGTAAATAAAACATAAAATTCATAAAAAACGTTTTAATAACAAGCTTTTATGTAATGATGCACTAAAAAGTAGAAAATAAATTATAGACTACTATTTAAATAACTATAAAGAAAAGCGTGGGTGTCTTCCTTAACATTAGTAAAGGTATCCAATAGATACTAAAGTGACCCACGCTTTTCTTTATAGTTATTTAAATAGTAGTCTATAATTTATTTTCTACTTTTTAGTGCATCATTACATAAAAGCTTGTTATTAAAACGTTTTTTATGAATTTTTTTTTGTATGTATAAGTTCACATTTAAATACAAGACTAGTTTTGATAATGTAGTAAAATGCGTGCGCTCGTATACCCATGCCATTTTCGTTTTTTTTTTTTTTTTAATATTGAAACTTTTTTTCTCAGTAGGGGATTTTTCCTGTAACCTTATGTAGTCAGATTAGAAAGTAGTGGTACAGCTTATTTTCAATCATGATGGTCTATGGGGCAAGTGAAGTAGAGGTCAATTGATTATGTGACTTCGGCAAAGGAAGAGACAGATCTGTCACCATTATGCCATGCCGCCTTTATTTTTATAGACAGACAGAGATACAGAGATACAGAGATACAGAGAGACATAGAGACATAGAGACATAGAGACATAGAGACATAGAGACATAGAGACATAGAGACATAGAGACATAGAGACATAGAGACAGAGAGACAGAGAGACAGAGAGACAGAGAGACAGAGAGACAGAGAGACATAGAGACAGAGAGACAGAGAGACAGAGAGACAGAGAGACAGAGAGGCAGAGAGACAGAGAGACAGAGAGACAGAGAGACAGAGAGACAGAGAGACAGAGAGACAGAGAGACAGAGAGACAGAGAGACAGAGAGACAGAGAGACAGAGAGACAGAGAGACAGAGAGACAGAGAGACAGAGAGACAGAGAGACAGAGAGACAGAGAGACAGAGAGACAGAGAGACAGAGAGACAGAGAGACAGAGAGACAGAGAGACAGAGAGACAGAGAGACAGAGAGACAGAGAGACAGAGAGACAGAGAGACAGAGAGACAGAGAGACAGAGAGACAGACAGACAGACAGACAGACAGACAGACAGACAGACAGACAGACAGACAGACAGACAGACAGACAGACAGACAGACAGACAGACAGACAGACAGACAGACAGACAGACAGACAGACAGACAGACAGACAGACAGACAGACAGACAGACAGACAGACAGACAGACAGACAGACAGACAGACAGACAGACAGACAGACAGACAGACAGACAGACAGACAGACAGACAGACAGACAGACAGACAGACAGACAGACAGACAGACAGACAGACAGACAGACAGACAGACAGACAGACAGACAGGCAGGCAGGCAGGCAGGCAGGCAGGCAGGCAGGCAGGCAGGCAGGCAGGCAGAACAGACAGAACAGAACAGAACAGAACAGAACAGACAGAACAGAATGGACAGACAGAAAGATAGACAGAACAGGCAGAACAGACAGAACAGAAAGGACAGATATGGGACTTACTAAAGGGTGGATGTATGGACAGGAGGACACGGAAGAACGGACTGACAGACAGACATATAGTCCAGACATTCAGATAAAACATGCAGACAGAATGTTAGACAGACTAACATGAACAGAATACAGACTGACAGTCGTATTAACGAACACAAGACAGATATACAGTAAGGTAGACGGGCATACGGACAGAGATACGGTTAAAATAACTGGCAGTTGGACAGACTAAAAGACCGATAGACGGACAGACACACATATATTGAGCATTACATAATAGCTTATTACATAAGCCCTATTTTTCTATTTACTTACTTGTTCGATTATCATTTCCATAAACTCCTCCCAAGCTGTCACGTCAAAAAACTGGTATAAACAGCAGTCCAATCAGGAAAGCTTATTGATTGTATATTTTCCTATATTAACTTATGTTTTATTTATTTCTGCATTCTAGATCTGCAAAAAGTGTTGAGGTATGTTAATGTTAGTCAACTTAGGTAATGGCAATTTGTTTATAAAACGTAAACTACTGCTTTATGTTGTTTATTTTATTAAGACTACTTATCTTGTTGTATAACTGAAATAAGAAAAGTAGAAATTTAAATTACAAGCAATTATTTTATTTCTGTATAGGCCTAGATTGTTCGTATTACTAGAATTAGGATAAGCTAAATAATCAATTAATTGTTTTATTAGGGTAAAAATTGAGTAAGACTAAAAGCGTTAAAGTTTTAGCCCCAGCTTAAATAATGATTGTAGTATAATTTTAAAACATCTTATTGGACACGGTCTTCAAGACATTACACGATACAAAGCATATAAAGGCCAAACTGGGTGTTATAGAAAAGCAATATCGATTCAAAATCTATTTTCATGTCAGTTTTCTTAGAAGTAAAGTCATGCTAAAGATATTCCAGCCCAACCGTAATCTGCACTATAAACAAACTTCAATTTATTTTTGAAAATATGTTTTACTTATATATGTAATATTCCTCATTTCAAATATGGCAATATTATGTATAATAAAGTCATTATTTTTTCCGTTTTTTTTTTTAAATTCATGAACAGCGTTCTTTCAGGAATGGGCATCTGTATTGCATTCAAAGTACTCGCTGCGCTAGTTTTTGTTGCTGGTGTGGAACCATATTGTCGAGATGTAGACTGGAGCGTTTCCTTTAAGAGGGCTGGACTGTCAGAGTGTGATCGATTAGGAGACATGATTGCCAGTTTATGTAGAAGTCCAGTAGACCGATCCGCTGATCATATTGACCGACTGGATCGTGTTAGATGCTGCAGTATACCATTTCCATGGCAAGAGGGCTATGACTATGTTCAGGAAAATTGGAGGGAATCTATGAACACAGATTCTACCTGGTCATTGTGTAAACCTGGGTATTTCCTCACTGGTCTGTATAGGTCAGTATATAAGTTATACCTCAGCGACATCGAGGAAGGACGCTGCACCAGACCACGTAACCATCCGGCTAAGTATGGACACTGCAACGATGTTGACATCTCGGATTGTTTTGAGAAGTTTAATTGTTGCTCTTGCACAGAGGGAAGATTCATTGTTGGTCTGTATCGTGGTAATTGTAAAGACCTGCGATGCTTGGACAAGCTACGCTGCTGCACGCTGGCGGCTGAGTCACCGCATTAAACAAAAAGATCAATGATCGAAAGCAGAGGCACTATGTTTTTGGATTCAATAAATGCAAATATATACATACATACATGATATTGGTCTGACCATTAATAAATTGTTAAAACTTCATTGCTTTAAAAGTTGTCTTTATCTATATACTAAGCGCCCCGGCCAGGCCCGGCACTGGCCTCTATGAAAAACCTATCTGTAAAGGACCACGACATGTGTGTTAAGTAAGCATATCCACGGCATTACCCAACCTAACCACAACCAACTAAAACCAAAACACACAAAAAACCCGCAAACAAACACAAACACAAAACCAACGCAAACACAAGCACAATGAAAACACAAACACACAAAACAAACCCCCAAAAAAACCCATTTCCAAGCATAAACTCAACGACAAACGCAAACTCAACCCAAACACAAATAAAACAAAAACTCAAACCTAAAAGCAAAGTGCTCACAGTCTAGCCCGGGGCGCCAAATCGCCCCATGCTGGGGCGCAGGCGGAATCACCTGTTTCAGCTTAGTAAACGACTGTTGTACCCAAACGCATTCATAGCCTTTTGCACTCACTTAAACGAACTTAGGCACCATAGCGAACACGGGAAGGCCCGGGAGCGCCAAATAGCGCCCTGTCGGGGTGCCGGGGGACGCCCGGATGTGATTCACTTAAAAACTATAATAGCTTTTTTTATCCATACTTTATCCACTGTTTAAAGCGAAATTATGCACCTTAGCATAGCCAAGGGCGCCAAATCGAACCGTGCAGAGGCGCTTGCGAGCGAGCTGTTTCAATTTAGTGAACAATTAAAATACCACATGTTTATCCGCAAACGAAAGAAGTAAAGATATAACAGCTGGCTTCTTAACTGTTATTGATTTTTTTTTTTAAAATAATTAGTAAACAGTACATTCAGTGCATAAACAGTGCATAAACAAAAATAAAAAGACAGTAACTAAATCACCTACCACATTGTACTTGATCAATCCGTGCTAGTTATGTAAGTATTTTTTTCCCAACATCAAAACAAAATAATAACAAGTATTTTTTTCCTCCGATATATGTTTTTTATAAAGGGAAATAATTGTGTTTTCCTAATTTATCCATGAGTGTTAAAGAACTAAATGTAAATAATTTTCAGACATAATTTAAATATGTGGAAAAGTTGATATATTTTAAAAAAATATGTTTTTTGAACATGCCAGCAATTACGATAATAAGTTTGAAAAATGAAAATTGTTTTACTGAACCTTCAATATGAATTTTTAAAATCACGAATTTAAACGGTCATCATTTTAGCCGTAGCGCCGGCTGAATTGCAAGCTTCATTGTAGTGAACGACTGTAATACCCTCGCAAAATCGCACACGGAAAGATAGAAGTAAATATAGAGGGCATTTAGGAGCTACTTTTAACTGGTATTGATTAATAATTATAGTCAGTAAACAAAAACATACCTCCTCACCTTACGGCAGAAAATGTTTGTGTGTCCTAAATTATCAAAAAAAAAAGAAAATTGAGTTGATATTGGTGTTACAAAATGAAACAACCCATTAATATCGTAAACTTTATTGCAAGGTACCGTGTCAGACAGGAGAAAAACGGAAAGGAAAAAACGACAATAGATAGATAGATTGAATGACAAATATTCTCTGGACAAATCATCCAGATGATATATATATATATATATATATATATATATATATATATATATATATATATATATATATATATATATATATATATATATATATATATATATATATATATATATATATATATATATATATATATATATATATATATATATCAAGACACATAATCTCAAGGACAAATGATCCACAGACAAAAGATTTCATGATAAAATATATCAGACAATATCTCACAGCAAAATTTGTATATTATTTGATATCATTTTGGTTTTATTTTAAAAGTTTGCAAAAAATTGATTGTCTAAATGGTTTAGTGAGAAAAGATTTGTGGCATAGTTTCGTCACATTGCCTTTAACATATTAACAGTGGCCGCAACAAAATAAATTGTTAAATTGTTTAATTATCCCACTGACTGGTAAACCATGGTATGTCTTAAATTTAAATCATCGCAGATGGGTATCTGCTCTTTTAAAAAGTCAGATTTTTGCTGGACAACAGCAGGCTGGCATTGATTATGCAATTAAAACACCAATGTCACATTACGAACCTTTAAAACAAAATCTTTCTTTTTGGAAAAGTTTTGACCATAATTCGGTTAACGTATCATCATTTTATTTGTTTTATGCATTTTTATATCTAAAACTTTTAAACAAAGTGCTATTAACAATAAAAGTTAACATAGTCTTCTGGTCGTAAATTAAGTGGGCCAACATAAAATCAATTTGACAACAAATACAAAAATGTTAATATGAACTAAAAGAATCATAGTTACTAAAAATTTTACTTTAAGATAATTTGTCTGAGACATTTTGTCTGAGATCATTTGTCATGAAATCATTTGTCTTGTCAACCATTGGTGACATCAAGGATTTGTCTCAGAACTTATCAACGTGGACGAAGAAATATAAAGTCAACAGTAAGACACCAATAAGGGTTAAAAAACAAATTTCACTTTCGTGGTCGAGTTCCATATTAATTCTATACAGACGGTATTAGTCATATGATCTGGTTCAGTGAATAGGAAAAATACGTCATTTAAAGTCATTAACGTGTGACACGGCGTCAGCCTCGCTAAACATAGCACAATGTGTGAGGGTCGCGGTTGTTTCAATAGACAGGTTGTTGTAGCGGTTGGTTAACACTTACTAGGATATTCCTTGTTACAGAGTAATTTGAAAGTAAGCTACACACTTTATAATGTATTATCTTACTTTCCTCTTGAGAAGTTTGATGTCAGTGACGAAATGTTCTTAAAATAGTATTTTTTTATGTTGTCCTATATTGTATAATCCTGCTTTGGTCAATTTAATCACATATTACAATTAAATAAAACTGTATGCATTTTTTTTTAAAGTAAGATAAAATATACACGACAAACCAATGTAAAACACATATTAGGATGTGCTTTTTTATTCTGTCAGTAAATTAAAAAAAGTTGAAATTTACATTTAGAAGGGTGAGCGGACCTTGGATTACAGGTGCTTTGACCATAGGGGCTTTGACCATAGGTGCTTTGACCATAGGGGCTTTGACCATAGGGTGTTTGACCACAGCGGGGCTATGACCATAGGGTCTTTGACCATAGGGGGTTTGATCATAGCGGTGGTTTGACCATAGGGGGTTTGATCATAGCGGTGGTTTGACCATAGGGGGTTTGACCACAGCGGGGCTTTGACCATAGCGGTGGTTTGACCATAGGGGGTTTGACCACAGCGGTGCTTTGACCATAGCTGGGTTTTGACCATAGGGGGTTTGACCACAGGTGTTTTCTCGGCAGAGGGTCTTTGATCACAGGTGGTTTGTCCAATGCTGTCCATATTGTAAGGGTTTGTTTTAAAAGTTGCTAAATTATATTTTAAATTGGGACATGATGTAATAACATGTTAAATTATCATGTATAAATACAAGTTTTGTATCATTCATTTTGTATCCTTTATATATGCTATGTATTTTCAAGTGCATCTACATTATGTATTTGTGAAACTTGTTATATGTCTAATTTTTTGTGTTCCATTTATATTTAAAATAAATCTATGAGGCCTAGCTAGCACCAGCCTTTATGTGGAGACTAGTTATTGACTTTTTTAAATACATGTTAATTTCTATTAACGTACTCTCAGGAATAATGTATCTTCTTCTTCGTTCTTAATTGTTTAGTGTTGGGAGGGATCGAGCCTTATCTGTTGAACTCGAGCTTTTTTTCGAATTTATCAACCATGAGCTTTTGCCGACTCGACCATGCTTCCATCCCAATTAAGGATTACGTGTTAACTGGTTATGCGCCATTGAGGCAATTGACTCCGATTTCAGCCTGCTTTGTCCAACCAAGAACAAACTACAAGGCAGCAGTTGTTTGATTTTGGAATTGTCTCTCCTAGAAGAGTGGCTGTCCCCAGCTATCGAGCCTCATCTGCCCGAGGGTTCGAACTTGAGACTTTTCGGTTTAGCAACCATGAGCTTTACCGACTCGACCACGCCGACCGCGAAACATGTATAAAATCGTATTAATTGTGTCATACATTTAAATCAAACAACAATTAATAATTTTTATTTATACCTTTTACCATTTTTGTTTTTTTCTCCCTGTTGGCAATCACAAATGGCAGATGTGTTATAGAGGAAAAGCTGCTAGACAACAAACTATTAATGGATTTACTAAGAATTCAGGTCACAAGGATTTTATACATCTAAAGGATTATAATATCGATTGTCTTCCCTCACGTTAACATGACAATGACCTCATGTTTGAGGCAATCAAAACATTGCAGCCCTTAATGTCCAGGTAAAGACTAAATTCACCAGTCTAGAGAGACCAGAGTTTTACCCAGGCACTTAAGTTCCATATCCATTTTATAATGACAGAGGACGTCACGTGATGAGGTTAAGGACCGGAAGAGTCTGCCAGATTTTCAAGTCCACAGAAGGAGATGGAACTTGTCACTGTGCCAAGTGTCAATGCAAGATGTGTTTAAGTTTTTCATGATAGTAAAAGTCCATTGTTCATTCTAGATAGATGGGAGTTGGTTAATGCATTCATTGAGGGCGACTGGTGTTGGTTGCTATACATCGCATGTGACTCGATGAACTGGACAAAATGTGTCTGTGCTTTAATGATCAATGCAGAGAAGTATATAAACAAATACAGGAGATTTGATGATGTGGACAAGTTGCCCGTTATAGTGTCACATCCTCATGACTGTCCTAAAGCGAAGCTTCCATTCGATTGCAACAAGTTTCCTTTACACTTGTTCTCTCCTACAACAAAATATATAAATAGCTACAAGCGTTGGGGGTGAGAAGTTGACCGAATTAAAGTAGACATGTGATGGAATGTTTTGATTTGCAATGCACTGTGCCTTGGAATATGAATTGACTTTGGTTTGTAATGGGAAATAACTTTTGATGACATTTTTTTAATGGAACAATATATTACAAAAAGTAATAAAACATATTTATACTGCATTTTAATTTTATAATATCAATTAGTTAAAATGTTTTTCTAGCAACAATATGTTTTGGTTTGTCTAAAGATTTTTACAATTTTACGATGTTAATTTAATTAACCTAAATGACTTTTAATGTAGGCATTTTTCATTTTTATTAATGAATATATTTATTTTAAACTTTAATACATTGGTAGTCTGCAATCGCAACGTCAACGCTAATGACTATTTTTTTTTTCACTACTTATCCAGCGTCTAATTTCTTTAACTGCATGTGCGTCAACGTCTTTATCATTTTCCCATGTTATCTACTTAGATTTAGTTTTCATTAGTTCAGTCAAGTAGATAGCCAGTCGGCACAAAATTCTACAACCCAACTACGACAAAACAGATACTTGATATTTCTCGGCTGTTGTTCA
Organism: Physella acuta; assembly: GCF_028476545.2. NCBI lineage: Eukaryota > Metazoa > Mollusca > Gastropoda > Physidae > Physella > Physella acuta. The sequence continues at coordinate 1,918,996 of NW_026731661.1, forward strand.
CGTAAAAGAACTAAACAACACCACCAAACATCACGGATTTATACATTAGAATTCACCATCTACAGGGAAGACAATGTCAGCGTCACCCTCAGATGTCCTACCCCCACCCCACCCACTCAACAGCGACACAATCATAAAGGCCCTGAGAAATCTTAACAAACGAGAACCCACTGTCAACTCAATGGCCTACACCAACAACCGCAGCTTCACAATTTTTCGGACAATTCATCAACCTTTACACACTACATACAAATCAGTTATAAAGAACACCAATAAACATTTTATTTGCTACGAGCCGACCCGCAGCGTATCATACGCCGCTATTTATTTGTTTTATTTTCTACTTTTCAGTAATTCATAATTTGTGAATTCGACAGTACCAATGCTGCCACTGGAAATATTTGCTTTAAAACACTACCCCCCCCCCCTTTCCCCTAACCCCGACCCTACCCCCCCCCCCCGTGAAAGTAGCCTCCTCTTAGTTATTTCTTAGTTACCTCCTCTAAGTTTAAAATCGAACTAAATTATCTGCCCCTAATAGAAACCCGGCTCTACGGTTCTACGATTTGTAAACATTTAGCTTTGTAAACATTTAGCGTGACCACAGCTCACCAGACAATGTGGGGGTGGGGTGGGGGTGGTAGTGATAGAGAGAAAGAGAAAGAGATGGAACTGCACGGAGGCGCTTGCAGCTAGTTTTCTAACGGCTCCCAGAAGAGAATTATATATATAGATTCCTGTAAGACGACACATATGAGAAGTTGTGGGTCAAACAAACATTAGACTACCCACTGTCACTTAACTAATCAAGACAGACTACAACAAGATACAGCTGCAACAACTAGTACGAGCATTCTAAAATTAAAGTAGCCCATTAATATAATAGTTTTAAAGAAAAACAAAGTGTGCGTGTATTAATTTATTCCATAATTTTTACAACGTCAGTTGCGATTTATTTATATGAAGTATTTTGCTGAGTTTTTCAGAGTTATCATTTTTGCTATCCAACGTAATGAATGTTTGACTTAACAACCACTTTCATCCACCAAATGGATGTTTTTTTTTCGCATTTAACTTTTTTTCCATGCAACATAAGCTCTTCCACTATATATTAGTTCACTTTATAAAATGGTTGCTCTTTTGATAAACATTAAGGTTAATGTTAGGTTTTTGGTATATATTACAGTTAATGTTATCATTAGTTTCATCATAAAATAGTACATGCTTGTCTGATGATAACATTGTGTTCTCATATTTTTTCTATTCGAATGCCGTAAAATAGTAATCATTAAAATGTGGCACATTCAGAGTTAAACGTGATTATTTTAATGTATTGTATTGTACAATTGAACATTTAAAAAAACCAATGTGTTTATTTGTTTGTTTGTCTTTTATTTTATAAAGATGTATAATAATTAAGAGAAGATATTTCTTTTTAATTTGCTTTTAACAAAATTATTAACATGAACTATTTGGGCACCTCTATTAGACTTTTAAAAGAGGGGCGATAAGTCATTGCCTGCTATTTGATATTACAGACTTAATTAATTATTTTCTACATTAAAATATCTGACACAAAAATAAAAATAGAAAGTGACTGTTAAAAAGCGCCCCTACCTTTTTAAATGAGGAAGGTGGGGGGGGGGGGCGCGTTTTCTGAATTTTTAAATACACGAATAACTATATATATAGGCCTAATTTGGGAAGGGGCACAAAGTCGATAGTTCACCCTTGACACCAAATAGATCGCTACACCTTTTTGTTGACTTCCTATAGTTTATTTAATATAATCAAAGTTATTAATTATTAGGTACTTATTAATAAATAAAATTATACATTTTTGTGACCCCCCCTTGTGGATAGCGCCCTAGGCGACCGCCTAGTTCGCCTTATAGGTCCCCATCCCAAAACGTTATTAGAACTGTTTGGAAAAGGCATACATAGATCATTGCAAAGAAAATAAAATATAGTAAACGAAGTCTATCTAGATAAAGTTACCTCCCATTATATATTCTTTGAGACATAAGGGGAAATTTTTAAACGATAGTTAATTGATTGAAAAAACAAATATATAATAAAAAAACAAAACACTAATTGTATGACTAGTAATAAAATGTTAAATACTATTTAAAATATTATTATTTATTGATGACATAATCGTATAAGATTATTCACCTTTATAAATATTTGTTTAAAACAAAAAAAAAATAATAAACAATAGTCAAATTACAAAGAATCAGTTTTCATATGGTGAGATTATTAATTTTATAAATGTTTTGACAATCAAGCAAATGTCAATCACTGTTCTTTTTTTGTAAATAATACTAAAAGTAATGGTATTTAATTTACTTTTAAAGATAGTTTTATCTTGACGCAGTTTATGTACGCTCAGTTCTTAAAAGTTATTAAATGCACAAACATGTGGCAATAACAATAGTTTTAATATAGCGACTCAAGTGTTTACATTAAATATATAGCTGTTTTTTTTTTTTTTTTTTTTTTTTAAATATCGTGTGTGCACATAGAGTTCACATACATTGATAGTGATTGAACCGTTTTGACTTATTGTTACGTAGATCTCACACACGCTAGGTAGCGTCAATATCTGGTCCAAAGGTTCACTGGCTTTCACTGTCAATCGTAAACTTGACCGGCTCTTTAACGTGGCCATGTCATTCGTGAACAGCGAGTACACGGTCTTCTCCAGGTTGATCTCTAACAGCCAGTTACGTCAGTACTCGGCAATACAGGCCATGTTAGATTGTAACTTCACTCTCTGCTGAGCGATAGTGACACGAGTCTATCAGTCTGTTATTTGACAAAAACCAAAACAAGCGGGCATTGACCAGCCTTTCCAAGAGCTTGCTGATGTTAGAGCAGAGGGAGAACGGTATGTAGCTCTCAGGTGAGTCCAGATCAAGATCCGTGGCAATTTTCTAAAACAATTCATGGCATTTCAAGTTTATTTTTAAACATTTCAAAGAATTGTAACTAAAATAAGGTAGATCTAGTCATTTTTTTCTAAGTAAAAAAACTCAAAATAACCACGTTACATTTAGATATTTAAATAACAGAGTGTGCATCATTATAATGTGCTCACTTGGTCAGGTGTGTAGGGCTAACGGTCAGCCCGAGCACAAAAAGAGAGAGAGGTGGTTTGTTATAGAAACACATGCAGCGAAAATTTGAGTAAATGTAATATAATGATGTCACGTTGATAAACCAAATTTATAATCGTTGATCGCTAGACAGCTACATATGACAGTAAAAAGTTCGGTCTAGAGCATCTTCAATTAAAAAAAAAAATACTGCCCGCAATCTCTGATATTTTTGAAAAATGGCGGGTCAAAAAAGCCTTTAAAATTGAGGGGCAAGGTACACAGCGTCACGGCGCGATCACTCTTTCAATGAAGAACCATTTTAGATAGTCTTAGCTAACCGATTTAAGAGAATGATATGTTACAATTCTATTGTTTCGATGTGATAAATGAATGGGACTTAACTTGATTTACATTTTGTAAGGGAAACAACTACACATTCTTTTGTTGATTAATGTGTACTTAAACAGTACAAAAAATGGTAAACAGCTATTACATTATTATAATAATTCTCTAATAACAACTTATGTGTTCGTATGTATCGTTTAAAAGACTAGTTTTAATATAAAAATGTAACTAAATTGCTTGTGCATTCAAAATCGTAAGCACCATTCAAAGATGTGACATAATTTCTTTCATACCTTGAGCTTGATTTTCTATAAGAGATGTGCAGCTACATTGTCTCTTGCTCTATAATTATTTTATAAGACATATTATTTATTTCTTCTCGGCCTTTTGGCTAAGATCAAAGTGTAGTATCTGTTATGGATTTACCTAAATCTTAGTCATTTGGTTGGTCAGCCCTATTTAGGGTTGGCTGCCGGGGTCGAGATGCGGTCAATCTACTACTCAACTCCTCAAGCAATCAATTGCTAATCCCGCCAACGATCGCTGTGGGGTTGCGCCCACACATCCCTCGAAGTGCACATGCCCTCGAGAAGAGTCACCCAGTACTTGTATTGGGTGGCTTCAGATGTACGAGTGGCTAATTTTTCAATCTCTATTTTTAAGCTTGACAACACCCACCTAGGACAGGGGTCGGCAACATGCGGCTCGAGAGCCGCATGCGGCTCTTTTGATATCAAGATGCGGCTCTCAAGCTCCTTGAACAAATACTAATACTCTTAATAAAAAATAAAATATTTGAAATATAAAGATGTTAGTGAATCTTTAAAACCAGGGACATTTTGAAAATTGTAACTTTTGGCTCTTCCGCTTCAAAAGGTTGCCGACCCCTGAGCTAGGGGTTAGAACAGGGGTATAAATACAGGCAGGTTAGTTAGTCTCTCTCTCTCTCTCTCTCGCACAAGCGCTCCCGACGTTAGCGGTTCGGGGAAGCCACGCTCAGCAGAACATGCATTCAGCGAATTAATAAACAGCACAAACTAAGAAGGTCTCCTGTTCCGTTGATTACTTCACTGTAGCTGACTCGGGTAGAATAATTAAATACCCCTAGACAACGACGGCCTTATTGGCTAGTGCCCGAGCCAGTGTCAGCAACGTATTCGGCCGGCGACTCAGCAACCGGACGGCAACATCGTAGTCCGGTCTGCAACAGTGGTGATATGATTGCGTAGTTGAACGTTGAGAGATAGTTGGTTGATTTGTTTACAAAACTTTGCAGATCAAGTTTTTAAATAACAATGCAAATTTAAACACCATGACCTAGTTTTTCTATTTTTAGCTTACAATGTGTACAATAAAATTTATGGCGGCCTATCGAATAGCAGGATGCCATTGTTCATATCGCCATTACACGTGAAAACCAAATTGTTTTTGCTTTTTTTTATTTTTATTTAGTTACCGAAAATATTAAAAGCATCAAATACATCCAATCTTTAGTAAAGTCCGAAAAAAAACAGACAGACAGAAGTTTATAACCATATTAATTGTAACTACGCCGTGCGAGATTTTTAAATTAATTTATGGACCTCTCAAATACCTTTGAGACTTTTCTCGCTGGTGTCCATTGAACGCTTGCACAAATCCAAAGAGGAAAAAGGAGGGCAGTCCTACAGATACCAAGCAAACAACAAAAAGTCTAAAAACTACAAAATTGATACATGATAACACAAAATGCAGATTTTGCAACCAGCAACACAAAACATCCACGGAAGCGGAAACGCACGAACATAAAGTACACACGAAGTTCTTACAGTGCCATGTTTGTGACGACAAAAACATCTACACAAACATAATCACGCATTATAATGAAAACCATCGCAACGAAACAACGCATAGCTGTCGAAAATGCACCGTATGCCTTCCATTAGAGGGTATAAAGGTCCATGCAGCAATCCACCACTAGATCGCTCATCCTACAGCTTCGAAGGAGCATTAGTTACTTGTTTAACCCAGTACAATCTTAGACGTATTGTATAAGGAATACTTAAAGATTACATGTTAAATTAGAATATAGTGAAAATCGTATGCAATAGTATGTATTACATGTATATTTTAACATGCAACCTATAAAAAAAAATTGGAGATATAGATCTGGATCTAATATTATTTGTACAATTGATGTTAACGTCTTTAAAACTGTGTAAAACTATCAAATTAAATACTATTACTATTTTAAATGTTCAATATAAATTGCAAAAAAATGAGGGAGGATTACTATAGACCAGGGGTCTCCAAACTATTCAGCCCGAGGGCCGCATTGACTATCAAAGTTCAGTTCGGGGGCCAGTTTCTTCCAGGCATGTCTTTGATTTTACTGGGCAACGTTCCTCAGCTATCACCCACAAATGTTTTTTCCGTGGACAAAAAGATATCCGCGGGCCGGATGAGAGGACCTCGCGGGCCGTAGTTTGGAGACCCCTGCTATAGACTATAGATATAGATGTTTGAAAGGGACGAATGTTTCATTGGATGCGTCTAATTGTACTCAACGTAAGATTCCGGTATATATATATATATATATATATATATATATATATATATATATATATATATATATATATATATATATATATATATGTCCTACCCGCACCCCACCCACTCAACAGCGACACAATCATAAAGGCCCTGAGAAATCTTAGCAAACTAAAACCCACTGTTTCTGGGTTTTTTTTCGGAAAGATAAAATGCTAAATAGAACATGTTACATATCACCCCAAATAGGTTACAGACATCGAGTTACTAAAAAAAAGCACTATATATTGCGGTTCTGGATCAGAATCAAATCACACTAATATAATATATAATATATATATAAGTGTAAAAACAGTTACATGTTATTTACTTTAATTTAAATGATAACACCCGCAGCTCAAAGTAACAAGACTTATCTTAATTTACATTTGATAAGGGAAACAACTTACCAATTATTTTGTTGATTAACGTGTACCTAAACAGTTTCAATATGGTATACATATATTAAATTACTATATTACTTTTCTAACAACAACTTTTATTTTCGTATAAATAATTTAAGAGATAAGTTTTAATATAAAACTAAATTAAATTTCTTTTGTATTTTAAAGCATAAGAACCATTTAAAGATGGTATATGATTTGCTATATAGTTTGTGCCTGATCATTAAATATCGCTCAGTTACATCGTTTCGTGCAGTTAAAATTATTTTATTTATAATTATGGTTAAACCAGGGGTCGGCAACCTGCGGCTCGCGAGCCGCATGCGGCTCCTTTGATGTCGAGATGCGGCTCTTCAGCTATGTGCACAAATATTAATAACGAGCCGGCCCGCGGCATAACATACGCCGCTATTTAGTTGTTGTTTTTTCTACCTTTCAGTAATTCATAATTTGTGAATTCGACAGTACCAACGCTGCCACTGAAAATATTTCTTTAAAACACTATAAGTAGCACGTTAAGGGCCATAACCCCCCCCCCCTTCCTCCCCCCCCCCCACGTTTAAAATCGTTTCAAACTAAATTATCTGCCCCTAATAGTCGTCACTAAACCCAGCTCTGCTTGTAAACATTTAGAGTGAACACAGCTCACTAAAACCATGTAGGGGTGGGGAGGTAGGGAGAGCGTTTGCAGCTTGTTTTCTAACGGCTCGAAGAAGAGAATTATATATATAGAAGATTATTTTATTTTATTTTAAAAATTCATCAACATATTGTTCTGTTACACTTGGTTATGAAACACTCGCTATTCTATTAGAATATTTAGCTACTCATTCATTTCATTGTACTTCCTATTAACTTGTCTATCCCAAATTGAAGCATTCAACTTCATGGTGGATATCACAAATAAACTAAACGAGCTAATGTAAAACTGCAAGGAAAGGGAAACCCAGCCTAAGCCTTGCTTAAAGAAGATTGTTTCGAAAAAAAAAATTACTTCATTTTGTTGAAGACACGGAGAGCGGTAAAATACTTTATTTCGAAAAATGTGGAAAAAAATATAGTGATAAAACCAATGCTACTATAAGCATAAATCATTTCAGCATTACTATAAACAAAATGAAGGATGGTTCACTGAGAGATTTGAGCAATTCAAAACAAATGCAAGTACTCTGACGTTCATATTAGATTGTCTCAACACAAAACCAAATGTGATTAAGTTTTGGTTATTGCTCGATTTGAATTCCAAACATTTGTGTAGCGATAAATTCACGGAACTCAAGAGCAAGTTCGGACATTTGGAGGTCCAGTAAGACATTCACGTTTCGCTGCACAACTGGACTCATATTTGACACATGGAATAGTCTTCCAGGATACTACATTTTGTATTTGGAGTGCTGACGATCATCGGGTCAACAAATTTATGCGAGCAAGCGTTTTCTTGAATGAATACAAGATAAAAGTTAAGTAAGAAGAAATATAAGAAATAAAAAATCTAGAGGCAGGCTTGAAACTGAAAACAACAAGTTATGAAACAGGTTTAAACAAACTTTCAAAAGGCATGCAAGGCTAAACTATTGTAAATAGTATTGAATAATTAAAGATAAATAATTTGGCTACTGATTTTATTATTCTAGCAGAGCTAGGTAAAATACTTTAATATTTTCTCTGCGAAACATGTGTATGCTTACACATGGATAAAAATTACTTGATATTTAAAGCTATTTATTTTAAATTATATATATATATATATATATATATATATATATATATATGTATGTATGTATATATATATATATATATATATATATATATATATATATATATATATATATATATATATAATCCTAACCAAATATCATAATATTGAAATACAAATGTTTGTGGCTCTTTAAAAACTGGGAAATTCGGTAAATTGTGACTTTTGGCTCTTCCGTCTCAAAAGGTTGCCGACCCCTGTTAAAACGAAATCTAAGTTAGAAACCAGCACGAATGTCAAGAATTATCACAATTTCTTAAAGTATACATTTTTCAATTATCCCTTGGGTTAGGGTCAAGAAATCATCATCATCACCATAATCACCATCTTCACCTACTTGGACAAATCCAACATTATCCTGCCGTGCCCACACTCACAAAACTATAGTGCCAAATCTTCATCTGGGCAGTCAACCCTCAGTCTCCAATTCAGCTATTTAAGCTACCGAACAAAGACTAGATATATCAAGTCATCCTCTAGCCACACCAGACCTCCATACTTTTCTCAATGTTGGATAAATACATCTGTCAGATTGCATGCAGCTTATAAGTTATATTCCAAGATAACAAAACAAAATATTGAAAGAAAACATAGATTTCTTTTTTGTTCAAATAAAATTTTAATGGTGTTGAAAAAAAATAATAATGTATGTATTAACAGTGTCAGTTTGCCTTTATGTTTGCTTTAGTATTACAGTTTTCATCATCGGCTTGTGAGAATTGATACAGATTTACAATAGTAATACTTATTTCTTACATGTAGCCTACTTTCATTCATTTAAGATGGATTACTTTGTATATTTATACATTACATGTCTGACCCGAAACAAAAATGTATTTTTGGGAACTAAAAATTCAAATCAAATTTTAATGTTAAAATTACATGTCAAACATGTAAACAGAATATACAATAAACTAAGAAACACATATATTTAGATTGCACTTTAGTACAAAAAGCAAATCAAACACTTGCGAAAATATAAAAAAATCACCAATCAAACAGCCACGATAAATAAAGCAACACACTTAACTAACAAAAAAACAGAAGACCAAAGCAGGCTTGTGGCAACGGCTATTTATAGATCTATATGCAAACATACTCTGACCTCAAGTTCAAAGAAATATTTCAAGAAAACCTGAGACATAGCTAAGACAGTGTTGTTAATAAACATATAAATGACTAGAATATTTGAATGTTGCTGAACATTTTCCTTACAATAATTGTTCAGGTACGTAAGTTGCACAATTTTAACTTTTGTTTTGCTTTTGTTTAATATATTGTTGCTTTAATATTCTCTCAAACACTCCCTTCAACATATTGTATTTGTGAATGTGCCAGATTGAAATGGAAATATTGCGAATAGGACGAAATTGAATAGAAATGTTAAAAGAAGCGAGTTGTATCCCTTACAATAGGGGAAATAACTCTTAAAATAGTTTTTAAAGTCTATAAATAAAGAACACCAATAGTGTTACACGTTTGTGTTTAAGTGTATCGTAAAAATAAAATAAATTGTATATGAATATTGGAAAGGTAAGTTTTGTTTTAAAGAAACGTATTTTAAATTGAAATAATCCTCAATTGAACTACCAGACCTTTATATAAAATAATTTGCTTTAAAATGTGCAGTATTCATTATTTACAACGTTATTTTATTGGACGATATAATATATAATTTTCTAATCGCTAATATCGCTCCTCGACCAATTGACTAAGATTAAAGTGTACATGTTGTGGATACAAATCGATCCTAGTTATTGGGTTATTCGTCCGGGATACTGTCATATCAACTCATCAAGGATAAAATGCGTCTTTAAGACAAGACCGATGTGTGGGTAGCGCCAACCCATCCCTCGAATGTTTTATGTTCTCGGGAAGAGTCGCCAAGTACTAGTACTTACCTCGGATAATCCTAAGTAGGATGCTGAAACAAGACATCATCGAACTTTTGATATAATCGACGAACTATATTCAACGTTCAACTCGACTACGATTATTCATCTCTCGAATACTTTTAACAATGCTACTACTCGACATTTTTTACTAGCGATTTTCAACCAACGATTACTCAACCCCCATCTACCAATTAGCAACTAATCTACTCTGGACCACCCATAATCGTTTTACTTGCAACCGATATCTTAAACTCAAGAGATTCAAGACTACCTAACCTTCCAACACTATGAACTCTCCTCACATCTTTAAGCTCCTTTTTGCTACCAAAAGTCTCAACGCGACCTACCGACCCAAGACCAAAAACAACACACTTCGATATCTCATCTCGATACTCCAGCACAACGAAACCACCTCACCAGCCTCCCACAGGCTTCACTTCATAAGATAAATTCTACCATCAACGACAAAATTACAGCTATCTACGATACCTCAACAACACAGGACCCGCTACATCATCACTACAAAACCAACTCAGCGACTTTTGTTTCCGTAGACACTTCCATTTCTCATAAAACTAGAAACCAAACGACATAACTTAAATACTCAGTTCTTCAGAACGACCCCACTACAACTACGAACGAAGATCAAACACTTCCTATTGAAGTTTGTTTAAAATGCAAGAAGAATTGACTTAAGAACACAAAAACGAGTAGCGATCATGCACTGTTTTGTGATGCTATGTACTAAAGAAACTTCAAGACAAAATTACACATGGATGAAAGAACAAGGAAAAAACATTAAATGGAAATTGTTTCCTTTTAAATGTAAAATATATATAATACTATGTAAACGTTTTTCCAAAATCAAAAGTATGTATATCTGATAAAAATATCTACTAATGAAGTTTAATAACGAAATATATATAAATATATTTTAGATGCACAGATCACACATTTTAGAAATTAGCGTATATAACAAAATGAAAAGAGGACAGTACATAAGACAAAATGATATGCATTTTGCTTACCATCACATAATAATAATATCACTGCTAAAATAAATAGCGGCTAAGAAAATGTAAAGTATTTAAATGGCTTAGATTGTTTTGCAAAAAACTGCTGTAAACCTACGATAGTGCGATAATACAGAAATGTAATAAATTACATGTAACGTAAAATAATTAAATAAAAGCACACTATTTCCACACATATTTGACATGTATACACCTGTGTCAATGTAAACCAAGATTAAACTACACAGAGGTCGTGCAGTACAGACATGAGTACACCCTACAGTCCTGACAATCATCTGATAAATTTCAATACACAAGTTGACCTGTTTGTCCATAGAACGATATATGGGAAATTTGTTAATCTCACAAGAAAGGTTTTAAATCCAAAATTAAATAAGTGAATAATGGCTGACAGCAAAACAAACGATATAACATTACCCTTAAAGTTAAGGGCCTAAAATATTCCTTATTAAATGAATAGGAAAAGAAAAGAAAAAAAATTGTTGGCCGTAATTATTCTATACACAATAATTACATAAAATAAAATTGATTAGACACATTGTCATTTCTCTTTGCTAAGCTCACCGATTAAGGTAAGACGCAAATGAGAATACTGTTGTGATAAACACATGTTATAAGGGAAACAACTTACACAATCTTTTGTTGATTAACCTGTGCATTAGTAGTACAAAAACAGTATACATCTATTTAACTATTATATCCATTTTCGTATACTAACTAAACGGTTCGTATATACCATTTAATATATTTGTTTTGACATCAAAATATAACAAAATTGCTTTTGTATTTTCTCTTTTAAATACCCTTTAAAGATGTTATATATCTTGTTATATACATTGTGACTGATCTTCTTTCATCGTTTCATTCTTTTCGATCATTCTGAATTATTCTTATTTTGATAAAAAAAAAATTAAAAAAAAATAATATATATATAAGTATACTATTTGTGCAAACTATGTGTGTGTGATATTGTGCTTATGCAAATGTTAATTTTTTAACATTGTTCGCTTAAAATAAGTAAATATATACATTCAAAAAAATAAATATATACTACTAGTTGATGTATGCTGTGATTGTACATCTGGAGTAACAGTCGACAGTGTTATACAAGTGAAGAGGAACATATAGTAGATTTAACACTGGAGGTTAGTCATGAGATCATGTTAGTCTAAAAGAAATGACCAAATCATGCTCTATTTTTTTTTCTAGTGCTAGAAACGTTAGCAGAGGTAGCTTTAGCTCCAGGACCTTACTTTACAGCAATATGTTTAAATATAAGACGGAAATAAAAATATATCAGCAACAATCAGAAGAGATGGAGAAAATGTTACATCTAACCCACACCATAGATGTTTTTGTAACGAAAAAAAAAGAAAACAGAAAAGACTTCAATAGTCTAATGACCCAGTTAGTATCTTCTAGTTAATACATGTGATTGTAAAATACGATATTTTGAAATGTGGCTTGTTTTTAGTTTTGTCTTTTTTAAAGTGCTCTTTTATACAATAATCGTCATTTTTACTTTCTGGTATACGAAGTGTAGATACATTATTGTAATCCGTGCAAAAATCGAAATTGACATGTTAACACAACTTGAAGTTTTATACCCCAGTGAGTCGGAAAAAAGCATGTTTTCCGAATGTCTCTGTGTGTGTGCATGTGTGTGTGTATGTGTGTGTGTGTCTGTTTGTGACTGTGAACATGATAACTTCAGTACTGTTATAACTAGGTTGATGCCATTCCATAAGCCTTTTATATCAAGAGAGAGATAGGCTGGAGACGGAATAAAATCTGGCATCTAAGTATGTAATACAAAACCTTCTATTAGATGCAGATTTCTGTATTTGACAAAAGATAAAAACTGGTCTTGAGTACCCGCTAAAGACCAATAGAAAAAAAAAACTTACCTCGAAATTCCCAGCCCTATTCCTGTAGCAACTCTCTGTCATTGGTAGTAAATATTATGGTGTCAAAGTTCAGTAGGGACGTCGTTAAAAGTTTGCTGATGACTACAGTAACAGTTTGGTAGTGGCGATGATAAACATTCAGATGTGACGACGATAACAACCATCTGGTGACGACGATGAAAGCCTCAGGCAATAAACACCTTGTATGGTAAACATTTACCCTTAAACAATACCAGCGACTGTGACAAGTCTCAGGCAATAAACACCATATATGGTAAACATTTACCCTTAAACAATACCAGCGACTGTGACAAGTCTCAGGCAATAAACACATTATATGGTAAACATTTACCCTTAAACAATACCAGCGACTGTGACAAGTCCCGGTAAATTGCGATCGCTACAGGAGTTGATGTTTTTGTACGGCCGGTCTATTTCTAAGTTCTTCTTGTTTTTACTGGCCACCAGCTGTTAAGGTCGACTTTAAGAAGTACAAACAACAAACTACACAAAGTTTGGACCACAGTATTAGTGCGGGCCTACACCCGTAATATATTCGCCTAGCCCTCTGTCCAAATCAACCCATCAACTCTCGTTCACACACCTAGTAAACTGAATACCAACATTTGGTCTAAGGGGAATAACACAACAACGTGGGGCTGAACACAACTCACATACTCACTATAAACAATGACTTACCAAGCCTTAACCCGACACGTAACAATAACAGTATTCACCTCCACCCCTGAAATAACAATACACGTGAAGAAAACACGTCCACTCCCTCCCCTACCCAGCAACAGAAAAAAAATAGAACTACATGTCAATCATACCAAACATAAGAACATTACAGACCTATTCTCTAGCTGTAAAATGTGCATGTCCATCATAGACACTATCTGCTACATCTGTAATGGTAAACTGGGTACAACTGTATAAACACGCTTTTAGAAGGCATGTATTTGTGATACAAAGATTTTAACAATAATCAAATATATATAGAATTTAGCGTATATGAGATAACGCATTATTTTTAAGAAAGAAAGCTAAGTTAAACATATTTTTAAATAAGTGTAAGTGTAATAACTCCGATAAATGATAGCTTACTTATGAAGTAAAAAAAAAAAACAGTCTATTTTCTTTCAAAAGTTAACAAAATATGGGGCCCACATCCCAAACCGCAAATATAATTATAAACATTATGCTTTGCCATAGATCGTAGTAATAGAGAATAAATGACAAAGCATTGTTTAGGTAAAGGTAACTCTAATGTTTTTTATGCAGGGGAAACAATCAAATATTAGTACATTAATTTAAGAAACACAACAAAAATAAATAATAGAAATAAAATAAAACATACTTTTTTTAATAACAAAAGATACAATAAAAATTAAAAAAAAATGTCTTTGAAACAATGATGTAAAATGACATTATCTATTAACAAGTCCTCTAATATTGGATCTAACTCTAAATGTGAAACTTTTGTCAGATTTCATTACTTAATGCTAAATATAGAGCGATTTATCATTTGATAAGTTTGTGCCATGTTTTCGCTACTTTTTCCATATAAAAATATTAATGGTTTTTAATTTAAACCAAAAATAAATTACAAATTAAACAAGTGTATAACGAAAAAAAGAAAACACTTTTGGATGAACAGACTGGTAGCTTTCACCCCCGACTCCAACCCCCCCCAAAATTCAAAAACTTCTTCATAACCGAATGTCACTGTTTCTTTTCAGAACACTGATTATGCCAGCTTACTACTTTATAACCCCCACCCTTACCACTAAACGTTTCTAAGTATTATATGCATATTTAAGAATGAAAGAGATGAAGATAGCGGAGGTTTGTAAATCTACTACGGTCCTCGTATGTCACGTGATGAAATACACGTAATTAGACAGTGGTCACCTTCGGGACAAAGCTCAGGCGAGCTGAAAAGAATTACATAATCTGAGACTTAAAAAACAATGTATTTATTTGTTTGTTTGTCTTTTATTTTATAAACATGTATTTTTAAAGGTTTTAAAATATATCAATTCGGTGTTTAAATATATCCTTTTTTAATCCACATATCTAAATTATAAATATTTACATATATTTTTTTTAAAGATTTGTATGTTTTACCTAAATACATCTATTTAAACAAAGATGGGGCTTAAAGACAAGTTATTGCGGTCACTCTAGCGTCGTAGTTTAAGTTATCAAAAATAGTCTTACATTTTATCATAATACTTTTTGTCAGAAGGACGTGATTATATGTAAACATGTTAGCAGGAAAATATAGAAAAACCACACGGGGTAATTTAGTTCAAATGAAAACACAGTTGCTGCCGTAATTTTTACTTTGTCGATTGAGTCACACAGTCAAATAATTGATTGGAACGCCTTATGCTGAATTAGAGTATTAGTCTACATCAGGAATTTATTAGTGTTCATTTATAATTGAATGATTTTTTTACGTCACGATTTTCTTTTTTACTCTCAAACTTGTGAATAAAAAAAAAAGAAAAAAAAAAGAATGTTTGGTTTATTTAACTTAGTAGGGCTGGTAAGTAGATCACCAACCTGTTCTACGGCTGAATAAAACCTGCATGAGACATAGAACTAGTTGGTGACCTACTTACCAGCCCTATTGTCTCGCCCTCTTTTCTCTCAGCTTGTCATTGCCTTTTTGCCACACTTTTTTTCATATTTCCAAGCTGGCCGTTAAAATAAACGTGTCCAAGGTTTGTTTTTTTCTATCATTTTAGAATGTTTCAAACATAAATTAGGTATTTGTCATAAACTAGCCCCGATGCACATTCAGCTGAAACATGTTTAGGGTGTTAACTATCATTCGCGCTAATATTGGTTATTCCCAATTTTTATCCTCAAGTATCAAAGCAAATTTTATCTAGCAAGTATCTAAAATAAAACCAGATGTCGGGGGATTATAATGTCGAGGTACCACTTTGTTACGGTGATATTGAAGATCCAAACTCAAAACGCAAAAAAAGGAAACTATGTACGATGGTCATCTGGGATATAACAGTCAGTTATTATAAAACAACGTTAAAATGGTGCAATAGCTTATGCTCTTTGTCCATCCAAGTATTGCAATGATTGTAAAAACTATACAGATGACATCTAGTATATTTAAATCACGCTGGGGGTGTGGCAGTTAATGGAACCTCCACAGTTTTATCACAGAGTTTATCTAATGAATGATATTGAGAAATATTTCAGGAAGTAGATGTAAGCTTTGATGGCCCCTCGAGAGTACAGTTTACAGTATTGGGTCATACAACTGAAGTGGAACAGATATTAGATTTAATACTGGAGGTCAGTCATGAGATCTAGGAAGTCTAAAAGAAAATACAATATTCTGCTATTCTACTTTGTAGTGCTAGAAAGTTTAGCAGAGGTTGCTCTAGCTTCAGAAGCTGACTATATATCAATAAAGGGTAAAAAAAAAAGACAAGATGAAATTATTTTGTTTTCTAGAGTTAAAAGATTAACAGATGTCACCACAAGAAAGTCCAAAAGAAAAGACAAGATCTTACTAATCTGTCGTCAAAGAATGGTTAGTAAAGGTAGCTTTAGCTTCAGGAGCTAACTATGCATCAATAAGTTCAAGTGTAAGACTAAAACAATCGTTATTGGATGTATAAATATATCAGCACCAATCAGAAGAGATGGAGACAATGTTACATCTAACCCAGACCATAACTGTTGTTTTAACAAAAAAAATCATGAAGTATGGAAGAAACAAAGAAAAAATAAAAATAAACGAGAACTATCAAATAATAATGATGAGACATGTTTATTTTTTTAACCGAACTAATTGCAAATGAAAAAACGTTATATTAGTTTTTGTTAAACAACACAATTAGAAACATGTGGTATATGATTTGTACCAACAGCATATACTTTTGTGGGACTAAGTTGACTTAATTAATAAAAATTGTAATTACTGTGTCTGATGTCAAACTATAAAGAAAGGGGCGGGGGGTAAACAAAATGTTCAGTAGGGGGATAGGAGGGGGGGGGGGAGCGGATAATTCAAATAGCAGATATTTTTATATAAATCCGTTTTCTTTTATAAGTTGTGTATGGGTGGGCGGGGGGGGGGGTGTGGTAGACGTGCCTTCAATCCTCCCCCCCGGAAGTGATGCCTGAAATAAACATTACTCTGTTAAATTAACTTAATACAAGAAAAAATATGTACACTTTTGAGAACTTTAAATTAATTGTTCACTGCTTAATAAATACAGACAATTCTAAACTATGCGAGTGTCATTTTTTTTAAAGATTTATCATTTCATTATATGTCTCGTATTTAAGTTGAAAGATGTTAACTTGATTTTAAGAGTCACATATTTGTAAATTAGCATAATTTCTATTTTCAAAATATAGTACTGCTTTTCTATTGTTTGAATATCTATTTATATTATGAATGTTCACATTTCCAAAAAAAAATATATATATACACCAGGGTCAATGTAAACCAAGATTAAACTACACATAGGTCGAGCAGCACAGACATGAGTACACCCTACAGTCCTGACAATCATCTGATACATTTCTATACAAAAATAGTCCTGTTTGTCTACAGAACGACATATAGGAAATTTAAATCCGCCCAAGAACATTTTAAATGCAACATTTAAATCGGTGAAGAAAGTCGAACAGCAAAACAAACGGCATAATATTGCTTCTAAACTACTCAATATTAAATGAATAGGGAAATAAAACAAGACACACATGAATAATACTGCTGCAATTAATTACCGTTATTATTTTCTACACACTAATTTAATAAAATAAAAATTGATCAGACATGTCTCTGTGCTAAGCTCACCGATTAAGAGAAAGACGTCTATGAGAATATTATTTTTAGCTTCGATTAATAATGGGGACTTCGTTTATATTACATTTTATAAGGGAAACAACTTACACAATATTTTGTTGTTTAAAGTTTAAATAAGAAGTACCAAAAAAGTATGCATCAATCAAATTGCCATAGTATTTTTCGAATAGCAACAAATAATTGCATATGTAATATTTACAAAAATGACATTCTGCATAAAAAATAACTAAATTTATTTTGTATTAAAAAATGACAAAACTGTTTTAATAGGTCACTTTTTTTGTAATATACTTTGTGACTGCTGATTCATCAAAGTTTAGTCTTCGACATGAAATGCGCGTTATAACATTTTGCTGTAAAAAAACTTATTTCCCCCTACTTACTTAAAAAAAAAAAAGTCTATCGTTTTGACTTCTTGTCCTCTTACTAAAGTCGTGTGGGTGACAGGGCTAGCTTATTGTGATTGAAAATGACAAATCCAAAAGGTTATCGTCGCGGCAGGCGGTACATGTTCTCACTTAGATTCAGAAAACAAAGGTGTGACCAAGCTGTCACGTTATATGTCAGTTTACAAACGTTGACATCGTTGACATTAAGGGTGATTGTGCCATTCAAAAAGGTATGACACACATGTTATATAACGGAAAGTCTGGTCGTGTTTTCAATGTAACCCCTCATGCTGTTGGTTGGTGTGGTTGTCAATAAACAGTTGGACAACCGTATTATCCCCAAGTCAATAACCAGTTGGACAACCGTATTATCCCCAAACAAATCAATGTAACCCCTCATGCTCTTGGTGTGGTTGTCAATAAACAGTTGGACAACCGTATTATCCCCAAACAAATCAATGTAACCCCTCATGCTGTTGGTGTGGTTGTTAATAAACAGTTGGACAACCGTATTATCCCCAAACAAATCAATGTAACCCCTCATGCTGTTGGTGTAATTGCCAATAAACAGTTGGGCAACCGTATTATCCCCAAGTCAATAAACATTTGGACAGCCGTATTATCCCCAAACAAATCAATGTAACCCCTCACGCTCTTGGTGTGGTTGTCAATAAACAGTTGGGCAACCGTATTATCCCCAAACTAAGCAGTAACAAGAAATCGAGTCTGCACACATTTTTTTAGTCTAGTTCTTATGCCATTTTATATCCCCATTTGATTACTAAATATACAAATGTTGTTCAAGTTTTTGAAACTGTGTAAAACTAACAAATAAATTGCTATTACTATTTTAAATGTTTAAATAAAATACATTAATTAAAAAAAATAAAACTGTGGGAGGACTGCTATAGATATAGATTTTTGAACGGGAAGTATGTTATGTTTGTTGTGTTTTATTGTAATCAACATAACTTTTCCGGTTGCTTATAAAATTTGTATCATTTTAGTTTTCTGTAATCCCAAATTTATTTCAGCTCTACTTAAATTCCCAACCCTCGCCCCCTCACCTCACCACGCCGATGGAAACAAAAAATTCCCTGAATCATTTAATTACACATTTTCATTTTTAGTTGTTTTTCTTTTTTAAATAAAATTGTAATTAGACATTTTGCATTAGATATATGAATAAGTAAACCATCTTAAATGAATGAAAGTAGGCTACAAGTAAGAAATACGTATTACTATTGTAAATCTGTATCAGTCCTCACAAGCCGACAATGAAAACTAATACTAAAGCGAACACGCTGTAAATTACATGTCTGAGACGAAAAAAAAATTGAACTATTTATATCTCGGAGAAGGCAGATTTACGCTGTAAACTAACCTGCATGTTCGGGGGATTATACGATTGTTTTGCCTAGTATCATTACCAGTGTGTTTAAGAAAACGCTAGCAAGAATTTGAGATGCTTAAATCTAAAGAATATCTCAGCTCTTCATAATCAGACTCAGGAAGTGGTGATTCTGAGCCTAAGCCAAAGACCAAGAAGCTAGAAAAAAAGAAGCAACCAAATAAACCAAAGGAAAGAGCTCAGCTAAAAGCAGTAAAGAGAAAAAAAAGATGGTCCCACTAAAGCAGGGGTCTCCAAACTACGGCCCGGGGGGCCGGAAGCGGCCCGCGAGGTCCTCTCATCCGGCCCGCGGAGATCTTTTTGTCCACGGAAAAACGTTTGTTGGTAATGGCTGAGGAACTTTGCCCAGAAAAATCAAAGACATGCCAGGAAGAAACTGCCCCCCGAACTGAAATTGTATAGTTAATGCGGCCCTCGGACTGAAAAGTTTGGAGACCCCTGCACTAAAGGATCAGGTGGAGAATTTATGTTTCAGCCAGTAGCGTACGCAGGTGGGGAGCAGGGGGAGCGGCCGCTCCCCCTCTGGCCATTTTCAGCAAAGTGGCGCCTTTTTGGAAAATTTTTAAACTCAAAGTTTTAAGCAATGATATTTGTTAAAAAAATATTTTTGGTCGGCACATCTGTCTAAATCACAAGATTTCTTTTCATGCAGCAATTAAGCATTATTGTACTAGTCTAGTAGTGTCTACGTTTACAACACGTATTAACAGCTGCATCAGTTTGCCATTCTAAAAATAGCCATTACGATGCATTGCAATGTTTAAAAAACCTCTACGGGTAGTACCACTTGGCAAGAGGGGTGTTAAGTTTAAGGCAACTGTATAATGTATTTGCTTACGAATAATTGAATTAGAAAATGTTATACATGAAACTTCACACATAATTACTTTATATAAACAGTTTGAATCGTGTGATTAATTTTAAAAAAATACAATACAGAAACAAATACAACTGATGTGGCACCTCTATTTAAATTAACTTATGGGCAAACTGCGTAGCGGTGGGGCAATTTTGACAAGGTCAACAACGTCGTTACGATGAAGTAGTAGTATTCTTACAGTTTGGGCGATAGTGATTACGATTACAAATTATTTGAAACAGTTACAACCCCCCCCCCTTCCCCCATGGACCCTCTGTAAAAAAATATTGTCATAATACCACTGCTACAAATTTAAATCTATTTCTGAATCAGTATACACGTGTAATACATATGTATGTTTAGAACAGTCATCTAAAAACTGACGCTATGTTCACGCTGAGTTGGTTATCTCCTCCCCCCCTCCCCCACACACACACCCCACCACCACAATTGTGTATAGCGACATTAATGTCACACCTAGGTATACACTGGGTTGGATAATTGACCTAAAGTGACCGGACAGTGGTGAATGAAGTTGAACCCACCCCTCCCCAACCCACCCCGAACTGATCTGTTAAGTACATATAGAAAAACGCGTAATGATGTACCAAAGTACCATGCCGCCAGAAAATTAGCTTTTTAAACGTAAAACTCTGTGAATATTGTTTTTGCAATTACCAGTAAAAATTTGTGTGAACAATACAGTGATCTAACCCATACCTATCACTATGTTAAAACATCATTTTAATGAAGACAAAGAAGCAGTCGTTAATTAAAATATATGATCTGAACTAAAAAAGACCGGTATATAGTTAAATGTAGGCTGTTATTCCGAATGTTATCCTATTAAATCGAATAGCGTGGTTTTATACCAACTCTGATTTCAAATACTTTCATTTTGCTGTACTACTTTAGCATTTATGGTGACGCTATATTTAATTCTGACTACAGACAAAAATATTTTGTAAACCCGAATAGTGTTAAATAATTTCAGTATATTTTAAAGTAAGTGTTTATTTGTTTTGACATTAATAATAAAATGTGTAGATATATACATATTTATATTAAGAGAGTGATTATTTCCCCTAGTTTACTTGTCTTAAATAATTTCCCAGGAATTATTATGTAAGAAATTTTTTTACAAGAATTAAAAAAAAAGATTGTGTTACGTTCATTGTTTTTGGTTGTAGTGTGTGTATATTTTGTTTGTTTTTTTGTTTAGATTGATACAATTTATGATTTGTTGGCCTACATTGTGTGTTTTTTTTTTATTTCTTCAGAGTGCTACTTTCAATTTCATTTTACATCATAGCGAAGTAATAACATACAGCTAGTAATTATATATATATATATATTATATATATATATATATATATATATATATATATATATATATATATATATATATATATATATATATATATATATATATATATATATATATATATATATATATATATATATATATATATAAAATACACATTTATAGAACGTGTTAAAAATTCGGCGCCTTTTTTTGCACTTTTCGCTCCCCCTACAACGAAAACCTGGATACGCCTCTGGTTCAGCTAGCTAAGATGAGGTATGCCACAGTCAGTGAGTTCAGAGGCAAAACAATAGTAGGAATCAGAGAATATTATGAAAAAGATGGAAAACTCCGGCCCGGAAAAAAATGTATTAGCCTCAGTATAGATCAATGGCAAGCCCTGAAAGATAAAATATCAGAGATTCATGACTGTTTGAAACGGCTCTAAATATTTGAATGTGTCATGTCTACTATTGTGTTTGGGGATTTTTTCAAATATCCATTTGTGTGAATATGAAAACGTGTGTAAATGTACTGATAACTCTAATTAAAAAAAAGGATATTTTAAAAAGTTAGTAAGAATTTCATTACCAAAAAAATTATCTCTTACCATTGAACTACATAATGCATATTTTCACATCGAATATTTATCATTCGATTGTGTGTTGGTTAGTCTCCTAATGGAAGCTTTTAAAATTCTAATTAGAAATAATTTATTAATTGCTGTAGTTATTGATAGTGTCTTTTTTAATTCATCACTGTTCCACCCATCCATATTTCAACTCTTGTAAGTTTTCTCCAGTAAAACATCATCCTAGTTATAAACCACTCACAGACTGTTCTGATATGAATGTTTTTATTTATTCATGATTGCCTTTAGCAAAGCCAAGCAAAATTAATTACTTAAATAACGTTTTCCCTTCATCATCATGCGAACAAGTTTTAGAAGATAGCAAGTTTATTAATTTGCATTTCTTTTCATTTACTAAAACACGTTCATCATTTTAAAATGCTGATTTGCATTTTAAAACATATATATTACTGATATTATTGTACTCAGATGTATTTGTTTGATGTAATTAAACACTAAATATCTTGAAAAATAATCATTTTAAACTTATATCTTCTAGGCATCTAATTGTCTTTCACTGTATAAAATTATGTGTATTAATTTAAAACAAACTATATATTTTTATAAATAATACTAACAGTAACAGTATTTTAATTATATTTAAAGATAGTTTTATTATAACGCAGTTGATGTACGCTCAGTGTCAAAAGTTATAAAAAAATACAAACATTTGGCAATTACAATGGTTTTAAGATAGCGGTTAACTATAAAGGGAGAAATAATTTATACTTGTTTTTGTCTGTCTTAATCATTTGTGTGAATTTTAAAACAGTTATTATGAACGTATTTTATTTCTGCTTTTTTTTTAGTATACAAATGCTTTATTTGGAAATCATTCCAATTCTTTAGTGCCATCCATTAATAAATGTCTCCTAGCAAAGATGTAAGGCAAATCTTTTTACAACTTAATTGCAACTTTTATTGAAAGATAACATCAGAATAAATAGGTTTAATCCAACTAAGCTTGATCTATAAGTGCAGCAATCGCCACAAAAAAGTGGACTGCTAAGAGACTTGCATGTATTTCACGATGTTTCACTTGTTTTATCTGATGGTGTCTCTCTAAATCCATATGATTTGAATTCATTATTGCAATCAGATATGCCCATGCCAGTACCAATGCCACCTCCCAAAATAACGGGCCAGGGTTTTCGCTTGAAAAGTAGTGCTGAAAAGACAATGCCTACTCCCACTCCAGTAACAAACTTTATGAGACCATTGTATAAACAACGGTCGAGCTTTTGACCGTAGACAACCTCTGGCCTTCTGATTGGACTCGCCATTTTGGATTGTATTTATACATACAATAAAATTGATCAGGTTCATGTCTCTGTGCTCAGCTCACGGATTAAGAAAAATACTTATGTTAGAATTCTATTGTTTAGATGTGATAAATGAAGGGGACTTAATGTAATAATTTGCATTTTTATAAGGGAAACATCTTCCTCATTCTTTTGTCGATTAAATTTTACATCATTAGTACGAAAACAATATAAATCTATTAAATTATTATATTAGTTTTCTAATAAAAAATAATAAGTTCGTATATATCATTAAAGAAATACGTTTCTGTACAAAAATGTAACTAAATTGCGTTTGTATTTAAAATAGTAAGAACCATTTGAAGATGTTATATCATTTGTTTAATACTTTGTGTAATATTCTAAAGTTTGGTTTAGTATGATAAAAATGGTTTCAAAAAAAAATGTTTTCAATATACAACGGAAATGTAAATAAAAAATGGTTTCGATCATACAACAGGTTTTGTCCGAAAGTAATTATTTATACCAAAGCTAATACTGTATTTAAAAACAGAACACAAAGAAGAATTTTTTGGAAAGTATGTTTTAATTCCAACGCTAAGCATTTATTAGAAACTAATGGTAGATGATCTATCCATACAAGCAACGCACTGATTGTAAACACCATAATCGTGAAGATACCAGAGAGAGCAGACACAATATTTAAATCACGCTGTGGGTAAGGCAGTTGATGGAACCTCCACAGTTTTATCACAGAGTTTATCTAATGAATGATATTGAGAATGATTACTACGAGTTGATGTATGCTTTGAATGTCTTTCTATAGTACCAGATGGGTCATACAGCTGAAGATATGATATTTAATACTGGAGGTTAGTCATGAGATAAAGGAAGTTTAAAAGAAAAGACAAGATATTGTTATTTTATTTTCTAGTGTCAGAAAAATTAGCAATGTCACTATATAGATTGCTTATATTATACATCAATCACTTGAAGTGTACGACTAAAAAGTTCTTTATTGGCAGTAAAAATACGCAACAATCAGAATAGTTGGAGCAAATTTTAACTCTAAGCCAGACCATAGCTGGTTTTGTAACGTCAGAAAAAATTATGAAGAGTGGAAGAAAGAACAGAAAAACAACAATTATAAAATGATAGTAATAAAAAACTGTGACATAATGGACACATTTAAATCCATATAAAATAAAGTTGATCTGACTAATGTCCCTGTGCTAAGCTCGCCTATTAAGAGAAAGACTTATATTATTAGAATTATATTGTTTCAATGTGATAAATAAGTTTAATTTTATATTTTATAAGGGAAACAACTTACTTATTCTTTTGTTGATTAACGTGTACCTTAGCAGTACAAAAATAGTAAACAGCTATAACATTATTATATTAATTTTCTAATAACAAATTATATGCTTGAATAAATATTTTAAGAACTAAGTTTGAATTTGAAAATCAAATTAAATTGCCTTTGTAATTAAAATTGTAAGAACCATTCTAAAATGTTATATAATCTCATATATACATTGTGCAAGTTAGTAAGTTTGAAAGCGGACTTTAAACCCCAATCAACAACAACAACAACACAGATTATTGTTTCAGCGATTGTCACAGCGAATAATTTTTTTTTCGGAATCCACGACACACATAATTACTTTCATACAGATTTTTCAATTCTGGTTTCTCTTCACATCGAGTAAATCTTTCGCCTTTTACTAAAGGTTTCCGTGGTACGTAGATCACTGAGTCATCATCTCTATGCACTAGAAATGGACTATGCATTTATCACGAGAGATCAAAATTAATGAAATCTTGGGCCTCATATCTTGCAGCCAAGTCAACAACAGCAACCCTTGATCTACCACAGGAAGAATGTCCAGACCTTTATCCAGCTAAAACACCTACTATGCAAGTACTCATCACTTCAAGAGGCCAACCCAACCAGCAAGGCCATATTATAAGACAGCTTATCAGCAATCATCAAATTCTTCTACTCAATTATGGCAGAGGTGACACCTGGTACTTCTCCTCACGAGCCTTCGACGTCACCACAATGCACAACACATGCAAAAC
Organism: Physella acuta; assembly: GCF_028476545.2. NCBI lineage: Eukaryota > Metazoa > Mollusca > Gastropoda > Physidae > Physella > Physella acuta. The sequence continues at coordinate 1,944,804 of NW_026731661.1, forward strand.
ACACGGTCCATACACATTGCAATTCTCACTACACGAAAACGACAAAATCAATGAGACCCTCAGATGGGTACCACCTACACTTAACAATGCTACACTCATACAAGCACTACAAAGAGCCATCCGTAAACACAATCTCACACACTAATAACCGCAGCTTCTCTATCTACAACGATAATCCAAAAACTATCCCACACTACATCAAAATAAACTACAAAAACAAATCACTCACTATCCTAATCGCAATCGCCGGGAGTAGACAAACGTGTCAAATCTGTTCCTCCACCCTACACTGGACGAACCATTACCAACAAACGCCTTCAGACACATCACTGAAAGAAGACCAAACAGAAAGAACTGCAACAAATCCACCAAACAATATATAAACCCATCCGCAACAAAAAACTGCCACCGTACCAATTCAAATTCCCAAACCTTTAATTCCTGGAAAAGACAAGAGCTGCGGTTATTGCTTTCACAGTTTCAGTACTGCCAGCGAGTGTAAAACACATACAAAAACTTCCCATCCTGATACGAGTAAATGTCCGCATTGTAACAATCTGATCAAAAGCAGAGGAGCAATAAAGCACCACGTACTAAAACACCCAGACACCGCCGTCTTCCAGTGTGGATACTGCCTAACAAGTCTATACACCAAATACGACATAGAAAAACATCTCAACGACCAGCACCCCGACAACGACCTCTGCCACAATCAAATATTCTACACCCTCAACCCAGACAGATCCATTTCTTACATATATGCAGACGACAGAACATGAACAGTGAGAAGGACAACTTTTCAAATATGACACGCTGTACTCACCCTTAAACGAGTTTTGTCAATCCCTCCTCATCCGGATTCCAACACTTTCATTTTACCTTAACCCCTTTTAGTGCTTATCCCTTAAAATTGTATATAACAACATATATAACAACATATATGATAACCATGTACATACTTATTATTAATACGTTCATCTGTAAAAAACAATTGTTTCAATAGAAGATAAAAGTTAGTACACAAATGTATTCATTTGTAAATTCATCTTGATATTTTTTTTTTTGTTTTTTTGTAAATAAGAACATTTGCAAAAAATGTAAAATAGTTTGATATTGTTGCACTTGTTTTAAATTGCAAATAAAAGTAAGAAAAACAAAAATTGCCGGGACAAAAAAAAAAAAAAAAAAAAAAAAAAAAAAAAAAAAAAAAAAAACGGGAAATGCCAGATAATGGAAAAAAAAATAATTGTTTCACATAAAAGATGGCCGCCGTAGCATGTGTTTGTAAATAGTGCTCCGTATATTTCCAATTTGAATGTGTTATTTGTGACAAATGTGTGGTTTTTTTGTTTCAAAATTTGAATTTTAATGACAGTGATTGATTCGAGATTCCCTTGTTATCTTAATTTAGTATGCGCGTTTCATTTTCTGCCTGTGGACTTCGTCTGTAAGTAAATGTTCATACTAAAAAAAATAATTGAAACTTGTTGAGTGTATGTTGGTTCTGGTGGGGCCAAAACACAAAAACAAGATTGGATAAAGATAACTTATTCTTTGACGTCTGCATACCGGGATTCAAAGCCTTCTTCCACGAACCAAATACGGTAGAAATTGCAATTCTCCAAGGCCGATGGCTGACCACGATTACAAATGCCGAGTTTCTAACTCAATTTGCCAATATAATAGGCTGCCAGGAGACTGAGTTCAAAAGGGTTTATATCTATGGAGAAGTGAATGTCTGGTATGCCACACTGGATTCAAGGAAAATTTATGAGAGTCTCATGCTCAATGAATTCTACGACCCAAAGACACTAACTAATGAAAGGACGCAGAGGCTAATTAATGAGTAAGCGTCACTCATGTCGACAAAAAAGGTACACTGAGATGCGTTCCCCCTCACATTAGTAAGGCTGAACTGGAAACAGCCATTGATGGCCTGCGTAAAGAGGCGACCACCCCAAACATCAAAACCAAAGACCGAGGGAACAACTATAAATTCATAATTAAGCCCTAAATGGACAAAGAAAAAAGACCTCACTTTATAAGATTTAAAGATGCTGAAGGGGCGGCACAGTTGGCAGTGATCCACCTCTCAGAGAGAAGGATGTTTAAATATAAAAATGCAACTAAATTGCTTTGTATTTAAAATCGTAAGAACCATTTAAAGATGTTAAATAATGTGTCATATACGTTTTGATTCTAAATGGAATGTATATAGAAAAAATATACTTTTAACAGTGTCCGCCCCCGCCTCCCACGGACATTTTAGTCCATACCCCCCCCCCCCCCCCCCCCCCCTCCCCGAAAATTTCAAGTGCTCCGCCGGAGAAAAATTATAAACTGCAGAGCGACCACCTTCACAATTTTACACCTGCTGGGAAGTGTATGTGTATGATTGGTTGATTAGAGGTATAGAATTAAAATAATGACCTCCACCGTTTGTAGGTGAGAAGTTGACCGAATTAAAGATAGACTTATGATGGAATGTTTGAATAGCAATGTACTGAAACTTGGAATCTGAATTGTCTTAAGTTGTTTATGGGAAATAACTTTTGATGAAATTATGTTATCAAACAATATATTACAAACTAGTATATAATATATGTATACTGCATTCTAATTTTTTTAAATATAAATAATCTAAAAAAAATTTCTAACAAAATTTTGTGTTTGTTTTTGTAAAGATCATGAAATTTTTAAATTGTTAATTTAGTTAAACATAAACACTTAAAAGAAATTGTATTCCAATTTATTTATATATTGGTTTTTAAATTAAAATTAGCGCTCTGGATCCTGCATGAAATCACCTTTATGTTTTAGTTCTCTGCATATCCATATTTTTTCTTCTATTAGTAAATGTTACTCTTCACCAACAATATTATTGGCAGATGCGTACGCTTACTTTGTTCTTATTCTGTTTTAGGTTTTGAATATATTTGTTGAACTTAACAACAATTGCAGCCCAAGGTGACAGTGCTATTCATCGCTTCATACACACCAAAGTATTTCATTGCCAAACAAATACAAACAAATACAAACTATTAACACATTATACTAAATATATAGTTGCATATGGAAGAGCGTATATAACAAAATAAAATAAATAATTAATCGACACTTAGAGCGATTCATTAAAAGCAAAACAAGAATATTCAATACGGTGTAGAAATAAGTATTTTACTCCCTTCAACATAGTGTAATTGTTTTTGTGCCAGATTGAAATGAAAATATTGCTGATAAGACAAAATTGAATAGAAGAGTATAAACAACACAGTGCTAAAAGAAGCCAGTTGTATCCCTTGTGTTAGGGGAAATAACTCTTAATATATTTTTTTAAGTCAATAAATGAAGTACACCAAGTAGTACCACACATGTGTGTTAATGTATATCGTAGAAATACATTATTTTTCATATGGATATTGGAAAGTTGAGTTTTTTTTAAAGAAATGTATATTAAATTTATTTAAAAAATCATAAACCTAAGACCCAGAGCTTTATATGAAATAAATGTATTTATATAAGCTGTACTAACTTTCATTAACGTTTTCAGATGCTCGGTATATATATAATATAATATATAATGCTTCTCTTTACTTATATCGCTTATATTGTCTAGGTTCGATTTCAGGGGTCGGAAGATATTCATATCAACTTATCAATGATAAAATGTATCGTTAAGACAAGACCGATGTGTGGGTAGCGCCGACTCATCCATCGAATGCTTTATGCTCTCGGGAAGAGTCACCAAGTGCTAGTACTTAGGTGGTTTAAATGTACATGTGGCTTATCATATGATTTCCAATTTTACCTCGGACTAATGTTAGGTAGGATGTTAATCAAGACACCATTGAACTTACGATATAATCGACGAACTATATTTAACCGTCAACTCGTCTACTCAATTTTCACAACCTACGATTATTCATCTCTCGACTACTCAAAAAACATCCCAATCAACGATTCTAACAATGCTACTACTCGACTTTGCGATTTTCAACACACTATTACTCAACCCCCCATCTATCATTCAGCAGCTAATTAACTCTCGACCACCCACAAACATTTTACTTTCAACAGACTAAACTCAAGAGACAAGACCACCCAAAAACGTTTTACTTTCAACAGACATCCTAAACTCAAGAGATTCAAGACCACCCAAAAACGTTTTACTTTCAACAGACATCCTAAACACAAGAGATTCAAGACTACCCAACCTTCCAATACCCAAATCTTCAATTAAACTCATTTTTTGCAACCAAAAGTCTCAACGCGACCTACTGACACAAGACCAAAGACAACACACTTCGATATCTTATTTCGATACTCCAGCACAACGATACCACCCCACCAACCTGCCACAAGCTACACTTCATAATTTGAATTCTACCATCAACGACAAAACTACAGCTAACTACGATACCTCAACAACACAGGACCCGCTACATCATCACTACAAAACCAACTCAACAACACAGGACCCGCTACATCATCACTACAAAACCAACTCAACACAGGTCCCGCGACATCATCACTACAAAACCAACTCAACAACACACGACCCGCTACAGCATCACTACAAAACTCAACAACACAGGACCCGCCACATCATCACTACAAAACCAACTCAACAACACAGGACCCGCCACATCATCACTACAAAACCAACTCAACACAGGACCCGCTACATCATCACTACAACACTCAACAACACAGGACCCGCTACATCATCACTACGAAACTCAACAACACAGGACCCGCTACATCATCACTACGAAACCAACTCAACACAGGACCAGCTACATCATCACTACAAAACCAACTCAACAACACAGGACCCGCTACATCATTACTACAAAACTCAACAACACAAGACCGGCTACATCATCACTACAAAACCAACTCAACAATTCAGGACCCGCTACATCATCACTACGAAACCAACTCAACACAGGATCCGCTACATCATCACTACAAAACCACCTCAACACAGGTCCCGCTACATCATCACTACAAAACCAACTCAACAACACAGGACCCGCCACATCATCACTACAAAACCAACTCAACAACACAGGATCCGCTACATCATCACTACAAAACCAACTCAACAACACAGGCCCGCAACATCATCACTACAAAACTCAACAACACAGGACCCGCTACATCATCACTACAAAACCAACTCAACAACACAGGACCCGCTACATCATCACTATAAAACCAACTCAACACAGGACCCGCTACATCATCACTACAAAACCAACTCATCAACTTGTGTTTCTATAGACACTGCCATTTCTCATAAAACTGCAATCCAAACGACATCACTTTAATACTAAGTACTTCAGAACGTTCCAACTACAACTACAAACTAAGATCAACTACTTCCCATTGAAGTTAGTTTTAAATGCAAGAAGAATTAAGAACACAAAAACGAGAAGCGATCATTCACTGTTTTGTGATGGTATGTACGTTATAGGAACTTTAAGGCAAAATTACACATGGATGAAACAACAAGGAAAAAATATTTTATGGAAATTGTTTCCTTTTAAATGTAAAATTATATGCAACACTATGTAAACGTTTATTTTCCAAAACCAAAAGCATGTATATCATATAAAACTACTAATGTAGCTTAATGAAGAAATAAGCATAAATATATTTTAGATACACATAATACAAATTTTAGAAATTAGCGTATATAACAAAATGAAAAGAGGATACTACATATTTCACTACATAAGATAAAAAAAAATATTTCTTTGGCTTAGTATCACATAATAAAAATATAACTGCTAAAATAAATAGCTGCTAAGAAAGTGTAACATATTTAAATGACTTAGATTGATTTGCAACAAACTTCTGTAAACGTACGATTGCGCGATAATACAGAAATGTAAAGAGGTACATGGAACGTAAAATAAAAAATAAAATCAAACTATTTCCACACAAAATTTGACCCCCCATCCCAAAACGTAATTAGAACAAGTTGGAAAAGCCATAGATCACTGTAAAGAAATAAAAATAGTAGACAAATCATGTCTAGATAAAGTTATCTCCCATAGTATTTTTCTTATGACAGCAGGGAAATTTTTAAACGATAGTAAATCGATTGAGCAAACAAATATAAAATAGAAATAAAATACCAAATTTATGATTAGAAATAAATATTTTTATTAAAATTAAGGTTTAATTATTTAATGTTGAATTAATCGTATAAGATGACTTAACCTTTAGACATTTTGTTAAAAACTCTTAAATGATAAACCATCGTCGAATTACAATAGATATTATTTCATATTGTTAGATTTATATTTATCAATGCTATCACTTTACCTAGAAACATTTTTCTTATTTTATTTTTGTAAATACAACTAAAAGTAACGGTATTTAATTTACATTTAAAAATAGTTGTTCTTCATAACGCAGTTTATGTACTCTCAGTTCTCAAAAGTTATTAAATGCACACACATTTGGCTATAATAATAGTTTTAATATAGCGACTAAAGCGTTTACCTTAACTATATAGTTTAAAATAAAAAATGCTTGTTTTTGTTTTTGTTTTTTAAATATCGTTTATGCACATAGAATTCACATGCATTGACTGTGATTGAACCGTTTTGACTCATTGTTACATATATCTCACACACACTAGGTAGCGTCAATATTTGGTCTAAAAATTCACTGGCTTTCACTGTCAATCATAAACTTGACCGGCTCTTTAACGTGGCCATGTCATTCGTGAACAGCGAGTACACGGTCTTCTCCAGGTTGATCTCCAACAGCCAGTTACGTCAGTACTCGGCAATACAGGCCAGGTTAGATTGTAACTTCACTCTCTGCTGAGCGATAGTGACACTAGTCTATCAGTCTGTTGTTTGATAAAAACCAAAACAAGCGGGCATTGACCACCCTTTAAAGAGCTTGCTGATGTTAGAGCGATCACTCTTTCAATAAAGAATCATTTTAGATAGTCTTAGTTAACCGATTAAGAGAATATGTTACAATTCCTTTGTTTCGATGTGATAAATGAAAGGGACTTAACTTAATTTACATTTTATAAGGGAAACAACTACTCATTTTTTTTGCTGATTATTGTGTACCTAAACAGTACAAAAATAGTAACAAGCTATTACATTAGTATATTGATTTTCTAATAACAACTAACACTTTTGTATGTATGGTTTATATGATCACTTTGATATAAACAAAGTAACTAAATTGCTTTTGTATTCTTAATCTTAAGAACCATACAAAGATGTGACATAATTTAATACATACTTTGAGCTTGATCTCCAATTAAATGTTGGACATACGTTTCACAGTACACAAATTATTTTATTTTTGAACAAAAAACAACTAAATAAATAAAATTGCAACTTAAATGACAATTCCAGAAATTTTTTATTTATGTTCTAATAAAGAAACTGCTAGCTAATGCTTTCACCAAAAATTGCGCTAAAAGCTATGCAATTTCAAATATTAGAAGTCTTAAATTTAATTATTGTAATCACATTTTAACTTTCTCGTATAAACGAAGTATAGAGAAAGTCTTGTAATCGTGCACAAAAAAATCGAGATTTTTACAAATCTCGACGTTTTACACCTCACTGATACGAAAAGACATAATTTTACAATATTGTCCATATGTCTGTGCGTGTGTCTGTGTGTCTGTGTGTCTGTGTGTCTTTGTAAACACGATAACTTGCGTACCGTTACAGCTAGGTTGATGAAATTTCATATATAAGTATTTTATCAAAATCGTAGATAGGTATCAACTTTTGAGCGATTTCCAATAACCGGAAGTGGTACTTTTTCTACTTTGAATTTTTTCAAAAGCCTATAACTTGAGTACTATTTCAGATAGATAAATGAAATTTCACAAGCAAGTAAAAGTTCTAATTCTCTACCTACTTTAAAATTTTGAGTAATTTACTTCGACCGGAAGTAGTAATTTTCACTCTTTCCGATTTCTCAAAAAACGCATGTGAATTTATAAAGTACTAATACTATTCCGCACTATTATACACATCTTTATTTGTCGTTCGCCTGCTGCGCAATTCTTTTTTCTATCATATTCTACTCTATTTTTAAAAGTTTAAGTATTTAAAATGGATTAAAAATCATAACTATATCCCGAGTTCCCATCCCCTGTTGTTTTATATAAGAATATTCGATAAAGTTTACGGGAGATCACTCCCGGTTTATTTACAAATATTTTTTCCACTAATGTTGCGGTGTTGAATTTTTATGGTTTTCATGCATTAATTAGAAGCCATTAATATGTTTGCACATGCAATTAAAATGAAGTTTAAACGGTTGAAATAAAATGTAAAATGTTTCATTTAATAAATGATGTGTCTCATAGTAAGATTACACTGTAAAGTACTATACACTAGAACGAAATCACAATGTTGACTAGATACAACATCACAATGTAAACTATAACTAAATAACTAGTTCAATGTAAAGTATACTAAATCACTAGTTCAATATAAACTTAACTTAATCAATAGTTGCATGTAAACTATACTAATTCAATAGTTCAATGTAAACTATACTAAATCAATAGTTCAATGTAAATTATACTAAATCAATAGTTCAATGTAAACAATACTAAATCCATAGTGCCATGTTGTCTAGTTACACGACATATAACTTTCTGAGCTCCGATACATTACGATTCTCGTCTAAACACCAGGTTTTTCAATGACAAGAGAGCATCTCTTGCATGTATAAGATAACGTAGTATTATTCTAAAATATACGTGTATAACACTCTGTTATTTTAATGCCTTACAAGACAAATAATATATCAGTATAGCTAGCCTAAATTAGAAACCTGGATACGCCATTCCTCATGTGATTATGACGTGTTAAAGAATTGACCTTTTATGCCGTGTTATAGAATTGACTAGTTACGACGTGTTATAGAATTGAAACGTTATGACGTGTTCTAGAATTGACCAGTTTAAGGTGTTAAATAATTGACCAGTTACGACATGTTAAATAATTGACCAATTACATTTACAAGCGTGTAAAAAAGTGCAGATACTAGAATGTTCGTATCCTGGATATACACAGTGTTTATAGTCCTGCTAGCAACCATACTAAAGTATGTCGTGTCCTCTTCTCCTGTCGTCAAAGATTATCCCATGACATTTGAGAAACTCTGACATGATATGGCATGACCTTGACATCTGTGCAATTGTTTAACATACTGTATGTATCAGTTATTAGGGACGGAGTAGTTTAGCGGTAGAGAGCTGGACTGCTAACCCGTAAGTCTCGAGTTCGAATCCGGGTTCAAGTCAGTAAACCGTCCCTGAGTCCACCCAACTCAAATGGGTACCTAACTCACGTTAGGGAAAGTAAAGGCGGCTGGGCATAGTGCTGACCACACTATCTCTTCATATGCCGAGGTCACAGAAACAAATGAACTCTACTTCACTTGCCCCATAGACCGTCAGGTTTGAAAGGGAAACTTTACTTTACTTTTTTATGTATCAGTTATATGGTATTGCAGGTCAACTTGACATCAATACTTAGATTTAAAACAATTATTTTAAGTAATTATCTTTGTGAATGTACTGTATTGTGTGCTCAAATCACATGGAGCTTCCGCCGCTTTTATTTTGATCCATAAAATCCCATATCCTATATTTTTTTTTGTTTCAGCTTACGTCCCTTTTTGGCACTGGTTCCTTCCCCTTCTTTGTCAGAATAAAATTTGTGCTCCAAATAAAAAAAAATGTTTGCTGACGAATCCTAAGTAGAATATTTAATTAATAAGTCACAAAAAGCTGATTGTGACAAATTTATATGAGAGGTCGGCCTTTTGGCTAAGATCAAAGTATAGTATCTGTTATGGATCTACATAAATCTTAGTCATTTGGTTGGTCAATCCTTTTTAGGGCTGGCTGCCGGGGGCGAGATGCGGTCAATCTACTACTCAACTCATCAAGCAATTAATAGCAAATCTCGACATCGATCGCTGTGGGGTTGCGCCCACACATCCCTCGAAGTGCACATGCCCTCGAGATGAGTCACCCAGTACTTGTATTGGGTGGCTTCAAATGTACGAGTGGCTAATTGTCAATTTTGAATTTTTCAGCCTGACGACACCCACCTAGGAGAAATCTTAGGTGGGAGGCTCCGTCACAATCGCTAGCAAATCAACTAACCATCTCTCAAAGATCAACTACGCAATACTTTCTCTTCTACGATACACAAATAGTTCACTACCAACAACTTCACGATTACTCTGACGACACACACCTAGGAGAAATCATTACGCGCTTTTAGAAAGCACGCATTTCTGATACAAAGCAAATATAAATAGAATTTAGCGTATATGAGACAACGCATTATTTTTAAGAAAGAAAGCTAAATATAACATATTTTAAAAAATATTTCTAAGATATATAGCTGCTTAGAAAGTTTGCAATATTTAAATAGATTTAATTGATTTAAAACAGTCTTGTGTAGCTCTACGTTAGTGTAGTAACACCGATGAATGATAGCTTACTTATAAAGTAAAAAAAAACAACATTTTATTTCCATTCAAAATATGACAAAATATAGGGCCCACATTCCAAACTGCAAATATAATTTTAAACATTATGCTTTGCCATAGATCGCAGTATAGAAAATCATTGACACAATTTTGTTTAGGTAATGGTAACTCTTAATTGACAGGGGGGTTATTACTCCGGGGGGTAATGTCGGGGGGGGGGGTATGTCCGGGGGGTAATTGGCAGGGGGGAAATGCCCTGTTCCCATTTTTAATAACAAAAGATAAAATAAAAATGAAAAAAAAAATCTTTGAAACAATAATATAAAATGACATTACATGTAAACATTTTTTTTTAAATATTGGATCTAACTCTAAATGTGAAAATTTTTCAAATTACAATACTTAATGCTAAATATATATTGGTTTTATAATTGATCACATTGCACAATATGTGTCTAATTTTTTCCATATAAAAATATAAATGGTTTTTAATTTAAACTAAAAATAAATTACAAATTAAACTAGTGTGTAACGAAAATAAGAGAAAACAATTTTGGATAGAAAGACTGGAGCTTTAACCCCGACCCCAACCCCCACAAAATTCAAAAACTTCATCATAATCGAATGCCAGCTTACTACGTTACAACTCCCACCCCTACCACTAAACGTGTCTATGTATTATATGTATATTTAAGAATGAAAGAGATGAAGATAGCGGAGGTTTGTAAATCTACTACGGTCCTCGTATGTCACGTGATGAAATACAAGTAATTAGACAGTGGTCACCTTCGGGACAAAGCTCAGGCGAGCTGAAAAGAATTAAATAATGTGAGACTTAAAAAACAATTTATTTTTTTTGTTTGTGTCTCTTTTATTTTATAAACATGTATTTCAAAGGTTTAAAATATATCAATTAAGTGTTTAAATATCTCCTATTTTAATCTAAATTACAAATATCTACATTAACTTTTTCAAAATCTTAGTATGTTTTACCTACATAAATCTTTTTAAACAAAGTTGGGGCTTAAAGACAAGTTATTGCGGTCACTCTAGCGTCGTATTTTAAGTTATCCTAAATAGGCTTACATTTTATTATGGATTTAATCTCATATTACGTGTTGTCAGTAGGACGTGATTGTATATAAAAATGTTAGAAGGAAAACATAGAGAAACCGAATACTTTATAATATTTTAACTATGAAACATCATTGCCCGAAATAGTTATGCAATCCAATTTTTTACCGTAATAGTTCACAGTATGAAAGAAGAAAAAAAAAATAGCGCAAATGAAAAGATACAAGTATAAAAACGTTAAAATAATAATCTTTTAAATAAATTTAGAAATGTGAACAAATTAACCGTAAATAATTGAATGGTTAGAACAGTAGCGTACGCAGGGGGGGGGGGGGGAGCAGGGGGAGCGGTAGCTCCCCCTCTGGCCATTTTTAGCAAAGTGGCGCCTTTTTGGAAACTTTTTAAACTCATAGTTTTAAACATTGATATTTGATAAAAATTATATTTGGTCAGCACATTTGAAACGTAAATCTCTGTGAATATTGTTTTTTGCAATTACCAGTAAAAGGTGTATGAGTAATACAATGATGTAAAACATACCTTATCATTATGTTAAAAAATTATCTTTAAAGAACACAAAAAGTCAGTAGCTAATTAAAATTGCATGATCTGAAATGTAAGACCGATATATTAGTTATATGTAGGCTTTTATTCCGATTCGTATATTTCAATATTGAAAAGCTGGCTTTTATACCAACTCTGATTTTAAAAACTTCCATTATACTGTAATACTATAGCATTTATGAAGAAAATATATTTAATTCTGATTGTAGACAAAATATTTGTGTAAAAACAAATAGTGTTAAACTATTTTATTAGATTCTAAAGTAATTATTCATTTGTTTTGATATTTATAATAAAATGTGTAGAGATATACCAACAATTCCTAAACATGCATGTTACGAGTTCAAAACCAACCTTCACCGACACTAGTATGAACTCGGCTACCAACAATTCCTAAACATGCATGTACCAACTTTGCAACCTACCTCGGTGTTAACAAAACTCCCCCGACCCTAGTATGAACTCGGCTACCAACAATTCCTTAACATGCATGTCCCAACTTTGTAATCTGCCTCGGTGAAAACTTCACCGACCTTAGTATGGACTCTACACCTACCGATTCCAAAACATGCATGTTCCGAGTTCAAAACCAACCTTCACCGACACTAGTATGAACTCGGCTACCAACAATTCCTAAACATGCATGTACCAACTTTGCAACCTGCCTCGGTGTTAACAAAACTCCCCCGACCCTAGTATGAACTCGGCTACCAACAATTCCTTAACATGCATGTCCCAACTTTGTAATCTGCCTCGGTGAAAACTTCACCGACCCTAGTATGGACTCTACACCTACCGATTCCAAAACATGCATGTTCCGAGTTCAAAACCAACCTTCACCGACACTAGTATGAACTCGGCTACCAACAATTCCTAAACATGCATGTTCCGAGTTCAAAACCAACCTTCACCGACACTAGTAAGAACTCGGCTACCAACAATTCCTAAACATGCATGTTCCGTGTTCAAAACCAACCTTCACCGACACTAGTATGAACTCGGCTACCAACAATTCCTAAACATGCATGTTCCGAGTTCAAAACCAACCTTCACCGACACTAGTATGAACTCGGCTACCAACAATTCCCAAACATGCATGTACCAACTTTGTAACCTGCCTCGGTGAAAACTTCACCGACCTTAGTATGGACTCTACACCTACCGATTCCAAAACATGCATGTTCCGAGTTCAAAACCAACCTTCACCGACACTAGTATGAACTCGGCTACCAACAATTCCTAAACATGCATGTACCAACTTTGCAACATGCCTCGGTGTTAACAAAACTCCCCCGACCCTAGTATGAACTCGGCTACCAACAATTCCTTAACATGCATGTCCCAACTTTGTAATCTGCCTCGGTGAAAACTTCACCGACCCTAGTATGGACTCTACACCTACCGATTCCAAAACATGCATGTTCCGAGTTCAAAACCAACCTTCACCGACACTAGTATGAACTCGGCTACCAACAATTCCTAAACATGCATGTTCCGAGTTCAAAACCAACCTTCACCGACACTAGTATGAACGCGGCTACCAACAATTCCTAAACATGCATGTTCCGTGTTCAAAACCAACCTTCACCGACACTAGTATGAACTCGGCTACCAACAATTCCTAAACATGCATGTTCCGAGTTCAAAACCAACCTTCACCGACACTAGTATGAACTCGGCTACCAACAATTCCCAAACATGCATGTACCAACTTTGTAACCTGCCTCGGTGAAAACTTCACCGACCTTAGTATGGACTCTACACCTACCGATTCCAAAACATGCATGTTCCGAGTTCAAAACCAACCTCGGTGAAAACTTCACCGACCCTAGTATGAAGACGGCCCCTAACAATTTCAAGGATGCATGTACGACCTTCGAAACACCTCCGTCCCTAGTGTAAACTCTGTCGCATCCAACTCCTAAACATGCATGGTCCGAGTTCAAAACCAACCTCGGTGAAAACTCCCACGACTCTCGTATAAACTCTCTACCTATCAATTCTAAAACATGGATGTACCAACTTCGAAACATCCCTCTGTGTTAACAAAACTCCCCCGACCCTACTATAGGCTCGACCCCTAACAATTCCAAAACATGTATGGTCTAGCTTCGAACCCTGCCTCGGTGAAAACGTCACCGACTCTAGTATGAACGGAGCCCCTAGCCAACTCCAAACCTTCCCTGGGCACCCGAATAAAAATAACTCACCCAGCCCCTTAATCAATAAAAATTATTGCTTTGTAGGCCCTACTTTAGAGTGATTAGATTGAATGATATGTATGCTAACGTCATATCATATTTAGTTTTTACGTCCTTATATTTGTGAACTTTAAATGAAGACATTTTAAACGGGGTGTCATTTGACACGACGTACTATAACGTTGTTGTTTTTTAAACTTGAAGTTTATAATCTTAAGCAAATTTTTACTAAGGTGATCAAAAATTAAGATGACAATGAAAGATATAGAAAAACAAAATACATTGAGTGGTAAAAATAGAAAAAAAAATAAAAAATTATCACTAGACGTAATGTAATATGTATAAGTAAACTTTCTTAAAAATTAAAGAAGTTCAAGTCAAAAAGAAGTTTGATGAAAACTGTAATACTAAAGCGAACATGGGAAGGTAATCTGCTGCAAGACTAAGATATATATTCGTCTTCCTTCTAGTTTCATTGCCTTTTTTGGTTGAGGTTAAACATCGCCATGTTTTCAAATATCGCGATGCAAATCACGTTCTCTCCCCTTTTAGTTAATAATCCCCTCCTCTACCCATTGTTTACAACACGCTTACAAAGAAAAAATATCCCACCCCTCTACTTGAGACATAAAATACAAAAGTGTATTGTGCCTTGTCGTCACAGGAAACAAAAAACGGTGGCGTCTAATGTTGTTAACCCTTGTCTTCCTAAATTATTTTTAACTTGTTAAAGAAATTGATTGTTTAGTTAAGGATTCTGGCGCGAATTTTTTCACAAGGGACGATACTCGTGGCTGTAAACAAGGCTGTTCTAATTTTAGAACAGTTGTCTTTGCTCTCGTTTCTCTATTAGGGAAGACATGTGGGGAAGACACGCGACACGTCTTTTAAAATGTAAACAAACGTGCACAGGGTGCACTTAAAAAAAACCCCGCTGCGAAGATGACAACGGCCTGGTGACACATTTTGGAAAACACGCTTTCATGTAAATAAAATAAGGGTCGCTTTTGTTGTCGCCATGATAATGTATACCTATAAGTTCTCTCCGCCTTTACCGACCTAGTATGAATTTCGCGCGCGCGCGCGCGTCTGTGTGTGTGTGTGTGTGTGTGTGAGTGAGTACGTGTGTACGTGTATCTCAAAAAAGCGTATCATGTCAACACCTGGGCAACAAGTCATAGTCAAAAAAGGCCTAATTCATTACAGAACTATAGGAAATCCGTCTTTACATGTACTTACGTTAGGGGGAGTAAACTCATTTGAATAAAAAAATGTAATTAAATATCTAGAGTTATAGAACCTTAAAGTTAACAGATGATGAAAAAAAAAATAAAAAATTAAAATTAAAATCCACCTCCCCACCCACCTCACTTAGGCGGTGGAATCTTTTACTATATATCCTTTGCTCCTACTCCTGTCCCCCTTCACCGACCTGCTCACCCCTTCACCTACGTGCTCACCCTTCAATCACCTGTTCACACCGTCACCCGCCTGCTTACACCCCTCACCCATGTTACTATAAGCGACTATGTATTGAACATTTGTTAAATTTATCTGGCTCAGGGTGGTCAAATGGTGGTCAGATCAAAAGAAAATCGGAACGGTCATAAAAAAAACGTAATTACTTTTCCAGCCTTGTAAAAAGCATGTCTACCCCGCATACCTACGTACCAACGCACCAAGTCGCCCTGTCGCCCATTAAAAAACACGAACCTACCGAGACTTCGTTTCGTCTCAAAACCTGATTTAACGGTGGTTGAAAGAAAACTCCAACCCTTAAATATATTTTGTTTTCGCTGACCCTCGCTATAAGCGAATAGTTACAACCAAAGTCCTTAATGGCTTCGCGTTAATTACCAGATCCTATGCTGTGGTCGCGCAACAGCTGTTGCTCAGTTGGTTAATGGGTACATAGACTAGACACGGGTCGATCAATACTGTTTCTTTACTCGATGAAAAACCTATGATACTGTCCGTATAACTGTTAGTGAAAAGCACGGGACCCAACCGGGGGGAAAAAATCAATTAAAGTGGTGACAGGTGTTCGCACACTTAACGGTGGCTTTGCGGTTAACCACTTAGCTCTTTCGATTAAACGCGGGACCCCTGCTGTGTTCGCTTTGGTGAACCCCACATAAATCCACGATGCATGACCAATTTAATTAGGTGGACCATCATACTGATGGCCAGTGGGTTGCGATCGATATTAACTCGGCCCTTGTCCGGTCCTTGACAAAAACAAAGGATTGCGGATCGATAAGTAACAGCATAAATCACTGATGCGTAACAAAATTTAATTAGGTGTGATGGCCCTGTGGCTGCGATCAATATTAAGTTGGATCGCTGGTGAATCGATAAGTAACAGGTGTTGGACGGCTGGTTAAAGGCTGTTATACAAAGAATGTTCTAGTACATGCTAGCACACCCCTACCCTCAACCCCCGTCATAACTCGTTAATAAAAATTACACAATATAAACAAAGTAATTAAAATCAAATTAAAAGTTTTAAAAATTAAAATCCAATTACGTAACTAGTTAATAATAATAATTAAACTAATTAAAAATTAAAATTAAACAACAAGTAAACAAACAAATTAAACAATTTAAAAAAGTAAACAAATAATCAAATTACGTAACTAGTCAATAAAAATTAATTAAAATTAAAAAAAAAAACGCATTAAAACTAATTAAAAACGCATTAAAATTACGTAACTAGGTCAATGATTACGTCACAAGGTCACCAAAAGGTGACCCACCCTCCTGCTCCGCCAACCCCAGTTGGCGTAGTATTTTACTATATGTCGTTGTACCTGCAGCGCATCCTGCTCACCCACCATCCACATCCCGATGCGCCAGGCTGGGAGTATTTTGCTATATGTCATTGTACCTGCGGCGCATCCTGCTCCCGAGTATTTTGCTATATGTCATTGTACCTTTCACCCTCCTGCTCCGCCAAAAATACTAACCAAAAGGGACCTAATATACTACTATTATTATGTATTTTTTTTACAAGGATTACGAAACAGATTATGCCGCATTCATTGTTTTTGGTTGTAGTGTGTTTATATATATATATATATATATATATATATATATATATATATATATATATATATATATATATATATATATATATATATATATTTTTTTTTTTTTTTTTTTTTTTTTTTTTTTTTACAGTGAAACCTTTTTTTTTGTTTCGTCGGCCTACATTGTGTGTTTTTTTTATTTCTTCACATCGAAGAAATAACATGCAGCTAATATATATATATATATAAAGTCTTAGATATATATATATATATATATATATATATATATATATATATATATATATATATATATATATAAGATGTTACAAATTCGGCGCCTTTTCTTTTGCTATTTCCGCTCCCCCTACACCGAAAACTTGGATACGCCTCTGGGTTAGATAATAATTACAACTACCGAGCTGTAGAGAGAAGATACCAACTGATGTAAGGCATTATGGTACTAAATGTTTTTTAATGAGATTGCCTAAGAATGTATTATTAAAACCACATCAGTCATGTCTTTACCGTTGACATCGTCATTATCTTTATTGTTATCATCATCGTCGTCCTTGTCGTTGACGTCATCAAACAACGTGGTACTCTGTGGTACTCTCACAAATTAAGAGGAAGACTTATAATAAAATGATATTGTTATGATGTGATAAATGAAGGGGACTTAACTTAATTTAAATTATATAAGGGAAACAACTTACCAATCCTTTTGTCGATTAACGTGTACCTAAACAGCACAAATATGGTATACGTCTATTATATTTTTATATTAATTTTCTAATTAGAACTTATACATTCGTATATATCATTTAAGAGATACGTTTTACTATAATAATGAAATTAAATTTCTATTGTATTTTAAAGCTTAAGAACCATTTAAAGATGGTATATAATTTGACATATACATTGTGCCTGTTTATAAAGCAACACTCTTCACAACTATTTCTCTGTGATCAAATTATTTTATTTTACCACGCTTACGGGGACCGCACCTGGGCGGCATCCCAAAAACACGTGACGTGTGTTGATTAAAGGAAAACTAAGAACGTCGACTCGATGGATTAATCTTAGAGGATCTGTATACTTGAGATTTGAACATAAGCCGTTCTCAAATTATTAATGTCTACAACTTAGGGAAACCAAGCGATTGGTTTATCTCACTAAAATCTGATGAAATCTACAACTCTCTACATCTGGCAGTGATATGTGAACATTCAGATTATTGTAGCAGCATGTTGCTGTTGCATGTGGATACAAATGGCCAGAGGAGTCACCTAAACTGGGTAACCGCTACCATTACCCATAATATGATCAACAAAATTATGATTGAAATATCAGAACCAGACACAATTGTGTCAACTCTCAAAATTGGCAAAAGCGACAAGTTATTTGACAAAAACCAAAACAAGCGGGCATTGACCAGCCTTTCCAAGAGCTTGCTGATGTTAGAGCAGAGGGAGAACGGTCTGTAGCTCTCAGGTGAGCCCAGATCCCTTGCTGTCTTGGACAGGGCGACCGCCTCCACAATTTTACACCTGCTGGCAAGTTCGACACACGTCTATGATTGGTTCATTAAAGCGAGAATTTTGTTAATGACCAATAAAATAATTTAAAAACAAACCCACCCGATTGCAAACATTATCGTTTAGACATGTTCTCTCCTACCACGATAAAAATATAAATAATCCCCACCTCTGGAGTTGAGAAGTTGATCGAAGCAAAAATAGACATGTGATGTAATGTTATGATTAGCAATTTATTGAATCCTAGGAACGTTATTATCTCCCATTTGTCAAGGGAAAAAAATGTAGAGACATCATTTTAATGAACAACATATTACAAAAGCGTTTAAAAAAATATTACTACTGCATTATGTTTAATAAAACTAACAGTACTGTTCGTTTCTGATCTAGAAAAAAATAGTTGAATTGTTTATTTAAGGAAAATAACATTTTATCTCCCTTAATGTAAGTAAATATAAAGACTTTAAAATTATTTCATATTTTTTAATGAAATATACGGATTTTTGTTTAAATAAACTGGTCTTTATCGAAAGCAAATTTTGAAATATTTTTTTATTGATGTTTTTAATTTTCAATTCAACTCCAGTTTCACGAAATACAAAGTCAAACCATAATGTTAAAATAACATGCCAAACGTGTAATCAAATATACAATAAATAAGGAAACACATTTATTTAGATTGGATATTAATACAGAAAGCAAAGCAAATACTTGCGAAAATATTAAAAACAACCGATCAAACAGCCACAACAAATAAAGCAATCACAATTTAATTAACACGAACAGACAAAGAACAAATGACGAGAACAGACTAGTAGCAACGGCTATTTATAGATCGACTATATGGGAAAATAGGAATAAATTTAGATTTTGTTTTGCAAATTCTACAGACATCGTGTTTAAAGAAATATTTCAAGCAAAGCTAAAACATAGACTGGGAACTCTCACTTAACTAAAGAAAATTGTACAGGAAAAAAAATAGGGAAATAAAAATAATATAATTTTAATTAAGACAGTCTTAAGCCAAATATCCGTCAATCAACCCTCGAGTAAATTAACGTTAGAACAGTCTGGTTTGTGAGGTTTTAAAAGGGCACAATCTGAATTGTAGAAAGAGAGACACACCTCAACCCCCCCCCCCCCCCCATAACACCTACACACACACAGTCAAAAGAAACAGAGTTTGCACTCCTTATTTTAGACTCGTTTTTATGCCATTTTATTTTCTCCATTTAATTACTATATATGCAATTGCTGTTCGTGGCTTTGATGCTGTGTAAAACCTTCAAATACATTATTATTACTATTTAAATGTTTAAAAAAAAAAAAAAAAACCCTGTGGGATAATTGCTATAGATATAGATGTTTGGGCAGAATGTTTGCTTTGATGTGTCTTATTGTAATCAACATAACTTTTCCGGTTCATTAGCATTTTCATCATTTTAATTATCTGTAATCCCAAATGTATTTCAGCTCTACTTATAAGCCAAAACCCCACTCAGCCAACCAAGCCGAGAGGGAAAAATCCATTGAATCTTCATTACACATTAGCATTTTATTTTCAGTTTTAAAAAAATGTAATTAGACGTTTTAAACCTAAACCTAACCTAAAAGCTGCTGATCTAGATAGGTAAAACAAGCAAACTAATTGATAGGGCACATACTATCTGTGTTTCTTACAGACTGTTTTGTTCGAGGGGTGGGGAGGTCAAAATTTTCAGATTTAATGTGTGTATGATTAAGCACTCTTTCGTTTATTTACAATAGATTTATGGATCAATATGGACGGCCATATGAATCCGAAAAAAAAAAAAAATAAAGATTTACTCGATACACAACACACTTGTTGAAAATTCTTTAAAAGTAAACTGAAAACACGAGAAAATTTACTATGGTTAAGTATAAATACATATTCTAATACTAAAACATATTACATTTGTGTATGTGCCAGTTCGTCATTAAAATGTTGCGCATATGACAAAATCTAATACAGGAATATAAACAACACTGTGCGAGAGAAATGCACCGAGTTACCTGGTTATGTTCCGTAAGTTAAGGGAAACAACTCTTACAACACAACATTTATTAAAGTCAACAACTGGTGGTCGTCAAGATGTAATACAAATTTGTATTGAAGTAAAAATATAGAATAAGTAAGTCTTAGTTTGCACATACAAATGTATATATTTTTTTTCTCTTTTGAAATAATATATTTAAAATTTCAAATAATCAAAACTAAAATGCCAGAGCTTTAAACTAAACACTTGCTTATATATAGTTGAACACATCTTTTTTATTAATGTTTTCTAATGGCTTCTTTTTAGATTCGAAATATTTTTTGTTTACAAAACTAAAAGCAACTGTAATCAATAATAATTGGTTTTACTAAAAAAGTCACAAACAGGTTGTAGCTATATTATGTTTTTTAAAAGGTCAAAAGTTGATATCAGTTACACTTCGTACCTTATAATATAATATCCTTATATATAAACACGCCGATAATAAAGAATGCAAAAAGTGGACGGTCTTATATTATGTTTACAAATGAGTTCGCTTTTAAAACGTGTATTAGAGCCTTACGCTTATATTTATTGGTATATAAAAAAAAAAGTTGCATTTATGTAGCAATAAAACAAAATTAATTGAGTTGGGCAATTAGTGTTATCAAAAAGCTACTTTGCACAGTTAGTTGCAACTTTTACGCGCAGTTACTTTTCCACGAACATCTACACTCGCTAATCGGGTTACTCGTATCTCAAATTTTGCTTGTGTGACAAAGCACATTTTAGCTTGCTAAACAGCTCGTATCCCCAATACTCTCTTATATTGAGGTACCCCTGTATGTAAAAGTCTACACGTTAATTAACTATACGACTCCGTGTTTTTAAAGACATTAAACTTGATGGTAAAGTAGATATTAAACAATTGAAATCACATAGGGTAACATGTTTTACATTTTTGGTTTAGTATAACGAAAAGTGGTATCGTAAAAATGTGTTCACTTTCCAACAGACGTTGTACATAAACATTGTTTACGATCAAATACTAGTTTTGTCCGTAAGTAGTTATACAGACCCTAGTTAGTACGGGATGTAATAAGATAACACAAAGAAACATTTTGAAATGTATACTTGAATACTAGTTCCTGAGCTTTAACTAGGAAAATAGGTTATATGATCAATAAAAATAGCAAACGATTTCTTGAACCAAAATTGACTTAAAGAAAATATAATTAATATTTCTGATGTTAAACTATAAATTAAATTTCCATTGTAAAATTTCATTTCTAACTGTGATATTTAAACTCAGCTGTTATAAAACAACATAAAAAAATTATGCTATAACGGATGTTCCTTATTTGTACAAGAAATGCGATGAATATAAACACGATGATCGTGAAGTTCCCAGAAATGAGAAATAAAATAATTAAATCACGTCTACAAATCAAACGTACACATTTTTGTAAAAAAATATTTTAAAGCGTACACCACGGTGATTTTACAATTTTACTTTAGCATATAAAAATATTCACTTGGATAGTGAAGCTAGATAAGTATTTCTTCTATTAAATCACCATTATTGTTTTTATACATAACTTCCGGTTTATCAAATTAGATATCTTCAGATGGAAATAACATTCCTATATAAACATAGAACTAAATTGCATTTGTATTTAAAGATCAAAAGAACCATTTAAACATGTTATATATTTTGTTATATAATCTGTGACTGATATTTAACAATAACTCGTCTTTTCGACCGTCGTTTTCGAATTATTTTATGTTGGTTATTGTATTGTATTGCCAGGTAGCAAATCTCTCAACAACACATGGTACAGGACTACCCGCACCGCAGCAACCGAGGGACCAACAACCAAGTTCACTGACGATTATAACCGAGCCACCAGGTGGATCATCCACACCGCAGCAACCGAGGGGCCAACAACCAAGTTCACTGGCGATTATAACAGAGCCACCAGGTGGATCATCCACACCGCAGTAACCGAGGGACCAACAACCAAGTTCACTGACGATTATAACAGAGCCACCAGGCTGATCATCCACACCGCAGCAACCGAGGGACCAACAAACAAGTTCACTGAATAATAAATAAACGAAGAACGGCGGACATCATAACAAAAGATACAACATTACGTCTAAACTAATCCATATTAAACGATAATAGTGACCAAAAATGCAATAAAAAAGAACACATTTAATTCCACCCAAAAACATTTTAAATCAAACAGTAAATAAACGAAGAACGGCGGACATCAAAACAAAAGATAGAACATTACGTCTAAACTAATCCATATTAAACGATAATAGTGACCAAAAATGCTATAAAAATTAACAAATTTAATTCCACCCAAAAACATTTTAAATCAAACATTAAATAAACGAAGAACGGAGGACAATAAAACAAACGGTAGAATATCACGTCTAAACTACTCCATATTAAATGAATAGGAAAATAAAACAAAGCAAACATGAGTAACACTGTTGCAATTATTTGACGTAATTATTCCATATAGGCCTACACTCAACGCTCCTATTAAATAAAATGAAATTGTTCAGACTCTTATCTTTGTGCTGCTCCCACGAGAAAGACATATTAGAATTTTATTGTTTCGGTGTGATAAATGATCGGGACTTAATTTACATTTTATAAGGGAAACAACTTACCAATTATTTTGTTGATTAATGTGTACCTAAACATTTCAAATATAGTATACATCTATTACATAATTATATTAATTTTCTAATACAAACATTTACTGTCGTATATATCGTTTAAGAGATACGTTTCAATATAAAAAAGTAATTAGATTGCTTTAGTATTTAAAAACGTAAGAACCATTGAAAGATTGTATATAATTTGTTATATAGGGCCTACTTTGTGCCTGATCTTTCGATAGTAATCGTCGTCGAATTCGTGTGCCGATAAAAATTTTTTTTTTAGAATTTTAAGAAAACAATAAATAAAGTATTAATTGTTATTTAGCCAGTCTCAAGCCAAACATCACTCGATCAGCCCGCAAGTAAAACATAACAGTCTTCTGTTTCCCAGGTATTAAAAGTACACAATCTGAATGGTAGACACACACACCCCCCCCCCACCCCCCCCCCCCCCCCACTCAACCGGACTGGCGGATATTTCAAGGTAGCGTGCCCTCTTTGCCATCTATCTTCACTTTATCTATTTAATGTAGTCATAGTTTAATTACTTTTAATGATTAATTAATTATCTAATTGGAGAGAAAAAAATAGGAATCTACAAAATAATTACCGGAAAGACAATTTGCCTATGGACATTTTTCCTAAATGTCTTAAATATTCGAATTGACATTTGCCTAATTGTGATACATGCTCGAATGAAATTATACCTGATTGGGACAAACGTGAAAATTGGCGTTTGCTCGAATTTGGACAAAAGCGTGTTGCTGCATGCAATGATGAAAGCCTGGCCTGCCAAGGTGAAAAAGGGAATTACTGGAGATGGCTAGCACTTGTTATCTAGTGTTGTCTACACTCAAAGTGTTCATTTAAATATTAAACCTATCAAACATGCTGTCGTTGGGCCGGTGAAGTGGAGTCGACGTGTTTAAGTGTTATTGTTAGGAATATTACATTTGAACACAATAATTTGGTTAAACGTGAAGACTTTAAAATTATTTTATATATATTTTTTAATGGTATGAATTTTTATCTTAATACGCGTTGGACTGAGATAGATGAGTTAAAAGTCAATTACATTGTTTAAAAAGGACTTTGGTAGATGTTATGTTTATATGAGCAGGGTACATTGGCGTAGCCATGTCGGGCGTCACCCGGTGCGGCACTTAATTGTGTCACAATAGTATAAATCAAATATTATATTCAATTTACTTTCGCTATTAATTTGTACAATTTCAGTACAATACATACCTTAATTTATTTCAAAAATATTTATTTAATTGATGCTATATATTTGTGATTTTGACAATGTTCACATTATATTAACGATTTTTTTATCTATAGCCGGTTATAAATACACCTTGATGTAGCGTGTTTTCTATATCATTAGCAGGTTTACGTCATGGTGTCACCCCCCCCCCCCCCTCTCCATCATTGTCGGGATTTGTCAAGTTTGCTCTTAAAAGACTATTCAACTTACTCCAATTGATCACTGAATTAAGTGGGATTATCATTTTTCTGTATATATTTTGATATTTTTTGCCTTGGTGTCACCCCCCCCCTAAATGACGTTACCCTGTGCGGTCCGCACCCCCACCCCCCCGCCACCCCATCGCTACTCCTCTGTCAGGGTAAACGATAATTTAACAGGCCTCTATACATTACTTTGCGTGTTTGGTTTATGTCTCGTTATAGGGTATAACGAAAAAAGGAAATGTTGTTTGCATTTCAATGCTGGGCATTAATTAGAAACATAAATTATAGGTTCTATAGGCATAGTAAATAATTGTCTCGGATTAAATTAACTTAAAACAAATTGTAGAGTACCAGTCGACAGTATTGGGTCATACAAGTGAAGAGGAACAGATAGTAGATTTAATACTGGAGGTTAGTCATGAGATCAAGGCAGTCTAAAAGAAAATACAAGATATTGCTAGTATGTTTTCTATTGTCCGAAAAATTAGCACATGTCACTATATAAGAGAAGCTTATACTACAATCAATTAAAAAGTATAAGACTAACAAATGCGTTATTGGCTGTAAACATATATCAGATTCACTCATAAGCGATGGAGGGAATGTTACATCTTACCCACACCATAACTTTTGTTGTAACGACAAAAAAAAACAACATGAAAAGTGGAAACAAAAAACGAAAACTATCAAATGATAATAGTGACCAAAAATGTGACAGAATGTGCACATTTAAATCCATCCGAAAATAGTATAAATCAAACATTAAATACGAGAATAATGACGGACAATAAATCAAACAATATAAGGTTACCTCTAAAATACTTCATATTAAAAGAATAGGAAAATAAAACAAAACAAACATGAATAATACTGTTGCAATTGTCACACTTATTAAATAAAATAAAATTGATCAGATTTATGTCTCTGTACCAGAGGCGTAGCGACCATCCAGGCGCCCGGGGACAAACTTTCAATTTGGTACCCCCCCCCCCCCTAAAACTTTCGATTTGCACCCCTCCCCCCCCCCCCCAAACTTTTGATTTGCATAATGAAAAATTCAGCTAAATGATACTTTATTTTCTTACAACCCATTTTGGTGTCCCCTAAGGTCGGCGCCGGGGGACATATGTACCCCTGCCCCCCCCCCCCCCCCCCATCGCTACGTCTCTGCTCTGTGCTAAGCTCACCAATTAAGAGAAAGGCTTATAATATTATTCTATTGCCTCGGTATTATAAATGAAGGGGACTTAAATTACTTTACATTTTAGAAGGGAAACAACTTTCCTACTCTTTTGTTGATTAAAGTCTACCTAAGCAGTACAAAAACAATATACAACTATTATATTTCTATAATAATTTTCTAACAACAAGTTATAGATTGGTAAATGTCTTTAAATAGATACGTTTCTATAAATATATGTATACAAATTGCTTTTGTATTTAAAATCTTAAGAACCAGATAAATATGTTATATATTTTGTTATATACTTTAAGCCTGATCTTTTATTTACGGTCGCAACAGTCTTTATTTTCAGCGTCAATTTTTTTCATTTTGGAAAACGTATAAGTTAAGTAATGCAAAAATTATCACTAATAAAGAACGTGGCATCACTTAAAATAAAAATGATTTTAATTGGGACTAGTGCAGGGGTCGGCAACCTGCGGCTCTTTTGTTATCAAGATGCGGCTCTTCAGGTCCTTGCACAAATACAAATAATCTTAATAAAAAAAATATTTGAAATTAAAAAAAATATTAGTGGCTCTTTAAACCCAGGGAAATTTTGAAAATTTTAATGTTTGGCTCTTCCGCTTCAAAAGGTTGCCGACCCCTGGACTAGTGTAAACTGTTAGTGTAAATTATTTGCATATGATATTGTGCTTATGCAGTTATGTTTGACTTTTTTGGCTTTAAATTAAAAAAAAAACAACCTAAAGTAAAAATGACTGCAAGTAGATGTATGCTTTGATTGTCCTTCTATTGTGCCAGTCGATAGTATTGGGTCATACAACTAAAGAAGAACATATTGTAGATTTAATACTGGAGGTTAGTCATGAGATCAAGGAAGTATAAAAAAAATGACCAGATATTGTTATTTTGTTTTCAAGTGTTAGAAAAGTTAGCAGAGGTAGATTTACTTTCAGGAGCTGACTATACAAATGAAAATAGTGACCAAAAAATTTGGTTGATTAGAGGTATAGAACTAAGGTAACGACCAATAAGATATTTTAAAAAATAAAGCGAAGCTTCCATCCGATTGCAACACGTTTCCTTTACACTCGTTCTCTCCTACAACAAAATATATAAATAGCTACAAGCGTTGGAGGTGAGAAGTTGACCGAATCAAAGTAGACATGTGATGGAATGTTTTCATTAGCAATGCACTGTGCCTTGGAATATGAATTGACTTTGGTTTGTAATGGGAAATAACTTTTGATGACATTTTTTTATGGAACAATATGTTACAAAAAGTAATAAAACATATTTATACTGAATTCTAATTTTAAAATATCAATTATTCAAAATGTTTTTCTAGCAAACATATGTTTTGGTTTTTCTAAAGATTATTACAATTTTACGATGTTAATTTAATTAACCAAAATGACTTTTAATGTAGGCCTTTTCATTTTTATTAATGAATATATTTATTTTAAACTTTAATACATTGGTAGTCTGCAATCTCAACGTCAACACTAATGGCTGTTTTTTCACTACTAATCCAGCATCTATTTCCTTTGTCATTTTCCCATGTTATCTACTCAGATTTAGTTTTCATTAGTTCAGTCCAGTAGATAGCCAGATTTGTCATAACCTAAGATTAAATTTTTGTTTCTAACCCTTATATTCAAACCTTTTATGGTCTTGTAATAATGTAGGCCTATGTCATTTTCTATTGATAAAATATTTTTAACATTGAAAAAAAATCCAGCACCTAAATATCGAGCATTTTACACTCTCTATGTCATTATGAGTTGCTGACACCTAGATTTCTGACAACATCGCTAAAAAAGCAAGATAAATGTTCATCACTTTACAACAAGTGTTGGATTGGTTTTTTATTCATATTTAAGATAACTAAATAATAGAAAAAAAAAACAATCATAAAGGCCCCGAGAGATCTTAGCAAACTAGAACCCACTGTCAACAACCGCAGCTTCACAATTTTCGGACCATTTATCAACCTTCACACAGTACATAAAAATCAAGTATAAAGAACACCTATAAACATTTTATTTGCTATTCCTGTAAGAAGACACATATGTGGAAGTTGTGGGTCAAACAAACATTAGACTACCCACTGTCACTTAACTAATCAAGACATACTACAACAGGAAACAGCTGTGACAGCTAGTACGAACATTTTAAAATTAAAGTTATCATTTAATATCATATTTTTAAATAGAAACAAATTGATCAGCAACTGTTGCGTGTATTAATGTATTCCATAATCTTTACAACGTAAGTCACGATTTATATTTATAAAGTATTATGCTGAGATTTTCAGAGTTATCATTTTCTTTTCATCCAATGTAATGAATGTTTGACTTAACAATCACTTTCAGCTAACAAAAAGGATGCTTTTTCCGCCTAAAAACTTGTTCCATACAATATATGCTCGTTCACTTTACATATTGGATGAACTTTCGATAAACATTACGGTTAATGTTAGGTTTAAAAATGCATATCATATGGTATATATAACAGTTAATGTTATCATTAGTTTCATCAAAAAACAATACATGCTTGTCTGATGATAACACTATGTTCTCAATTTTATTTCTATTCGAATGCCATAAAATAGTAATCATTTAAATGTGGCACATTCAAAGTGAAACATTATTATTTTAATGTATTGTATTGTACAGTTAAACATTTTCATTTTTTATTTTGTAGCGCAAAATAAGCTTCTGTTTTTGGAAAGATAAATTGATAAATAGAACATTTTACACATGGCAAAACAATTGCATTGCAAAATATATAGGGAAAATTTGAGAAAGGTTGATGCAAATCGAACATTTGTCTCCGAGAAGGGTCGATACGCCTCTGAGCGGGTGACACCATTAAGTGGAGAAAATGTTACATCTAACCCAGACCATAGCTGTTTTTGTAAAGTAAAAAAAAAAAAATAAAAAAGGAAAGGAAAAAGAAAATACATTAATTAATTTTAAAATAAAAATAAATGATAATAGTGATCGAAAATGCAATAAATGAACACATTTAAATCCACCCAAAATCATTTTAAATTAAACATTAAATAAACGAAGAACGGCGGACAACAAAACAAACGATATAATATTACGTCTAAACTGCTCCATATTAATGAATAGGAAATTAAAACAAAGCAAACATGAATAAAACTGTTGCCATTATTTGACGTAATTATTCCATATACACTCTACACTCTTTTTAAATAAAATGAAATTGTTCAGACTCATATCTCTGTGCTGCTCTCATAAATTAAGAGACAGACATATTAGAATTATATTGTTTCGATGTGATAAATGAACGGGACTTAACTTTATTTACATTTTAGAAGGAAAATAACTTACTTATCAGTTTGTTGATTAACGTGTACCTAAACAGTACAAATATAGTATGAATCTGTTACATTATTATATACATTTTCTAATGAAAACTTTTAAGTTCGTATATATCATTTAAGATATAAGTTTCGAGATAGAATTTAACTAAATGTGTTTTGTATTTATAAACGTAGGAACCATTAAAATATGTTATATAATTTGTCTTATACTTTGTGCCTGATCTTTTATGGTTGCTCTGACAGACTTTAGCTAATGTGTTCATTTTTTTTTTTTTTTCAATTATGTTAAAAACGAAATTGTGACTATTCATCCACATTTGTCCTGATTTCTACCTTTCGTTTTCTAACTTAGCTTTCACATGCACATGTACATTCACACGCGCACGTACACGTACACGATAATAAAGTAAGTGTCATTAAATAGCTCATATGCACAATTAGTTGCAACTTTTCGCGCATTTTCTTTTCCACGAACATCTACAATCGCTAATCGGGTTACTCGTATCTCAAATGTTGCTTGTATGAGCTTGTTCAACAGCTCGTATCCCAAAACTCTCTTATATTGGGGCACTCTTATGTTGAGGTATCACTGTATGTAAAAATCTACACTTAAAAAAAAAAACAACCATACGACTTCGTGTTTTCAAAGACATTAAACTGGATGGGAAAGTAGATATTAAACAATTGAAATCATAGAGGGTAACAAGTTTTGCATTTTTTGGTTTAGTATAAAGAAAATTATTATTGTAAAAAATGTGTTAATTTTCCAACAGACGTTGTACATAAACATTGTTTACGATCATATACTAGTTTTGTCCGTAAGTAGTTATAAAGACCCTAGTTAGTACGGGATTTGAAAACAATACACAAAGAAGACTTTTTGAAATGTATATTTGAATTCAAATGCTGAGCATTAACTAGAAACATAGGGTATATGATCAATAGAAATAGCAAATACTTTCTTGAGCATAAATTTCCTTAAATAAAAATATAATTACTATTTCTGATGTTAAACTATAAATTAAATTTCCATTGTAAATTTTTCATTTCTAACTGTGATATTTAAACTCAGCTGTTATAAAAAAAATATTTAAAAAAAACATGATACTATAACTGATGCTCCGTATTCGTACAAGAAATGCGATGAACATAAACACGATGATCGTGAAGATCCCAGAGTTGACATATAAAATAATCAAATCACGCCTACAAATCAAACGTACAAAGTTTTGTAGAAAATTATTTTATAGCGTACACCACAATGCTTCTACAACTTCACTTTAGCATACAAAACTATACACTTGGATAGTGAAGCTAGATACGTGTTTCTTCTATTAAATCACCATTATTGTTTTTATACCTAACTTCCGGTATATCAAATTAGATATCTTCAGATGGAAATGAATTGATTGTAAAGAGAGCCCTTACCTAAACATCTGGATTATTTAAATTTATGCTAAGTGGTTGTGGTCATTTTTAGAACATGAGAACAACGACATACACTTTAGAGAATTTCCGGCTCAGGTCCTCCAAAAATTGTGCATGTATTTTACATATAAAGTAAGGTAGAAACATTCTTAAACTGAAATTCCAGAGTTTCATATTGCCCATGAAATAGCACTAGAATTAGTAATGGATGCAACATTCTTGACTGTTAATGACTTAGTTTTCAACACATTGTCCGAATGTAAAAATAGTTATTTTAAAATACTGAAGGTTTATAAACGTTGCATCCTGGACTTTCTCGACTGTTAATGGCTTAGTGTTCAACACATTTTATTCAGTTTTGAACACACAAATTGAAAAAAAAAAGTTTGATTCTTATGTGAACTGTAATATGTGTTAAATTAATCAAACTTTACCGATCAACTCACCTCACAGAAAAAAAAAACGCCATTCAATTATAGTTTCCTTCTCTCGGAATTATTTTGAATTGCCATCTTATTATGTT
The DNA here is from genome assembly GCF_028476545.2 of Physella acuta. NCBI lineage: Eukaryota > Metazoa > Mollusca > Gastropoda > Physidae > Physella > Physella acuta. Next base: position 1,976,366 of record NW_026731661.1, read on the forward strand.
TGTAAATTGTCTTGTTTATAAAAAACAATTGGTTTTTATATGCATCGCCTTATATAATCTGGAGTAATACTTATTAATGTTCAGTATGTTTCATCGTTGTAAGATTATAGTATATTTTATTCCATTCGCTTTTAATACTTATATCGCTTTTCGGCTTATTGTCTTATATTAAAGTGTAAAATGTGTATATTCACACGGAATTATGAATTACTGAAAAGTAGAGAATAAAACAACTAAAACAAATAGCGGCATATGATATGCCGCGGGTCGGCTCGTTATATATATAGATAATGTGTGTATTCACATGGATCCTAATTACTAGGTTTGAATTTGGGGGCCAGGAGTCGTTCGTATAAATCATAGCCAAACATCACTCGATCAGCCCTCGAGTAAATTAACGTTAGAAAAATCTTATGTTTCTCAGGTTTTAAAAGGGTACAATCTGAATGGTAGAAAATGATACACACCTCCTCCCACCCCCACTTTCCCCCACCCAACCGGCTGGCGGATAAATCAAGGGCAGCGTACGCTCATTGCAAGGGATCAATTGTGTGTCATGGAAAATTGTTTAATGCTAGATTATTATAAGTATTACAAAGACCATTTTCCCACTTCGTTTTTGTTTCTGGCCATGGGTGGCTACAATGTCAACTTTTGACTTCACAGCTGAGGATGGAACATGTTAAACTAAGCAGTAAAAAGAAACCGAGTTGCACACCTTATTTTAGTCTAATTATTATGTCATATAAGTTTCTCCATTAAATTACTATATATTCAATTGACGTTTTTATCTTTAAAACTGTATATAAATTAACAAATAAATTATTAGTAGTATTTTAAATTATTAAAATACATAAATTAAAAAAAAAATTGTACTCAACACAACATTCCGGCTGCCTATAATTTTTATAATTTTAATTTGTTTTTAATCTCAAATAAACATTACTCTGTTAAATTAACTTAATACAAGAATATGTACACTAATGAGAACTTGTGATTAATTGTTCACTGCTTAATAAATATAAACAATTATAAACTACACAAGTGTCATTTTTTAAGCTTTATAATTTCATTATATGTCTCGTATTTAAGTTGAAAGATGTTAACTAGATTTTACGAATCACATATTTGTAAATTAGCATAATTTCTATTTTAAAAATGTATTACTGCTTTTCTATTGTTTGAATATCTGTTTATATTATGAATGTTCACATTCCCAAAATTCTATTTCTACACCAGGGTCAATGTAAACCAAGATTAAACTACACATAGATCGAGCAGCACAGGCATGAGTACACCTTACAGTCCTGACAATCATCTGATACATTTCTATACAAAAGTTGTCCTGTTTGTCTATAGAACGATATATAGGAAATTTAAATACTCCCCCAAAAAGATTATAAATCCCAAATTAAATAAGTGAATAATGGCTGACAGAAAAACAAACGATATAACATTCCCCCTAAAGTTTAGGGCCTAAAATATTCCTTATTACATGGATAGGATAATAAAACATTACAAACGAATAATGCTGTTGCAATAATTGTTGTAATTATTATATACACGATGATTACATAAAATAAAATTGATTAAACACATTGTCATGTCTCTGTGCTAATCTCACCGATTTAGTAAAGACGTAAATGAGAATACTGTTGCTGCGATGTAATAAATATATAGCTACAAGGGAAACAACTTACACATTCTTTTGTTAATTAACATGTACACTAGTAGTACAAAAGTAGTATACATCTATCAAACTATTATATTCATGTTCGTAAATCAAACTAAACCTTTCGTATATACCATTTGATAGATTTGTTTTGATATCAAAATATAACAAATTTGCTTTTGTATTTACAATTGCGAAAACCATTTAAAGATGTTTCATATCTTGGTATATAACTTGTGACTGATCTTCTAAAATTGTTGCATGGATGATAAAAAGGTCTGTATTATTCTTATTTGCAAATTTATTTTCTCCCTTTGATTATTATATATGCAATTGATGTTCATGTCTTTGATGCTGTGTAAAATAATCAAACAAATCATTATTACTGATTTAAATGTTCAAAACAATTGAATTAAAAAAAAAAAACTGTTTGAGGACTTTATAAATATAGATGCTTGAAAGGGAAGAATGTTTGCTTTGATGTGTCTCGTTTTAATAACATAACTTTTCCGATTGCTTAAATTTGTATCATTTTAATTCTCTGTAAGCACAAATTTATTTCAGCTCTACTTAAAAACCCAAATTCCACCCCATCCCCCCGCCCCCCTCACCCACGACGCCGAGGGGAAAAAACACTATGAATCATCATTTAATTACATATTTGCATTTACATGTTTTTTTTTAAGATTTTTTTTTAAATATATTTTGACGTTTTGTATTAGATCTATGTATACGTAAGCCATCTTAAATGAATGAAAATAGTGTTCAAGTAAGAAAAAATATTACTATTGTAAATCTGTATCAGTCCTCACAAGCCGATGATGAAAACTGTAATACTTAAGCGAACATGCAAGGCAAACTGACGCTGTAAATTACATGTCTGAGGCGGGGATAAATGTTCTTTACATGAATAAATGCAACTGTAATCAATAACATTTTGTTTTGCAAAATAAACATCAACGAACAGGTTGTAGCTGTATTGTTTTTTTTTCAAAAGGTTGGAAGTGTATAGGCACATGTCTGAAAATAACTATGTACGCAAACATTGATGTTCGGTACTCAAAGAATGCTAAAAGTGGACGGTCTTAACATGTGTTTGCAAATGAAAACGATGTCTAGATTTTTATTTATTGATATACAAAGTTGCGTTTAAATAGTATATTAGTAAAAGAATTTTAAGAATACTGTTTCCCGGTGTTTCTTTTCCACGAACTGTTCCACTCGCGAATCCGGTTACTCGTATCTCAAATGCGAATGTATAGAATATAAAATAAAAAAACAACACAAAGTTTGATAAAGTTGCTGTATCAAATCAAATATATGTTCCATCGTTCCACGTGAGAACCTTGACGATTGGTGAAAAGACGAATACAAGAAAAAAAAGAAGTATTGGCTTGTGTCTAGTTCCGCCTCAGGTTGAAATAAGAAAGTCAAACAAGTGTTAAAAACAGATGCAGGTTTTGTTTAAGTTGCTTAACAACACCCGCAGCTCAAGTGCTATACATCGCCTTATAGAACTGAAGCGAAACAAAATACATATTGCTAAATGTGAACCATATTCAACACATTATTGTATTTAAATCGTAAAACAAATACAAGTAAACACTCAGTACTATCATGACTGTGAGAATGCTTTTAAATATAATGTGAACCAAGACAAATACATCGGCACATTAAAGCTTTTAATCTTGTTACATGAAACGTCCATTTTTATTTTTATTTTTTTATTTTATTTATTTATGTTTTTTAATACTTTTATTTGCAATTAAAACAAGTACATCAACATCACATTTTTTAACATGATTTTGATCACCAAATGAAAACGAAAGGTTTTGCAAATGTACATAATGAATATTTACACGATGTCATGTATTTGATTCTAAAAAAATTGCAAAGGATGACAGTATAAGGGGTGGAGGTCAAAAGAAAGTGTCAGAAGTTTGGGTGGGGAGAGGAAAGGAAATTTTTCAGAGAGGGGACAGTCAATGGGACAGTGAAGCATTTTCTATGTAGGGAAACAACTTAAGTTGACTAGTTGAAAGGGTTTTGTAGTGGTCGCATTGAGTTTTCAAAAGGTTGCAGTGTGAAAGATGAGGGGAAAGAGACAAGATTTAGAACTTTAAATAAGTTCTGGATATTGATGTTGCGGTGGGTGGTGGGGTCGTTGGAACAGTTAAAGGGATTGTGGGGTTATCATGTCTGAGGGTAAAGTGGATAGAGGGGGAGAGAGGAGGGGGTTATAAATTATCTAACATTGTTTTAAAAAAAATGTCATTGTTTTTTGTTTTGATTATTACATTTTAAATTATTAATTTAGTTAAGCTTATAGACTTTTTATTTCTTTCATCTCTTTTTATTTATATATAGATTTTTGGCTTTTAAGAACACTGACGCAAACTACCCAATGTGAACGGTAGTAACTTTTGTTCTACATATTTTTTTTTTGTTTTTGCTTTTACCTTTTATTAACATATTGTTAATATTTTCTAATAATTTCTCACGCTGTTTATATTGTAAAAAATTCTCAACAAATCTGTAAAAACATTTAAGACTATTACTATTATGGTTAAAAAACAAACAAAAAAAAACATGTTTTTATATCATTTTTTTCTAATTATCTTCATTTGAATCGTTGATCCTTTTTTAGTAATGTTCACCATTTTGTTCATGTAATGATAATTTTTATTAATGTTTGAACTATGTCAAATACTAAGCACACATACATTTGTATATAATATTGATGTTGTTCTTTTTGAAAATAAAAGTATTAAAAAAAAACTAAATAAAAACATAGTTGCATACCCTATTTTCGACTAGTTCATATGCCATTTTACTATTACCATTCATTTATTATATATACAATTTATGTTCATGTCTTTGAAACTGTATAAAATTACAAAATAAATTATAATTATTATTAAAAAAAAAGTTCTACATATCCAACATCCAAATATCTATATCTCTAAATTCTCAATGTCACTAAGAGTTTCTCATACAAACAAATATTTCAGACAGTATTGCTAAATAAAGAAAGAGAAATAGAGCTCATATTCGTGATGGATTGGATAACAAGTATATTTGAAATGATTTTTTAGTATAGGCCTACTAATGAACAGGTCAAACAAAATATATATTAAAATACATCACCAAGGTACAGAAACGTCAGAACATTACAACAAGCCAGGATTTGGCAACAACTAGGGATCACACAGCGTAGGACGTCAATATTGTAGTGGAACAAGCATAATTTTCTTAACGTATATACTAAGTAGTATTGTTACAGACATATACGGTAGATTCACATGAGCCACAGTAAAAGTTGAAACTAATGATTGACAATGACATATACGGCAGACTCACATAAGCCACACTGAAATATGACAATAAGGAACTGAATATTTGTGACATATAAGCATATACTAAGAGATAGTGGATTTAATAGTGGAGGTCAGACATGAGATCAAGAAAGTCTAGAAAAAATGACAATATCTTGTTATTTTGTTTTCATGTGTCAGAAAAGTTAACAGATGTCACTATATAGGTTGCTTGTGCTTCACAAAAGCTGCCTATACATCAATCAATTGAAGTTTACGATTAAAAGTGCGTTATTGGCATTAAAAATGTATCAACAACAATCAGAAGCGATGGAGAAAATGTGACATCTAACCCAGACTATAGCTGTTTTTGTAACGAAAAAAAAATCACGAAGAGCGAAAGCAAAAAAGAGAAGAAACGAGAATTATTAAATAATAATAGTGTCAAAAATGTGACATAATGGGTAAATTTAAATCCACCCAAGAACATTTTAAATCCAACATTAAATAAGTGAAGAATGGCGGACAATAAAACGCACAATAAACATCACCTCGAAAATACTCGATATTAAATGAATAGGAAAATATAACGAAAAAATGCATGAATACTGTTGCAATTGTCACACTTTTTAACCCATATTCTGCTAGCGTCCCACTTATGGGACGCTTGTAAAAAAATTGCTAAAATTTATTAAAAACTAGTTAAAACACAAATTATGTTTCATTGTATTTGAAAATGGTTAGACTATTGTGTGTGTTTTGTGAAAAAAATTAATTTAGTAAAATGTTATAGTGCTGGATTTGAAGGACTTTTCAAAATGGCGGAAAAAAGAAAACATGCGCACAGGAAAATGCATATCTTCTAAAATATTAACATTGTAAGTGCAAAATACATTTGAAACTTGTAGCAGTACCATATTTCTATCTGATAAAAATTTAAGAATAACAATTTTTTTTTACTACTTCGTTATATCAAGTGTACAACAAGCGTCCCATAAGTGGGACGCTAGCAACGAATGGCCCCATGTAGATTGTTACACAAACGTCACATTTATTGGACACTAGCGAGAAACACATATGCAAATGTTTATGTTAAATGGTTATTTATGGTGAAACAATTATTGACTATGTTAACTGCTGACTTTGGGGTGTTAAGTACTATTTATAGATATTTAATTATGACCTTGACCGATATTTATGGAGATTGTTACACAAACGTCACATTTATTGGACACTAGCGAGAAACACAGATGCAAATATTTATGTTAAATGGTTATTTATGGTTAAACAATTGTTGACTTTGTTAACTGTTGACTTTAGGGTGTTAAGTATTATTTATAGATATTTAATTATGACCTTGACCTATATTTTCTTATATATTATTGTATTAAAAATTGCAAATATTGAAAAACTTACATTTTATTTTTAAGTTTTCAGAATTACGCTTACTGAAGTATTTAATATCATTGAATACAAACTAATTTAGTATTGCTGTAAATTTACTAGTGCGTGATATTAAAATTATAACAAACCAGAATAATAACAATGGCCACGATTGAGGTGAAATGATTCATTCAAGGGGGTTGGATAACTCTCTTCATATATAAGAGAGCTCAAGCTACATATATCAGAAATGTGAATTACCTGTGTACTATTGTCATGTCCCAATAAAATTCCCATCCAAAGGTTCTCGATACCAGTTTCACTTTGTTAACTTTTTAAGGAGAGTCCTGGTGTTAGATTGGGAGCTGTTCGCATAGTGAGGTGCATACATGGATGAGAGCCATGAACACTCAATACAAGCCCCCAGAAACAAATCCGTGCCCTAGACATAAGATGTCTGATGTCCTAATGTACGCCTGTGAGGGGGGGGGGGATAGTGAGGGTAACAAAAGGGACGATGGCTGGATGACATCTGGGACTGGACCGGATCGTCTTTTGCGAATTCACGGAGGGCAGAGTTTCTTTCAGGCATCATTTCGGAGAGGGGTGGGGGGGGATCTGCCCCCAGAACAAAATGGAATTTATCTACAAAACATACTTTTACCAATGTACACCCTTCCCCTGAAATTTAAGTCCCCCCCCCCCCCCCCTGAAAATTTCAAGTACGCCCCCCAAGAAATCAATTATTTATATGTAATTATATTACAGTTTCGATGAATAGTAACAATATTTGTGATCATGTGTGTATTATTAGATGTACTAGTAACAGCTTTACTTATTTCCAAGTGTTGTTCACTTTGATGGATGCTAGATTGAAAGAAAACTAGACTTTTGAACAAAATTTCTGCATTTTAGACCATGGTATGGCTAACCCAATTGATCATTATCATTATTTTTAGCTGTCCTAAACAATGTTATCATTGGTCTAACAATACAAAATCAGTTTACTGCTTAATTTTCGCGTAATTAGCCATATTTCGTGATAAATGATTTTATTTTTCAATAAATGTACATGGGGCCGTTCGTTGCTAGCGTCCCATTTATGGGACGTTTTTTTAAAAAAATCGATATTTAAAAAAGTATTGATTTAAAAAAAAAATCCATAGTCATTCCTTCATTCAGTGCCCAAAAGCTAAACCATATCAAAAAATTATAAAAATTTGAGACCTTGGGATAATATGGGTTAAATAAAATAAAATTGATCTGACTAATGTTCTTGTGATAAGCTCGCCGATTAAGAGAAAGACATTATTAGAAGTGTATTGTTTCGATGTGATAAATAAAGGGGACTTAAATTTATATTTACATTTTATAAGGGAAACAACTTTCTAATTATTTTGTTGATTAACGTGTACCTAAACATTTCAAAAACAGCATATACATTTTTGCATAATTATATTATTTTTTAAATAAAAACTTATACGCACACATATTTTTTAAGAAATAAGTTTCAATTTGAAATTGAAACTAAATTGCTTTAGTATTTAAAAATCAAAAGAACCATTTAAATATATTATATATTTTGTTAAATAGTGTGTGACTGCTATTAAATTACTAATATAGGACTTCTAAACATACACTATCGATTTCGAATTAATTTTGACTATCGGTTTAATTTGCTGTATTTCCAAATTACTTTAACACTACTTAAAGACCCAAACCCCCTCAGCCCACTACGCTGTAATTAGACGTTTTGTATTAGATCTATGTATAAGTAAACCATCTTAAATGAATGAAAGTTGGCTACAAGTAAGAAATAAATATGACTATTGCAAATCTGTATCAGCCCTCATTAGCCGCTGATGAAAACTAAAACTAAAGCGAACGTGCAAGGCAAAATGACGCTGTAAACTACATGTCTGAGGCGGAAAAAACAGAGAGAAAAAAATATGACTAATGTAAACTGTGTCTGCAATCTATTTGTATAATAATGTGATATTGTACCTATGCACACATTTTAATTTGACTTTTTTGACATTAAATATATACTTATATATATTTTTTTTTAAATGTTAAAATTATAATAAATAATAAATATTAAAAAAATAAAAGGTGCGAATAAAATAATATTTAAAAAAAAAACTCGAATCAATATTTGAGTTTATCTAAAAGTAAGCACAATGCATTTGTTTTTACGTGCTCTAATTTTTTTAGAATTGTAACCTTTTTTTTTTTCTTTCTTTCCAGTTTTACAAATGTTTGACCATAAACCACTGTCCACCACCAAATATTATCTTTTATTTCTGCTTTGTACTTTTCGATGATCTTTTGATAAACATGAAGTGTAATCTTAGGTTTTAAATAATGCAAATGTATATGGTATGTATTATCGTGTAATTTATAATCAGTGTTTCTTCCAGTGTTTCTTCCCCCGAAGAGATGCGTGGAAGAAACTCTGTTTATAGTAAGTTTCATCATAAATGTTACAGCTTACTCTGATATTGTTCCCAAATTACCGATATTCAAATGCAATAAAATATTAATACTTTAAACGAGGATAACAGAGAGTTAAACACTATACATTTTTTTTAAAATCCCAAGAAAATCATCAAAATAAAATTTATTCCATTATAATTATCATAATTTGAAAAAAAAAAACATACTTGTTTATTAAGCTAACTACAAAAGTTTACGTGCATGCCATATTCAAATTCTGGTGATAATGTGTATTAGTTGTTATTAATTTTTTGTACTGCTGACTAAATGTAACATATTTAATCTGCTTCGATTTTCCGGAATTTTTTAAGTGTTTCCTTTTTTATGGCTATTGTTTTTTTTTTAAAAGAAAGATGCTGAAAATAAAGTTCAGTGTAACCCTAAGATACGAGTATATATTGTATCGTAAATTAATGTGCAGTAAAATAGCTTGTAACATAAATAATACTCTTGCAATTGTTTGATGTAATTATTTTATACACACGAATTAAATAAGATAAAATTAATCAGTCATGTCTGTGCCAAGCTCACCGATTAAGAGAAAGACGTAAATAAGAATAAATGTGTTGTGCTGTGATAAATGAAGGGGGGCTTATTTTATTTAACTTTTTAGAAGGGAAACAATTTACATATATTTGTTGACAAACGTGTACCTTTCTAGTACACAAATATTACTCATCATTATTCATCATTACTCATCAATTCAATGGTTATAACACTTTTCCGACAGAAACTAAAACTTTCGTAAAAACATTTAAATTATTAGTTTTGTTAAAAAATGTAACTACATTGTTATCGTATTTAAAATATTAATTTTTTTTATAAAATGCTCTATCATAAAATTACCGTCATTTTTACTTTCTCGTATAAGATACATCATTTTTATCGTGCAAAAGTCAAAATCGAAATGTTCACAAATCTCTCTCTCTCTTCGTGTGTGTGTGTGTGTGTATGTGTGTGTCTGTTTGTGACTGTGAACAAGATACCTTGAGTACCGTTATAACTAGGTCAATGCCATTTCATACGCCTTTTATATCAAGAGAGAGAGAGAGAGAGAGAGAGAGAGAGAGAGAGAAGAGACGGAATGAAATCTGACATCTAAGTTTGTAATGCAAAACCTTCTATTAGATGCAGATTTCTGTATTTGACAAAAGATAAAAACCGGTCGTGAGTACCCGCTGAAGACCAATATAAAAAAAAAAAACTTACCTCAAAATTCCCAGCCCTATTTCTGTAGCAACTCTCTGTCATTGGTAGTAAATATTGTGGTGTCAAAGTTCAGTAGGGACGTAGGGACGTCGTTAAAAGTGTGCTGATGACGACAGTAACAGTTCGGTAGTGGCGATGACACAAATTCAGATGTGACGACGATAACAACCATCAGGTGACGACGATGAAAGTCTCAGGCAATAAACACCTTATATGGTAAACATTTACCATTAAACAATACCAGCGACTGTGGCAAGTCCCGGTAAATTGCGATCGCTACAGGGGTTGATGTTTTTGTACAGCCGGTCTATTTCTAAGTTGTTCTTGTTTTTACTGGCGACCAGCTGTTAAGGTCGACTTTAAGAAGTACAAACAACAAACTACACAAAGTTTGGACCACAGTATTAGTGCGGGCCTACACCCGTAATATATTTGCCTAGCCCTCTGTCCAAATCAACCCATCAACTCTCGTTCACACACCTAGTAAACTGAATACCAACATTTGGTCTAAGGGGAATAACTCAACAACGTGGGGCTGAACACAACTCACATACTCACCATAAACAATGACTTACCAAGCCTTAACCCGACGCGTAACAATAACAGTATTCGCATCCACCCCTGAAATAACAATACACGTGACGAAAACACGTCCACTCCCTCCCCTACCCAGCAACAGAAAAAAATAGAACTACATGTCAATCATACCAAACATAAGAACATTACAGACCTATTCTCTAGCTGTAAAATGTGCATGTCCATCATACACACTATCCGCTACATCTTTCAAGATAAACTGGGCACAACTTTATAAAAACAAGTCAACACTGACTATTATCAATACGGTTTGTTATTAAATTATTAATTGTTAATTTATTATATTATTACTTTTATAGTGTTTCAAATATTAACGAATACCTATGCATTTCTGAAGGTGTAATAGTTTAATATCTACTGTTCCTGCTAGTGTTTTTACATACAAACTCGCTAATATGTTTGTTTGTTGAAGTTGCCGGGAATTTAGACACATACAATTGTAATACTGCAATTTTCGCCAGGGCAGAATACCCAAAACTATATTTAGACTAGGCATACTGCCTAGCTTCGCTTAGGTTTTTAAAAGGCATTTGAGAATTTGAATACTTAATTATTTAGCGATGGATTGGGTGTGGAGTGCTTTAATAAGTTTAATAAGTTTAATTTAAACAGTAATGCTAACTTTAGAAAAAATGTTTTTGTTAGTCATTTACATGCAGATTCGTAAATATTATTGGAAAGTACGCAATGTATAACTAAAATGGAATTAGAACTACACAGGTTTCATAAACAGTATATCTCATAGTTTATATTACATTGCCTTTAGAAATTAATTAATTTATTTAATTAGCATACTTAACTAAATTAACAACTTAATTTTGTACTAAAACAAATGCTATACTTCGTCATTTTCTGTTTCTGTTTAAAATAGTATACAATTATTTGAAAAATAATAATTTTAAAAACGTTACCTCCCTTGAAAACTGAACGTATGACGTATGTCATTGTTTACTTATATTGTTTGCTTATATAAGAAATTACGTTATATGAACATATTTAACGACTATAATGGCTGTTTCCGACGGGAATAAAGTTTTTTTGTTACCCTCCATGGTCGGTCTACGACGTCACATAATATTAATGGGATCGTTCGTCAATTTATTTATATATATATATATATATATATATATATATATATATATATATATATATATATATATATATATATATCTCATATAAGGAGAATTTCACTCAAGATCATCTTTTAGCCCTCGTCGAGGGCTTTGAGTCTGACCAACAGTTTTTCCATACGGCCTAGTCATCTATAGTAGTGTATGCAAAAACTTAGCATGATGTACAGACATTAAGTAACCTAAAAATTGTGTTAAAATTTCCCTGTTTTTCCCATAAAATACAAAGATTATATAGGGAAATACAACTGGTCAGTTTTGACCGCTTTACGAAGTTTTCCCAGAATTGCCGAGTTTTTTATGAAACCCCTAGGTGTTCTTCTACCACCTCACAAAATATCAAGGGGGGTCGTCGGAGGAAATTTTTTTTCGTAATAGAGCTCATATAAAGAGAATTTCACTCGCGGTCACTTTTTAGCCCTCGTCGAGGGCTTTGAGTGTAACCGACAGTTTTCCCTAAAGGTCAAGCCATTGACCTAGGAGCATGCAAAACATTAGCCAGATATACTGAGCTTAAGTACCCTAAAGTCTGCCTTGAAATGACCCTCTGTTTTTCCCATAAAATACAAAGATTATATAGGGAAATACAACTGGTCAGTTTTGACCGCTTTACGAAGTTTTCCCAGATATGCCGAGTTTTTTGTGAAACTCCTAGGTGTTCTTCTACCACCTCACAAAATATCAAGGGGGGTCGTCGGAGGAAATTTTTTTTCGTAATAGAGCTCATATAAAGAGAATTTCACTCGCGGTCACTTTTTAGCCCTCGTCGAGGGCTTTGAGTGTAACCGACAGTTTTCCCTAAAGGTCAAGCCATTGACCTAGGAGCATGCAAAAATTTAGCCAGATATACTGAGCTTAAGTACCCTAAAGTCTGCGTTGAAATGACCCTCTGTTTTTCCCATAAAATACAAAGATTATATAGGGAAATACAACTGGTCAGTTTTGACCCCTTTACGAAGTTTTCCCAGATATGCCGAGTTTTTTGTGACACCCCAAGGCGTTCTCCTACCACCTCACAAAATATCAAGGGGGGTCGTCGGAGGAAAATTTTTTTCGTAATAGAGCTCATATAAAGAGAATTTCACTCGCGGTCACTTTTTAGCCCTCGTCGAGGGCTTTGAGTGAGACCGACAGGTCTGTCCTACGGTCAAGCCATTTTCCTATAAACATGCCAAAATTTAGCCAGATGTAAAGAGGGTAAGTGCCCTAAAATCCGTTTTGAAATGACCCTCCGTTTTTCCCATAAAATACAAAGATTATATAGGGAAATACGACTGGTCAGTTTTGACCCATTTCCCGATTTTTCCCGGACATGGCGAGTTTTTTGTGACACCCCAAGGCGTTCTCCTACCACCTCACAAAATATCAAGGGGGGTCGTCGGAGGAAATTTTTTTTCGTAATAGAGCTCATATAAAGAGAATTTCACTCGCGGTCACTTTTTTGCCCTCGTCGAGGGCTTTGAGTAAGACCGACAGGTCTGCCCTACGGTCAAGCCATTTACCTATAAACATGCCAAAACTGAGCCAGATGTAAACAGGGTAAGTGCCCTAAAATCCGTTTTGAAATGACCCTCTGTTTTTCCCATAAAATACAAAGATTATATAGGGAAATACGACTGGTCAGTTTTGACCCATTTCCCGATTTTTCCCGGACATGGCGAGTTTTTTGTGACACCCCAAGATGTTCTCCTACCACCTCACAAAATTTCAAGGGGGGTCGTAGGAGGAAATTTTTTTTCGTAATAGAGCTCATATAAAGAGAATTTCACTCGCGGTCACTTTTTAGCCCTCGTCGAGTGCTTTGAGTCAAACCGACAGGTCCGCCCTACGGCCAAGCCAATTACCTATAAGCATGCCAAAACTTAGCCAGATGTAAATAGGGTAAGTGCCCTAAAATCCGTTTTGAAATGACCCTCTGTTTTCCCCATAAAATACAAAGATTATATAGGGAAATACGACTGGTCAGTTTTGACCCATTTCCCGATTTTTCCCGGACATGGCGAGTTTTTTGTGACACCCCAAGGCGTTCTCCTACCACCTCACAAAATATCAAGGGGGGTCGTCGGAGGAAATTTTTTTTCGTAATAGAGCTCATATAAAGAGAATTTCACTCGCGGTCACTTTTTAGCCCTCGTCGAGGGCTTTGAGTAAGACCGACAGGTCTGCCCTAAAGGTCAAGCCATTTACCTATAAGCATGCCAAAACTGAGCCACATGTAAAGAGAGTAAGTGCCATCAAATCCGTTTTGAAATGACCCTCTGTTTTCCCCATAAAATACAAAGATTATATAGGGAAATACGACTGGTCAGTTTTGACCCATTTCCCGATTTTTCCCGGACATGGCGAGTTTTTTGTGACACCCCAAGGCGTTCTCCTACCACCTCACAAAATATCAAGGGGGGTCGTCGTCGGAAATTTTTTTTTCGTAATAGAGCTCATATAAAGAGAATTTCACTCGCGGTCACTTTTTAGCCCTCGTCGAAGGCTTTGAGTAAGACCGACAGGTCTGCCCTACGGTCAAGCCATTTACCTATAAACATGCCAAAAATTAGCCAGATGTAAACAGGGTAAGTGCCCTAAAATCCGTTTTGAAATGACCCTCTGTTTTTCCCATAAAATACAAAGATTATATAGGGAAATACGACTGGTCAGTTTTGACCCATTTCCCGATTTTCCCCGGACATGGCGAGTTTTTTGTGACACCCCAAGGTGTTCTCCTACCACCTCACAAAATTTCAAGGGGGGTCGTCGGAGGAAATTTTTTTTCGTAATATAGCCCATATAAGGCGCCGGTCAGTCGAGGTCAGTTTTGACCCCTTCTCCGTAGACTTTTCGGCCAACCGTCACCGGCCTTCGTGTTCTATTGCCCGAAGGCACCATCGTGCCAAATTTGACGCGCCTGCGGCGCCGGGAAGTGCCCTATCGGGCACTTGACCACTTTGCTTTATATATATAGATTAGCGAACAACACAATGCCTAACAATATCATTTTTTCATTAAGTTACGCCTGAGTGTCTTCGTCTTCTTTTGTCGGACTGTCTGTATCAAGTCACCAAACAATAGAACATTACAGACCTTTTCTTGATCTGTCAAATGTGCATGCCAATCATGCCAAACAATAGAACAGTATAGACCTTTTCTTGATCTGTCAAATGCGCATTTCATTCATACCAAACAATAGAACATTACAGACCTTTTCTTCATCTGTCAAATGCGCATGTCAATCATACCAAACAATAGAACATTACAGACCTTTTCTTGATCTGTCAAATGTGCATGCCAATCATGCCAAACAATAGAACAGTATAGACCTTTTCTTGATCTGTCAAATGCGCATTTCATTCATACCAAACAATAGAACATTACAGACCTTTTCTTCATCTGTCAAATGCGCATGTCAATCATACCAAACAATAGAACATTACAGACCTTTTCTTGATCTGTCAAATGTGCATGTCAATCATACCAAACAATAGAACAGTATAGACCTTTTCTTGATCTGTCAAATGCGCATGTCAATAATGCCAAACAATAGAACATTACAGACCTTTTCTTGATCTGTCAAATGCGCATGTCAATCATACCAAACAATAGAACATTACAGACCTTTTCTTGATCTGTCAAATGCGCATGTCATTCATACCAAACAATAGAACATTACAGACCTTTTCCTGATCTGTCAAATGCGCATGTCAATCATACCAAACAATAGAAGATTACAGACCTATTCTCTAGCTGTAAAATGTGCACGTCCATCATACACACTATCTGCTACATCTGTAATGATAAACTGGGCTAGCGTTGTCCCATTGTTTAGATAAAAAACCTCTTTAAAAATGTCCAGTTTATAAACACAAGTCAGCACTGACTATTATCAATACAGTTTACTATTATGTATGTTCACCGTCAACTTTAACGGTTCGCAGTTCTTATCGGTCGGCGTGGTCGAATAAGAAGCCGTTCATTAAGTACAAAAGAATATCACATTTAAAAACAAATACACGTCTTTTAGCACGATTTGGATTTACAAGTTCTAGCTATATTGGTCTATCCCCACCAACTTCAGTACTGAATTAACCATTACGCGCTTTTAGAAAGCATGTATTTCTGATACAAAGATTTTAACAAAAATCAAATATACATAGAATTTAGCGTGTATTAGAAATAAAGATAAGCCTAACATATTTGAAAAAAAAATACTTCTAAGATATTTAGCTGCTAAGAAACTGTACAATATTTAAATAGATTTAATTGATTTAAAACAATATTGTGTAGCTCTACGTTAGTGTAATAACACCGATGAATGAGAGCTTTAATATAAAGTAAAAAAAAAAAAAAAAAACATTATATTTCCATTCATGCTTTGCCATAGATCGCAGTATAGAAAATCATTGACAAACTATTGTTTAGGTAAAGTTAACTCTTATGTTTTTTGAACAGGGGAAACAATCAAATATTAGTACATTATTTTAAGAAACACACAAAAACAAAATAATAGAAATATAATAAAATATACTATTTTTTTATGCAAAATAGAAAATAAAAATAGAAACAAAAATAGTTTCAATCTATAATGTAAAATGAAACTATCTATAAACATGCCCTTTAATACTAGATTTAACTCTAAATGTAAAACTTAAGTCAGATTACAATACTTAATACTAAATATATAGTAATTTTATAATTTACCACGTTGTGACCGTATTTTCTTTTTCCCATATAAAATACTAATGGATTTTAATTTAAAACATAATAAATTACAAAGTAAACATAAAAAAAGTTTTCAAACTTCATTAAAGGAAATTTTATTTGGAAATAATAATTTTAAATTAATTTTAGAGACTTAAGCATTAACTTAGATTATTAGGCTATATATATATATATATATATATATATATATATATATATATATATATATATATATATATATATATATATATATATATATATATATATATATATATATATATATATATTGCATGTACGTTTTTTATAATGTTTGTGCATTTCATAACAGTTATTGTGAATGTATTTTATTTCTGTTATTTTATTCATTCAACTGATAGTATCGACTACACATTATACATTATTTCAAGTGTGTTGCCTGGAACATAGACGGGCCGAAAGATTTCAATGGCTTTCACTGTCAATTGTTCGCTAAGTTCTCAATCTTCATTAAAGGAAATTTCATTCGGAAATAATAATTTTAATTTTAGAGACTTAAGCATTAACTTAGATTATTTGGCTCTATATATTGCATGTAAGTTTAAAAAAAAAAATTGTGTGTGCATTTCATAACGGTCATTATGAAAGTATTTTATTTCTGCTTTTATATTCATTCAACTGATAGTATCGACTACACATACATTATTTCAAGAGTGTGACCTGGAACATAGACGGGCCTTAAGGCTCAATGGCTTTAACTGTCAATCGTAAACTTGACCGGCTCTTTAACGTGGCCATGTCATTCGTGAACAGCGAGTACACGGTCTTCTCCAGGTTGATCTCCAACAGCCAGTTACGTCAGTACTCGGCAATACAGGCCAGGTTAGATTGTAACTTCACTCTCTGCTGAGCGATAGTTTTGTTTGTCCCCTGGACCCACGTCATGAGACCATCCGCTAATTATACCTTCCCAACATCCATCTCCGTATCGAGATCGTTGATACAGCATAGAAAGAGCGTGCAACACAGAGCTGATCCCTGTGGCAGACCATACTCGATCGTTATCAGATCAGATAGGTCAGTTCCTACCCTGGTCCTGATAATACAAGCGTCCAGAATGTCTGTTGGTCACCGGTAAATTAGATGTATACTATTTTCAAAATACGGTGAAAATGTAACATTTTATTTTTTTAACTTTTATACTGCTGACTCAATGTAAAATAAAATACTTAAAAAAAACTTTTTAAAAAACCACGTTTTTCTTGTGGACTAAAAAGTAGAAAATAACTATTTACATACATTTGATGACAAAAAACGTGGGTACGTTCACCATCAAATTTCCCGACCCATCTGCCCGACCCACGTTTTTTGTCATCAAATGTATGTAAATAGTTATTTTCTACTTTTTAGTCCACAAGAAAAACGTGGTTTTTTAAAAAGTTTTTTTTAAGTATTTTATTTTCTCCTTTTTAGTCCGTTGCTACACATGAAAAACGTGGTTTTTAAAAAAGTGTTTATAAATACACGGACTAAAAATCTTGAGCGACCAGGATTCGAACCTGGGTTGTCGCGGCCACAACGCGAAGTACTAACCACTATACGATCACGGCCAGCGCGCTCACATCGATTGGGGTCGAAGTAACTGTGTCAATAGGCCTCAAGTGTTGTCGGTATCTTTAGAAATCATGTCCTCAATTGTATGGTCCTTGGGGCGTAATTAAATTAAGCTAATTACGGTCACTAATTGCTAGTTTTTATGATTGCATCTGAAATTGTTAGGCGAAAGTAGAATGCATGCCAAATTTCAGGTCTCTAGAGCAATCAGAAGTGGGCTAATTTTCGATGTCAATTTTAACAACAAACATCCAAACAAACAAACAAACGCGAAGCTGAGTTAAGAAAAACTTTTTAATATTTAAAAAGTTGCTATTTTCCCGAGTTTCTAAGCGTTTTTTTTTAAAAATACCTTTCATTTTTAAAAGAAATATACTGAAAACAGAGTACAGTGTAATCTTAAGATACGAGTATACTTTTTACCGTAAAATTACTCTGAAGTAAAATTGATTGTACCTCAAAGCATTGTAAATGATTGCCATAAAATAAAAATGGAACAGCTTTATGTCGCTGTGCTAACCGTACCAATTAAGAGATAGACGACTATGAGAATGGCGAGGCTGCGTTTGATACATTTTTATATATGGGAAACAACTTACTTTTTTTTTTTTTATTAATTAACGTTTACATAAGCAGTACAAAAATAGTATACAGCTATTAAATTATTACATTAATGTTCTAGTAACAACTAATAAGTTTCGTATATACTATATATCGTTCAAGAAATAAGTTTAGATTCAAAAATTTACCTAGATTGCTTTGTATTTAAAATCGTATGAACCATTTAAAGATGTTAAATAATTTTTCATATACGTTTTGATTGTATGGAGTTTATATAGAACATATTTACTTTTAACAGTGTCCGCCCCCACCCTTCCCCGGAAATTTTAGTCCAACACCCCCAAATAATGACACCCACCGTTTGGAGGTGAGAAGTTGACCGAATTAAAGATAGACTTATGATGGAATGTTTTGAATAGCAAAGTACTGAACCTTGAAATCTGAATTATCTCAAGTGTTTCATAGGAAATAACTGTTAATGAAATTATTGTATCGAACAATATATTACAAAATATTATACAATATATGTATACTACATTCTAATTTTTATAAATATAAATTATCTTAAAATCTATTTTGAGCAAAAAATGGTTTTGTTCTTGTAAAGATTATTACATTTTTAAATTGTTAATTTAGTTAAACATAAAGACTTAGAAGTTATTTCATCCCTTTTTATTTATATATTGGTTTTTATGTTTTAGTAGTGTTTATCCATAATTTTTTCTTCTATTAGTAAATGTTACTTTACTCTGATAACAACTACCATTAACAACAGAGTAACAGTGCCACTGACTAGCTGAGCGAGCTAAACAATTACTATAAAATGCCACCTAAAAATGAAGAGCCCATTTACCCAGAGCAAGAGCCGCCCAGCTTACAAAGAAATTCCAAAAACACCGTGATGGACCGAAATTTCCATCGACTGAAAATCCAGGAACTGTCAGAACGCTGCAGTGGTTCCAGTTCTAAGAGAATCTTCACCTGAGGGAAAGCAAAACCTTGCTGCCTCTTCAAGACAGGAAACGTCTAATGTTGATGTGCCTGCAGATGACGCAGTGCCATCATATGCACTGATTGACCCCAGCAGTCGGGACAAGACTGTCAGCTAGTTAAGATGTAACGGTTGCTACGTAAAGCTTGTCGTGTGAGAGCAGGTGATGGGTTGATGACAAGACTGTCAGCGAGTTAAGCTGTAACGTTTGCTACGTAAAGCTTGTCGTGTGAGAGCAGGTGCTGTGTTGATGACAAGACTGTCAGCGAGTTAAGCTGTAACGTTTGCTACGTAAAACTTGCATTGTCGTGTGAGAGCAGGTGCTGTGTTGATGACAAGACTGTCAGCGAGTTAAGCTGTAACGTTTGCTACGTAAAGCTTGTCGTGTGAGAGCAGGTGCTGTGTTGATGACAAGACTGTCAGCGAGTTAAGCTGTAACGTTTGCTACGTAAAGCTTGCATTGTCGTGTGAGAGCAGGTGCTGTGTTGATGACAAGACTGTCAGCGAGTTAAGCTGTAACGTTTGCTACGTAAAACTTGCATTGTCGTTTGAGAGCAGGTGCTGTTTTGATGTTGCAGGTCGTGTGAGAGCAGGTGCTGTGTTGATGTTGCAGGTCGTGTGAGAGCAGGTGCTGTGTTGATGTTGCAGGTTACATGCAGTCAATGTAAATTGATACTCTCCAACACAGCAACATCCAAAACTCTCAGAGACAGCAAGCACTACGACGTTAATCGACGGCTGGTGACGGCTTTTGAGAACATAGGTCAAGGGTATGATGGGATGGAAGTTTTCTGTGAAGTGATGGGGATAGACCCCATGCAAAACAAAACCTACGAATCCTACTTGAATGCTATTCGTAGAAAAAAGAAAGAAAATAACATAAAAGTAAATCTTACTCTGATGAATATGCTTACTATGTTCTTATTTTTAAGGTTTTGAATATATTTGTCAGTCTTAACAACAGCTGCAGCTCAAGGTGACAGTGCTATTCATCGCTTCATAGAACTGAAGGGAAAATAAATACATGTAGCTAAATGCAAACCATAAAATATCCACCAAATTATTGGATTGCGAAACAGATACAAAATATATAATTATAAACAAATTATACTAAATATATAGATACATATGGACGAGCTTATATAACAAAATAATAGAAAAATAATAATTAATCGACACACCACTTAGTGAGATTCATTAAAAGCAAAACTGGAATATATAATATGGTGTAGACATAAGTATTTTACTCCCTTTGGTTGTATGGTAGGTACTCTGAGATAATTTTCACAGCATACATTTGATCGGCGTCAAGTAAACTTATTTAAATATAGATCATGTCGTCTTTATTACGATGAAACTTGCAAGATGAAATGTAGAGCTACTGCCACGTCTTTTTAAAGGAGGTAAGTTACGTCTTAGGTTTCAACCATTTATGATGTCCACACACATTTTACCCCCTCCCCCCCACCCTACATCCGCACACGTCCACTTTCGACAGATTATCTCCTCCCCGCCCTCCAATATGGACGTCTACAAAATGTAGTAGACCTCTAAAAATTTACAACCAATTTACTATTTAATAACATGTATTGTTTCAATCTCAAATCCAAACAAGTGTTTAAACAGTTGCATCTTGTTATTTTAATTTACTAAACAACAGCTGCAGCTCAAGGTGACAGTGCTACTCATCGCTTCATAGAAGTGACACGAAACTAAATACAATGTGTCAAATGTCAAACAAATTGACCAAATTATTCGATTTTTATCGCAAAACAAATACACACTACATAACATACACAGTATTAACATGCCTGTGTGAATGCTATTGAAATAAATGTAAACCAACGCAAATACATCGGCACTTAAAGCTGCTAGATAGGTAAAACAAGCAAACAGATTTTGTAGGACTTACATTGATAGGGCATGTTATACTATAAATATATACTTCATGTATATTTGAATATGCACTGTTTCGTTTATTTATAGTAGATTTATGGATCAATATGGACGTCCATATGAAACGAAAAAAATAATAATAATGATTTATTCGATACACCACACATGGGGTGAATTTCATTAAAAGCAAACTGAACAGAAGCGAATATTTAATACGATTAAGTATCAATACATATTCTACCACTAAAACATATTAAATGTGTGTATGTGCCATTTCGTTAAGGAAATTTTGCGGATAAATCGAAATTTAATAGATGAATATAAACAACACTGTGCGAGAGAAATGCAGTTACCTTGTTATCTTCTGTATGTTAGGGGAAACAACTCTTACAATACAACAATTATTAAATTCAGCAAATAGTAGTTGTCAAGACGTAATACACATTTGTATTGAAGTATAAAAATAAAAATATTAAGTTGTAATTTGCACAAAAGAATGTATCATTTTTATTTCTCGTGAAGGAATACATTTTAAGTTTTAAAAAGTCAAAACCGAAATCCCGGAGCTTTACACTAAATACTTGCTTATATGTAGTTGTACCGATCTCTAACAATTACTGTTGCGACTTTTCCGACAGATTCAAAATATCTTTTCTTTACAAAACTAAATGTAACTGTAATCAGTAATAATTAGTTTTTGCTAAACTAAAGTCCACTAACGGGTTTAGGCTGTATTATGTATTTAAAAGGTTGGATTTTGATAAAAATAACTAGGTACACAAATATCTTTAACGCCTTGTACCGAATACTATAATAAACTTACATATAAACACGCCGATAATCAAATAATTCAAAAATGGGACGGTCTTATCTTGTGTTTACAAATGAGTACGCTTTTAAAATTTGTATTAGAGTTTTACGCTTATATTTATTGGTATATAAAACAAAAGTTGCATTTATTTAATAATAAAGTAAACTAATTTAAGTTATGTCAGTGTTATCAAAAAGCTCATTTGCACAGTTAGTTGTAACTTTTTCGGGCAGTTTCTTTTCCTCGAACATCTACACTTGCTAATAACTATAAAAAATTTATTATGGCCGGATGTTGACACCTAAACGACCGGGGCCCTCCGCATCGCAGGGTCTGGCGGCACTGTAGTTCCGCCCCTGATCCCAACACTTTCTTACATTGAGGCACTCTTATGTTGAGGTTCCACTGTATGTAAAAGTCTACACTGTAATTAACAACCATACGACTCCGTGTTTTCAAAGACATTATACTAAATGGGAAAGAAGATATTAAGCAATTGAAATCACACAAGGTAAAATATTTTACATTTTTGGTTTAGTATAAAGAAAAGTGGTATCTTAAAAATGTTTTCACTTTTCAACAGACGTTGTACATAAACATTGTTTACGATCATATACTAGTTTTGTCTGTAAGTATTTATAAAGACCCTAGTTAGTATTGGATTTAATAACATAACTCAAGGAAGACTTTTGAAATGTATATTTGAATTTCAATGCTGAGCATTAACTAGAAAATTAGGGTATATGATCAATAGAAATTGCAAAAAAAAATTTTGAGCCTAAATTCCCTTAAGGAAAATATAAATAGCATTTCTGATGTTAAAGTATAAATTAAATTTCCATTGTAACCTTGCATTTCTAACTGTGATATTTAAACTCAGCTGTTATAACAAAAAACGTTTAAAAATGTGTGCTATAACTGATGTTCCTTATTCGTACAAGAAATGCAATGAATATAAACACGATGTTCGTGAAGATCCCAGAGTTGACATATAAAATAAACAAATCACGCCTTCAAATCAAACGTACAAAGTTTTGTAGAAAATTATTTTATAGCGTACACCACATTGCTTCTACAACTTCACTTTAGCATATAAAAATATATACTTGGATAGATAAGCGTTTCTTCTATTAGATCATCATTATTGTTTTAAGACAATTTTCAGAACATGAAAACGATGACATACACTTAAGAGAAATTCTGCCTCATGTCCTCCAAAAAGTGTGCATGTATTTTACACATAAAGTAAGGTAGAAACATTCTAAAACTGAAAAGACAAGATATTGTTATTTTGTTTTCTAGTGTTAGAAAAGTTAGCATAGGTAGATTTAGCTTTGAGAGCTGACTATACACATGAAAATAGATATTAAATTTAAAATTCGTTATTGAAAGAAATATACTAAAAACAAAGTACAGTGTTACCTTAATATGCGAGTATAATTTGTTCCGTGAAATTACTCTAAAGTAAAATTGCTTATACCTCATAGCAATTATTCTCCATTAATCCGTTCCTGCCCGTCAATTTGCTACCGAGCTGTTTTTATAGGTGCTTTTCATGAATAGAAGTGTATTTATAGAAGACATAATTTTTTTTTTTAACATAATAAAGGTGACGCAAATAAAATGGTTTAAATAAAGTGTATTGACCTTGACAATGAACGAAGCTGACAGTTAAAATAAACATGTCCAAGGCTTGTTTTTTTCCACCCTTTTATAATGTTTCAAAAATTAATTAGGTATGTGTCATTAACTAGCTCCGATACTCATTTGGTTGCAACTTTATTAAGGTGTTTCTTTACCGTGAACTGTTTTTTTCGCGCTAATTCGCACATCTTTGTTTTAGTATGAAGAGAAATGTTTGCGTAAAAATGAGTTGAAATAAACATTGTTTTCGATCAAACATAAGGTTGTACTCGAAAGTAATTACTAATACCCTAGATCAGGGGTTCCCAACCTTTTTTTACTCTAGAGCACATTCTAAAATATTGGTAGGTTGGCGGGCACCACCTATTTTAAATCGACAAACTCCTTCCAGAGGCGTAGCAACCCTTCCCGTCACCCGGGGACAAAACTTTCGATTTGCACCCCCCCCCCCCCCCTCAAACTTTCTATTTATATCCCCTTCAACCTTTCAATAATGTTTATGAAAAAAATTATGTATCTGTCGAATAGTGAGAGGCGGGCACATACGAATCGTTCGGCGGGCGCCATGGCGCCCGCGTGCACGGGGTTGGGAACCCCTGCCCTAAATAGTACGGGAGTTAAAAACATAACATAAAGAAGACTTATTGAAAATGTTGTTTGCATGTCAATGATGGGCATTAATTAAAAGCATATATTATAGGTTCTATAGGCATAGTAAATAAGTGTCTGGACCCAAATTAACTTAAAACAAATTCTAATTACTGTGTCTCATGTCATACTATAAATAAAAATTAAGTTGGAAATTTTGTATTTTTAACTGAGATATTACAGTAATTTACTATAAGACAACGTTTAAAAAAATGCACAGGTTGTAAACACTACAATCGTAAAGATGCCAGCATTGATATATGGAATAATCATGCTGTGGGTAAGGCAGTTGATGGAACCTCCACAGTTGTATCACAGAGTTAATCTAATGAATGATATTGAGAAAGATTACTACGAGTTGTTGTATGCTTTGATTGTCTTTCTAGAGTACCAGTCGACAGTATTGGGTCATACACGTGAAGAGGAACAGATAGTAGATTTAATACTGGATGTTAGTCATGAGATCAAGGTGGTCGAAAAAAAATACAAGATATTGCCAGTCTGTTTGCAAGTGTCAGAAAAATTAGCACATGTCACGATATAAGAAATGCTTACACTACAATCAATTGAAAGGATAAGACTAACAAGTGCGTTATTGGCTGTAAAAATATATCAGATTCACTCAGAAGCGATGGAGGAAATGTTACATCTGACCCACACCATAGATTTTGTTGTAACGACAAAAAAAAACAACATGAAATGTGGAAATAAAAAACCAAAACTATCAAATGATAATAGTGACCAAAAATGTGACATAATATGCACATTTAAATCCATCCGAAAATATTTTAAATCAAACATTAAATAAGAGATAAATGACGGACAATAAATCAAACAATATAGGTTACCTCTAAAATACTTCATATTAAAAGAATAGGAAAATAAAACAAAACAAACATGAATAATACTGTTGCAATTGTCACACTTATTAAATAAAATAAAATTGATCAGATTCATGTCTCTGTGCCAGAGGTGTAGCGACCCTCCCGGCGCCCGGGGACAAACTTTCAATTTGGTACCCCCCCCCCCCCTCAAACTTTCGATCTGCACCTCTCCCCCCCCCCCCCTCAATTTTTTTTTATTTGCGCCCCCCCCCCCCCCCCCTCCTCAAAATATTTATAATGAAACATGCAAATAAATGATACTTTATTCTTTTACAACCCATTTTGGTGCTTCCTATGGTCGGCGCCGGGGGACATATGTACCCCCTGCCCCCCCCCCCCCCCATCGCTACGCCTCTGCTCTGTGCTAAGCTCACCTATTAAGAGAAAGGCTTATACTACAATTCTATTGCTTCGATTTTATAAATGAAGGGGACTTAAATTAATTTACATTTTATAAGGGAAACAACTTTCCTACTCTTTTGTTGCTTAAATTCTACCTAAGCAGTACAAAAACAATATGCAACTATTATATTTTTATAACAATTTTCTAACAACAAATTATACATTCGTAAATATCTTTAAATAGATACGTTTCTATATAGAAATGTATATACATTGCTTTTGTATTTAAAATCTTAAGAACCAGATAAATATGTTATATATGTTGTTATATATTTTAAACCTGATCTATATTTTATGTTCGATACAAATGTCTTTTTCGGCGTCAATTAATTTATGTTGGAAAACTTTGGAACACCTTACACACACCCTAAAATTTAGCGACCACAGTGCAGTAATAACAACACTAAACAACTTCGAACCAAAACTCAAAAGAAACACACCGTGGAAACTAAATAACTCACTACTCTTGGACGAAAGATACAGATCTAGAATTAAAGACACTATCCAATTTTACATACAATCAGCGCCTAGGATAGATAAAATACAACATTGGGAAGACTTCAAAGCAGATATCAAACAAACAACTATACAAATAGCCAAAAGCATCAGTATAATCAGACAAGATAGGGAAAAAAGAATAGAAGACCAACTAAAAACACTTAAGAAAACAAATGGCAGTAGGGAAGATATCGACACATTAGAAAACCAATTGACAGAAATACAAGAATACAAATACAGAGGAGCACAAATAAGAAGCAAAATAGACAGGATAGGATCAGAAAACCCTACACACCACACACTCATACTAGAACAAAGCATACAAAGATCCAAACAAATCAAACAAATTGTGGACGAAAACAACCAAGAAACGACAGACCCTGAAAAGATACAATCCTTATTTATAGACTATTACGCACGACTTTACAAACGAGAAGCGACACACAACGAGAAACAAGACGAATACCTAAGCTACATCAAACCACTAGACGACAACGACAAAAACATAATAGATACGCCCTTTAACTTAGACGACATCAGGAAAGCCATTCAAAAACTTAACGACAATAAATCCCCCGGACCCGACGGCCTGACAAGTGAATTCTACAAAACTTTCATAGCAGACTTAAGCCCCCTCCTACTAGATACATTCAAAGAAATATATATGCTAGAACAATGCCACGAAAACTTCAATACATCATACATAACACTCATCCATAAACCAAAAACAGACCCTAAACTAACCAAAAATTATAGACCCATATCACTCCTAAATACAGACTACAAAATACTAACCAAAGCACTCGTAGCCAAATTAGAACCACACCTACCAAAACTAATACATACAGACCAACAATGCAGCGTCACAGGCAGAAACATACAGAACCACAACCATCTAATTAGGGACATGATACAATACACACACGAGAAAAACACGCAAGCCTGCATTTTAACATTAGACCAAGAAAAAGCATTTGACAGAGTCTCACATAAATACCTACACAAAGCACTCAAGACATATAATTTAGGCAGTTATTTCAACACTTGGATCAAAATAATTTACACAAATGCAAAAAGCCACCTCCTTATAAACAGTAACATAACCAGACCGTCCAGTATAGATAAATCAGTTAGACAAGGATGCCCCCTATCACCCATATTATATATTTTAACCCTAGAACCTTTATTAGAAAATATCAGACGGGACGCAGACATTAAAGGAATAGACATACCGAACTTGACGAATAAAAAGATATTAGCATATGCCGACGACACCGCCTTTACTTTGCAGACGGAAAACTCAATAAAATTAGTGGTAGGAAAATTCATTGACTATGGACAGGCTAGTGGAACAAAAATTAACTTAGACAAGACAGAAATTATGGGACTAGGACGCTGGAAAAACAGACAAACATATCCACTAAACATGACAGCTAAAAACGAATTACACATATACGGCATAACACACCAGAACAATCCCTCGCTGGAAAATAACAAAAGATGGAAAGAAATTATAAACAAAATCAAGAAAACTATAGACTTCTACAAGTACAGCACGACAACAATTTTTACAAGAGCCGCAATCACAAACAGATACATTATACCCCAAATAACATACAGCGCCACAGCCCAAACAGTCCCAAAACCAACAATCAAAGAAATAAACAAGCTCATTAGGAGATATATCTTCCAACACACTATAGGCAACATCAGTCACAACACACTAGTCCAAAGTAAAATACACGGGGGAATAAATCTACACGACATACAAACTAAAATAAACACATTTAGGCTAACACATGTAAACAGAATAATTAGTGAACCACAACACCACCCATTAGCACATTATTACATAGGGATTAATCTAAATAAACATATAAAAATTAACAATAACTCCCCACATTTCATAGGACAAAAATTAAACAACTTCTATACAGAATGTGTACAAATCTTTAAAACTAACGAAAACCTTTTAAAAAAGAAATCTCAACAGATTTATAGGAAATTAGTACAGAAGCTTGCCACCCCTCTTTACAATAGAATATCCTGGTGCAGGACATTCGCTTTAACAGACACGACGGACACTTTTAAAAACCTTCATTTCAAAACAATAACACCTAAGGAAAGGGAAATAACATACAGACTGATTTACAACACAACACCACTGAGACACGGACACCAACACAAGACCAACACACCACTAGCGACACGCAAACAAAAATCCCTATGTTATCTATGCAAACAAGACACGGTAAACCTCCATTTTAGCGTATTTTATTCTCCATTGCTTGTTTACCTCCAGTTGAGCGTATTTTATTATAACAACCGAAACACACCAAAACATTAGGAAAACACGATTTATTATTTGTATTGTATTTTTGTTTTCACAAATGAATAAAATGAATGTTTAAAAAACACGACTTGTTTATTTGTATTGTATTTTTGTTTTAACAAATGAATAAAAAAACAACAAAGAGACTGACTGAAGTGCTTTGTTCGTTGGTTACAAAAATAGAGATGCACACTTTGTACAATTAAGTGTTCCAATTTCAACTAAGGGGTCATCCATAAATGACGTCACACTCGTAGGGGGGAGGGGGGGTCCGTAATTTTGTGACGATGTGTGATGAGGGGGAGGGGGGTCAGATGTTGCGACGTCACATTTTTGCATTATAAAAAAGCAATGTTAGAAAACGAATTTTAGGCGTTATTTCGCGTTTTAGATAACTGTTTTAATAAATTGTAATAGTTTAGACAAGATTTTGGAAAAATATCGATGTTTTAAAAAATTTCAACTGCAATTTTGAGGGGGGTTGTAGGTTGAGGTGTGACGTCATTTTAGGGGGGGTCTGGCTTTTTGTGACGACGTGTGACGGAGGGGAGGGGGGAGGTAAAAATCGTCAAAAAAAGCATGACGTCATTTATGGATGACCCCTAAACTGAATAAAAGTATTAAAAGGCACAATAATGCTGCTAAAAGTGGGCCGGGGGTGGAATTTGGTGAGGGATGGCTTGGAGTGTTAGAGAAAGTGTGACAACTCACGTCATTTTAAAAAAAACAAATGTTAGAGGTCGTCCATAAATGACGTCACACTAGTAGGGGGAGGGGCAGAGGCGTAGCGCGGTTGACGCCATTTAGGGGGGGGGGTGACACCAAGGCAAAAAATAGCAAAATATATAGAGAAAAATGATAATTCCACTTAATTAAGTGATTAATACGAGTGTTAAATAGTCTTTTAAGAGGTGCAAATCGAAAGTTTGAGGGGGGGGGGGGTGCAAATCGAAAGTTGAAAGTTTGTCCCCGGGAAGGGTCGCTACGCCTCTGGGGAGGGGGGGGGTCCGTAATTTTGTGACGGTGTGTGTTGAGGGGACGGGGGTTCAGATGGTGCTACATCATTTGGGGGGGTCTTGCTTTTTGTGACGACACGCTTTTTTTTACGATTTTTACCTTCCCCTCCCCTCCGTTACACGTCGTCACAAAAAGTCAGACCCCCCCCCCCTAAAATGACGTCACACCACAGCCTACACCCACCCCCCCCCCCCCCTCAAAATTTCTGTTGAATTTTTCTTAAAACATCGATACAAAATCTTGTCAGAACTCTGTCAACATAGAGTATTTTGATCAATTCCTATTACAATTTATTAAAACCGTTTTCTAAAACCCGAAATAACGGCTAAAACTCGTTTTTCTAACATTGCTTTTTTTATAATGCAAAAAAAGTGACGTCACACCATCTGAAACCCCACCCCCTCCCCCTCATCACACACCGTCACAAAATTGCGGACCCCCTCTCCCTTACGAGTGTGACGTCATTTATGGACGACCCCACGTCATTTTTTTTTAAAAGCCAGAAATTTACTCACACAAAAAATCATACTTGATACATATATCAAAATATTTGGAAGGATGGTAGATTTACTATGAATTTAAATAACATACAACTCTATAGTAAAAATATTTTTTTCAGTTTTGGCGAAATTGTCAAACAAAAAAACACAGTTTGTACATTTATTGCATAAATACAAAAATATAATACAGAATAATTAACAGTGTATCAGTTTCACCATGAGACAAAAGCCTTTTAAAAAAAATACAATACAAATAAACAAGTCGTGTTTTTAAAATATTCATTTTTATTCATTTGCTAAAACAAAAAAATATACAATACAATTAATAAATCGTGTTTTCCTAATGTTTTGGTGTGTTTCGGTTGTTATAATAAAATACGCTCAACTGGAGGTAAACAAGCAACGGAGAATAAAATACGCTGAAATGGAGTTTTACCCAAGACACTCCAGAAACAGAATCACACATCTACCTAGACTGCCCAACCATCCAGACCATGAAGAAAACGTTAGAAACCAAAATAAGAAATAAGAACGAGACATTCAATGTTGATATAGGAATAACGCTAAACAAAGTACCAAAACAACAAGACCGGACTATACTGGAAAAAAAAAAATAAGAACAGTAGCAATATACAGACAAATAATTTGGAACTGCAGAAATAGGGCAAAATACAACGAGACAGAGTTTAACAGACAGACTTTGGACTTGATTTTTAACAGACGACTGGACAGGGAAAACACACGAACACACACACTATAAATATGATACCACAGCCGTTAGGTCACGCAACACCGCTCCCAGTACATGGCCCGCCACACCCAACCAACTTCCCCCTCCCCTCACTCAAACCTACCCTTGAATAAATTATTGGTTACTTTACTTATAAATAATCTTTGCAACCCCTCTTTACCCAAACCACTTAGCAAGAGTATAAATCTGTTATTTGAAATCTTTGTAACTATACTACCCTTTTACTTTGCCATACATGGAAATCCACCCCACTGGTAATGTTTCACTGTGAATGTTTAAGTAAGATGTTACTAGTTTTACACTCTTATCGTGAGACTGGGAGTTTTTATCTCCTCCTTGTAGCAGTCATGTCACGCAACATGACGCTATAAATGTAACACCACAGCGTTCATTTCACGCAATAACGCTCCCAGCGCCTGGCCTGCCACAGCCAACCAACCCCCTCCCCCCACCCCCAACCAAACTTCCCAGTGAACGATTTTTGTTTACTCAGCGTAGCAAAAACGATCACGCTATCTAGGTCGCCTTACCCAACCAACCCCCACCCACCACCCACCCCCCTCACTGACCCACCACCGCTCCCCTCTTATAAAATTGTCCTTTTATGTAATTCAAATACGTTCAACATATTTGATTTAACGATCATCTCTGTACATTACCTACCCAAATTAATTAATAAGTTTGTTTTGAAGTTTAAGTATTTTAAAATTTTGATTAAAATAAAAAAAAAAAAAAAAAAAAAAATGAAGACTGTTTGCAGATATTAGGTACAAATGGAAAGTGTGAATGCAAATGACTACCTATTGTACATAATATATCATGTTTTTTTTGTATACTTCAGACATAACTATGTGTACTTCTCCCCTCTTTTAGTAAGCCTAGACAAACCTTTGAAGCCAATGTTGTTAATATAAAGTTTACTACAACTCATCACTTTTATTTATCATAGACAAATATTGTCCCCTTTCAAACTTTATTATTTATTATTTAAAAAAAGCAACTACCTATTGTACATAACATATCATGTTTTCCTGTATACTTCATATATAACTATTTGTACCCCCCCCCCCCCTTTAGGAAGCCTAGACCAACCTTCGAAGCCAAATTTTGTTAATATAATGTTTGCCATAACCTTTGAAGCCAATGTTGTTAATATAAAGTTTACTACAACTCATCACTTTTATTTATCATAGACAAATATTGTCCCCTTTTCAACCTTATTATTTAGAAATAGCAACTACCTATTGTACATAACTTATCATGTTTTCCTGTATACTTCATATATAACTATTTGTACTTCCCCCCCCCCCCCCCCCCTTCAGGAAGCCTAGACCAACCTTCGAAGCCAAAGTTTGTTAATACAAAGTTTAGCATAACTCAGCACTTTTATTTATTGTAGCCAAATATTGCCCCAATTATAACTTTAAGTTTCAGAAATAGCAAATTGCTTTTGGCCCAAGAAATAACCCCCCCCCCCCCCCTCCATATAAAATACATATTTTATTCTGTAAATAACATGTAAAAAATTTTGAGAATGAAAGTTTCAGGAATAGTTTATATTGTAAATCTGCACCAGTCTTTTTATGTCGCATGATGAACGTAGTAAAAATCAGCTACTGCCACCACTCATTGGCTGGGCGCGCTGAAAGTAAAATCTACAACACTGAGACGTAAAAAAAAAAAAAAAAAAAAAAAAAAAAAAAAAAAAAAAAAAAAAAAAAAAAAAAAAAAGAAAAAACAACTTACGGTATAAGTAATGCAAAAATTATCACTAGTAAAGAACATGGCATCACTTAAAAGAAAAATGATTTTAATTGGGATTAATGTAAACTGTTTGTGCAAATTATTTGCATATGATATTGTGCTTATGCAGTTATGTTTGACTTGTTTAGCTTTAAATAAAAAAAAAAAATAAACTGAAGTAAACAAAAATACTGCAGGTAGATGTATGCTTTGATTGTCCTTCTATAGTGCCAGTCGATAGTATTGGGTCACACAACTAAAGAAGAACATATTGTAGATTTAATACTGGAGGTTAGTCATGAGATCAAGAAAGTCTAAAAGAAATGACAAGATATTGTTATTTTGTTTTCAAGTGTTAGAAAAGTTAGCAGAGGTAGCTTTACCTTCAGGAGCTGACTATACAAATGAAAATAGTGACCACAACAATTGGTTGATTAGAGGTATAGAACTAAGGTAACGACCAATAAGATATTTTAAAAAATAAAGCGAAGCTTCCATCCGATTGCAACAAGTTTCCTTTACACTTGTTCTCTCCTACAACAAAATATATAAATAGCTACAAGCGTTGGAGGTGAGAAGTTGACCGAATCAAAGTAGACATGTGATGGAATGTTTTCATTAGCAATGCACTGTGCCTTGGAATATGAATTGCCTTTGGTTTGTAATGGGACATAACTTTTGATGCCGTTTTTTTATAGAACAATATATTACAAAAAGTAATAAAACATATTTATACTGCATTCTAATTTTAAAATATCAATTATTTAATGTTATTTCCAGCAAAAGGGTTGAATCACTGCAGCTGCCGAAGGGAACCCTCAAAATTAAAAATCACTTCAACTGTGAGTCCCGCAACGTAGTTTACGTCATCCAGTGCAGGCGTTGCAACATCTTTTATATCGGACAAACGGGGAAAAGATTGTCTGACAGGGTTAGCCAACACCTGCGATCAATCAACAATGAAGACGGTCTTCCTGTGGCCAAACACTTCAACAAGAGTGGGCATGACTTAAAAAAGGACTTTTGTGTAACCGCCGTTCGGTTTTGCCACCATTTTAAAAATCGCCTTAGCACTGAAACGCGACTAATACTTAAATTTGGTACACGGGCACCCGATGGCTTGAATGAACAGATATATTTCACCTAACAACCCCCCCCCCCCCCTCCCGCATACACCACGCCCCCAACCCCACCCCTATACGGTGTGCAAGCGTCCTTCTCACGCGTCTTTTATTTTGGATATCGTGGCTAGCAGACAAGACGTGTTTTCACTGTCGAGCTAAGTCAAAAAATGTGTTACTGTTTTTCTTTATTTGTCTAATCTGTAATCACACTGTTGTGTGCTGACGAAGACCTTGGGTCGAAACGTCCATAGTACTTGTAACTGTCTTTAACTTGTGAGGTAACTAATACTATCTGTTTTATTACTAATGTATTATATTGTACAATTGAACTTTTACAATTTTTATTTTTAGCGCAAAATAAGCTTCTGTTTTGGAAAGATAAAATGCTAAATAGAACATTGTACATATCACCCCTAATAAGTTAAAGACATCGAAATAATAAAAATAAATGCACTATATATTACAGTTCACGATCAGAGTCAAATCATACTAATATGATATATAATATATATATATATATATATATATATATATATATATATATATATATGTATATATATATATATATATATATATATATATATATATATATGTATATATATATATATATATATATATGTATAAGTGTTAAAACAGTTAAATTCTATTTACTTTAATTTAAAAGACAACACCCGCAGCTCAAGGTGACAGTGCTATTCACCGCTATATAGAACTGAGGGGAAATTATAATACATTTTTTGAAATTTGAACCAAAGTCATCAACTCTTTTTTTTATTTTGATCGTAAAACAAATACAAATGATATTATAAACACAGAACTAACTTGGCTGTGTGATTGCTATTAAACTGAATGTGAACCAACACAAATGCATCTTCTATTTAAAGCTTCTGATCTAGCTAACTAAAACTATTCTTCAGGAGCTGTCTATCTATACATCAATACTTGCAAGTGTACAACTAACCTGTGCTTTATATAGCTGTAAAAATATATCAGCTGCAATCAGAAACGATGGAGAAAATGTTACATCTATACCTAGACCATAGCTGTTTTTGTTATGTGAAAACAATCATGAAAAGTGGAGGAAAAAAATAATAATAAAAAAATAATAATAATAGTGATACAAAATGCAATAGAAAATGAACAAATGTAAATCCAACCAAAAATATTTTAAATCAAACATTAAAGAAATGACGGATAGCGGAAAACAAAACAAGCAATAGTACATTACGTCTAAACTACTCCATATAAAATGAATAGGAAAATAATAAAAAGCACACATGAATAATATTGACGTACTTATTCCATATACACTCTACACAGTTAGTAAATAAAAATAAATTGTTTAGACTCATATCTATGTGCTACTCGCACAAATTAAGAGACAGACTTATATTACAATTATATTGTTTCGATGTGATAAATGAATGGGACATAACTTAATATATTTTTTAAAGGGAAACTACTTACCAATTATTTTGTTAATTAACGTGCAACTAAACAGTACAAACATGGTATACGTCTATTACAATATTATATTATTTTAATAATTGAAACTTCTATGTTCATATATATCATTTAAAAGATAAGTTTAGTTATAAAATTGTAATTAAATTTCTTTTGTATTTTAAATTATAAGAACCATTTGAAGATGGTATATAATTTGTCATATATTTTGTGCCTGATCTTTTAATCATGCCATACTCCCTAGACTCTTGCGGTTAAAGTTATTTTATTTATAATTATGATATAAACGAAAGCTAAGTTAGAAACCAGCACGAAGTCAAGAAAGTCACAATTTCTTATAGTATACATTTTTATGTTTAATATGCACTTTTATGTTTATTCATAGCAGATTTATTGATGTATATGGAAGACCGTATGTAACAACAATAAATAAATAAAAACGGATTCAATCGATACTTCGCACATTTGGTGAAATTCATGAAAAGCAAACCGATCAAACGCGAATATTTAATACCGTTATTTAAATACATATTCAGCTCACTTCAACCTATTAATTTTGTGTGCAAGATTGAGCTGGACATTTCGCGGATTAGGCGAAATCTAATACAAGAATTTAAACAACACTGTTCTAAAAGTCGTCACAATTGTATTTCCCTTGTAACACCAAGCTGTAAGCGCGCTCCCTACCACCCCCACCCCCACATGGTCTGGTGAGCTGTGGTTCACGCTAAATATTTACAATCGTAGAGCCGGGTTTGGTGACGGCTATTAGGGGCAGATAATTTAGTTTGAAATGATTTTAAACTTAGGGGAGGTAACTAAGAGGAGCTTGTTTTCACGGGGGTGGGTGGGGGGGGGGGGAGTAGGTGTTGGGGATAGGAGGGGGGGGGGGTAACGTCCTTAACGAGCTACTGATAGTGCTTTAAAGCAAATATTTTCGGTGGCAGCGTTGGTACTGTCGAATTCACAAATTATGAATTACTGAAAATTAGAAAATAAGACAACTAAATAGCGGCGTATGATACCCCGCGGGTCGGCTCGTATTAAATAAATTCTATAAGTGCAAGACGTTAAGTGAATTTTTTTTTAAAATGTATCTGTCCTTAGATGTTAGAATTTTTTTTTTTATTAGAATATCACATTTTTTGTTGTTGGTAAAATGTATTTTAAATTTAAAATAGTCTTCAAAATAAAAACCAGAGCTTTATATTTAAAAAAATGATTTTAAGTAGCTGTACTTAGTATTGCCTGATAATCGCTTCCAAATACAATTATTTCATATATGTATTAATCTTTTGAAAAGAAAATGCTATTGGAAATTATTTTAATAAGGGTTTCTTTACAAAAAAAAATTAATAAAAAAAAAAATTCAAGAACACGTTGCTGAATTACATTTTAAAAAAAAGGTAGGACATTGGTAGACTGTACTTGTAAATAACTACTTCGTCTGTATTACTATTTGCTAATATCGCTTCTCGGCCTGTTGGCAAATCTAACGCGTTTATGTTGTGGATTTGCACGGATGGTAAATATCATGTTAGTTGTACCAGTCTAGGATCGCTTTCGAGGGTCGGGAGACGTTCACATCAACTCATCAATGATAAAATACAACCTTAAGACAAGACCGATGTGTAGGTAGCGCCGAGCCATTCCTCAACGCTTTATGATCTTGGGAAGAGTCGCCAAGTGCTAGTAATTAGGTGGTTTAAATATACGATTGGCTTATCATATGTTTTAGATTTTACCTAGGACTAATTCTAGGTTAGGATGTTTTATCAAAACACCATCGAACACGATAATATCGACGAGCTATATTCAACCATCAACTCAATTACTCAATTTTCACAACCTACGATTATTCATATCTCGGCTACTTAAAAACATCATCCAAATCAACGAGTCTAACAATGCTACTATTCGACATTGTGATGTTCAACACACGATTACTCAACCACCATCTAGCATTCAGCAGCTAATTAACTCTCGACCAGCCAAAAACGTTTTACTTTCAACAGACATCCTAAACTCAAGAGATTCAAGACCACCCAAAAACGTTTTACTTTTAACCGATATCCTAAACTCACGAGATTCAAGACCACCCAAAAACGTTTTACTTTTAACAGACATCCTAAACTCAAGAGATTCACGACCACCCAAAAACTTTTTACTTTCAACCGATAGCCTACACTATAGAGATTCAAGACTACCCAACCTTCCAATACCCACATCTTCAATTAAACTCATGTTTGCAACCAAAAGTCTCAACACATTCTACTAACACAAGACCAAAGACAACACATTTCGATATCTCATCACGATACTCCAGCACAACGATACCACCTCACCAACCTGCCACAAGCTACACTTCCTAGGATGAAATCTACCATCAACGACAAAACTACAGCTATCTACGATACCTTAACAACAACAACATCATCACTACAAAACCAACTTAATTGTTTCCGTAGACACTTCCATTTCTCATAAAACTAGAAACCAAACGACATCACTTTAATACTCAGTTCTTCAGAACGACCCAACTACAACTACGAACGAATATCAAACACTTCCTATTGAAGTTTGTTTAAAATGCAAGAAGAATTGCCTTAAGAACACAAAAACGAGTAGCGATCATGCACTGTTTTGTGATGCTATGTACTATATAACAACTTCAAGACAAAATTATATATATATATATATAATACCATTTTTAGTCATTCCTCGGGATTCTTTTTTTTAAAATAATAATTAAGAGAAGATATTTCTTCTTAATTTGCATTTAACAAATGTATTAAAATGAGCTATTTGAGCATATCTATTAGACTTTTAAAAGAGGGGCAATAAGTCATTAACGTGTTTTGAGAGTTTGCCTATCTTTGACACTACAGCTCAAGTATATCAAGGATTTTGCTCCCCCCCCCCTCCACACAAACCGTTAGCCGCATTGCAAATTTGGAAAAAAAAACTGCAGTCTTCACGAGCCAACACACAATAGAAGTGTTAATCGTATTCTCAAGGAAACAACAACATTTGGTACACAATCTTCCAGTTTTGGTAGTACTATGTAGAGAAGTACATATTATGATTGTTGATATTGGATATATCATAAACGAAGGCAAAGAGAATATTATGCTGTTCTAATCGTTGGAACCTCTCTCCCAAATGGGCGCCAAATGTGGTAGATAATAATTTAAAATGGTCATTGAATTATATACAGTCGAAGTAAATAACACTGACTGCTTTTTGATATTTCAGACTTATTTAATTATTTTCTACATTTAAAATATCTAACACCAAAAAAAAAAATAGAAAGTGACTGGCAAAAGCGCCCCGACCTTTATAAATTAGGGAGGTGGGGGTGCATTTTTTGAATTTTCACCCTAATTTGGGGAGGGGCGTAAAGTCGGTAGTTCGCCCTTGGCACCAAAATATATCGCTACAACTTTTTGTTACCTTCCTAAAGATTATTTAATAAAATCAAATATATTACTTATTAGGTACATATTAATAAAAAAATTACATATTTTTGCCCCCCCCCCCCCTCCCGTATGGATAGCGCCCTGGGCGACCGGCTAGTTCGCCTTATAGGTAGCGCCGGCCCTGCATACAGGCCCCCCTTCCCAAAACGTAATTTTAATTATTTGGAAAAGCCATAGATCACTGTAAAGAAATAAAAATAGTAGACACATCCTGTCTAGATAAAGTTATCTCCCATGATATATTTTTAATGACATCGGGGGAAGATATAAAACGATAGTAAAGCGATTTAGCAATCCAATATAAAAAAAAAATAATAAAATACCAAATTCATAATTTGAAATAAACATTTTTATTAAAAAATATAATTTAAATATTTAATATTGAAATAATCGTATAAGATGACTTTACCTTTAGAAATTATGTTAAAAACTATAAAATGATAAACGATCATCAAATTACAATGGAACACATTTCATATTGTGAGATTTATCTTTTATGAACGTCCACTCTGCTTCCTAAAACATTTTCATTATTTTATTTTTGTAAAAAAAAAAAAAAAATAAAAAAAAAAAAAAAAATAATAATTCTTGTAAATAAATCTAAAGTAAAGCCTCTTACTTTACATTTAAATATATTTTTTTTCATAACGTAGTTTATGTTTGCTTAGTTCTCAAAAGTTATTAAATGCACAAACATTCGGCAATAATACTATTTTCTGCATAGCGACTAAAACGTTTACATTAAGTATATAGTTACTATATCGCCAATTACGTCAGTACTCGGCAACACAGGCAAGGTTAGATTGTAACTTCACTCTCTGCTGAGCGATAGTTTTGTTTGTCCCTTGGACCCACGTCATGAGACCATCCGCTAATTACACCTTCCCACCATCCATCTCCGTATCGAGATCGTTGATACAGCATAGAAAGAGCGTGCAACACAGAGCTGATCCCTGTGGCAGACCATACTCGATCGTTATCAGATCAGATAGGTCAGTTCCTACCCTGGTCCTGATAATACAAGCGTCCAGAAAGTATGTTGGTCACCGGTACATGTTTGTCATGGCGGTGATTGATAGAACTAGACTAGCCTAGTAGAGGTTACTAAGGACGGGGTGAACTAGACGGTAGACGATTTGGTTCAAGAGTTTTGTGCGCGTGTTTAATAGTGGCGGGGGTGGGGGGGGGGGGGGGGGGAGAATAGTCTTTGTAGAAGAAGGACGTGTATTGATAGTGTTTATTATTAGCACTTGTAAATGAAGTTAACATTCTATTTCAGACTCGAAGTTACTGATATCGTTGGTTATTGTCGTCGGAAAATAAGAGTGTTCCCGTCATGCTTACATGGGTATAGTTGCAGTATTAATAATACAAGTATTCAGAATATAGATTATATAACACGCATACACTCCCCCCTCATCACAATGTTCTTACACGAGTTTTAATATTAATTTGGATCTCCATACCTTATAGTAGGCCTGTTTCAGATCGAAGGACAGCACATAGGTTGTGACCTTTGTGTGGAAACAGCCAGTGATTTCCTTAATCAACTGAAGAACGGAGTCCACTGGCTGCCGTCCCCACCAAAAGCCCGCTTGACACGAGTCTATCAGTCTGTTATTTGACAAAAACCAAAACAAGCGGACATTGACCAGCCTTTCCAAGAGCTTGCTGATGTTAGAGCAGAGGGAGAACGGTCTGTAGCTCTCAGGTGAGCCCAGATCCCTTGCTGTCTTGGACAGGGCGACCACCTCCACAATTTTACACCTGCTGGCAAGTTCGACACACGTCTATGATTGGTTCATTACAAGTATAAAACTAAGGTAACGACCACTAAGTTATTAAAAAATAAAGCGAAGCTTCCATCCAATTGCAAACATTATCGTTTAAACATGTTCTCTCCTACAACGAAAAAGTATCAATAGTCTCCACCGTTTGAGATAAGAAGATGACCGAATCAATGATACTTATGATTATATGTTTTTATATGCAATTGAATACAGTGATCCTTGAAACCTGAATAATCTCTCGTTTGTTATGGGAAATAACTTTGGATGTAATTATTTTATCGAAAAATATATTACAAAAACTAACAAAATATACGTGTACTGCATATAATTTTTTAAAAATATAACATCTACATCTTTTTCTAAAACAAGTTAATTAAAAAAGTCTAGTGACATTTATGCGAAATTTCCTTATGTTATCTAAAAATAGCTCTGACGTATAATGCTGGGATGCGTTCAAGCTAGAAGAACGATCGGTTTGTAGGTGTTTTTGTAATTTTAAAATTTGTGACCAAACGAGAGGATATTTTTGAAAACTTTCTTCGGCAATATTGTTCTAAATTATAGCAGGAATCGATTGGTACATGTTTCAAGTCGCTAAGTGGTCTGGTTGCCGAGATATGGGCCAAAAACTGCATTTTTTCGAGGTTTTTTGGCTTTTCCGGGAAATACATGAAAGAAACCCGGAATTTTTATGGCCTGTGCTCATTCTCGTAACTTGCTTAACATAATTGCTTTTGGAACTAGTCATCGATATTGCTTCGTTGAGGAGGAGATACGACTTAAAGCCCGGACACACATTCATCCATTCAAAGTCGAAAATTATTGGGTCATACACGTAAAGAAAAAGAGACAGTAGATTTAATACTGGAGGTCAGACATAAGATCAAGGAAGTCTAAAAAAATGACAATATCTTGTTATTTTGTTTTCAATTGTCAGAAAAGTTAACAGATGCCATTATAATAGTTTGATTATGCTTCAATAGCT
The DNA here is from genome assembly GCF_028476545.2 of Physella acuta. Lineage (NCBI taxonomy): Eukaryota > Metazoa > Mollusca > Gastropoda > Physidae > Physella > Physella acuta. Next base: position 2,017,966 of record NW_026731661.1, read on the forward strand.
GCCTATACATCAATCAATTAAAGTATAAGACTAAAAGTGTGTTCTTGACATTAAAAATGTATCAACAACAATCAGAAGCGATGGAGAAAATGTTACATCTAACCCAGACTATAGTTGTTTTTGTAACGAAAAAAAAATCACTAAGAGCGAAAGCAAAAAAGAGAAGAAACGAGAAGTATCCAATAATAATAGTGTAAAAAAATTGACTTAATGGGTTAATTTAAATCCACCCAAGAATATTTTAAATCAAACATTAAATAAGTGAAGAATGGCGGACAATAAAATAAACAATAAACATTACCTCGAAAATACTCGATATTAAACTAATAGGAAAATAAAACAAAATAAGCATGAATTATACTGTTGCGATTGTCACACTTTTAAAATGAAATAAAATTGATCTGACTAAAGTCCCTGTGCTAAGGTGGACGATTAAGAGAAAGACATTATTAGAATTGTATTGATTGGATGTGATAAATAAAGGGGACTTAATTTAATTTGCATTTTATAAGGGAAACAACTCTCCAATGCTTTTGTTGATTAAAGTCTACCTAAGCAGTTCAAAAACGATATACAACTATTATATGTTTATAAGAATTTTCTAATAAAAAAGTATGCATTCGTAATGTCTTTAAATAGAAAAGTTTCTATATATATGAATTTTTATAAATTGCTTTTGTATTTAAAATCGTAAGAACCATATAAATATTTTATATATTTTGTTATATACCTTAAGCGTGATCTGTAATATCCGGTTTGTTGTATCATTTTCGTCGTCAATTATTTAAATTTCCCCTCAAAACTGTATCCCCTCGTCCCCATGACCCCCACCCATGTGATGAAATACTATGTTAAATAGTGAAAATGATGTATTATCCAAATACATTTCTAACAACACTAATGTAACTCCCACCCCTCAACCCCCATGTCCCCACTTTGTGTCGCATCATTTATCATTTGCCATTCATTTTCCTATTGTTGCTTTTTGTGTATTGTTTTATTTATAAAGCTTACAAACATTGTAAAGCTATCATTTGTTACTATATTACTATTATCATATATGTAAGGTACTTTGGTCCACAACGTACAAATGACCCCAATGACCCGTACTCCTTTTGTATTCATTTTATTATCACCAAATTAACACGTACATTTGTTTTGTTAACTTTACTAACTCTTTTATGTGAACACCAATTTTTTACCTATAAAACTGAAGAGTATCCCCAAACCCCGTGATAGCTACACGCCTACCCACCCCTAACCTGTCGGTACTAAACATTCAACTAAACATAAACACCGACTTGAACATACCAACCTTTCACCCTCCCACTAAATCGCTCACACAGCAATTTGTTCGTCAAACCTTCCCCCCCCCCCCCTACCCACACACACTATAAATGGTAACACCTCAGCAATCAGATAACACAGCACAAAATTTGATGCTTGGCTTGCCTTAAAAACACGCAGACACCCTCTCCACGCCTCGTCAGACACATCTACCCACTCCCCCTCTCCCCCTCTATCCACTTACCCTCAGACATGAAAACACCACTTTCCCTTTAACTGTTCCAACGACCCCACCATCCACCCCAACATCAATTTCGAATATCTATTCATTTACTTTTTTAAAGTTCTAAATCTTGTTTCTTTCCTCTCATTTTTTACACAGCAACCTTTTGAAAACTCAATGCGACCAGTACAAAAAAAAAAAAACACTCTTTTAACTAGTCAACTTAATTTGTTTCCCTACATAGAAAATGCTCCACTGCCCCATTGACATTCTCTGAAAAATATCCTTTCCACTCCCCACACAGACTTCTGACACTTTTATTTGACCTTCACCCCTTTTACTGTCATCCTTTGCAATTTTTTTATATAATCATATACATGACATCATGTAAATATTCATTATGTACATGTTCAAAACCTTTCGTTTTCATTTGAAACTATGTAAAAAATGTGATGTTGATGTACTTGTTTTAATTGCAAATAAAAGTATTAAAAAAAATAATAAAAAAAAATTTCATTTTGGAAAACGTATAAGTAATGAAAAAAGTATCACTAATTAAGAACGTGGCATCACTTAAAACAAAAATGATTTTAATTGGGACTAGTCAGTGTAAACTGTTAGTGTAAATTATTTGCATATGATATTGTGCTTATGCAGTTATGTTTGACTTTAAATTAAAAAAAAACAACCTAAAGTAAAAATGACTGCAAGTAGATGTATGCTTTGATTGTCCTTCTATAGTGTCAGTCGATAGTATTGGGTCATACAACTAAAGAAGAACATATTGTAGATTTAATACTGGAGGTTAGTCATGAGATCAGGGAAGTCTAAAAGAAATGACAAGATATTGTTATTTTGTTTTCAAGTGTTAGAAAAGTTAGCAGAGGTAGCTTTACCTTCTAGAGCTGACTATACAAATGAAAATAGTGACCGAAAAATTTGGTTGGTTAGAGGTATAGAACTAAGGTAACGACCAATAAGGTATTTTAAAAACTAGAAAGTAAAATCAACTGTGGACAGATTGAAGAAGTTATCAAGCAGGCTGAAAGGGAGTTATCCTTGGCTCGTAAAATGCTGCTCTGGAAACCACGGGAACCTCTGGTTGGTCAAGCTCCACCAAACCAATGGAAATGGCCTCTACCATAGATATTATAACATTATTACTTTTAATACTTGTTTATAGATACTGCTAGTGTTTTTTTCAGTCAGGTTACAAATGATGTTAATAGAACAGGAGTTATTATAAGTTGTTAGAAAAAGATATTTGAGTATTTGTGAGTTATAGTAATATGCACTGAAGTGATGGATGATTAACATTCTCTTAAAAATAAAAAAAAAATAAAATAAAAAACCATCGATTCGCTTATTATATTGGTTCTCGGTCTATTGGCAATGACTCTAAGATTAAAGTATATATGTTGCGGATATACGTGGATCCTAATTACTGGGTTAGTCGGGGGCTGCGAGACGTTCACTTCAACTCATCAAGAATAAAATGCAACCTTAAGACAAGACCGATGTGTGGGTAGCGCCAACATATCCCTCAACGCTTTATGCTTTCGGGAAGAGTCGCCAAGTGCTAGTACTTAGGTGGTTTAAATGTACGAGTGGCTTATCATATGTTTTAGATTTTACCTCGGACTAATTATAGGTAGGATATTTCATCAAGACACTATCAAACTGTCAAATGCGCATGTCACTCATACCAAACAATAGAACATTACAGACCTATTCTTGATCTGTCAAATGCGCATGTCATTCATACCAAACAATAGAACATTACAGACCTTTTCTTGATCTGTCAAATGCGCATGTCAATCATACCAAACAATAGAACATTAAAGACCTATTCTCTAGCTGTAAAATGTGCACGTCCATCATACACACTATCTGCGACATGAGCTACTATGAAAGTGTTAAGTATTTTAATGGCTTAGATTGATTTGCAACAAACTTCTGTAAACTTACGATATTGCGATAATACATAAATGTAATAAAGTACATGTAACGTAAAAGAAACAAATAAAGACACACTATTTCCACACAAATTTGACAATATAGGGGCACCATCCCAAAACGTAATTATATTTATTTGGATGTACTATAGATCATCATTTTCTATATTAAGTTATCTCCCATGATATTTTTTTTTCTAGAAATCAGGGGCAATTTTAAACTTTAGTAAATCGATTGTGCAAAATAATATAAATAACATATAAAACACTAATAGTACGATTAGAAATATAAATTCTAATTACAATAAATGTATTATTATATAGTGTTTGAACTAATCATATAAAATTACTAGACCGTTCAAAATTTAGTTTATAATTGTGATATAGCTCAAAGAGATTAACTTTAATCAAATTATATATATATATATTACAAATATATATCGTGAGTATCATGTTTAATTATCACTGTACCGTTATCAATGTCTCAATCATTATTTTTGTAATTAAAATTAACAGTAACAGGCAGTTTTGATACATGGTTGTCGGGGAGGGAGACCTCGTAACGTCACTGCTAGCCAGTTGTTCAGATTATTTTTATAATTTGTATAACATGAGTTTGTTATTGACTATATGTTGGTTGTTCACAGTTGGTACATAATTAACATTAGAACAACCTCAAGACCAAATTTAGAGAGGTTTTTAAATAATCATTAGAACAACCTCAAGACCAAATTTAGAGAGGTTTTTAAATAATCATTAGAACAACCTCAAGAACAAATTTAGAGAGGTTTTTAAATAATCATTAGTTTAAAATGAAAAAAAAATGTTGATCATATTTTATTTTTTTTTATTAAATTTTTTTTTTTTTAAATTTGAAAATAGTAAATGAGCAAATTTCTATTTGTATGTGAATATTTGACTGTCATGTCATGTGATACAGGCCTGTAGTAAGAAATATTGATTTATCGTTAATAAAATTGTCATAGACATTAAAAAAAAAATTAACAATAACAGTAATTTAAATTTAAAGATATTTTTTTCCGTAACGTTGTTCCTGTTTGCTCAGATGCAAAACATTCGGCAGTAATAATAGTTTTAATATAGCGACTAAAGCGTTTACATTAAATACATATTTTATACAAAATATAATGTATGCTTGTTGTTTTTTTTAATATTGTTTGTGCACGTAAAAAAAGTTATTATGTATGTATTTTGTTTTTGCTATGATATTTATTCAACTATATTATTAAATGTACAAACATTTGGCAATAATAATAGTTTTAATATAGCGACTTAAGCGTTTACATTAACTATATAGCTGGAAATAATGTATGCTTGTTTTTGTTTTTTTAAATATCGTTTGTGCACATAGAGTTCACATACATTGATAGTGATTGAACCGTTTTGACTCATTGTTACATAGATCTCACACACGCTAGGTAGCGTCAATATCTGGTCCAAAGGTTCACTGGCTTTCACTGTCAATCGTAAACTTGACCAGCTCTTTAACGTGGCCATGTCATTCGTGAACAGCGAGTACACGGTCTTCTCCAGGTTGATCTCCAACAGCCAGTTACGTCAGTACTCGGCAATACAGGCCAGGTTAGATTGTAACTTCACTCTCTACTGAGCGATTGTGACACTAGTCTATCAGTCTGTTATTTGACAAAAACCAAAACAAGCGGGCATTGACCAGCCTTTCCAAGAGCTTGCTGATGTTAGAGCAGAGGGAGAACGGTCTGTAGCTCTCAGGTGAGCCCAGATCCCTTGCTGTCTTGGACAGGGCGACCACCTCCACAATTTTAAACTTGTTTCATATTTCTTATTGGTTGATTAGAGTTATAGAATTAAAGTAAAGACCCCGCAGTTGGAGGTAAGAAGTTGAAGGAATCAAAGAAAAACTTAAGTATACCGCATTCTAATTTTTTAAAAATATAAATTATCTAAAGATATTTTCAAGACAAAACAAAAAATATGTTGTTTTTTTGTAGCGATTATTACAGTTTAAAAGTATTGATTGTTTTAAATTGTTAATTTAGTTAAACTTAAAGACTTAGACGTTGGTTCTTTCATTGTTATTGATATATTGGTTTTTAAATGTAATTAGCGTTGATACTAATACTAAGAGCAGTTTTATTGTTTTCTTCTATTAGTAAATGTTACTCTTCAACTACAATATAACTGGCAGATGCATACGCTTACTATGTTCTTATTTTTAAGGTTTTTAAAATATTTGTCGAACTTAACAACAACTGCATCTCAAGGTAGCAGTGCTATTCGTCGCTAGAACTGAAAGAGAAACTCAATACATTTTGCTAAATGCGAACCATATGCACCATATTATTTGATTGCCAAACAAATGCAAACTAGATAACTATAAACAAAAAATGGTAAATATATAGATGCATATTGATGACCTTAATGTACAAAATAAAAATAAAAAAAAATGAATCGACACACCACTGGGTAGATTCATTAAAAGCAAAACGAGAATATTTAATATGGGTAAGTAGAAATAAGTATTTTACTCCCTTCAACATATTGTATTTGTGTATGTGCCAGATTACAATCGAAATATTGCTGATAAGGTGAAATTGAATAGAAGAGTATAAACAACACTGTGCTAAAAGAAGCGAGTTGTTATATCCCTTGTGTTAGGGGAAATAACTTAACATATTTTTTAAAGTCAATAAATGAAGAACACCAATAAGTACCACACATTTGTGTTAATGTATATCGTAGAAATAAATTACTTTTCATATGAATATTGGAAATTTGAGTTTTTTGTTATAGAAATGTATATATATATATATATATATATATATATATATATATATATATATATATATATATATATATATATATATATATATATATATATATATATATATATGTATATATATATATATATATATATATATATTTAAATCTTCAATCTAATCACCAGAGCTTTATAAAAAAAAATAGCTTTGTATAAGCTGAAGTAATATTCAATAAAGTTACTTAATTTCTCGTCGTTACATGATAAAATATATTTATACTATATTTTATTCATAATATGTTTTATTCTATTCGCTTTTAATACTTATATCTCTTCTCGGCTTATTGTCTTATATTAAACCGTATAATGTGTGTATTCACACGGATCCTAATTAATAGGTTCGAATTCGGGGGCCGGGAGTCGTTCATATCAATCATATCATAACATCACTCGATCTGCCCTCGAGTAAGTTAACGTTAGAAAATGTTACATCTAACCCAGACCATAGCTGTTGTTTTAACAAAAAAAAAATCATGAAGAATGGAAGCAACAAAGAAAAAAAATAAATAAACGAGAACTATCAAATAATGATGATAAGACATGTTTATTTTTTTTTTAACCGAACTAAATTCAAATGAAAAAAGTTATATTAGCTTTTGTTAAAAAACACAATTAGAAACATGTGGTATATGATTTGTACCAACAGCACATACTTTTGTGGGACTAAGTTGACTTAATAAAAATTGTAATTACTGTGTCTGATGTCAAACTATAAAGAAAGGGGCGGGGGGTAAACAAAATGTTCCGTAGGGGGATAGCAGGGGGGGGGGGGGGCGGATAATTTAAAAAGCAGGTATTTTTATATAAGTCCATTTTCTGTTATAAGGTGTGTATGGGTGGGCTGGGGATGGGGGTGGGGGTGGGGGGTGGACGTGCCTTCAATCATCCCCCCGGAAGTGATGCTCTGTTAAATTAACTTAATGCAAGAAAAAAAGGGTACACTTGTGAGAACTTTTGATTAATTGTTCACTGCTTAATAAATATAGACAATTCTAAACTATACGAGTGTCATTTTTTAAGCTTTATAATTTCACTAGCCGTCCCGGCCAGGCCCTGCTCTGGCTTCTGTGAAAAACCTTTCTGTTAAAGACCATTACCTGTGTGTTTAGTAATCATCCTAAACCCGGCATTGCCCACCCAAACCACAACCAACCAAAACAACAAAACGCAAACATAACGCTAACACAATTACAAATACAAACGAAAACAATAACCTAACAACAAACCCAACCACAACCACAAACACCAATACAAACACAAAGAAAAAACAAACAAAAAAGCAAACGAAAACAAAAACCTAACAACAAACCCAGCCACAAACACCAATACCAACAAAAAAAAACAAACGAAAAAGCAAACGAAAACAAACCAAATCCAAACGCAAAACCAACCAAAAACACAAATACAAACCCAAACAAAGAAACACAAACAAAAACGAAAAAAGAAAGAACAAAAACGAACCAAATCAAAACGCAACCACTAACGCAAACCCACCTAAACACAAAGAAAACACTAACGCGAACATAAACGCCCGGGGCGGAATCACCTGTTTTAGCTTAATGAACGACTATAGTACCCCAACTTATTCATAGTCTTTTGCACTCACTTAAACGAACGCGCCTGTTTCAATTTGATGAACAATTTTAATACTCCAAGCTTATCCGTAAAATACCTACAACATTTGCACTTGATCAATCCCCGCTAATTATGTAATTATTTTTTTTTCCCAACACCAAAACAAAGTAATTAAAAAGTAAATTATTTTCGACTAATGCAATGGTTTTATAAAGGGAAGTAATTTTGTTTTCCTAATTTATCAAAGGGAAGTAAGTGCTATAGGACTAAATAAAGACATAATTAAAATTTTTGTAAAAGATGATATTTTTTATAAACTTGTGTTTAATGAACATGCCGACAATTATTACTGTAATTTGAAAAATGAAAATGATTTCCCAACACTTTCAATGGTAATTTTTTAGCTCATAAATTTAGACAAATGCGCACGATAATTTTCTAACACTTAAATTCGTACAATTCCAACGACATACAAATGCATTACATACAGAACTGAGCTTTATATATTAGATTATATGTCTCGTATTTAAGTTGAAAGATGTTAACTTGGTTTTAAGAGTCACATATTTGTAAATAAGCATAATTTCTATTTAAAACATATATTACTGCTTTTCTATTGTTTGAATATATATTTATATTATGAATCTTCACATTCCCAAAAATATATTTCTACACCAGGGTCAATGTAAACCAAGATTAAACTACACATAGGTCGAGCAACACAGACATGAGTACACCCTACAGTCCTGACAATCATCTGATAAATGTCTGTACAAAAGTTGTCCTGTTTGTCTAAAGAACGATATATAAGAAATTTAAATTCGCCCAAGAACATTTTAAATCCAACATTTAAATAAGTAAAGAATGGCGGACAGCATAACAACCATTGCCTCCAAACTACTCCATTTTAAATGAATTGGGAAATAAAACAAGACAAACACGAAGAATAGTGTTGCAATTAATTACCGTAATTATTTTCTAAACACTAATTTAATAAAATAAAAATTGATCGGACATGTCTATGTGCTAAGCTCACCGATTAAGAGAAAGATGTTTATGAGAATACGAGATTGTTAGCTTCGATAATTAATGGGGACTTCATTTATATTACATTTTATAAGGGAAACAACTTACACAGTATTTTGTTGTTTAAAGTGTAAATAGAAAGTACAAAAATGTATACATCAATCAAATTATCATAGTAATTTTCAAATAATAACAAATAATTGCAAATGTAATATTTAAAAAGTCACATTCAGCATAAAAAAATAACTAAATTGCGTTTGTATTTGAAAATTTAAAAAACTGTTTAAATATGTTACTTGTTTTGTTATATCATTTGTGACTGTTTTTAAACTAACGTTTGAAATCGTCAAAAGTTGACTATCGTTTTGATTTTCTGTAATTCCAAATTTATTTTAGCCCTACATAAATGCCAACACACCTTTCAGCCCACCACGCTGATGAAAAAAAAAATAAATCCCTTAAATCAGTATTTAATAATTTGGATTTTCAAGAACCAATTAAAGTTGTTTTTTCTTTTCTTTTTATATATTGTGACTTTAAAAAATACTGTTTCATTCATGCCAATAATCATTTTCTAGATTTAATTATTTTAATGTTTCATTTTTTTAATATCTTTCTATTTCTCCTACACATGTTATAACTATTTCAGAGACTGGCGTCTAATTAAATTGTATGGTATTTGCAATGAATGACACCGACGGTGGGTATTAAATGTAAAAAGCAAAGTTAGTCACCTCAGTGTAGGATCAAAATTCTGTTGAAGATGATTCGGACCACGATGTATATTTGTGATCTACTACAGTGGTTCAGTACACAGGAAGTAAAAATACGGTACTTTTTTAGACATACATCTCATGTATGTTTTTACCTCTACATATAAGATGGTTGTATGGTTAGCATTGTAAGACAATACACATTTGATCGGTGTAAACTTATTAAAATATAGATGATGTCGCCTCTATTACGATCGACCTTGAAACATCTATATACTACTAAAACTCAAGTTTGTTTACATGTTTGAATATTTATTTTTTTGTTTTTTTGTTTGTTTGTTTGTTTATCCGATCGAGTATTGTGATATGTTCGACTCTATCTGGAGAGCTGTGAAATAGTATGTAGGTAGAGAATAATTTTTTAATGCAGACAGACTGTTAATCACAAATTTATTTAAAGACGTTAATTAATTTATTGATTTATTCATACGTAGAGTAACCCATTTTTTTTTAAATGTTAAAACATTGACTAAACTTTGTGGGAATAGTGACGTCACTTGTTTTTGTTTACTCTTTAGTACAATAAAATGGCGGCGTCTATAGAAGAAAATTGTGTTCCCATTCAAAAGTTTAACGCGTTCTAAATCTAATTTTCTGTCGGTCATAACTTTAACAATACGTCCGTTTGCTGTATTTATTACGTTCCAACACTTATATCAATTTTAAACTGTCTTTTTTCATTTAGTTTTACAATAAATTTCTCTAGATCTAAAGATCAGCTGTCGAAGGAAAGTTATGAATCTAGCCTAGATCTAGATCTAGCCTAGATCTAGGTCACTAGACTCAATGTAAATTCTAGATCTAGACTTAATGTAAATTCTACATCTAGAATCTATTTCAGGCCTTAATACATCTAGAATCTATTTCAGGCCTTAATTATTTTATATAAATCTTTGTTTGGCTAATTTAAGATAAAATTTAATTTGAAAGTTACTAGATTCTACTACTAGACTTAGATCTAGATCTATGCGCGGAGACTCAAAAGTATAGTATAAAAATTCATTTGTGACGTCACGAGTAAATAGCTAAGTTGGTAGCGTAGTCCGCTCTCATTCGGGTGGCACAGGTTCTAGACCAATATGTCAATGATATTTTTTTTCAATTTTTTTTTTTTAGATGTGAATGATAAAGTTGCCTATCTGAACTTGGCAGGATACAGGGCAGGTGAAGTAGAGTTCATCTGTTTCTTTGTCCTAAGCATATGAAAGGATAGTGTGGTCAGAGACATGCTCGGCTGGAATCGTTTTTTAAACGATAAAAACATGTTGTCTGAAACTTGGCGGGACACTGGGCAGGTGAAGTAGAGTTGAGTAGGTCACATGTGACGTCAGTATATGAAGGGATAGTCCGAAATCGGTGTTTTCGGTGTTTTTAAAAGATAAGAAACATATGTTTGAATGTGGGGTCTGTTTTTTGTGACGATAAGTGACACTGCAGTAGCGTAGCGAGGAGGGGGGGGGGGAGGGGAGGCGGGGGGGGGGGGGAGGGGAGGCGGGGGGAGGTGGAGGGGGGCGGGGGGGACATATGTTGGGGCGCCAAAATGGTTTGGAAAAATAAATTGAAAGGTTGAGGGGGGTTCAAATCGAAAGTTTGAGTGGGGGGGGGGGGGGGGGGTGCACATAAAAAGTTTGAGGGGGGGGGGGTTGAAAATCGAAATCTTGGGGGGGGGGTTAAAATCGAAAAGTTTGTCCCCGGGCGCCGGGAAGGCTCGCTATGCCTCTGAGTGACAGACGTGATGTTTTTTGATGGATGACCCCCGAAACCCACAGTTATCCAACGGATGACGGGTATTCTAGTTAAATATAAAACTACTAACTAGGGGCCATCCATAAATGACGTCACGCTTTTTTGGACGATTTTTACCCCCCCCCCTCCCCTCCGTCACACGTCGTCACAAAAAGCCAGACCCCCCCCCCCCTAAAATGACGTCACACCTCAACCTATAACCCCCCTCAAAATTGCAGTTGATTTTTTTGAAACATCGATATTTTTCTAAAATCGTGTCGAAACTATTACAATTTATTAAAACAGTTATCTAAAATGCGAAATAACGTCTAAAATTCGTTTTCTAACATTGCTTTTTTTTAATGCAAAAATGTGACGTCGCAACATCTGAACCCCCCCCCCCCCCCTCCCCCCTCATCACACATCGTCACAAAATTACGGACCCCCCCTCCCCCCTACGAGTGTGACGTCATTTATGGATGACCCCCTAGTCTTTTCCAATGTGGCAAGTTGAATAACAAACTTCAAGTTGTTATTGTCTCCCCGTTAGTAACGTCCAATGCTCAATGTTCTAGTTAACTGTTTGGGCTGTAAACACACAGCACACTTTGTTGTCAGATTACCTTTATCGAAGTTCTTAAGATGTTTTTTTTTTCCCACTGAAGTCAAGAATGTGCAGCATGTCTATATGTCAGTGACACACATTTTATTTCTTGTTTTTAAAATGTGGAGTGTATAAAAATGTTAAATAATAAACTACATTAATTTTTATACGTTACACATAATAGGACATATACTATAAACATATCCTATGTGCACTTTTATGCTTATTCATAGCAGATTTATGGATATATATGGAAGACCATATGTAAAAAAAAAAAATAGAAAAAAAAAAAGATTCAATCAATAAATCGCACAATCGGTGAAATTCATGAAAAGCACACAGAACAAACGCAAATATTTAATACGTTTGTTTAAATACATATTCAGCTCACTACAATACATTAAATTAGTGTATGTACAAGATAAGGCGGAATCGAATACAAGAATTTAAACACTGTTCTAAAAGACGTCACATTTTTATTCCCCTTGTGTTAGGGGAGATAATTATATAATATTTAATAAAGTCAATAAGTGAAAGAGGTTAAGTGAATACACCTTTTGAATGATGAATATTATGAAAGTAAAACATTTTTGTGTATGGATATAGAACATATATTTTTATTTATTTTTGATGATGTTTTTTAAATTTAAATAATTATTCAGAATTAAAACCAGAGCTTCATATTTGAAAAAAAAAAAAAAACGTTTAAGTAGCTGTACATGTAAAAACTATCCATTTGGTCGCTCCCATAAACAATTTTTCATATATTTTTTTTAAACTGTTCAAAATCAAAATGTAATTGGAAATCATAATTAATCCAAGAACACGTTGCTGAATAACGTTTTAGAAAAGGTAGGAAGTTGGTAGGCTATACTTGTAAATAATTACGCTCGAATACTTCAACTGTATTACTATTTGCTAATATCGCTTCTCGGCCTTTTGGCAAAGATCAACGTGTTTGTGTTGTGGATATGTTGTGGATATGCAGAGATCCTAAATATTAGGTTAGTCGTCCCAGTCTAGGTTCGATTTCAAGGACCGGGAGACGTTCACGTCAACTTATCAATAATAAAATGCAACCTAAAGACAAGACCGATGTGTGGGTAGCGCCGACATAGCCCTAAATGATTTATGCTCTCGGGAAGAGCCAAGTGCTAGTACTTAGGTGGTTTAAATGTACGAGTGGCTTATCATTTGTTTTAGATTTTACCTAGGACTAACCCTAGGTAGGATGTTTCATCAAGATACAATCGAAATTACGGTAATATCGACGAACTATATTCAACCATCAACTCGACTACTCAATTTTCACAACCTACGATTATTCATCTCTCGACTACTTAAAAACGTCATCCAAATCAACTATTTTAACAATGCTACTACTAGACATTTTCTATTTGCGATTTTCAACACACGATTACTCAACCCTAATCTACAAACCAGCAGCTAATCAACTATCGACCACCCACAAACGTTTTACTTTCAACCGATATCCCAAACTCAAGAGATTCAAGAGTACCCAACCTTCCAATACTGTAAACTCTCCTCACATCTTTAAGCTCCTTTTTGCTACCAAAAGTCTCAACGCAACCTACCGACACAAGACCAAAGACAACACACTTCGATATCTCATCTCGATACTCCAGCACAACGATACCACCTCACCAACCTACCGACACAAGACCAAAGACAATACACTTCGATATCTCATCTCGATACTCCAGCACAACGATACCACCTCACCAACCTACCACAAGCTACACTTCATAATTTCTACCATCAACGACAAAACTACAGCTAACTACGATACCTCAACAACACAGGACCCGCTACATCATCACTACAAAAAAACTCAGAAACACAGAACCCGCTACATCATCACTACAAAACCAACTCAACACAAGACCCGCTACATCATCACTACAAAACCAATTCAACACAAGACCCGCTACAGCATCACTACAAAACTTAATAACACAGGACCCGCTACATCTTCACTACAAAACCACCTCAACAACACAGGACCCGCTACATCTTCACTACAAAACCACCTAAACAACACAGGACCCGCTACATCATCACTACAAAACCAACTCAACAACACAGGACCCACTACATCATCACTACAAATCCAACTCAACACAGGACCCGCTACATCATAACTACAATACCAACTTAACAACACAGGACCCGCTACATCATCACTACAAAACCAACTCAACAACACAGGACCCGCTACATCGTCACTACAAAACCAACTCAACAACACAGGACCCGCTACATCGTCACTACAAAACCACCTAAACAACACAGGACCCGCTACATCATCACTACAAAACCAACTCAACAACACAGGACCCACTACATCATCACTACAAATCCAACTCAACACAGGACCCGCTACATTATAACTACAATACCAACTTAACAACACAGGACCCGCTACATCATCACTACAAAACCAACTCAACAACACAGGACCCGCTACATCATAACTACAATACCAACTTAACAACACAGGACCCGCTACATCATCACTACAATACCAACTTAACAACACAGGACCCACTACATCATTGTTGGGTTCTGGAATCTAGGGTATATATATATGTAGCGACGAACAAAGACAACTAACACTATATAAATATAATAATAACAATAAGATGTTTAATATAAATGTATACAGTAATAAGAATAATAAAAGAGCAAATGGAGTCTACAACATAAAATAACAAGATACTCAACGTCTCCCCGTCCACAGCCACAGCACAACTTCACATCCAGATCTCAACCCCACGTTCCACGTTCCACGTCCACAGCCACACTACAACCAACTGATTCACACACTGGCACACGCTCTGACACCCGTCACCTGACACACCTCACGTGAACACCTCTCGCTCCATGTAAACACACTCAACCAAGGGATACAACTATACACCAAAGGGAGGGTACCTGTCGTTCCAGCACACAACACACACACACACACAAGCAGGGGACATGTAAGGGACGTAACATCCCTCCCCTCCACCTTCAGATCTCTTTTTCTTCAAAAGAGATCAAACATCTCTTGTTCCATTAGCCACTGTTGGTGCCCGAGCTCGACTACTTATTCTTTAGTCCTTAGAAAGCCTCGTTTTGACCGTGTGGCGTGTATCCAGCTTGGACAGTTTGATCCAGAGTGTGGCTTGTATCCAGCCTGGACAGTTTGATCCAGAGTGTGGCGTGTATCCAGCCTGGACAGTTTGATCCAGAGTGTGGCGTGTATCCAGCTTGAACAATTCGGTCCTGAGAGTGGACTATGGTTTTTCTCCGGCCGGGCACCAAGCTGGTGGTCTGACTATCTCAACCTATAATGATACATGTGAGAAGCCACAATAAAAAAAATTAATCAGCATAATCATTCTATACTGCATCAGTAATACCTTTCTCAAACATTTCTCAATATAATCACATTATAATGCCCCAATAGTAAATTCCTTAACATAATCATACTATCTCCAACAATGATAAATTTCTCAATATCATATACACTAGTTGTCGTAAAACACTCTTGATAGATTGTTTGCTACAAAGTTCTCAGTTCCCTTGATATGTTTCACAGTACAGGCTAATTCCTGTAGTGCAAGGGTCCATCGGCAGATGCGTACGTCGCCATAGATGGTCATCTTTCCTTAAAGGCGATCAAACTGAGTTCCCTTCTCGATAGCCGTTTTAACTACATCAATCATCTCCAGCCCATAATCATCATACACAGCTTCTGTACAAAAAAACAAAGAAAAATTAACATTGATTGAATAAATTATCTTAACAAAAACTTACCAAGGACACCACCTTTGTAAGGATACGCCTCCAAATTTCGTGTTTTACCTCACTCTCATATGAGAGTTTTTAAGCAGGGAAAAATTTCCTAACATATCACGCTGAGCTGTGGGACACACCCGTGATATGTGACCAACACCACCGCAGCAATAACACTTGAGATCATCTGACCGTCGATGTACATTTGCAGTCGGCCAGTTGCTCGCTCTACTGGTCGCGTTGGGACAGTTTCGTTGTATGTGGCCTGGCTTTCTACACCTATAACAGGCGCCTGTATCTATATCCATACTGCACTCTTTGGCAATGTGACCTTGTTCATTGCATTTGTAGCACCGATAAGGTCTTTTGTTGTTTCCATACTCCACAACAGCTCTTTTATCTGACCTTTTTCTCCAAGGAAAACCGCTACTACTATCGCTATGACAATCCCTGGCATAGTGTCCATAACGTCCACATGTGAAACATTTACTGCTCAGGCTGACCTTCCCAATACCATGCATAGGCTGTACACCAGCTAGTCATGCCTGCCGTTTACCTGTTTCGTTCCTGTCCCGTCTAGAGGTGGGACAGACTCCCGCTATATGATTAACTCCCCCGCATGAGTAGCACTCAACTTCTTCCGTGGAAGGGCAAGTGTGGCGTCCTGGAGATCGCGGTGTCTTGTTTTGCCAGGGTATCCTCTCTGCTGTAGAACTTGCAGCGACGTACGGAGGGGTTTGGTGTACTGGCCTCGTCACTCTAGCGTTTTGAGTGCTCTTATAATTGTCAATAACTTTGAGATTATCTTCCACACTTACCTTAGCAGCACCATTCAGCCTCTCCAACAGATCACACGTGACAACCGATTTTAAACGATCAACTATCAGGAGGTTCACCAAGTCCTCAAACGTTTCTTTTGTCTCCGACTGCCGGACCCACGCTCTCAAAGCGGCTTCTGTGTTGACTGCGAAGCTTCTCATGTCGTCGTGTGTTGGTACCAGCTGGTGGAATCTGACCCTATACTTTTCCTCGTTGAAACCTGCGTGCGTGAATAACTTTACCTTTACTGACTCGAAGTCATGATGCAAGTTCAGTCCCGTCTCAACGAGGAAAGTCTTCAGTTGTCCACTCATCTTGTCCGTCAGAAGGAGCGACCAGTCCTTGGGGTCAATGCCTTGTCTCTTTGCTTGGCTCTCAAAATGCCTCACATACGCACCCAGGTCTTCGTCCACCGTCATCGCCGCCACATCCCTCAAGCGGGGTACAGGGTTACATACCTTTGCTACAACCTCGACCTTCGCATCTTCCACTCTCCTCAACTCTTCCTTTACCCACTCCGCTAAACTGTCATCGGTCAGCCCGATGAGCTTTCCCTCCTCCTTCAAGTCACTTATTAGCTGTCTTCTGGCACTCCTGGTAGTCGCCATACTAAGCGGACGAGCCCCCAAATGTTGGGTTCTGGAATCTAGGGTATATATATATGTAGCGACAAACAAAGACAACTAACACTATATAAATATAATAATAACAATAAGATGTTTAATATAAATGTATACAGTAATAAGAATAATAAAAGAGCAAATGGAGTCTACAACATAAAATAACAAGATACTCAACGTCTCCCCGTCCACAGCCACAGCACAACTTCACATCCAGATCTCAACCCCACGTTCCACGTTCCACGTCCACAGCCACACTACAACCAACTGATTCACACACTGGCACACGCTCTGACACCCGTCACCTGACACACCTCACGTGAACACCTCTCGCTCCATGTAAACACACTCAACCAAGGGATACAACTATACACCAAAGGGAGGGTACCTGTCGTTCCAGCACACAACACACACACACACAAGCAGGGGACATGTAAGGGACGTAACAATCATCACTACAAAACCAAATCAACAACACAGGACCCGCTACATCATCACTACAAAACTCAACAACACAGGACCCGCTACATCATCACTACAAAACCAACTCAACAACACAGGACCCACTACATCATCACTACAAAACCAACTCAACAACACAGGACCCGCTACATCATCACTACAAAACCAACTCAACAACACAGGACCGCTACATCATCACTACAAAACCAACTCAACAACACAGGACCGCTACATCATCACTACAAAACCAACTCAACAACACAGGACCCGCTACATCATCACTACAAAACTCAACAACACAGGACCCACTACATCATCACTACAAAACCAACTCAACAACACAGGACCCGCTACATCATCACTACAAAACCAACTCAACAACACAGGACCCGCTACATCATCACTACAAAACCAACTCAACAACACAGGACCCGCTACATCATCACTACAAAACCAACTCAACAACACAGGACCCGCTACATCATCACTACAAAACCAACTCAACAACACAGGACCCGCTACATCATCACTACAAAACAAACTTAACAACAAAGGACCCGCTACATCATCACTACAAAACAAACTTAGCAACTTGTGTTTCCGTAGACACTTCCATTTCTCATAAAACTGCTAATCCAAACGACTTAACTTTAATACTCAGAAATTCAGGTCTAATTTGGGGAGGGGGGCAAATTCGATAGTTCGACCTTGGCACAAAAATTGATCGTTACTCCTTTTTGTTACCTTCATATAGTTTATTTAATATAATCAAAGTTGTTAATTATTACGTACTTATTAATAAAGAAAATTACACATTTTTGCGCCCCCCCCCTTATGGATAGCGCCCTAGGCGACCGCTTAGTTCGCCTTATAGGTAGCGCTATGGGCGACCGCCTAGGCCTCCATCCCAAAACGTAATTATTACTATTTGGAAATTCCATACATCACTGTAAGGAAAATAAAAAATAATAGACAAAGCCTGACTAGATAAAGTTACCTTCCATGATAGATTTTTCATGACAACATGGGGATTTTTTAAAGGATAGTAAACTGATTATGCAAACAAATATAAAATAGAAATAAAATGTCAAAATTTATGAATAGAAATAAAATATTTAAAAAAAAAATTAATTCAATTTTTAATCATGTAAAATGTGTATAAAACGATTCCACCTTTAGAAATGTTGTTTAAAGCTCAAAATGATAAAAGATAGTCAAATAACAAAGAATAATTTTCATATAGTGAGATGTACTTACATGAACGTTGCTATATTTATATTAACTTTGATGTATATCTTTTTTTTTTTAAATAAAAAAAAGTAATAGTAATTAATTTACATTTAAAGATAGATTTATCATAACGCACTTTTTGTACGCTCCGTTCCTCAAAAGTTATTAATATGCACAGACATTCGGCAATAATAATAATTTTAATATAGCGACTAAAGCGTTTACATTAACTATATAGCTGAAAATAATGTATGTATGTTGTTTTTTTTAATATCGTTTGTGCACATAGAGTTCACATAAATTGATAGTGATTGAACCGTTTTGACTCATTGTTACATAGATCTAAAACACGCTAGGTAGCGTCAATATCTGGTCCAAAGATTCACTGGCTTTCACTGTCAATCGTAAACTTGACCGGCTCTTTAACGTGGCCATGTCATTCGTGAACAGCGAGTACACGGTCTTCTCCAGGTTGATCTCCAACAGCCAGTTACGTCAGTACTCGGCAATACATGCCAGGTTAGATTGTAACTTCACTCTCTGCTGAGCGATAGTTTTGTTTGTCCCCTGGACCCACGTCATGAGACCATCCGCTAATTACACCTTCCCAACATCCATCTCCGTATCGAGATCGTTGATACAGCATAGAAAGAGCGTGCAACACAGAGCTGATCCCTGTGGCAGACCATACTCGATCGTTATCAGATCAGATAGGTCAGTTCCTACCCTGGTCCTGATAATACAAGCGTCCAGAAAGTCTGTTGGTCACCGGTACATGTTCTTACAAACGCCCATTTGACGGAAATTTAATATCAATTTGGATCTCCATACCTTATAGTAGGCCTCTTTCAGATCGAAGGGCAGCACATAGGTGGTGACCTTTGTGTGGAAATAGCCAGTGATTTCCTTAATCAACTGAAGAACGGAGTCCACTGGCTGCCGTCCCCACCAAAAGCCCGCTTGACACGAGTCTATCAGTCTGTTATTTGACAAAAACCAAAACAAGCGTGCATTGACCAGCCTTTCCAAGAGCTTGCTGATGTTAGAGCAGAGGGAGAACGGTCTGTAGCTCTCAGGTGAGCCCAGATCAAGATCCGTGGCAATTTTCTAAAACAATTCATGGTATTTCAAGTTTATTTTTAAAAATTTCAAAGAATTGTTACTAAAATAATGTAGATTTAGTCATTTTTTTAAAGTAAAAAACTCAAAATAACCACGTTACATTTAGATCTTTAAATAACAGAGTGTGCATCATTATAATGTGCTCGCTTGGTCAGGTGTGTAGGGCTAACGGTCAGCCCGACCACAAAAAGAGAGAGGCGGTTTGTTATAGAAACACAAGTAGCGAAAAGTTGAGTAAATGTAATATAATGACGTCACGTTGATTAACCGAATTTATAATCGTTGATCGCTAGACAGCTACAATAAAAAGTTCGGTCTACAGCATCTTCAATTAAAAAAAAAAAAAACTACTGCCCGCGATCTCTGACTAATTTTGAAAAATGGCGGGTCAAAAAAGCCTTTAAAATTGAGGGGAAAGGTACACAGCGTCACGGCGCGATCACTCTTTCAATAAAAAACCATTTTAGATAGTCTTAGCTAACCGATTAAGAGAATGATAATTTAAAATTCTATTGATTCGATGTGATAAATAAAAGGGACTTAACTTAATTTCCATTTTATAAGGGAAACAACTACACATTCTTTTGTTGATTGACGTGTACCTAAACAGTAAAAAAAAAGTAAACAGTTATTACATTATTATATAAATTTCTAAAATTAACTTATACGTTCGTATGTATCGTTTAAAATATCAGTTTTGAGATACATATGTAAATAAATTGCTTTTGTATTCAAAATCGTTAGAACCATTCAAAGATGTGCCGAAACTTCTTACATACTTTGAGCTTGAACTTCTATTAACGTTTTCCATGTCCATATCTCAAATCAAAATATTTTATTTTTGATAACATATCTAAAGTAGAATCTTTAAAATCAACTAAAAAGAAATCACAAATAGCTGATATATCTACATTAGAGGTCGGCAACCATTTGAGGTGTAAGAGCCAAAAGATCAATTTACAATATCTCCTAGTTCTTAAAGAGTCACTAACATTTTTTTTAGTTTAATGGTATTTGATTAGGGTTAGGTAAATTGATTTAAAATAAATGGGTTTAAGTACGAAATAATATTTATTCATATAAAAACATAAGCATGTTTTCACAAGACATAATAAAGTATATAACTAGCTCTGCTAGGATTACACAATCAAATTATATATAATTATAACACTATTCCTACCTAATTGAGAAGCTAATAACTAAAAAAACCATGTCACACAAGTTAACCCAATGCACACTGACATATAAGACAATGCCTTCTGAAAAAAAGAAAATAAATAAAATTGAAAATATTGGAAAAAAATAAGTACTTCGGTAGAAGAAAGCATGGAACTACTGCCACAGGGCTGGCCACATCACAGTTGTGGAGGTGGTCCTAGTAACCAAGCAGCTGTCAGTATACACTCTACTCCACCTATTCTTAGTATTTTTATCTTGTCTAAAAATCTTTTTTTTACAGTATACTATTTTTTTATAAATTATAAAATTAAAATAATATAATGATTATGGAAAAGGCGAGCCGCATCCTTACATCAAAAGAGCCGAATGTGGCTCGCGAGCCGTCCCCTGCTTTACATTGAATGTAAATAATTCAAACAATAGCGCAGACTCGACATCTCTCAACAAAAGTAAAAGAAATTCTTGAAGTTGAAATGAATCTGCTAACATCGATTTGAAATCTGAAGAAAAAAAGAATTCTAACGTGACGAATACTACACTTCCTTCTGCTCATGATTACCTTGAATGAGAAAATACACCTGTTTTTTTTAAAAATGTGTTAGATAGTAAAGAATTAAATCGGAATCAGCTCTAAAAACGCCTAGACAATGTCAATGCAGATCAACAATAACAGATTTCATCTTATGAACCAGTTACATATTCAGACATTAAAGTTGTTGACAATGAAGGAAGGAAACGCAAAAGCTTATAAAGTGCATAAACAAAATATACAAGATTCAAGTTAACATTGACATTTTAATATATATATATATATATATATATATATATATATATATATATATATATATATATAGACAAAGAACAGAACACGAAAACAGACTAGTAGCAACGCCTATTTATAAATCAACCATTTGAAAATATACGAATAAAATCAGAATTTATTTTTTTAAAAATACACTGACATCGAGTTACAAAATAAATTTCAAGAAAAGCTCAAATGATGTGCAAGAGTTTGTCTACCTTGGCAGCAAGATCAGCAAAACGGGAAGCACCGAGGAGGACATACGTGCTAAAGTTAACAAAGCCGCTGCGCTTTCACAGTCCTGCGACCCATATGGAAACATTCGGCCATCTCCATTACCACAAAAATTAGGATATTTAACTCTAATGTCAAGGCAGTTCTGCTGTATGGAGCAGAGACATGGAGAGTCTCCAAAGCAAGCACAGCAAAGATACACACCTTCATGATATTAGACAGATATTGAAACTGAGATGCCAGGACAAAGTGCCGAACATAGAATTATGGAGGGAAGCTAGGCAGGAGCCTTTGGGTGTGCAAATAAGAAGGAGGAAGTGGCGCAGGGTGTGTCACACTGTGATGACCGTTGTGTGGAAATAGCCAGTGATGTCCTTAATCAACTGAAGAACGGAGTCCACTGGCTGCCGTCCCCACCAAAAGCCCGCTTGACACGAGTCTATCAGTCTGTTATTTGACAAAAACCAAAACAAGCGGGCATTGACCAGCCTTTCCAAGAGCTTGTTGATGTTAGAGCAGAGGGAGAACGGTCTGTAGCTCTCAGGTGAGCCCAGATCAAGATTTAGGCGAGAACTTTGTAAATGACCAATAAAACAATTACAAGAGATAGCAGACACAATATTTAAATCACGCTGTGGGTGTGGCAGTTGATGGAACATCCACAGTTTTATCACAGAGTTTACCTAATACATGATATTGAGAAAGTTAACTTTTATAGTAGTTATGTAGTACCAGAAGGGTCATACAACGGAAGAGGAACAGATATGATATTTTATACTGCAGGTTAGTCATGAGATCAATGAGGTCTAAAATAAAATACAAGATATTGCTAGTCTGTTTTCAAGTGTCAGAAAAGTTAGCACATGTCACTATGTAGGAGATGCTTATACTACAATCAATTAAAGTATAAAACTAAAAGGTGAGTTATTGGCTGTAAAAAATAAATCAGCTACAATCAGAGGGGATGGAGAAAATGTTACATCTAACCCAGATCATAGCTGTTTTTTGTAACACACAAAAAAATATCACGAAGAGTGAAAGCAACAAAGAAAAGAAACGAGAGGTATCGAATAATAATAGTGACAAAAAATGTGACATAGTATGCAAATTTAAATCCATCCAAAACATTTTAAATCCAACATTAAATAGAGAAGAATGGCTGACAATAAAACAAACAATATAACATTAGCTCTCAACTGCTCGATATTAAACCAATAGGAGAATAAAACAAAATAAATAAAAATAATACGGTTGCAATTGTCACACTTATTAAAGACAAGGAAATTGATCAGACTAATGTCTCTGTGCTAAGCTCACCGATTAAGAGAAAGACTCATACTAGAATTATATTGTACGAGCCGACCCACGGCATATCATATGCCACTATTTAGTTGTTGTTTTTTTCTACTTTTCAGTAATTCATAATTTGTGAATTCGACAGTACCAACGCTGACACTGAAAATATTTCTTTAAAACACTATAAGTAGCTCGTTAAAGACCATAAACCCCACCCCCCTTCCTTCCCCCCCCCCCCCAACGTTTAAAATCGTTTCAAACTAAATTATCTGCCCCTAATAGCCGTCACTAAACCCGACTCCACGATGGTAAACATAGCGTGAACCACAGCTCACTAAGTCCATGTAGGGGTGGGGATGGTAGGGAGCGCGTTTACAGCTTGTTTTCTAGCGTCTCCCAGAAGAGAATTATATGTATATATATAGATTGTTGCGAGGTTATAAAAGAAGGGGACTTAATTTAATGTACATTTTATAAGGGAAACAAACTTAAACACTTATTTGCTTATTAAAGTGTACCCAAACAGTTCAAAAACAGCATACATCTATTACACTTTTGTATTAATTTTCTAATATGAACTTATAATTTCAAATATATATCGTTTAAGTAAAAAGTTTCGATTTAAAAATAAAATAAATTGCAAATGTATTTTAATTCGTAAGAATCATTACACAATAATATATAATCTCAAATATATTTTCTGCCAGATCTTCGATCAAGGGCTGTGAGACCAATGCTTGTAGTTCGTATTATTTTAATTTTAGAAAATAACAACTCAAATAAAAATGTTGAAACCACATGTCAAACATCTTAACAAAATATTCAAGAAACTAGGAAACACATTTATTAATATTGTACATAAGTTCGGAAAGAAAAGCAAACTTTTGCGAATATATTAAAAACCACCAATCAAGCGGCCATAACAAATAAAGCAATTACACTTAATTAACACGAATAGACAAACAACAGAATACGAAAGCAGACTTGTAGCAACGGCTATTTATATATCCACCATATGGAAATACAGGAATACAATCAGATTTTATTCTAAAAAATACTCTGACATCGAGTTAAAAGAAATATTTCAAGAAAATCTAAGACAAAGCTAAGACATTGTAATTAATAAACATATAGACGTCTAAATTATATAAGTGTTACTTAAGCTTTTCCTTACTATAATTTTTCAGGTACGTAAGTTGCACAATTGTAACTTAAAAAACAAAAAATATTGCTTAATAAGTTTAAAGTTTAATGCATATGTGCATTTGCACTATTTTGTTTATTTATATCAGATTTATGGTTGTATACGGACAACCATATGTGACAAAATAAAAATTAAAGATTAATAAACCACACACTTGGTGAAATTCATTAAAAGAAAACATACGTTAATATTTAACACTATTGTTTAATGATAAATATTCTACTCCCTTTAATATAAAATAAATGTATGTTAAAAAATGCACAGTTTCCTATTTATATCGCCTATGCTAGGGAAAAAACTCTTACAACATTTGTTAAAGTCAACACATGAAGGTCGCCAAGAGGAAACATACATTTATGTTAAAAAAATATGTAAACATGTTAAGTTTTAGTATGCACTTTGGAATGCAACGATTGTTTTTTTTTTTTCTGATGGGATACATTTTAAAATTTAAATAATCATAAACAAAATGCCAGGGCTTTGCAACAACTTTTTGTTCATAAGTAACTGTATTCATCTATAATTAGTGGTTGTGAGGGTTCATTATTGGAATTAAAATAATACTTTATTCTTAACATGAATAAATGCAATTGTAATCAATAATATTTAGTGTTTGCTAAATAAAATCCACGAACGGGTTGCACCTGTATTGTTTTTTTTTTTAAAAATGGAAGTTGATAGGCACATGTCTAAAAAAACAGGTACACAAATGCTATCATTTGCGCTTCGTACAGAATAATATAATTATATATATATATATATATATATATATATAAATATATATATAATTATATATATATATATAAATATATATATATATATAAATATATATAATTATATATCTAATATATAAAGCTCATTTCTGTAACGCATATGTTTGTCGTTGGCATTTCTACGGATTTAAGTGTTAGATCAATTATCGTGCGCGTTTGTCTAAATTTATAAGTTAAAAAATTACTATTAAAGTGTTGGGAAATCATTTTCATTTTTCAAATTATAGTAATAATTGTCGGCATGTTCATTAAACACAAGTTTTAAAAAAAATATCATCTTTTACAAAAATTCTAATTATGTTTTTATTTAGTCCTATAGCGCTTACTTCCCTTTGATAAATTAGGCAAAACACAATTACTTCCCTTTATGAAACCATTGCATTAGTTGAAAAGCATTTACTTTTTAATTACTTTGTTTTGGTGTTGGGAAAAAAATAATTACATAATTAGCGGGGATTGATCAAGTCCAAATGTTTTAGGTATTTTACGGATAAGCTTGGAGTATTATAATTGTTCATTAAATTGAAACAGGCGCGTTCGTTTAAGTGAGTGCAAAAACTATGAATAAGTTGGGGTACTATAGTCGTTTATTAAGCTAAAACAGGCGATTCTGCCCCGGGCGTTTATGTTCGCGTTAGTGTTTTCTTTGTGTTTAGGTGGGTTTGCGTTAGTGGTTGCGTTTTGATTTGGTTCGTTTTTGTTCTTTCTTTTTTCGTTTTTGTTTTTTTTTGTTTGGGTTTGTATTTGTGTTTTTGGTTGGTTTTGCGTTTGGATTGGGTTTGTTTTCGTTTGCTTTTTCGTTGTTTTTTTTTTGGTATTGGTGTTTGTGGTTGGGTTTGTTGTTAGGTTTTTGTTTTCGTTTGTTTTTTCTTTGTGTTTGTATTGGTGTTTGTGGTTGTGGTTGGGTTTGTTGTTAGGTTATTGTTTTCGTTTGTATTTCTAATTGTGTTAGCGTTATGTTTGCGTTTTGTTGTTTTGGTTGGTTGTGGTTTGGGTGGGCAATGCCGGGTTTATGATGATTACTAAACACACAGGTAATGGTCTTTAACGGAAAGGTTTTTCACAGAAGCCAGAGCAGGGCCTGGCCGGGACGGCTAGTATAATTATATTAATACTAATAGTTTCGCTGTCTGTCTGTCTATCTATCTATCTATCTGTCTGACAAGAACGCTCTAGAGAAAACACAAGCAAAATAAAAACATGCATAGTAATTCGAAAAACGAAGTATGACGCGGTCACATTTAGCATAGAGTAGAACATAATCTCAAACCAGAGAGTGCACACAGTAATATGACGTCATTGATTCTCGCGTAAACATTGAGAAAAAGGAAATTTTGTCTAATCTAAATGGTTTGCGTGAAGAGTTTCTTGCATATAATTCTTCGGGTAGGGGCGAAGCCCCACCCCCCGCGTAAGAACGTCTGAGCCCCCCCCCTCCCCATCTCAAAAGAAACTTCTTCATCGATACTCTATAATAAAATTACCGCCTAATTAATGTGTCTAATCTAAAAAGTGGTTTTCTTGCAATTTTTTAATGCAATTCTTCGGGTAGTGGCTAAGCGCGACACCAGTGTTTCTTTCAGACTTTTTCCTCCCCGGAGAGGGGTGGGGGTACTTGAAATTTTCGGTGGCGGGGGTAGAATTTTCGGGGAGGGGGCGGACACTGGAAAAAGTATATAATTATATTTCGTTGAATGGGACGGTAGACATGTTTTTGGGGGTGGGGGTGGGTGGGGGTGGGGGTGGGGGTAGGGGTGGGTTGGGGGTGGGGTGGGGGGGTGGTGTGTTTTGGGGGGGTGGGGGGGGTGGGGGGGTGTGTGGGGGGGGTGGGTTGGTTTTAGTTTAGAGAAAAGAGACAGCACTATCAACCTAGCGCCCGGTGTATCCTTCCTCAACGGGCCATTTTTCTCGTATATAAATAAACATGTTAGCAATTATGTGTAAGGGAGGCAACTTACATACAATACTTTTAATTAAACATATATAGTATAAAGATATATTTAAATCGACTAAATTTTTGAATATCAATTACGTGGACATATTGCAATTTGTGTTGATTACGATCTTATAATATATAACTATTTTGTTAAAACAAGCTATATACAATTAAAATTATATCAAAATAGTAAAACTATCATTTTATTCAAAAACCATGTGTTCATCAAAATGTTTTGCTTAGTGCATATATTGTTTGTGTTACCCTAAAATTAATGTACAATAAATGAAAAATATTTTATAAAAACCAATGCATTTTCTTAAAAAAACAATTGTTTTACTTTCTTATTTTTAGTGCACAAAGTATCACTATATATTTTGCATGTATAGTCTAACTTATAGTGAAAGATAACTTTAAAAATTTCAAATTGTAGGCCTAAATGATTCGTTTTAAAGTTTAATAAACAAGTAACTCTTTAATTTTTGTTTTAATCTGATCTGTAACTGGCGATCAGAACTCTAAATGACAGTTATCTGACTCTTCTTAAGGTCCGTGGTCAGCTCTCAGACAGCGTTTCTTCCAGACTGTTATTTCCGGGGTCATCATCATCATTCCTTTGTGGCCCCTGGGGAGCAAAGAGCTGCAACCACACATTTCCAGCGGACACGGTTTTGGGCTGCTCCCTTAATCTTTGCCCATTTGAGCCTAGCTGTTTTCGCCTCTTCTTCAACTGTTCTTCTCCATGTCTTCCTTGGCCGGCCCACCCTCCATTTTTCATGGGGATTCCAGTCCATAGCATGTTTTGCGATGCTTTCTTTTTCTCTTCTTAACGTGTGTCCGATCCATCCCCTTGATATCTTTCTGTATTGGCTGTTGCTTTAAAATGTGCTACAGGTCTTTGTTTGATATTTTGTCTGGCCATCTTATTTTTAGTATATACCGTAAGCATTTGTTTACGAATGCCTGTAGCCTATGAGTATTTGTCTCCGGGGTAGCACACTTAAATTATTTATTTTATTTTATTTGGGGGGGGGGGGCACTGGTAAAGGTATGCATTTTTATTTAAATTTCCATTTCATTCGGGAAGGGGGGGGGGTAGACTTTTTACGTTGGGGGGGGGGGGTGAGATAGTGGGAACGACTCTAAATGTGAGAAGTACTCGAACAGACGATTTGTCAAGTATGAGAAATGCTAAAATATACATTTTCCTAAGTTTGAGAAATTCTTGAACAGACATTTCGCCTAGTAGATATCACTAAAGACCTGACTTGGATTATCGATGGTATAATTCATTTACTTGACAAATTGTATTGATATATATGGTTTATGTTTCACCACATGTTCTCTTATATATTTTGAATAGTGTAGTGAGAATAGTTATGTTAATTATCAGATGTGTTGTTTTGTGTTGTAACACAATCCAATTGAATATTGTCTTTAAGTTTTAATGGAGCGTCATTTGACGTGTTGTGTTTCCTTCCACACGAGGTAATTTAGTTCAAATGAAAACATAAAGTGGCTGTCATAATTTGTACTTTGTCGATTGAGTCAAACATTTCAAATATTTGATTGAAACGCTGTTTTATCCTTAGTTAGCGTTTTAGTCTAAATTAGGACTTTATTAGTGTTTTCATTAGTTTTCATTAGAAATCAAATCATTGTCATAGTAACGGTTAGACCAAGGAAGTCTAAAAGAAAATACAAGATATTGCTAGTCTTTTTTTAAGTGTCAGAAAAGTTAGCACATGTCACTATATAAGAGATACGTATACTACAATCAATAAAAGTATAAAAATGAAAAGTGCGATATTGGCTGAAAAAATATATCAGCTACACTCATAAGCGCTGGAGGAAATGTTACATCTGACCCCCAATGTAGATTTTGTTGTAACGACAAAAAATCATAAACAGTGAAAGAACAAAAAAAACAACAACAAAAACAATAAAAAATAATGTTAATACTGACCAAAAATGTGACATAATGGGCACATTTAAATCCATCCGAAAATATTTTAAATCAAACATTAAATAAGAGAAGAATGACGGACAATAAATCAAACAATATAAGGTTACCTCTAAAATACTTCATATTAAAAGAATAGGAAAATAAAACAAAACAAACATGAATAATAATGTTGCAATTGTTCGTCGTAATTATTCTCTACACTCTTCACACTTAATAAATAAAATAACATTGATCAGAATTATGTATCTGTGCTAAGCTCACCGATTAAGAGAAAGACGTATAGGCCTATTAGAATTCTATTGCTTCGATGCTATAAATAAAGGGGACTTAAATTAATTTACATTTTAAAAAGGGAAACAACTTCCGCATTCTTTTGTTGGTAAACTCTACGAAAGCATTACAAGAACAATATACAACTATTACATGTTTATAATTATTTTCTAATAACAAGTTATACATTTCGTAAATGTTTTAAAAGAGATAAATTTGTATATACAAAATTTAACTAAATTGCTTTTGTATTAAAATCCAAAGAACCATTTAAATATGGTATATATTTTGTCATATACTTTAAGCCTGTTAAGTAATGATCCAAATAGTGTGTTTTGTACCAATGAATTAAATTTTGGAAAACTTATAAGTAATTAACGTGACATCACTTGAAACAAAAATGATTTTAATTTGGATTCAACTGTTTATATAAATTATTTGCATGTTCTTGTGCTTATGCACTTATGTTTGGCTTTTTTTGGCTTGAAAAAAAAGTAAAAAAATTACTGCATGTAGATGTATGCTATAATTGTCCTTCTAGAGCAGGGGTTCCCAACCTTTTTTTACTCTAGAGCACATTCTAAAATATCGGTAGGGTGGCGAGCACCACCTATTTTAAATCGACAAGCTCCTTCCAGAGGCGTAGCGACCCTTCCGGTCACCCGGGGACAAAACTTTCGATTTGCACTCCCCCCCCCCCCCCCCCCCCCCTCAAATTATCGATTTGCACACCCCCCCCCCTCAAACTTTCAATTTCCATCCCCTTCAGCCTTTCAATAATGTTTATGAAACAAATTCTGTCTCTGTCGAATAGTGAGAGGCGGGCACATACGAATCTGTTCTAGAGTAGAGTATTAGTCGACAGTATTGGGTAAAACAACTGAAGAAGAACATATAGTAAATTCAGAGGCGTAGCGACTTTCCTCTTGAACTTTTGATTTGCACCGCCCCCCCCCCCCCCACACTCAAACTTTCAATTTGTTTTTCCAACCCATTTTGGTGCCCCCCCCCATAGGTCGGCGCTTGGGGCATATCTGCCCCCTGCCCCCCCACCCCCCTCGTTACGCCTCTGAGTAGATTTAATATTGGAGTTAGTTATGAGATCAGGGAAGTCTAAAAGAAATGACCAGATATTGTTATTTTGTTTTCAAGTATTAGAAAAGTTAGCAGATGTATCTCTAGCTTCAGGAGCTAACTATACAAATAAAAAAAGTGACCAGAAATAATAATAGTAATAAAAAAGCCAATGGACAGCCTAACTTACGTAGACATATTATCAAACGACTGATCAGTCGGCACAATATTCTACAACTCAAGTACGGCCAAGCAGATACTTGATATTTCTCGGCTGTTGTTCACGTAAAAGAACTAAACAACACCACCAAACATCACGGACTTTATACATTAGAATTCACCATCTACAGGGAAGACAATGTCAGCGGCACCCTCAGATGTCCTACCCCCACCCCACCCACTCAACAGCGACACAATCATAAAGGCCCTAAGAAATCTTAGCAAACTAGAACCCACTGTCAACTCAATGGCCTACACCAACAACCAAAGCTTCACAATTTTTCGGACAATTCATCAACCTTTACACACTACTTAAAAATCAATTATAAAGAACACCAATAAACAATGTATTTGCTATTCCTGTAAGACGACACATATGTGAAAGGTGTGGGTCAAACAAACATTAGACTCAAAAAAAAATCATGAAAAGTGGAGGAAACAAAAAAAAAAATTAAATGATAATAGTGATCAAAAATGCAAAAAAAAAAGGATATAATGTAAATCCACCCAAAAACATTTCAAATCAAACATTAAATAAACGATAACGGCGGACAACAAAACAAACGGTAGAACATAACGTCTAAACTACTCCATATTAAATGAATAGGAAATAAAACAAAGCAAACACGAATAATACTGTTGCAATTATTTGACGTAATTATTCCATATACACTCTACACATTTATTAAATAAAATGAAATTGTTCAGACTCATATCTCTGTGCTGCTCTCACATATTAAGAGAAAGACATATTAGAATTATATTGTTTCGATGTTATAACTGAAGGGGACTTAACTTAATTTAAATTTTATAAGGGAAACAACTTAACAATTATTTTGTTGATTAACGTGTACCTAAACAGTACAAATATGGTATATATCTATTACATCATTGTATACATTTTCTAATTAAAAGTCATACATTCGTATCATTTATGAGATAAGTTTCGATATAAAAATGGAATTAAATTTATTTTGTATTTTAAAGCATAAGAACCTTTTAAAGATGGTATATACTTTGTCATATACTTTGTTCCTGATCTTCCATAACGATCTGTACACTTTTCATTTTTCTTTAAAATTGTTGTAATTATAATTATGTTTATAACGAAAGCTATGTTAGAAATCGAAAGTTTGAAATCAGCACCAATGTCACGAATAGTCACACTTTCTTATATTATACTTTTTCCAATTATCCCTTGGGTTAGGGTCAAGAATTCATCATCATCACCATAATCACCAATTCAGCTATTTAAGCTACCGAACAAAGACTAGATATATCAAGTCATCCTCTAGCCACACCAGACCTCCATACTTTTTCTAATGTTGGATAAATACATCTGTCAATCTTATAAGTTATATTCCAAGATAAAAAAAAACAATATTGAAACAAAACATAGATTTCTTTTTTTTTTTTTTTGTCAAATAAAATTTAAATGGAGTTGATTATTAATTATTAGGTACTTATTAATAAAGAAAATTACACATTTTTGCCCGAGCCCCCCCCCCCCCCCCCCTCCCCCTCCCCTCCGTATGGATAGCGCCCTAGGCGACCACCTAGTTCGCCTTATAGTTAGCGCCGGCCCTGCATACATGACCCCCATCCCAAAACGTAAGCATAATTATTTGGACATGCCATAGATCACTGTAAAGAAAATAAAAAATAGAAAAAAATAGTAGTAAAAAAACATTAAAAATATGCAGTAACTGATGCACTTTATCCATATAAAAAAACAAAATGACTGTAAACACTATAATCGTGAAAATAGCTAAGATAATAGACATACTATTCAAATTACATAGTGGGTGTGGCAGTTGATTGAACCGCCACCGTTTTATCACAGAGTTTATCTAATGAATGATATTGAGAAAGATTACTACGAGTTGATGTATGCTTTGATTGTCCTTCTAGAGTACCAGTCGACAATATTTGATTATACAACTGAAGAGGAACAGATAGTAGATTTAATACTGGAGGTTAGTCATGAGATCAGGGAAGTCTAAAAGAAATGACAAGATATTGTTACTTTTGTTTTCTAGTGTTAAAAAAGTTAGGAGATGTCACAATATAATATGTTGCTTTTCCTTCAGGAGCTAACTATACATCAATCAATTAAAATGTACGACTAAAAAGTTCGTTATTGTCTGTAAAAATATATCAGCAGCAACCAGAACAGATGGAGAACATGTTACATCTAATCCAGAACATAGCTGATTTTGTAAAAAAAAAGTTAAGAAGAGTGAAAGCAACAAAGAAAAGAAAAGAGAAATGTAAATTTCATAATAGTAACAAATAAACCGGGAGTGATCTCCCCTAAACTTTCTCGAATATTCTTATATAAAATAACAGGGGATGGGAACTCGGGCTATAGACATGATTTTAATCCATTTTAAATACTTAAAGTTTTAAAAATAGAATAAAATCTCGTAGACAATTAATTGCACACCAAGTGAACGCCTTATTAAAAAGCGCATAATAGTGCGCAATATTATTAGTACTTTTAAAATTTACATTCGTTTTTTGAGAAATCGGAAGTAGCGTAAAGTACTACTTCCAGTCAACGGAAATTACTCAAAATTTAACAGAAGGTAGAGAATTAGATCTTTTACTTACAAGTGAAATTTCATTTATCTATCTGAAATAGTACTCAAGTTATAGGCTTTTGAAAAATTCAAAGTAGGAAAAGTACCACTTCCGGTTATTGGAAATCGCTCAAAAGTTGATACGTATCTACGATTTTGATACAATACTTATATATGAAATTTCATCAACCTAGCTGTAACGGTACTCAAGTTATCATGTTTACACACGGACAGACAGACACACAGACAGACACACAGACAGACACACAGACATACGGACAAGATTGCAAAATTATGTTTTTCCGTATCAGTGAGGTGTAAAACGTCGAGATTTGTAAAAATCTCGATTTTTTTTTGCACGATTACAATACTTTCTCTATACTTCGTATATACGAGAAAGTAAAAAGTGAGATAATGTGTAAATTTAAATCCATCCAAAACTATTTTAAATCAAACTTAAAATTAGAGAAGAATGGCGGATAATAAAACCAACAATACAACATTAACTCTATACTACTCGATATTAAACGAATAGGAAAATAAAACAAAACAAACATGAATAATACCGTTGCAATTGTTTCCGTAATTATTCTCTACACTCAACACATTTATTAAATAACATAAAATTTACTACACTCATATCTCTGTGCTACGCTCACCAATTGAGAGAAAGACTTATATTAGAATTATATTTTTTTGATGTGATAAATGAAGGGGACTTAACTTAATTTACATCTTATAAGGGAAACAACTAAACTTTCTTTTGTTGATCAACGTGTACCTAAACAGTACAAAAACAGTAAACATATGTTACATTATTATATTATTTATTTTTAATAACAAGCTTTACCTTTGTTTATATCATTAGAGATAAGTTTTAATTTGAAAATGAAAATAAATTGCTTTTGTATTTAAAATCGTAAGAACCATTCAAAGATAGTACATACTTTCTTACATAGGTTGAGCGTGGACTAAAATCTATAGTAACGATTGACATACATGCAAAGCATATTATTTTTTATAACGATTGACATACATGCGGAGCATATTATTTGTTATAACCAATCTTCCTTTCCCTACACCTCTTCCAAGACAGGGGTCGGCAACTTTTTGAAGCGGAAGAGCCAAAAGTTACAATGTTCAAAATTTCCCTGGTTTTAAAGAGCCACTAACATTTTTTTATTTCAAATATTTTATTATTTTATTAAGATTATTAGTATTTGTGCAAGGAGCTGGAGAGCCGCATCTTGATATCAAAAGAGCCGCATGCGGCTGATGAGCCACAGGTTGCCAACCCATGTGCTAATGGATGATAATGTGGTTGGCGTTGAAATATCACTTTCTGTTCATATTACCAAGTTTAAGTGTAAGACTGAAACGTTCGTTATTGGCTGCATCAATCAGAAGAGATAGATACAATGTTACATCTAACCCAGACCATAGCTGTTGTTGTAACAACAAAAATGATAAGGAGTGAATGCGGCAAAAAAAAAAAAATGAAAATAAAACGAGAACTATCAAATGATAATAATGAGAAAAAAAGACCTAATGAGTTGTTGTTACTTAATTAAAACCATTATGAGAACATGCTTTTAATAAACACATAAATGTCTAAAATACAATATAATGTCTAAATGTTTAAAAAATACCCTGACATCGAGTAAAAGAAATATTTTTAAAAATATAAGACATTCCTATGAAATTGTACTTAATAAACATATACATGTCTAAAATATATGAGTGTAACTTAACCTTTTCCTTACTATAATGTAATTGTTCACGTACTTAAGTTGCACATTTTAAACTTTTGTTTTGCGTTTGTTTAATATAGTATTGCTCTAATATTCTTTCAAACATTAACTAATACCTATTTATTTCTGAAGTTGTTTGTCTTGTGTTGCTTTGATTTCGTCTTTTTCGTCAGACTGTCTGTATAAGGTCACCAAACAATAGTACATACATAGGCACACATCAATCATACCAAACAATACAACATTATATACCTATTCTCTAGCTGCCAAAGACCATTGTTATTAATACCAAACGATACAATTTTACAAGACTTATTCTCTAGCCCTCAAATGCGCATGTCGATCATACTATCTAATTATTTAATAATGAAAACAGTGGCGTAGCTAGGATTTCGGGGCCCTATGCAAAAATTATCATTGGGCCCCTTCGTCAATCTGTAAAATGTGTATGTTATACGTCATAACTATGTATTTATATGGAGTTATTAAGCAATAAACCCTAACGTAAAGCACCTTTGATTGTATATGACGTTTATGTAAAAGCTAACTAACAAATTAACATTTAAAACTTAACACAGTAGTGTCGCAAGGCGGGGGCGGAGGTGTCACAATTTTGGGGTTACACCATGAAGAACAATCGTAAAATTTACTGTCAAAACTATGTTTTATCCAGTTAAAATAATAAAATATTCAGGAGAGTGGGTAACACTCCACCGGAAAAGCAAAATTCTTGGAGGGGGTGGGGGTGGGGTGACGCTCAATAAATGCACAAGGTGATACCGAACCTGGTAATGCCACTAACCAAACACAATTTTTTAAAAGTTGCTGACCTTTTGTTTACATTTGTTGTTTTCTTTCTTTCAAGTTTGCAATGATTAATATTTTCTTGAGGTCCATTTTAGCTGCTTTTGAATGTTCGATACTAAGAAAGGATAAGTTAATGACTTAAAGGGCATATCTAAAATTTGTTTCATAAGATCACCATAATGGAGAGATTCGGGGCGCCCAACAGTATAGGACAGGTGTCGGCAACCTTTTTTAGACGGAAGAGCCAAAAGTTACAATTTTCAAAATTTCCCAGTTTGTAAAGAGCCACAATTTTTTTTTCAATATTTTATTAATTGATTAGGAATAGGTAAATAAATTGTATTTATTATTTAAAATAAATAGCTTTAAATAAGAAATAATATTTTTCTATATAAAAACGTACACGTGTTTTCGACCAACTTGCTTGGATATCGGTTTGAATATCGTGTATTGGTCGTTTATGTCGTTTGGTTCTCACCAGGCTTATCTTCCACCCCAATGAACGCAGGGTAAACTCGTACCCAGCCGTCCAGTACCCGGCTAAACAGTAGGAAGCTCATAACTAAAAAACTACGTCACTCCCGTCAAATTAAAATGATTACCGACAAACAGGGAAATGCATTCTGAATAATTAATGCATACTGACAGGTAGAGGAATGCATTATGAATACAATAACATTCCACATTTAATATTCGGCACTTTGACAGTGGCAAACATGGAATTGTTGCCACGGGGCTGGTCACAACACGGATGTTGGGCTGGGTCTGGTGTCCAAGCGGCTGTCGTATACTTTCTAGTGCACATATTTGCACTGTTCTCTGATGAGTTTTATTCTTCTGTTTAAACTTGTGTTTCTTTACAGTAATATTTTTGTTATGAGTTTTGAAAATAAAATAATGTAACTATTAATATTTGTGCAAGGAGCTGGAGAGCCGCATCTTGACATCAAAAGAGCCGCATGCGGCTCGAGAGCCGCAGGTTGCCGACCCCTGGTATAGGATACTATAGTCAAAGCGTTTATTTTATAAAGTCATCGATCATTGTAGCTCTCCGTATACCATAGAAACATATATAGATAGAATGCAAATATAGGCGATATTGTTGCAATAAATTATTCAGTGACATAGATAAACCTAAGAAAACAATGTTTAAAGATAATGTCCCATTTAGTGTTACGTGTACTTGACAACTCATTGGTGCTGAAACAAGCAAACACATTTTTGCGGATAAGACGAAATCGACTAGATTCTAGTCATTAGAAGAATATAAACAGTTCTAAAAGACGTCACCTTTTTATTTCCCTTGTGTTAGGGGGGATAACAATTAGATATTTTTTTTACAAGTCAAAAAATGAAAGACACTAAGTCAAAACACATACTTTTATTAATGATTG
This sequence comes from Physella acuta, assembly GCF_028476545.2. NCBI lineage: Eukaryota > Metazoa > Mollusca > Gastropoda > Physidae > Physella > Physella acuta. The sequence continues at coordinate 2,055,496 of NW_026731661.1, forward strand.
TGACATAAATAAATAAGACATTTGTAAGAATATAATCATTTATTTCAGTTTTGATAAAATGTGTTTGAAATTTAAAATATTCTTAAGAAGAAACACCATACATTAATATTTTTAAAATGCTTTTAAGAAGTTTTATTCATAATAATTTATGATATGCTTTTGCATTTTTTACATGATTGTTGTATTGTATAATTACCGTACCTGCAGAGTTCTGCTTAGAACGCTATAGAACAGCTAGGGAAACGGAACTGCACGAACAAAGATTGCACTATAGATTCTTAGAGTGTGGTCTTTGCGTAGACAAAGGGTACCACAAAGACATATACACGCACTATGCAGAAAATCATCAAGAAGTAACACTGTATGACTGCCGAGATTGTACCGTATCCCTCCCTTTAGAGAGCATGAGGGTACATACAAGAGCACACCATGTGAATGTTCACCCCACGACTTGGTCATCGGTTGTAAAGAAACAAGGGAAATAATAGGTATCTTAGACGTTTTGTAAATGCTTATGTATAATTGAATGCAATGCCATGTATTGAACTATTTTAATATTTCATGTATGTATATAACCATGCAACCTACTCTTGCTGCCTCCCTGTGCGAACAGGGTAGACAGTAAGGAAAGAAATCTATTAAACGCCAGACGGCAAAAAAAAAAAAGATTACCGTATCTGCGGTTGGATTATCTTTATTCTATAGACACCACCTCGCGCTCTTGTATAATTATTATTTACCCTTTGTTTTTAAACCACTGTGAAAGCCGAGTCCTCTTTCTACTACAATCAAACTTTTCAAAGATAAGCAAACGTTCAAACCACTTCCATGTCTTATTTTCCTTTTTAAATAGTCAAATAGATGTGCTCTTTAGCTTCTTTTAATAGATTTGTACTAAGCAAATGAAAAAGCAACTATTTCTCTTAATTATTATTTTTTATAAAATACTTACTAAAGAATGACATAGTGCAAAAAGGAAATGTAGCCTATTTAAAATAATAATATAAATACAAATAAAACGTAAAAATAAACACAACACGAGACATCATTACTTATACCAAGCTTTCATGATTTATATTCTTTTGACCGACTAGGGTTTGATAGGTGTTATAGCAGAGATAATATAAAAAGGATTTTCACAAAACACACTAATGCCCTTACACTTACACACATGAAATTATGTAGTAATTTGTAATAATTGAAAAAAAAAACATTTTTATTTTGTAAAACCCGAACAGGTCAGCAATGAGTATCATATGTTCGTATTTTGTGTTTGTATATATATATATATATATATATATATATATATATATATATATATATATATATATATATATATAGCCTATATTGCTAAATGCGAACCATAACCACCAAATTATTTGATTGCCAAACAAATGCAAAATATATAACTATAAACAGATTATACTAAATATATAGATACATATGAAATAGCTTATAATATAATATAATATAATACAAAATAAATTAATAATTAATCGACACACAACTTTGTGAGATTTATTAAAAGCAGAAATAGAATATTTAATATGGTGTAGAAATAAGTATTTTAATCCCTTCCAGTGGCGTAGCCAGAACCGTCTCATGGAATATACACATAATACAACCAAAAACAATTAACGCAACATAATAAGTTTTGTAATCCTTGTAAAAAAACAATTTGACATAATGATTCTTAGAATATCAACTTAAGTCAAGCGAACTAGGGGAAATAATATCTTAATATAACTATGTATATTGCTACAAATTTAATTGTGAATGTCACAACAGATCAATAATTATTTTAGTATGTAATATAGTATTCGTTTTTACAAAAATATGTTGTCTACAATCATAAATAAATATTATTAATGCTAAAATATCACAGCATAATGAAAGTTTTTAGCGCAATTTCCATTCTGGAGAATTGCGTTTATTAACTCGTCATTTCTGGGAATGGATGGATGAATGTATGGATGTGTGTCCGCAGCTTTAAGTCGTATCTCCTCCTCAACGAAGCAATATCGATGACTAGTTACAAAAACAATTATGTTAAGCAAGTTACGAGAATGAACATAGGCCATAAAAATTCCGGGTTTCTTTCATGTATTTCCCGGAAAAGCCAAAAAACCTCGGAAAAAAACAGTTTTTGGCCCATATCTCGGCAACCAGACCACTTAGCGACTTGAAACATGCACCAATCGATTCCTGCTATAATTTAGAACAATATTGCTGAAAAAAGTTTTCAAAAATATCCTTTCGTTTGGTCACAAAACATTTTTTGAATTAATTAAAATTTGGACCGAATTAGTAGGCATTTTATGCAACCACACCACACGCGTCATCACGTTTTATAGCTGCGCCATCACGTTCAATATCTGCGACATCACGCTCGGTAGCTAGGCGCGCAATGGTTTTTAGTAATGTTGCTCTATTGTAAATAAAACATGTAAAATACTGAAAAAAAAATTAATAAAAAACGTTTTAATAACTAACCAATGGTTTTACTAACCCTGCTGTTGATTTACGCTACGACCGAGCTATTTTTAGATAACGTAAGGAAATTGCGCTAAAATTGTCACTAGACTTTTTTTTAATTACTTGTTTAAATTAGAGTTGTTATAAAATCAAACTTTTCTATTTAAATGAAAAACTTAATCTAATACGTGCAACATTTTGAATTATAGCTTCCATATAACTAAAGTATTGGACTTGCAGTTCCGATCACTCAGATGTATAATTAGCTACTGTTTTTTTTTTGTTCTTTAAAGATCAATTTTTTAAACATAATGATATGGTATGGGTTAGATCACTGTATTGATCACACACCACTTTACTGGTAATTGCAACAACAATATTTTCACAGTTTGTACCTGTTTCAAAAGCTATGATTCTGGCGGCTAGGTACTTTGATGCCTCATTACGCGATTTCCCAAATGTACTTAACTGATCAGTTCGGGTGGGTTGGGGGGGGGGGGTCAACTTCGTTCACCACTGTCCAGCCAATTTGAATCTCCATACCTTATAGTAGGCGTGTTTCAGATCGAAGGACAGCACATACGTGGTGAACTTTGTGTGGAAACAGCCCGTGATTTCCTTAATCAACTAAAGAACGGAGTCCACTGGCTGCCGTCCCCTCCAAAAGCCCGCTTGACACGAGTCTATCAGTCTGTTATTTGACAAAAACCAAAACAAGCGGGCATTGACCAGCCTTTCCAAGAGCTTGCTGATGTTAGAGCAGAGGGAGAACGGTCTGTAGCTCTCAGGTGAGCCCAGATCCCTTGCTGTCTTGGACAGGGCGACCACCTCCACAATTTTTACACCTGCTGGCAAGTTTGACAGACGTCTATGATTGGTTCATTACAAGTATAAAACTAAGGTAACGACCACTAAGGTATTAAAAACAATAAAGCGAAACTTCCAACCGACTGCAAACATTATCGCTTAAACATGTTCTCTCATACAACGAAACAAATATAAATAGCCCCCAACGTTCTAGATGAGAAGTTGACCGAATCAATGATACATATGATTATATGTTTTTATATGCAATCTACTAATTCTTGGAATCTGAATTATCTTTTCTTTGTCATGGGAAATAGCTTTTGATAAAATTATTTTTACTAAAATATATTTGGAAAAGAAAACATCTAAAAATATGTATGTGTTTTGCATATAATTTTAAAAAATGTTTAAAGTATGTTTTCAAATAAAATATTCTTTTAAAATTATTTTTTTTATTTTACCTGGACAATTTAGCTAAACTCAAAGACTTTCAATTTATTACATATCTTTTTATATATAAACTGATTTTAAACTTAAATCTGTACTATATGACTTAAATAAGTTTCTGATAATTGAAACAATTTGTTTTCACATAAAGACCTTTAATTAATTATTTATCTATTTATTTATACATTGATTTTTAATTTAAATAGGGTGAGATAAAAATCATAATGTTAACGCTAAAAATAATATTTGTCTCTACATAACCTACACCCAAATATCTAGATCTCTATATTTTCATTGTCATTAATTGTCTCTCACATATTGATTACAGACAAGATTGCCTGTTTTGGATTGGTTGTTATTCATATTTAAGATGACTAAATACATTTTTAACAAAAAAAATGTTAGCGGTTACAAACACCAGAATTTTGATTACAATTACAATTGAACTGAGTCTCCAGTATACTAATTAAAACGTAAACCACATTATTTACTTAAATACATCACCACGGTACATAAACTTCAGAACATTACAACAAGCCACGATTTAACGATTCTAGTTCGATCATGCTATAGACATGTATTTTTTTTTTCAGTTTGTAAATATTTAATTTTTAAATAGGTGAGCCCGCTTATTTCTCGACTGGTGTTTGAATAGTAATTGCAGATTTCACAATGATTTGCAAAAAAAAAAAATGATTATAATGTTTGTATTGCTTTGGAAAATCATATGTTAATGGTTTTATTCTGTGTATACATTAATGTTGATAAACGATCATCATCTTTCTCGACAGTGCAAGTAATAATAAGAAAACCCAATGTACAGCCTAACTTACGTAGGCATATTATCAGACAAATGATCAGTCGGCACAATATTCTACAACTCAACTACGACCAAGCAGATACTTGATATTTCTCGGCTGTTGTTCACGTAAAAGAACTAAACAACACCACCAAACATCACGGATTTTATACATTAGAATTCACCATCTACAGGGAAGACAATGTCAGCGGCACCCTCAGATGTCCTACCCCCACCCCACCCACTCAACAGCGACACAATCATAAAGGCCCTGAGAAATCTTAGCAAACTAGAACCCATTGTCAACTCAATGGCCTACACCAACAACCGCAGCTTCACAATTTTCGGACAATTCATCAACCTTTACACACGACATAGAAATCAATTATAAAGAACACCAATAAACATTGTATTTGCTATTCCTGCAAGACGACACATATGTGGAAATTATGGGTCAAACAAACATTAGACTACCCACTGTTACTTAACTAATCAAGACATACTACAACAAAATACAGCAGCGACAGCTAATACAAGCATTTTAAAATTAAATTAATCCATTAATATAATATTTAAAAAAAAATAAAAATAAAAATTATAATAGAGAAAAAAATCCAATAAATGAACACATTTAAATCCACCCAAAAATATTTTAAATCAAACATTAAATAAACGAAGAACGGCGGACAACAAAACAAACGATAGAACATTACATCTAAACTACACCATATTAAATGAATAGGAAAATAAAACAAAGCGCACATAAATAATACTGTTGCCATTATTTGACGTAATTATTCCATATACACTCAACACTCTTATTAAATAAAATGAAATTGTTCTGACTCATATCTCTGTGCTGCTCTCACAAATTAAGAGACAGACATATTATAATTATATTGTTTCGGTGTGATAAATGATCGGGACTTAATTTACATTTTATAAGGGAAACAACTTACCAATTATTTTGTTGATTAACGTTTACCTAAACATTTCAAATATATTATACATCTATTACATATTTATATTAATTTTTAATACAAACTTTTATTATCGTATACATCATTTAAGAAATAAGTTTCAACATAAAAAAGTAATTGAATTGCTTTAGTATTTAAAAACGTAAGAACCATTTAAAGATGGTATACAATTTGTTATATACTGTGTACCTGATTTTGACTAATGTTTACCACAGTTTTCTTTCCCTGATAAAATAATGTTATTTATAATTTATTTGATGATAAAAAAAAAATTATCATCAAATAAATTTATAAAAAAAAAAAAAAAAAAAAAAAAAAAAAAAAAAAAAAAAAAAAAAAAAAAAGTTATTTATAATTTATGAAAACAATAAATAAAGTATTAATTTTTATTTAGAGCCAATAGTTACAATTTTCAAAATTTCCCTGGTTTAAAAGAGCCACTAACATTTTTTTATTTCAAATATTTTATTGTTTTATTTAGATAATTAGTATTTGTTCAAGGAGCTGGAGAGCCGCATCTTGATATCAAAAGAGCCGCATGCGGCTCGCGAGCCGCAGGTTGCCGACCCCTGATTTAGAAAGTCTCAAGCCAAACAACACTCGGTCAGCCCTCAAGTAAATTAACATAAGTCTTCTGTTTCCCAGGTTTTAGAAGTGCACAATCTGAATGGTAGATACACACCTCACCCCACCCCCCACAGACACCCCCCCCCCCCCACTCAACCGGAATGGCGGATATTTCAAGGTAGCGTGCCCTCTTTGCCATCCATCTTCCCTTTATCTATTTAATGTAGTCATATTTTAATTACTTTTAATGATTGATCAATTATCTAATTAGAGAAAAAAAATTAGGAATCTACAAGTAATTAACGGAAAGACAATTTGCCGATGGACATTTTTCCTAAATGTCTTAAATATTCGAATTGACCTTTCCCTAATTGTGAGAAATGCTCGAAGAACTTATACCTGATTGGGACAAACGTGAAAATTGACGTTTGCTCGAATTTGGACAAAAGCGTGTTGCCACTTGCAATGATGAAAGCCTTATCTGCCAAGGTGAAAAAGATAATTACTGGAGATGGTTAGCACTTGTTATCTAGTGTTGTCTACACTCAAAGTGTTCATTTAAATATCTAACCTGTCAAAACACTGTCATTGGGCCGGTGAAGTGGAGTCGACTTGTTTAATTGTCATTGTTAGGAATATTACATTTTAACACTGTACTTTAGTTAAACGTAAAGACTTTAACATTATTTTATATCTTTTTTTAGCGCAATTTCCATACGGACAATTGCGATTATTAACTCGTCATTTCTGGATGGATGGATGAATGAATGAATGAATAGATGTGTGTCCGCAGCTTTACCGCAGCTTTACGTCGTATCTCCTCCTCAACGAAGCAATATCGAGGACCAGTTCCAAAAGCAAATATGTTAAGCAAGTTCCGAGGATGATTGTGGGCCAAACAAATTCCCGGAATTCCTTCCTGGATTTCCCGGAAAAGCAAAAAAAAACCCCGAAAAATACAGTTTTTGGTCCAGATATCGATTCCTGCTATAATTTAAAACAATATTGCCGGAGAAAGTTTTCAAAAATATTCTTTCGTTCGGTCACAAAAAATTAATTTCTTCTAATTTGTACTGGCTAAGATTACTAAGAATATGCAAATATTTCTACCACCCGCATCCCTTCGCGTCTCACCACTAGAAGAAGCGAAGCAGTGAAGTTCCAAACCAAGCACACCGGCTAAGGCAGTCGCTAGTGAGAGGTAACGTCTACTTGCCGCTTGTTTTAAATCTCGTTTTTATATTGTGAATTTTTATCTTAAGCGTTGGACTGAGATAGATGAGTTAAAAGTCATTTACTTTGTTTAAAAAGGACTTTGGTAGATGTTATGTATATACGAGCAGGGTACATTGGCGTAGCTAGGTCGGGCGTCACCCGGTGCGGCACTTAATGGTGTCACAATAGTATAAATCAAATATTATATTAAATTTACTTTCGCTATTAATTTGTACAATTTCAGTACAATACATACCTTAATTTATTTTTTTTAAATATTTATTTAATTGATGCTATTTATTTGTGATTTTGACAGTGTTCACATTATACTAACGATTTGTATGTATATCCGGTTATAAATACACTTTGATGTAGCGTATTTTCTATATCATTAGCATGTTTACGTCATGGTGTCACCCCCCCCCCCCCCTCTCCATCATTGTCGGGATTTGTCAACTTTGCTCTTAAAAGACTATTCAACTTACTCCAATTGATCACTTAATTAAGTTGGATTATCATTTTTTCTGAATATATTTTGATATTTTTTTGCCTTGGTGTTACCCCCCCCCCCACCCCCCCCCTAAATGGTGTTACCCTGTGCGGTCACCACAACCCCATCCCCCCACCCCCAACCCCCCGCCACCCTCTCGCTACGTCTCTGTCATGGTAAACGATAATTTAACAGGCCTCTATACATTACTTTGCGTGTTTGGTTTATGTTTCGTTATAGGGTATAACGAAAAAAAGAAAATTGTGTTTGCATTTCAATGCTGGGCATTAATTAGAAACATATATTATATGTTCTATAGGCATAGTAAATAATTGTCTGCGCCTAAATTAACTTAAAACAAATTCTAATTACTGTGTCTCATGTTAAACTATAAATAAAAATTCCATTGAAAAGTTTTACTTTAAACTGAGATATCACAGTCAGTGTTTATAAAACAACGTTAAAATGTGCTATAACTGATGCACCATAACTGTAAACACCATAATTGTGAAGATCCCAGCATTGATATATGGAATATTCAAATCACGCTGTGTGTAAGGCAGTTGATAGAACCTCCATAGTTTTATCACAGAGTTTATCTAATGAATGATATTGAGAAAGATTACTACGATGTATGCGTTGATTGTCCTTCTATAGTGCCAGTCGATAGTATTGGGTCATACAACTAAAGAAGAATATATTGTAGATTTAATACTGGAGGTTAGTCATGAGATCAAGAAAGTCTAAAAGAAATGACAATATATTGTTATTTTGTTTTCTAGTGTTAGAAAAGCTAGCAGAGGTAGCTTTATCTTCAGGAGCTAACAATACAAATGAATAAACCGGGAGTGATATCCCCTAAACGTTCTCAAATATTCTTATATAACAATACGGGGAATGGCAACTCGGAATATAGACAGTATTTTAAACCATTTATAATTACTTAAACTTTTTAAAAAATAGAATCTCGTAGAAAAAAAAAACAACTGCACACTAAGTGAGGAGGTTAGCCATGAGATCAAGGAAGTGTAAGGGGAGCAATAGGTGAACTAAGTGTGTCTGTATGGTGCCTGTATAGTGACTGTATGGTGTCTGTATGGTGCCTGTATAGTTCCTGTATGGTGTCTGTATGGTGCCTGTATAGTGACTGTACGGTGCCTGTATGGTGCCTGTATGGTGCCTGTACGGTGCCTGTATAGTGACTGTATTGTGCCTGTATGGTGCCTGTATAGTGCCTGTATGGTGTCTGTATGGTGCCTGTATAGTGACTGTACGGTGCCTGTATGGTGCCTGTATGGTGCCTGTACAGTGCCTGTATAGTGACTGTATGGTGCCTGTATAGTGACTGTATGGTGTCTGTATGGTGCCTGTATAGTGACTGTACGGTGCCTGTATGGTGCCTGTATAGTGACTGCATGGTGTCTGTATGGTGCCTGTATAGTGCCTGTATGGTGCCTGTATGGTGCCTGTATGGTGCCTGTATGGTGCCTGTATGGTGCCAGTATAGTGCCTGTACGGTGCCTGTATGGTGCCTGTATGGTGCCTGTATGGTGCCTGTATGGTGCCTGTATGGTGTCTGTATGGTGTCTGTATGGTGTCTGTATGGTGCATGTGTGGTGCCTGTATGGTGCCTGTATGGTGCCTGTATGGTGCATGTAAGGTGCCTGCATGGTGCCTGTATGGTGCCTGTATGGTGCCTGTATGGTGCATGTGTGGTGCCTGTATGGTGCCTGTATGGTACCTGTATGGTGCTTGTATGGTGCCTGTATAGTGCCTGTATGGTGCCTGTATAGTGCCTGTATGGTGCCTGTATGGTGCCTGTATAGAAGAATGTAAGCTGTCACCACGTCAATCTGTTTTTGGATTGTACTTTGATTTTCGTTATTCTACTGTGGATGTATCATTGTTATTTATTGTGGTTTATTTTAATGATGTAAATAAAGTTGAAAGTTGAAAGAACTGTTAGTTGTATTCATTGAAGCAAGAACCCACATAAACACCGTATTGTCATATTAACACATACGTGATGTTACAAACGATATATAGGAAATCTATCCAAAAACATTTTAAATACAAAATTAAATAAGAGAACAATGGCGGACAGCAAAACAAACAATACAATAAAATCCGTAAAACTATTCCTAATTAAATGAATAGTAAAATAAAACAAAAACATGATTAATGATGTTGCCATTGTTTGCCGTGGATCATTCTATACATACATATTAAATAAAATAAAACCGATTAGACACATTGTCATGCCCCTGTGCTAAGCTAACCGATTATGGTTAGACGTAAATGAGAATAATATTGCTGCGATATGATATATGAAAGGGGTCATCCATAAATGATGTCACGCTTTTTTGAACAATTTTTACATCCCCCCTCCCCTCCGTCACAAATCGTCACAAAAAGCCAGACCCCCACCCCTAAAATGACGTCACACCTCAGCCTACAACCCCCCCCCCTTTAAAATTGCAGTTGAATTTTTCTTAAAAAAATATTTTTTTTTCCAAAATCTTGTCTGAACTCTGTCGATATAGGGTATTTTAATCAATTCATATTAAAATGTATTAAAAGTTTTCTCAAACCCAAAATTACGTCAAAAATTCGTTTTCTAACCTAGCTTTTTTATATTTCAAAACTGTGACGTCGCACCATCTGACCCCCCCCCCCCCTCCCCATCGTCACAAATTTACGGACCCCGCTCCCTATACCAGTGTGACGTCATTTATGGACGACCCCAAAGATACTTTACTGTATTTTACATTTTACAAGGGAAACAACTTACAAAGTATTGTGTTGATGAATGTGTACCTTAGCAGTACAAAAATAATATACATGTATTGAACTAAATATTAATTTTCAAATAACAACTAATAAATTAGTATATTTCATTTAATATATTAGTTACGATATAAACATATAAATAAATTACTTTTGTATTTAAAATCGTAGGAACCATTTAGAGATGTTACATACCTTGTTATTTATATTGTGACGGATCTTCGATCAATGTATTTGATGTTCCAAATACGCTATAATTTTTTTATTACATTCTTACGATTTTATTGATTGTTATTTAAAACAAAAGTAGCATTCATGTAATAATATAGTAATTAACTTGAAAGAGTGTTTCGCAAATCGGTTAGGACAGGGGTCGGCAACCTTTCGAGATGGAAGAACCAAAAGTTACAATTTATAAAATGTCCCAGTTTTTAAAGAGTCACTAACATTATTCTAATTTTGGTATTCGATTAGGATCAGGTGAATACGTTTAAAATAAATAGGTTTACGCTCTAAAGTTTGAAATAATATATATATATATGTATTTCGCACGAAACATATGAAAGCATTTTGGCTATCTCTGCTAGTATAAAAAAATCAAATTATATAACTATGCCGCTATATCTGCCCAGTTTAGAAGCTAGCAACTGAAAAATACGGCACTCAGATCAAATGTATGTATGATGACATATAAAGAAATGCAATCTCAATAAAAAAAAAACATTCACTATTGAACTTGAAACCATTGCCACGGGACTGACCCCAGCATAGTTGTAGGGCTGGGACTAGTGTTCAAGCAGCCGTCAGCTCTCCGTATACGCACTACTCAGTGTTTTTAATTTTGTTTGAAGGTGTTTGATTGTTGTTGTTTTTTTACAGCATAACATTTATTATGAGTTTTGAAAATGATATAATATAAGAATTATTATTTGTGCATGGAGCTGGAGAGCTGCATTTTGATATCAAAAGAGCCGCATGCGGCTCGCGAGCCGCAGGTTGCCGACTCTTGAGTTAGGAAAGTGTCATTAAATAGCTCCTATACACAATCAGTTGCCACTTTTTCGTGATGTTTCTTTTCCTTGAACACTTACGCTCGCTAATCCGGTTACTCGTATCTCAAATTTTGCTCGTATATCAAAGCACATTTTAGCTTGCTGAACAGCTCGTATTACAACACTCTCTTATATTGGGGCACCACTGTATGTAAACAAAAAAAAATTACACTTTAATAAACAATTCTACGCCTAGATAGTTCAATGACATTATACTAGGTGAAAATGTCGAACATTAAACTATTGAAATCACGTAAGAGTAAAATAGTTTAGCTGTATAAAAAAATGGTTTCATATAAATGTGTTCACTTTCCAACGGATGTTATACATAAACAACGTTTTCGATCAAACTTTGGGTTTTGTTCTAAAGTTGTTATAAATACCCTAGGTAGAATGGGTTTTAAAAACATAACATAAAGAAGGCATTTTAAAAAGTATGTTAGCATTCCTGTTAGGGGTCAGTTGTAGGTTAGATATAAATAGGTTAGAATAATCTAGAATTAGGGGAGAGCGTGTGTGAGATGAGTTTACCCTAGAGTATTTTTAACCTCTGTGTGTTTATATATTGCTATCCCAATGATTCGAATGCGGTATAAAAGCTGGAGTGAATGATTGTTAGTATGTTAGGGGTTAGTTGGTAGCGGTTAGGACGAGAGCTATTCTGGAAGGTGAATATTTGAGACCGAATAAAAGTATGGAACGTAAACCTGGGTCGTTCTTGACTTGCAACTAACCAGGACGTAACAATTCCAATGCTGAGCATTAATTAGAAACATTATGTATGTGCTCTATTAGAATAGCAAATAATATATTTTTCCTAACTTGACTTAAAACAAATTCTAATTACTGTGACTCATCTCAACTATAAATAAACATTCGTTATTGTCTGTAAAAATATATCAGCAACAACCAGAACAGATGGAGAACATGTTACATCTAAGCCAGAACATAGCTGATTTTGTAACGAGAGAAAAAAGTCACGAAGAGAGAAAGTAACAAAGAAAAGAAACGAGAAATTTAAAATTTATAATAGTGACAAAAATGTGACATAATGTGTAAATTTAAATCCATCCAAAACTATTTTAAATCCAACTTAAAATTAGAGAAGAATGACGGATAATAAAACAAACAATATAACATTACTTCTTAATACTCGATATTAAACGAATAGGAAAATAAAACAAAATAAGCATGGAAAATACCGTTGCAATTGTTTGCCGTAATTATTATCTACACTCAACACATTTATTAAATAACATAAAATAACATAAAATTGACTAGACTCATATTTCTGTGCTACGCTCACCAATTGAGAGAAATTATAATTATATTTTTTGGATGTGATAAATGCAGGGGACTGAACTTAATTTGCATGTTACAAGGGAAATAACTAACACCTTCTTTTGTTGATTAACGTGTACCTAAACAATGCAAAAATAGTAAACATCTATTACATTAATATATTAAGTTTGTAATAACAACTTTTACGTTCGTTTATATCATGTAAGTGATAAGTTTCGATTTGAAAACGAAACTAAATTGCTTGTGTATTTAAAATCGTAAGAACCATTCAAAAATGTTATACATTTTCTTACATACTTTGAGCTTGAACTGTAATTAACGTTCCTGAGGGGTCAACTGTTCGAGAAATTTTATTTTTTTATGACGAAACTACGAATGTAACTTTGAGCTAATGCAGCGGTCGTCAACCCTTTGAGACGGAGCCAAAGTTGCAATTTTCAATTTTTTTTTTTCAGTTTTTAAAGAGCCACTATTATTTTATTATTTCAATGTTTTATTATTTGATTAGGATTAGGTAAATAAATTTGATTTGTAATTTAAAATGAACAGCTTAAAATATGAAATAATATTTATTCATACATAACATACACTTGTTTCGCCAGAATAATGTAATTAGTAAGCAAAAAATAAAAAATATAGTACTATCCCAATCCACTTTAAAAGCTGTTAACTTTTTATTTTCTTTGTTTTCGGAAATCACCGGCTCAGGAGGTGTCTCCTATTAGCCAGACTGGCCTCAACACGGCAAACTCCGACTAACTGGCTTATATATCGGTTTGATATATCGTGTATCGGTCGCTTCTGTCCTTTGGTTCTCACCAGGCTTATCTTCCACCCCACTAAACGCAGGGTAAACTCGTACTCCACCGTCCAGTACCCGGCTAAACAGTAGGAAGCTAATATTACAAATAACTAAAAAAAACTACGTCAATCACATTAAATTTATGATTTCTGACAGATAGGGAAATGCTTTCTGAATATAATAACATTCCCTATTTTACGATATTCGAAAAAGTCGGCACCTCGGCAGTGGCAATAATGGAACCGTCGCCACGGGGCTGGCCACATCTTCTCACTGTTCTCTGATGAGTTTTTTCTTCTGTTTAACTTGTGTTTCTTTACAGTATAATTTTTGTTTTGAGTTTTGAAAATGAAATAATACAACTATTAATATGTGTGCAAGGAGCTGGAGAGCCGCATCTTGATATCAAAAGAGCCGAATGTGGCTGGCGAGCCGCAGGTTGCCAACCCCTGCGCTAATGGATGATAATGTGGTTGACGTTGAAATATCACTTTCTGTTCATATTACCAACTTTAAGTGTAAGAATGAAACGTTCGTTATTGGCTGCATCAATCAGAAGAGATAGATACAATGTTACATCTAACCCAGACCATAGTTGTTGTTTGTAACAACAAAAATGATAACGAGTGGATGTGGCAAAAATAAACAAAAAATGAAAATAAAACAACTATCAAATGATAATTATGAGAAAAATAGATAACCTAATAAGTTATTGTTAATTAATGAAAGCCATTATAAGAACCTGTTTTTAATAAACATTTACATGTCTAAAATAACTTATAATGTCTAAATGTATAAAAATACCATGACATCGAGTCAAAAGAAATATTTCAAGAAAATATAAGACATACCTATGCCAGTGTAGTTAATAAACATATAAATGTCTAAATTATATGAGTGTAACTTAACCTTTTCCTTACTATAATTGTTCAGGTACGTAAGTTGCAAAATTTTAACTTTTGTTTTGAGTTCGTTTAATATATTATTGCTCTAATATTCTTTCAAACATTAACTAATATCTATTTATTTCTGAATGTGTTTGTTTGTCTTGTGTTGATTTGATTTCGTCTTTTTCTGTCAGACTGTCTGTATAAGGTCACCAAACAATAGTACATTACGTAGGCACACACCAATCATACCAAACAATACAACATTATGTACCTATTCTCTAGCTGTCAAAGACCATTGTTATTAATACCAAACGCTAAAATTTTACAAGACGTATTCTCTAGCCCTCAAATGCGCATGTCGATCTTACTATATTATTTTTTAATAATGAAAACAGTGACGTAGCTAGGATTTTCGGGGCCCTATGCAAAAATTATCATTGGGCCCCTTCGTCAATCTGTAAAATGTGTATGTTATACGTCATAACTATGTATTTATATGGTGTTATTATGCAATAAACCCTAACGTAAAACACCTTTGATTGTATATGACGTTTATGTAAAAGCTAACTAACAAATTAACATTTAAAACTTATCACAGTAGTGTCACAAGGCGGGGGCGGAGGTGTCACAATTTAGGGGTGACACCATGAAGAACAATCGTAAAATTTACTGTCAAAACTATGTTTTATCCAGTTAAAATAATAAAATATTCAAGAGAGTGGGTAACACTCCACCGGAAAAGCAAAATTCTTGGAGGGGGTGGGGGTGGGGTGACGCTCAATAAATGCACAAGGTGATACCGAACCTGGTAATGCCACTAACCAAACACAATTTTTTAAAAGTTGCTGACGTTTTGTTTAGATTTGTTGTTTTATTCCTTTCAAGTTTGCAATGATTAATATTTTCTTGAGGTCCATTTTAGCTGCTTTTGAATGTTCGATACTAAGAAATGATAAGTTACTGACTTAAAGGGCATATCTAAAATTTGTTTTATAAGATCACCATAATGGAGAGATTCGGGGCGCCCAACAGTATAGGACAGGTGTCGGCAACCTTTTGAGACGGAAGAGCCAAAAGTTACAATTTTCAAAATTTCCCAGTTTGTAAAGAGTCACAATTTTTTTTTTCAATATTTTATTAATTGATTAGGAATAGGTAAATAAATTGTATTTGTTATTTAAAATAAATAGCTTTAAATAAGAAATAATATTTTTCTATATAAAAACGTACACGTGTTTTCGACCAACTTGCTTGGATATCGGTTTCAATATCGTGTATTGGTCGTTTATGTCGTTTGGTTCTCACCAGGCTTATCTTCCACCCCAATGAACGCAGGGTAAACTCGTACCCAGCCGTCCAGTACCCGGCTAAACAGTAGGAAGCTAATAACTAAAAAACGACGTCACTCCCGTCAAATTAAAATGATTACCGACAAACAGGGAAATGCATTCTGAATAATTAATGCATACTGACAGGTAGAGGAATGCATTATGAATACAATAACATTCCACATTTAATATTCGGCACTTTGACAGTGGCAAACATGGAATTGTTGCCACGGGGCTGGTCACAACACGGATGTTGGGCTGGGCCTGTCGTATACTTTCTAGTGCACATATTTGCACTGTTCTCTGATGAGTTTTATTCTTCTGTTTAAACTTGTGTTTCTTTACAGTAATATTTTTGTTATGAGTTTTGAAAATAAAATAATGTAACTATTAATATTTGAGCAAGGAGCTGGAGAGCCGCATCTTGACATCAAAAGAGCCGCATGCGGCTCGCGAGCCGCAGGTTGCCGAACCCTGGTATAGGATACTATAGTCAAAGCGTTTATTTTATAAAGTCATCGATCATTGTAGCTCTCCGTATACCATAGAAACATACACAGAAAGAATGCAAATATAGGCGATATTGTTGCAATATATTATTCAGTGACATAGATAAACCTAGGAAAACAATGTTGAAAGATTGTGTCCCATTTAGTATTACGTGTACTTGACAACTCATTGGTGCTGAAACAAGCAAACACATTTTTGCGGATAAGACGAAATCGACTAGATTCTAGTCATTAGAAGAATATAAACAGTTCTAAAAGACGTCACCTTTTTATTTCCCTTGTGTTAGGGGGGATAACAATTAGATATTTTTTTCACAAGTCAAAAAATGAAAGACACTAAGTCAAAACACATACTTTTATTAATGATTGTGACGTAAATAAATAAGACATTTGTAACATTATAATAATTTATTTCAGTTTTGATAAAATGTGTTTGAAATTTAAAATATTCTTCATAAGAAACACCATACATTAATATTTTTAAAATGCTTTTAAGAAGTTTTATTCATAATAATATATGTTATGCTTTTGTATTTTTTACATGATTGTTGTATTGTAAAAAAGATAACCGTACCTGCAGAGTTCTGCTTAGAACGCTATAGAACAGCTAGGGAAACGGAACTGCACGAACAAAGATTGCACTATAGATTCTTAGAGTGTGGTCCTTGCGTAGACAAAGGGTACCACAAAGACATATACACGCACTATGCAGAAAATCATCAAGAAGTAACACTGTATGACTGCCGAGATTGTACCGTATCCCTCCCTTTAGAGAGCATGAGGGTACATACAAGAGCACACCATGTGAATGTTCACCCCACGACTTGGTCATCGGTTGTAAAGAAACAAGGGAAATAATAGGTATCTTAGACGTTTTGTAAATGCTTATGTATAATTGAATGCAATGTCATGTATTGAACAATTTTAATATTTCATGTATATATATAACCATGCAACCTACTCTTGCTGCCTCCCTGTGCGAACAGGGTAGACAGTAAGGAAAGAAATCTATTAAACGCCAGACGGCAAAAAAAAAAAAAGATTACCGTATCTGCGTTTGGATTATCTTTATTCTATAGACACCACCTCGCGCTCTTGTATAATTATTCTTTACCCTTTGTTTTTAAACCACTGTGAAAGCCGAGTCCTCTTTCTACTACAATCAAACTTTTCAAAGATAAGCAAAAGTTCAAACCTCTTCCATGTCTTATTTTCCTTTTTAAATAGTCAAATAGAGGTGCTCTTTAGCTTCTTTTAATAGATTTGTACTAAACAAATGAAAAAGCAACTATTTCTCTTAATTATTATTTTTTATAAAATACTTACTAAAGAATGACATTGTGCAAAAAGGAAATGTATTTAAAATAATAATATAAATACAAATAAAACGTAAAAATAAACACAACACGAGACATCATTACTTATACCAAGCTTTCATGATTTATATTCTTTTGACCGACTAGGGTTTGAAAGGTGTTATAGCAGATATAATATAAAAAGGATTTTCACAAAACACACTAATGCCCTTACACTTACACACATGAATTTATGTAGTAATTTGTATTAATTGAAAAAAAAAACATTTTTATTTTTTAAAACCCGAACAGGTCAGCAATGAGTATCCTATGTTCGTATTTTGTGTTTATATATATATATATATATATATATATATATATATATATATATATATATATATATATATATATATATATATATATATATATATATATATATATATATATATATAAATGCGAACCATATCCACCAAATTATTTGATTGCCAAACAAATGCAAAAATATATAACTGTAAACAAATTATATTAAATATATAGATACATATGAAATAGCTTATAATATAATATAATATAATACAAAATAAATTAATAATTAATCGACACACCACTTTGTGAGATTTATTAAAAGCAGAAATATAATATTTAATATGGTGTAGAAATAAGTATTTTAATCCCTTCCAGTGGCGAAGCCAGAACCGTCTCATGGAATATACACATAATACAACCAAAAACAATTAACGCAACATAATGTGTTTTGTAATCCTTGTAAAAAAACAATTTGACATAATGATTCTTAGAATATCAACTTAAGTCAAGCGAACTAGGGGAAATAATCTCTTAATATAACTATGTATATTGCTACAAATTTAATTGTGAATGTCACAACAGATCAATAATTATTTTAGTATGTAATATAGTATTCATTTTTTACAAAAATATGTTGTCTACAATCATAATTAAATATTATTAATTCTAAAATATCACAGCATAATGAAAGTTTTTTTTAAACCAGAGTTGTTATAAAATCAAACTTTTCTATTTAAATGAAAAACAATCTAATAGGTGTAACATTCTAAATTATAGCTTCCATATAACTAAATTATTAGTCTTGCAGTTCCGATCATTCATTTTTTTAATTAGCTACTGTTTTTTTTTTGTTCTTTAAAGATCATTTTTTAAACATAATGATATGGTATGGGTTAGATCACTGTATTGATCACACACCACTTTACTGGTAATTGCAAAAACAATATTTTCACAGTTTGTACCTGTTTCAAAAGCTATGAGGTACTTTGATGCCTCATTACGCGATTTCCCAAATGTACTTAACAGATCAGTTCGGTGGGTTGGGGGGGTCAACTTTATTCACCATTGTCCAGCCAATTTGGATCTCCATACCTTATACTAGGCCTGTTTCAGATCGAAGGACAGCACATAGGTGGTGACCTTTGTGTGGAAACAGCCAGTGATTTCCTTAATCAACTGAAGAACGGAGTCCACTGGCTGCCGTCCCCACCAAAAGCCCGCTTGACACGAGTCTATCAGTCTGTTATTTGACAAAAACCAAAACAAGCGGACATTGACCAGCCTTTCCAAGAGCTTGCTGGTGTTTGAGCAGAGGGAGAACGGTCTGTAGCTCTCAGGTGAGCCCAGATCCCTTGCTGTCTTGGACAGGGCGACCACCTCCACAATTTTACACCTGCTGGCAAGTTCGACACTCGTCTGTGATTGGTTCATTACAAGTATAAAACTAAGGTAACGACCACTAAGATATTATTTATGTATAGCATTATTTTAAACTTTAAATTGAGTTATAACCGCAACGTAATTTCCAACAATTGTAACCTTTTTTCACATAAAGACCTTTAATTAATTAGTTATCTATTTTTTTTTTATACATTGATTTTTAATTTTAATAAGGGTGAGATAAAAATCAAAATGTTAACGCTAAAAATAATAGTTGTCTCTACATATTTTATATTTAAATATCTAGATCTCTATATTCTTATTGTCATTAATAGTCTCTCACATATTGATTTCAGACAAGATTGATTGTTTTAGATTGGTTGTTATTCATATTTGCGATGCCTAAAAATCATTAAAACAAGAAAAGCGTGAGCGTCTACCGACTAAAGAATG
Source organism: Physella acuta (assembly GCF_028476545.2). NCBI lineage: Eukaryota > Metazoa > Mollusca > Gastropoda > Physidae > Physella > Physella acuta. The sequence continues at coordinate 2,075,380 of NW_026731661.1, forward strand.
TTGATTACAATCACAATTGAACAGAGTCTCCAGTATAATAATAAACACACCAACCACATTATTTACTTAAACACATCACCATGGTACATAAACTTCAGAACATTACAACAAGCCACCATTTGACAACTACAGTTCGATCGTACTATAGACAAGTTTTTTTTTTTCTTCAGTTTTTAAATATTTAAATATTTAATTCATATTATCAGACGACTAATCAGTCGGCACAATATTCTACAACTCAACTACGGCCAAGCAGATGCTTTGTATTTCTCGTCTGTTGTTCACGTAAAAGAACTAAACAACACCACCAAACATCACGGACTTTATACATTAGAATTCACCATCTACAGGGAAGACAATGTCAGCGGCACCCTCAGATGTCCTACCCCCACCCCACCCACTCAACAGCGACACAATCATAAAGGCCCTGAGAAATCTTAGCAAACTAGAACCCACTGTCAACTCAATGGCCTACACCAACAACCGTAGCTTCACAATTTTTCGGACAATTCATCAACCTTTACACACTACATACAGATCAATTATAAAGAACACCAATAAACATTTTATTTGCTATTCCTGTAAGACGACACATATGTGGAAGTTATGGGTCAAGCAAACAATAGACTACCCTCTGTCACTTAACTAATCAAGACATGCTACAACACGATACAGCAGCGACATCTAATACACGCATTTTAAATTAAATTAATCCATTAATATAAATATTTTAAAAAAATGATAATAGAGATAAAAAATGCAATAAATGAACAAATTTAAATCCACCCAAAAACATTTTAAATCAGACATTAAATAAACAAAGAACGGCGGACAATAAAACAAACGATAGAACATTACGTCTAAACTACACCATATTAAATGAATAGGAAAATAAAACAAAGCGCAAATGAATAATACTGTTGCAATTATTTGACGTAATTATACCATATACACTCAATACTCTTATTAAATAAAATGAAATCGTTCAAAGTCTTATCTCTGCGCTGCTCTCACAAATTAAGAGAAAGACATATTAGAATTATATTGTTTCGGTGTGATAAATGATCGGGACTTAATTTACATTTTATAAGGGAAACAACTTACCAATTATTTTGTTGATTAACGTTTACCTAAACATTTCAAATATAGTATACATCTATTACATACTTATATTAATTTTCTAATACAAACTTATATTATCGTATATATCATTTATAAAAGGTATGTTTCAATATAGAAAAATTAATTGAATTGCCTCAGTATTTAAAAACGTAAGAACCATTTAAAGATGGTATAAAATGTGTTATATACTGTATGCCTGATCTTTGACTTATGTTGCGAGTTGCTTTCATATCTCGATAAAATAATTTTATTTATAATTTACTAGCGTACCCTACCCCCGCGCGTTGCCGCGGGGATAGAAGAAAGTCTGACGAAATATATTAGAAAGATATCACCAATGCATTACCAATCATATGTTCTTAGACGCGTCACCTTGTTTTCTAAAACTGTGTTATTTAAATGTTAACAATGTCTGCGCTTGGATAATAATTATCGGGACACGGGTTTTCCTACACTACCGCATGAAAACCTTGAGTGTATATTAATCACTCACCGAAATAATTAGGTAGAACACACGTCGGTGACCACCTATATGTCAGGGACGTAGAGGGGCGCTCTCAGGAGCCCCCCCCCCCCCCCACCCCCCGATTACACTACCGCAGAGGCGCAGCGTAAGGCCCCTGGCTCCTTAAAACTAACATGCGCCATCGTGCTCATAGGATAACCCAGCGTGTAAACAATGATGCAGATTTCGTCATTCGCTAAAGTGACACAAATGAACAGGATTTTTTCTTTAACACATACAGAAATTATTTGTCGTGTTTTCAACATCAGTTTGACTGATGCAATATTCTAGCGTTACTAATGGTCTATTATTAGATGCTCGGTCTCATTTTCGGCCTGGATCGTCTAATAATAGATGCTTATTGCATCATTCGCAAAGTGACGAAACTCTATAGTAGGTTCCTCATATTCAAACAGTTATTTTTTCATCTTTCGCAAGGTGACGAAACTGTACAGGATTTTCTCGCGTTACAAAGTTATTTTTAGAAGCCTGTTGTAGTTTTACCGCCGAATATAGTAGTAGCCTACCCTTTACTCGCTATGCAGAACGCTCGATTAACGGATGCCAACTGCCAACTTAGTCGCTCTAAAACTCTGGGCGCCAAACCGTGTATTGACGAAAGTTGTACCCTATATGGCGCCGCCCGATAGAAACTTTAGTTTTCTTTTTCGCAGAAATATTCTCGGGAGTATTCTCATCTGCTCCCTAAAGTTTCATGGCACTCGGATGAACCGCATCCGAGTTTTATTTTTTTTATATACCGTGTATAGAGAAAAAAATCGCTCCCCCCCCCCCGGTGGTGCGCCGCCCTTGCAATATTAAACAATATTTTTTGCAGAACCCTACCATTGAGTGATCTAATCATCTCCCCAAAGTTTCATGGTACACGGATGAACGGTGTGAAAACTAAATTTTATAAACCGTATATAGAGAAAAATCGCAGCCGCCCGTGGCGCCGCCCTTGCGAAATTAAAAATGATTTTTTTACAGAATTCTTCCCTAGAGTTTTATAATGAACCCCCAAAGGTTCATGCCTATCGGATGAGCGGTGTCACTGCTATTCACTTTTATTATTTTTATATACCGTATATAGAGAAAAATCGCACCCTACTGTGGCGCCGCCCTTGCGAAATTAAATATGATTTTTTTTTACAGAACCCTTCCCCAGAGTGTCCTAATCATAACCCCCAAAGTTTCATGCCTATAGGATGAATGGTGTCACTGCAATTCACTTTTATTATTTTTATATACCGTATATAGAGAAAAATCGGACCCTCCCGTGGCGCCGCCCTTGCGAAATTAAAAATTATTTTTGTACAGAACCCTTCCCTAGAGTGTTCTAATCAACTACCCAAAGTTTCATGCCTATCGGATAAACAGTGTGAAATCAAAATAGACTTTTATTTTTATATACCGTAATTAGAGAAAAATCGGGCCCTCCCCTGGCGCCGCCCTTGCGAAATTAAAAATATTTTTTTTTACAGAACCCTTCCCCAGAGTGTCCTAATCAACACCCCCAAAGTTTCATGCCTATAGGATGAATGGTGTCACTGCAATTCACTTTTCTTATTTTTATATACCGTATATAGAGAAAATTCAGACCCTCCCGTGGCGCCGCCCTTGCGAAATTAAAAAATTTTTTTTGTACAGAACCCTTCCCTAGAGTGTTCTAATCAACTACCCAAAGTTTCATGCCTATCGGATAAACAGTGTGAAATCAAAATAGACTTTTATTTTAATATACCGTAAATAGAGAAAAATCGGATCTCCCCTGGCGCCGCCCTTGCGAAATTAAAAATGATTTTTTTACAGAACCCTTCCCTAGAGTTTTATAATGAACTCCCCAAAGTTTCATGCCTATCGGATAAACAGTGTCACTGCAATTCACTTTTCTTATTTTTATACACCGTATATAGAGAAAAATCGGACCCTCCCGTGGACCCTCCCGTGGCGCCGCCCTTGCGAAATTAAAAATTATGTTTTTACAGAACCCTTCCCTAGATTGGTATAATGAACTCCCCAAAGTCTCATGACTATCGGATGAACGATGCCAAACCAAAATCAAACTTTTATTTTTATATGTTCCGTATATGGAGAAAAACAAATCGCGCCCTGCCGGGGCGCCACCCCTGCGAATTTGAATTTTTTTTTTTTGCAGAAACCTCCCCAGGAATATTCTCAACAACTTCCCAAAGTTTCACGGCAATGTGATGAGAGGTGTAGTAATGCATAAAGGACAGACACACAGACACACAGATACACAGACATACATTGCTTTTTATATATATACATGAAAACAATAAATTGGTTCATTAGCGTAGCTTGGTCGGGTATCACCCGGTGCGGCACTTAATGGCGTCACAATAGTATAAATCAAATATTATATCAAATTTACTTTCGCTATTAATTTGTACAATTTCAGTACAATACATACCATAATTTTTTTTTTTAAATATTTATTTAATTGATGCTATATATATTTGTGATTTTGACATTGTTCGCATAATACTAACAATTATTATCTATTGCCTGTTATAAATACACCTTGATGTAACGTGTTTCCTATATCATTAGCAGGTTTACGTCATGGTGTCACCCCCCCCCCCTCCCCTTTCTATTATTGTCGGGATTTGTGAACATTGCTCTTAAAAGACTATTAAACTTACTCCAATGGATCACTTAATTAAGTGGGAATATCATTTTTCAGTATTAATTTTTATTTAGACAGTCTCAAGCCAAACATCACTCGATTAGCCCTATAGTAAAATTAACATAACAGTCTTCTGTTTCCCAGGTTTTAGAAGTGCACAATCTGAATGGTAGATACACACCTCTCCCCACCCCCCCCCCCCCCCCCCAGAGACACACACTCCCCCCCCCCCCCCACACTCAACTGGACTGGCGGATATTTTAAGGTAGCGTGCCCTCTTTGCCATCCATCTTCCCTTTATCTATTTAATGTAGTCATATTTTAATTACTTACTTTTAATGATTGATTAATTATCTAATTAGAGACAAAAAATTAGGAATCTACAAATAATTACCGGAAAGACAATTTGCTGATGGATATTTTTCCTAAATGTCTTAAATATTCGAATTTACCTTTGCCTCATTGTGAGAAATGCTCGAATGAACTTATACCTGATTGGGACAAATGTGAAAATTGACTTTGCTCGAATTTGGACAAAAGCGTGTTGCTGCATGCAATGATGAAACCCTGGCCTGCCAAGGTGAAAAAGAGAATTACTGGAGATGGCGAGCACTTGTTATACAGTGTTGTCTACACTCAAAGTGTCCATTTAAATATCAAACTGATCAAAATACTGTCATTGGGCCGGTGAAGTGGAGTCGACTTGTTAAAGTTAGGAGTATTACATTTTAACACAGTAATTTGGTTAAACGTAAAGACTTTAACATTATTTTATATCTTTTATATTTTTTTTATATTGTGAATTTTTATCTTAATAAGCGTTGGACTGAGATGAGTTAAAAGTCAATTACATTGTTTAAAAAGGACTTTGGTAGATGTTATGTATATATGAGCAGGGTACATTGGCGTAGCTAGGTCGGGTGTCACCCGGAGCGGCACTTAATGGTGTCACAATAGTATAAATTATATTATATATTATAGTATATTAAATTACTTTCTCTATTAATTTGTACAATTTCAGTACAATACATACCTTAATTTATTTCAAAAATATTTATTTAATTGATGCTATACATTTGTGATTTTGACAGTGTTCACATTATACTAACGATTTTTATCTATAGCCGGTTATAAATACACCTTGATGTAGCGTGTTTTCTATATCATTAGCATGGTGTCACCCCCCCCCCCCCCCTCTCCATCATTGTCGGGATTTGTCAACTTTGCACTTAAAAGACTATTCAACGTATTCCAATTGATCACTTAAATAAGTGGGATTATCATTTTTCTGTATATATTTTGCTATTTTTTGCCTTGGTGTCACCCCCCCCCCCTAATTGACGTTACCCTGTGCGGTCCGCACCCCCCCCCCCCGCCACCCCATCGCTACGCCTCTGGCAGGGTAAACGATAATTTAACATGCCTCTATACATTACTTTGCGTGTTTGGTTTATGTTTCGTTATAGGGTATAACGAAAAAAGGAAATTTTGTTTGCATTTCAATGCTGGGCATTAATTAGAAACATATATTATAGGTTCTATAGGCATAGTAAATAATTGTCTGGGCCTAAATTAACTAAAACAAATTCTAATTACTGTGTCTCATGTTAAACTATAAATAAAAATTCCATTGAAAAGTTTTATTTTAAACTGATATATCACAGTCAGTGTTTATAAACAACGTTAAAAATATGCTATAACTGATGCACCATAACTGTAAAGACCATAATCGCAAAGATCCCAACATTGATATATGGTATATTCAAATCACGCTGTGGGTAAGGCAGTTGATGGAACCTCCACAGTTTTATCACAGAGTTTATCTAATGAATATTGAGAAAGATTACTACGAGTTGATGTATGCTTTGATTGTCCTTCTAGTGTACCAGTCGACAGTATTGGGTCATACACCTGAAGAGGAACAGATAGTAGATTTAATACTGGAGGTTAGTCATGATACCATGGAGGTCTAAAAAAATACAAGATATTGCTAGTATGTTTTCAAATGTCAGAAAAGTTAGCACATGTCACTATATAAGAGATGCTTATATTATAATAAATTAAAGTATAAGACTAAAAAGTACGTTGTTGGCTGTAAAAAATATATCAGATTCACTCAGAAGCAATGGGGGAAATGTTACATCTGACACAAACCATGGATGTTGTTGTAACGACAAAAAATCATAAAAAAGTGAAAGAAAAAAAAAAAGAAAAAAAACTATCATATTTAATGTTAATACTGACCAAAAATGTGACATATTGGCACATTTAAATCCACCCGAAAACATTTTAAATCAAACATTAAATAAGAAAAGAATGACGGACAATAAATCAAACAATATGTTACATCTAAAATACATCAAATTAAAAGAATAGGAAAATAAATCAAAACAAACATGAATAATAATGTTGCAATTGTTCGCCGTAATTATTCTCTCCACTCTACACACTTATTAAATAAAATAAAATTGATCAGAATCATGTCTCTGTGCTAAGCTCACCGAATAAGGGAAAGACGTATAGTCCTATTAGAATTATATTGCTTCGATGCTATAAATAAAGCGGACTTAAATTAATTTACATTTTATAAGGGAAACAACTTCCCCATTATTTTGTTGAGTAAGTATACCAAAGAAGTACAAAAAAAATGCAACTATTATATTTTCATAATAATTTTCTAGAACAAGTTACACATTCGTAAATGTCTTAAATTAGATAAGTTTCTATATAAACATTTAAAAATTGCTTTTGTATTTGAAATCCAAAGAACCATTTATATATTTTGCCATATACTTTAAGCCTGGTCCATTAATCTGTCTTCATTTATTTAATTTTGGAAAACTTATAGTTAATGCAAAAAGTATCACTATTAATGAATGTGACATCAGTTAAAACAAAAATTATTTCAATTCGGAGTAATGTAAACTATTTGTTTAAATTGCATGTTATTGTGCTTATGCTTTTATGTTTGACTTTTTTGGCTTTAAAAAAAAAGTAAAAAATTACTGCATGAAGATGTATGCTTTGATTGTCCTTCTAGAGTCCCAGTTTAAAGTATTAGTTCATACAACTGAGAAGAACAGATAGTAGATTTCATACTGGAGGTTAGTAATGAGATCACGGCATTATAGTAGAAATGACAAGATGTTGTTTTTTTGTTTTCAAGTATTAGAACAGTTAGCAGAGGTAGCTCTAGCTTCAGGAGCTAACTATACAAATGAAAAAAAGTGACACAAAATAATAATAGTAATTAAAAGCCAATGGACAGCATAACTTACGCAGTTATTTTATCAGACGACTGATTAGTCGGCACAATATTCTACAACTCAACTACGGCCAAGTAGATACTTGATATTTCTCGGCAGTTGTTTACGAAAAAGAACTAAACAACACCACCAAACATCACGGACTTTATACATTAGAATTCACCATCTACAGGGAAGACAATGTCAGCGGCACCCTCAGATGTCCTACCCCCACCCCACCCACTCAACAGCGACACAATCATAAAGGCCCTGGAAATCTTAGCAAACTAGAACCCAGTATCAACTCAATGGCCTACACCAGGGGTCGGCAACCTGCGGCTCGTGAGCCGCATGCGGCTCTTTTGGTGTCCAGTTGCGGCTCTTTAGCTACATGCACAAATATTAATAAGCATTTTTTTTATTTTCAAAACTCATTAAAATATTAGTCTGCAACACCCAGTAATAATAGATATAACAATAGATATAAACAATAAACATTCACTATATCGGACACACATTAAGAAAAGAAAAAGAAAACATCGCAAAACATGCATTGGACTGGAATCCTTATGGAAAAAGGAGGGTGGGCCGGTCAAGGAAAACATGGAAGAGAACGGTTGAGGAAGAGGCGAAAACAGCTGGGCTCTCATGGGCACAGATTAGAGAAGCAGCCCAAAACCGAGTCCGCTGGAGATGTGTAGTTGCAGCCCCTTGCTCCACAGGGGCCACAAAGGAGTGATGATGATGGTGATGATTCTATCAGAATATATAGTTACTCCCTATCTCAGTGTACCTCCTATTACATTGTCCATTCTGAATTAAAACATTCAACTTGATAGAAACTAAGCCAGCTAAGCGTAAAACTGAAAGGAAAACCCAGTGTATGTCTTGCTTTTTTTTAAATACATGGTGAGCAGTAAATTACTTAATTAAGAAAAATCTGAAAAAAATATCGTTGAGAAACCAATGCTACTATTCAATCACTTGAACATTACTATAAACAAAATGAAGGATGTTTCCACGGAGAGATTTGAGCTATTCAAAACAAATGCAAGTACTCTGACTTACATAATATATCCTCTCAACACAAATTCTAATGAGATCATTTCATATATTCAAAGCTACTTATTTTAAATTATATGTATATAGTATATTTGTTTAGGATTATATATATATATATATATATATATATATATATATATATATATATATATATATATATATATATCATACTAAACAAATATACTATTGACATAAAATAGTTAGTGGCTCTTTATTAACCGGGTAATGTTGTAAATTGTAACTTTTGGCTCTTTCGTCTCAAAAAGTTGCCGACCCCTGGCCTACACCAACAACCGCAGCTTCACAATTTTTCGGACAATTCATCAACCTTTACACACGACATAACAACCAATTATAAAGAACACCAATAAACATTGTATTTGCTATTCCTGTAAGACGACATATATGAGGAAGTTGTGGGTGAAGAAAACATTAGACTACCCACCGTCATTTAACTAATCAAGACATACTACAACAAGATACAGCGGCGACAGCTAGTACAAACATTTTAAAATTAAAGTAATATATTAAAATAAAAATGTACTTAAAAAATGATCAGAAACTGTCGTGTGTATTAATTCCATAGTTTTTACTACGTCAGTTGCGATATTTTTTTGTATGAGGAACTATGCTAAGCTTTTCAGAATATCATTTTCTTTTCATCCAATGTAATGCATGTTTGCTTTAACAACCACTTTCATATTATATGGTATGTACAATAGTTACTGTTATCATTAGTTTCATCATAAAATAGTACATGCATGTCTGATGATACATTATTATTTTAATGTATTGTATTGTACAATTGGTATTTTCAATTTTTACTTTTAGCGCAAATTAAGTTTTTTGGAAAGATAAAATGCTAAATAGAACATTTTGCATATTACCCCTAATAGGTTAAAGACATCGAATTAATACAAATAAAAGAACTATGTATTGCAATTCTCGATCAGAGTCAAATCTTACTAATATAACATACAATATATATATAAGTATAAAACAGTTACATGTTATTTACTTTAATTTAAATGACAACACCCGCAGCCCAAGGTGACAGTGCTATCCACTGCTATATAGAACTGAGGGGAAACTAAAATACATTTGCCAAATGTCAACCAAAGTCATCACATTATTTGATTATGATCGTAAAATAAATACAAACGATATTATAAACACAAAAGTAACATGGCTTTGTGATTGCTATTAAACTGAATGTGAACCAACACAAATGCATCTTCTCTTTAAAGCTGCCAATCTAGAAAACTGAAACTATGCTTCAGGAGCTGCCTATACATCAATACTTGCAAGTTTTATATCAGCAACAATCAGAAGAGAAGGAAAAATGTTACATCGTACCCACAACATAACTGGTTTTGTAACGTCAAAAAAAAAATCAAAAAGTGGAATGAACCAAAAAAAAAAATATTATTAAATGATAATAGTTATAAAAAAAATGAACACATTTAAATCCACCAAAAAACATTTTAAATCAAACATTAAATAAACGAAGAACGGCGGACAACAAAACAAACGATAGAAAATTACGTCTAAACTACTACATATTAAATGAATAGGAACATAAAACAAAGCAAACATAAATAATACTGTGGCAATTATTTGACGTAATTATTCCATATACACTCTACAGACTTATTAAATAAAATAAAATTGTTCTGACTCATATCTCTGTGCTGCTCTCACAAATTAAGAGAAAGACATATTAGAATTATATTGTTTCGGTGTGATAAATGATCGGGACTTAATTTGCATTTTATAAGGGAAACAACTTACCAATTATTTTGTTGATTAACTTGTACCTAAACAGTTCAAATATATTATACATCTATTACATTATTATATTAATTTTCTAATATAAACGTTTACGATAGTATATATCATTTAAGAGAAAAAGTTATGATATAAAAATTGAATTAAATTGTTTTTGTATTTAAAAACGCAAGAACCATTTAAAGATGTTAAATAATTTGTCCTAAACTTTGTGCCTGATAATATAATAACACTTACAGTTTATTTGGCCTTTTCCGATTATATTATTTTATTTATAATTTCTCGGCCTTTTGGCTAAGACCGATAACCTATCCCAGGAGTCGGCAACCTTTTGGGATTGAAGAGCCAAAAGTTAAAATTTTCCAAATTTCCCAGGTTTTAAAGAGCCGCATACTTTTTATTATAATGTTATGGTATTTGATTAATTAAGATTAGGTATATACATTTGATGTTTTTTTTATAAAATAAAGAATTAGCTTTAAATGCGAAACTATCTTTATTCTTATAAGTAAATACAAAACAAAGTATTTTAGCTAGCTGTGCTAGAATAATATAATTAGTAATCAAAGAATGCAACTGTAATTTTAGAATAATATGTTACAATAATTACATCAATGGGAGCATTGGCCTTGTATGACTCTTGAAAGTTTGGTTAAATCTGGCTCATAACTTGTTTCAATTTCAAGCAATTTCAAGTGCTAAACCGTGTATTGACGAAAGTTGTACCCTATATGGCGCCGCCCATAAGATACTTTAGTTTTCATTTTTGCAGAAATATTCACGGGAGTATTCTCATCTACTCCCTAAAGTTTCATGGCACTCGGATGAACCGCATCCGAGTTTTATTTTTTTATATACCGTGTATAGAGAAAAAAAATCGCTCCCCCCGGGGGGCGCCGCCCTTGCAATATTAAACATTATTTTTTTTTTTTGCAGAACCCTACCATTGAGTGATCTAATCATCTCCCCAAAGTTTCATGGTACACGGAACGATGAACGATTATACTAGGTTAAAATGTAGATTATTAAACTATTGGAATCACGTGAGAGTAAAATAGTTTAAATGTATAAAGAAAAATGGTATCATAAAAATGTTTTCACTTTCCAACGGATGTTGTACATAAACAATGTTTTCGATCAAACTTTGGGTTTTGTTCTAAAGTTGTTATAAATACCCTAAGTAGAACGGGTTTTAAAAACATAACATAAAGAAGGCGTTTTGAAAAGTATGTTATCATTCCTAGAGAACAGTCTCAGCGGCGTAGCGACCCCACCCGCGCATCGAGACAAACTTTCAATTTGACGCCCCCCCCCCATTATATTGTTTTATAATTCTAATTCAAAATAGCAGCTAAAATGAGCTTATTTTGGCGCCCCTTTGGTCGGCGCCCGGGGACACATGTACCTTCACCCCCCCCTCCCCCCGCAACGCCTCTGACCAGTCTACAGTATTAGGTCATACAAGTGAAGAAGAGCAGAGGTTAGTCATGAGATCTAGGAAGTCTAAAACAATAGACACGATCTTGTTATTTACTTTTCTGGTGTTAGAGAAGTTAAAAGAAGTCAAAATTATTGTAGCTTTAGCTTTAGGATCTGACTATTTATCAATAGTTGCACATGTAAAACGTAACAGTGTTTTTATTTGGCAGATAAAATATATCAGCGACAATCAAAAGAGATGGAGAAAATGTTATAACTAACCCAGACCAATGCTTTTTTGTAACGACGGAAATTATGAAGAGTGGAAGACAAAGAAAACAATAAACGAGAACTATCAAATGATGTTTTTGAAAATATTTTTTTAACGAACTAAATGCAAATAAAAAAATTTCATGAAAAACTTTAATTAAAAACATGTGGTAGATGAATATTTTTAGCAATATCACATATTTTCTTGGGCATAAGTTTAGTTAAGGCAAATTGAAAATAATGTGTCTATGTCAAACTGTGCCTAACAATTTCCATTTTTTTCTCCGATGGAGGGGGGAGGGGGTGGGATGGATAAAGAGAGAGGGGGGAGCGGAATGTGTTTAAAGTATACATTTATGTATACATTCTATATTATTTTAGGGGGTTTGGATGTTGGCTGACGCCCCTCCAATCCCCCCCCCCCCCCACTTTGGTGATTCCTGAAATAAAAATTTCTCTGTTTTAACAACTAAAGACAAAAGTAGATGAACTAGAACATATAGACTAGAGAAAACATCTTTAAATGTATCTACCCAATCTTTCAATACCACTATATACAATTTTTATTGTAAAATATTACAGGTGATTCGTTGTTGTCAGCTTAATACATATTGGAAGTTCTAAACCGTACGAGCACTGTTTAAGCTTTATACTTTCATTATTTGTCTCGTATTTAAGTTGGAAAATATTAGCTTTATAAAGATTCAAATATTTGTAAATTAGCATACATTCTGTTTTTAAAGTATAATACTGCTTTTCTATGGTTTGAATAATTGTTTATAATATCAGTGTTAATATTTCCAAAAATCTATGTCTACACCAGGGTCAATGTAAACCAAGATTAAACTACACATAGGTCGAGCAGCACAGACATGAGTACACCCTACAGTCCTGATAATCATTTGATACATTTCTATACAAAAGTTGTCCTGTTTGTCTATAGAAAGATATATAGGGCATTTAAATCCCCCCAAAAAGATTTTAAATCCCAAGTTAAATACGTGAATAATAGCTGACAGCAAAACTAACGATATAACATTACCCCTAAAGTTTAGAGCCTAAAATATTCCTTATTAAATGAATAGGATAATAAAACAATACAAACGAATAATGCTGTTGCAATTGTTTGCAGTAATTATTCCATACACAACAATTACATTAAATAAAATGTATTAAACACATTGTCATGTCTCTGTGCTAAGCTCACCGATTAAGTTAAGACGGAAATGAGAATACTGTTGCTGCGATGTGATAATATATAAGGGAAACAACTTACACATTATTGTGTTGATTAAAGTGTGCATTAGTAGTACAAAATAGTATACATCTATTAAACTGTTGTATATTCATTTACGTAAACTTATTAAACTGTTCGTATGTACCATTTAATAGATTTATTTTGATATCAAAATATAACGAAATTACTTTTGTATTTACAATTGTGAAAACCGTTTAAAGATATTTAATATCTTGTTATATATATTGTGACTGATCTTCGATAAATGTTAACGATGATAGCCATACATCTGAATTATTACTATTTTGATATAAGTATACCATAGTGTATAAGCGCAGGTCGAAAGCGTACGTACATTGATTTCAGACCAGTTTTCACGTTTATGTAATAAAGATGTCGACTGCCCACCTTATACCGCCGCAAATTTAGGACAACCCGAATGGATGGGGACCCAATCAAATACCCGATCAATTTAAAGATATGCCCTATCAGCCTTTTCTAAAGATGTTCGTCTTGGAAAGGTATCTGATTGGACAGGAAGCACTTATCAAGATAAGAGATATCTAGGAAAATACAATTCTGCATTTGGAGGTGGGAGTCAATATGCCTATTACCATGAAGAGGATGAAAGCACTTTTCAATTGGTGGACACTTCAAGGGTCCAAAAACCAGTTTACCAGAGAAGAGGTCGTCTGCTTCAACAGAATCGTCAACGCAGGGATAGAGAACGACGCCAGCAGCAAACTCAAGCTAATATGCTTGTTCTTACCAAGACTCAAAAGAATCGTGAGAGGGATAGGCAGCGACTGCTTAAAAAATGGCAGAAACAATTTGGTAAACAAATGCAGGAGAACATAAGCAAAATGCCTATTAGAAACCGTGATGCATCTGTGCAAATCAAGGATGATTGGGTCGTAGTTGAAGAGATGAATTTCCCTCGACTGACAAAGCTTAATCTTTCTGATATTAAAGAAGGAGAAGAGTTGATGACATGTGGCTCCATGGAGTTTTATGACAAATATTATGACAGAGTCACAACTAAAAATGAAAAAAAAAAGGTTGAAAAGGATTAACCTAATTTTTCACAAGGTTACCACAACAGATGATCCCATCATTAGACAGTTGGCTAAAAGCCAAGGAAATGTGTTTGCAACCGATGCTATATTAGCAACAATGATGTGTTGCCCCCGCTCATCCTATTCCTGGGATGTTGTTGTCCATGTGTTGGAAACAAGTTATTCTTTGACAAACGTGATGACTCTGACTTTGATCTTCTCACTGTAAGTGAGACAGCAACAGAACCCCCTCAAGAAGATGGCAGTGCTAGCACTAACTCCCCTCGTAGTTTGGCTCTTGAGGCAACTTTTATTAACCACCACTTTTCTCAGCACGTTTTGAGAATGAATGAGGAAAAATACACCTTTTAGAAGCCCAATCCCTTCATCCAAGGTGCTGATGATTCAGAAGTAGCTTCTGTTGGATACAGGTATCGTAAATGGGATCTTGGTAAGGATATTGTCTTGATAGCTCGAACAGAGCATGATGCTGTGACAAATGGTCCTAATAATGAAATTCAGTTTATGAATATCAAGTCTCTAAATGAATGGGATTCAAGGTTTTCTGGTGGTGTTGATTGGCGCAGTCGTTTAGACAGCCAGAGATGTGCTGTTCTTGCCACTGAACTTAAAAACAATAGTTGTAAATTAGCCAAATGGACTGTCAGTGCTTTGTTGGCAGGATCTGACCAGATTAAATTTGGATATGTGTCTCGGTTACACGTGAAAGACACAGCCAAGCATGTGCTACTTGGAACCCAACAGTTTAAGCCTGTAGAATTTGCCAGTCAGATCAACTTGAACATGGATAATGCTTGGGATATTCTGAGATGTATCGTGGACACGTGTATGAAACTGAAAGAAGGCAAATATCTCATCATGAAAGATCCAAACAAGCCTGTTGTTAGGATCTATGATATTCCTGATCACAATTTTGAGTCAGATGAGGATGAAGATGACGACGACGATGATGATGACGATGATTCAGATGATGATTCAGACGATGATGATGATGATGAAGTCGAAAAGTAAAATTGATTTGAGACAGCTTGAATATTTTTTCTTCATGATGAAGAACGTGTGTAATTGGAGCTAAAACAATTGTATAGATGATGTAAACAAGGACCCAAAGTTAGACATTCTTGAGGCTACTAAAGTTTCAATTGATCAGTGTATAGTTGTACCCACTTTTTAAAAAGCAGGTCTGGCTTTGCTATTTATATCTTACAATTTAAAATGTGTATTTTATCTTTCATTTCTTAAGTATTTAGATTATCACCCCTCAAGGGTGTTACATTATAAGTTAAAGATTTTAATTTTGTTGGGAAGCTAGTGAAAAATAAACATTTTAAATTAAAAAAAATGATATAAGTATATTTTAACAACTTACGTATTCATTTACTTATTTCGCTATGTATCTCCTATTTTCTGTACATCAATGTATCTACCTTGTAAATATCCACCCAAACGGCGTGGGATGTTATTGTATTTGTTTTTAATTGGAAAATAAAAAGGATTAAAAAATTGATAAAATTATACTATTTGTGTAAACTATTTTTGTATGATATTTTGCTTATGCGAACATTTTTGTTTTAACTTTTTTCGCTTAAAATAAATAAATAAATAATTTCAAAATAATAATAAAATACTGCGAGCTGATGTATGCTGTGATTGTACATCTGGAGTAACAGTCGACAGTATTGGGTCATACAACTGAAGAGGAACATATAGTAGATTTAATACTGGATGTTTGACATGAGATGAAGGAAGGCTAAAAGACCAGATCCTGCTATTCTGTTTTTTAGTGCTAAAAAAAATAGCTTAGGTAGCTTTTGCTGCAGGGGCTGACTACACAGCATTATGTTAAAATATAAGACGGAGACGTTCTTTCTTGGCTGTAAAAATATATCAGCAACAATCAGAAGAGATGGAGAAAATGTTACATCTAACCCACACACAGAGGCGTAGCGATGGAGGGGGGGGGGGGGGCAGGGGGGGGGGGGGGGCAAAATGGGTTGTAAAAACAAATTAAAATGTCATTTTAGCTGCATACTTGCAGTTTGAGGAGGGTGGGGTTGCAAATCGAAAGTTGAGGGGGGGGGGGGTGCAAATCGAAAGTTGAGGGGGGGGGGGTTGCAAATTGAAAGTTGAGGGGGGGGGGGTGCAAATTGAAAGTTGAGGGGGGGGGGGTGCAAATTGAAAGTTGAGGGGGGGGGGTGCAAATTGAAAGTTTGTCCCCGGGCCATGTTAACCCCGTGAGTCGAAAAAAAAAAAAAACATGTTTTCCGAATGTCTGTGTGTGTGCATGTGTGTATGTATGTGTGTGTGTTTGTGACTGTGAACACGATAACTTGAGTACCGCTATAGCTAGGTTGATGCCATTTCGTATACCTTTTATATCAATAGAGAGAGAGAGAGAGAGAGAGAGAGAGAGAGAGAGAGAGAGAGAAAGAGAGAGGAGACGGAATGAAATCTGTAAAATGCAGATTTCTGTATTTGACAAATGATAAAAAACCGAAAGTATGTACCCGCTAAAGACCAATAGAAAATAAAAACTTACCTTGAAATTCCCAGCCCTATTCCCATAGCAACTCTCTGTCATTGGTAGTAAATATTATGGTGTCAAAGTTCAGTAGGGACGTCGTTAAAAGTTTGCTGACGACGACAGTAACAGTTCGGTAGTGGCGATGATACAAATTCAGATGTGACGACGATAACAACCATCTTGTGACGACGATGAAAGTCTCAGGCAATAAGCACCTTATATGGTAAACATTTACCCTTAAACAATTCAAGCGACTGTGGCAGGTCTCAGGCAATAAACACCTTAAATGGTAAACATTTACCCTTAAACAATACCAGCGACTGTGACAAGTCTCAGGCAATAAACACCTTATATGGTAAACATTTACCCTTAAACAATACCAGCGACTGTGACAAGTCTCAGGCAATAAACACCTTATATGTTAAACATTTATCCTTAAACAATACCAGCGACTGTGACAAGTCCCGGTAAATTGCGATCGCTTCAGGGGTTGATGTTTTTGTACAGCCGGTCTATTTCTAAGTTCTTCTTGTTTTTACTTGCCACCAGCTGTTAAGGTCGACTTTAAGAAGTACAAACAACAAACTACACAAAGTTTGGACCACAGTATTAGTGCGTGCATACACCCGTAATATATTCGCCTAGCCCTCTGTCCAAATCAACCCATCAACTCTCGTTCACACACCTAGTAAACTGAATACCAACATTTGGTCTAAGGGGAATAACACAACAACGTGGGGCTGAACACAACTCACATACTCACCATAAACAATGACTTACCAAACCTTAACCCGACACGTAACAATAACAGTATTCACGCCCACCCCTGAAATAACAATACACGTGAAGAAAACACGTCCACTCACTCCCCTACCCAGCAACAGAGAAAAATAGAACAATATGTCAATCATACCAAACATAAGAACATCACAGACCTATTCTCTAGCTGTAAAATGTGCATGTCCATCATAGACACTATCCGCTACATCTGTAATGGTAAACTGGGTACAACTGTATAAACACGCTTTTAGAAGGCATGTATTTGTGATACAAAGATTTTAACAATAATCAAATATATATAGAATTTAGCGTATATGAGATAACGCATTATTTTTAAGAAAGAAAGCTAAGTTAAACATATTTTTAAATAAGTGTAAGTGTAATAACTCCGATAAATGATAGCTTACTTATGAAGTAAAAAAAAAACAGTCTATTTTCTTTCAAAAGTTAACAAAATATGGGGCCCACATCCCAAACCGCAAATATAATTATAAACATTATGCTTTGCCATAGATCGCAGTAATAGAGAATAAATGACAAAGCATTGTTTAGGTAAAGGTAACTCTAATGTTTTTTATGCAGGGGAAACAATCAAATATTAGTACATTAATTTAAGAAACACAACAAAAATAAATAATAGAAATAAAATAAAACATACTTTTTTTAATAACAAAAGATACAATAAAAATTTTAAAAAAATGTCTTTGAAACAATGATGTAAAATGACATTATCTATTAACAAGTCCTCTAATATTGGATCTAACTCTAAATGTGAAACTTTTGTCAGATTTCATTACTTAATGCTAAATATAGAGCGATTTATCATTTGATAAGTTGGTGCCATGTTTTCGCTACTTTTTCCATATAAAAATATTAATGGTTTTTAATTTAAACCAAAAATAAATTACAAATTAAACAAGTGTATAACGAAAAAATAAAATACTTAAAAAAAACTTTTTAAAAAACCACGCTTTTCTTGTGGACTAAAAAGTAGAAAATAACTATTTACATACATTTGATGACTAAAAACGTGGGTCGGGCAGATGGGTCGGGAAATTTGATGGTGAACGTACCCACGTTTTTTGTCATCAAATGTATGTAAATAGTTATTTTCTACTTTTTAGTCCACAAGAAAAGCGTGGTTTTTTAAAAAGTTTTTTTTAAGTATTTTATTTTCTCCTTTTTAGTCCGTTGCTACACATGAAAAACGTGGTTTTTAAAAAGTTTTTTATATAGTTTTTTTTCTACTTTATCTAATCACTTGATTAAGTATGACTTGACTAAGTGTTTTTAAATACACGGACTAAAAAAATCTTGAGCGACCGATACGCTTTAAACAGAGAAAGGGTTAATTTACGTTGCTGGCGTGGAGATCTACTCACGAATCACGTGATCAAATCTCCCATAAACAAACAAATAAACGCGAAGCTGAGTTAAGGAAAAACGTGTTTATGTGTATTTTAGCATGCCCAGCGTACCAACCGTGTCACCGTTAACAATGTGTTACCGTGTCCGTTCTCCTTTTTAGTCCGTTGCTACACATAAAAAACGTGGTTTTTTTAAACGTTTTTTTTTAAGTATTTTATTTTCTCCTTTTTAGTCCGTTGCTACACATGAAAAACGTGGTTTTTAAAAAAAGTGTTTATAAATACACGGACTAAAAATCTTGAGCGACCAGGATTCGAACCTGGGTTGTCGCGGCCACAACGCGAAGTACTAACCACTATACGATCAGCGCGCTCACATCGATTGGGGCCGAAGTAACTGTGTCAATAGGCCTCCAGTCTTGTCGGTATCTTTAGAAATCATGTCCTCAATGTTATGGTCCTTGGGGCGTAATTAAATTAAGCTAATTACGGTCACTAATTGCTAGTTTTTATGATTGCATCTGAAATTGTTAGGCGAAAGTAGCATGCATGCCAAATTTCAGGTCTCTAGAGCAATCAGAAGTGGGCTAATTTTCGATGTCAATTTTAACAACAAACATCCAAACAACCAAACAAACAAACAAACGCGAAGCTGAGTTAAGAAAAACGTTTTAAAAAAAGAAAACACTTTTGGATGAACAGACTGGTAGCTTTCACCCCCGACTCCAACCCCCCCCCCCCCCCCAAAATTCAAAAACTTCTTCATAACTGTATGTCACTGTTTCTTTTCAGAACACTGATTATGCCAGCTTACTACTTTATAACCCCCACCCTTACCACTAAACGTTTCTAAGTATTATATGTATATTTAAGAAAGAGATGAAGATAGCGGAGGTTTGTAAATCTACTACGGTCCTCGTATGTCACGTGATGAAATACAAGTAATTAGACAGTGGTCACCTTCGGGACAAAGCTCAGGCGAGCTGAAAAGAATTACATAATCTGAGACTTAAAAAACAATTTATTTATTTGTTTGTTTGTCTTTTATTTTATAAACATGTATTTTTAAAGGTTTTAAAATATATCAATTCGGTGTTTAAATATATCCTTTTTTAATCCACATATCTAAATTATAAATATCTACATATATTTTTTTTTAAAGATTTGTATGTTTTACCTAAATACATCTATTTAAACAAAGATGGGGCTTAAAGACAAGTTATTGCGGTCACTCTAGCGTCGTATTTTAAGTTATCAAAAATAGTCTTACATTTTATCATAATACTTTTTGTCAGAAGGACGTGATTATATGTAAACATGTTAGCAGGAAAATATAGAAAAACCACACGGGGTAATTTAGTTCAAATGAAAACACAGTTGCTGCCGTAATTTTTACTTTGTCGATTGAGTCACACAGTCAAATAATTGGTTGGAACGCCTTATGCTGAATTAGAGTATTAGTCTACATCAGGAATTCATTAGTGTTCATTGATAATTGAATGATTTTTTTACGTCACGATTTTCTTTTTTACTCTCAAACTTGTGAATAAAAAAAAAAGAAAAAAAAAGAATGTTTGGTTTATTTAACTTAGTAGGGCTGGTAAGTAGATCACCAACCTGTTCTACGGCTGAATAAAACCTGCATGAGACATAGAACTAGTTGGTGACCTACTTACCAGCCCTATTGTCTCGCCCTCTTTTCTCTCAGCTTGTCATTGCCTTTTTGCCACACTTTTTTTCATATTTCCAAGCTGGCCGTTAAAATAAACGTGTCCAAGGTTAGTTTTTTTCTATCATTTTAGAATGTTTCAAACATAAATTAGGTATTTGTCATAAACTAGCCCCGATGCACATTCAGCTGAAACATGTTTAGGGTGTTAACTATCATTCGCGCTAATATTGGTTATTCCCAATTTTTATCCTCAAGTATCAAAGCAAATTTTATCTAGCAAGTATCTAAAATAAAACCAGATGTCGGGGGATTATAATGTCGAGGTACCACTTTGTTACGGTGATATTGCAGATCCAAACTCAAAACGCAAAAAAAGGAAACTATGTACGATGGTCATCTGGGATATAACAGTCAGTTATTATAAAACAACGTTAAAATGGTGCAATAACTTATGCTCTTTGTCCATCCAAGTATTGCAATGATTGTAAAAACTATACAGATGACATCTAGTATATTTAAATCACGCTGGGGGTGTGGCAGTTTTATCACAGAGTTTATCTAATGAATGATATTGAGAAATATTTCAGGAAGTAGATGTAAGCTTTGATGGCCCCTCGAGAGTACAGTTTACAGTATTGGGTCATACAACTGAAGTGGAACAGATAGTAGATTTAATACTGGAGGTCAGTCATGAGATCTAGGAAGTCTAAAAGAAAATACACTATTCTGCAATTATGTTTTGTAGTGCTAGAAAGTTTAGCAGAGGTTGCTCTAGCTTCAGAAGCTGACTATACATCAATAAAAAGTAAAAAAAAAAGACCAGATGAAATTATTTTGTTTTCTAGAGTTAAAAAGGTTAACATATGTCACCACAAGAAAGTCCAAAAGAAAAGACAAGATCTTGCTAATATGTCTTCAAAGAATGGTTAGTAAAGGTAGCTTTAGCTTCAGGAGCTAACTATGCATCAATAAGTTCAAGTGTAAGACTAAAACGATCGTTATTGGATGTATAAATATATCAGCACCAATCAGAAGAAATGGAGACAATGTTACATCTAACCGAGACCATAGCTGTTGTTTTAACAAAAAAAAATTCATGAAAAATGGAAGCAACAAGTTAAAAAAAAAAAAACAAACAAGAACAATCAAATAATAATGATGAGACGTGTTTATTTTTTTAACCGAACTAATTGCAAATGAAAAAAAGTTATACTAGTTTTTGTTAAACAACACAATTAGAAACATGTGGTATATGATTTGTACCAATAGCATATACTTTTGTGGGAATACGTTGACTTAAAAAAAATTGTATTTACTGTTCTGATGTCAAACAATAAAGAAAGTGTGAGGGGGGGGGGGGGGTAAACAAAATGTTCAGTAGGAGGATGGGGGGGGTGGGAGCGGATAATTTAAATAGCAGCTATTTTTATATAAATCCGTTTTCTTTTATAAGGTGTGTATGGGTGGGCGGGGGGGGGGGGGGTGGTAGACGTGCCTTCAATCCTCCCCCCGGAAGTGATGCCTGAAATAAACATTACTCTGTTAAATTAACTTAATACAAGAAAAAAATATGTACACTTGTGAGAACTTTTGATTAATTGTTCATTGCATAATAAATACAGACAATTCTAAACTATGCGAGTGTCATTTTTTTAAGCTTTATCATTTCATTATATGTCTCGTATTTAATTTGAAAGATGTTAACTTGATTTTAAGAGTCACATATTTGTAAATTAGCATAATTTCTATTTTGTAAATATATTACTGCTTTTCTATTATTTGAATATCTATTTATATTATGAATGTTCACATTTCCAAAAAATCTATTTCTACACCAGGGTCAATGTAAACCAAGATTAAACTACACATAAATCGAGCAGCACAGACATGAGTACACCCTACAGTCTTGACATTTATATTACATTTTATAAGGGAAACAACTTACACAATATTTTGTTGTTTAAAGTTTAAATAAGAAGTACCAAAAAAGTATGCATCAATCAAATTACCATAGTATTTTTCGAATACCAACAAATAATTGCATATGTAATATTTACAAAAAATTACATTCAGCATAAAAAAAGTAAATTGATTTTGTATTAAAAAATGACAAAAACTTTTTTAATAGGTCACTTTTTTTGTAATATACTTTGTGACTGCTGATTCATTAACGTTACGTCATCAACGTGAAATGCGCGTTATAACATTTTGCTGTAAAAAAAAACTTATTTCACCCTACTTACTTAAAAAAAAAGTCTATCGTTTTGACTTTCTGTCCTCTTCCTAAAGCCGTGTGGTTGACAGGACAAACTTATTGTGATTGAAAATGACAAATCCAAAAGGTTATCGCCGCGGCACGCGGTACATGTTCTCACGTAGATTCAGAAAACAAAGGTGTGACCAATCTATCACGTTATATGTCAGTTTACAAACGTGGGGACATTGTTGACATTAAGGGTGATTGTGCCATTCAAAAAGGTATGCCACACAAGTTCTATCACGGAAAGACTGGTCGCGTTTTCAATGTAACCCCTCATGCTCTTGGTGTGTTTGTCAATAAACAGTTGGACAACCGTATTATCCCCAAACAAATCAATGTAACCCCTCATACTGTTGGTGTGGTTGTCAATAAACATTTGGGCAACCGTATTATCCCCAAACCAATCAATGTAACCCCTCATGCTGTTGGTTGGTGTGGTTGTCAATAAACAGTTGGACAACCGTATTATCCCCAAACAAATCAATGTAACCCCTCATGCTCTTGGTGTGGTTGTCAATAAACAGTTGGGCAACCGTATTATCCCCAAACAAATCAATTTAACAACTCGTGCTGTTGGTTGGTGTGGTTGTCAATAAACAGTTGGGCAACCGTATTATCCCTAAACAAATCAATGTAACCCCTCATGCTCTTGGTGTGGTTGTCAATAAACAGTTGGGCAACCGTATTATCCCTAAACAAATCAATGTCAGAGTTGAGCATATTAAGCACAGTAACTGCCGTCTTGATTTCTTGAAATGCGTCAAGAAGAATGAAGAGCTTAAGAAACAATCTAAGGAGACAGGTGTTAAAGCTAACACTAAGAGAGATCCCGCCCAGCCAAGCGTAAGCCCATTTTGTCAGCAAGCCTGACTTTTTGACACCTATTCCTTATGAGATCATTGCTTAAACTGTTATTGCAGGAAGTCTGTTAAAAAAAAGTAGGCTTGCATAATTTAATTCAATTTAAATGTGATATAATTTAATTTCCTTATAATTGTTAAAAGAAGTAGTAAAAAATTGTTTTTAACTTTAAGAAGTGTTTTTTTTTCACTTACATACATGTTGTTATATTTCCTTATTTTGCCAAATAATTCTTAAAAAGAAATTGAAACAGTTAGTGGTCATAAAATGTATAGCAAATTTAAGAATATATATATATATATATATATATATATATATATATATATATATATATATATATATATATATATTTAAAGTGGACTTTGGTATATGTTATGAATATAGAAGCAGGATGGTAAATACAGGCCATTGGACATTATTTCGATGTTTGGTTTATGTTACATGCAAGTGTATAACGAAAAAAAAGAAAAATCTTTTGAATAGACAAACTCACAGCTTTAACCCCGACCCCAACCCCTACAACATTAAAAAACTTCTTCATAACCGAATGGTACTGTTTCTTTACAGAACACTGATTATGCCAGCTTACCACTTTATAACCCCCACCCTTACCACTAAACGTTTCTAAGTATTATATGTATATTTAAGAATGAAAAAGATGAAGATAGCGGAGGTTTGTAAATCTACTACGGTCCTCGTATGTCACGTGATGAAATACAAGTAATTAGACAGTGGTCACCTTCGGGACAAAGCTCAGGCGAGCTGAAAATAATTACATTATCTGAGACTTAAAAAACAATTTATTTGTTTGTCTTTTATTTTATAAACCTGTATAATAATTAAGAGAATATATTTATTTTTTATTTGCTTTTAACAAAATTATTAACATGAGCTATTTGGACACATCTATTAGACTTTTAAAAGAGGGGCGATAAGTTATTGACTGCTATTTGATATTACAGACTTAATTAATTATTTTCTACATTAAAATATCTGACACCAAAATAAAAAATAGAAAGTGACTTAAAAAGTGCCCATACCTTTTTAAATGAGAAAAGTTGGGGCGCATTTTCTGAATTTTCAACAACACGATTAACTATATATAGGTCTAATTTGGGGAGGGGCGCAAAGTCGATAGTTCACACTTGGCACCAAAATAGATCGCTACACCTTTTTGTTACCTTACTATAGTTTATTTAATATAATCAAAGTTATTGATTATTAGGTACTTATTAATAAAGAAAATGAACATTTTGTGACCCCCCCCCCCCCCCCGTATAGATAGCGCCCTAGGTGACCGCCTAGTTCGCCTTATAGGTAGCGCCGGCCCTGCATACAGGGTCCCCATCCCAAAACTTAATTAGAACTATTTGGAAAAGCCATAGATAGATCATTGCAAAGAAAATAAAATATAGTAGACGAAGTCTATCTAGATAAAGTTACCTCCCATGATATATTTTTTGAGACAACAGGGGAAATTTTTAAACGATAGTAAATTGAATGAGTAAACAAACATAACATATAAAAAAAATACTAATTGTATGATTAGTAATAAAATTTTAAATACAATCAAAAATTAATTATTTAATGTTGATATAATCGTATAAGATTATTTACGATAAGAAATATTGTTTAAAACTAAAAATGATAAACGATAGTCAAATTACAAAGAATCAGTTTTCATATTGTGAGATTTTTATTTTCTTAATGTTGGGTTTAACCAGTAAATCTCGATCACTGTTCTTATTTTTTATTACTAATAGTAATGGTATTTAATTAACATTTAAAGATAGTTCTATCATAACGCAGTTTATGTACGCTTAGTTATTAAATGCACAAACATTTGGCAATAATAATAATTTTAATATAGCGACTAAAGCGTTTACATTATTTATATGGCTAGAAATAACGTATTTTTGTTTTTGTTTTTTTAAATATCGTTTGTGCACATAGAGTTCACTTAAATTGATAGTGATTGAACCGTTTTGACTCATTGTTACATAGATCTCACACACGCTAGGTAGCTTCAATATCTGGTCCAAAGGTTCACTAGTTTTCACTGTCAATCGTAAACTTGACCGGCTCTTTAACGTGGCCATGTCATTCGTGAACAGCGAGTACACGGTCTTCTCCATACCTAATAGTAGGCCTGATTCAGATCAAAGGGCAGAAGAAGGTGAAGAAGATAATTACTGGAGATGGCTAGCACTTGTTATCTAGTGTTGTCTACACTAAAAGTGTTCATTTTTAATTTCAAACCTATCAAAAGATTGTCCACGGAACAAGTAATGTAGAGTCCACTTGTTTTAAGTGACCTCGAAATATGAATGAATGGGGATGTCAGCACTATATCCAGCCGCCTTAACTATCCCTAACACAGAAAGTCTGTTGGTCACCGGTACATGTTGTTACACACGCCCATTTGACGGAGTTTTAATATCAATGTGGATTTCCATACCTTATAGTAGGCCTGTTTCAGATCGAAGGACAGCACATAGGTGGTGACCTTTGTGTGGAAACAGCCAGTGATTTCCTTAATCAACTGAAGAACGGAGTCCACTGGCTGCCGTCCCCACCAAAAGCCCGCTTGACAAGAGTCTAGCAGTCTGTTATTTGACAAAAACCAAAACAAGCGGTCATTGACCAGCCTTTCCAAGAGCTTGCTGATGTTAGAGCAGAGGGAGAACGGTCTGTAGCTCTCAGGTGAGCCCAGATCCCTTGCTGTCTTGGACAGGGCGACCACCTCCACAATTTTACACCTGCTGGCAAGTTCGACACACGTCTGTGATTGGCTCATTACAAGTATAAAACTAAGGTAACGACCACTAAGATATTAAAAAATTGCAAACATTAACGTCCCTTTATCTACTGACGGTACTTATAAGTACCACTTTAATTAAGCGCCTGTATTATTTTTAATTTAAGACGAATTTTAAAAAATTATTGATGTAATTGATAGTATTATCTCCCTTGAGTCAAAGGTAGGTGGAGGGAACGATGTTTTTTGAAAATTACTGGTGTGGCGCCACTTTCAATCTCTACCTGTATCGATAGTTCACAATTGTTCTGTACATATCTCACATGTGTTCCTGATTTCCCTTTGTTTTACCCTATTCTTCACGTTTTCAACACCGAATATTTTTTATTGGCATCTTCAATAGTCAGGCAAAGGCGTGTAACTTCTAGTTATACAATTTTTATCAAATTGTCTTTGTAATAGATCGATGTTTACAAGTGGACTTATAAGTACCGTCAGGGCACACGGACATTTTTTTTAGGATTTCTTGGAAATTGCTGATTTTCGATGTGGAGTGACATAAATATTATTTTGATAATTAATTATCGAAATGTACTTAAAATATATTTATGCATTTATAAGAAGATTAGCATAGGGTTTTCCTCAGAAATATTGCAATTAATTGCAGATTTCTAGTAGTAAAAGAATAACAAGAATAGAGGTGGCAGTTGCAGGCTCGTTTACTAGGTTTAGTTTTAGTATACGTTATTTGTATACCAAAGTCTAGTTCTAGAAGTAAGATTTGTAAGTTATATTTGTTGCAAAAAACTGTCTTGCATACAATAGCTAGCGTGTACATAATGTACACATGTAGACTAGTAATAGTTCATACATCTGCATGTAGTATAGATCGTTTTGTAATTTTGAATCAGTAAACACAAAACAGTAGCCCACTACGGCTATTCCAAACACATTGAGCTTACTTCTATTTATGAACTTTACACTGTAGTGTAGACTTGTCATAACATTCTAGTAGGCTACAATGATACTAGTATTACTAGTAGTAGTGATATGAATGACTAGGATTTCGTTTTCAAAATATTTGTATGCGGCTCATTGTAATGGCTATTGGAAGCCTCCAGCAAAAGCAGGTTCAGTCCGGCAACTGTTGCCACACCAGAAAGACGACAGACAAGAATGTCCCAGGAATGAGGAATGAGGGAGCATGACATGTCGGCACCTTTTGCTGTGTTTGAGGTCTAAGATGTGTTCCGATAGAAAATCCAGTAAAAATCGTACACAAAATATACTTTTGTGCTGGGTTTATGTGTGAAAATGACACAAAATGATTGGTATAATGATTGCCACGTTATTATTAAATAAGTTGTATCGTTTTTTCCTGTTTTGTAATTTTTTTTTATTTTTGGAAAAAAATGTCCTACATTCCTGACGGTACTTATAAGTACCAATGCATGTTTGGGCCCTTAAAAATTTACGAAACAAAATTTCCTTCGACATATGCTTTAAATGTGCCAAAAGCAATATGATAACATATTGTTTAAGAATAAATGTAATTCGGAACCTAATTCCGTAAATAAAGGGTTGACCACTAAGATAGTAAACAATTGCAAACATTAACGTTTAAACATGTTCTCTCCTACAATGAAAACACATATCAATAGTCCCCACCGTTGGAGATAAGAAGTTGACCGAATCAATGATACATATGATTTATGTTTTTATATGAAATCCACTGAATCTTGGAATGTGAATTATCTTTTCTTTGTCATGGGAAATAACTTTTGATGAAATTATTTTTTTCTAAAATATATTTAAAAGAAACAAACATATTTATGTGTTCTGCATATATTTTTAAAAAAAAAATATAAATTATTTTAAAATATGTTTTCTAATAAATATAACTTTTTTAGAATTTTATTTTTGTATTTTACCTGGATAATTTAGTTAAATTCAAAGACTGTTAATGTATTATATATCTTTTTATGTATATAATGGTTTTAAACTTTAATTTGCGTTTCTATAGCGTCATAGTTTCCAAAAATTATAACCTTTTTAGCACAATTTGAACTACAGAAGAAGCAAATAAACTAGATGCATAATTAATATCGACAGTCTCAAGCTAAACATCACTCGATCAGCCCTCAAGTAAATTAACATTAGAACAGTCTTCTGTTTCCCAGGTTTTTAAAAGTGCACAACCTGAATGGTAGAAAGAGATACACACCTCACCCCCCCCCCCCACACACTTCCCCCCACTCAACCGGACTGGCGGATTTTTCAAGGTAGCGTGACCTCTTTGCCAAGGGTCAATTTTATGTCATGGAAAGTTTTGGAATGATGGATCAGTATGTGTACTGCAGAGACACTTCTCCCAAGGTCGTTTCTATTTCTGTCCATGGGCGGCTACAATGTGAACTTTTGACTCCTCAGCTAAGGACAAAGCACAGTAAACTAAGCAGTCAAGAGAAACCTAGTTTGCACACCTTATTTTAGTCTAGTTCTTATGCCATTTTATTTTCTCCATTTGATTATTATATATGCAATTGATGTTCATGTCTTTGATGCTGTGTAAAATCTATCAAATAAATAATTATTACTGATTTAAAGGTTTAAAACAATTGAATTAATAAAACAAAAAAAAAATAAAAAGGAAAAAAAAAACTAATTGAGGACTGTATAGATATAGATGTTTGAAAGGGAAGAGTGTTTGCTTTTACGTGTCTCATTGTAATAACATAACTTTTCCGATTGCTTAAAATTTGTATCATTTTAATTCTCTGTAATCCCAAATTCATTTCAGCTCTACTTTAAAAAAAAAACAAATTCCCCCTCTCCCCCCCCCCCCCTCGTCCCCTCAGCCCACCACGCCGAGAAAAAAAAATCCCTTGAATCATCATTTAATTTTAATTACACATTTGCATTTTCAGTTTCAGGTTAGTTTTTAATTTTTAATTTTTCTTTATATTTAGACGTTTTGTATTACATCTATGTATATGTAAACCATCTTAAATGAATGAAAGCAGGCTACAAGTAAGAAAGAAATATTACTATTGTAATATATTGTAATATATTGTATTACTATTTCGTTTTCATTTGATGTTCGAAATTATGTAAGAATTTGATGTTGATGTACTTGTTTTAAATTGCAAATAAAAGTATTTAAAAAAAAAAAAAAAAAAAAATGTTATTATAAAAAAAAAAAAAAAAATTTTTAGCACAATTTCCTTACAGGAATTGCGCTTATTAACTCGTCATTTCTGTATGGATGGATGGATGGATGTGCACAGCTTTCGGTCTAATTTCCTCCCCAACGAAGCAATATCGAGGACTAGTTCCAAAGCAAATATGTTAAGCAAGTTCCGAGGATGATTGTGGGCCAAAAAAATTCCCGAATTCCTTCCTGGATTTGCCGGAAAAGCCAAAAAACCTCGAAAAAAGTTTTTGGTTCATATCTCGGCAACCAGACCACTTAGCGACTTGAAACATTTACCAATCGATTCCTGCCATAATTTAGAATAATATTGCAGAAGAAAGCTTTCAAAAATATCCTTTTGTTCGGTCACAAAAAATTAATTAAGAACATTTAAACTGAGCATCGTGTAGGCCTAGGATGATATGTACTTTTTAAACTGAGCATCGTGCAGGCTTACTCGTTATATAGATTAATATAGTTGTCTTTTTTTAGCGCAAAACAATATCCTTTCGTTCGGTCACAAAAATTAAAAATTGTTATGGATAACATAAGGAAATTGCGCTGAAATTGTCACTAGACTTTTTATTAACTTGTTTTCACATAAAGACCTTTAATTAATTATTTATCTATTTTATTATACATTGATTTTTAATTTTAATAAGAGTGAGATAAAAATCATATTGTCAACGCTAAAAATAAGAGTTGCCTCTATATATCATACATCAAAATATCTAGATCTCTATATTTTCATTGTCATTAATAGTCTCTCACATGTTGATTTCAGACAAGATTTCCTGTTTTGGATTGGTTGTTATTCATATTTAAGATGATTAAAATCATTAAAAAAAAAGAAAAGTGTTAACGTTTACAAACACAAGAATTTTGATTACAATTATTACTGAATTGAGTCTCCAGTATATCAATGAACACGTCAACCACATTATTTACTTAAATACATCACCATGGTACATACACTTCAGAACATTACAACAAGCCACCATTTGACAACTCCAGTTCGATCGTACTATAGACATGTTTTTTTTTTCTTCAGTTTTTAAATATTTTTTTTTAAAATAGATGAACCCGAGTATTTCTGGACTGGTGTTTGAATCCCAATGGCAGATTGCACAATGATTTGCAATAAAATTGATTATAATGTTTTAGAAACTTTAGGAAATCATATTTTAATTGTTTTGTTATTTGTATACACAGTGATGTTGATGCACAGTCATCATCATTCCCGGTAACACAAGTAATAATAAAAACAAACCCAATAGACAGCCTAACTTACGTAGGCATTATCAGACGACTGATCAGTCGGCACAATATTCTACAACTCAACTACGGCCAAGCAGATACTTGATATTTCTCGGCTGTTGTTCACGTAAAAGAACTAAACAACACCACCAAACATCACGGACTTTATACATTAGAATTCACCATCTACAGGGAAGACAATGTCAGCGGCACCCTCAGATATCCTACCCCCACCCCACCCACTCAACAGCGACACAATCATAAAGGCCCTGAGAAATCTTAGCAAACTAGAACCCACTGTCAACTCAATGGCCTACACCAACAACCACAGCTTCACAATTTTTCGGACAATTCATCAACCTTTACACACGACATAAACATCAATTATAAAGATCACCAATAAACATTTTATTTGTTATTCCTGTAAGACGACACATATGAGAAGTTGTGGGTCAAACAAACATTAGACAACACACTGTAACTTAACTAATCAAGACATACTACAACAAGATACAGCGGAACAGCTAGTACGAGCATTCTAAAATTAAAGTAGCCCATTAATATAATAGTTTTAAAGAAAAACAAATTGTTGGGTGTATTTATTTATTCCATAATTTTTACAATGTTAGTTGCGATTTATTTATATGAAGTATTTTGCTAAGTTTTTCAGTTATCATTTTTTTTCATCCAACGTAATGAATGTTTGACTTAACAACCACTTTCATCCACCAAATGGATGTTTTTTTCGCATTTAACTTTTTTCCATACAACATAAGCTCTTCCACTATATATTAGTTCACTTTATATAATGGTTGCTTTTTGATAAACATTAAGGTTAATGTTAGGTTTATGGTATATATAACAGTTAATGTTATCATCTCATCATAAAATAGTAGATGCTTGTCTGATGATAACACTATGTTCTCATATTTTTTCCTATTCGAATGCCATAAAATAGTAATCATTTAAATGTGGCACATTCGGAGTTAAACATGATTATTTTAATGTATTGTATTGTACAATTGAACATTTTCAATTTTTATTTTTAGAGAAAAATAAGCTTCTGTTTTTGAAAAGATAAAATGCTAAATAGAACATTTTACATATCACACATAATTGGTTAAAGACATCGAATTAATAAAATTAAAGCACTATATATTGCGGTTCTTGATCAGAGTCAAATCATACTAATATAACATATAGCATATATATAAGTGTAAAAACAGTTACATGTTATTTACTTTAATTTAAATGACAACACCGGCGGATCAAGGTGACAGTGCTATCAACCGCTATATAGAACTTAGGAAAAAACTAAAATACATTTTACCAAATTTCAACCAGTCATCAAATTATTTGATTTTGATCGTAAAACAAATACAAATGATGTTATAAACACAGAACAAACATGGCTGTGTGATTGCTATTAAACTGAATGTGAACCAACACAAATGCATCTTCTCTTTAAAGCTGCTGATCTAGCAAACTTAACCGTTGCTTCATGAGCTGCCTATACATCAATACTTGCAAGTGTAAAACTAACCAGTGCTTTATTTAGCTGTAAAAATATATAAGCTGCAATCAGAAGAGATTGAGACAATGTTACATATAACCCAGAGCAAAGCTGTTTTTGTAACGTGAAAAAATAATCATGAAAAGTGGAGGAAACAAATAATAATAATAATAATAATAATAATAATAATAATAATAATAATAATAATAATAATAATAATAATAATAATTATAATAATAATAAATAATTATTAAATAACAATATGTAAATCCAACAAAAATATTTTTAAATCAAACATTAAATAAACGAAGAACGTCGGAAAACAAAACGAACAATAGAATATTGCGTCGAAACTACTCCATATTCAATGAATAGGAAAATAAAACAAAGCAAACATGAATACTATTGTTGAAATTATTTTGCGTAATTATTCCATATACACTCTACACATGTATTAAATGAAATGAAATTGTACAGACTCATATTTTTGTGCTACTCTTACAAATTAAGAGAAAGACTTATATTACAATTATATTGTTTCAATGTGGTAAATGAAGGGGACTTAACTTAATTTAAATTGTATAAGGGGAAGAACTTACAAATTCTTTTATTGATTAACGTGTACCTAAACATTACAAATATGGTATACGTCTATTACATTATTATATTAATTTTCTAATTAAAACATTTACTTTAGTAAATATCATTTAAAGTATACGTTTAGATATAAAAATGTAATTACATTTCTTTTGTATTTTATAGCATAAGAACCATTTAAAGATGGTATATAATTTGTCATATACTTGGTGCCTGAACTTTAACCAGCGTTGTAACATCCGTTAGTGTCATTAAAATTATTTTAATTATAATCAACTGTTCACGCAGTACATACAATATAATTGGAACGATACAGAGAAGATTATAACGAAAGCAAAGTTAGAAATCGAAAGTTAGAAACCAGCACGAATGTCAAGAATAGTCACAATTTCTTATAGTATACATTTTTCAATTATCCCTTGGGTTAGGGTCAAGAAATCATCATCATCACCATAATCACCATCTGCACCTACTTGGACAAATCCAACATTATCTTGCCGTGCCCACACTCACAAAACTATAGTGCCAAATCTTCATCTGGGCAGTCAACCCTCAGTCTCCAATTCAGCTATTTAAGCTACCGAACAAAGACTAGATATATCAAGTCATCCTCTAGCCATACCAGACCTCCATACTTTTCTCAATGTTGGATAAATACATCTGTCAGATTGTATGCAGCTTATAAGTTATGTTCAAACATAACAAAACAAATATTGAAACAAAACATATAGGCCTATTTCTTTTTTGTTCAAAATTATTTATGGATTAATAGCGTCAATTTGCCGTTATGTTTGCTTTAGTATTACAGTTTTCATCATCAACTGGTGAGAATTTTTACAGATTTACAATAGTAATACTTATTTCTTACTTGTAGCCTGATTTCATTCATTTAAGATGGTTTACTTATACATTTATACATTACATGTCTAAGGCGAAATAAAATGTATTTTTGGGAGATAAAAAATTCAAATCAAATTTTAATGTTAAAATTACATGTCAAACATGTAAACAGAATACACAAGAAACTGAGAAACACATTTATTTAGATTGTATGTTAGTACAAAAAGCAAATCAAACACTTGCGAAAATATAAAAAAACCACCAATCAAATAGCCACAAGAAATAATGCAATTACACTTAAGTTAACTAACACGAATAGATACAGAACAGAAGACGAAAACAGACTAGTAGCAACGGCTATTCATAAATCAACTAAATGGAAATATATGAATAAAAGAATTTATTTTAAAAAATACACTGACATCAAGTTAAAATATATATTTCACGAAAAGCCCAGCATAGCTAAGTGTGATGACGCTAGTTTAGGTCAAGTAGATAGAGGTTAGTAGAAACAGATGATAGATAGTTGGGTAGAGAGACCAATGTACATGAGCTGACCGGTCACGTGGGACGGTGAGCTGACCACTGAGGTGTGGCCAGTAGTGAGATCAGCGGCGGACTTGGTGTTAGGTGTTAGAGACGGTCGAGGTGTGTAGGGCTAGGTAACATTTGATAGGTAGCTAGCGAAGAGAGAGGTGCTAGGTGTTGTAGACGGTCGAGGTGTGTAGGGCTAGGTAACATTTGATAGGTAGCTAGCGAAGATAGAGAAGGTGTTAGGTGTTAGAGACGGTCGAGGTGTGTAGGGCTAGGTAACAGTTGATAGGTAGCTAGCGAAGATAGAGAAGGTGTTAGGTGTTAGAGACGGTCGAGGTGTGTAGGGCTAGGTAACATTTGATAGGTAGCTAGCGAAGATAGAGAAGGTGTTAGGTGTTAGAGACGGTCGAGGTGTGTAGGGCTAGGTGACATTTGATAGGTAGCTAGCGAAGAGAGAGAGAAGGTGTTAGGTGTTAGAGACGGTCGAGGTATGTAGGGCTAGGTCAGGGGTCGGCATCCTTTTGAGCCGAAAGAGCCAAAAGTTACAATCTGCAACATTACCCGGTTTTTAAAGAGCCACTAACATTTTTATGTCAATAGTATATTTGTTTAGGAGTATATATATATATATATATATATATATATATATATATATATATATATATATATATATATATATATATATATATATATATATATATATATATATATATATATATATATATATATATATATATATAATTCTAAACAAATATTATACTATATATATATAATTTAAAATAAATAGCTTTGAATATATGAAATAATTTCATTTGAATTTGTTTTGAGAGGATCTACCTTGTAAGTCAGATTTCTTGCATTTGTTTTGAATAGCTCATATCTCTCAGTGAAAACACCCTTCATTTTGTTTATATTCATGCTGAAGTGATTGAATAGTAGCATTGGTTTCATAACGATATTTTTTTCAGTTTTTTCGTAATTAAGTAATTTACCGCTCACCGTGTATTCAACAAAAAGTTTTTTTTTTTCGAAACAAACCACTTCTTAAAGATAGACATAGACTGGGGTTTCCTTTCAGTTTTACGCTTAGCCGCTTTAGTTTATTGTGATATCCACTATGAAGTTGTATGTTTCAATGTATGTTGTATGGACAATGTAATAGGAAGTACATTGAGATAGGATGTAACTAAATATTCTAATATAATAGTGAATGTTTTTTTGTTTATATCTATTGTTATATCGTTTTTTACCGAGTGTTGCAGACTAATATTGTTATGAGTTTGGAAATTAAAATAATTATTAATATTTGTGCATGGAGCTGAAGAGCCGCAACTGGACACTAAAAGAGCCGCATGCGGCTCGCGAGCCGCAGGTTGCCGACCCATGGGCTAGGTGACAGTTGATAATTAGTGAAGAGAGCGGTCAGTTAAGTAGAGAATTAGAGGTAGATCGTGAGGTAGAAACGGTCAGATAAGTAGATCTAGTGAATGGTAGACAGTAGTAGTAGAGAGTATAGAATAGGCTAGTTAGGTAGGGAATTCATTTGATTGTTTAATTTAGGACATTTATTTTTTGGATCGGACTTGTGTTTGTAAATTCCAAACTATAACTAGGCTTGTATTACCTTCATCACCCCCACTCACACATCTAGGTGGTTTGTCCCCCCTTACAACTGGTAGAGCAACGGAAAACCATCTAAACCATCCTTCCCCCTCACAATTATGCTTACATATAAAAACGCCGATAATCAAAGAATGCTGAAAGTGGACGGTCTTTATCAATGTGTTGGCACATGAGTACGTTTTTAATGTTTTTATTAGTCTTACGCTTTTATTTATTGTTATGTTATACAAAAGTTGCCTGTGTGTAGTAATATATTAAAATAAGAATGTTTCGCAAATTAGTTAGGTAAGTATCATTAAAAAGCTCCTACGCACAATCTGTTGTCATTTTTTCGCGGCGTTCGATTTCCACGAACTTTTAAACTCGCTAATCCGGTTACGGGTATCAAAATAATGTTCGTATGTCAAAGCACATTTTAGCTTGCTCAAAAGCTCTAATCCCAACACTCTCTTATATTGGGGCACTCTTATGTTGAGTTACGAGTGGCGTAGCTACCGTAAAGCTAGCGTAAGCAAGGCATAGGGTCCCAAGACAAACAGGGTCACTTTTCCTTCTTTAAAGAAAAGTATAACTTTTACATTAGTGCTGAGAGCGTTAGAATATAAATACACTTGAACATTGACTCTTTTGTGAAATAGGCATCCAGCACTCATAAATTTACAAGCATCGCTACCTACACCATTTAAATGACTGGGAAATTCTGTACCTAGCCCCCCACAAACCTTCAACCCCCCCCCCCCCTCTCTCTCTCTCAACTGTCTGTCCTCACCGACATTCCATCCATCCATGATTACAATTGAGCTTTTTCTTTTTTAAACAACAGCTGTGGACAGTGTTTTCACAACAAGCTAAGTCCAACATGTGTCAATGTTTTTCGACTAGTTTTAATCTTAAAAACAATTTTTGTTGATCTAATTTATCTTTTATGATATGCCGCTAGTAAACGATTTTTGTTTCTCTGTCTGCCTGTTATTTATTCAGTAATCCAAAAACGAACCGAACGCCATGAAACATTGGGAAAAAGTTTAGAATACATCAGACACACTTCAACTGATCGTGAAATTTAATTCACAACCCAAACAAAGAGAAGCCAGAAAGAAACTGACTTCTGTAAAGTTTTTTATATCGTTTGGAGGGCAGCGCCCTGGCAGTAAGGCGGTTCGGTTTGTCACCCAGAGTTTTTCTGTAAAATGCGTGATTCAACCAGTAGGAGGTCTGTACCGCTGCTATACCGGGAAAATAAACTCTAATATAGTATAACTAGACGTACTTTCATTAAGGTCTGATGGCTAAGTGCCAATGCAATACACAAAGTTTACAGCCTTAGTAGAATAATAATTTTTTACCAAGTCCGATGACCTCTTGTCTCTGGCAAGGGTTTAAGGCCGGTGAATAAAATAAAATAGCAGGTCCGATGACTACGGGTCAACTCAATGCCCGCAGTTTACGGCCTGTAGTAAAATAGAATGCTGCAGTGAATAATATTAATATAATGTTATCGTATCTACCGTGGCTGATACACGTGCAGGATGAAAGTAGGTAACTGAAATGTCTCCTCAACTGCCACGCTGAATTACGTCACTGGCAGGAATAGTTTAAGTCAAATAAGTATTTAAATGCCCCGTGGGCTAAGGTACGGGCAGTGTAAATTTTAGTTAAGTAAATCAAGTAAGTTATCGACTCACTG
Source organism: Physella acuta (assembly GCF_028476545.2). Lineage (NCBI taxonomy): Eukaryota > Metazoa > Mollusca > Gastropoda > Physidae > Physella > Physella acuta. The sequence continues at coordinate 2,113,220 of NW_026731661.1, forward strand.
TAACATGGACTAAGCCACGAACAGGGTAATAGTGTAAAGTATTTAAGTAACAATACATAACAGCGAGATAATATATAAGGTATTTATTGAAACTATTTGTTCAATGATAATCAAATATGCATCTCAAAACCGGTAAATTGAAAATGAAGAATAAAGTAAAACCAAACCCAAAACACGTGGAGGTCGGGCCGACGGCTCCAACGCCGCGTGCGACACCACCAGCTGAGCTCAGTGCTGGAAGAGTGCGTGTTTTTCTTTGTTGCATCTCCTTTTATGCATTAAAAGTGGCGGTAGGTCACGTGGACAATCTAGCCAACTAGAGAGGAGCCTGTAAGGGGGACGAAAATAGTAATGTAGGTAGCTGTTGAAAGGGGGGGGGGGGGGAGTAATAGAGCTGGTAAAGGGTGGTGTAAGAATAAAGTGGAGCTAGGCCGAAACGGTTTTACCGTCACATGTCTCTGTGCTAAGCCTACCGATTAAGAGAAAGACGTCTATGTAAATACTATTGTCAGATTTGATTAATAATTCGGACTTAATTGATATCACATTTTTAAAGGGAAACGACTTACCCAATATTTTGTTAATTAAAGTGTAGCTATGAAGTACAAATATATTATACATCAACCGAATTACGGTAGTAATTTCGTGATAGTAACAAATAATCGGGTATGTAATACTCAAGAAATAACATTCATCATAAAAAAAGAACTAAATTGCCTTTGTTTTTAAAAATCATAAGAACCATTTAAATATGTTATTCATTTTCTTATATTATGTGTGACTGTTATTGAAAGAGCGTTCTTTTAGCAAGTTTATCAGTCTAGAACTTTAATGTTCACTATCATTTTAATTTTCTGTAAATCCAAATTTATTTCAGCTCTACTTAAATGCACAAACATCCTCAGCACGCCCCGCCTATGGAAAAAAAAATGCCTTGAATCATCATTATATACACGTTTGCATTTTAAGATTTAAAAAAAAATTATAATAAGACATTTTGTATTAGATCTATGTTTAAGTAAACCATCTTAAATGATTGAAAGTAGGCTACAAGTAAGAAATAAATATTACTATTGTAAATATTACTATTGTTTTAGTCCTCACAAGCCGATAATGAAAACTGTAAAACTAAAGCGAACATGCAAAGCAAAATGACGCTGTAAATTAATTGTCTGCGGAAATAAAAAACTGAGGAAAAAAATATTTTTTACTAATGTAAACTATGTGTGTAATCTACATGTTTAATAATGTAATAGTGTACCCAGTGGCGTAGGCAGGGGGGGGTTAGGGGGGGTCATAACCCCCCCCATAGACCCCTCGGTATATATAAAAAGTATGAGGGGGGGTGCAAATCGAAAGTTTGAGGGGGGGGGTGCAAATCGAAAGTTTGAGGGGGGGTGCAAATCGAAAGTTTGAGGGGGGGGGTGCAAATCGAAAGTTTGTCCCCGGGTAAAAATTGGAACCCCCCCCCTTGAGACGATCCTGGCTACGCCACTGAGTGTACCTACGCACACATTTTCGTTTGACTTTTTTTTGGCTTTAAATATATACATAATATATAAATTTAAAAATGGTTAAAATTATAATAAATAATAAAATATTTTAAAAAATTAAATGGTGCGAATAAAATTATTAAAAAAAAAAACAACTCATTTTCAATATTAGAATTCATTTAAAAGTAAGCACCGTATATTTATTTCTACGTGTTCAAAGGTTTTTTTTTTTTTTTTGGATTATGTATATATATATATATTTTTTTCTTTCCAGTTTCACAAATGTTTGACCTAAAAACCACTGTCCACCACCAAATATTATATTTTTTCCGCCTTGAACTTTTCGATAAAATACAAGCTGGTCTACTTTATATATCCGATGATCTTTTGATAAACATAAAGTTTAATCTTAGGTTTTAAATAATACAGATTTATATGGTATAAATTATCATGTACTTAATAGCTAGGTTATTCATAAAGCTTTCTTCGATGTTTTTCTCAAATTATCACTATTTGAATGCAATAAAATATTAATCATTTAAATAAGACTAACAGAGAGTTGAGCAAGATTATTTAAATTCATTGAACAAGTTGGGTTATAAAAAGACCTATACAAGGCAAATATAAGCGACACTGTGTATCCTTTAAACCAGGTGTCTCCAAACTTTTCAGCCCGAGGGCCGCATTAACTATCAAATATCAGTTCAGGGGCCATAGTTTTATTCAGGCATCTCTTCGGGATGGCGGGGCCCCTTCCCCCCCCCCCCCTTCCGAAGAACGTCTAACCCCCCCCCCCCCCCCTTCGTTGAAATATGATATATATATATATATAAATATATACACATTTAAAGTGTCCCCCCCCCCTACCGGAGAAAAAAAAGTGTGAAAGAAACACTGTCGGGGGCCGACAACACACTAGAGGTCCAAGTTAGCTCTACCATTGTCCTTCACGTATTTCATTCTTGAAAATGTTTGTTAACACTGGTATGTTGTTCCAAATTTTGAAAGGTAATTTGATGCAAAAGTTTTGACATTAGGAAAGTCTTCCTTTCTTAACTTAAATAGCCTACTCTGCTTAGAACTTTCTCATAACTAGCCATCTTACTTCAGTGTAATATGGTAAATCTCGCGATTCTGTTTATTGTATCTTTCAGCATGTCTATGAGCCCATGTTACCTTATTAAATTTACCATCTTCAGCCATGTGTGTAACACGGCGGGAAAAGTATTTGCACCCAAAGCTACAGTTTCAATTTTCTGCGCAAAGTTCCTTAGCCACCTCTAACAAACAGTGATTTGTCCCTGGACATCCGCGGGCCGGATTAGAGGACCTAGCGGGCCGCATACGGTCCGCGGGCCGTAGTTTGGAGACCCCTGCTTTAAACCTTAAAGTAACAATCGAATGAATATTTATTCCAATTTCTTATTATTCAAAACAAGTTAATAAAAAGTCTAGTGACAATTTAAGCGCAATTTCCTTAATTAATTTTTTTGTGACCGAACGAAAGAATATTTTTGAAAACTTTCTTCTGCAATATTGTTTTAAATTGTGGCAGGTATCGATTGCTAAATGTTTCAAGTCGCTAAGTGGTCTGGTTGTCGAGATATGGGCAAAAAACTGTAACTTTTTTCGAGGTTTTTTGGCTTTTCCGGGAAATCCAGGAAGGAATTCCGGGAATTTTTTTGGCCCACAATCATCCTCGGAACTTGCTTAACATATTTGCTTTGGAACTAGTCCTCGATATTGCTTCGTTGAGGAGGAGATACGACTTAAAGCTGCGGACACACATCCATCCATCCATCACCAGAAATGACGAGTTAATAATCGCAATTGTCCAGTATGGAAATTGCGCTAAAAATACTAGGTATGAAATTTGTTGACGTATTTATGTCGGTTTTAGTTAAATTAAGTGTTACGTTCAAAATTAGTTTATTTATTAATTTCTTTAAAACTAGTAATTAACTAATTAAAAAAAATATTCAGAAGTATTACTTTAAAAAAAAACAACAACACTTAAGTAAGCTGACGGAAAATGTTCAACGACTTTAGACTAAGAAAGATGCTGTTGGGGGTATCGGCCCAATGTAGAGTGAAGGCGATAGGCAGATAAGCTTTAGTTCGTTCACTTACTGTTAATGCTAAGCTCTTTCGGTTACTGTAATCCACTTACTCGTTTTACTCTGAACGTTTAATTTTAGCAGGGGTATTTAATAGAAAATATAGTGACCCACCGCATTCATTACATAAAAAACGTATATAATTAAACGGGAACAGGGCATTTCCCCCTGTCAATTACCCCCCCGGACATTCCCCCCCTCCGACATTATCCTCCGGAGTAATTACCCCCCTGTCAATTACCCCCCGCCCAGTAGGACATTGCACCCCCCCCGGACAGGGTTAGGGTTAGGGTTAGGGTTAGGGTTAGGGTTAGGGTTAGGGTTAGGGTTAGGGTTAGGGTTAGGGTTAGGGTTAGGGTTAGGGTTAGGGTTAGGGTTAGGGTTAGGGTTAGGGTTAGGGTTAGGGTTAAGGTTAGGGTCAGGGTTAGGCTTAAACCAATGTCTAGCGTTGCTTTTGGTTTTGTGTGAAGTTTTAGGCTGAGGTGGAAGCTTATGTTTTGGAAACTTTTTCTTATGGTTTGGATTAAAGTAGTATAAATGTATAGAATTATAGTCAGAGTTAAGATTCTAACTTGAGAAGGGGGGTGGGTAATTCCCCGGGGGTAATTGACGGGGAGTAATTGCTCCGGCGGGGGGAGGGTAAATACGGGGGGAAATGTCCGGGGGGGGGGGAAATCCTGTAGCCAATTAAACAGATATTTCATTGGAGCCAAAATCTAACCGGAAGCAATAATCCGGAAGATATCCTTTATCTGGGACTTTTTTTATGGAATAAAAAAATAAACTGTAACGGACATTTAACCTTCAACTGGAACTGGAAACTGAATTGAAAACAGAAATTTAATCAGAATTTAATGTTGAAATTAAAGCCGGAATAAAAGAATGTCATCCCTTATGCCTTATACCAACAAACGTAGCATTACAATTTACACAATCAAACCAACAATATATACAATTGAACTACAAAGACAACCTAATAGAAAATCTGAGAGCCACACCAGACAGAGAGTAAACATATCAACACTGCACATCCCCACAACACTGGACAACCCATTGCTAGCTAAGTCACCTCAACAGAAAACCCCTACACCACTGGACAACACCACGTATCTGATTCTCGACGCCCAGAAAGAAACCCCCATCCCTCAACCACCCAAAAAACAAACATAGTTATAACAACAACAACAACCACTAAGAGGAAGAAGGACAGCCCAGACCCAGAGAAAACATCAAAAGCAACAAAGGTCAATGGAGAAGTCAAGGAACCAGCAGCCCCCACCCGTTATAAAAACACCACCACTTTATAAAAGGGGTCGTCCATAAATGATGTCACACTCGTAAGGAAGGGGGGGGGGTCCGTAATTTTGTGACGGGTGTGTGATGTGGGAGTTGGTGGGGGAAATGGGGGGGGGGGGGGGGTTGAGATGGCATGTAGTGTGACGTCACACTTTTGCATCATAAAAATGCAATGTTAGAAAACGAGTTTTAGCCGTTATTTCGCGTTTTAGAAACAAGTTTTAATAAATTTTAATAGGAATTGATCAAAATAATTCGTGTTCACAGGTTTCAGAGAAGATTATGGAAAACCATATCGATGTTTTAAGAAAAATTGCAATTTGAGGGGGAGTTGTAGGCATAGGTGTTACGTCATTTTAAGGAGGAGGGGCTCTGACTTTTTGTGACGGAATTGAGGGGGGGGGGGTAAAAATCGTCCAAACAATCCAAGAACTATTTGAGCCTCTGTGTTTGCATGCCTCTAGATATCACTTTGCTTAGTGAAAATATAATTCAATATCTTGACACATTTTAGTGATTTATGAGGTGTATGTTTTACAACATTTTATCTAATATATTTTGGATAGTGTGGTGAAAATAATTATGTTAATTATCAGATGTGTTGTTTGGTGTTGTAATACAATCTACTTGAATATTGTCTTTTAGTTTTTACTCGTGGGAAATAACTTTTGATGAAATTATTTTATTATTAAATTAATTTACAAACACTAATAAAATATGTGTATAAAAGTAAAGTAAAGTTTCCCTTTCAAACCTGGCGGTCTATGGGACAAGTGAAGTAGAGTTCACTTGTTTCTGTGACATCGGCATATGAAGAGATAGTGTGGTCAGCACTATGCCCAGCCGCCTTTACTTTCCCTAACGTGAGTTAGGTACCCATCAGAGTTGGGTGGACTCAGGGACGGTCTACTGACTTGAACCCGGATTCGAACTCGATACTTAAGGGTTAGCAGTCCAGCTCTCTACCACTAGACCACTCCGTCCCATAAAATATGTGTATACTGCATTCTAATTTGTTTTTTTTAAATATAAATTATATAAAAATGTTTTTAAAAAAAAGGTTAATCCGCCCCTGCTCAAGGTGACAGTGCTCTCCAGTTCTATAGAACTGAAGCGAAACTAAAATACATCCTGCCATATGTGAACCATAGTCATTAAATAATTTGATTTTGATCGTAAAACAATTACAAACTATAAAACAAACACAATATTTTAATTTATGTGTGAGTGATATTAAACTAAATGTGAACCAATAAAAGTACATCGGCTCTTTAAAATGCTGATCTAGCTAACTGAAACAAGCAAACTTTGTTTTTAGACATAGGGCCTACTTATAAACATGTTTAATGTATATAGGAATATGCATGGTTTTGTTTATTTATAGTAGATTCATGTATGTATATGGACGGCTTATACATACATTGATATGGAAATGTGACGTACAAGAAGAAATAGAATAGAAGATAACAAACAACCCTTTACTAAAATAAGACATCTCGTTATTTCCCATTAGTTAGGGGAAACAACAACTCTTACAACATTTAAAATCGATAGAAGAAGAACACCAATTGATGGAACACATTTTTATTGATATAGATTCAAAAGTAAAAATTAATTATGTTTTTAATTAAAATGCTGTTTTGTTTATTGTTTTGTAATATGTAAATTAAATGTTAAACAATCATATATATATAAATGTCATATATTTATATAAAAATGTTCTTATTATTAACTGAAAATTTTTTTTTAATATTACTGCAGTCGAATCGAATCAATTTATTAATTTCATATTTGTTTCCTTACAATATTAATTATTTTTCATTAACAAATATCTAAGAACGCGTTGGAGCTTACTACGTTTTGGAAAGGGTAGGACATAGGAAGTTAAAAGCACATGTCTAATCAATTATGCTCCTACCGAATAATATAATATACTACACATGAACTCAAATAATGCTAAAAGTGGACGATAGTATCACGTGTTTGCTAACGAATACGCTTTCTAGTTTTTGTTAGATCCTTATGCTTTTATTTATTGTTATATAAACAAAAGTTGCATGTATGTAATAATATATTATAACAATTTGAAATAATGTTTCGTAAATGAGTTAGGTAATTGTCATTAAATAGCTCCTATACACAATCAGTTACCACTCTTTCGCGGTGTTTCTTTTCCACGAAAATCTACACGCGCTAATCCGGTTACTCGTATCTCAAATGTTGCTTGTATGTCAAAACACATTTTAGCTTTCTCAACAGCTCTTACCCAAAGGCGCTCTTATATTGGGGCACTCGTATGTCGAGGTACCACTGTATTTAAAAACGTCTACACATTAACAAACAACCATATGACTCAGTGTGTTCATTGACATTATAGGCTACTGGGCGGAAATGTAGATAGTTAAACAATTGAAATCACAGAGGGTAAAATATTTTACCTTTTTGGTCTAGTATGAAGAAAAATAACATGATCAAAATGCGTTGCACATAAAGATTGTTTTTAATCACACATTAGGTTTTGTTATGATTTAAAAACATAACATCAAGAGGTCTTTTTGAAAGTATGTTTGCATTCCAATCCTGAGCATTAATTAGAAACATATAGTAAATGATCTATAGAAATAGCTCATAATTTCTTGAGCCCAAACTGATTTAAAACAAACTCTGATTACTGTGTCTGATGTCAAACTATAAATAAAAACGCCAGATAAAAAATTATATCTTAAACTGGGATATTAAACCAAGCTATTGTAGAACAATGTTAAAAATATGATATAACTGATGCTCGTTATCTATACACGAAATGCAAAGATTGTAAACACTATAATCGTGAAGATCCCAGAGTAGAAAATAGATTATTTAAATCACGTTATGTGGTGAGGCTGTTAATGGAACCCCTACAGTTTTATCACAAAGTTTACCAAATGAATGATATTGAGAAAGATTACTGCGAGTTGATGTATGATTTGATTATACTTCCAGAGTACAAGTCGAAAATTATTGGGTCATACACGTTAAGAGGAAGAGATAGTAGATTTAATACTGGATGTACGACACGAAATCAAGAAAGTCTAGAAAAAATAACAATATCTTGTTATTTTGTTTTCAAGTGTCAGAAAAGTCAACAGATGGTTGCTTATGCTTCAAGAGCTACCTATACATCAATCAATTAAAGTATAAGACTAAAAGTGCGTTACTGGCATTAAAAATGTATCAACAACAATCAGAAGCGATGGAGAAAATGTTACATCTAACCCAGACTATAGCTGTTTTTGTAACGAAAAAAAAATCACGAAGAGCGAAAGCAAAAAAAGAGAAGAAACAAGAAGTATCAAGTAATAATAGTGTCATAATGTGACTTAATTGGTAAGTTTAAATCCACCCAAGAACATTTTAAATCAAACATTAAATAAGTGAAGAATGGCGGACAATAAAACACACAATAAAAATTACCTTGAAAATACTCGATATTAAATGAATAGGAAAATAGAACAAAATAAGCATGAAGAATACTATTGCAATTGTTGCACCTTTTAAATAAAATAAAATTGATCTGACTAATGTCCGTGTGATAAGCTCGCCGATTAAGAAAAAGACATTATTAGAATTGTATTGTTTCGATGTGATAAATAAAGGGGACTTAAATCAATTTACATTTTATAAGGGAAACAACTTTCTAATTATTTTGTTGATTAACCTGTACCTAAAAATTTAAAAGCAGCATATAAACTTTGCATAATTATATTAATTTTTAAATAGCAACTTATACGCACACATACATTTTTTAAGAAAAAAGTTTTGATTTGAAATTGAAACTAAATTGCTTTAATATTCAAAAATCAAAAGATACATTTAAATATATTATATATTTTGTTATATAGAGTGACTGCTATTTAAAATTTCTAGTTTAAAGATGTAAACATACACTGTCGTTTTCGAATTTTAATTTTGACTATCCAGAAAAGGCGCGAACTAAACAGAAGGAAGAAGAAAAGGTTGAGAAGACACCAGAGGAAAAACTGGCTGAGAAAATTAGATTACAAAAGATTCAAGAAGAAGCTGATTTAAAATTAACTAAAGGTATATTTGGTGTAGGAGATGCATCTGGAATAGACAGCATGTATCCTGAAACAAAAGAACAGTTTGAACAAGCTTTGAAAACAAAAATCACATTTTTTGAGAGTAGCAAATTGTATTCAGCATTTATAGAAAAACTTATCCATGATTTAACCTTATCCTTGACTGTTGATGACATCAAACGAATTGGTATTTCATTCAATACACTGTATCATGAAAAGGAACGACAAAGGAGAGAACAGGCAAAGACTCAAAAGAAAAAGAAACCAAAGGCCACAATTAGAGTAGACAACGCTGATGACTTAGGTTTGGCAGATGTGGCGGAAGGAGCATATTATGATGATGATGAGGATGATTTCATATAGCACTCCTGTACATAGTCTCTTTTTCTTTTTTTTTTAACTCATCATACTATGCTGACTTTCCACTGTGCCTAATTTTTAATGACCTTTAGACATGTTAAACAGTGTAACTAAAAGAAGTCCAACATATTTAATTTTCTTTATTCTTGTATTGTCAAAAAAAAGTGTTACTATCCATCCTTCATTTTCAAATTTTTTGTTATGCTCTTGGTTTTGGTCATTTAAAAAAAAAAAGTTGTCAAAGTTATTGTATGAATGTTTTGTTTATAGCATTTATCTTCATTTATTTATGATTTTTAATAATTGATCATTATGGTACACTATTATTCATATTACGTGTGGTATTTTCTTTTGAAATAGAAATATGCATCAATAATAAGTAATATAAATAAAGCCTTTTGCTTATAAAAGAAGAAAACGACATTCATCTTCAAGTGCAGGTACTTGATGTTTTTGTAGTGTAATAAACTACATAGTCCTTGAATATGTAAATATTTGCTGCTGTAATTTTATAGCATGGAAAGATAAACACCAAGTCTAGTATAAAAACTGGTTCTAATACTTTTTATAATTCTAATTATTGAGGAAACTTTTTTTTGAAAATAGGTTATGACTTTCTTCAAGTAGGACATACACAACCAGATTTTCAATGATGAAATAAATATCAAAATAAAAAAAAAAAAAAAACAAAAAAAAAAAAAATTTGACTATCGGTTAAATTTTCTGTATTTTCAAATTACTTTAACACTGCTTAAAGACCCAAACCCCTCAGCCACCACGCCGATGAAAAAAAAAATCAATGTATCATCATTTAATTACACATTTGTATATTCACTTTAAAAAAAAACATTGTAATTAGACGTTTTGTTTTAGATCTATGTATAAGTAAACCATCTTAAATGAATGAAAGTTGGCTACAAGTAAGAAAAAAATATTACTATTGCAAATCTGTATCGGCCCTCATTAGCCGCTGATGAAAACTGCAAAACTAAAGCGAACATAAAAGGCAAAAGGACGCTGTAAATTACATGTCTGAGGCGGAAAAAACAGAGAGAGAAAAAAAAAATATGACTAATGTAAACCATGTGTGTAATCTACTTGTATAATAATGTGATATTATACCTATGTACACATTTTCATTTGACTTTTTTTGGCTTTAAATATATACTTATATATATATATATATATATATATATATATATATATATATATATATATATATATATATATATATATATATATATATATATATATATATATATATATATATATATATATATATATATATATATTTTATGTTAAAATTATAATACATAATAAATATAAGAAAAAAATAAAGGTGCAAATAAAAAAAAATTAAAAAAAAATTCGAATCAATATTTGAGTTTATTTAAAAGTAAGCACAGTGCATTTGTTTTTACGTGTTCTAAGTTTTTTTAGAATTGTAACCTTTTTTTTTCTTTCTTTCCAGTTTTACAAATGTTTGACCAAAAACCACTGTCCACCACCAAATATTATCTTTTATTTCTGCCTTGAACTTTTCGATAATATACAAGATGGTCTACTTCGTTTATCCGATGATCTTTTGATAAACATAAAGTGTAATCTTAGGTTTTAAATAATACAGATGTATATGGTATGTATTATCGTGTAATTTATAGTCAGTGTTTCTTCCAGTGTTTCTTCCCCCGAAGAGATGCGTGGAAGAAACTCTGTTTATAGTTAGTTTCATCATAAATGTTACAGCTTACTCTAATATTTTTCCCAAATTACCGCTATGAAAATGCATTAAAATATTAATAATTTAAATGAGGGTAACAGACAGTTGAACACTATTTATATTTTTTTTAAATCCCAAGAAAATCATCAACATAATATTTATTCCATCATATGTAGGCCTATCATAATTTAAAAAAAAAAAAACATACTTGTTTATTAAGCTAACTACAAAAGTTTACGTGCATACCATATTCAAATTCTAGTGATAATGTGAATTAGTTTTTATTAATTTTTTTGTACTGCTGACTAAATGTAACATATTTAATCTGCTTCGATTTTCCGGAATTTTTTTAGTGTTTCCTTTTTTTTTTTATGACTATTGTTTTTTAAAAGAAAGATGCTGAAAATAAAGTTCAGTGTAACCATAAGATACGAGAATAATTTGTTCCGTAAATTAATTTGCAGTAAAATTGCTTGTAACATAATATAACATAAATAATACTCTTGCATTTGTTTGATGTAATTATTTTATACACACGTATTAAATAAGATAAAATTAATCAGTCATGTCTGTGCCAAGCTCACCGATTAAGAGAAAGACGTAAATAAGAATAATTTTGTTGTGCTGTGATAAATGAAGGGGGCTTAATTTAGTTAACGTTTTAGAAGGGAAACAATTTACATATTTTTGTTGACAAACGTGTACCTTTCTAGTACACAAATATTACTCATCAATTAAATTGTTATAACAATTTTCCGACAAAAACTAAAAATTTCGGAAAAACATTTAAATAATAAGGTTTGTTTAAAAAATGTAACTACATTGTTATCGTATTTAAAATATAATTTTTTTTTATAAAATGCTCTATCATAACATTACCGTCATTTTTACTTTCTTGTATAGGAAGTATAGATACATTATTTTTATCGTGCAAAAGTCGAAATTAAAATGTTCACAAATCTCGAATGTCTGTCTCTCTTCGTGTGTGTGTGTGTATGTGTTTGTCTGTGTGTGACTGTGAACAAGATAACTTGAGTACGGTTATAACTAGGTTGATGCCATTACATATGAGTTTTATATCAAGAGAGAGAGAGAGAGAGAGAGAGAGTAGAGACGGAATGAAATCTGACATCTAAGTTTGTAATGCAAAACCTATTAGATGCAGATTTCTGTATTTGACAAAAGATAAAAACTGGTCGTGAGTACCCGCTAAAGACCAATAGAAAAAAAAAACTTACCTGGAAATTCCCAGCCCTATTCCTGTAGCAACTCTCTGTCATTGGTAGTAAATATTATGGTGTCAAAGTTCAGTAGGTACGTCGTTAAAAGTTTGCTGATGACGACAGTAACAGTTCGGTAGTGGCGATGATACAAATTCAGATGTGACGACGATAACAACCATCTTGTGACGACGATGAAAGTCTCAGGCAATAAACACCTTATATGGTAAACATTTACCCTTAAACAATACCAGCGACTGTGACAAGTCCCGGTAAATTGCGATCGCTACAGGGGTTGATGTTTTTGTACGGCCGGTCTATTTCTAAGTTCTTCTTGTTTTTACTGGCCACCAGCTGTTAAGGTCGACTTTAAGAAGTACAAACAACAAACTACACAAAGTTTGGACCACAGTATTAGTGCGGGCCTACACCCGTAATATATTCGCCTAGCCCTCTGTCTAAATCAACCCATCAACTCTCGTTCACACACCTAGTAAACTGAATACCAACATTTGGTCTAAGGGGAATAACACAACAACGTGGGACTGAACACAACTCACATACTCACCATAAACAATGACTTACCAAGCCTTAACTCGACGCGTAACAATAACAGTATTCACGTCCACCCCTGAAATAACAATACACGTGAAGAAAACACGTCCATTCCCTCCCCTACCCAGCAACAGAAAAAAATAAAACTACATGTCAATCATACGAAACATAAGAACATTACAGACCTATTCTCTAGCTGTAAAATGTGCATGTCCATCATAGACACTATGTGCTACATTAGTCATAATAAACTGGGTACAACTTTATAAAGACAAGTCAGCACTGACTATTATCAATACCGTTTTTTATAATGTATGTTTGCCTTCAACTTTAACTGTTAGCCGTTCATATGGTACAAAAGGTCTATCCCCACCTACTTCAGAACTGAATTAATCATTACGCGCTTTTAGAAAGCATGTACTGGTGATAAAAAGATTTTAACAATAATAAAATATACATAAAATTTAGCGTATATGAGACAACGCATTATTTTTAAGAAAGAAAGCTAAGTATAACATATTTTTAAAAATACTTCTAAGATATAAAGATGCTAAGAAAGTGTACAATATTTAAATAGATTTAACTGATGTAAAACAACAATCTCTGTAGGTCTACGTTAGTGTTACAACACCGATAAATGATAGCTTACACATAAAGTAAAAAAAAAAAAAAACATTTTATTTCCATTCAAAATTTGACAAAATATAGGGCCCACATCCCAAACCGCAAATATAATTATAAACATAATGCTTTGCCATAGATCGCAGTAATAGTAAATCATTGACAAAGTATTGTTTAGGTAAAGGTAGGGGAAACAATCAAATACTAGTACATTAATTTAAAACAACACAAGAAAAAGAAAGAATAGTAATAAAAAAAATTATACTATTTTAAATAACAAAAGATAAAAATAAAAGTAAAAAAAAAGGTCTTTGAAACAATAAGTAAAATGACACTATTTATAAACACGCCTTTTAATATTTGATTTAACTCTAAATCTGAAACTTTTGTTAGATTACAGTACTTAATGCTAAATATATAGTGATTTTGTATTTGATCACATTCCTGGCATTTTTTTATTTTTTGTCGATTTAAAAATAGTAATGGTTTTTAATTTAAACCAAAAATTAAATTACAAACTAAACAGGTGTGTAACGAAAAAAAGAAAACACTTTTGGATTGAGAGACTTGCAGCTTTAACCCCCGATCCCAATCCCCACTAAATTCAAAAAAACTTCTTCATAACCGAATGTCACTGTTTCTTTACAGAACACTGATTATGCCAGCTTACTACTTTATAACTCCCACCCCTACCACTAAACGTTTCTATGTATTATATGTATATTTAAGAATGAAAGAGATGAAGATAGCGGAGGTTTGTAAATCTACTACGGTTCTCTTATGTCACGTGATGAAATACAAGTAATTAGACAGTGGTCACCTTCGGGACAAAGCTCAGGCGAGCTGAAAAAGAATTACATGACCTAGACTTAAAAAAACAATTTATTTATTTGTATGTTTGTCTTTTATTTTATAAACATGAATTTTTAAAGGTTTTAAAATATATCAATTAAGTGTTTAAATATCTCCTTTTTTTTTTAATTCACATATCAAAATTATAAATATTTACATTTAACTTTTTCAAAAGGTTCGTATGTTTTACCTACATAAATCTTTTTAAACAAAGTTGGTTCTTAAAGACAAGTTATTGCGGTCACTCTAGCGTCGTATTTTAAGTTATCAAAAATAGGCTTACATTTTAGTATGAATTTAATCTCATATTAAGTGTTGCCGCAGGACGTGATTATATGTAAATATGCATGTCTTATGTAAGAAGAAAAACATAAATAAACGAGTACTTAATAATATTTTACCATCACACATCATTGTCAAAAGATTTATAAAAAATACAATTTTTAATTGCAATAGTTCACAGTATGAAAAAAAAACACACCAAAAAGCAAGTGCAAAAACGTTAAAATAACAATTGTGTATAAACTTTAGAAATGTAAACAAAATAACCTTGCATAATAGAATAGTTATATAACAATTACAATTACCGCGCAGTAGAGAGAAAATACCAACTGATGTACAGGCACCATGTTTTTTTAATGAGACTGTGTAAGAATGTGTTCTTAAAATTACATCTGTCTCGTCATTGCCGTTTACATCGACAATATCATTATTGTTATCATCATCGTCGTCCTTGTCGTTGACGTCATCAAACAACGTGGAGTATTACTGTGCTGCATGTGTACCCGGATTGGCTACGCCCGGCTGCACACAATGCAGTGTACTTCACTCGCGTTACACCCACACGTGTGTTGTGTTGTTTTTCTCTCAGGATCTGACCCTACCCGCTCTTAACCCCAGTGGGTGTCGACCACTAACATCCCGACTAGGCAGTGTTACTGCTATATCATAAACCTTGATCACTTTCTCACCTAATATAATACACCATAAAAATATTAAAATACAAACACATCGTTTCTTGACTCCAGTAATAAACCTAACACAAATAATAAGGTAAAAGAAACCCTCTGCCACTAATATTATTTTCACTTCCATTTATTACAAAAAAAAAAAAAAGACGTGGATATTTATTTGAACTACGTGTACAAGATAAAACATGTTAGCGATTTTTTTGTAAGGGAGACAACGTATATACAATAATTTTCTGTAAAAAATGTAGAATATAATTATATTTGAATCAATTAAATTTTTGAATACCAATTACATAGACATATTGCAGTGTGTGTTGATAACGTTCTTATAATTTACTAGGCATGCTGCCCTGCTTCGCTTAGGCTTTCGAAAACATTGAGAATTTGAATGCTTAATTAATTCGCCCATATAAGGCGCCGGTCAGTCGAGGTCAGTTTTGACCCCCTCATCGTAGACTTTTCGGCCAACCGGCCCCCGTGTTCTGTCGCCCCAAGGCAAGACCCTGCCGAATTTGAAGCGCCTGCGGCGCCGGGAAGTGCCCTATCGGGCACCCGGCAACTTAGCTTTATAGATCATCTAGATCTAGATGATCTAGAACATCTAGATCTAGATCAATATCTAGATCTAGAATCTCTAAATCTAGAATCCAAATAGATAAAATATTTTTTTTTAAAGTTTAGGCCGAGAAAATCGTATTGTATACATTTCATAGCGTACATAGATCTAGCTCTAAATCATATTTGAATGAAATAGTTCATTTTTTTAAAATTCTAAACTCGGAAGATGACGTCATCAGTTTCGTGCTCTTGTTTTAGTGTAAACAATAAGCGACGTCATTGTTAAATGCATTCTTGTCCCAAGTTTATACACTTTTCCGGTTGCATAAATAATACTGTTTCTCTATATTCGAATACGCCTTTTTTTTATTTTTCGTCTTTAAATAAAATTGTGGTTATACATTTAAAACATCTAACATATTATTTTCAACAAAAGTCCGTAAAAAGTTCTTCATATATCGCTGCCGATTCTGACGTGATGTCCGGCGAAAATATTTTGCGGACAGAGAGAAGTGCGCACATGGGGAATTATATATTAGGATAACTATTTTGTAAAAAAAAAAATGTGTTCATCAAAGGGTTTTGTAACTAAATAATTGCTTCGTGGATACTGTTTGTGTTACCCTAAAATTAATGTAGAATAAATGAAAAATATTGTATAAAGACCAATGCATTTACTTAAAAAACCAACTGTTTTACTGACTTATTATAGTGCAAAAAGTATCACTATATATTGTGTATGTATAGTCTTTTAGTCACTTTTAGTGACACATAATTTTAAAATAATGTCAAATTGTAGGCCTAAATGATTGGTTTTAAAGTTTAATAAACAAGTAACACTTTAATTTATGTTTTAATCTGATCTGTAACTAGCGATCAGAACTCTAAATGACAGTTATCTGCCTATTTCATAATCTGTAACTAGCGATCAGAACTATAAACGACATTTATCTGCCTATTCCATGATCTGTAACTAGCGATCAGAACTATAAACGACATGTATCTGCCTATTCCATGATCTGTAAATGGCGACCATAACTCTAAATGACAGTTATCTGCCTATTCCATGATCTGTAACTGGTGATCAGCACTCTAAATGACAGTTATCTGCCTATTTCATGATCTGTAACTAGCGATCAGAACTCTAAATGACATTTATCTGCCTATTCCATGATCTGTAACTGGTGATCAGCACTCTAAATGACAGTTATCTGCCTATTTCATGATCTGTAACTAGCGATCAGAACTCTAAATGACAGTTATCTGCCTCTTCTTAATGTGCGTGGTCAGCTCTCAGACAGCGTTTCTTCCAGACTTTTATCTCCGGGGTCATCATGATCAATCCTTTTTTGCCCATGGGGAGCAAAGAGCTGCAACCACACATCTCCATCGGACTCGGTTTTGGGCTGCTCTTTTAATCCATGTGAGCCCAGCTGTTTTCGTCTCTTCTTCAACTGTTCTTTCCCATGTTTTCCTTGGCCGGCCTACCCTCCATTTTCCCTGGGGATTCCAGTCCATAGCATGTTCTGCAATATTTCCTTTTTTCTCTGCTTAACGTGTGTCCGATCCATCCCCATTTACGGGCCTTGATATCTGTCTCTATTGGCTGTTGCTTTAAAATTTGCCACAGGTCTTAGTTTTATATTTTGTCTGGCCATCTAATTTTAAGTATATACCGTAAGCATTTGTTTACGAATGCCTTTAGCTTATCAGTATTTGTCTCCCGGGTAGCACACTTAAATTATTTATTTTTATTTATTTTTTTTGGGGGGGGGGGGGTGGCGGACACTGGTAAAAGTATGTATTTTTATTTAAATTTCCATTTCATTTGGGAGGGGGAGGGGAGACTTTTTACGTTGGGGGGTGGGGGAGTGGCAACGACTCTAAATGTGAGAAGTGCTCGAACAGACGATTTGTCAAGTATGAGAAATGCTAAAATGGATATTTTCCTAAATTTGAGAAATTCTTGAACAGACATTTCGCCTAGTAGATATCACTTAAGACCTGACTTGGATAATCGATGGGATAATTCATTTTCTTGATAAATTGTATTGATATATATGGTTTATATTTCACCACATGTTCTCTTAAATATTTTGAATAGTGTAGTGAGAATAGTTATGTTAATCATCAGATGTCTTGTGTGTAACACAATCTAATTGAATATTGTCTTTTAGTTTTAATTGAGCGTCATTTGACGTGTTGTGTTTCCTACCACACGGGGTAATGTAGTTCAAATGAAAACATAAAGTGGCTGTCGTAATTTGTACTTTGTCGATTGAGTCAAACATTTCAAATATTTGATTGAAACGTTGTTTTATCCTTAGTTAGCTTTTTAGTCTAAATGAGGACTTTATTAGTGTTTTCATTAGTTTTCATTAGAAATCAAATCATTGTTAGACCAAGGAAGTCTAAAAGAAAATACAAGATATTGCTAGTCTTTTTTTAAGTGTCAGAAAAGTTAGCACATGTCACTACATAAGAGATACTTATACTACAATCAATAAAAGTATAAAAATGAAAAGTGCGATATTGGCTGTAAAATATATCAGATTCACTCAGAAGCGATGGAGGAAATGTTACATCTGACCCACACCATAAATTTTGTTGTAACGACAAAAAAATCAAAAAAAAAAAAAGAAAGAAAAAAACAAAAACAAAAAAACAACAAAAGATGATCATATTTAATTAATACTGACCAAAAATGTGACATAAATTGATTTTAAGAATCACATAGTTGTAAATTAGCATAATTTCTATTTTAAAAATATATTACTGCTTTTCTATTGCTTGAATATTATATTATGAATGTTCACATTAACAAAAATATATGTATACACCAGGGTCAATGTAAACCAAGATTAAACTACACATAGGTCGAGCAGCACAGACATGAGTAGGGAAAGTTGTCCTGTTTGTCTATAGAACGACATATAGGAAATTTAAATCTGCCCAAGAACATTTTGAATCCAACATTTAAATAAGTGAAGAAAGTCGAACAGCAACACAAACGACATAACATTGTCTCTAAACGACTCAATATTATCCCCAAACACATCAATGTAACCCCTCATGCTCTTGGTGTGATTTTCAATAAACAGTTGGACAACCGTATTATCCCCAAACAAATCAATGTCAGAGTTGAGTATGTTAAGCACAGTAACTGCCGTCTTGATTTCTTGAAAAGCGTCAAGAAGAATAAAGAGCTGAAGAGACAAGCTAAGGAGACAGGTGTTAAAGCTAACACTAAGAGAGATCCCGCTCAGCCAAGCAAAAGGCCATTTTGTCAGCACTAAGAGAGTCAAGCCTGAATTCTTGACACATATTCCTTATAAGAAGATTGCTTTAACTATTAATAAAGGAAATCTGTTAAAAAAAAGTTTTGATTTTCTGTCATCCCAAATTTATTCTAGCTCTACTTAAATGCCTAAACACCCCTCAGCCCACCACGCCAATGGGAAAAAAATAAATCCCTTGAATCAATATCTAATTACACTTTAGCATTTTCAAGAACCATTTAAAGTTTTTTTTTTCTTTTTATAAATTGTGACTTTAAAAAATACTGTTTCATTCATGCCAATAATCACTTTCTAGATTTAATTATTTTAATGTTTAATTTTTAACACCTTTCTTTTTGCCCTACACATGGTATAATACGGAACTTTTTTTAGACGGACATTTTATGTTTCTTTAACCTCTACATATGAGATGGTTGTATGGTCAGTACTGTAGGACAACATTCACGGCATACAAAAGATCGTTGTAAACTTTTTAAAATATAGTTGATTTCCACTCCATTACGATCGATTTAATATAGATCTACTGCCTAGTCTTTTCAAATGTGGCGAGTTGAATAACAAACTGAAGTCAAGAATGTGAACAATGTCTATATGCCAGAGACGCACATTTTTTGTCTCGATTTTAAAATTTGTAGTGTATAAAAATGTTAAACAATAAACTACAGAAACATGTCGATGTTACTCACTTTTCATCGTATTCTCGAAATGTCAAATCTTATTTTTAACAAACCAACGTTACAATTGTGAAGATTTAACACTAATCGATGTAATCAATTCATATAAACATTTTCTAATAAAAACAAGTTGATTACTAAGTAATGTATGTGGTTCTTTCACCTATTAATGAAACATAGTTAAACGAATGTGATTAATATCTTGTTTATGAATCGTTTGTATCCTCATTAGGCAGGGAATAAAAGTTCGACACACGTCTACGATTGGTTTATTAGGGCGAGAACTTAGTTAATGACCAATAAAATAATTCAGAAACAAATCCATCCGATTGCAAACATTTAATCTTTACACATGTTTTCTTCTATAACGAAATAAATTATAATAGTCTCCACCGCTTGAGTTGAGAAGTTGATCGAATCAAAAATAGACATCTGATGGAATGTTATGATAACAATATACTGAACATAAGGAACGTTATTATCTCCCATGTGTCAAGGGAAATAAATGTCGATACATTTTTTAAGATGAACAACATATTACAAGAACTTTAAAAGACTATATATTAGGAATGTTCAGTTATTTATCTAGAAAATATAATTAAGTTGTTTTTGTAAGGAAAAAAACATTTTAGCTTAGTAATTTAGTTAAAAATAAAGACTGTAAAATTACTTCATATTTTTTTATTTATATAAAAGGTTTTTTTTAAATATTAAATCATTGAGAAACAGGCACACATTTTTAAGTATTATTTTTTTTTTTTGAAATACGTCTTAAATCGATGTTATGTATTTAAAAGCAGGGTGAATGATACTCTAACAGACCATGTACATTATTTCCATGTTTGGTTTATGTTTCACGCAAGTGTATAACAAAAAAAAACGAAAAAGCTTTTGAATGGTAAGACTGGCAGCTTTAACCCCCGACCTCAACCCCCACATAATTCCAAAACTTCTTCATAACCGAATGTCACTGTTTCTTTTCAGGACACTGATTATGTCAGCTTACTACTTTATAACGTTAAGAACATTTTAAATCCAACATGTAAATAAGTACAGAAAGTCGGTTAGCAAAACAAACGACATAACATTGCCTCCAAACTACTCAATATTAAATAAAAAGGGAAATAAAACAAGACAAACATGAAGAATAATGTTGCAGTTAATCACCGTAATTATTTTCTATACACTAATTTAATAAAATAAAAATTGATAAGACATGTATCTGTGCTAAGCTCACCGATTAAGAGAAAGACATCTAAGAGAATACTATTGTTAGCTTCGATACTAGTGTCAGCTTTGATTAATAATGTTGACTTAATTGACATCACATTTTATAAGGGAAATAACTTACACAATATTTTGTTGATTAACGTGTAACTAAGAAGTACAAAGAATTATACATTAATTAAATTACTATAGTAATTTTCTGATAGTAACAATTAATCACGTTTGTAATATTGAAGAAATAACATTCAATATAAGGAAAATTCTAATTTGTGTTTGTTTTTAAAAATCATAAGAACCATTTAAATATGTTATATATTTTGTTATATCAACTGTGACTGATTTTTTACCATTGGTTGGAATATCTTACCTGTCGATTCCGAATTATTTAAATTTGGTTATCGTTTTGATTATCTGTAATCCCAAATTTATTTCAACACTACTTAAAAGCCCGAACCCCCCCCCCCCCCTCAGCCCACCACGCCTATGAAAATAATCCCTTGAATCATCATTTAATTACACATTTGCATTTTCATTTTAAAAAATAAAAAATAAAAATTGTAACTAGACGTTTTGTATTAGATATATGTATATAACCGTCTTAAATGAATGAAAGTAGGATACTAGTAAGAAAGAAGTATTATTATTGTAAATCTGTATCAGTCCTCACAAGCCGATGATGAAAACTGTTATACTAAAGCCGACATGCAAGGCAAAATGACACTGTAAATTACATGTCTGAGGCGAAAAAAAGAGAGAGAAAATGTGACTAATGTAAACTATGAGTGTAATTTACTATACTAATAGTAATGTAATAGTGTACCTATGCACACATTTTCTTTTGACGTTTGGCTTTTTGGCTTTAAATTTTTGCATATATAATTTTGTGTTAAATGTTAAAATTATAATAAATGATAAAATATTTAAAAAAATAAATGGTGCGAATAAAATTATTCGAAAAGAACCCATTCTTTTCAATATTAGAATTTATTTAAAAGTAAAAACTGTGGATTTTCTTTTTACATGCTTTAAGTTTTTTCAGAATTATAATTTTTTTTCATTCTATTTAGTTCACAAATGTTTAACCTAAAATCCACTGTCCACCACCAAATATTATCTTTTTTTTTCCACCTCTAACTTTTCGAAAAAATACAGGCTGGATCTTTTGGTAAACATAAAGTGTAATGTTATGTTTTAAAAAATACAGATTTAAATGGTATATATTATACGTGTATGTTATCGTTACTTTAATCGAAAATATTACAGTTTACTCTGATGTTTCTCTCAAATTACTACTATTCAAATTCAATAAAATATGAATCATTTAAATAAGGGTAACAGAGGGTTGAACATGATTATTTTAATTTATTGTACAAGTTGGATTTAAAAAAAAAAAAAAAAAAAAAAAAAACATACAGATACAAGGCAAATATAGGTGATACTATGTATTTTTAAATCCTTAAATAATCATCAAATGAATATGTATTCAATTTTCTTACCTCAACAGAAAACCCCAACACCACTAGACAACCCACTGCTAGCTAAGTCACCTAAACAGAAAACCACTACACCACTGGACAACCCACTGCTAGCTAAGTCACCTCAACAGAAAACCCCTACACCACTGGACAACCCACTGCTAGCTAAGTGACCTCAACAGAAAACCACTACACCACTGGACAACCCACTGCTAGCTAAGTCACCTCAACAGAAAACCCCTACACCACTGGACAACCCACTGCTAGCTAAGTCACCTCAACAGAAAACCACTACACCACTGGACAACCCACTGCTAGCTAAGTCACCTCAACAGAAAACCCTTACACTACTAGACAACCCACTGCTAGCTAAGTCACCTCAACAGAACACCCCTACACCACTGGACAACCCACTGCTAGCTAAGTCACCTCAATACTAGATTTAACCTCTTCAAACGCGCGGTCCACATCCAAGAATAAACCCATCAACTTCTTCTTCGTTCTTAATTTAAAGTTAAATTGGTTCAAAGATTGAAAACAAATGACTATACTTTTGAATAAATATAATTGACTACATACGGACCACGAATCTTATAAAAGCAAAAAAAAAAAAATATTGATCTACTAAATTTTTTTACGAGCGTTAAGTTAAACTGGCGATCCATCGGACAGATGAAGTAGAGTTCACCTCTTTTTTTATGGCAACGGCATATGAAGGATTTATGTGATCAAAACTATGCCCGGTGAAATGTAATACATATTCTTTTTATTTTTATGTTCAAATACTTTGAACCCCCCGCCCGCCCCCTCCCCACACACACACACACAGCCACTCACACTTTCACAACACCTCATATAAAAATGGGCGGTCTCAGTCGGGAGGAGGGGATGTGGGGGGGGGGGGGGGTGATTGTTTCGCTTTGATAAGGTATCATTACCCGACGATAAAAGAAAGAACAGGCCAGCATCGATTACTGATTTGGTAGTCGCTTTGATCTTGGAGGAATCGATTTCCGTTTTAAACTTAACAGTACGATGCTAATGTCGAAGGTTAAGTGAACAACAGCTTACGCGACTGCTTGGTTGTTTCCCTTTTTCTAGTTTGGTATTGTAATCGTTGTTTTTTTTTTACTTTGGTATTGTAATCGTTGTTTTTTTTACGTTGGTATTGTAATCGTTGTTTTTTTTACGTTGGTATTGTAATCGTTGTGTTTTTTAGGTTGGTATTGTAATCGTTGTTTTTTTTCTTCTTTGGTATTGTAATCGTTGTGTTTTTTTTTACTTTGGTATTGTAATCGTTGTTTTTTTTACGTTGGTATTGTAATCGTTGTTTTTTTTCTTCTTTGGTATTGTAATCGTTGTGTTTTTTTTACTTTGGTATTGTAATCGTGGTTTTTTTTTTACTTTGGTATTGTAATCTTGTTTTTTTTTACTATGGTATTGTAATCGTTGTTTTCAAATATATAAAAATAATAAAATTGAATTGCCGTGACACCGTTCAAACGATCGCCATGAAACTTTAGAAAGTTGTTGAGAATATTCCTGGGGAGGTTTCTGCGAAAAAAATATTTCAAATTCGCAGGGGTGGCGCCCTAAAATGGCACGATTTGTTTTTTTCTATATACGGTATATTAAAACAAAAGTCGATTTTGGTTTGGCATCGTTCATCCGATAGCCACGAGACTTTGGGGATGCGTTTCATCCGAGTGCCATGAAACTTTAGGGAGTAGATGAGAATACTCCCGAGAATATTTCTGCGAAAAAGAAAACTAAAGTTTCTAACGGGCGGCGCCATATAGGGTACAACTTTCGTCAATACACGGTTTTGCGCCCAGAGTTTTAGAGCGACTAAGTTGGCACTTGGCATCCGTTAATCGAGCGTCCTGCATAGCTAGTAAGGGGTACTACTATATTCAGCGGTAAAACTACAACAGGCTTGTAAGAATAACTTTGTAACGCGAGGAAATCCTTCTGTACAGTTTCGTCACCTTGCGAAAGATGAAAAAAATAACTTTTTGAATATGAGGAGCCTACTGTAGAGTTTCGTCACTTTGCGAATGATGCCATAAGCATCTATTATTAGACAATCCAGTCAGAAATTGAGATCGAGCATCTAAAAATAGAGCATTAGTAACGCTAGTATATTGCATCAGTCACACTGATATTTAAAACACGTCAAATAATTTTTGTACCTGTTAAAGAAAAAAATTCCTGTTCATTTGTGTCACTTTAGCGAATGACGAAATCTGCATCATTATTAACAGAATGCTATTAGGCCGATGGCGCCTGTTAGTTTTTAGGAGCCAGGGGTCGTACGCCGCGCCTATGTGGTAGTGTAATCGGGGGGTGGGGGCCCTGAGAGCGCCCCTGTACGTCTCTGACACATGGGCGGTCACAGAATTGTGTTCTAACATTATTTCGGTGAGTGATTAATGTACACTCAAGGTTTTCAGGCGGTAGTGTAGGTAAACCCGTTTCTTGATATTTATGATCCAAGAACAGGCAGTGTTTACATTTAAATAACTCATTTTTAGAAAAGAAGGTCACGCGTCTAAGAACAAATAATTATAATTGATAACGCGTTGGTGAAATCCTAATATATTTCGTCAAACTTTCTTCTATCCCCGCGGCAACGCGCGGGGGTCGGGTACGCTAGTATATATATATATATATATATATATATATATATATATATATATATATATATATATATATATGGGACTTGGTAATAAAAATTTGATGAATTAGTAATAAAAAAATAATATTAATGACGAATAAATGAAAAATATTGTAAACAAAAATGGCTCTAGCGTTGCAGAAACTGCAATACGCATAGTTTATTCCGCTATTTTGGATTGACTTCCAACAAACGGGTTAAAACCCGGGAAGGGTCGCTACGACTCGGGGGGGGGGGGGGGGACACCATTAAGTGCCGCACCGGGTGACACCCGACCTCGCTACGCCACTGGATCTAGCTAACTGAAAATATGATTCAGGAGCTGCCTATACATCAATACTTGCAAGTTTACATCTAACTTGCAAGTTTATTTAGCTGTAAAAAATATATCAGCAACAATCAGAAGAGATGGAGAAAATGTTACATCTAACCCAGACCATAGCTGTTTTTGTAACGAAAAAAAAATCATAAAAAAAGAAAGAAAAAAGAAAATATATAAATAAAAAAATAAAAATAAATGATAATAGTGATCAAAAATGCATAAAAATGAACACATTTAAATCCACCCAAAAATACTTTAAATCAAACATTAAGTAAAAAAAGAACGGCGGACAATAAAACAAACAATAGCACATTATACGTCTAAACTACTTCATATTACATGAATAGGAAAATAAAACAAAGCAAACTTGAATAATACTGTTGCAATTATTTGACGTAATTATTCCATATACAATTAACACTCTTATTAAATAAAATAAAATTGTTCAGACTCTTGTCTCTGTGCTGCTCTTACAAATTAAGATAAAGACATATTAGAATTAATATTGTTTCGGAGTGATAAATGATCGGGACTTAATTTATATTTTATAAGGGAAACAACTTACCAATTATTTTGTTAAATAACGTGTACCTAAACAGTTCAAACATTGTATACATCTATTACATTATTATATTAATTTTCTAATACAAACTTTTACGATCGTATGTATTATTAAAGGGATAAGTTTCAATATAAAAATGTAATTAAATTGCTTCTGCATTCAAAAACTTAAGAACCATTTAAAGATGGTATATAATTTGTCATATACTAAGTGCCTGATCTTCAATTTACTTTTCCTGCGGCAGTCTGTTTCCGTTAAAATTATTTTATTTATAATTTTTGGAAATCAATAAATAAAGTATCTATATATAGATAATTCTCTTCTGGGAGACGCTAGAAAACAAGCTGTAAGCGCGCTCCCTACCACCCCATCCCTACATGGTCTGGTGATCTGTGGTTTACGCTAAATGTTTACAATCATAGAGCTGGTGTAGTGACGGCCATTAGGGGCAGATAATTTAGTTTGAAACTATTTCAAACTTAGGGGAGGTAACTAAGAGGAGGCTGCTTTCACGGGGGGGGGGTAGGGTAGGGGTTGGGGGAAAGGAGGGTGGGGGTAGTATCGTTCTTAACGACCTACTGATAGTGTTTTAAAGCAAATATTTTCAATGGCAGCATTGGTACTGTCGAATTCACAAATTATGAATTACTGAAAAGTAGAAAATAAAACAACTAAATAGCGGCGTATGATATGCCGCGGGTCGGTTCGTTTATTTTAATTTAGACAGTCTCAAGCCAAACATCACTCGATCAGCCCTAAACAGTCTTCTGTTTCCCAGGTTTTAAAAGTGCACAATCTGAATGGTAGAAAGAGAAACACACCTCACCCCACTCCCCACAGACACACACTCCCCCCCCCCCCCCCACTCAACCGGACTGGCGGATATTTCAAGGTAGCATGCCCTCCAGTGTTTCTTCCAGACTTTTTTCTCTGGGAGGGCACTTGAAATCTTCGGGGGGAGGGCGGTAAACTTTCTTCGGGGGGGGGGGGGGGGCGGACACTGTTAAAAGTATATATTTTCTATATAAATTATATAAATTTCATTTCGTTCGGGGGGGGGGGGGGGCGGTAAAAAATTTTCGGGGGTGCGCCCCCGAAGAGGTGCCTAGAAGGAACTCTGATGCCCTCTTAGTCATCCATCTTTAATTAATTTATTTAATGTAGTCATATTTTAATTACTTTTAATGGTTAATTAACTATCTAATTCGAGAAAAAAACAGAGCAACAGAGAAAAATAGAACAACATGTCAATCATACCAAACATAAGAACATTACAGACCTATTCTCTAGCTGTAAAATGTGCAAGTTGATCATTTCTGTTACATAAAGATAAACTGGGTACAACTTTATAAACACAAGTCGGCACTGACAATATCAATACGGTTTGTTATTATTTATGTTCGCATTCAACTTTAACGGTTAGCCGTTCATAACGTTCGTCGGGGTAAAAAAAGTAGCCGTTCATGTAATGCAAAAGAATATCGCATTTAAAAACAAATACACATTTTGTCGCACGATTTTTATAAACAAGTTCTTGCTTTATTGGTCTATCCCCACCTACTTCAAAACTAAATTAATCATTACGCGCTTTTAAAAAGCATGATACAAAGATTTTGACAATAATCAAATATACATAGAAATTAGCGTGTATGAGATAACGCATTATTTTTAAGAAAGAAAGCTAAGTATAACTTATTTAAAAAAAAAATACTTCTAAGCAGTGGCGTAGCGAGGTCGGGTGTCACCCGGTGCGGCACTTATTGGCGTCACCCTCAGAGGCATAGCCACCATTGCCGGGGACAAACTTTCAAACTTTCGATTTGCACCCCCCCCCCCCTCAAACTTTCGATTTGCCCCCCCCCCCCTCAAATTTTTCTCTATATATTTTGCTATTTTTTGCCTTGGTGTCACCCCCCCCCCCCCACTAAATGGTGTCACCCGGTGCGGTCCGCAACCCCCGCCCCCCCTCGCTACGCCTCTGCTTCTAAGATATATAGCTGCTAAGAAAGGGTAAAATATTGAAATTGCTCAAATTGATTTAAAACAAACGTGTGTAGGTCTACGAAATTACATTCATAATTCATAGGTATAATAACACCCATGAATGATAGCTTACTCATAAAGTAAAAAAAAAAAAAAAAAACATTTTATTCCTATTCCAAATTTGACAAAATATAGGGTCCCCATTCCTAAACCTAGCTTTATGATTTGACATAGATAGTAGAATAAAAATTCATTGACAAAGTTTTGATTACTTAAAGATAACTCTTATGTTTTTTTTAATCAGGGGAAACAATCAAATATTAGTACATTAATTTTAGGAAAGAAGAAAAAAAAATATAATAAACTATACAAATTTTAATCACAAAAATTAAACAAAAACAAAATCGTTTGAAATATTGATGGAAATGACATTATTTATAGAAGTGTCCTTTAATGCATTGATCTAACTCTTAAAGTGAAACATTTGTCAGATTAAAAAAAAAAAAAAAAAAACTTAAATTTACATATACGATTTTTATGGTATTGGGACGTACTGTCATTGTTCAAATTTTTTTTTTCCAAAAAAAAAAAAAATACTAATGGTTTTTAAATTAGATCTAAAAAAAAATTCGCCAAGTTCTCAAGCTTCATAAGATTTCTAAATTTAATTCTAGATCTAGATTTTAGATCTAGAATCTAGTAGAGTCTTGTGTGTTATTATAACTACTAATACTTCTAAAGTTTAAAATGTACACTAGATCTACTGACGACTACATTTTCCTGTAAAATGAGAATAGTAGGATATAACTCTATAGCAAAAATGCTATAAACTATTAGGCCTAGTAATTAGAAATTTTATTATCCTGCATACCTATAGGCCCTATTCTAAAATTTCTACTATTATTAATATAACTTTTTTTCTCTCTCTAGTATCATGGATCCAAAAAGGTTTTACGGGAGCAAAGCTAAGGTGTGTAGCATTAGGGACATACCTGCAGAATCTGACGATAGTGAGTTATCTACTGATGATGAGGAGGAAGAGTTGCTGCAATAAGTCAGCGATGAAAGTTCAGTGTCCGAACAAGACGATGAGGGTAAGTTACAAATTTCAAGTAATATGAAAGTGATTTTTTTATGTTTAGTGATAATTTTATTTCTTTTTGTTATATATTGAATGATGGCTAATATATATTTTTTAAATTTGTTTTTCAGATGAAATCAGACAAGCCATAGAGCCAGGTCCGTCTGTAGGCTCCCGCAAAATTGTGTAGCGACAAAAGTCGACTGACACAAGTACACCGGAGCTACTTTTCTTGGGGGCACAGAGGGAGTGTCCAGCTTCACGAGAGCCTTTGTCTTATTACCAAGATTTAATGTCTACTGATGTCATGGAGTCAATCGTGCTGGAATCAAATAGATATAGCTTACAGAAGGACATTCACAGACCCCTGAACTTGGTCTTAGCTGAGCTACTACAGTTCGTAGGGATTATATTTTACATGAGCATCGTAAAGATTCCCCGGGCACGCATGTATTGGAGCCCAGGCACCAGATGCTCCCCAGTGGCTGACATCATGCCATCAAACAGGTTTGAAGAGATCACGGGAAATTTACATTTCTCCGATAATGCAGAGAACAATGACAACGACAAGCTTGCCAAAATAAGGCCATTTTTTGATGCTTTCAGACAGAAAATCAATGTGCTTCCGAAATCGGACATGTTGAGTATAGACGAACAGATTGTCCCTTTCAAGTGCTCATATTGATTTACAACTAACTTGTGTAGGTCTACGTAATTACATTCATAATTCATAGGTTAAATAACACCCATGAATGATAGCTTACTCATAAAGTAAAAAAAAAAATATTTTAATTTTATAGACCTAAGCATTAATTTAAATTATTTGGATATATATTGCATGTGAGTTTTGTTTTAAAATATTGTTTGTGCATTTCATAACGGTTATTTTGAATGTATTATATATATGTTATTGTATTCATTCAACTTAGTATCGACTACACATACATTATTACAAGTGTGTGACCTGGAACATACAATAGACAAGCAAAAAAGATTCATTGGCTTTTACTGTCAATCGTAAACTTGACCGGCTCTTTAACGTGGCCATGTCATTCGTGAACAGCCAGTTACGTCATTACTCGGCAATACAGGCCAGGTTAGATTATAACTTCACTCTCTGTGGAGGGATAGTGACACTAGTCTATCAGTCTGTTATTGGACTAAAACCAAAACAAGCGGGCATTGACCAGCCTTTCCAAGAGCTTGCTGATGTTAGAGCAGAGGGAGAACGGTCTGTAGCTTTTATCAAGATCCGTGGCAATTTTCTAGAACAATTCATGGTATTTCAAGTTTTTTTTTAAACATTTCAAATAATTGTAACTAAAATGATGTAGATCTAGACAATTTTTTTTTCAAATAAAAACTCAAAATAACTACGTTACAATTAGATATTTAAATAACAGAGTGTGCATCATTATAATGTGCTCGCTGGGTCAGGTGTGTAGGGCTAACGGTCAGCCCGACACAAAAAGAGAGAGAGACGGTTTGTTATAGAAACACATGCAGCGAAAAGTTGAGTAAATGTAATATAATGACGTCACGTTGATTAACCAAATTTATAATCGTTGATCGCTAGACAGCTACAAATGTCAGTAAAAAGTTCGGTCTACAGCATCTTTAATTAAAAAAAAAAAAAACTGCCCGCGATCTCTGACTCTTTATGAAAAATGGTGGGTCAAAAAAGCCTTTAAAATTGAGGGGCAAGGTGCACAGCGTCACGGCGCGATCACTATTTCAATAAAGAACCATTTTAGATAGTCTTAGATAACCGATTAAGAAAATTATATATTAAAATTCTATTGTCTCCATGTGCTAAATGAAAGGGACCTAACTTGATTTATATTTTACAAGGGAAACAACAACACATTCGTTTGTTAATTAAAGTTTATCTAAACAGTACAAAAATAGTAAACAGCTATTACATTATTATATTAATTTTCTAATATGAACTTATATGATCATATGTATTGTTTAAGAGATCAGTTATGATCTAAAAATGTAACGTAAGTACCTTGTGTATTCAAAATCGTAAGTACCTTTCAAAGATGTGACATACTTTCTTACATACTTTGAGCTTGATCATCTGTAAATGTTTCTTCTGCTAATTGGTCTTCTCAAAATATTTTATTGTCGGTGAAAAACCGGCTTAAAATTATCATTCAATATTTGTTCGATAACCTCACTCGGAGAAAAAAAAAGTCTGTGAAAAAAACCATATATGACGAATCTAAAGTAGAAACTTTAAATCAACTAATAATAAATCACAAATAGCTGATAGATCTACATTAGAGGTCGGCAACCTTTTGAGACGGAAGAGCCAAAAGATCAATTTAAAATATCTCCTAGTTCTTAAAGAACCAGCAACATTTTTTTTTCAATATAATGGTATTTGATTTGTATTAGGTAAATTGATTTAAAATAAATGGGTTTAAGGATGAAATAATATTTAATGATATAAAAACATAAGCATGTTTTCACAACACATAATAAAGTATTTAACTAGCTCTGCTAGGATGCTAGGAGAACAAAATCAAATTATATATAACTATAACACTATTCCTACCTAATTTAAAAGCTAATAACTAAAAAAAAACATGTCACAAAAGTCAACCTAATGCACACTGACCTGACACATAAGACAATACCTTCTGAAGAAAATAAAAGAAATAAAATTGAAAATATTCGAAAAAATAAGCACTTCGGTAGTAGAAAGCTTGGAACTACTGCCACGGGGCTGGGCCACATCACAGTTGTGGAGGTGGGCCTAGTAACCAAGCAGCTATCAGCTGTCTGTATACACTCTACTCCACCTATTCTTAGTGTGTTTAACACGTGTCTAAAGTTCTTTTTTTACAGTATAATATTTTTATGAATTATGAAATTAAAATAATATCATTATTATAGAACTGGCGAGCCGCATCCTTACATCTAAAGAGGCGCATACGACTCACGAGCCGCAGGTTGCCGACCCCTGATGTACATTGAATGTAAATCTTTACATTTTTGAATTACCTACTGATTTTTATGCTCTTTTAAATATTTTTTTAACATAATGATGTTTACATGTAATTAGAAAAACAATATTCACAGAGTTTTACTGGTTTTAAAGTCGCGACTCTGACTGTAAAATAAATATAAGTATTCTTTATTTCAAGTTTGCTTCTTTTCATTTTTTGTAGGCAGTTTTACTACTATCGGTAGTGTTTGTATATTGTCGTAACTAAACTTACCCGAGGTATTTTGTTAATTCATTAAGGACATCTATACGTGCTTATCATCTTGACTAATACTAACGTTCTTGAAGTTGTGTGTTTATTTTTCTGTACATTTATTCAACTTTCTCTCCCCCACCCCCATATATAATTGTATAGAGTTTTTAACACAATCTACATAAAAATGGGTGCATCTATACAATATGCCTTTGGAGAATGTTCTAGATCAGCTGACAAGCAATGGGCCTGCAGTTTCCCTTCTTGTTTGTATTGACATTTCAAAGATAAGCAAAATCGTATCCTACTGGGCACACTTTAGGTAAAAATTACCCTACGTTTCTAGACTGTCCTTAAAACCCAGGGCTAAAAGGCATCCTGTATAAAATAAACCGGGAGTGATCTCCCCTAAACGTTCTCGAATATTCTTTTATAAAATAACAGGGGATGGGAACTCGGGCTATAGACATGATTTTTAATCCATTTTAAATACTTAAAGATTTAAAAATAGAATAAAATCTCGTAGACAAATTAATTGCACACCAAGTGAACGCCAAATAAAAAAGCGCATAATAGTGCGCAATATTATTATTACTTTTAAAATTTACATTAGTTTTTTGAGAAATCGGAAGTAGCGTAAAGTACTACTTTCAGTCAACGGAAATGGCTCAAAATTTAATAGAAGGTAGAGAATTAGATATTTTACTTACATATGAAATTTCATTTATCTATCTGAAATAGTACTCAAGTTATAGGCTTTTGAAAAATTCAAAGTAGGAAAAGTACCACTTCCGGTTATCGGAAATCGCTCAAAAGTTGACACGGATCTACGATTTTGATTAAATACTTATATATGAAATTTCATCAACCTAGCTGTAACGGTCCTCAAGTTATCGTGTTTACACACGGACAGACAGACACACAAACAGACACACAGACATACGGACAAGATTGCAAAATTATGTTTTTCCGTATCAGTGAGGTGTGAAACGTCGAGATATGTAAAAATCTCGATTTTTTTTTGCACGATTACAAGACTTTCTCTATACTTCGTATATACGAGAAAGTAAAAATGCATGGCTGAATTATGCCTGTCTACTCAAGCAAAGATTGTGAATTAAGATCGATCTCTAGGTGGTTGACGGTCTATATCCAGCAGGAATAACATAAACGGCAGATGTTCAGACGCTAAAGTGGACAGACCTTACGGCAAAAAAGTGCCTCGCACAAGCTTGGCGCTGAGCTAGGCGCCGATAAATAAGCCAAGAAGTAGCCTGTATATCTACCTGCGATGAGTTATTACAAATGTGATATTTAGGGTGATATTAAATTCATAGTTTCAGTAATGTGTCTGTTGCCTTTGCTTGTGTGTGCGTGTGTGTGTATGTTTTAAATTTTATTTAATTATCGTCCTCCCCCACTCCTGCTCCATCCCCCATCCCCTCTGCGTACGCGATTATGTCATTCATAAAGCGCAAGAGAAATGTATTGTGATAATACATCATCTTCAGTATTTAACATAGTATTTCATTACAGGGGTGGTGTCGTGGGGACGAAGGGGATGCAGTTATGAGGGGAAATTTGATGTTGGGATCATGAGGTTTAGGGGCGGGGGACGGGGGGGGGGGGCGAGGGATGTGTCGGCAAGATTAGGCGGGTCAGGTGGCCAATGTAGTGTCATATGTTCTTTAAGTTGTGGTGTTGCTAATTATGGTATATGTGTTTGAGTGCTGTCATTGTCGAGTCGTTTACGATAAATCAAGTCTAGTATGTATAAAACATTAATGGTTTTTTTATTTAGATCAAAAAAATAAATTTCAAATTAAAGATAAAAATATTCGCCAAGTTCTCAAGCTTCATTATAGGAAATTTCAATCGGAAATTAGCATTTTAATTTTAGAGACTTAAGCATTAACTTAAATTATTTGGATGTATATTGTATATGAGGTTTTTTTGTATACTGTACGTGTATTTCATAACAGTTATAATATATGTATTTTATTTCTGTTATTATATTCATTCAACTTATAGTATCGACTACACATACATTTTTTCAAGTGTTTGACCTGGAACATAGACGTGCCCAAAGGTTAACTGACTTTCTACAACTCAACTACGGCCAAGCAGATACTTGATATTTCTCGGCTGTTGTTCACGTAAAAGAACTAAACAACACCACCAAACATCACGGACTTTATACATTAGAATTCACCATCTACAGGGAAGACAATGTCAGCGGCACCCTCAGATGTCCTACCCCCACCCCACCCACTCAACAGCGACACAATCATAAAGGCCCTGAGAAATCTTAGCAAACTAGAACCCACTGTCAACTCAATGGCCTACACCAACAACCGCAGCTTCACAATTTTTTTCAAATTCAACAATTCATCAACCTTGATACACTACTTAAAAATCAATTATAAATCACGTATAAAGAACGCCAATAAACATTTTATTTGCTATTCCTGTAAGACGACACATGTGTGGAAGTAATGGGTCAAACAAACATTAGACTACCCACTGCCACTTAACTAATCAAGACATACTACAACAAGATACAGCGGCGACAGCTAGTATGAACATTTTAAAATTAAAGGTATCCATTAATATAATAGTTTTAAATAGAAACAAATTGATCAGCAACTTTTGCATGTATTAATTTATTCCATAATTTTTACAAAGTTAGTTGCGTTTTATTTTCATGAAGTAGTATGCTGTGTTTTTAGAATTATCATTTTGTTTTCATCCAATGTAATTAATATTTGACCTAACAAGCACTTTCACCCACTTAATTGTTTTTTTTTCGCCTTCAACATTTCCATACAATATAAGCTAGTCCAGTTTAGATATGGGATAATCTTTTGATAGGTTTCAAAAATACATATCATATAGTATATATAACAGTCAATGTTATCATTAGTTTCATCATAATATAGTACATGCTTGTCTGATAATAACACGATGTTCTCATATTTTTTTCTATTCGAATGCAATAAAATAGTAATCATTTAAATGTGGTACATTCAGAGCGCGAAATAAGTTTCTGTTTTCGGAAAGATAAAATGCTAAATATAACATTTTACATATCACCCCTAATAGGTTAAAGACATCGAATTAATAAAAATAAAAGCACTATTTATTGCAGGTTCTCGATCAGAGTCAAATCATACTAATATAACATAAAATATATATAAGTGTAAAAACAGTTACATGTTATTTACTTTAATTTAAATGACAACACCCGCAGCTCAAAGTGACAGTGCTATCCACCGCTATATAGAACTGAGGGGAAACTAAAATACATTTTGCCAAATGTCAACCAAATTCATCAAATTATTTGATTTTGATCGTAAAACAAATACAAACGATATAATAATCACAGAACTAACATGGTTGTGTGATTGCTATTAAACTGAATGTGAACCAACACAAATGCATCTTCTCTTTAAAGCTGCTGATCTAGCCAGAGGCGTAGCGGGGGGGGGGGGGGGAGGGGCGGATCGCACCGGGTGAAACCATTTAGGGGGGTGACACCATGGCAAAAAATAGCAAAATATATATAGAAAAATTTGAGGTGGGGTTGCAAATCGAAAGTTTGAGGGGGGGGGGGGGGAGGGATGCAAATCAAAAGTTTGAAGGGGGGGGGGGGTGCAAATCTAAAATTTGTCCGCTGGAAGGGTCGCTACGCCTCTGTGGGGAGGGTTGTGAAACCATTAAGTGCCGCATCGCTACTCCACTGGATCTAGCTAACTGAAACTATGCTTCAGGAGCTGCCTATACATCAATTATTGCAAGTTTGAAACTAACCAGTGCTTTATTTAGCTGTAAAAATATATCAGCAACAATCAGAAGAGATGGAGAAAATGTTACATCTAACCCAGACCATAGATGTTTTTGTAACGACAAAAAAAAATCATAAAAATGTAAAGGAAAAAATAAATAATTAAACAAACAAAAAAATAACAAAATAAATGATAATAGTGATCAAAAATACAATATATGAACACATTTTAATCCACCCAAAACCATTTTAAATCAGACAATGAACGGCGGACAATAAAACAAACGATAGAACATTACGTCTAAACTACTCATTATTAAATGATTAGGAAAATAAAACAAAGCAAATATGAATATTACTGTTGCAATTATTTGACGTAATTATTCCCTATACACTCTACAGACTTATTAAATAAAATGAAATTGTTCAGACTCATATCTTTGTGCTGCTCTCACAAATTAAGAGAAATACTTATATTAGGATTATATTGTTTCGGTGTGATAAATGATCTGGACTTAATTTACATTTTATAAGGGAAACAACTTACGAATTATTTTGTTGATTATCGAGTACCTAAACAGTTCAAATATAGTATACATCTATTACATATTATATTAATTTTCTAATACAAAATTTTAGGTTCGTAGGCATCATATAAGAGATAATTTTCGATATAAAAATGTTATTAAATTGTTCTTTCATTCAAAAACGTAAGGACCATTTAAAGATGGTACATAATTTGTCATATACTTTGTGCCTGATAATCCATCCAAGCTCAATATAGTTATTCTTCTTCCTTTAAAGTTATTTTAAAAAAAAAATGTATTATAATGTATAATAATATTTATAATTTTAGGAAAACAATAAATCAATTATTTATTTTAATTTAGACATTCTCAAGCCAAACATCACTCGATCAGCCCTCAAGTAAATTAACATAACAGTCTTCTGTTTCTCAGGTTTTAAAAGTGCACAATCTGATTGGTAGAAAGAGAAACACACCTCACCCCACCCCCCACTCAACCGGACTGGCGGATATTTCAATTTAGCGTGCCCTTTTGGCCGTCCACCTTCCCTTTATTTCTTTAATGTAGTCATCTTGTAATTACTTTTTATGGTTAATTAATTATCTAATTATCTAATTAGAGAAAAAAAATGGAATCTACAAATAATTATTTTGTCCTAAATGTCTGAAATATTCGAATTAACATTTGCCTTATTGTTAGAAATGCCAAATGAACTTTAACCTGATTGGGACAGATGTGAAAATTGACTTTGCTTGAATTTGAACAAAAGCGTGTTGCCGTATGCAATGATGAAAGCCTGGCCTGCCAAGGTGAAAAAGATAATTACTGGTGTCAACCCCCCCCCCCCCTCTCCATCATTGTCGGGATTTGTCAACTTTGCCTTAAAAGACTATTCAACTTACTCCAATTGATCACTTTATTAAGTGGGATTATCATTTTTCTGTATATATTTTGCTATTTTTTGCCTTGGTGTGACCCCTCTAAATGGTCTTACCCTCTGCGGTCCACACCCGCTCCCCCCGCCACCCTCTCGGTGCGCCTCTGGCAGGGTGAACGATAATTTAACAGACCTCTATACATTACTTTGCGTGTTTAGTTTATGTTTCGTTATAGGGTATAACGAAAAAAGAAAATAATTTTTGCATTTCATTACTGGGCATTAATTAGAAACATATATTATAGGTTCTACAGGCATAGTAAATAATTGTCTGGGCCTAAATTAACTTAAAACAAATTCTAATTACTGTGTCTCATGTTAAACTATAAATAAAAATTCCATTGAAAAAGTTTTATTTAAACTGATATATCACAGTCAGTGTTTATAAAACAACGTTAAAAATATGCTTTAACAGATGCACTTTATGAATAAAAGAAATGCACTGGTTGTAAACACTACAATCGTAAAGATCCCAGCATTGATATATTCAAAATCACGCTGTGGGTAAGGCAGTTGATGGAACCTCTATAGTTTTATCACATAGTTTATCTAATGAATGATATTGAGAAATATTACTACGAGTTGATGTATGCTTTGATTGTCCTTCTAGAGTACCAGTCGACAGTCAGTGGTCATACACGTGAAGAGGAACAGATAGTAGATTTAATACTGGAGGTTAGTCGTGATACCAAGGAGGTCTAAAAGAAAAAAATACAAGATATTGCTAGTCTGTTTTCAAGTGTCATACAAATTAGCACATGTCACTATATAAGAGCTGCTTATACTACAATAAATTAAAGTATAAGACTAAAAAGTGCGATATTGGCTGTAAAAATAGATCAGATTCACTCAGAAGCGATGGAGGAAATGTTACACACCATAAATTTTGTTGTAACGACAAAAAAACAACATGAAATGTGGAAACAAAAAACGAAAACTATCAAATGATAATAGTGATCGAAAATGTTACATAATGTGCACATTTAAATCCATCCGAAAATATTTTAAATCAAACATTTAATAACAGAATAATGACGGACATTAAATCAAACAATATAAGGTTACCTCTAAAATACTTCATATTAAAAGAATAGGAGAATGAAACAAAACAAACATGAATAACACTGTTGCAATCGTCACACATATTAAATAAAATAAAATTGATCAGAATCATGTCTCTGTGCCAGAGGCGTAGCGACCCTCCCCGGCGCCCGGTGACAAACTTTCAATTTGGCGCCCCCCCCCCCCCCCCTTAAACTTTTGTTTTGCACCCCCCTTCCCTCAAACTATTTATAATGAAAATGCAGCTAAATGATACTTTATTTTTTTTTTACAACCCATTTTGGCGCCCCCTAAGGTCGGCGCCCGGGGACATATGTACCCCTGCCCCCCCCCCCCAATCGCTACGCCTCTGCTCTGTGCTAAGCTCACCAATTAAGAGAAAGGGTTATACTATAATTCTATTGCCTCGATATTATAAATGAAGGGGACTTAAATTAGTTTACATTTTAGAAGGGAAACAACTTTCCTACTCTTTTGTTGATTAAAGTCTACCTAAGCAGTACAAAAACAATATACAACTATTATATTTCTATAATAATTTTCTAACAACAAATTATACATTCGTAAATGTCTTTAAATATATACGTTTCTATATATAAATGTATATAAATTGCTTTTGTATTTAAAATCTTAAGAACCAGATAAATATGTTATATATTTTGTTATATACTTTAAGCCTGATCCGTAATTTACAATCACAGCGTAACATGCAGGTAAAGCAATTAGATGCTGGATGCTTAAACGAGTTTTGTCAATCCCTCCTCATCCGGATTCCAACACTATCATTTTACTTTAACCCCCTTTACTGATTATCCCTTAACATTTTGTATAACAACATATATAAAACAAATATGATAACCATGTACATACTTGTTATTAATACGCTCATCCGGACAACATGGTTTCATTAGATAATAACATTTAGTAAAAAAAAAAGTGTATACATTAAATTCATCTTGATATGTTTTTTTTTTAAGAACATTTAAGAAAAATGTAAAATATGCTGATGTTGTTGCACTTGTTTTAAAAAACAAAATAAAAGTTTAAAAAAAAAAAAAATCCTATTACGACGTAGTATCGTATCGTGATGCAGTATCGTAACGCAGTGCAGTATCGTATCGAGATGCAGTATCGTACCGCGGCGCTGAAATGTAACATGTTTCAGTATCGTATAATGGTACAGTATCGAATCGTGGTAGAGTATCGTTTCGTGGTACATTATCGTATCGTGGAGCAGCATCGTATAATGGTACAGTATCGTGACGTGGTATAGTATCGTACCGCGGAAAAGTATATGACTATACCCGATTACACCCACCTGTTATTACTGATGACTGTAAAAGAAAGTCACAAGAAAAAAATTCACAGAAATAAAGTCACATTTTTTTTTCCGATAGAAAAGTTACAGTACAAAGTCACAATAAAAGTATTGTCGGATAAAAATGTCACAGAAATAAAATCATAGAAGGAAAGTAACATACATGTTCTATATAAGTATCGATTTACTTGTTGAAAAATTGTAAAACCTAGCGCGTCAATACATGTTACTAATGTTTAAAAAAACAACAACATATTTATACACAAAAAGAAAAAAAAATGCTTGATAAATGGTGAATAAAATAGTTATTAGCGTTGACGCTCCTCACTTACTTAATGGCCTACACCAACAACCGCAGCTTCACAATTTTCGGACAATTCATCAACCTCTACACACTACGTAAAAATCACTTATAAAGATCACCAATAAACATTTTATTTGCTATTCCTGTAAGACGACACATATTTGGAAGTTGTGGGTCAAGCAAACATTAGACTACCCACTGTCACTTAACTTATCAAGACATACTACAACAAGATACAGCGGCAAAAGCTAGTACGAAGATTTTAAAACTAAAGAAATATGTTAATATAATAATTGTAGTTAAAAAACATGATCAGCAACCATCTTATGTATTGATTACATACTGCTTTTCTACGTTAGTTGCGATATTTTTAATGAAGAAAACAAGTGCAACAACATCAGCATATTTTACATTTTTCTTAAATGTTCTTAAAAAAAAACATATCAAGATGAATTTAATGTATACACTTTTTTTTTACTAAATGTTATTATCTAATGAAACCATGTTGTCCGGATGAGCGTATTAATAACAAGTATGTACATGGTTATCATATTTGTTTTATATATGTTGTTATACAAAATGTTAAGGGATAATCAGTAAAGGGGGTTAAAGTAAAATGATAGTGTTGGAATCCGGATGAGGAGGGATTGACAAAACTCGTTTAACCTGTTATTTAGCTGTAAAAATATATCGGCTGCAATCAGAATAGATGGAGAAAATGTTACCATCACTATAGCTGTTTTTGTAACGAGAAAAAAAAAATCATGAAATGTGGGGGAAACAAAAAAAAACTAAAAAAAAAACAAAAAAAAACAACCAATTATTAAATGTGATCAAAAATGCAAAAAAAAAAAAAAAAAAGACCAAATGACCCTAAAACATTCTAAATCAAACATTAAATAAATGAAGAACGGCGGACAATAAAACAAACGATAGAACATTACGTCTAAACTACTCCATATTAAATGAATAGGAAAATAAATCAAAGCAAACATGAATAATACTGTTGCAATTATTTGACGTAATTATTCCATATACACTCTACACACTTATTAAATAAAATGAAATTGTTCAGACTCATATCTCTGTGCTACTCACACAAATTAAGAGAAAGACTTATATTAGAATTATATTCTTTAGATGTGATAAATGAAGGGGACTTAACTTATTTTACATTTTAAAAGGGAAACAACTTACACACTATTTTGTTGATTAACGTGTATCTAAACAGTACAAATTTTGTATTTGTCTATTACATAATCATATTAATATATTAACTAAAACTTTTATTCTTGTGTATATCATTTAGAAGATAAGCTTATGTATAAACTGTAATTAAATTTCTTTTGTATTTTAAAGTATAATAACCATTTGAAGATGGTACATAATTTGTCATATATTTTGAGCCTGATCTTATAATTGCGATGGGGTTCTAAACACATGACGTTGATATTATTTTGTTTATGATTTTAAGAAATCAATAATTA
The DNA here is from genome assembly GCF_028476545.2 of Physella acuta. Taxonomy (NCBI): domain Eukaryota; kingdom Metazoa; phylum Mollusca; class Gastropoda; family Physidae; genus Physella; species Physella acuta. The sequence continues at coordinate 2,154,990 of NW_026731661.1, forward strand.
AAGTATTAATTAGAATTTAGACAGTCTCAAGTCAAACATCACTCGATCAACCCTCAAGTAACTCAACATAACAGTCTTCTGTTTCCCAGGTTTTTAATGATTAATTAATTATCTAATTAGAGAAAAAAAATAGGAATCTACAAATAATTACCGGAAAGACAATGTGCCGATGGACATTTTTCCTAAATGTCTGTATTATTCGAATTGACATTTTCCTAACTGTGATACATGCTCGAATGAACTTTTACCTGAATGGGACAAACGTGAAAATTGGCGTTTGCTCGAATTTGGACAAAAGCGTGTTGCCGCATGCAATAATGAAAGCCTGGCTATTTTCAAATAGCAACTAATAAATTCGTATATTTCATTTAATATATTAGTTACGATATAAACATATAAACAAACTACTTTTGTATTTAAAATGGTAGGAACCATTTAGAGATGTTATATATCTTGTTATGTACGTTATGACTGATCTTCGATCAATGCTACAAAAGTAATGAGTAGCTATACATTTTTTATTACAGTCTTACGCTTTTATTGATTGATATATATAACAAAAGTAGCATGCATGTAATAATATAGTAAATAACTTGAAAGAGTGTTTCTCAAATCAGTTAGGACAGGGGTCGGCAACCTTTCGAGATGGAAGAACCAAAAGTTACTATTTATAAAATGTCCCAGTTTTTAAAGAGTCACTAACATTATTATTTTAATTTTGGTATTTGATTAGGATAAGGTAAATACGTTTAAAATAAATAGGTTTACGCACTAAATGTTGAAATAATATGTGTATTTCGCACTAAAAAGGCTAAAAAGTAACCGCGAGTGAAATTCTCTTTATATGAGCTCTATTACGAAAAAAAATTTCCTCCGACGACCCCCCTTGATATTGTGTGAGGTGGTAGGAGAACACCTTGGGGTGTTACAAATAACTCGCCATGTCCGGAAAAATCGGGAAATGGGTCAAAACTGACCAGTCGTATTTCCCTATATAATCTTTGTATTTTATGGGGAAAAAAGAGGGTCATTTCAAAATGGATTTTAAGGCACTTACCCTCTTTACATCTGGCTAAGTTTTGGCATGCTTATAGGTATATATATATATATATATATATATATATATATATATATATATATATATATATATATATATATATATATATATATATATATAAAGCAAAGTGGTCAGGTGCCCGATAGGGTACTTCCCGGCGCCGCAGCGCGTCAAATTTGGCACGATGGTGCCTTGGGGCGATAGAACACGAGGGACGGTGACAGTTCGGCAAAAAGTCTACGGAGAAAGGGTAAAAACTGACCTCGACTGACCGGCGCCTTATATGGGCTATATTACGAAAAAAAAAATTCATCCGACGACCCCCCTTGATATTTTGTGAGGTGGTAGGAGAAAGCCTTGGGGTGTCACAAAAAACTCGGCATATCTGGGAAAACTTCGTAAAGGGGTCAAAAATGATCAGTTGTATTTCCCTATATAATCTTTGTATTTTATGGGGAAAACAGAGGGTCATTTCAAAATGGATTTTAGGGCACTTACCCTCTTTACATCTGGCTAAGTTTTGGCATGCTTATAGGTTAATGGCTTGGTCGTAGGGCAAACCTGTCGGTTTGACTAAAAGTCCTCAACGAGGGCTAAAAAATGACCGCGAGTGAAATTCTCTTTATATGAGCTCTATTACGAAAAAAAAATTTCCTCCGACGACCCCCTTGATATTTTGTCAGGTGGTAGGAGAACACCTTGGGGTGTTACAAAAAACTCGCCATGTCCGGGAAAAATCGGGAAATAGGTCAAAACTGACCAGTTGTATTTCCCTATATAATCTTTGTATTTTATGGGGAAAACAGAGGGTCATTTCAAAATGGATTTTAAGGCACTTACTCTCTTTACATCTGGCTAAGTTTTGGCATGCTTATAGGTAAATGGCTTGGCCGTATGGCAAACCTATCGGCTTGACTAAAAGCCCTCAACGAGGGCTAAAAAGTGCCCGCGAGTGAAATTCTCTTTATATGAGCTCTATTACGAAAAAACAATTCCTCCAACGACCCCTTTTCATATTTTGTGAGGTGGTAGGAGAACGCCTTGGGGTGTCACAAAAAATCGCCATGTCCGGGAAAAATCGGGAAACGGGTCAAAACTGACCAGTCGTATTTCCCTATATAATCTTTGTATTTTATGGGGAAAACAGGGTAATTTCTACACAAATTTTAGGGTACTTACTCTTTGTATAACTGGCTAATTTTTTGTATACACCTCTATAGATGACTGGTCCGTATGGAAAAACTGTTGGTCATCATCAAAGCCCTCGAAGAGGGCTAAAAATGACTGCGATTGAAATTCTCATTATACGAGATTCGGTCATTTGGTCTATTACCAGGGGCAGTAACTTTTTAATGTAACAATTTTTTTTTATATTTTGTATACTTTTTTTAAGAAAAAGCAAAATTCATAATGTATAGCATTGTTATAAATGGATATTTTGTTATAAATTAAGTTTTGAATTGTATTGAAATTGTAAAATTAATTGCAAAAGTAATTTAATATTATATTTGATTAATAATTTTTATAAAAGCCCTTTCAGTTCTAATAACCTTGCTAGTAGTAAGTTTGCGAATATTCCATCAATTTATGGGCACAATAAAAGTACCCGACTGTATAAATTTAGGCCCTAAGCATTTAACATAACAGCCAATCACCTATTAATTAATCATTCGATTTCTCAACTTTTTTGAAAACCTAGGCGAAGCTAGGCAGTATGCCTAGTATATATATATATATATATATATATATATATATATATATATATATATATATATATATATATATATATATATATACATATATATACAAACAAAAATATGAACATAGGATACTCATTTCTGGCCTGATCGGGTTTTGAAAAAAAAAGGTTTTTTTTTTTTTTCAATTAAATCAAATTACAACAACTTCTCGTGTGTGTGAGTGCTTAGTAAAACTTGAAAAACTGTTTTATTTAATTTTTGCCATATTTTTAAAAACTATCAAGACGGTCGAAAGATTATGAAACATCAAAGCTTTGTAAGTGTAATGGTTTCTCGTGTTTATTTCAATGTCTTTTTGTATTTATATTATTTTAAACACATTTCCTTTTTATACTATGGTATTCTTTAGTATGTATTTTTTGAAAAATAATAATTAAGAGAAGTAATTGCTTTTATAATTTGTTTAGTACAAATCTATTAAAAGGAGCTTATGAGCACGCCTATTTGACTATTTTAAAAAAAAAATGAAACAAGTCATGGAAGTGGTTTAACCGTTTGCCAAACTTTCACAATGGTTTAAAAACAAAGGGAAAAAGAATATACAAGAGCGTGGAATGTTGTCTATAGAATAAAGATAATCCAACTGCAGCTATAGTATTCTTGTTACAAAACAACCATCAAGTCAAACATAAAAGAAAATTAAGTTTTTTAATTATTAAAAAATTGATTATGGTAGTTCCGCCCCTGGATTAAGTTAAGATGTAAATGAGAATACTGTTGCTGCGATGTGATAAATATATATCTGTAAGGGAAACAACTTACATATTATTTTGTTGATTAACCTATCCATTAGTAGTACACACATAGTATACATCTATTAAACTATTATATTCATGTTCGTATACTAACTAAACCGTTCGTATATACCATTTAATAGATTTGTTTTGATATCAAAATATAACAAAATTGATTTTGTATTTACAATTGTGAAAACCATTTAAAGATGTTCTATATATTGTTATATACCTCGTGACTGATCTTCGAGAAATGTTTAGTTTCTGCACAATAATCTGAATTATTCTTATTTTGATATAAGTATTTAAATGTTTAAAACAATCGAATTAATCAAAAAAAAAAAAAAAAAAAAAAAAAAAAAAAAAAAAAAAAAAAAAAAAAAACTGTTTGAGGACTGTATAGATATCGATGTTTGAAAGGGAAGAATGTTTGCTTTGATGTGACTCATTGTAATAACGTATCTTTTCCGATTGCTTGAACTATTTTTAATTCTCGGTAATCCCAATTTTTTTTCCAGCTCTACTTAACACCCAAATCCCTCCCCCCCCCCTCCCCCCAGCCCGTCCCGTCAGCCCACCCCGCACACCGAGAAAAAAAAAATCCATTGAATCATCATTTAATTACACTTTTGCATTTTCAGTTTCAGGTTGGTTTTTAATTTTTATTTTTTATTTTTATTTAGACGTTTTATATTAGATCTATGTATAAGTAAATCATCTTAAATGAATGAAAGCAGCCTACAAGTAAGAAAGAAATATTACTATTGTAAATCTGTATCAGTCCTCACAAGCCGATGATGAAAACTGTAATACTAAAGCGAACACACAACTGACGCTATAAATTACGTGTCTGAGGCGAAAAAAAATAATTGATACAAGTATACTATTAAAGGTAGTATATTAATATTATACTACCCGCTTTTTTGTATGACAACATTAGCAGTAAAGTTGTTGTGTCTGGTCAAACGTAGAGAACTGTTGAGTCATGGGTAAAAAGAAAGGCAGGCAGGGACAGAAGAAGCTGCAGGGTAAGAAGGCCAAAGTGGCCAAACAGGCCAAGAAAAATAAAGTGGTCAAAGATTACTTTCGACAACAGTAAAAAGATTGACGTTCTGAATGCAGACATCACCAAAGTTTTGCTGGCCCCAGCCAAACTTCAGCTGTCTACAAGAGAAGAGGAACATATAGTAGATTTAATACTGGAGGTTAGTCATGAGGTCATGTTAGTCTAAAAGAAATGACCAAAATCCTGCTATTTTTTTTTTTTCTAGTGCTAGAAAAGTTAGCAGAGGTAGCTTTAGCTCCAGGACCTGACTTTACAGCAATATGTTTAAATATAAGACGGGAATAAAAATATATCAGCAACAATCAGAAGAGATGGAGAAAATGTTACATTTAACCCAGACCATAGCTGTTTTTGTAACGACTGAAATTATGAAAAGTGAAAGACAAAGAAAACAATAAACGAGAACTATAGTCTAATGACCCAGTAAGTTTCTTTCAGTGAATATATGTGATTGCAAAATATGATATTTTGAAATGTGGCTTGTTTTTGTTTTTGTCTTTTTTAAAGTGCTCTTTTATACAATTATCGTCATTTTTACTTTCTTGTATACGAAGTGTAGATAAATTATTGTAATCGTGCAAAAATCTAAATTGACATGTAATCAAATCTTGAAATGTTATACTCCCGTGAGTCGAAAAAAAAAAACAACATGTTTTCCGAATGTCTGTGTGTGTGCATGTGTTTGTGCATGTGCATGTGTGTGTGTGTGTCTGTTTGTTACTGTCAACACGATAACGAGTACCGTTATAACTAGGTTGATGTCATTCCATATGACTTTTATATCAATAGAGAGAGAGAGAGAGAGAGAGAGAGAGAGAGAGAGAGTGGAGACGAAATGAAATCTATTAGATGCAGATTTCTGTATTTGACAAAAGATAAAAAACCGGTCGTGAGTACCCGCTAAAGACCAATAGAAAAAAAAAAAACTTACCTGGAAATTTCCAGCCCTATTCCTGTAGCAACTCTCTGTCATTGGTAGTAAATATTATGGTGTCAAAGTTCAGTAGGGACGTCGTTAACAGTTTGCTGATGACGACAGTAACAGTTCGATAGTGACGATGATACCAATTCAGATGTGACGACGATAACAACCTTGTGACGACGATGAAAGTCTCATACAATAAACACCTTATATGGTAAACATTTACCCTTAAACAATAACAGCGACTGTGGCAAGTCTCAGGCAATAAACACCTTATATGGTAAACATTTACCCTTAAACAATACCAGCGACTGTGACAACTCTCAGGCAATAAACACCTTATATGGTAAACATTTACCGTTAAACAATACCAGCGACTGTGGCAAATCCCGGTAAATTGCGATTGCTACAGGGGTTGATGTTTTTGTATGGCCGGTCTATTTCTAAGTTCTTCTTGTTTTTACTGGCCACCAGCTGTTTTATTATCCCTAAATTAATACTTACATTTGTTTTGTTAACTTTAATAACATGTACGGCCTTATTTAAACTCTTTTATGAGAACACTGTTAACTAATGTTTGACCTTTATAACTCCACTGTATCCCCACACCCCGTGATAGCTAAACGCCTACCAACCCCTAACCTGTCGGTACTAAACATCCAAATGAACATAAACACCGACTTGAACATAACAACCTTTTACCATCCCACTAAATCGCTCACATAGCAATCTGTTCGTCAAACCCTCCCCCCCCCCCCCCCACCCACACACACCATAAATAGTAACATCTCAGCAGTTAGATCACAGAGCACAGAAATCGACGCTTGGCTTGCCTTAAACACACACACAGACACCCTCTCCACGCCTCGTCAGACACATCTACCCCCTCCCCATCTGTCCACTTCATTTTGAGACATGATATCCCCACATCCCCTTTAACTGTTCCAACGACCCCATCACCCACCCCAACATCAATTTCGACTTTAGACAACGGAAGATGCTGTTGGTGGTGTCGGCCCAATGTAGAATGAAGGCGAAAGGCGGAGGAGCTTTAGTTTGTTCACTTACTCACTGTTAATGCTAAGCTCTTTCGGTTACTGTAATCCACTTACTCTGAAAGTTTAATTTAATTAAGCAGAGGTATTTAATAGAAAATATAGTGACCCACCGTATTCATTATAAAAAAAACGTATATAATTAAACAGATATATTATTCGAGCCTAAATCTCACAGGAAGCGATACTCCGGAATAAGACCTTTATCTGGGACTTTTTACGGAATAAAAAAACAAACTATAAAGGACATTTAACCTTTAACTGGAACTGGATATTGAATCAAAAACAGAAATTGAATCAGAATTTAACGTTCAACCGAAACATAATCTTACACCAGAAAGTGGCGTTTTTTCCGCGGGTTGGTGTATTTTCCGAAACAAAAAAATGTCACCAGAACTGGAAATTCAAGCCAGAATAAAAGAATGCTATCCCTTGCCTTATACCAACAACCGCAGCAATTACCATTTACACAGCCAAACCAACAATCATCGCAAAATACATAACATTGAACTACAAGGACAATATAATAGAAAATCTGAGAGCCGCCCCAGACAGAGAGCAAACATGTCAACACTGCGCATCCCCACAACACTGGACAACCCACTGCTAGCTAAGACACCTCAACAGAACACCCCTACACCACTGGACAACCCACTGCTAGTTAAGTCACCTCAACAGAAAAACCCTACACCACTGGACAACCCACTGCTAGTTAAGTCACCTCAACAGAAAAACCCTACACCACTGGACAACCCACTGCTAGCTAAGTCACCTCAACAGAAAACCCCTACACCACTTGACAACCCACTGCTAGCTAAGTCACCTCAACAGTAAACCCCTACACCACTGGACAACCCACTGCTAACTAAGTCACCTCAACAGAAAACCACTACACCACTGGACAACCCACTGCTAGCTAAGTCACCTCAACAGAAAACCCCTACACCAGCACCACACTCAGCCGAAGACAGAACAACGCCAATAGCAACAATGATCAAAATACAGCCAGCTATATCCACTCCAACCCTGGACACTCTCCACCAATGGTCACGAAGACGCTTTATAAAAGGGATCGTCCATAAATGGCGTCAGGCTCGTATGGGGAAGGGGTCTGTAATTTTGTGACGGTGTGTGATGAGGGGTGTGACGTCACACATTTTCACTTCTAAAAAAAGCTTTGTTAGAAAACGAGTTTTAGCCGTTATTTTGCGTTTTAGAAAACTGTTTTAATAAACTGTAATATGAATTGATTAAAATACTCCATTTTTGACAGAGTTCAGAAAAGGATTTTGGAAAAAATGCTTTTGCAATTTTATTTTGATGGAAGTTGTAGGCTGAGGTGTTACGTCATTTTAGGGGATAGGGCCTGGCTTTTTGTGACGATGTGTGACATAGGGGAGGGGGGGGGGGGTGGAGGAGGTAAAAATCGGAATCTACAAATAATTACCGGAAAGACAATGTGCCGATGGACATTTTTCCTAAATGTCTGTATTATTCGAATTGACATTTTCCTAACTGTGATACATGCTCGAATGAACTTTTACCTGAATGGGACAAACGTGAAAATTGGCGTTTGCTCGAATTTGGACAAAAGCGTGTTGCCGCATGCAATAATGAAAGCCTGGCTATTTTCAAATAGCAACTAATAAATTCGTATATTTCATTTAATATATTAGTTACGATATAAACATATAAACAAACTACTTTTGTATTTAAAATGGTAGGAACCATTTAGAGATGTTATATATCTTGTTATGTACGTTATGACTGATCTTCGATCAATGCTACAAAAGTAATGAGTAGCTATACATTTTTTATTACAGTCTTACGCTTTTATTGATTGATATATATAACAAAAGTAGCATGCATGTAATAATATAGTAAATAACTTGAAAGAGTGTTTCTCAAATCAGTTAGGACAGGGGTCGGCAACCTTTCGAGATGGAAGAACCAAAAGTTACTATTTATAAAATGTCCCAGTTTTTAAAGAGTCACTAACATTATTATTTTAATTTTGGTATTTGATTAGGATAAGGTAAATACGTTTAAAATAAATAGGTTTACGCACTAAATGTTGAAATAATATGTGTATTTCGCACTAAAAAGGCTAAAAAGTAACCGCGAGTGAAATTCTCTTTATATGAGCTCTATTACGAAAAAAAATTTCCTCCGACGACCCCCCTTGATATTGTGTGAGGTGGTAGGAGAACACCTTGGGGTGTTACAAATAACTCGCCATGTCCGGAAAAATCGGGAAATGGGTCAAAACTGACCAGTCGTATTTCCCTATATAATCTTTGTATTTTATGGGGAAAAAAGAGGGTCATTTCAAAATGGATTTTAAGGCACTTACCCTCTTTACATCTGGCTAAGTTTTGGCATGCTTATAGGTATATATATATATATATATATATATATATATATATATATATATATATATATATATATATATATATATATATATATATATATATATAAGCAAAGTGGTCAGGTGCCCGATAGGGTACTTCCCGGCGCCGCAGCGCGTCAAATTTGGCACGATGGTGCCTTGGGGCGATAGAACACGAGGGACGGTGACAGTTCGGCAAAAAGTCTACGGAGAAAGGGTAAAAACTGACCTCGACTGACCGGCGCCTTATATGGGCTATATTACGAAAAAAAAATTCATCCGACGACCCCCCTTGATATTTTGTGAGGTGGTAGGAGAAAGCCTTGGGGTGTCACAAAAAACTCGGCATATCTGGGAAAACTTCGTAAAGGGGTCAAAAATGATCAGTTGTATTTCCCTATATAATCTTTGTATTTTATGGGGAAAACAGAGGGTCATTTCAAAATGGATTTTAGGGCACTTACCCTCTTTACATCTGGCTAAGTTTTGGCATGCTTATAGGTTAATGGCTTGGTCGTAGGGCAAACCTGTCGGTTTGACTAAAAGTCCTCAACGAGGGCTAAAAAATGACCGCGAGTGAAATTCTCTTTATATGAGCTCTATTACGAAAAAAAAATTTCCTCCGACGACCCCCTTGATATTTTGTCAGGTGGTAGGAGAACACCTTGGGGTGTTACAAAAAACTCGCCATGTCCGGGAAAAATCGGGAAATAGGTCAAAACTGACCAGTTGTATTTCCCTATATAATCTTTGTATTTTATGGGGAAAACAGAGGGTCATTTCAAAATGGATTTTAAGGCACTTACTCTCTTTACATCTGGCTAAGTTTTGGCATGCTTATAGGTAAATGGCTTGGCCGTATGGCAAACCTATCGGCTTGACTAAAAGCCCTCAACGAGGGCTAAAAAGTGCCCGCGAGTGAAATTCTCTTTATATGAGCTCTATTACGAAAAAACAATTCCTCCAACGACCCCTTTTCATATTTTGTGAGGTGGTAGGAGAACGCCTTGGGGTGTCACAAAAAATCGCCATGTCCGGGAAAAATCGGGAAACGGGTCAAAACTGACCAGTCGTATTTCCCTATATAATCTTTGTATTTTATGGGGAAAACAGGGTAATTTCTACACAAATTTTAGGGTACTTACTCTTTGTATAACTGGCTAATTTTTTGTATACACCTCTATAGATGACTGGTCCGTATGGAAAAACTGTTGGTCATCATCAAAGCCCTCGAAGAGGGCTAAAAATGACTGCGATTGAAATTCTCATTATACGAGATTCGGTCATTTGGTCTATTACCAGGGGCAGTAACTTTTTAATGTAACAATTTTTTTTTATATTTTGTATACTTTTTTTAAGAAAAAGCAAAATTCATAATGTATAGCATTGTTATAAATGGATATTTTGTTATAAATTAAGTTTTGAATTGTATTGAAATTGTAAAATTAATTGCAAAAGTAATTTAATATTATATTTGATTAATAATTTTTATAAAAGCCCTTTCAGTTCTAATAACCTTGCTAGTAGTAAGTTTGCGAATATTCCATCAATTTATGGGCACAATAAAAGTACCCGACTGTATAAATTTAGGCCCTAAGCATTTAACATAACAGCCAATCACCTATTAATTAATCATTCGATTTCTCAACTTTTTTGAAAACCTAGGCGAAGCTAGGCAGTATGCCTAGTATATATATATATATATATATATATATATATATATATATATATATATATATATATATATATATATATATATATATATACATATATATACAAACAAAAATATGAACATAGGATACTCATTTCTGGCCTGATCGGGTTTTGAAAAAAAAAGGTTTTTTTTTTTTTTCAATTAAATCAAATTACAACAACTTCTCGTGTGTGTGAGTGCTTAGTAAAACTTGAAAAACTGTTTTATTTAATTTTTGCCATATTTTTAAAAACTATCAAGACGGTCGAAAGATTATGAAACATCAAAGCTTTGTAAGTGTAATGGTTTCTCGTGTTTATTTCAATGTCTTTTTGTATTTATATTATTTTAAACACATTTCCTTTTTATACTATGGTATTCTTTAGTATGTATTTTTTGAAAAATAATAATTAAGAGAAGTAATTGCTTTTATAATTTGTTTAGTACAAATCTATTAAAAGGAGCTTATGAGCACGCCTATTTGACTATTTTAAAAAAAAAATGAAACAAGTCATGGAAGTGGTTTAACCGTTTGCCAAACTTTCACAATGGTTTAAAAACAAAGGGAAAAAGAATATACAAGAGCGTGGAATGTTGTCTATAGAATAAAGATAATCCAACTGCAGCTATAGTATTCTTGTTACAAAACAACCATCAAGTCAAACATAAAAGAAAATTAAGTTTTTTAATTATTAAAAAATTGATTATGGTAGTTCCGCCCCTGGATTAAGTTAAGATGTAAATGAGAATACTGTTGCTGCGATGTGATAAATATATATCTGTAAGGGAAACAACTTACATATTATTTTGTTGATTAACCTATCCATTAGTAGTACACACATAGTATACATCTATTAAACTATTATATTCATGTTCGTATACTAACTAAACCGTTCGTATATACCATTTAATAGATTTGTTTTGATATCAAAATATAACAAAATTGATTTTGTATTTACAATTGTGAAAACCATTTAAAGATGTTCTATATATTGTTATATACCTCGTGACTGATCTTCGAGAAATGTTTAGTTTCTGCACAATAATCTGAATTATTCTTATTTTGATATAAGTATTTAAATGTTTAAAACAATCGAATTAATCAAAAAAAAAAAAAAAAAAAAAAAAAAAAAAAAAAAAAAAAAAAAAAAAAAAAAACTGTTTGAGGACTGTATAGATATCGATGTTTGAAAGGGAAGAATGTTTGCTTTGATGTGACTCATTGTAATAACGTATCTTTTCCGATTGCTTGAACTATTTTTAATTCTCGGTAATCCCAATTTTTTTTCCAGCTCTACTTAACACCCAAATCCCTCCCCCCCCCCCTCCCCCCAGCCCGTCCCGTCAGCCCACCCCGCACACCGAGAAAAAAAAAATCCATTGAATCATCATTTAATTACACTTTTGCATTTTCAGTTTCAGGTTGGTTTTTAATTTTTATTTTTTATTTTTATTTAGACGTTTTATATTAGATCTATGTATAAGTAAATCATCTTAAATGAATGAAAGCAGCCTACAAGTAAGAAAGAAATATTACTATTGTAAATCTGTATCAGTCCTCACAAGCCGATGATGAAAACTGTAATACTAAAGCGAACACACAACTGACGCTATAAATTACGTGTCTGAGGCGAAAAAAAATAATTGATACAAGTATACTATTAAAGGTAGTATATTAATATTATACTACCCGCTTTTTTGTATGACAACATTAGCAGTAAAGTTGTTGTGTCTGGTCAAACGTAGAGAACTGTTGAGTCATGGGTAAAAAGAAAGGCAGGCAGGGACAGAAGAAGCTGCAGGGTAAGAAGGCCAAAGTGGCCAAACAGGCCAAGAAAAATAAAGTGGTCAAAGATTACTTTCGACAACAGTAAAAAGATTGACGTTCTGAATGCAGACATCACCAAAGTTTTGCTGGCCCCAGCCAAACTTCAGCTGTCTACAAGAGAAGAGGAACATATAGTAGATTTAATACTGGAGGTTAGTCATGAGGTCATGTTAGTCTAAAAGAAATGACCAAAATCCTGCTATTTTTTTTTTTTTTCTAGTGCTAGAAAAGTTAGCAGAGGTAGCTTTAGCTCCAGGACCTGACTTTACAGCAATATGTTTAAATATAAGACGGGAATAAAAATATATCAGCAACAATCAGAAGAGATGGAGAAAATGTTACATTTAACCCAGACCATAGCTGTTTTTGTAACGACTGAAATTATGAAAAGTGAAAGACAAAGAAAACAATAAACGAGAACTATAGTCTAATGACCCAGTAAGTTTCTTTCAGTGAATATATGTGATTGCAAAATATGATATTTTGAAATGTGGCTTGTTTTTGTTTTTGTCTTTTTTAAAGTGCTCTTTTATACAATTATCGTCATTTTTACTTTCTTGTATACGAAGTGTAGATAAATTATTGTAATCGTGCAAAAATCTAAATTGACATGTAATCAAATCTTGAAATGTTATACTCCCGTGAGTCGAAAAAAAAAAACAACATGTTTTCCGAATGTCTGTGTGTGTGCATGTGTTTGTGCATGTGCATGTGTGTGTGTGTGTCTGTTTGTTACTGTCAACACGATAACGAGTACCGTTATAACTAGGTTGATGTCATTCCATATGACTTTTATATCAATAGAGAGAGAGAGAGAGAGAGAGAGAGAGAGAGAGAGAGAGAGAGAGTGGAGACGAAATGAAATCTATTAGATGCAGATTTCTGTATTTGACAAAAGATAAAAAACCGGTCGTGAGTACCCGCTAAAGACCAATAGAAAAAAAAAAAACTTACCTGGAAATTTCCAGCCCTATTCCTGTAGCAACTCTCTGTCATTGGTAGTAAATATTATGGTGTCAAAGTTCAGTAGGGACGTCGTTAACAGTTTGCTGATGACGACAGTAACAGTTCGATAGTGACGATGATACCAATTCAGATGTGACGACGATAACAACCTTGTGACGACGATGAAAGTCTCATACAATAAACACCTTATATGGTAAACATTTACCCTTAAACAATAACAGCGACTGTGGCAAGTCTCAGGCAATAAACACCTTATATGGTAAACATTTACCCTTAAACAATACCAGCGACTGTGACAACTCTCAGGCAATAAACACCTTATATGGTAAACATTTACCGTTAAACAATACCAGCGACTGTGGCAAATCCCGGTAAATTGCGATTGCTACAGGGGTTGATGTTTTTGTATGGCCGGTCTATTTCTAAGTTCTTCTTGTTTTTACTGGCCACCAGCTGTTTTATTATCCCTAAATTAATACTTACATTTGTTTTGTTAACTTTAATAACATGTACGGCCTTATTTAAACTCTTTTATGAGAACACTGTTAACTAATGTTTGACCTTTATAACTCCACTGTATCCCCACACCCCGTGATAGCTAAACGCCTACCAACCCCTAACCTGTCGGTACTAAACATCCAAATGAACATAAACACCGACTTGAACATAACAACCTTTTACCATCCCACTAAATCGCTCACATAGCAATCTGTTCGTCAAACCCTCCCCCCCCCCCCCCCACCCACACACACCATAAATAGTAACATCTCAGCAGTTAGATCACAGAGCACAGAAATCGACGCTTGGCTTGCCTTAAACACACACACAGACACCCTCTCCACGCCTCGTCAGACACATCTACCCCCTCCCCATCTGTCCACTTCATTTTGAGACATGATATCCCCACATCCCCTTTAACTGTTCCAACGACCCCATCACCCACCCCAACATCAATTTCGACTTTAGACAACGGAAGATGCTGTTGGTGGTGTCGGCCCAATGTAGAATGAAGGCGAAAGGCGGAGGAGCTTTAGTTTGTTCACTTACTCACTGTTAATGCTAAGCTCTTTCGGTTACTGTAATCCACTTACTCTGAAAGTTTAATTTAATTAAGCAGAGGTATTTAATAGAAAATATAGTGACCCACCGTATTCATTATAAAAAAAACGTATATAATTAAACAGATATATTATTCGAGCCTAAATCTCACAGGAAGCGATACTCCGGAATAAGACCTTTATCTGGGACTTTTTACGGAATAAAAAAACAAACTATAAAGGACATTTAACCTTTAACTGGAACTGGATATTGAATCAAAAACAGAAATTGAATCAGAATTTAACGTTCAACCGAAACATAATCTTACACCAGAAAGTGGCGTTTTTTCCGCGGGTTGGTGTATTTTCCGAAACAAAAAAATGTCACCAGAACTGGAAATTCAAGCCAGAATAAAAGAATGCTATCCCTTGCCTTATACCAACAACCGCAGCAATTACCATTTACACAGCCAAACCAACAATCATCGCAAAATACATAACATTGAACTACAAGGACAATATAATAGAAAATCTGAGAGCCGCCCCAGACAGAGAGCAAACATGTCAACACTGCGCATCCCCACAACACTGGACAACCCACTGCTAGCTAAGACACCTCAACAGAACACCCCTACACCACTGGACAACCCACTGCTAGTTAAGTCACCTCAACAGAAAAACCCTACACCACTGGACAACCCACTGCTAGTTAAGTCACCTCAACAGAAAAACCCTACACCACTGGACAACCCACTGCTAGCTAAGTCACCTCAACAGAAAACCCCTACACCACTTGACAACCCACTGCTAGCTAAGTCACCTCAACAGTAAACCCCTACACCACTGGACAACCCACTGCTAACTAAGTCACCTCAACAGAAAACCACTACACCACTGGACAACCCACTGCTAGCTAAGTCACCTCAACAGAAAACCCCTACACCAGCACCACACTCAGCCGAAGACAGAACAACGCCAATAGCAACAATGATCAAAATACAGCCAGCTATATCCACTCCAACCCTGGACACTCTCCACCAATGGTCACGAAGACGCTTTATAAAAGGGATCGTCCATAAATGGCGTCAGGCTCGTATGGGGAAGGGGTCTGTAATTTTGTGACGGTGTGTGATGAGGGGTGTGACGTCACACATTTTCACTTCTAAAAAAAGCTTTGTTAGAAAACGAGTTTTAGCCGTTATTTTGCGTTTTAGAAAACTGTTTTAATAAACTGTAATATGAATTGATTAAAATACTCCATTTTTGACAGAGTTCAGAAAAGGATTTTGGAAAAAATGCTTTTGCAATTTTATTTTGATGGAAGTTGTAGGCTGAGGTGTTACGTCATTTTAGGGGATAGGGCCTGGCTTTTTGTGACGATGTGTGACATAGGGGAGGGGGGGGGGGGGGTGGAGGAGGTAAAAATCGTCCAAAAAGCGTGATGTCATTTATGGATAACCCCAAACAATCCAAGAAGTTTTTGCGCCTTTGTGAGTGTGTGCCTCTAGATATTACTTAAGACAAGCGTTGAATTTGTGATGGTATAATTCAGTATATTGGCAAATTGTATTGATTTATGTGGTGTATGTTTCACCAAATGTTATCTATTATATTTTGGAAAGTGTGGTGAGAATAATTATGTTAATTATCATATGTGTTGTTTGGTGTTGTGATAAAATCTTCTTGAATATTGTCTTTTAGTTTTTACTCATGGGAAACTTTTGATGAAATTATTTAATTGTTAAATTATTTTACAAACACTAATAAAATAAATTATATAAAATGTTTAAAAAAAAAAAAAAAAAGCTTAATCCTCCCCTGCTCAAGATGACAGTGCTCTCCATTTCTCTATAGAACTGAAGCGAACCTAAAATGCATTTTCTTCGTCTTCGTTCTTAATTTTTAGTGTTGGAAGGGATCAAGCCTATCTGCTGGAGGGTTTGAACTCGAGACTTTTTCGAATTTATCAACTATGAGCTTTTGCCGACTCGACCACGTTTCCATCACAATTAATGATACGTGTCAACTGGTTATGCGCCATTGAGGCCATTGACTTCGATTTCAGACTGCTTCCATAGCCTTTGTCCAACCATACAATTTATAAAATTATTCGATTTTGATCGTAAAACAAATACACACTATATAAAAAACACAGTATTTTCATGGCTGTGTGAATGATATTAAACTGAATGTGAACCAATACAAGTACATCGGCTCTATAAAATTACAGGTCTAACTAACTGAAACCAGCTAACTAGTTTTTAGACATAGGGCTTACTTAGAATAGGACACATTATAAACATATGTTTAATGTAGATATGAACATGCACGGTTTCGATTATTTATAGTAGATGTATGTATGTATATGGACGACCTTATGAAACGAAATAAAAATACATAATCATTTAATCATTAATCGATACACGACACACATTGTGAAATTCATCAAAAGCAAATTGAACTGACGCGATTATTTAATAAGGTTAAGTATAAATAAATATTCTACTACTTCAACACATTAAATTTAGTATATGCCACATTGATATGGCAATGTGTCGTACAAGAGGAAATAGAATAGAAGATTATAAACAACACTCTGCTAGAAGAAGTCATCTCGTTATTTCCCTTTAGTTAGGGGAAACAACAACTCTTACAACATTTAAAATCGATAGATGAAGAACACCATATGATAGAACACATTTTTATTGACATAGATTCAAAAGTAAACATTTATTTTTTTTTTTTTACAATACTTATTTGTTTACTGTTTGTAGTATGTAAATTAAATTTTAAACAAACCTAAATAGAAAAGCCATATCTTTATTAAAAAATATTATTAATAACAGTAGTAAATATGTGATCACTTTCAAACAGATCTTGTATATAAACAATGTTTTCGATCAAACATAGGGTTTTTTTTTGTCAGTGGAACAACGGAAGAGATTGAAAATGCCAAGAGACTAATTAGTGGTGGTGATTATAATGGTGGTGGAGGTAGACGTGGTGGATATGGCGGGGGGCGTGGACGTGGTGGAGGAGGATATGGCAGAAGAGATGACGGTGGAGGATGGGGCAGAAGAGATGACGGTGGAGGATGGGGCAGAAGAGATGACGGTGGAGGATGGGACAGAAGAGATGACGGTGGAGGATAGGGCAGAAGAGAACGTGATAGCGGCGATGGATGGGGAAGTCGTAGTGGCGGCGGCGGTGGTGGTAGAGGCTTTGGAGGTGATGTTGGTGGCGAATCTGAAACAGATTCTGTTAAGTCATCTGAAGTAGGCAGAATCATCGGTCGTGGTGGAAGCAGAATACGAGACATGGAAGCAGACAGTGGTTGTCGGATAAAGGTGTCACGTGATGGCCACTCATCTGGTAGAAGTTCTGTGAGAGTTATCTGGGAGCAAAAACGCTATTTCTGAACCAAAAAGGCTTATTCTAGATGCTGGAGTTAAAATTGTTAATGGAAACGATCGTGGCCGTGGTTGGTGATGTATTCAACTATTTTCAGCAGATAAAAGCATCAAGGACTCACAAGATTTTCATCCAAGTTGCAATGTCATCATTTTAATTTTTTACTTTTTTTTTTGAGTATAGTTACCAAGTCATATATCATTTATCATCCAGACCAGCTTAAATTATTTTTAACATTTGAGTCTTGCTCACTCGTGCAGAATGTCAGATGTTATATATAATTTGACTTAACCCCTGGAGAAATCTAATGTATATACTATTCGCAAACTTGATATGTTCACTGAGCGACGCCAGATTTTAAAGTATTGGTCTTATTGTTTTTAAAATCGTGTTCATTGTGCATGTTATGCTTACAAATTTCCAGCTTTGAATAAACACAACAAATTATAAAAAAAAAAAAAAAAAAAAAAAAAAAAAAAAAAAAAATAAATAAATAAAATCGTTTATAATTATGATTAAAACGAAAGCAAAGTCGGAAATCGTTGAGAACAAGAACGAATTTCGAGAATAGCCACAATTTCTTATAGTATACATTTTTCAATTATCCCTTGGGTTAGGGTCAAGAAATCATCATCATCACCATAATCACCATCTGCACCTACTTGGACAAATCCAACATTATCCTGCCGTGCCCACACTCACAAAACTATAGTGCCAAATCTTCATCTGCGCAGTCAACCCTCAGTCTCCAATTCAGCTATTTAAGCTACCGAACAAAGACTAGATATATCAAGTCATCCTCTAGCCACACCAGACCTCCATACATTTCTCAATGTTGGATAAATACATTTGTCAGATTGCATGCATCTTATAAGTTATATTCCGAGATAACAAAACAAATATTAAAACAAAAAAATAGATTTATTTTTTGCTCAAATAAAATTTTAATGGAGATGATTATACATTATTAGGTAATTATTAATAAAGAAAATTACACATTTTTGCGCGAGCCCCCCCCCCCCCTCCGTATGGTAGCGCCCTAGGCCACCGCCTTGTTCGCCTTATAGTTAGCGCCGACCCTGCATACATGGCCCCCATCCCAAAACGTAACTATAACTAATTGGAAATGCCATAGATCACTGTAAAGAAAAAAAAAATTGTAGACAAAGCCTGTGTAAATAAAGTTACCTCCCATGCTGTATTGTTAATAAAAACAAGGGAATTTTTTTTTAAAAGGATAGTATATTTATTAAGCAAACAAATATATAATGAAAATATCATTCCAATATGTATGTTTAGTAGTTAAAAAACTTAATAAAAATATAATATTATTTTTATAATCTTAAAAAATCGTATCAAATTACCTAACCTTTAGAAATTTTGTTTAAAACAGAAATGATAAACGATAGTAAAATAACAAACGATAATTTTTATATAGTGAGATGAAAAAATTCAACAACGTTATGCCTTTGTCCACGATTTCGACCTTAGATATTTCTTTTAAAAAAAAATGTGAAAAAAATGATTAGGCCTAGCGAAACAAAACCTTGTCATTGTAACTCCCTATCACTCTCATATAAATTATAAATAAATTAATAGGGTAAAAAATTACGTTTGAATTAATAAGTAAAAAAAAGACAACTATATTAACCTATATCAACGGAAATAGTTTTATCTTAACGAGTAGGCCTACAAGATGCTCAGTTTAAAAAAGTAGTAAATATCATCCTAGGCCAGGGGTCGGCAACCTTTTGAGACGAAAGAGCCAAAAGTTACAATTTTCAAAATTTCCCAGCTTTTAAAGAGCCACTAACATTTTTATTTTAATATTATGATCTTTGATTATGATTAGGTATATATATATATATATATATATATATATATATATATATATATATATATATATATATATATATATATATATATATATATCAATGTATGTAGTATGTAGGTGTGTGTGTGTCTGTTTGTCTTTTATTCATTACTACACCTTTCACCCGATCGCCATGAAACTTTAGGAAGCTGTTGAGAATACTCATGGGGAGATATTTGCGAAAATAAAATGTCAAATTCGCAAATAGAATAGCGAGTGTTTATTGTTTATATTTATTTAATCGTTCATTAACGAGTGTTGCAAACTAATATTTTTATTAGTTTCAAGAAGAAAAAAAAAATAATTATTAATATTTTTCCATGGAACATAAGAGCCGCACCTCGACGTCAAAAGAGCCGCATGCGGCTCGCGAGCCGCAGGTTGCCGACCCCTGTCCTAGGCCTACACGATGCTCAGTTAAAATGTTCTTAATTAATTTTTTGTGACCGAACCAAAGGATATTTTTGAAAACTTTCTTCGGCAATATTGGTTTAAATTATGACAGGAATCGATTGGTAAATGTTTCAAGTCGCTAAGTTGTCTGGTTGCCGAGATATGGGCCAAAAACTGCATTTGTTCGAGGTTTTTTGGCTTTTCCGGGAAATCCAGCAAGGAATTCCGGGATTTTTTTTTGGCCCACAATCATCCGTGGAACTTGCTTAACATATTTGCTTTTGGAACTAGTCCTCGATATTGCTTCGTTGAGGAGAAGATACGACTTAAAGGCTGCGGACACACATCCATACATCCAGAAATGACGAGCTAATAATCGCAATTGTCCGTATGGAAATTGCGCTAAAAATAAAACAGTAAGGTATTAATTTACGAGTAAAGATAGTTTTATCATAACGCACTTTATTTACGCTCAGTTATTAAATGCACAAACATTCGGCAATAATAATAGTTTTAATAAATTAATTTCAAAATATTATTTTTTTCTGCAAGTAGATGTATACTTTTATTGTGCATCTGGGATAACAGTTGACAGTATTGGGTGAAATAACAGAAGAGGAGCAGATAGTTGATTTAATACTGGAGGCTAATTATGGGATCAAGGAAGTCTAAAAGTAAAGACAATATCCTGGTATTTTGTCCTCTAATGTTTGAAAAGTGAGCAGAGGTAGCTTTAGCAACAAGAGCCGCCTATACATCAATAAGTTCAAGTTAAGACCGAAAAGCTCGTAAATATGTCAGCAACAATCAGAAGAGATGGAAAAATGTTACATCTAACCCAGACCATAGCTGTTGTTGTAAGGACATAAACCATGTAGAGTGGATTCAACAGAAGGAGAAAAAAAAAGAGCTATCAAATGAAAATAACGAAAAATAAGTAATAAACTGAGTTGTAGATAATATTAATGAAAACAATTGTGAGAATTCGCTTTTAATAAACATACATTTCTAAAATATACGAGTGTTTTAACCTTTTCCTCATCATACATTTTCAGGTACATAATTTGCAAAATTATACAATTATTGTCATTTTTTACTTTCTGGTATACGAAGTATAGAGGAAGTATTGCAGTCGTGTAAATATCTAAATCGAGATATTCACCAATCTCGAAGTTCTATACATCCGTGAGTCGGATTTTTTTTTTTCAAAATGTTTCTCTCTCTTTCTCTGTGTGTGTGTGTATGTGTATGTGTGTGTGTCTGTGTGTGACTGTGAACACGATAACTTGAGTACCGTTATAACTAGGTTGATGCCATTCCATATGCCTTTTATATTAAGAGAGAGAAAGAGAGAGAGAGAGAGATATTCACCAATCTCGAAGTTCTATACATCCGTGAGTCGGATTTTTTTTTCAAAATGTTTCTCTCTCTTTCTCTCTCTGTGTGTGTATGTGTATGTGTGTGTGTCTGTGTGTGACTGTGAACACGATAACTTGAGTACCGTTATAACTAGGTTGATGCCATTCCATATGCCTTTTATATTAAGAGAGAGAAAGAGAGAGAGAGAGAGAGAGAGAGAGAGAGAGAGAGAGAGAGAAGAGACTGGAGACTGGAGACGGAATAAAATCTTACATCTAAGTTTATAAAGAAAAACCTTCTATTAGTTGCAGATTTCTGTATTTGACAAAAGATAAAAACGGGTCGTGAGTACCCGCTAAAGACCAATAGAAAAAAAAACTTACCTCGAAATTACAAGCCCTATTCCTGTAGCAACTCTGTCATTGGTAGTAAATATTATGGTGTCAAAGTTCAGTAGGGACGTCGTTTAAAGTTCGCTGATGACGACAGTAACAGTTCGGTAGTGGCGATGATACAAATTGAGATGTGACGACGATAACAACCATCAGGAGACGACGATGAAAGCCTCAGGCAATAAACACCTTATATGGTAAACATTTATCCTTAAACAATACCAGCGACTGTGGCAAGTGTCAGTCAATAAACACCTTACATGGTAAACATTTACCCTTAAACAATACCAGCGACTGTGACAAGTCCCGGTACATTGCGATCGCTACATGGGTTGATGTTTTTGTACGGCCGGTCTATTTCTAAGTTCTTCTTGTTTTTACTGGCCACCAGCTGTTAAGGTCGACTTTAAGAAGTACAAACAACAAACTACACAAAGTTTGGACCACAGTATTAGTGCGGGCCTACACCCGTAATATATTCGCCTAGCCCTCTGTCCAAATCAACCCATCAACTCTCGTTCACACACCTAGTAAACTGAATACCAACATTTGGTCTAAGGGGAATAACACAACAACGTGGGACTGAACACAACTCACATACTCACCATAAACAATGACTTACCAAGCCTTAACCCAAGCTATCCCCACCTACTTCAGAACTGAATTAATCATTACGCGCTTTTAGAAAACATGTATTTCTGATGCAAAGATTTTAACAATGATCAAATATACATAGAATTTAGCGTATATGAGATAACGCATTATTTTTTAGAAAGAAAGCTAAGTTTAAAACAGTATTGTGTAGCTCTACGTTACTGTAATAACTCCGATAAATGATAGCTTACTTATAAAGTAAAAAAAAAACATTTTATTTCTATTCAAAATTTCACAAAATATGGGGCCCACATCCCAAACCGCAAATATAATTATAAATATTATGCTTTGCCATAGATCGCAGTAATAGAACATCATTGACAAAGCATTGTTTAGGTAAAGGTAACTCTTATGTTTTTTATGCAGGGGAAACAATTAAATATTAGTACATTAATTTAAGAAGCACAACAAATATAAAGAATAGAAATAAAATATAATATACTATTTTAAATAAAAAAACATAGAATAAAAAGTAAAATAAAAATTCTTTAAAACAATGATGTAAAATGACATTATCTATAAATATGCTTTTTAATATTGGATCTATCTCTAATTGTGAAACACATGTGAGATTACAGTACTTAATGCTAGATATATTGTGATTTTATATTAAACCACCATTCCAGTTTTTTATCAATACAAAAATACTAATAGTTTATAATTTAAACCAAAGTAACAAATATTGCTCTTGTATTCACATATATATGTACAAACCTTGAGATTGTCAAATACGACACGATCCTTTTATTTTTATGTCATACATCCTTTTTTTTCTCATATGAATCATCTAAAATGTAATCTATTAATATTAATTTAACCCTTGTGATGGTTAAATATTCAATATTCTGTCAATTGTTTTATTGAAAATAAAAGCATTAAAAAAAAAAAAAATATATATATAATTTAAACCAAAAATAAATTACAAATTCAAAAAGTGAAAAAAGAAAAAAATGGACAGACTTGCGGCTTTAACCTCCGATCCCAAACCCCACAAAATTAAAAAAAAACTTCTTCATAACCGTATGTCACTGTTTCTTTTCAGAACACTGATTATGCCAGCTTACTACTTTATAACCCCCACCCCTACCACTAAACGTTTCTATGTATTATATGTATATTTAAGAATGAAAGAGATGAAGATAGCGGAGGTTTGTAAACCTACTACGGTCCTCGTATGTCACGTGATGAAATACAAGTAATTAGACTTCTTACGTACTTTGAGCTTGATCATCTATTATTGCTACCATGATTGTTATAAATACCTCAAATCATTTTAATTTTGATAACGAAGCTAAAGTAGAATCTTTAAAAAAAAAATAATGAAAAAAAATCTTTAAAATCAACTAATAATAAGTCACAAAAAGCTGATAGATCTACATTAGAGGTCGGCAACCATTTAATTAAGACGGAAGATCCAAAAGATCAATTTACAATATCTCCTAGTTCTTATAGAGCCACCAAAATTTTTTTTCAATTTAATGTTATTTGATTAGGTAAACGGATTTAAAATAAATGGGTTTAAGTATGAAATAATATGTATTCATATAAAAAGATAAGCATGTTTTCACAACACATAATAATGTATTTCGCAAGCTCTGCTATTAACATAAATATATATAGTCTTATTACAATAATATATAGATCAGTGACAGTCTTTAACGTTTTTGTTTTTATTTCATGGTATAAAATATTATCAAAAAGAAAAGTTTATTATATACGACGATACTATTTCCCAATATCTTATTTTATTTCTTGTTAAACAAATTGTAGAATTATTTAAAGCGCTTATATACTCGTATTGTTTACTTTTTCTGTTGCATTAACTAAATACAACATTAGAAGAACAAGACTCGGTAGACTAGTGTGGACGCCTTGAACTTTATTTATTTAATCTTTCAATAAAAGTGTTTAATAAAAATAAAAAATAAAATGTGACAGATAAGTTGCTTAATTCATAATCCTGGGGAATTCTAAACAGTACGATTGTCATTTAAGCTCTTTACTTTCATTGGTTGTCTCGTATTAAAGTTGGAAATAGGTAGCATGATTAACAATCAAATATTTGTAAATTAGCATATTATTTATTATCTATTAATTTAATATATTATTGCTTTAATTATGTTTGAATATGTATTTATATTATGAATGTTCACATTCCCAAAATAAAAAGTATACACCAGGGTCCATGTAATCCAAGAATAAACTACATATAGGTCGAGCAGCACTGACATGAGTACATCCTACAGTCCTGACAATCAGCAGCTAAATTTATTTATAAAAGCTTTCCTGTTTGTCCTTAGAACGTTATATCGGAAATGTAAATCCACACAAGAACATTTTAAATGCAACATTTAAATAAGTGAAGAATGGCGGATAGCATAACAAACGAAATAACATTGCCTCTAAACTACTTAATATTAAATGAATAGGGAAATAAAACAAGACAAACATGAAGAATACTATAAATTAAATACCGTACACTAATTTAATAACATACAAATTGATCAGACATGTCTCCGTGCTAAGCTTAATGATTAAGATTAATAATCTATGAAAATACTATTGTTAGCTTTGATTAATAATGGGGACTTATTTTTATTACATTTTAAAAGGGAAATAGCTTACACAATATTTTGTTGTTTAAATTTTAAATAAGAAGTACTAAAAAGTATGCATCAACCCAATTACCATAGTAATTTTCTAATGGTAACAAATAATTGCGTATGTAATATTTTTAAAAAAATGACAATCACCCTAAAAAAGAACTAAATTGCGTTTGTATTTAAAAATTTAAACAACCTTTTTTTAAAATGTTACTTATTTTGTTATATCTCTTGTGACTGCTACTATAAACCGATGACTGGTATATTTCATTAGGTTTCAAATTATTAAACTGTGACTATCGTTTTGATTTTCTGTAACTCATAAGTTTATTTTAGCTCTACTTAAATTTCCAAACACCCATCAGCCCACCACGTCGGTGGAAAAAATAAATCCCTTGAATCACTATTAATTACACATTTGCATTTTCAAGAACCATTTAAAGTTGTTGTTGTTGTTTTTTTTTTTTTTATATTGTGACTTAAAAAAAATTGTTTCATTCATGCCAATAATCACTTTCTTGATTTACTTATTTTAATGTTTAATTTTTAATACCTTTCTATTTGCCCTACACATGTTATAACTATTTCAGAGACTGGCGTTTAATTAAATTGTATGGTGTTGGCAATGAATAATACAGTACAGACGATGGATGTTAAATGTAAAAAGCAAAGTTAGTCACCTCAGTGTAGGATCAAAATTATATAAAAGATGATTCGGACAACGATGTATATATGTGATCTAGTACTGTGGTTAAGTACACAGGAAGTAAAAATACGGTACTTTTTTAGACAGACATCTCATGTATGTTTTTACCTCCACATATAAGATGGTTGTATGATCAGCAATGAGAGACAATATACATTTCATAGGTGTAAACTTATTAAAATATAGATAATGTCACCTCTATTACGATCGACCTTGACACATTAAATATAGAACTACTACCTAGTCTTTTCAAATGTGGCAAGTTGAATAACAAACTTCAAGCATTATTGTCTCCCCGTTAGTAACGTCCAATGCTCAATGTTCTAGTTAACTGTTTGGGCTGTAAACACACAACACACTGTGTTGTCAGATTACCTTTATCTATGTTCTTAAGATGTTTTTTTTTTCCCCACTGAAGTCAAGAATGTGCAGCATATCTATATGTCAGTGACACTCATTTTAATTTATCGGTTTTAATGTGGAGTGTATAAACATGTTAAATAATAAACTACAGTATTTTTTATACGTTAAATATAATAGGACACATACTATAAACAAATCTTTAATGTGCACTTTTATGTTTATTCATAGCAGATTTATGGATATATATGGAAGACCTTATGTAACAAAAAAAAATTAAAAAAATAAGATTCAATCGATAAATCGCACAATTGGTGAAATTCATTAAAAACAAACCGAACAAACGCAATTATTCAATACGTTTGTTTAAATACATATTCAGCTCACTTCAATATATTAAATGTGTGTATATACAGGATAAGGCGGAATCGAATACAAGAATTTAAACACTATTCTAAAAGACGTCACATTTTTATTTCCCTTGTGTTAGTGGAGATAATTATATAATATATAATGCAGTCAATAAGTGAAAGACGTTTAGTGAAAATACACCTTTTGACTGATCAATATCATGAAAGTAAAATATTTTTGTGTATGGATGTAGGACATTATATTTATTTCTGACGCTGTTTTTTTAATTTTAAATAGTTATTCAGAATAAAAACCATAGTTTTATATTAACAAAAAAAAAAAACTTTTTATGTAGCTGTACTTGTAAAATACTACCCGCGATCTCTGACTCTTTATGAAAAATGGCGGGTCAAAAACCCTTTAAAATTGAGGGCAAGGTACACAGCGTCACGGCGCGATCTCTCTTTCAATAAAGAACCATTTTAGATAGTCTTAGCTACCTGATTAAGAGAATGATAATTTAAAATTCTATCGATTGGATGTGATAAATAAAAGTGACTTAACTTAATTTACATTTTATAAGGGAAACAACTACACATTCTTTTGTTGATTGACGTGTACCTAAACAGTACAAAAATAGTAAACAGTTATTACATTATTATATTAATTTTCTAATTTTGACTTATACGTTCGTATGTATCGTTTAAAATATCAGTTTTGAGCTACATATGTAAATAAATTGCTTTTGTATTCAAAATCGTTAGAACCATTCAAAGATGTGCCGACATTTCTTACATACTTTGTGCTTGAACTTCTAATAATGATGTATTTCCTGCTACCTCACCTCAAATTATTTTATTTTTTATAACAAATCTAAAGTAGAATCTTTAAAATCAACTAATAATAAGTCACAAAAAGCTGATAGATCTACATCAGAGGTCGGCAACTATTTGAAATGGAAGAGTCAAAAGATGAAATTACAATATCTCCTTGTTCTTAAAGAGTCACTAGCATTTTTTTTTAGTTAAATGGTATTTGATTAGGGTTAGGTAAATGGATTTAAAATAAATGGGTTTAATAATATTTATTCATATAAAAACATAAGCATGTTTTCACAACACATAATAAAGTATATTACTAGCTCTGCTAGGATTACAAAATCAAATGATATATAATTATAACAATATTCCTACCTACTTTAGAAGCTAAAAACTAAAAAAACCATGTCACACAAGTTAACCCAATGCACACTGACATTATAAGACAATGCCTTTTGCAGAAAAAAATTAAATAAAATTGAAAATATTAGAAAAAAAAAGCACTTCGGTAGTAAAAAGCATGGAACTACTGCCATGGGGCTGGCCACATCACAGTTGTGGAGGTGGGCCTAGTAACCAAGCAGCTGTCAGCTGTCTGTATACACTCTACTCCACCTATTCTTAATGTTTTTATTATTTATTCGTGTCTATAGTTCTTTTTACAATATACTATTTTTTTTATAAATTATGAAATTAAAATAATATAATTATAATGGATCGGGCGAGCCGCATCCTTACATCAAAAGAGCCGCATGCGGCTCGCGAACCGCAGCTTGTCGACCCCTGATCTACATTGAATGTAAATATTTCCAACAGTAGCGCAGACTCGACATCCCTCAACAAAAGTAAAAGAAATTCTCGAAGTGGAAATGAATCTGCTAACATCGATTTGAAATCTGAAGAAAAAAAGGCTACTAACGTGACGAAAACTACACTTCCTTCTGCTCATGATTGCCTTGAATAAGAAAATACACCTGCTTCTTAAATGTGTTAGATAGTAAAGAGTTCAATTGGGATCAGTTCGAAAAACGCCTAGACAAAGTCATCGCAGATCAACAATAACAGATTTCAGGAAGAATGTTGTTCTACCACCTTCATCTTATGAACCAGTTTCTGATTCAGACATTAAAGTTGTTGACAATGAAGGAAAGAAACGCAAAAACTTATAAGAGGCATAAACAAAATGAACAAGATTCAAGTTAACATCGACATTTTAAAGTATATATATATATATATATATATATATATATATATATATATATATATATATATATATATATATATATATATATATATTATATATATATTTATTAAGAAAAAAAAATGAATCGACAGAGTGGCAGCTTTAACCCCTGACCCTAAAACTTACAAAATGCAAACATTCTTCATAACCGTATGTCACTCGTTCTTTTAAGATCACTGATTATACGTAATAATATTAAAACCACGAAACATTATTGTCTCTAAGTTTTATAGAAAACAATTTCCAACTTTATTCGTTCACAGTATAACAGAAAAGCTAAAAAAAAAAACCAAGTATAAAATACTTTGGATATGTAAAAAGAAAATAACCATACATACTATTATGGTTAGATAAATATTACAATTGCCACGCAGCAGAGCGAAGCTACCAAATGATGTAGAAACATTATGGTACTACATGTTTGACAAATGACAATTATCTGCCTATTCCATGATCTGTAACTGGCTATCATAACTCTAAATGACAATTATCTGCCTATTACATGATCTGTAACTGACAATCAGAACTCTACATGACAGTTATCTGCCTATTCCATGATGTGTAAATGGCGACCAGAACTCTAAATGACATTTATCTGTCCATTCCATTATCTGTAACTGACAATCAGAACTCTAAATGACAGTTATCTGCCTATTCCATGATCTGTAACAGGCGATATTAACTCTAAACAACAATTATCTGCCTATAACTCAACGATTTTAAACTTAGGGGAGATAACTAAGCGGAGGCTGCTTTCACGGGGGGGGGGGGGAGGGGGTGTAGGGTAGGGTTTTGGGGAAAGGAGGGTGGGGGTAGTATCGTCTTTAACGACCTACTGGTAGTGTTTTAAAGCAAATATTTTCAGTGGCGGCATTCGTACTGTCGAAATTCCAAATTACGAATTACTGAAGATTAGAAAATAAAACAACTAAATATGCCGCGGGTCGGATCGTATATAACAAGTTACATAAAAATAAAAAACATTAAAAAATTGAATGGATGTTTGACAGTTCCAACAAACAAGAAGGTATCAAGATAACAAGCGATTGCAAGGGATGAATACATACACACGTTGTTTACATGTATTTTACATGTGCCAGATTGATTTGATAAGGTCCTCGGATAAGGCGGAATCAAATAGAAGAATATAAATAACAATGTGCTAACAGAAGGGCATCTTCTTATAAACTTAAACCTGGGGTAGCTCTTTTTAAAAATTCTGCCCAAAATAATGATATTCGATTTTTTTCTAAGCCTTCATTCAAACATGTTAAAATTATTGACCGCTGTACCTCATACTGATTTCATACAATTTCATAAATAAAGTTTCCACATGTGACCCTGGCTCTGTTTATAATAACTATAACTAATACAACATTCACCTCCATTTAATTTCAAATTTGATTAGATATTTTCTTTTACATACACTTTTTTTTTTAAATACGACCCTGATAATGTCGTAAGACAAACTTCTTAGTTTGTTCATTGTTTGATGGATATCCGGTTGAATATAATCAATTTACACAGATAATTTGTAAGACACAATGTATTCAACTATATAAAAAGTTATTCAATCTAACATATTTTATGATTTCAAATGAAACCAATTGAAATTTCAGCAAGTCATCAAAAACAGTAGCACGATGTTCTTTAATTCTTTAATCTACTTAACAACATCTGCAGCTCAAGGTGACAGTGCTATTCATCGGTTTATAGAACTAGAGGGAAGCTAATTGTGAACCTTATTTACTCATTAATTCAAACAAATACAAATAGTGTAAAAAAAACACATTTCTATAATGTCTGTGTGAATGCCATTTAACTGAATGTGAACCAACGCTAATCCATCTGCTCTTTATAGATGTGATCTAGCTAGCTGAAAAAAGCAATTTTACTTTAAGACCTTATATTGGATTGAACACATATTATAAACACACGTTTAATGTATATTTGAATATGTACTGTTCGGTTTATTTCTAGTATATGTATGTATGTATATGGATGACCATGACAATGTGTAACAAAATAAAATAATGATTTAATCGATACACCACAGACTTGGTGAAATTCATTTAAAGCAAACTGAACAGAAGTGAATATTTAACACGATTAAGTATAACAAAATATTCTACTCCCTTCAACATATTAAATTTGTGTATGTGTTAGATCGTTAAGGAAATTTTGCGCATATAACCAAATCGTATAGAGGAATATAAACAACACTGTGCGAGAGAAATGCACCGAGTTACCTGGTTATCTTCTGTATGTTAGGGGAAACAACTTTTACAACATTTAGTAAAGTCAACACATTAAGGTCGCCAAGATGTAACACACATTTGTATTGAAGTAAAACATAAACATGTTTAGTTTTAGTAAGAATTTTGTTGTTACTGTGATGAAATGTTAATACACAAAACGCCAGAGCTTTACACTAACTTTTGCTTATAAGTAGCTGTACCATTCTTCAAGATGTATTTTGCTTTAAGCATCAACGCAATTAAAATATTTGTTTTTCTTTATACATAACAAAACGCAACTGTAATCAATAATAATACGTTTTTTTTTTTTGCTAAATAAAAATCCACGAACTGGTCGTAGCTGTATTATGTTTTTTAAAAGGTTGGAAATTGATAGGCACATGTTTAAAAATAACTAGGTACACAGATGCTATTATTTACGCTTTGTAGCGAATACTATATTACGCTTACATACAGAGGCGTAGCAAGGGGGGGGGGGGGCAAAGGTGCGGATAGCACCGGGTGACACCATTGGGGGGGGGGGGGGGGCTACACCAAGGCAAAACATAGCAAAATGTAGAAACAATTGACGGGAGTGAGGGGTGCAAATCTAAATTTTGAGGGGAGGGTGTGCACATCGAAAGTGTGAAAGTTTGTCCCCGGGGAGGGTCGCTACGCCTCTGGGGGATGACACCATTAAGTGCCGCACCGGGTGACACCCGACCTTGCTACGCCACTGCTAACATATAAATACGCCGATAATCAAAGGATGCTAGAAGTGGACGGTCTTTATCATGTGTTGGCAAATGAGAACTCTTTTAGTGTTTTTATTACAGTCTTACCTTTTTGTTTATTGTTATACGACGATAATATTTCCCTTCATCGTATTTTATCTCTTGTTAACCAAATTGTAGAATTATTTAAAGCGCGTATATACTCGTATTGTTTAATTCTTCTGTTGCATTAACTAAATACAACATTAGAAGAACAAGACTCTGTAGACTAGTGTGGACGTCTTGAACTTTATTTATTTAATCTTTCAATAAAAAAAAGTTCAAATAATATTAAAATAAAATGTAACAGATGAGTAGTTTAATATGCTTGGGGAATTCTAAAATGTACGAGTGTTATTTAAGCTTTTTTTTCTTTCATTCTTTGTCTCCTTTTTAAGTTGGAAAATGTTAGCTTGATTAAGAATCAAATATTATATAATTTATTCCGTGATATAGATAAACCAAGAAAAACAATGTTTTAAGATTATGTCCCATTTAGTATAACGTGTGCTTGACTACCCATTGAAACTAAACACAACTATACGTAACAAATAATACGACTATACTATAAACATATGTTTAATATGTACTTTTATGTATGTTCATAGCTGATTTATGGATGTATATGGTAGACCATATGTAAAAAAAAACAAAATTAAAAAGTATTATATAGAACTGATGGAAACTAAAATACATTTTGCCAAATGTCAACCAAAGTCATCAAATTATTTGATTTTGATCGTAAAACAAATACAAACGATATTATAAACACAGAACAAACTTGGCTTTGTGATTGCTATTAAACTGAATGTGAACCAACACAAATGCATCTTCTCTTTAAAGCTGCTGATCTAGCAAACTTAAACTATGTTTCAGGAGCTGCCTATTCCTATACACAAATCCTTGCAAGTGTACAACTAACCAGTGCTTTATTTAGCTGTAAAAATATATCAGCCAGAATCAGAAGAGATGGAGAAAATGTTACATCTAACCCACGCCATAGCTGTTGTTGAAACGACAAAAAAAAATCATGAAAAGTGGAGGAAACAAAAAAAAATAAATAAATAATAATAGTGATCAATAATGCAAAAGAAATATGAACAAATGTAAATCCACACAAAAATATTTTAAATTAAACATTAAATAAACGAAAAACGGCGGACAGCAAAACAACCGGTTGAACACTACGTCTAAACTACTCCATATTCAATGAAAAGGAAAATAAAACAAAGCAAATATAAAGAATACTGTTGCAATTTTGTGACGCAGTTATTCTATATAAACTCTACACATTTATTAAATAAAATGAAATTGTTCAGACTCATATCTCTGTGCTGCTCTCACAAATTAAGAGAGAGAGACTTGTATTAGAATTATTTTGTTTTGATGTGAAAATGATGGGGACTTAACTTAATTTACATTTTATAAGGGAAACAACTTAAACATTCTTTTGTTGATTAAAGTGTACCTAAACAGTACAAATATGGTATAAATCTATTACATTTTTATATTAATTTTCAAACTAGAAAATTGACATTTGTATATATCATTTAGGAGATAAGTTTCGATATTAAAAGGTAATTAAATTTCTTTTGTATTTTAAAGCTTAAGAACCATTTAAAGATGCTATGTAATTAGTCGTATACTTTGTGCGTGAACTTCAGTTGACACTCGCTTCATTGTTTTTTGACGCTAAATATTTTTATTTACAATCCCCCCCCCCCCCACACTCAACCGGACTGGCGGACATTTCAAGGTAGCGTGCCCTCATTGCCAAGGGTCAATTTTATGTCATGGAAAGTTTTGGAATGATAGATCAGTACGTCATTACAGAGACCCTTCTCCTACAGTCGTTTCTATTTCTGTCCATGGGTGGCTACAGTGTGAACTTTTGACTCAGCAGCACACTAAACTAAGCAGTGAAGAGAAACCTAGTTTGCACACCTTATTTTAATCAAGTTCTTATGCCATTTTATTTTTTCCCTTTGATTATTATATATGCAATTGATGTTCATTGTTCATGTCTTTGATGCTATGTAAAATCTATCAAATATATTATTATTACTGATTTAAATGTTTAAAACAATTGAATTAATAAAAATAAAAATAAAAAAAAATCTACCCCCTCCTCTCTCCCCCTCTATCCACTTTACCCCCAGACATGATAACCCCACAATCCCTTTAACTGTTCCAACGACCCCACCACCCACCGCAACATCAATATCCAGAACTTATTTAAAGTTCTAAATCTTGTCTCTTTCCCCTCATCTTTCACACTGCAACCTTTTGAAATATCAATGCGACCACTACAACACCCTTTCAACTAGTAAACTTAAGTTGTTTCCCTACATAGAAAAAGCTTCACTGTCCCATTGACCCTCTCTGAAAAATTTCCTTTCCTCTCCCCACCCAGACTGCTGACACTTTCATTTGACCTTCACCCCTTTTACTGTCATCCTTTGCATTTTTTTTTTTATAATCAAATACATGACATCATGTAAATATTCATTATGCACATTTGCAAAACCTTTCGTTTTCATTTGGTGTTCAAAATTATGTTAAAAAATTTGATGTTGATGTACTTGTTTTAATAAAAAAAAATAAAAAAAAATATTTATATTTTTGGTTAAAATGAAAGCTAAGTTAGCAATCGAAAGTTAGAATGTTAGAAATCAGCCTGAATGTCAAGAATAGTCACAATTTTTTATAGTATTCATTTTTCAATTATCCCTTGAGTTAGGCGAAAAAAAAAAATGGAGAACATTAAGTAACGCAAACATTTTCACTTGCAAAGAGAGTGACTTGAGATGAATATGATTTAAATTTTGATTAATTTAACCTATTTGTGTAAATTATTTGCATGATATTGTGCTGATGCACATATGTATTTTGTGACCTTTTTGGCTTTGTTTTTAAAATACTGCAAGGATGTAAGATGTTTGATTGTCCCTCGAGAGTACAGTTTACAGTATTGGGTCATACAACTGAAGTGGAACAGATAGTAGATTTAATACTGGAGGTTAGTCGTGAAATCAAGGAAGTTTACAAGAAAATACCTGATCTCGCTATTATGTTTTGTACTGTTATAAAATTTAGCAGAGGTTGCTTTCGTTTCAGGAGCTGACTATATATCAATTACGTCTAAAAATACAGACAAGATGAAACTATTTTGTTTTCTAGTGTTAGTTAACATAAGTCACCACAATGAAGTCCAAAAGAAAACACAAGATCTTGCTAATCTGTCTTCAAAGAATACTTAGTAAAGGTAGCTTTAGCTTCAGGAGCTAACTATGCATCAATAAGTTCAAGTGTAAGACTAAAACGATCGTTATTGGATGTATAAATATATCAGCACCAATCAGAAGAAATGGAGAAAATGTTACATCTAACCCAGAACATAGCTGTTGTTTTAACAAAAAAAAAAATCATGAAGAATGGAAGCAACAAAAAAAAAAAATAAAATAAACGAGAACTATCAAAAAATGATGATGAGACATGTTTATTTTTTTTACCGTACTAAATGCAAATGAAAAAAGTTGTTGTTAAAAAACACAATTAGAAACATGGGGTGCATGATGTGTACCAACAGCATATAATTTTGTGGGACAAAGTTGACTTAAACAAAATTGTAATTACTGTGTCTGATGTCAAACTATAAAGAAAAGGGGGGGGGAGGTAAACAAAATGTTCCGTAGGGGGATGGGGGGGGGTAGTGGACAATTTAAATAGCAGATATTTTTATATAAATTCGTTTTCTTTTATAAGGTGTGTTATGAGGGGTGGGAGGGGGGGGAGTGGTAGACGAGCCTTCAATCCTCCCCCCCCCCCGGAAGTGATGCCTGAAATAAACATTACTCTGTTAAATTAACTTAATACAAGAAAAAAAAAATATGTACACTTGTGAGAACTTGTGATAATTGTTCACTGCTTAATAAATATAGACAATTCTAAACTATACGAGTGTTATTTTTAAGCTTTATATTTTCATTATGAGATGAAATATGTTAACATGATTTTATGAATCATATATTTGTAAATTAGCATAATTTCTATTTTAAAAATATATTACTGCTTTTCTATTGTTTCAATTTATATTTATATTATCAATGTTGACATTCCCAAAAATCTATTTCTAAACCAGGGTCAATGTAAACCAAGATTAAACTACACATAGGTCGAGCAGCACAGACATGAGTACACCCTACAGTCCTGACAATCATCTGATACATTTCTATACAAAAGTTATCCTGCTTATCTATAGAACAATATATAAACAAATTTAAATCCGACAATAAGATTGTAAATCTAAAATTGAATAAGTGAATAATGGCTGAAAAGCAAAACAAACGATATAACATTACCCCTAAAGTTAAGGGCATAAAATATTCCTTATTAAATGAATAGAAAAATAAAACATTACACACGAATAATGCTGTTGCAATTCTTTGTCGTAATTACTCTTTACACAATAATTACATTAACTAAAATTGATTAGACACATTGTCATGTCTCTGTGCTAAGCTCACCGATTAAGTTAAGACGTAAATGAGAATACTGTTGCTGCGATGTGATAAATATATATGTATAAGGGAAACAACTTACACATTCTTTTGTTGATTAATCTTTGCATTAGTAGTACAAAAATAGTATACATCTATTAAACTATTATATTCATGTTTGTATACTAATTAAACCTTTCGTGTATAACATTTAATAAATTTGTTTTGTTATCAAAATATAACAAAATTACTATTGTATTTACAATTGTGAAAACCATCGAAAGATGTTTTATATCTTGTTATATACATTGTGACTGATCTTAAATCATTGCTCCTACATTCCTTCAGTTCGGCTTTTGTTATTCTTATTTAGATACTATTTGTGTAAACTATTTGTGTATTAATGATATTGTGCTTATGCGAACATTTTTGTTTTAACATTTTTTTGGCTTAAAATAAATAAATAATTTCAAAATAAAAAAAAAATATTGCGAGCTGATGTATGCTGTGATTGTGCATCTGTAGTAACAGTCGACAGTGTTATACACGTGAAGAGGAACAGATAGTAGATTTAATACTAGAGGTTAGTCATGAGATCGTGTAAGTTTAAAAGAAATGACCAAAACCTGTTATTTTATTTCTAGTGCTAGAAAAGTTAGCAGAGGTAGCTTTAGCTCCAGGACCTTACTTTACAGCAATAAATATAATACGGAAATAAAAATATATCAGCAACAATCAGAAGAGATGGAGAAAATGTTACATCTAACCAAGACCATAGATGTTATTTTTATGTAAAAAAGGAAAGAAAAGACGTTAATAGTCTAATGACCCAGTACGTTTCTTCTAGTGAATATATGTGATTGCAAAATACGATATTTTGAAATGTGGCTTGTTTTTTATTGTGTCTTTTTTAAAGTGCTCTTTTATACAATTATCGTCATCTTTACTTTCTCGTATACGAGGAGTAGATAAATTATTGTAATCGTGCAAAAATCGAATTTGACATGTTAACAAATCTTGAAGATTTATACCCCCATTAGTCGGAAAAAACATGTTTTCCGAATGTCTCTGTGTGTGTGCGTGTGTGTGTGTTTGTGTGTGTGCGTGTGTGTGTGACTGTGAACACGATAACTTGAGTGCCGTTATAGCAAGGTTGATGCTGTTTCATATGATTATTATATCAAGAGAGAGAGAGAGAGAGAGAGGGGGAGGGAGAGAGAGAGAGAGAGAGAGAGAGAGAGAGAGAGAGAGAAAGATAAAGACTGGAGACGGAATAAAATCTGATATCTAAGTTTGTAATGCAAAACCTTCCATTAGATGCAGATTTCTGTATTTGACAAAAGATAACAAACCGGTCGTGAGTACCCGCGAAAGACCAATAAAAAAAAAAAAAAAAAAAACTTACCTCAAAATTCCCAGCCCTATTCCTGTAGCAACGCTGTCATTGGTAGTAAATATTATGGTGTCA
The DNA here is from genome assembly GCF_028476545.2 of Physella acuta. Lineage (NCBI taxonomy): Eukaryota > Metazoa > Mollusca > Gastropoda > Physidae > Physella > Physella acuta. The sequence continues at coordinate 2,192,637 of NW_026731661.1, forward strand.
ACGTTCAGTAGGGACGTCGTTAAAAGTTTGCTGATGACGACAGTAACAGTTCGGTAGTGGCGATGATACAAATTCAGATGTGACGACGATAACAACCATCTTGTGACGACGATGAAAGTCTCAGGCAATAAACACCTTATATGGTAAACATTCACCCTTAAACAATACCAGCGGCTGTGACAAGTCTCAGGCAATAAACACCTTATATGGTAAACATTTACCCTTAAACAATACCAGCGACTGTGACAAGTCCCGGTAAATTGCGATCGCTACAGGGGTTGATGTTTTTTGTACGGCCGGTCTATTTCTAAGTTCTTCTTGTTTTTACTGGCCACCAGCTGTTAAGGTCGACTTTAAGAAGTACAAACAACAAACTACACAAAGTTTGGACCACAGTATTAGTGCAGGCCTACACCCGTAATATATTCGCCTAGTCCTCTGTCCAAATCAACCCAACAACTCTCGTTCACACACCTAGTAAACTGAATACCAACATTTGGTCTAAGGGGAATAACACAACAACGTGGGACTGAACACACAACTCACATACTCACCATAAACAATGACTTACCAAGCCTTAACCCGACGCGTAACAATAACAGTATTCACGTCCACCCCTGAAATAACAATACACGTGTAGAAAACACGTCCACTCCCTCCCGTACCCAGCAACAGAAAAAATAGAACCACATGTCAATCATACCAAACATAAGAACATTACAGACCTTTTCTCTAGCTGTAAAATGTTTACGTCCATCATACACAGTATCTGCTACATCTGTCATGATAAACTGGGCTCGGCGTTGTCCCATTGTGTGGACAAAACTCTAAAACATGTCCACTTTATAAACACAAGTCAGCACTGACTATTATCAATACAGTTTTTCTATTATGTACTAGCGTACCTGTCCCCGCGCGTTGCCGCGGGGATAGAAGAAAGTTTGACGAAATATATTAGGATTTCACCAACGCGTTATCAATTATAATTATATGTTCTTAGACGCGTGACCTTCTTTTCTAAAAATAAGTTATTTAAATGTAAACAATGCTTGCGCTTGGATCATAAATATCGGGACACTGGTTTACCTACACTACCGCATGAAAACCTTGAGTGTACATTAATCACTCACTGAAATAATATGGTAGAACACACTTCGGTGACCGCTTCTGTGTCAGAGACGTAGAGGGGCGCTCTCAGGAGCACCTCCCCCTCCCCCGATTACACTACCGCATAGGCGCGGCGTACGACCGCTGGCTCCTTAAAACTAACAGGCGCCATTTTAAAAAAAAATATTTGACGTGTTTTAAATATCAGTGTGACTGATGCAATATGCTAGCGTTACTAATGGTCTATTATTAGATGCTCGAACTCAATTTCTGACTGGATTGTCAAATAGTAGATGCGTATTGCATCATTCGCAAAGTGACGAAACTCTACAGTAGGCTCCTCATATTCAAAAAGTTATTTTTTCATCTTTCGCAAGGTGACGAAATTGTGAAGAAGGATTTCCTCGCGTTACAAAGTTATTTTTAGAAGCCTGTTATAGTTTTAATGCTGAATATAGTAGTACCCCTTACTCGCTATGCAGGACGCTCGATTAACGGATACCAAGTGCCATAATAGTCGCTCTAAAACTCTGGGCGCCAAACCGTGTATTGATGAAAGTTGTACCCTATATGGCGCCGCCCATAAGAAACTTTAGTTTTCTTTTTCGCAGAAATATTCTCGGGAGTATTCTCATCTACTCCCTAAAGTTTCATGGTACTCGGATGAACCGCATCCGAGTTTTATTTTTTATAAACCGTGTATAGAGAAAAAAAAATCGCTCCCCCCCACCCCGGGGGCGCCGCCCTTGCAATATTAAACAATATTTTTTTGCAAAAACTACCATTGAATGATCTAATCATCTCCCCAAAGTTTCATGGTACACGGATGAACGGTGTGAAACCGAAATTTTATAAACCGTATATAGAGAAAAATCGCAGCCGCCAGTGGCGCCGCCCTTGCGAAATTAAAAATGATTTTTACAGAACCCTTCCCTAGAGTTTTATAATGAACTCCCCAAAGTTTCATGCCTATCTGATAAACGGTGTCACTGAAATTCACTTTTATTATTTTTATATACCGTAAATGGAGAAAAGTCGGACCCTCCCGTGGCGCCGCCCTTGCGAAATTAAAAATTATTTTTTTCAGAACCCTTCTCTAGAGTGGTATAATGAACTCCCCAAAGTCTCATGGCTATCAGATGAACGATGCCAAACCAAAATCTACTTGCGAAATTAAAAATGATTTTTGTACAGAACCCTTCCCTAGAGTGTTTTTATCAACTCCCTAAAGTTTCATGCCTATCGGATGATCAGTGTGTAATCAGAATAGACTTTTATTTTTATATACCGTATATAAGGAAAAACAAATCGCGCCCTGCTGGGGCGCCACCCCTGCGATTTTGAAATTTTTTTTTTTTTCGCAGAAACCTCCCCAGGAATATTCTCAACAACTTCCCAAAGTATCACGGCGATGTGATAAGAGGTGTGGTAATGCATAAAAGACACACACACACAGACACACACACATACATTGCTTTATATATATATATAGATAGATGTTCGCCTTCAACTTTAACTGTTAGCCGTTCATATAGTACAAAGGGTCTATCCCCACCTACTTCAGAACTGAATTAATCATTACGCGCTTTTAGAAATATTTACTGGTGATACAAAGATTTTAACAATAATAAAATAGGCTATACATAAAATTTAGCCATATGAGACAACGCATTATTTTTACGAAAGAATGCTAAGTATAATATATTTTAAAAAATACTTCTAAGATAAATAGATGCTAAGAAAATGTACAATATTTAAATTGATTTAATTGATTTAAAACAACAATCTCTGTAGGTCTACGTTAGTGTAATAACACCGATGAATGATAGCTTACATATAAAGTAAAAAAAATATAAAAAAAAAACATTTTATTTCCATTCAAAATTTGACAAAATAAAGGGCCCACTTCTCAAACCGCAAATATAATTATAAACATTATGCTTTGCCATAGACCGCAGTAATACAAAATCATTGACAAAGTATTGTTTATGTAAAGGTAACTCTTATGTTTTTTATGCAGGGGAAACAATCAAATTCTAGAACATTAATTTAAAAAACACAACAAAAATAAAGAATAGTAATAAAAAAAATTATACTATTTTAAATAAAAAAATATAAAAATAAAATTAATTATTTTTTTGTTGAAACAATGATGTAAAATGACATTATTTATAAACACGCCTTTTAATATTTGATCTAACTCTAAATCTGAAACTTTTGTTAGATTACAGTACTTAATGCTAAATATATAGTGATTTTACATTAGATCACAATCTCAGAGTTCTTTTAATGCTATTGTCTGCAAACTTGACTTACACAAAAAAATGGTCAGAAGAGGCTATATTGCTATGTTAGCTGTGGATTCAGAGTTTAGGCCAGGGGTCGGCAACCTTTTGAGACGGAAGAGCCAAAAGTTACAATTTACCAAATTGCCCAGTTTTTAAAGAGCCATTAACACTTTTATTTCATGATATTTGATTAGGATTATATATATATATATATATATATATATATATATATATATATATATATATATATATATATATATATATATGTATATATATATATATATATATACGTGTGTGTGTGTGTGTGTATAATTTAGAATAAGTAGCTTTAAATATCAAATAACTTTTATCCATGTAAAAATATAGCCTACACATGTTTCGCAGAAAAATATTTAACTATTTTATCTTGCTCTGCTAGAATAATAAAATCAGTAACCAAATTATATAACTTTAATTATTCCATATTAATTACAACAGTTTCGCCTTGCATGCCTTTTGAAGGTTTGTTTAAACCTGGCTCATAACTTGTTTTCAGTTTCATGCACGCCTCTAGATTTGTATTCGTAATTACGGCTTTTATATTATATTCACGCAAGAAAATGCTTGCTCGCATGAATATGTTGATCGTCAGCACCCCAAATAACAGCTTCTTCACCTCACTGTAGCATCCTGGAGGACTATTCCATGTGTCAAATATGAGTCCAGTTGTGCAGCGAAACGTGTATGGTTTTCTGGACCTCCAAATGTCCTAACTTGCTCTTGAGATCAGCAAACTTACCACTCCACAAACGTTTGATATTTCAAATCGAGCAATTTGATTTGTAGAGAACCAGTATCAGTTAAAAATACCCCACAGTTAATCACATTTAATTTGTTTCTGTGTTGAGAGAATCTACTATGAACGTCATAGTACTTGTATTTGTTTCGAATAGCTCAAATCTCTCAGTGAACCATCCTTCATTTTGTTTACAGTAATGCTGAAGTGATTTATGCTAATAGTAGCATTGTCTTCAACAACATGAAGTGATTTTTTTTCGAAAGTCTTCTTCAAGCAAGGCATAGGCTGGGTTTTACTTTCCTTGCAGTTGTACATTAAGCTCGTTTAGTTTATTTGTGATACCCACCATGAAGTTTAATGTTTCAATTTGGGATAGACAAGTTAATAGAAAGTACATTGAAATAGGGAGTAGCTAAATATTCTAATAGAACAGCAAGTGTCTATTATTATATCGTTCATAACCGAGTGTTACAGAACATTATTTTGATGAATTTTGAAAATAAAATAAAATAATTATTAATATTTGTGCATGGAGATGAAGAGCCGCATCTCGACATCAAAAGAGCCGCATGCGGCTCGCGAGCCGCAGGTTGCCGACCCCTGGTTTAGGCGAAGGCAAATAGGTTCATCTCTTGTGACAAAAGCAATAGAAGCCATGATAAGGGATGAGTGCGATGAGTAGTACTAGAAACAGAGATCACCAATCAAGCTGCACTTCATTTATATGAAAACCTGGGATTTGTTAGGGATAAACGACTTTTCCGGTACTATCTTAATGGTGTTGATGCATTGAGACTCAAGCTTTGGCTGCGATAAAAACTGTAACCATGATATTGTAATAAAATGCTTTTTAAATACAAAAAAAAAAAAAAAAAAAAAAAAAAAAAAAAAAAAAAAAAATTAATGGGTTTTAATGTAAACCAAAAATAAATAAATTAAACAAGTGCATATCAAAAAAAAAGAAAACACTTTTGGATGGACCCCCAACCCCAACCCCCACAAAATTCAAAAACTTCTTCATAACCGTATGTCACTGTTTCTTTACAGAACACTGATTATGACAGCTTACTACTTTATAACTCCCACCCCTACCACTATACGTTTCTATGTATTATATGTATATTTAAGAATGAAAGAGATGAAGATAGCGGAGGTTTGTAAATCTACTACGGTCCTCGTATGTCACGTCATGAAATACAAGTAATTAGACAGTGGTCACCTTTGGGACAAAGCTCAGGCGAGCTGAATAGAAATACATAATCTGAGATCTGAGACTTAAAAAAACAACCAATTTATTTATTTGTTTGTTTGTCTTTGATTTTATAAACATATATTTTTAAAGTTTTAAAATATATCAATTAAGTGTTTAAATATCTCCTATTTTAATCCACATATCTAAATTACAAATATCTACATTTAATTTTTTCAAAAGGTTTGTATGTTTTACCTACATACATCTTTTTAAACAAAGTTGGTGCTTAAAGACAAGTTATTGCGGTCACTCTAGCGTCGTATTTTAAGTTATCCTAAATAGGCTTCCATTTTATTATGGATTTAATCTCATATTACGTGTTGTCAGTAGGACGTGATTATATGTAAATATGTATCTCTTATGTAAGAAGGAAAATATAAATAAACGAGTGCTTAATATTATTTTCACCATGACACATCATTGTCGAAAGATTTATAAAAATACAATTTTTAACCGCAATAGTTCACAGTATAAAAAAACCCACCAAAAAGCAAGTGTAAAAACGTTAAAATAACAATTGTGTATAAACTTTAGAAATGTGAACAAACTAACCTTGCATAATAGAATGGTTAGATAACAATTACAATTACCGCGAAGTAGAGAGAAAATACCAATTGATGTACAGGCACCATGGTACTACATGTTTGTAGATTTTCTAAGAATTTGTTATTAAAATCACATCAGTCACATCATTGCCGTTTACATAGTCATTATCATTATTGTTATCATCATCGTCGACCTTGACGTTGACGTCATCAAGACTGTTAATTATTACGTGATTCAACAAGATTAAATATCCGTAAATATTCTACTCACTTCAACATATTAAATTTATGTATGTGCCAGATAGTTATGGACATTTCAGATATAACGAAATATAATAGAGGAATATTGTGATGTCATGCAATCCTATTCCTCTATTTAGTTTTCGATGCAATAAATTTGGACTGTTGATAATCCTGATTTTAAATATAAACTCGCTAATATGTTTGTTTGATGAAGTTGCTGGGAATTTAGAAACATACAATTGTAATACTGCAATTTTCGCTAGGGCAGAATACCCAAAACTATATTTTAATTAACGAACAACATAATGCCTAACAACTTCATTTTTTTCATTAAGCTACGCCCAAGTGTCTTCTTCTTCTTTTGTCGGACTGTCTGTGTCAGGTCACCAAACAATAGAATATTACAGACCTTTTCTTGATCTGTCAAATGCACATGTCAATCATACTAAACAATAGAACATTACAGACATATTCTCTAGATGCAAAATGTGCACGTCCATCATACACACTATCTGCTACATCTGTAATGATAAACTGGGCTCGGCGTTGTCCCATTGTGTAGATAAAAAACTCTTTAAAAATGTCCAGTTTATAAACACAATCAGCACTGACTATTATCAATACAGTTTGTTTATTATGTATGTTCGCCGTCAACTTTAACGGTTAGCCATTCATATCGGTCGACAGTCGACGTGGTCGAAAAAGAAGCCGTTCAAATAGCACAAAAAAATATCGCATTAAAAAAAAAATACACGTCTTTTCATACGATTTGTATTTACAAGTTCTAGCTATATTGTTCTATGCCGACCTACTTCAGAACTGAATTAATCATTACGCGCTTTTAGAAAGCATGTATTTCTGATACAAAGATGTTTACAAAAATCAAATATACATAGAATTTAGCGTATTAGAAAGAAAGCCAAGTAAAACATATTTGAAAAAAAAATACATCTAACATATATAGCTGCTAAGAAAGTGTACAATATTTTAATAGATTAAATTGAGTTAAAACAATCTTGTGTAGGTCTACGTTAGTGAAATAACACAGATGAATGATAGCTTACTTATAAAGTAAAAAAAAAAACATTATATTTCCATTCATGCTTTGCCATTGATCGCAGTATAGAAAATCAATGACAAAATATCGTTTAGGTAAAGATAACTCTTATGTTTTTTTAAGCAGGGGAAACAATCAAATATTAGTACATTATTTTAAGAAACACACAAAATCGAAAGAGTAGAAATATAATAAAATATACTATTTTTTTAATGCAAAATAGAAAATAAAAATAGAAACAAAATATTTTTCAAACGATGATGTAAAATGAAACTATCTATAAACATGCCTTTTAATACTAGATCTAACTCTAAATGTGAAATTTAAGTCAGATTACAATACTTAATGCAAAATATATAGTGATTTTTATATTTGTATACGCTATTTTGATTAGTTCATTTTGTTCCATAAAAAATATTAATGGTTTTTAATTAAAAGAAAAATTAATTACAAATTAAACATAAAAAGTTCTCTAACTTCATCAAAGGAAATTTCATTTGGAAATAATAATTTTAATTTTAGAGACTTAAGTATTAACTTAAATTATATGGCTCAATATATTGCATGTACGTTTTTGTTTTAATATTGTTTGTGCATTTCATAACGGTTATTATGAATGTATTTTATTTCTGTTATTTTATTCATTCAACTGATAGTATCGACTACACATACATTATTTCAAGTGTGTGACCTGGAACATAGACTAGACAAGCAAAAAAGGTTCACTGGCTTTCACTGTCAATCGTAAACGACAGGCTCTTTAACGTGGCCATGTCATTCGTACACGGGCATTGACCAGCCTTTCTATATAGCTGCTACAAAAGTGTAAAATATGTAAATAGCTTATATTGATTTACAACAAATTTGTGTAGGTCTACGTTACTGTAAAACACCGATGAATGATAGCTTACTTAAAAAGTAAAAAAAAAACCATTATATTTCCATTCATGCTTTGCCATAGATCGCAGTATAGAAAATCAATGACAAACTATTGTTTAGGTAAAGATAACTCTTATATTTTTTAAGCAGGGGAAACAATCAAATATTAGTACATTATTTTAAGAAACACACAAAATCAAAAGAGTAGAAATATGAAAAAATATACTATTTTTAATGCAAAATAGAAAATAAAAATAGAAACAAAAATATTCTTCAAATAATGATGTAAAATGAAACTTCTCTATAAACATGCCTTTTAATACTAGGTCTAACCCTAAATGTGAAACTTAAGTCAGATTACAATACTTAATACTAAATATATATATTGATATTATTTTAAGTACTTTTGAATTTAGTCAACATTTTCCCATATAAAATATTAATGATTTTTAATTTTTTGAAAAAAAAAACTGTTTGAGGACTGTATAGATATAGATGTTTCAAAGGGAAGAATGTTTGCCTTGATGTGTCTCATTGTAATAACATAACTTTTCCGATAGCTTAAAATTTGTATCATTTTAATTCTCGATAATCCCAATTTTTTTTATTTCAGCTCTACTTAAAAAAACAAATTCCGTCCCCCTCCCCCGTTCCCTCAGCCCACCACGCCGAGAAAAAAAATCCCTTGAATCATCATCCACTTTACCCCCAGACATGATAACCCCACAATCCCTTTAACTGTTCCAACGACCCCACCACCCACCGCAACATCAATATCCAGAACTTATTTAAAGTTCTAAATCTTGTCTCTTTCGCCTCATCTTTTACACTGCAACCTTTTGAAAAATCAATGCGACCACTACAACACCCTTTCAACTAGTCAACTTAAGTTGTTTCCCTACATAGAAAATGCTTCACTGTCCCATTGACCCTCTCTGAAAAATTTCCTTTCCTCTCCCCACCCAGACTTCTGACACTTTCATTTGACCTTCACCCCTTTTATTGTCATCCTTTGCAATTTTTTTTTTTTTATAATCAAATACATGACATCATGTAAATATTCATTATGTACATTTGCAAAACCTTTCGTTTTCATTTGGTGTTCAAAATTATGTTAAAAAATTTGATGTTGATGTACTTGTTTTAATTGCAAATAAAAGTATTAAAAAAAAAAAAAAAAAAAAAAAAAAAAAAAAATACACACTAACGCACTAACTTACACACATGACATGATGTAGTAATTTGTTTTAAATGACAAAAAAACATCTTTTTTACAAAGCCCGAATAGGTCAGTGATGAGTATCCTATGTTCGAATTTTGTGTTTGTATATATATATATATATATATATATATATATATATATATATATATATATAGATATATATATATTTATTTATACACTTTTTTTTTTTTTTTTTTTTTTTTCCTTATAAAGTCTCAGTTTGTAGATTTGCACTTTCAGCTTGCCCAGCCAATGTGTGGTGGCACTGGCTGATTATTCTACTTTCATCATTCGACTTTGGAAGACTGTCGCAGATTTACAAAGTTTTAACTATCCTGAAATTTTCATACTTGGTCATTCATTCTATTATTTACATATTATGTACAAGTATATAGTGATAAAAAATTAGAAGGAAAGGAAAAAAAAAAGGGGGGGGGGGGGGGAGAAGTTGGTTTCCAGAAGCTTGGGGTCTTGCTGGTTCTGAAAAGATGAAAATTAATGAATTATATGAACTTTGAATATGATATTAAGAGTAATGTCGAAATTGGCTTCAAAAGTTGATATGAGTTTCCTAAAGAGGGAAGAAAAGAAAGCTGTCATTTATACAAAATATATACATGAATTATAATTATTATATACATTAGGTAATTAAAACCATTCACACTTGCATTTGTACCTATCATCTGCAAACAGTCTTCTATCTTTTTTTATTATTTTTTTTTTTTTTTTTTTTTTTTTTTTTGTTTGTACTTTTTATTTGTTCAATTTATTAACAGTATTAGAAATTTGAAAAGGTAACAATTCAAATAAAATTCGAAATTAATTAGAAAACATGTTAGTTATCGAAAATAGGTTAAATAGCGACAAAAGAAAACTTTGGCAATTTGTAGTCAACAAAGTAAGTTAGAATAAGTGAAAATTTGTTAAAATATTAGAAAAAAAACATGTTAGTTATCGAAAATAGGTTAGATAGCGGCAAAAGAAAGCCTTAGCAATTTGTAGTCAACAATGAGAGACCCTAATTGCTAAAGAAAGTGTTAGTTGGGGTTATAATTAGTATTGTTAGTTGGGTATTTAAGTGGGGATAAGGGTTAGTAACTACATGCAGATTAAATAACTCACTATAAACTTGTTTAATTCCCCTGTAGATGGAGAAATAGTGAAAAAGCAATTAGATTTGTGTGGGTTTCCCCGTTTCAGAGAGAAAGTTACTGACTGTGTATACAAATAAGAAACAAAAGGAGAAATCATAATTAAAGTAAAATGTAAACATAATTGATAAGAGGTTATTGACAATTCATTTCCTGTGTCCCCTACTCAAACCTAAACATTAAAGGAAAGAGATTAGTGTAGAGGGGGGGGGGGGGGCAGATACTTAGGTTGTAATTATGTCACCAAGTCTTTTGGCGACTACTGCTCGAAATATGTTATCTATGTCCGTGTCGCTGTACGTCTTTGATTCAATTTTACTCTTGTTTCTCGTGGTCCATACAGTCTGTCTAAAAATAGCTGTAGCAGTGATTTTATTGTCATTGTCTGTTTTATTGTTGGATTTCTGTAAGTAATTTAAGGTGATTGCTTTGTTTACAGCATCTGTATTGGGGGTTTCTAGGATTAATCCTAGGGTTTGTCTGACTTTTAGTAGTGTTGGGCATTCTAGGTATATGTGTTTTTCTGTTTCTTGTAGATTTTGTCTGCACATTTGACAAGTTATTTTATTGTTCGTATTTGCTTTGGTATTTCTGGAAATGGGTGTAGTATTATAGATGAGCCTGTATCCTATTTCTTTTTCTTTGTGTGTGTTATTTCTGTTGTGTAGGTTTTTGAATGTGTCGCAAATGTCTACTGTATTAAACTCTTTTGTCCATTTGATTCTATTCTGCAGATGACCATACTCACTATTCCCTTATACCAGGGGTCGGCAACCTTTTTAAGCGGAAGAGCCAAAAGTTACACTTTTCAAGATTTCCCTGGTTTTAAAGAGCCACTAACTTTTTTTTATTTCAAATATTTAATTTTTTTGTTAAGGTTATTAGTATTTGTGCAAGGAGCTGGAGAGCCGCATCTTGACATCAAAAGAGCCGCATGCGGCTCGCGAGCCGCAGGTTGCCGACCCCTGCCTTATACTGGAGCAGGGTCGACAAAAAAGTAGAAGCATCAGAAAAATAAAAATGGCAAATGGAGAGGAGAGTAAATTCTAATTCAAAAATCATTTACAATGTAATTTATACTGATCTGTACTCATATGAACCAACACATGCGGAAAAACAGGACTTTTATGTCAATTACACCAAAAAATTAAATGATGAGAACATGAAACAGTTGGATGCACCTTTTAAGGTAGATGATCTAAAGAAAGCCATAAACAGTTTACACGACAACAAATCTCCAGGACCGGATGGAATAACTAGATAATTTTATAAATCTTCAAAGTAGAACTAAGTCCATTTTTATTGGAAGTTTTGAAAGAAATGTATTCATTGGAAAATTGCCTTGAACATTTTAATAAGTCATTGATAAGTCCAATACAGACCACTCTTTCACAAAGAATTATAGACCCATATCCCTGTTAAATACTAATTACAAAATTTTAACAAAGGCCCTAGTCATAAAATTAAAATCCTCTTTACATAAACTAATAAATATAGATCAACAATGTAGTGTAAGAGGTAGAAATATACACAATCATAATCATATAATTATGGACATCATACAGTATACTTTTGAACAAGACACACAGGCATGTATACTTTGAATAGATCAGGAAAAGGCTTTTGACAGAATATCTCATAATTTTTGAAGTTTTGAAAACCTGTAATTTAGGAAAACATTTAAATACCTAGATTAACATAATTTATTATAATGCCCACAGTCACCTACTTATCAATCATATAATCACTAGAGCTTATAATATTGAGAAATCAGTGAGACAAGGTTGCCCCCTCTCCCCAATATTATATATATATATTGGCTGTAGAACCAATTTTAGAGAATATTAGATGCAGCAATGGAATAAAAGGCATTGACATAGGGGTCATCCATAAATGACGTCACGCTTTTTTGGACGATTTTTACCTCTCCCCCTCCCCTCCGTCACACGTCGTCACAAAAAGCCAGACCCCCCCCCCCCTAAAATGACGTCACACCTCAACCTACAACCCCCCTTAAAATTGCAGTTGAATTTTTTAAAAAACATCGATATTTTTCCAAAATCTTGTCTAAACTATTACAATTTATTAAAACAGTTATCTAAAACGCGAAATTACGTCTAAAATTCGTTTTCTAACATTGCCTTTTTATAATGCAAAAAAGTGACGTCGCAACATCTGACCCTCCCCCCCCCCTCCCCCTCATCACACATCGTCACAAAATTACGGACCCCCTCCCCCCTACGAGTGTGACGTCATTTATGGATGACCCCATACCAAATATGTTAAACAGGAAAATGTTGGCATACGCTGATGACACAGTTTTCCTCCTTCAAAATGAAAATTCTATATCATCAATATTCAAAGCGTTTCAAGATTTCGGACTGGCCAACGGAGGAAAGATCAATTTAAAAAAGACAAAAGTGATGGGTCTGGGAAAATGGAAAGACAAACAAACATTTCTTTTGAATCTGAAGGGAGAAAAGTGCTTGAAAAGTTATGGAATATCACATTTTAACAATCCTCAAGAAGGAGCTGATGAAATATGGGAACCTGTTATGTGTAAAATCAAAGAGAAAATAGATCAGCTTATGATGTGCTCAACAATTTTTGGCAGGGCGGCCATTGTAACTAGATATGTCATTCTTAAAATAATATACACAGCCACCACAAAACCTATTCATAAATCTTTAATTAAAACAACAAATCAATACATCAGAAAGTTTTGTTTTTTTTTTTAATACCATTAGCAATATTGGTCACAATACTCTAATACAGAACAAACTCCATGGATGTATAAACCTGTATGATATACAACAAATAGACACTTTTTGACTGAAATACTCTCGAGTTCGAACCCTCGGGCAGATGAGGCTCGTTAGCTGGGGACAGCCACTCTTCTAGGAGAGACAACTCCAAAATTAAACAACTGCTGCCTTGTAGTTTGTTCTTGGTTGGACAAAGGCTATGGAAGCAAATCCAAAAAGAAAAGCAGGCTGAAATCGGAGTCAATGGCCTCAATGGCGCAAAACCAGTTGACACGTAACTCTTAATTGTGTTGGAGGCGTGGTCGAGTCGGCAAAAAGCTCATGGTTGATACATTCGAACAGTCTCGAGTTCAAACCCACTGGCAGATAAATCTCGATCCCCTTCAGCACAAATAATTAAGAACGAAGAAGAAGAAAGAAGACTGAAATATATTGCAAATTTTATAAATGAACCACATTACCATCCACTAGCTCACTACTATATAGAAATTCAATTAAATAAATTATCCAAATTCAATAATAACTCCCCCCATTATGCAGGAACACAACTAAATACCTTTCATATACAATGCATAAACATTATTAAAGGGAATGAAGCTTTATTAAAAGAAACAAGTAAACAAATCTACAAAAATCTAGTTAAAAAACTACAAACTCCATTATATAATAGAATATCTTGGTGCAAATTTTTCTTGATATTGATGTAAAGGATACTTTTAGAACTCTACATTTTAAAAATATAACTCCAAACGCCAGGGAAATAGCTTATAGATTATTTTTTAACACAACACCTATTATTAGGATCCAAAAAGCTAAATGTCAGTTATGTAAGGTACACGTAGCAACAGAACTACATCTCTTCCTAGAATGAACCTGTATATCATAAATGAAACAGATCTTAAAAAAATATAGTTAGTGGTAACTGTTATAACTGAGTCCAACACCCCTCGTCCCACCGCTAGTGGGTATCTACTCCACCCCCCTCCTGCCCCACACCTGAACTGTGACAGCGTGTACTGCCCCTCCGCAGCTCCCCTCCCCCCCTGAACTGGGACACAATGCATCAGTCCCACCTAGCATTTGCAGGCGCCCGTCCCTCCCCCCTCGCTGGAATGCCGGGGTCATGCAGGGGTTAAGAAACCCAAAGGGTCAAGCTTGGGCCAGAAAGATAGGAGAGTTGAACTTTAGCTTGGTTAGGATGTAGTCGTATTTTGTGTGTTGCAGTGTTGCAGGGCTGGCCCTAAGGCTGGCCACTATCTATGTTCAAGATTATTATGTTATCCGAGACCAAAGTATCAATCATTAAAATTAAGAGGCTGAAATAGCTGAAATTGTGTTTGCGTTTTTTCTAACCTCTCACTGCAGTCATCATCACCACCATCAATACTAACCATACTGATGACGTCGTTTCATAACAGCAACAATCAAACCTGGAATATTAATCTATCTATTTGTTCAAATAAATATTCTATACCTGTACATCCAAATAGAAGTGATATAGAGTCATAAATAGCAGCAGTGGCTTTATTTAGACACCTTGTTTGAAAATTTAGAAATAAAGCAAACTATGAAAATATAATATATAATGAAAATACCTTGGGAAAAATGTATCAATGAAATGAAAATGTTTTTCTCATTATGAAATATGGTTATATATATATATATATATATATATATATATATATATATATATATATATATATATATATATATATATATATATATATATATATATATATATATATATATAGCGAATGACGCAATCTGCATTATTGTTAACATGATGCTATTTGGCACGACGACGCCTGTTATTTTTAAGGAGCCATGGGCCGTACGCGGCGCCTATGCGTTAGTATAATCGGGTGGGGCTACTGAGAGCGCCCTTCTACGTCCCTGGCACATGGGCGGTCACCGAAGTGTGTTCTACCTCATTATTTCGGTGATCGATTAATGTACACTCAAGGTTTTCATGCGGTAGTGTAGGTAAACCCGTGTCCCGATATTTATGATCCAAGCGCATGCATTGTTTACATTTAAACAACTCACTTTAAGAAAACAAGGTCAAGAGTCCAAGAACACAGGATTGGTAACGCATGGATAAGTCTTATATATTTCGTCGGACTTTCTTCTATTCCCGCGGAAACGCGCGGGGACGGGTATACCTACGCTAGTATATATATATATACATATATATATATATATATATATATATATATATATATATATATTAGTTCTTCTTCTTCTTCTTCTTCGTTCTTAATTATTAGTGTTGAAGGGGATCGAGATTTATCTGCCAGTGGGTTTGAACTCGAGACTTTGTTCGAATTTATCAGCCATGAGTTTTTTGCCGACTCGACCACGCCTCCAACACAATTAAGCGTTACGTGTCAACTGGTTATGCGCCATTGAGGCCATTGACTCCGATTTCAGCCGTCTTTTCTTTTTGGATTTGCTTCCATAGCCTTTGTCCAACCAAGAACAAACTACAAGGCAGCAGTTGTTTAATTTTGGAGTTGTCTCTCCTAGAAGAGTTGCTGTCCCCAGCTAACGAGCCTCATCTGCCCGAGGGTTCGAACTCGACTTTTCGGTTTAGCAACCATGAGCTTTACCGACTCGACCACGCGAACCCCTATATATTAGTTAATATTATCAGTTTCATCATAAAATGGTGCATGTATATCTCATGGTAACACTATTTTCTTATATTATTACAATTTAAATGAAATAAAATAAGATACATTCAGGGTTAAACGTGATTACTGTAAACCATTGCAAAATTTAGATTATAAAATATAAACATATACAGATACAAGGCAAATATAGGCGATATTGTTACAATAAATTATTCAGTGACATAGATAAACCTAGGAAAACAATGTTTAAAGATTATGTCCCATTTAGTATTACGTGTACTTGACAACTCATTGGTGCTGAAACAAGCAAACACATTTTTGCGAATAAGACGAAATCAACTAGAAGAATATAAACACTGTTCTAAAAGACGTCACCTTTTTTATTTCCCTTGCGTTAGGGGAGATAACAATTTAATATTTAAAAACAAGTCAATAGGAGAAAGAAACTAAGCAAAATTACACACTTGTATTAATGATTTCGATATAAGTAAATACGATATTGGTAAAAATTTACATATTTATTTCAGTGTTTTATATAATGTGTTTTAAATTTAAATTATTCTTCAAAATAAACACCAAAATTTATATTTCAAAAAATGCTTTTAAGAATTTTTACTTATAATTATAATCGATGCTGTTCGGTCACTGTGTGCTTAAAATATATTTCCTTTTTTGAATTAAAAAAAACAACTTTAAAAGTATAGTTATTTTTTTAAAAGTTACTTTCAAAAACTAAATACAATTGGAAATAATGATAATTAAATTTCGTTACATAAAAATCCAAGAACACGTAGTAGAATTATCTTTTTTGAAATGTTAAAATAAAATTGGTTAGTCACACAGTCGCTATCATTTACGCGTTGGGCCAAATAATATAAAATACTAACATATAACTATGCCGGTTCTCAAACAGAGTTTCTTCCAGGCATCTCCCCGAACGAAATAAAATTTATATAATTTATATAGAAAATATATACTTTTAACAGTGTCCGGCCCCCCGACGAAAGTCTACCGCCCTCCCCCCCCCCCCCCCCCCCCCCCCGAACATGTCAAGTGCCCCCCCCCCCGGAGAAAAAGAGTCTAGAAGAAACACTGTTCTCAAAGCATGCTAAAAGTTACGGTCTTATCATGTGTTTGCAAATGAATACTTTTTTTTTTAAAAAAAGAATTTCCTATTGTCTTACGCTTTTATGTTTAGGCCTTTACAACAACAAAAAATTACATTTCTTTAATAATATAGTAAAATAATTTGAGAGAAAACTGTTTCGCGAATGAGTTAGGTAAGTGTCATTTAATAGCTCCTATACACAACCAGTTCCAACTTTGTTTCTATTCCACGAACTGTTAAACTTTGATTGTTGATAATCATGCTTTTACATATATGTTTGACGAAGTTGCTGGGAATTTAGACACAAACAACAACTTTAATACTGCAATTTTCGACACGGCAGCTTACCCAATACTAAATTTCAATAAACGAACAACACAATGCCTAACAACTCCTTTTTTTTTCATTAAGTTACACCCAAGTGTCTTCGTCTTCTTTTGTCAGACTGTCTGTATCAGGTCACCACACAATAGAACATTACAGACCTGTTCTTGATCTGTCAAATGCGCATGTCATTCATACCAAACAATATAACATTACAGACCTTTTCTTGATCTGTCAAATGTGCATGTCAATCATAGCAAACAATAGAACATTACAGACCTTTTCTTGATCTGTCTAATGTGCATGTCATTCATACCAAACAATAGAACATTACAGACCTTTTCTTGATCTGTCAGATGCGCATGTCAATCATACCAAACAATAGAACATTACAGACCTTTTCTTGATCTGTCAAATGTGCATGTCAATCATATCAAACAATAGAACATCACAGACCTATTCTCTAGCTGTAAAATGTGCATGTAGATCATACACACTATCTGCTACATCTTTAATGACAAACTGGGCTCAGTGCTGTCCCATTGAGTCGACAAAACTCTAAAACAGAACTACTATAGAAAAGTCCATATAATTACTTTAATATAACTCAAAATGTGAAACTTTAGAAAGATAAATACTTATCGCAAAATATAGATTTTTATGTTGGAACACTGTTTGAAAAAGTATAAAAAAAAATAATGTTTTTTTTTTTAATATTTAAACAAAATAAATTTCAAATTAATGATACAAAAGTTTGATAAGTTATCAAGTTTCATTAAAGGAAATTTTTTTTGGAAATAATAAATTTAATTTTAGAGACTTACGCATTAACTTTAAATTATTTGGCTACATACTATATTGTATGTACGTTTTTAAAAAATACCTTTTGTGCATTTCATAACAGTTATTATGCATACATTTTATTTCTATTATTATATTCATTCAACCGATAGTATCGACCACACATACATTATTTCAAGTGTTTGACTTAGATTTGGAACATAGACGGGCCCAAAGGTTCAATGTAGCTTAACAATGAAATATACATGAAGATATTTAAGATTTACATAATAAACATTTTAGATATTAGCGTATATAACAAAATGAAAAGAGGAAAGTACTTAAGATAAACAATATTTATTTAGCTTAGTATCATATAATAAAACTATTACTGCTAAAATAAATAGCTACTAAGAAAGTGTAAAGTATTTTAATGGCTTAGCTCGATTTGCAACAACTTCAGTAAACCTACGATATTGCGATAATACATAAATGTAATTCATTACATGTAACGTAAAAGAAACAAATAAAAACACATTATATCCACACACATTTGACAAAACAAGGGCACCATCCCAAAAAGAAATTATATTAATTTGGATGTAATATAGATCATCATTTTCTATATTAAGTTATCTCCCATGATTGTTTTTTTTCAGAAATCAGGGGACATTTTAAACGTTAGTAAATCAATTGAGCAAAAAAATATAAATAACATATAAAACACAAAAAAATATGATTAGAAATATAACTTTTAATTACAATGAATGTATTATTATACATTATTTGAACTAATTGTATAAAATTACTCAAAATTTAGTTTAAAATTGTGATATAACTCAAATAGACGAACTGTAATCAAATTATAAATATTACAAATACATATTGTGAGTTTTATATTTAATCAAGTATTTTTCAATATTTAATTTGGATAATCCTTTATCTAATAAAAGTTGACAGTAACAGGCAGTTTTGGTACATGGTTGTCACAGAGGGCGACCTCGTGACGTCACTGCTAGCCAGTTGTTCAGATTATTTTATAATTTTTATAACATGAGTTTGTTATTGACTATATGTTGGTTGTTCACAGTTGGTACATAATTAATATTAGAACAACCTCAAGACCAAATTTAGAGAGTTTTTAAAATAATCATTAGTTTAAAATGAAAAAAAAATGTTGATCATTTTTTTTTTTTAAATTTGAAAAAAGTAAATTAGCAAATTTCTATTTGTATGTGAATATTTGACTGTCATCTCATATGAAATAGGCATGTAGTAAGAAATATTGAGTCGTTAGTAAAATTGTCATAGCCATTAAAAAAAAATTTAAAAAAAAATAACAGTAACAGTAATTTCAATTTAAAGATGTTTTTTCCTTAACGTTGTTCATGTTCGCTCAGATGCAAAACATTCGGCAATAATAATAGTTTTAATAAAGCGACTAAAGCGTTTACATTAAATACATATTTTATACAAAATATAATGTATGATTGTTGTTGTTTTTTTTTTAATATTGTTTGTGCACGTAAAAAAGTTATTATGTATGTATTTTGTTTTTGCTATGATATTGATTCTACTATAAGAATAGAGTACACATACATTGATAGTGATTGAAACGTTTTGACTCATTGCAGTGGCGGAACTAGAAAAAAAAGGCTCCCCCGCAAAGAAAAAATTAGGGCCCCTTATATATATATATATATATATATATATATATATATATATATATATATATATATATATATATATATATATATATATATATATATATATATATATATATATATATATATATAGGATATATATAATCCTAACTGAGTAATTTGGTCTACTTCATTGCAATATATAACCATTCTGAGAGAACAAACCAGACAAATTTAGTCCAAACTCATTTTGGGCTAGGAAAAGATATTACTAAACATGCTGGTCAAAAATATATAAAGACGTAAGCTTGATTCATGAATGGTTTCTCGCGTTATGTTTATTTTTTTCATTTTTGGCTTTTATAATATCAAATTTGTAAACATAGATTTTTATAGCTATACCATTGTTTAGTACGTCTTATTTAAATAATAATTCAGAGAATCAATTGCTTTTTAATATACATAGTACAAAACTATTTAAATGAGCTTTGTGGGCATCCCTATTTTAAAGAAGGGCAGTAAGTCATGGAAGTAGTGTGAATGTTTGCCTACCTTTCAAACTATAGCTCTTGTAGATTTTAAAATATTTTTCTACGCAACAATCTCTGCTATAGTAGACCTGTTTTTTTTTTTTTACAAAACCACTTTCAAGATGCATGAAAAACATAATTTTTGAAAAAGTAAATTCATTGTTTTTTGGTCGGAAATGGGCCCCTAAACGCCCTGGGCCCCCCCGCATTGCGGGGTCTGGCGGTATGGTAGTTCCGCCCCTGACTCATTGTTACATAGATCTCACACACTCTACGTTAGCCTCAATATCTGGTCCAGACGGGCCCAAAAGTTCACTGGCTTTCACTGTCAATCGTAATCTTGACCGGCTCTTTAATGTGGCCATGTCATTCGTGAACAGCGAGTACATGGTCTTCTCCAGGTTGATCTCCAACAGCCAGTTACGTCAGTACTCGGCAATACAGGCCAGGTTAGATTGTAACTTCACTCTCTGCTGAGCGATAGTTTTGTTTGTACCCTGGACCCACGTCATGAGACCATCCGCTAATTACACCTTCCCAACATCTATCTCCGTATCGAGATCGTTGATACAGCATAGAAAGAGCTGATCCCTGTGGCAGACCATACTCGATAGTTATCAGATCAGATAGGTCAGTTCCTACCCTGGTCCTGATAATACAAGCGTTCAGAAAGTCTGTTGGTCACCGGTACATGTTCTTACACACGCTCATTTGACGGAGTTTTAATAGCAATTTGGATCTCCATACCTTATTGTAGGCCTGTTTCAGATCGAAGGACAGCACATAGGTGGTGACCTTTGTGTGGAAACAGCCAGTGATTTCCTTAATCAACTGAAGAACGGAGTCCACTGGCTGCCGTCCCCACCAAAAGCCCGCTTGACACGAGTCTATCAGTCTGTTATTTGACAAAAACCAAAACAAGCGGGCATTGACCAGCCTTTCCAAGAGCTTGCTGATGCTAGAGCAGAGGGAAAACGGTCTGTAGCTCTCAGGTGAGCCCAGATCCAGATTTAGGCGAGAACTTTGTTAATGACCAATAAAATAATTACAAGAGATAGCAGACACAATCTTTAAATCACGCTGTGGGTGTGGCAGTTGATGGAACCTCCACAGTTTTATCACAGAGTTTATCTATTGAATGATATTGAGAAAGTTAACTGCTATAGTAGTTCTGTAGTACCAGATGGGTCATACAACGGAAGAGGAACAGATATGATATTTTATACTGCAGGTTAGTCATGAGATCAAGGAGGTCTAAAAGAAAATACAAGATATTGCTATTCTGTTTTCAAGTGTCAGAAAAGCTGCTTATACTACATTCAATTAAAGTATAAGACTAAAAAGTGCGTTATTGGCTGTAAAAATAAATCAGCTGAAATCAGAAGAGATGGAGAAAATGTTACACATAACCCAGATCATAGCTGTTTTTGTAACACTAAAAAAAAATTTCACGAAGAGTGAAAGCAACAAAGAAAAGAAACGAGAGGGATCGAATAATAATAGTGACAAAAAATGTGACGTAGTATGCAAATTTAAATATATCCAAAAACATTTTAAGTCCAACATTAAATAAGAGAAGAATGGCGGACAATAATTCTCTTCTGGGAGCCGTTAGAAATATATGAATTCGACAGTACCAATGCTGCCACTGAAAATATTTGCTTTAAAACACTAAACCCCCCTCCCCCCCCCACCCCCGTGAAAGTAGCCTCCTCTTAGTTACCTAAGTTTAAAATCGTTTCAAACTAAATTATCTGCCCCTAATAGCCGTCACCAAACCCGACTCTACGATAGTAAAATGTAAACATGTAGCGTGAACCTCAGCTAACCAGACCATGTGAGGGGGTGGGGGGGGGGGGGGATTGTAGCGATAGAGAGGAAGAGATAGGACTATATGGCGCGCTTGCAGCTTGTTTTCTAACGTCTCCCATGAAGAGTATTATATATATATATAGGTTGTTTCAATGTTATAAAAGAAGGGGACTTAATTTAGTTTACAATTTATAAGGGAGACAACTTAAACATTATTTTGCAAATTAAAGTGTACCTAAGCAGTTCAAAAATAGCATACATCTATTACACTATTGTATTAATTTTCTAACAAGAACTTATAATTTCAAATATATGTCGTTTAAGAGAAAAGTTACGATTTGAAAATAAGCTAAATTTCTTATGTATTTTAATTCGTAAAAAACATTACTAAATGATATATAATCTCAAATATATTTTGTGCCAGTTCTTTTACTAATAATTGCACAAAGACTTAATTTCTTTCAAATTATCTTAACTTTAGGAAAAAAAAGAAAAAAAAAGAAAAAAAAATTAAATGTAGAAAATATCGACTAAAATCAAAATGTGAAAACCACATGTCAAACATATTAACAAAATACACAATAAACTAGGAAACATTTATTAAGATTGTACGTTAGTACGGAAAGAAAAGCAAACGCTTACGCATATATTAAAAACCGCCAATCAAAAACAGCCACAACAAATAATGCAATTACACTTTACGTAATTAACACGACTAGACAAAAACAAGACGAAAGCAGACTTGTAGCAGCGGCTATTAATATATCCAATATATGGAAATATAGGAATACAATCAGATTTTATTCTAAAAAAATACTCTGGCATCGATTTAAAATAAATATTTCAAGAAAAGCTAAGACATAGCTAAGACTTTGTAGTTAATAAACATATAAAAGTCTAAAAATATATTAGTGTTACTTAACATTTTCCTTACTATAATTTTTTTAGTAACGCAAGTTGCACAATTTTAACTTTTGTTTTGCTGTCTTAAAATCTATCTATATATATAATTCTCTTCTGGGAGCCGTTAGAAAACAAGCTGCAAGCGCGCCTTTGCAGTCCCCTCTCTTCCTCTCTATCGCTATCCCCCACCCCTACACGATCTGGTGAGTTGTAGTTCACTCTAAATGTTTACATTTTACAATCACAGAGCCGGGTTTGGTGACGGCTATTAGGGGCAGATAATTTAGTTTGAAACGATTTTAAACTTAGAGGAGGTAACTAAGAGGAGGCTGCTTTCACGGGGGGGGGGGGGGGGGGGGGGGGGGTTAGTGTTTTAAAGTACATATTTTCAGTGGCTGCATTGGTACTGTCGAATTCACAAATTATGAATTACTGAAAAGTAGAAAAAACAACTAAATAGCGGCGTATGATATGCCGCGGGTCGGCTCGTATATTATAGCTTTATATGTTTAAACCATATATTTATATGCACTGTTTAGTTTATTTATAACAGATGTATGGTTGTATATGGACCACCAAATAAAACAAAACAAAAAAATCGATACACCACACAGTTGGTGACATTCATTAATAGAATAATGAACAGACGCTGATAGTTAACACGATTGTCTATTAATAATTATTCTACTCCCTTCAACATATTAGATGTATGCTTAAATAAACCGGGAGTGATCTCCCCTATGCTTTCTTGAATATTCTTATACGAGCCGACCCGCTGCGTATCATACGCCGCTATTTAGTTGTTGTTTTTTCTACCTTTCAGTAATTCATAATTTGTGAATTCGACAGTACCAATGCCGCCACTAAAAATATTTGCCTAAAAACACTAACCCCCCCCCCCCCCCTCCTCCCCCCCCCCCTTCCCCCCCGTGAAAGCAGCCTCCTCTTAGTTACCTTCTCTATGTTTAAAATCTTTTCAAACTCAATTATCTGCCCCTAATAGCCGTCACCAAAACCGTCTCTATGATTGTAAAATGTAAACAGCGTGAACCACAGCTCACCAGTCCATGTAAGGGGGTGGGGGTGGGGGGTGGTAGCGATAGAGAGGAAGAGAGGGGACTGTAAGGCGCGCTTGCAGCTTGTTTTCAAATGGCTCCCAGAAGAGAATTATATATATATAGATAATGTCAACTTGGGATATAGACAATATTTTTTATCCATTTTAATTACTTATACTTTAAAAATAGAATAAAATCTCGTAGAAAAAAGAATTGCACACTAAGTGAACGCCAAATAAAATGTGTATAATAGTGCGGAATATTATTAGTACTTTATAAATTCACATGCGTGTTTTGAGAAATCGGAAATAGCCTAAACTACTACATCCGGTCGACGAAAGTTATTCAAAATTTAATATAATGTAGAGCATTAAATATTTTTTACTTATATATGACACTTCATGTATCCGTCTGAAATAGTTTTCTAGTTAGAGGATCTACAAATTTGATATAATACTAATATTTGAAATTTCATCAACTTAGCTGTAACGCTACTCAAGTTATCGTGTTTACAGACACACATACACACATACACATATAAACTGATCAGCTACCTGTGTGTTTATTAATGTATTCCATAATTTTACTACGTTAGTTGCGATTTATTATTATGAAGAAGTATGCCAAGTTTTTCACAATTATCAGTATATTTTCAGCCAATGAAACAAAGGTTTGACCTAACAATCACTGTTAATCCAACGAATGGATTTTTTTTTTTCGCCTTCAATTTTCCATACACTATAAGCCCTTCCAGTGTATACATGAGATAATCTTTTGATATACATTACGTTCAATGTTGGGTTTTACAAAATACATATTGACATGATATATATTATAGTGAACATTATCATTAGTTTCATCATAAAATGGTATGGTTTATCTGATGTTTACATTATTTTCTTATATTAATACTATTAAAATGCAATATAATGTTAATCATTTAAATGATTATTTTAATTCATTTCACAGTTTAGATTATAAAATAGAAACGCATACAGAAGCAAGGTAAATATAGTCGATAATGTTGCAATAAATTATTCTGTGAAAGAAATAAACCTAAGAAAACAATGTTTAAATATTATGTCCCAATGAGCATAAAGTGTACTTGACTACTCATTGGTGCTGAAAAAAGCAAACACATTTTTAGACTTTACATATAATAGGACACATTCTATAAACATAGGTTTTGTTTATTTATAGAAGATTTATGAATGTATATGGAAGACCTTATGTAACAAGAGATTCAGTCGATTAATCACACACTTGGTGAAATTCATCACAAGCAAACTGAAAAAAAACGCAGATATTTAATACGGTTAAGTATAAATACATATTCTACTCACTTAGACATATTAAATGTGTGTATATGCAATATTGATCTTGAAATTTCACGGATAAGACAAAATTGATTAAAATAATATATACAACACTGATCTTAAAGACGTCATCTTTTTATTTCCCTTGCTTTAGGATAGATACCTCAAAGTTATTTAGTAAAGTCAATAAGTGAAAAACACTAAGTGAAAATACACCTTTAGTTTGAGGACTATCAAACAAATAAAGTTATTTTTTTGAATGGATATATGAAACATATTTTACATTTTTGTAAAATGTAATTTAAATTTAAAATATTCTGCAAAACTTAGAGCAGAGCTTTATTTATTAAAAAAAAATGTTTTTAAAAAGCTTTTCTTGTAAATAAGAGAAGCATTATCTTTTACTAAAGTATTTTTCAAATAAAATGTCATTCTTTTCAAAAGCAAAATGACGCCTGTTATTTTAAGGAACCTTCTACGTCCCTGGTATATGGGCGGTCACCGAAGTGTGTTCTACCTCATTATTTCGGTGATCGATTAATGTACACTCAAGGTTTTCATGCGGTAGTGTAGGTAAACCCGTCTCCCGATATTTATGATCCAAGCGCAGGCATTGTTTACATTTAAACAACTCACTTTAAGAAAACAAGGTCAAGAGTCCAAGAACACAGGATTGGTAACGCATGGGTGAAACTCTTATATATTTCTCCGGACTTTCTTCTATTCCCGCGGAAACGCGCGGGGACGGGTATACCTACGCTAGTATATATATATATATATATATATATATATATATATATATATATATATATATATATATATATATATATATATATATATATATATATATATATATATATATATATATATATATATATTAGTTAATATTATCAGTTTCATCATAAAATAGTACATGCATATCTCATGGTAACACCATTTTCTTATATTATTACAATTTAAATGAAATAAAATATTAACCATCTAAATAAGATACATTCAGGGTTAAACGTGATTATTGTAAATCATTGCAATATTTAGATTATACATAGAAATATATACAGATAGAAGGCAAAAATAGGCGATATAGTTGCAATAAATTATTCAGTGACATAGATAAACCTATGAAAACTTTGTTTAAAGATTGTGTCCCATTTAGTATTACGTGTACTTGACAATTTACTGCTGAAACATACTGAAACAAGCAAACACATTTTTTTGCGAATAAGACGAAATCAACTAGAAGAATATAAACACTGTTCTAAAAGATGTCACCTTTTTATTTTCGTTGTGTTAGGGGAGATAACAATTAAATATTTAAAAACAAGTCAAGAAGAAAAAGACACTAAGTAAAATCACACACATTTATTAATGATTGAGATATGAATAAATAAGATATTTGTAGAAATATACACATTTATTTCAGTTTTTTATATAATGTATTGTAAATTTAAATTATTCTTCAAACTAAACACCAACATTTTTATTTAAAAAAATGATTTTAAGAATGTTTTACTTATAATTTAAAATCGTTACAGGAAAACTATAACAGTTAGAAATATATTTTCTTTTTTTAATTAAAAAAAACAAACTTTAAAAGTATAGTTATTTTTTTTTTTAAGTTACTTTCAAAAACTAAATGCAATTGGAAATAATGATAATTAAATTTTGTTACATAAAAAATCACGTAGCAGAATTATCTTTTTGAAAAGATATAAAGTTGGTTAGGCTGATGAATAAAAATAAATAATTAGGCACACAGTCGCTATCATTTACGCGTTGGGCCTAATAATATAATATACTAACATATAAGTATGCCGGTTCTCAAACAGAGTTTCTTCCATGCATCTGTTCGGGGAGGGGGGGGGCAGAGCCCCCCCCCCCTGAAAAAAATTCTACCGCCCCCCGAACGAAATAAAATGTATATAATTTATATAGAAAATATATACTTTTAACAGTGTCCGGCCCCCGGAAGAAAGTCTACCGCCCCACCCCTCCCCTCGAAAATTTCAAGTGCCCCTCCCCCCCCCCGGAGAAAAGAGTCCGGAAGAAACAATGATCTCAAAGATTGCTAAAAGTTACGGTCTTTTCATGTGTTTGCAAATAAATACTTTTTTTTTAAAAAGAATTTCGTATTGTCTTACGCTTTTATGTTTAGGCCTTTACAACAACAAAAAAATTACATTTCTTTAATAATATAGTAAAATAATTTGAGAGAAAACAGTTTCGCGAATGAGTTAGGTAAGTGTCATTTAATAGCTCCTATACACAACCAGTTCCAACTTTGTTTCTATTCCACGAACTGTTAAACTTTGATTGTTGATAATCATGCTTTTACATATATGTTTGACAAAGTTGCTGGGAATTTAGACACAAACAACAACTTTAATACTGCAATTTTCGACACGGCAGCATACCCAATACTAAATTTCAATTAACGAAGAACACAATGCCTAACATCTTTTTTTTTTCAATAAGTTACGCCCAAATGTCTTCGTCTTCTTTTGTCTGACTGTCTGTGTCAGGTCACCACACAATAGAACATTACAGACCTTTTCTTGATCTGTCAAATGCGCATGTCAATCATACCAAACAATAGAACATTACAGACCTTTTCTTGATCTGTCAAATGCGCATGTCATTCATACCAAACAATAGAACATTACAGACCTTTTCTTGATCTGTCAAATGTGCATGTCAATCATACCAAACAACAGAACATTACAGACCTTTTCTTGATCTGTCAAATGCGCATGTCATTCATACCAAACAATAGAACATTACAGACCTTTTTCTTGATCTGTCAAATGTGCATGTCAATCATACCACACAATAGAATATTACAGACCTATTCTCTATCTGTAAAATGCGCATGTCATTCATACCAAACAATAGAACATTACAGACCTATTCTCTAGCTGTAAAATGTGCATGTAGAACATACACACTAACTGCTACATCTTTAATGATAAACTGGGCTCAGTGCTGTTCCATTGAGTCGATAGAACTCTAAAACAGAACTACTATAGAAAAGTCCATATAATTACTTTAATATAACTCAAAATGTAAAACTTTAGAAAGATTAATACTTATCGCAAAATATAGATTTTTATGTTGGAACACTGTTTGACAAAGTGTATTGTCGTGGTTCAGATGTTGTTTTATTTTTTAAAATAAAAAAAATAATGTTTTTTTTTTATATATTTAAACAAAAATAAATTTCAAATTAATGATACAAAAGTTCGATAAGTTATAAAGTTTCATTAAAGTAAATTTCATTTGGAAATAATAAATTTAATTTTAGAGACTTAAGCATTAGCTTTAAATTATTTGGCTTTATACTATATTGTATGTACGTTTTAAAAAAATACCTTTTGTGCATTTTATAACAGTTATTATGTATGCATTTTATTTATTTTATTATATTCATTCAACCGATAGTATCGACTACACATACATTATTTCAAGTGTTTGACCTGGAACATAGACGGGCCCAAAGGTTCAATGTAGCTTAATAATGAAATATGCATGAAGATATTTTAGATACACATAAACATTTTAGATATTAGAGTATATAACGAAATAAAAAAAGAAGAAAGTGCATAAGATAAACAATATTTATTTAGCTTAGTATCACATAATAAAACTATTACTGCTAAAATAAATAGCTACTAAGAAAGTGTAAAGTATTTAAATGGCTTAGATTGATTTGCAACAAACTTTTGAAAAATTACGATATTTCGATAATACAGTAATGTAATAAATTACATGTAACGTAAAAGAAACAAATAAAAACACACTATTTCCTCACAAATTTGACAATACAGGGGCACCATCCCAAAACGTAATTATATTAATTCGGATGTACTATAGATCATCATTTTCCATATTAAGTTATTTCCCATGATATATTTTTTTTGGAAATCAGGGGAAATGTTAAATCAATTGAGCAAAAAAATATAAATAACATATAAAACACTAATAGTATGATTAGAAAAATAATTTCTAATTACATTAAATGTATTATTATATGTTGTTTTGACTAATCGTATAAAATTACTGTACCGTTCAAAATTTAGTTTAAAATTGTGATATAACTCAAATAAATGAACTTTAATCAAATTATAAATATTACAAATACATATTGTAAGTTTTATATTTAAAATGTTCTACATTGTCGGTATTTCGATCATTCTTTTTGTAATTAAAATTATCAGTAAGATACAGTCTTGGTATATGGTTGTCAGAGAGGGCGATCTCGTGACGTCACTGCTAGCCGGTTGTTCAGATTATTTTATAATTTGTATAACATGAGTTTGTTATTGACTATATGGTGGTTGTTCACAGTTGGTACATAATTAACATTAGTGTTTTAAAGAAATATTTTCAGTGTCAGCGTTGGTACTGTCGAATTCACAAATTATGAATTATTGAAAATTAGAAACAACTAAATAGCGGCGTATGTTATGCCGCGGGCCGGCTCGTTTACAATATTTCCAAAATTTATTTTCTTTACCGATTTTGCAGCTGTGATAAAAATGCCCCGAGATTATCATGGAAAGTTATAATATTCGTTCATTTTCCCTGAAGCTTCAGGTTAAGCTTATCTTGATGTTCGAACACATCTGCTAGGTATGATACTCTCTCCAACCACTCTATGTCGTTTTAAGTATACCAAAAGGTCTTGTTTCCTTTGCACTCCAAGAAAAATTTGATTTCAGATTTCAATTCAAAAACACAATTTACAACATTTTGTTTGACAGCCAGCGTACTGTAGTGTAGAAGAGCAGAACCTCGTGATCTATATTAACGTTTTTGCTCAGTTCTTTGAAGGCTGAAGATTTTATATAATTTACGACTTATACTAGCAATGGACTCTTGATGTCGATTGGATAGGGCAGTGGTTAGGGAGCTAAATCTTTTCTGTTTTCTGAAAGCCCGATTTTGAGCTAAACATAGATGGCACACCATCCGTACAAACCCCCACAGCCGTTCTAACCCATTTTAATCATCCAGTTTCAAAAAAGGTATTTATTTTCTCCATGCTATCTTTACAAAAGAGCAACTCTTCTTTGCTATCATCCGCATGAATATAGACACAGACCAGCAACTGCGCACACGAACTCACGTCTGTTGATTTATCAACTTGAAAAGCAAACAATGGTGAAAGCTTAATTTCAATATAAATGTACATTTACATACATGCAGCGTTTGATGAGATTTGATTTTCTCCTATTGTTTTTTTTATGCTTGCACTAATGCTGGTTAAAACTTCAAGTCTCTGGCGTTTGCAACTAGCTTCTTACCGACGAAAGAACTCCATATTTTTTTGGTGTGTTCCGATTGACGCGTCTCAAAATGACGTTTTAGTTTTGAAGATTTCATAGATTCGTGACTGAGAACACCTTTGTACAGTGCGCTTTGTTTCTTCTCTATTACATTTCCAGTGATGTTAATGAAGCCGAATTTTAAAAATTCTTCTAAATATTTATGTTTTGTATCAAATTACTAAGGTTTAGTATACCAGTTGGCGACCCCCCAGAAAGACCATCGCGACCCCCAAGGGGGTCGCGACCCCCAGGTTGGGAACCCGTGTAATAGATCAAAGATATCGTATGAACGACAATACATGTACATATTGGACCAAGTGTTTTATTCGTATTCCTAGTGCAAAACATATCATTATACGTTTTTAAGTATATAGTCTAACTTATAGTGAGACTTAACGTTAAACATTTTAAATTTATTTATTTTAGATTTTACAAAACAAGTGGCACTTTGATTTTTGAGAAGTACTTATATTAGAATTATATTGTTTCGGTGTGATGAATGATCGGGACTTAATTTACATTTTATAAGGGAAACAACTTACCAATTATTTTGTTGATTAACATGTACCTAAACAGTTCAAATATAGTATACATCTATTACATTATTAAATTAATATTCTAATACAAACTTTTTCGATCGTACATATTATTTAAGAGATAAGTATCGATATAAAAATGTAACTAAATTGCTTTTTCATTTTAAAACGTAAGAACCATTCAAAGATGGTATATAATTTGTCATATACTTTGTGCCTGATCTTAATTAACATTCGCAACTTGTTTAATTTCCTGTCTAAATTATTTTATTTATCATTTTAGGAAAAACAATATATAAAGTATTTATTTTAATTTAGACAGTCTCAAGCCAAACATCACTCTATCAGCCCTCAAGTAAATTAACATAACAGTCTTCTGTTTCCTAGGTTTTAAAAGTGCACAATCTGAATGGTAGAAAGAGAAACACACCTCACCCCACCAACCCCCCCCCCCCCCCCCCACACACACACATACACACACTCCCTCCCCCCCCCCCCCACTCAACCGGACTGGCGGATATTTCAAGGTATAGTGCCATCTTCGCCATCCATCTTCCCTTTATTTATTTAATGTAGTCATATTGTAATTACTTTTAATGATTAATTAATTATCTAGTTAGAGAGAAAAAATTAGGAATCTACAAATAATTGCCGGACAGACACTTTGCCGATGGACATTTTTCCTAAATGTCTTAAATATTCGAATTGACATTTGCCTAATTGTGATACATGCTCGAATGAACTTATACCTGATTGGGACAAACGTGAAAATTGGCGTTTGCTCGAATTCGGACAAAAGCGTGTTGCCGCATGCAATGACGAAAGCCTGGACTGCCAAGGTGAAAAAGAGAATTACTGGAGATGGCCATCACTTGTTATCTAGTGTTGTCTACACTCAAAGTGTTCATTTAAATATCAAACTTATCAAAATGCTGTCAATGGGCCGGTGAAGTGGAGTCGACTTGTTTAAGTGTTATTGTTAGGAATATTACATTTTAACACAGTAATTTGGTTAAACGTGAAGACTTTAAAATTATTTTATATATTTTTTTTTATCTTTTTGAATTTTTACCTTAATTAGCGTTGGACTGATAGAGATGAGTTTTAAATCAATTATATATTTTTTACTTTCTCGTATATACGAAGTATAGAGAAAGTCTTGTAATCGTGCAAAAAAAAAAATCGAGATTTTTACAAATCTCGACGTTTCACACCTCACTGAAACGGAAAAACATAATTTTGCAATCTTGTCCGTATGTCTGTGTGTCTGTCTGTGTGTATGTCTGTCTGTCTGTCTGTCCGTGTGTAAACACCATAACTTGAGTACCGTTACAGCTAGGTTGATGGCATTGCATATATAAGTATTTAATCAAAATCTTAGATCCGTATCAACTTTTGAGCGATTGCTGATAACCGGAAGTGGTACTTTGAACTTTCAAAAGCCTATAACTTGAGTACTATTTCAGATAGATAAATGAAATGTCATTTGTAAGTAAAAGATCTAATTCTCTACCTTCTATTAAATTTTGAGTCATTTCCGTTTACTGGAAGTAGTACTTTGCGCTACTTCCGATTTCTCAAAAAACTAATGTAAATTTTAAAAGTAATAATAATATTGCGCACTATTATGCGCTTTTTTATTTAGGCGTTCACTTGGTGTGCAATTAATTTGTCTACGAGATTTTATTCTATTTTTAAAACTTTAAGTATTTAAAATGGATTAAAAATCATGTCTATAGCCCGAGTTCCCATCCCCTGTTATTTTATACGAGAAAAAAGGCCCGTTGAGGAAGGGTACAACGGGCGCTAGGCTGATAGTGCTGTCTCTTTTCTCTAAACTAAAACCAACCCACCCCCCCCCCACACACACCACCCCCCACCCCCACACACCACCCCCCCCCACACACACCGCCCCCCACCCTCCACCGCCCCCCCCCCCCCAAAAAAAAACATGTCTACCGTCCCATTCAACGAAATATAATTATATACTTTTTCCAGTGTCCGCCCCCTCCCAGAAAATTCTACCAACGCCCACGAAAATTTCAAGTACCCCCCACCCCTCTCCGGGGAGGAAAAAGTCTGAAAGAAACACTGAAACCAACCCCCTCCCCCCCCCCCCCCCCCCCCCGCCCCCAAAAAAAAAACATGTCTACCGTCCCATTGCAAGAAAACCACTTTTTAGATTAGACACATTAATTAGGCGGTAATTTTATTATAGAGTATCGATGAGGAAATTTCTTTTGAGTTGGGGGGGGGGGGGGGGCTCAGACGTTCTTACGCGGGGGTGGGGCTTCGCCCCTACCCGAAGAATTGTATGAAAGAAACTCTTCACGCAAACCACTTAGATTAGACCAAATTGCCTTTGTATTGAATCTATAATAATAGTTTCGCTGTCTGTCGATAATCAATGACGTCATATTAATT
The DNA here is from genome assembly GCF_028476545.2 of Physella acuta. Classification (NCBI taxonomy): domain Eukaryota; kingdom Metazoa; phylum Mollusca; class Gastropoda; family Physidae; genus Physella; species Physella acuta. The sequence goes on from NW_026731661.1 coordinate 2,226,318, forward strand.
TGTGCACTATCCGGCTTGAGATTATTTTCTACTCTGTGCGCTAAATGTGTCGACGTCATACTTCGTTTTTCGAATTACTATGCATGTTTTTATTTTCCTTGTGTTTTCTCTAGAGCGTTCTTGTCAGACAGATAGATAGATAGATAGATAGACAGACAGCGAAACTATTATTTTATATAAGAATATTCGAGAAAGTTTAGGGGAGATCACTCCCGGTTTATTTTTAAAGAGGACTTTGGTAGATGTATGTTTATATATAAGCAGGGTAAATGACAATTTAACAGACCACTGTACATTACTTTTCGTGTTTGGTTTATGTTTCATTATAGTGTATTCCGAAAAAATGAAAAGCTTTTGAATTGACAGACTGGCGACTTTAACCACCGACCCCAATCCCCACAAAATTTAAAAACTTCTTCATAACCGTATGTCACTGTTTCTTTTAAGAACACTGATTATGCCAGCTTACTACTTTATAACTCGAAACCCCTACCACTTAACGGTTCTATGTATTATATGTATATTTAAGAATGAATAAGATGTAGGTAGCGGAGGTTTGTAAATCTACTACGGTCCTCGTATGTCACGTGATGAAATGCAAGTAATTAGACAGTGGTCACCTTCGGGACAAAGCTCAGGCGAGCTGAAAAGATTTACATGATCTGAGACTTAAAAAAACAAACAATTATTTTTTTTTCTCTTTTATTTGATAAACATTTTTTAAAGGTTTGTAATAGCTATCAATTAAATATCAGTTTAAATATCTACTATTTAATTCACATATTCACATTACGAATATCTACATTTAACTTTTTTCAAAAAGTTCGTATGATTTTACCAACATTCATATATGTAAGCAAAGTGGGGGCTTAAAGAAAAGTTATTGCGGTCACTCTAGCGTCGTATTTTAAGTTATGATAGATAGGCTTACATTTTATTATGGATTTAATCTCATTTTACGTGTTGTCAGTAGGGAATGATTATATTGCTATGTAAATATGTATATCTTAAATAACAAGAAACATATAAACAATCGAGTACTTAAAAATATTTTATCCATGAAACACCATTTTCCAAAAGATTGATACGTATTAATCAGCAATAGTTCACGTCAAAGTAACAAGCTTTTAAAGACTTTGGAAATGTAACAAACTAACCGTACATAATAGAATGGTTAGATAATAATTACAATTACCGCACAGAAGAGAGAAGATACGAACTGATGTAAAGGCACCATGTTACTAAATGGTTATTTTTAAAAAATTAGATTGTGTAAGAATGTGTTATTAAAATCACATCAGTCACGTCATTGCCGTTGACATCGTCATTATCATTATTGTTATCATCATCGTCGCCCTTGTCGTTGACGTCATCAAACAACTTGGAGTATTACTGTGCTGCATGTGTACCCGGATTGGCTACGCCCAGCTGCACACAATGCAGTGTGCTTCACTCGCGTTACACCCACACGTGTGTTGTGTTGTTTTTCTCTCAGGATCTGACCCTACCCGCTCTTAACCCCGGTGGGTGTCGACCACTAACATCCCGACTAGGCGGTGTTACTGTTATATCATATATCGTGATCACTTCCTCACCTAATACAACACACCATAAAAATATTAAAATACAAACACATCATTTCTTGTCTCCAGTGATAAACCTAACACAAATAAAAAGGTAAAAGAAACCCTCTGCCACTAATATTATCCTCACTTCCATTTATTACAAAAAAAAATAAAATATGTTGATATTTACAAGATAAAACGTGTTAGCGATTTTGTGTAAGGGAGGCAACTTACATACAATACTTTTATGTAAACATATATAGTAAATAAATAAATTTAAAAAGACTAAATTGTTTAATACTAACTAGTTGAACAAATTGTAAACGTGTGATGTTCACTTTTATAAAACATAACTAGTTAGTAAAATAACGATATAAAATGTAAAGTATTCAATGCCTATTCAATGATCTGTAACTGGCGATCATAACTCTAAATGGCAATTATCTGCCTCTTCTTAAGGTCGTTGGTCAGCTCTTAGACGTGAAAATTGTTCCGAGGGATACTTGGAGTTGGGGAGTGTGGGGGGGGGGGGGGGCATTCGAAAAAAAGAAAATATACACGATGTACTTTTATAATGGCACTACACGGGATAAAAATATAAAGTAAAGCGGATTTTTTTTCTTTTAAAGTTAAAAAGCAAATACTACGAGATTACTCAACGTAGACATATTTTTAATAACTTAATAGTTTTATAAATTTAACAGCCTCGAATATACAGATAACACATATAATAATGTCATAAGACAAACTTCTTAGAACGATGTAAAACAATTACGTCATTTGATTGTGTTTTTTCGTTGTTTGATGGATATCCGTTTGAATATAATCAATTTAAACACAGATAATTTAAAAGACACAATGTATTAAACTATATTGCAAGTAAAAAAATATTCAATCTAACATATTTTTTTATATTTCAAATGCAACCAATTGAAATTTCAGCAAGCAATAAAAACAGTAGCACGATGTTCTTCTATCTACTTAGCAACATCTGCAGCTCAAGGTGACAGTGCTATTCATCGGTTTATAGAACTAGAGGGAAGCTAAATGTGAACCTCATTTACTCATTAATTCGAACTAATACAAACAGTATAAAAAACACATTTCTATCATGCCTGTGTGGATGTTATTAAACTGAATGTGAACCAACGCTAATCCATCTGCTCTTTATAGCTGTGATCTAGCTAGCTGAAACAAGCAAACTTATGTTTAGACCTTACATTGGATTGAACACATATTATAAACACATATTTAATGTATATTTGAATATCTACTGTTCCGTTTATATCTAGTATACGTATGTATATATTTGGATGACCATGGCAATATGTAACAAAATAAAATATATTAATGATTTAATAGATACACCACACTTGGTGAAATTCATTTAAAGCAAACTGAACAGACGCGAATGTTTAACACGTTTAAGTATAAAAAAAAGTTAATAAAAAGTTAAAAAAAAAATTATTTAATGATAATAGTGATCAAAAAATGCAAAAAAATGAACACATATGTAAATCAACCCAAAAAAGCATTTTAAATCAAACATTAAATAAACGAAGAACGGCAGACTACAAAACAAACGATAGAACATTACGTCTAAACTACTCAATAATAAATGAATATGAAATAAAACAAAGCAAAAATAAATAATACTGTTGCAATTATTTGACGTAATTATTCAATATACACTCTACACTCTTATTAAATAAAATGAAATGGTTCAGATTCATATCTCTGTGCTGCTCTCACAAATTATGAGAATTAGAATTATATTGTGAAGGGGACTTAACTGAATTTACATTTCAAAAGGGAAACAACTTACCAATTCTTGTGTTGATTTATGTTTACCTAAACAGTACAAACATGGTATAAATCAATTACATTATTTTATTAATTTTCTAAATAAAAATTTAACTTTCTTATATATCATTTAAGAGATAGGTTTTCATATAAAAATATAGCTTAATTGCCTTTGTATTTTAAAGCTGAAGAACCATTTAAAGATGTTATATAATTTGTTATATAAATTGTACGTGATCTTCGATTTATTATACCTACCTGTTACGGTTGTCGCAAAATATATTTCATTTATAATTATGTTTAAAACGAAAGCTGAGTTAGAAATCTTAAGTTAGAAAATTAAAATCAGCACGAAAGTCAAGAAAAGTTACAATTTCTTATAGTATACATGTTTCAATTATCCCTTGGGTTAGGGTCAAGAAATCATCATTATCACCATAAACACCATCTGCACCTACTTGGACAAATCCAACATTATCCTGCCGTGCCCACACTCACAAAACTATAGTGCCAAATCTTCATCTGGGCAGTCAACCCTCAGTCTCCAATTCAGCTATTTAAGCTACCGAACAAAGACTAGATATATCAAGTCATCCTCTAGCCACACCAGACCTCCATACTTTTCTCAATGTTGGATAAATACATCTGTCAGATTGTATGCAGCTTATAAGTTATATTCCAAGATAACATAACAAATATTGAAACAAAACATAGATTTCTTTTTTTTTTGTCAAATAAAATTTAAATGGAGTTGATTATTAATTATTAGGTACTTATTAATAAAGAAAATTGCACATTTTTGCGCGAGCCCCCCCCCCCCGTATGGATAGCGTCCTAGGCGACCACCTAGTTCGCCTTATAGTTAGCGCCGGCCCTGCATACAGGGACCCCATCCCAAAACGTAAGCATAACTAATTGGACATGTCATAGATCACTGTAAAGAAAATAAAAAATAGAAAAAAAATAGTAGTAAAAAAACCGTTAAAAATATGCAGTAACTGATGCACTTTATCCATATAAAAAAACAAAATGACTGTAAACACTATAATAGACATACTATTCAAATTACATAGTGGGTGGGGCAGTTGATTGAACCGCCACCGTTTTAGCACAGAGTTTATTTAATGAATGATATTGAGAAAGATTACTACGAGTTGATGTGTGCTTTGATTGTCCTTCTAGAGTACCAGTCGACAACATTGGATTATACAACTGAAGAGGAACAGATAGTAGATGTAATGCTGGAGGTTAGTCATGAGATCAGGGAAGTCTAAAAGAAATGACAAGATATTGTTATTTTGTTTTCTAGTGTTAAAAAAGTTAGGAGATGTCACAATATATGTTGCTTTTCCTTCAGGAGCTGCCTATACATCAATCAATTAAAATGTACGACTAAAAAGTTCGTTATTGTCTGTGAGATAATGTGTAAATTTAAATTCATCCAAAACTATTTTAAATCAAACTTAAAATTAGAGAAGAATGGCGGATAATAAAACCAACAATACAACATTAATTCTATACTACTCGATATTAAACGAATAGGAAAATAAAACAAAACAAACATGAATAATACCGTTGCAATTGTTTCCGTAATTATTCTCTACACTCAACACATTTATTAAATAACATAAAATTGACTACACTCAAATCTCTGTGCTACGCTCACCAATTGAGAGAAAGACTTATATTAGAATTATATTTTTTTGATGTGATAAATGAAGGGGACTTAACTTAATTTACATCTTATAAGGGAAACAACTAAACTTTCTTTTGCTGATCAACGTGTACCTAAACAGTACAAAAACAGTAAACATCTATTACGTTATTATATTATTATTTTTTTTTTAATAACAACTTATACGTTCGTTAATATTATTAGAGATAAGTTTCAGTTTGAAAATGAAAATAAATTGTTTTTGTATTTAAAATCGTAAGAACCATTCAAAGATAGTACATACTTTCTTACATAGGTTGAGCGTAGACTATTAATTATACCAACGCTTATTATACATGCGGAGCATATTATTTTTTATAACCAATCTTCCTTTCTCTACAACTCTTCCAAGACAGGGGTCGGCAACCTTTTGAAGCGGAAGAGCCAAAAGTTACAATTTTCAAAATCTCCCTGGTTTTAAAAAGCCAGTAACATTTTTTTTTTATTTCAAATATTTTATTATTTTATTAAGATTATTAGTATTTGTGCAAGGAGCTGGAGAGCCGCATCTTGATATCAAAAGAGCCGCATGCGGCTCGCGAGTCGCAGGTTGCCGACCCCTGTTCCAAGATGAGTAAAATCAACAGAGACTCGTTTCGTGAGTCAACTGATGCTGTACTCAAGTATTCCAATGAAACCAAGAAACGCAAGTTCACGGAATCAATTGAGCTACAAATTGCCTTGAAGAACTATGATCCCCAGAAGGACAAACGTTTTGCTGGAACAATCAAATTGCGTAACATCCCCAAGCCCAAGATGAAGGTCTGTGTTCTTGGTGATCAAGTCCTTTGTGATCAGGCTAAGGCAAACGACTTGCCCCATATGGATATTGAAGCTCTAAAGAAACTCAACAAAGACAAAAAAGTTTGTGAAAAAATTAGCCAAGAAGTATGACGCCTTCCTTGCTTCCGAGTCTCTGATCCGTCAAATTCCCAGAGTTCTAGGGCCGGGTTTGAACAAGGCTGGCAAGTTCCCCGCACCAATAGGGCTGGTAAGTAGGTCACCAACCAGTTCTACGGCTCAATAAAACTTGCATTGGGCCATAAAACTGGCTGGTGAAGTAGTGACCAGCCCTATTACACACAATGACAGTCTTAATGCAAACATTGAGGAGACCAAAGCCACCATCAAATTTCAGATGAAAAAGGTACTTTGTTTGGCTGTTTGCATTGGACATGTCAATATGAATTGAGAGGAGCTGTACGAAAATGTTACTTTGGCTATCAACTTCCTGGTGTCCCTCTTGAAGAAAAATTGGCAGAATGTGAGAGCATTGTATATCAAGAGCACTATGGGTCCAGCTGAAAAGATATACTAATTCTGAGAGCACGATTGTGCAATAAAATCATATAAATTAAAAAAAAATAACCAATCTACCTTATGTAACATTGTGCTAATGCAGGGGTCCCCAACCTTTTGAGACGGAAGAGCCAAAGTTACAATTTTCAAAATTGTCCAGTTTTTTAATTTAAAAATGTTATTATTTGATTAAGATTAGGTAATTAAATTTGATTATTTAAAATGAACAGCTTGAAATATGAAATAATATTTATTCATACAATAGCATACACTAGTTCCGCCAGAATAATGTAATTAGTAATAATAAAAAAATATATAGTACTCTCCCAATCCAATTTAGAAGCTGTTAACTTTTTATTATCTTTGTTTACGGAAATCACCGGCTCAGGAGGTGTCTCCCATTAGCCAGGCAGGCCTCAACACGGCAAACTCCGACTAACTGGCTTATATATCGGTTTGATATGTAACTAAATTGCTTTGTAATTAAAATCGTAAGAACCATTTAAAGCAGATGTTAAATAATTTGCCATATACGTGTTGATTCTAAATGGAGTTTATATAGATAATATTTACTTTTAACAGTTTCCGGCCCTACCCTCCCCCGGAAATTTTTGTCCACCACCCCCAAATAATGACACCCACTGTTTGGAGGTGAGAAGTTGACCGAATTAAAGATAGACTTATGATGGAATGATTTGAATAGCAATGTACTGAACCCTGGAATCTGAATTTACATGGGAGATAACTTTTGTTGTAATTATTTTATCGAACAGTATATTACTAAATACTATACAATATATTCATACTGCATTCTAATTTTTATAAATATAAATTGTCTAAAAATCTATTTGGAGCAATAAAATGGTTTTGTTTTTTGTAAAGATTACGACATTTTTAAATTGTTCATTTAGTTAAACATAAAGACTTAAAAGTTATTTCATCCCTATTTATTATAATACTGTTTTTTATAAAATTCTAGCGCTACACCATAAAAACAAAATCACTCTTAGATTTTTGTTCTCTACATATCCATAATTTTTTCTTCTATTAGTAAGAAAAAAAAAAAAAAAAATTATGGATATGTATTTTTTTTTTTTTTTTTTTTTTCAAAAAAAAAAAATACATATCCATAATTTTTTCTTCTATTAGTAAATGTTACTTTACTCTGACAACAACTACCATTAACAACAGAGTAACAGTGCCACTGACTAGATGAGCGAGCTAAACAATTTCTATAAAATGCCACCTAAAAAAAGATGAGCCCATTTAGCCAGAGCAAAAGCCGCCAAGCTTACAAAGAAATTCCAAAAACACCGTGATGGACCAGAATTTCCATCGACTGAAAATCCAGGAACTAACTGTCAGAACGAAAAAAAAAACAAAAGAAAAAAAAAAAAAAAAACAAACAACCGAGGACTATCAAATAATGATAGTGACAAAAAATTGTGACATAAAAGGAACATTTAAATCCACCCAAACACGTTTTAAATAAACCAACATTGAATAACATTACGTCTAAACTATTCCATATTAACCGAATAGGAAAATAAAACAGACCAAACATAAATAGTACTGGAGCGATTGTAGCCTATACCGTAATTATTCTATGGATGCTCATGAAATAAAATAATAATTCATGAGACTCATGTCTCTGTGCTAAGCTAACCGATTAAGAGAAAGACGTTTTTTTTTTTTTAGAATTGTATTATTTGCATGTGATAAATGAACGGGACTTAATTTAATTTGCATTTTATAAGGGAAACAACTTCCCCATTATCGTGTTGATTAACGTGTACCTAAGTAGTACAAACATAATATAAATCTATTAAATTATGATATTCATTTTCAAATAGCAACTTATAAATTCGAATATATCATTAAAGATATGTTTCTATATAAAAATGTAACTAAAGTGCTTGTGTATTTAAATGTGTGAGAACCATAAAAAGATGTTATATACTTTTTCATATAAGTTGTGCCTTGTCTTATATAAATGGTATGTTTAAACGCAAAACACTACAATGTTTAAAATTAATTTTTTGGAAAACCTCTATTCCTTATGAAGCCGAAGTTAAATCTTTACAGCCAAATCCTTTTTTCATCCTTCTCATTACTGACATTTAAACATCTCAAAACGGTTCTGTGTCGAACAGGATACATCTGTCACAATTTCTTGAATAATCTCTCACTAATATCAGTTTCATCATTTGGATTTAGTAGATGCCAGTTTTCCAACCAGAAGAGCAGTTCAACCCACATTAATTCTGAGCCAAAGTTGAGTCATAATCCTGCCCTATCAAAGATCCATGCAGGAAAGTAATGGCTGTATTACAGATTATTCTGTTTAAAAAAAAAATAAGTAGGTTCAACCTCTAAAGCAAGCTCTACAGCTTTTACCCTCTGAGGGTGTAGCCCAAAAAGCTGTAGCAGTGGATTATGACAAGGAGTACAGATGCCCGTCTAGACTGTTTGGACATTTAACCCAGCTAGTGATCCTTGACAAAATCTCTGCTGTCAAAACTTTCTATGATTGTCCGGTGGCAAATAACATTATAGATGCTGTTGAAGTTCAAACTATTAAAAAACTGAAATGATAGAAAAACAGGCAGAAGCTCTCCAGCTAAAGAATAAAAAATATCACTAGGATTGGCCATAAAAAGATGAAGAAGCGCAAATTAAAAAACAAGTTAATTAAAAAGTCTAGTGACAATTTTAGCGCAATTTCCTTATATCGAACCTCAGCTTATTAATAGGGTACAAAAATAACGTTTGATTTAATAAGTAAATTAAATTGAGATAAATCATATATTGAGCAAATAAATAATGCAACACAAGTAGTTTTAATAATTCAAAACAAAATAGAAACTAGCCTCCCGTATCAGTCGAAAAAAAAAGGGGAGAGTAGCCTCCCCAGTCGAAAAAAAATGGGAATAATTTAAAAAATCCTTTCGGAGCTCCGCTCATTAAAATCCTTTCGATCCTCAGCTTTTGCGCTAAAAACCTACAAGACGCTCAGTTTAAAAATTCTTAATTATTTTTTTGTGACCGAACGAAAGGATACTTTTGAAAACTTTCTTTGGCAATATTGGTTTAAATTATGGCAGGAATCGATTGGTAAATGTTTCAAGTCGCTAAGTGGTCTGGTTGCCGAGAAAAAACTGCATTTTTTTCGAGGTTTTTTGGCTTTTCCGGGAAATCCATGAAAGAAACCCGGAATTTTTATGGCCTATGTTCATCCTCGTAACTTGCTTAATTGCTTTTGAAACTAGTCATCGATATTGCTTCGTTGAGGAGGAGATACGACTTAAAGCTGCGGACACACATCCATCCATCCATCCATCCATTCATTCATACATCCAGAAATGACGGGTTAATAAACGCAATTCTCCAGAATGGAAATTGCGCTAAAAAGGCATAGGATGTAGTTCGTGTGGTCAAGACAGAGACGAGCCAAGAACGCTAAAAAGATGAAGACATACCGCAAGGAGCTTGAAGAAATCATGAAGACATACCGCAAGGAACGTGAAGAAATCAAGACGTCTACTGAAACTTTTGATGTCATGGCTTTCAGACAAGAACAGTTGACAAAAGCTAGAAAAGTCGGATACTCTATCAATGTGTTTAAATCTAAACAACAAAAGTAGTTTATTTTAGATATTAAAAAGTCAGAAGTAACGCAAAATCGTTCACTAAAAAGACTGTGGCATCACTTAATTAAAACGAATAGCCTTTTTATTTTGAATAATATAAACTATTTGTGTAAATCATTTACATATGATATTGTTCTTATGCGAGTAGATGTATGATTTAATTTCCCCTCAAGAGTACCAGTTTACAGAATTGGGTAATACTACTAAAGAAAATTAGAAAGTGGATGTAATACTGGGGGTTAGTTATGAGATCAAGGATTTCTAAAATAATGACACGATCTTGCTATTCTGTTTTTTAGTGTTCGAAAAGTTACTAGAGGTAGCTTTAGCTTCAGGAGCTGACTATACATCAATAAGTTAGAAAAGTTATCAGATTTATATCATAAATGTAAAAAAGAAATTAATAAAAATAAAAGCGCTATATATTGGGGCTCTCGATCAGAATCAAATCATACTAATATAACATATAATATATATAAGTGTAAAAACAGTTACATGTTATTTACTTTAATTTAAATGACAACACCCGCAGCTCAAGGTGACAGTGCTATCCACCGCTATATAGAACTGAGGTGAAACTAAAATACATTTTGCCAAATGTCAACCAGTCATCATTTTTTTTTAAATTTTGATCGTAAAACAAACACAAAACGATATTATAAACTGATAACTAACATGGCTGTGTAATTGCTATTAAACGTATTGCCATTATCTCTTTAAAGCTGCTGATTTTGATTTGACTTACTTTGGCTTAGTCCTCTTTGCTTTTTACTTTCTCGTATATACGTAGTATAGAGAAAGTATTGTAATCGTGCAAAAAAAAAAAAATCGAGATTTTTACAAATCTCGACGTTTTACACCTCACTGATACGGAAAAACATAATTTTGCAATCTTGTCCGTATGTCTGTGTGTGTGTGTGTCTGTGTGTCTGTCCGTGTGTAAACACGATAACTTGAGTACCGTTACAGCTAGGTTGATGAAATTTCATATATAAGTATTGTATCAAAATCGTAGATCCGTATCAACTTTTGAGCGATTTCCAATAACCGGAAGTGGTACTTTTCCTACTTTGAATTTTTTAAAAGCCTATAACTTGAGTACTATTTCAGATAGATAAATGAAATTTCACATGTAAGTAAAAGATCTAATTCTCTACCTTCTGTTAAATTTTGAGTAATATCCGTTGACTGGAAGTAGTAATTTACGCTACTTCCGATTTCTCAAAAAACTAATGTAAATTTATAAAGTACTAATAATATTGCGCACTATTATGCGCTTTTTTATTTGCGTTCACTTGGTGTGCAATTAATTTGTCTACGAGATTTTATTCTATTTTTAAAACTTTAAGTATTTAAAATGGATTAAAAATCATGTCTATAGCCCGAGTTTCCATCCCCTGTTATTTTATATAAGAATATTCGAGAAAGTTTAGGGGAGATCACTCCCGGTTTATTATCAATACGTGCAAGTGTACAACTAACCAGTGCTTTATTTAGCTGTAAAAATATATCAGCAACAATCAGAAAATATTACATCTTACCCACACCATTGCTGTTTTTGTAAAATCATGAAACGTGGAGGAAACAAAAAAAAATCAACAAAAAAGTATTAAATGATAATAGTTATCTAAAATGCAAAAAAAAATGAACAAATGTAAATCCACCCAAACATATTTTAAATAAAAATTTAAATAAACGAAGAACGGCGGACAACAAAACAACCAATAGAACATTATGTCTAAACTACTACATAGTAAATGAATGGGAAAATAAAATAAAAAAACACATTAATAATACTGTTGCCATTATTTGACATAATTATTCCACTCTACACTCTTTTTTAAATAAAATGCAATTGTTCAGACTCTTATCTCTGTGCTACTCTCACAAATTAAGAGAAAAACTTTTATTAGAATTATATTGTTTCGATGTGATAAATGAACGGGACTTAACTTAGTTTACATGTTCTAAGGGAAACAACTTACCAATTATTTTGGTAATCTCATTGTAATAACATAACTATTCCGATTGTTTAAATATTGTATAATTTCAATTCTCTGTAATCCCAAATTTATTTCAGCGCTACTTAAGAACCCAAATTCCACCTTCTCCCCCCTTCCCCCCCGTCCCCCCCCCCCTCCCCGTCCCCTCAGCCCATTACGCCAAGGAAAAAAATCCCTTGAATCAACATTTAATTACACACATTTGCATTTTCAGTTTCATGTTGGTTTTTTATATTTTTTTTTTATTTTTTTTTTTATATTTAGACGTTTTGTATTAGATCTATTGTATAAGTAAACCATCTTAAATGAATGAAAGTAGGCTACAAGTAAGAAAGAATTATTAATATTGTAAATCTGTATCAGAACTCACAAGCCGGTGATGAAAATTGTAATACTAAAGCAAACATAAATCATTTTCTGAATTTTCAACAACACGATTAACTATATATAGGTCTAATTTGGGGAGGGGCGCAAAGTCGATAGTTCACCCTTGGCACCAAAATATATCGCTACAACTTTTTGTTACCTTCCTATAGTTTATTTAATATAATCAAAGTTATTAATTATTAGGTACGTATTAATAAATAAAATTATACATTTGTGTGACCCCCCCCCAGTATGGATAACGCCCTAGGCGACCGCCTAGTTCGCCTTATAGGTAGCGCCTGCCCTGCATACAGGGTCCCCATCCCAAAACGTAATTAGAACTATTTGGAAAAGCCATAGATAGATCATTACAAAGAAAAAAAATATAGTAGACGAAGTCTATCTAGCTAAAGTTACCTCCCATGATATATTTTTGACACAAGGGGGGAAATTTTTAAACGATAGTAAATTTATTGAGAAAACAAATATAAAATATTTTTTAAAAATTCAAATTGCATGATTAGAAATAAACTTTTAAATAATATTTAAAAATTATCATTTATTGATGATATAATCGTATAAGATTATTTACCTTTAGAAATATTTTTTAAAACTAAAACAAATAAACAATAGTCAAATTACAAAGAATCAGTTTTCATATAGTGTGATTTTTTTTTTTAAATGTTGTGTGGAGCATATAAATTTAAATCACTGTTCTTATTTTGTAATTAATACTAAAATTAATGGCATGTAATTTACATTTAAAGATAGTTTGATCATAACGCAGTTTATGTGCGCTCAGTTCTTAAAAGTTATTACATGCAAAAACAATTGGCAATAATAATAGTTTTTCTTCTTTTCTTCTTCTTCGTTCTTAATTTTTTTTAGTGTTGAAGGGGATCGAGATTTATCTGCCAGTGGGATTGAACTCGAGACTTTGTTCGAATTTATCAACCATGAGCTTTTTTGCCGACTCGACCACGCCTCCAACACAATTAAGCGTTACGTGTCAACTGGTTATGCGCCATTGAGGCCATTGACTCCGATTTCAGCCTGCTTTTCTTTTTGGATTTGCTTCCATAGCCTTTGTCCAACCAAGAACAAACTACAAGGCAGCAGTTGTTTAATTTTGGAGTTGTCTCTCCTAGAAAAGTGGCTGTCCCCAGCTAACGAGCCTCATCTGCCCGAGGGTTCGAACTCGAGACTTTTCGGTTTAGCAACCATGAGCTTTACCGACTCGACCACGCCGAACCCTATAATAGTTTTAATTTAGCGACTAAAGCGTTTACATTAACTATATAGCTGGAAATAACGTATGTTTCTTTTTTTTTTTAAATATCGTTTGTGCACATAGAGTTCACAATTGATAGTGGTTGAACCGTTTTGACTCATTGTTACATAGATCTCACACAAGCTAGGTAGCGTCAATATCTGGTCCAAAGGTTTACTCGTAAACTTGACCGGCTCTTTAACGAGGTCATGTCATTCGTGAACAGCGAGTACACGGTCTTCTCCAGGTTGATTTTCAACAGCCAGTTACGTCAGTACTCGGCAATACAGGCCAGGTTAGATTGTAACTTCACTCTCTGCTGAGCGATAGTTTTGTTTGTCCCCTGGACCCACGTCATGAGACCATCCACTAATTACACCTTCCCAACATCCATCTCCGTATCGAGATCGTTGATACAGCATAGAAAGAGCGTGCAACACAGAGCTGATCCCTGTGGCAGACCATACTCGATCGTTATCAGATCAGATAGGTCAGTTCCTACCCTGGTCCTGATAATACAAGCGTCCAGAAAGTCTGTTGGTCACAGGTACATGTTTGTCATGGCGGTGATAGATAGAACTAGACTAGCCTAGTAGAGGTTACTAAGGACGGTGTGAACTTGACGGTAGACGATTTGGTACAAGAGTTTTGTCCGCGTGTTTAATAGTGGTGGGGGTGGGGGGGAGAGAATAGTCATTGTAGAAGAAGGACGTGTATTGATAGTGTTTAGTATTAGCATTTGTAAATGAAGTTAACATTCTATTTCATACTCGAAGTTACTGATATCGTTGGTTATTGGCGTCATAAATTAAGAGTGTTCCCGTCCTGCTTACATTGTAACGGACACCAATCTATCAGCCAGATAGATGGCGAACGCTCCCGGATTTGTTAAACTGATTACACACAGATGGCGATAAGCCTAAATAAAAGAAAATTGACTCACTAGTTCACTAGGACTCGTAATTGATGTCTAGGGGAAACACTAGAGAAACTAATGATGCCAACAAAACCTTTAATCTGCATATAACTTGTAATGAGTGTACAAAGTCGTGGCAGAACACTAGATTTATACAAGAATAAAATGGATATACAGAATGATCAAAACCCAACTTACAATTCGTGGGAATAAATAGTATGATACACTATCACAGCTTTAAACACTTCAGAAAAATCACCACTGTATACATAACACTGCTAGAAGCATAAAGAATTTCTTAACCACAAGAAATATATGAATATGCTACTTAACAACTTAGTATTAGTACTAAACGGCAACACACAGGGCTTAGGTCTCTCAACGACGTGTAGTCAAGTAACTGCCGCGAGACACCTGTGGGCGATCTATTTATAGACTTAGGTAACATGGAAGGTCACCTTCAAATCATAAGACCATTGGTTGGGGTGGTCATCTGGTCTGAAACAATCAATCATCTCTCGATGGAAAATTTCTGAGTCTAAGACTCTCTTAGTAAGACAGTGGAAAAAAACCGGTAATTGCACCACAGACCATATATGGTATTATAACAAATGTCAAACTAAAAATAAAACATTACTAGACCTAAGTAGGTCATAACATGGGTATAGTTGCAGTATTAATAATAAAAGTATTCAGAATATAGATTATATAACACGCATACACTCCCCCCTCATCACAATGTTCTTACACGAGTTTTAATATTTATTTCGATCTCCATAGCTTATAGTAGGCCTGTTTCAGATCGAAGGACAGCACATAGGTGGTGACCTTTGTGTAGAAACAGCTAGTGATTTCTTTAATCACTAGTCTATCAGTCTGTTATTTGACAAAACCAAAACAAGCGTGCATTGACCAGCCTTTCCAAGAGCTTGCTGATGTTAGAGCCGAGGGAGAACGGTCTGTAGCTCTCAGGTGAGCCCAGATCCCTTGCTGTCTTGGACAGGGCGACCACCTCCACAATTTTACACCTGCTGGCAAGTTCGACACACGTCTATGATTGGTTCATTACAAGTATAAAACTAAGGTAACGACCACTAAGATATTACAAAAATGAAGCGAAACTCCCATCCGATTGCAAACATTATCGTTTAAACATGTTCTCTCCTACAACGTAAAAAATATCAATAGTCCCCATCGTTGGAGATGTGAAATTGACCGAATCAATGATACGTATGATTATATGTTTTGATGTGCAATATGCAGAGCCTTGAAATCTGAATTATCTTTTTCATTGTCATGGGAAATAACTTTTTAATAAAATAATTTTTCCAGAAAATATATTTAAAAAAACTAAAACAAATAGATGTGTTCTAAATTTAATTTTACTACTATAAACCTAAACAAATAATGTTTGTTAGTAAAAAATAATTTTTAAAAGAATTGATTTAGACATTTTACCTGGATAATTTAGCTAAACCGAAACACTGTTAATTTATGACATATCTATTTATGTGTAGAATGATTTCAAACTTTTAAGAAACTACTAGATGCCGCTCTAGATTCCACGGTAGTAACAAGTTTTTTCACATAAAGACTTTATAAATTAAAATATATCTATTAATTTATACATTGATTTTTAACTTTAATAAGCGGTAAGATATACATTTTAATGTTGACGCTAAAACTTTTTTTTCTCAACATATACTACACCCAAATATCTAGATCTCTATATTCTCATTATTATTAATAGTCTCCCACATATTGATATCAGACAAATAGGTTAGCCCCCTTATTTCTTGACTGGTGTTTGAATAGCAATAGCAGAAATGATTATAATGTTTGGATTGTTTTGGAAAATCATATTCTAATGGCTTTGTTCTTGGTATACATTGATGTTGATGCACAGTCATCAACATTCCCTGTAATGCAAGTAATAATTTTAAAAAAAGCCAATGGACAGCCTAACTTACGTGGTCATATTATCAGACCACTGATCAGTCAGCACAATATTCTACAACTCAACTACGGCCAAGCAGATACTTGATATTTCTCGGCTGTTGTTCACGTAAAAGAACTAAACAACACCACCAAACATCACGGACTTTATACATTAGAATTCACCATCTACAGGGAAGACAATGTCAGCGGCACCATCAGATGTCCTACCCCCACCCCACCCACTCAACAGCGACACAATCATAAAGGCCCTGAGAAATCTTAGCAGACTAGAACCCACTGTCAACTCAATGGCCTACACCAACAACCGCAGCTTCACAATTTTTCGGACAATTCATCAACTTTTACACACTCCATACAAATCACTTATAAAGAACACCAATAAACATTTTATTTGCTCTTCCTGTAAGACGACACATATGTGGACATTATGGGTCAAACAAACTTTAGACTACTCACTGTCACTTAACTAATCAAGAAATACTACAACAAGATACATCGGCGACAGCTAATACAAGCATTTTAAAATGAAATTAATCCATTAATATAATATTTAAAAAAAAAGGAAAAAAAAAATGATAAGAGAAAAAATGCAATAAATAAACACATTTAAATCCACCCAAAAACATTTTAAATCAAACATTAAATAAACTAAGAACGGCGGACAACAAAACAAACGATAGAACATTACGTCTATACTACACCATATTAAATGAATAGGAAAATAAAACAAAGCAAACATGAATAATACTGTTGCAATTATTTGACGTAATTATTCCATATACACTCTACACTCTTATTAAATAAAATGAAATTGTTCAGACTCATATCTCTGTGCTGCTCTCACAAATTAAAAGAAAGACATATTAGAATTAATATTGTTTCGGTGTGATAAATGATCGGGACTTAATTTACATTTTATAAGGGAAACAACTTACCAATTATTTTGTTGATTAACGTTTACCTTAACATTTCAAACATAGTATACACCTATTACATAATTATATTAATTTTCTAATACAAACTTTCACTATCGTATACATTATTTAAGAAATTAGTTTCAATATAAAAAAGTAATTGAATTGCTTCAGTATTTAAAAACGTAAGGACCATTTAAAGATGGTATAAAAATTGTTATATACTGTGTGCCTGATCTTTAACTAATGTTCGCTATCGCTTTATGTTCCCGATAAAATAATTATATTTATAATTTATGAAACAATACATAATTTATTAATTTTTATTTAGACTTTAGACAGTCTCAAGCCAAACATCACTCGATCAGCCCTCAAGTAAAATTAACATAACAGTCTTCTGTTTCCCAGGTTTTAGAAGTGCACAATCTGAATGGTAGATACACACCTCACCCCACCCCCCACAGACACACACCCCCTCCCCCCCCCCCCCACTCAACTGGACTGGTGGATATTTCAAGGTAGAGTGCCATCTTCGCACCTTTATCTATTTAATGTAGTCATATTTTAATTACTTTTAATGATTGATTAATTATCTAATTAGAGAAAAAAAATTAGGAATCTACAAATAATTACCGGAAAGACAATTTGCCGATGGACATTTTTCCTAAAAGTCTTAAATATTCGAATTGACATTTACCTAATTGTGAGAAATGCTCGAAAGAACTTTAACCTGAATGGGACAAACGTGAGAATTGACATTTACTCGAATTTGGACAAAAGCGTGTTGCTGCATGCAATGATGAAAGCCTGGCCTGCCAAGGTGAAAAAGAGAATTACTGGAGATGGCCATCACGTGTTATCTAGTGTTGTCTACACTCAAAGTGTTCATTTAAATATCTAACCTGTTAAACGATTGTCCACGGGACAGGTAAAATAGAATCCACTTGTTTAAGTGATCTCGACATATGAATGGATGGGAGTGTCAGCACTATAACAAGCTAACTTAACTTTCCCGAAAGTCTGTTGGTCACAGCTACATGTTTTAATATCAATTTGGATCTCCATACCTTATAGTAGGTCTGTTTCAGATCGAAAGACAGCACATAGGTGGTGACCTTTGTGTGGAAACAGCCAGTGATTTCCTTAATCAACTGAGGAACGGGGTCCACTGGCTGTGGGTATGGTTGTTGATGGAACCTCGACAGTTTTATCACAGAGTTTATATAATGAATGCTATTGAGAAAGATTACTACGAGTTTATGTATGCTTTAATTTTCCTTCTATAGTACCAGATGGGTCATCCAACTGAGGATGAACAGATAGAAGATTTTATACTGGAGTTTAGTAGTGATAACAAGGAAGTATAATTGAAAAGACAATAACTTGTTATTTTGTTTTCTAGTGTCAAAAAAACCGGGAGTAATCTCCCCTAAACTTTGTCGAATATTCTTATTTGAAAAAACAGGGGATGGCAACTCGGGATATAGATATGATTTTAATCCATTTTAAATAGCCTACTAAAACTTTTTAAAATAGAATGAAATCTCGTACAAAAAACAATTGCACACCAATTGAACGCTCAATAAAATGTGCATAATAGTGCGGAATATTATGAGTACTTTATACATTCACAAGCGTTTTTTTTTAGAAATGGGAAATAGCAAAAATTACTACTTCCGTTCTACGGAAACTACTCCAAAAATGTCAGAAGACAGAGGAGTAAATATTTTTCTCACATGTGAAATTTCATTTATGCATCTGAAATAGTACTCAAGTTATAGGCTTTTGAACAATTGAAAGTAGAAAAAGTTCAATTTCCGGTTATCGAAAATCTCTCTAATGTCGACACGTATCTACAAAGTTTATATACTAGTAATAAAGATCTACTATTTGATATAATATTTATATATGCAATTTCATCAACATAGCTATAACAGTACTCAAGTTATCGTGTTTACAGACACACACACATACAAGACAAACACACACATACAAGACACACACACACACACACACACACACACACAGACATACTGACAAGATTGCAAAACTATGTTTTCTGACTCAGGGAGCTGTATAACGAATATGATTTTTTTTCACGATTACAACACTTTCCCTATAAGAGATAGTATAAAGCAGATGTCATAAAATAGGTTGATTCTGCTTCAAGAGCTGCCTATACACCAATCAATTGAAGTATACGACTAAAAAGGCGTTATGGGCAGTAAACGAATATCAGCAACAATCATACGCGATAGAGAAAATGTTACATGTAACCCAGACCATAGCTGTTGTAGCGACACAAATCATGAAGAGTGGAAGCAACAAAGACAAGAAGTATCAAATGATAATAGTGACAAAACTTGTGACATAATGGGTACATTTAAATCCACCCAAGAACATTTTAAATCAAACATTAAATAAGTGAAGAATGGCGGACAATAAAACAAACAATACACATTACCTCTAAACTACTCGATATTAAACGAATAGGAAAATAAAACAAAATAAGCAATTGTCTCACTTTTTAAATAAAATAAAATTGTTCTGATTAATGTCCCTGCGCTAAGCTCGCCGATTAAGAGAAAGACATATTAGAAATGTGAAAAATGAAGGGGACTTAAATACATTTTATAAGGGAAACAACTCTCCCATTATTTTGTTGATTAACGTATACCTATACATTAAAAAAAATAGCATATATACATCACATTCTTATATTAATTTTCAAATAGCAACTTATACGCTCGAATATTTATTTTAATTTCCTTCTGAAGTCCCGGAAGTGCATCTAGTCTTATTACAATAATATGTAGGTCAGTGACATACTTTAACGTTTTTGTTTTTATTTCATAGTATAACATGTTATCAAAAAGAAAAGTTTATTATATACTGCGATATTTCACGTTATAGTATTTCATTTCTTGGTAACCAAATTGTAGCATTATTAAACAAGGGAAACAACTTACACCATGTTTTGTTGATTAAAGTCTAACTAAGAAGTACAAAATAATTATACATTAATCATATTACTGCAGTAATTGTCTTATAGTAACAAATAATCGCTTATGTAATATTCAAGAAATAACATTCAATATAAAAAATATATTAAATTGCGTTTGTATTTAAAAATCATAAGAACCCTTTAAGTATGTTAATTTACTTTGTTATATGATTTGTGACTGACATTTCAACAACACAGTTAATTGGGGTTTTTTTGAATATATTTTTTTCAAGTTTCACAAATGTTTGACCTAAAAACCACTGTCCACCACCAAATATTATCTTTTTTTTCCGGCTTTAACTTTTCAATAAAATACAAGCTGGTCTACATTATATATCCGATGAACTTTTGATAAACACAACGTGTAATCTTAGGTTTTAAACAATACTGATTTATGTGGTATAATTATATTATCATGTACTTTATAGCTAGGCTATTCATACAGTTTTCTTTGATTTTTTTTTCTCAAATTATCAATATTCGAATGCAATAGAATATTAATCAATTAAATATTGCTAACAGAGAGTTGAGCATGATTATTTTAATTCATTTAACAAGTTGGTACATACAAAAAAAAAACTATACAGATACAAAACAAATATAGGCGATATTATGCATTTTTAAAGTTTTAATATAATCATCAAATGAATTTTAATTCCATTTCTTATTATTTAAAGAAAATACTAGGTATGAACATTTTTTTGACGTATTTCAGTCGGTTTAGTTAAATAAAGTGTTACGTTCAAAATTAATTAATTAATTAATTAATGACTTCAAAACAAGTAATTAATGAATAAAAAAAATGTCAGAAGTATTACTTTAACATAAAACACTTAAGTAAGCTTACGTTCAGACGACTTTATATTACGAAAAATGTTGTTGGTCGTGTCGGCCAAATGTAGCGTGAAGGCGAAAGGCGGAGGAGCTTTCATTCGTTCACATACTCACTGTTAATGTCATGGTAAGCTCTTTCGATCACTTTATTCCACTACTCGTTTTACTATGATCGTTTAATTTTAGCAGAGTTATTTAATAGATAATAATATTATAGTGACCCACCGTATTCTTTATATTTATTAAACGTATAGTTATATAATTAAACAAAAATTTTATTGGAGTCAAAAGCTCACCGGAAGCGATAATCTGGAAGATGATCTTTATCTTTGACTTTTTATGGAATTAAAAAAAAAAACTATAATGGCCAATTAACCTTTAACTGGAACTGGATATTGAATTGAAAAAGGAAATTATATCAATATTTAAAATTTAATCAAAACATTATCTTACATCGGAAACTGACGTTCTTTTTCCCTGGGGTGGTGTATTTTTCCAAAAAAAAAAATTCAACGCAACCAGAACCAGAAATCCAGGTCGGAATAAAATAATTTCATCCATTATACCAACGACCGCAGCATTACAATGTACACAATCGAACCAACAATCATCGCAGAATACATAACATTGAACTACAAGGACAACATAATAGAAAATCTGAAAGCCGCCCCAGACAGAGAGCAAACATGTCAACACTGCGCATCCCCACAACACTGGACAACCCACTGCTAGCTAAGTCACCTCAACAGAAAACCCCTACACAACTGGACAACCCACTGCTAGCTAAGTCACCTCAACAGAAAACCACTACACCACTGGACAACCCACTGCTAGCTAAGTCACCTCAACAGAAAACCCCTACACCACTGGACAACCCACTGCTAGCTAAGTCACCTCAACAGAAAACCCCTACACAACTGGACAACCCACTGCTAGCTAAGTCACCTCAACAGAAAACCCCTACACAACTGGACAACCCACTGCTAGCTAAGTCACCTCAACAGAAAACCACTACACCACTGGACAACCCACTGCTAGCTAAGTCACCTCAACAGAAAACCCCTACACCACTGGACAACCCACTGCTAGCTAAGTCACCTCAACAGAAAACCACTACACCACTGGACAACCCACTGCTAGCTAAGTCACCTCAACAGAAAACCCCTACACCACTGGACAACCCACTGCTAGCTAAGTCACCTCAACAGAAAACCCCTACACCACTGGACAACCCACTGCTAGCTAAGTCACCTCAACAGAAAACCCCTACACCACTGGACAACCCACTGCTAGCTAAGTCACCTCAACAGACAACCCCTACACCACTGGACAACCCACTGCTAGCTAAGTCACCTCAACAGAAAACCCTACACTACTGGACAACCCACTGCTAGCTAAGTCACCTCAACAGAAAACCACTACACCACTGGACAACCCACTGCTAGCTAAGTCACCTCAACAGAAAACCCCTACACCACTGGACAACCCACTGCTAGCTAAGTCACCTCAACAGAAAACACCTACAATAGCACCACACTCAGCCGAAGACAGAACAACGCCAATAGCAACAATGATCAAAATACAGCCAGCTATATCCACTCCAACCCTGGACACTCTACACCAATGGTCACGAAGACGCTTTATAAAAGGGATCGTTCATAAATGGCGTCAGACTCGTATGGGGAATGGGTCTGTAATTTTGTGACGGTGTGTGATGAGGGGTGTGACGTCACACATTTTCACTTCTAAAAAAAGCTTTGTTAGAAAACGAGTTTTAGACGTTATTTTGCGTTTTAGAAAACTGTTTTAATAAACTGTAATATGAATTGATTAAAATACTCCATTTTTTGACAGAGTTCAGAAAAATATTTTGGAAAAAATGCAATTGCAATTGTATTTTGATGGAAGTTGTAGGCTGAGGTGTTACGTCATTTTAGGGGATAGGGTCTGGCTTTTTGTGACGATGTGTGGCGGAGGGGAGGGGGGGTGGATGAGGTAAAAATCGTCCGAAAAATTGTAATGTCATTTATGGATAACCCCATATAATCCAAGAAGTATTTGCGCCTTTGTGTTTGCATGCCTCTAGATATCACTTAAGACACGCCTTGGATTAGTGATGGTATAATTCAGTATCTTGGCAAATTGTTTTGATTTATGTGGTGTATGTTTCACCAAATTGTATCTATTTTGTTTTGGAAAGTGTGGTGAGAATAATTATGTTAATTATCAAATGTGTTGTTTGGTGTTGTAATACAATCTACTCGAATATTGTCTTTTAGTTTTTACTCATGGGAAATAACTTTTAAAAAATATTTTACAAACACTAATAAAATATGTGTATACTACATTCTAAATTGTTTTTTAATATAAATTATATACAAATGTTTTTAAAAAAAAAGCTAAATCCGCCCTGCTCAAGATGACAGTGATTTTCATTGCTTTATAGAACTGAAGCGAAACTAAAATACATCTTGCCAGATGTGAACCATAGTCATCAATTTATTCGATTTTGATCGTAAAACAAATACAAACTATAAACAAAGACAGTATTTTCATGTCTGTGTGAATGATATTGAACTGAATGTGAACCAATAAAAGTACATCGGCTCTTTAAAATTGCTGATCTAGCTAACTGAAACAAAGCTAACTAGTTTTTAGACATAGGGCCTATTTAGAATAGGGCACTTAATAAACATATGTTTAATGTATATATTATACACATGCACGGTTTTGTTTATTTTTGTAGAGGTATGCATGTATATGGACAACCTTATAAAAGGAAAAAAAAATACATACTGATTCAATCGATACACGACACACATTGTGAAATTCATTAAAAGCAAACTGAGCAGACGCGATTATTTAATACGGTTATGTATAAATAAATATTCTACTACTTCAACATATTAAATATGTGTATGTGCCACATTGATATGGAAATGTGTCGGACAAGATGAAATAGAATAGAAGATTATAAACAACACTTTGCTAAAAGAAGTCATCTAGCTATTTCCCTTTAGTTAGGGGAAACAACAACTCTTACAACATTTAAAATCGATAGATGAAGAACAACAATTGATGGAACACATTTTTATTGATATAGATTTAAAAGTAAAAATTATTTTTCTTTTATTAAAATGTTGTTTTGTTTTATTTTTTGTAATATGTAAATTGAATTTTAAGCAATCCTAATAAAATGCCATATCTTTATATAAAAAATGTTATGTTCTTATTAGTGACTGAAAATATATTTTATAATCAGTTTATCCGAAATGTCAGTTGAGCAAATATTTGTTTCCTTACAACATTACATATTTTTCATTAAAAAATATCCAAGAACGAGTTGTAGCTTACTAGATCTACGTTTTGGAAAGGGTAGGAAGTTAAAGTCACATGTCTATTCAACTATGCTCCTACCGAATAATATAGTATACTACACATGAGCTCAAATAATGCTTAAAGTGGAAGATCGTATCACGTGTTTGCTAACGAATACGTTTTGTATATTTTTTTTAGATCCTTACGCTTTTATTTATTGTTATATAAACAAAAGTTGCAAGTATGTATTAATATATTAAAACAATTTGAAATAATATTTCATAAATGAGTTAGGTAAGTGTCATTATATAGCTCCTATAAACAATCAGATACAACTCTTTCGCGGTGTTACCTTTCCACGAACATCTACACTCGCTAATCCTGTTACTCGTATCTCACACTTTGCTCGTATGTCAAAGCACATTTTAGCTTGCTCAACAGCTCTTACCCCAACGCTCTCTTATATTAGGGCACTCGTATGTCGAGGTACCACTGTATTTAAAAACGTCTACACATTAACAAACAACCATATGACTCAGTGTGTTCATTGACATTATACTGGGCGGAAATGTAGATAGTTAAACAATTGAAATAACAGAGGGTTATATATTTTACCTTTTTGGTTTAGTATGAAGAAAAATAACATGGTAAAAATGTGTTTACTCTACAACGGACGTTGCACATAAAGATTGTTTTTAATCATACATTAGGTTTTTTATGATTTAAAAACATAACATCAAGAAGACGTTTTGAAATTATGTTTGCATTCAAAGATATTGCATTAATAAGAAACATATAGTACATGATCTATAGAAATAGCTAATAATTTCTTGAGCCTAAATTGATTTAAAACAAACTCTGATTTTTTTGTGTCTGATGTCAAACTATAAATGAAACGCCAGATAAAATATTATATTTTAAACTGGGATATAATACCAAGCTATTGTAGAACAACGTTAAAAATATGATATAACTGATGCTCGTTATCTATTCAAGAAATGCAAAGATTGTAAACACTATAATTGTGAAGATCCCAGAGTAGAAAATAGATAATTTAAATCACCTTATGTGGTGAAGCTGTTAATGGAACCCCCACAGTTTTGTCACAGAGTTTATCTAATGAATGGCATTGAGAAAGATTACTACGTGTTGATGTATGCTTTGATTGTCTTTCTAGAATACCAGTCGACAGTATTGGGTCATACACGTAAAGAAAAAGAGACAGTAGATTTAATACTGAAGGTCAGACCTGAGATCAAAGAAGTCTAAAAAAATGACAAGATCTTGTTATTTTGTTTTCAATTGCCAGAAAAGTTAACAGATGCCATTGTAATAGTTTGATTATGCTTCAAGATATGCCTATACATCAATCAATTAAAGTATAAGACTAAAAGTGTGTTCTTGACATTAAAAATGTATCAACAACAATCAGAAGCGATGGAGAAAATGTTACATCTAACCCAGACTATAGTTGTTTTTGTAACGAAAAAAAATTACTAAGAGCGAAAGCAAAAAAGAGAAGAAACGAGAAGTATCAAATAATAATAGTGTAAAAATATGTGACTTAATGGGTTAATTTAAATCCACCCAAGAACATTTTAAATCAAACATTAAATAAGTGAAGAATGGCGGACAATAAAATAAACAATAAACATTACCTCGAAAATACTCGATATTAAACTAATAGGAAAATAAAACAAAATTAGCATGAATTATACTGTTGCGATTGTCACACTTTTAAAATAAAATAAAATTGATCTGACTAATGTCCCTGTTCTAAGGTGGACGATTAAGAGAAATACATTATTAGAATTGTATTGCTTGGATGTGATAAATAAAGGGGACTTAATTTAATTTACATTTTATAAGGGAAACAACTCTCCAATGCTTTTGTTGATTAAAGTCTACCTAAGCAATACAAAAACAATATACAACTTTTATATGTTTATAATACTTTTCTAATAACAAATTATGCATTCGTAAATGTCTTTAAATAGAAAAGTTTCTATATATATAAATGTATATAAATTGTTTTTGTATTTAAAATCATAAGAACCATATAAATATTTTATATATTTTGTTATATACCTAAAGCGTGATCTGAAATTTCCGGCTTGTTGTATCATTTTCGTCGTCAATTATTTAAATTTTGAAAACCGATCCTAAACTAACCCAAAACTATAGACCTATTTCTCTCCTAAACACTGATTACAAAATCCTATCCAAAGCTCTAGTCTCAAAAATTGAACCGCACTTGCATAAAATTATAAATGTAGACCAACAATGCAACATCACAGGTAGGAACATACAAAATCACAATCACTTAATTAGAGACATCATCCACTACACACACGAGAAAAACACACAAGCATGCATACTCAGTTTAGATCAAGAAAAAGCCTTCGACCGGGTAGCTCACAAATACCTTCACAAAATCTTAGAAGCAAACAATTTAGGACAATACTTTACGACATGGATACAAATAATCTATTTTAATGCACATAGTCACTTACTGATAAACCATAATATTTCCCAACCCTTTAGAATAAATAAATCAGTCAGACAAGGCTGTCCCCTATCTTCAATCCTTTATATACTAACACTCAACCCCTTTTAGAATGCATTAGAAACACTAGAGACATTAGAGGAATCGAAATCCCAAATCAATTAAACAAAAAAATTCTAGCGTACGCTGATGATACAGCTTTTACGCTCCAAACCGAAAAATCTATCATACTAATAACAGACATTTTCCTTGACTTTGGGCTGGGTAGCGGGTCAAAAATTAACCTAATGAAAACCAAAATTATGGCACTTGGACGGTGGATCAACAAACCCAATTACCCACTAAACATGCTAGGTACCAACAAACTAAAACTTTACGGCATAACCCACTATAGTAACCCACACACCAACAACGATGATGAATGGAAACAAGTCTTAAGCAAAATCCAAAACACCATAGCACTTTATAAATTTAGCTCAACAACAATTTTTGCTAGGTCATCTATAATTAATAGGTATGTCATCCCAAAAATTACCTATATAGCCACGGCTAAAACAATCCCAAAGCCAACAATTAAACATCTAAATAAAATTATTAGAGAGTACATATTTCAGACAACAATTTCAAACATTAGCCACAACACTTTAGTACAAAACAAACTTCATGGAGGAATAAACCTGCACCATATACAGACCAAAATCAATACATTCAGACACACACACATTAGCAGAATAATTAGCCAACCAAACTTTCACCCTCTAGCTCACTACTATATAGGCATTCAGCTAAACAAACTTACAAAAATCAATAATACAACTCCACATTACATAGGAGGAAAACTCAGTCCCTTTTACACAGAATGTTAACAAATATTTAAAAAAAAACGAAAAACTTGTTCACAAAAAGTCACAAAACATTTACAAAAAGTTAGTGCAAAAGCTCTCAACTCCACTATACAACAGAATTCAATGGTGTAGGAAATACTGGATGCGAGCCACACTCTGGACCGAATTGTCCAGGCTGGATACAAGCCACACTCTGGACCGTACTGTCCAGGCTGGATACACGCCACACTCTGGACCCAACTGTCCAGGCTGGATACAAGCCACACTCTGGACCGGTCAAAACGAGGCTTCCTAAAGACTAAAGAATAAGTAGTCGAGCTCGGGCACCAACAGTGGCTAATGGAACAAGAGATGTTTGATCTCTTTAAGGAAAAGAGATCTGAAGGAGGAGGGGAGAGATGTTACGTCCCTTACATGTCCCCTGCTTGTGTGTGTGTGTGTGTTGTGTGCTGGAACGACAGGTACCCTCCCTTTGGTGTATAGTTGTATCCCTTGGTTGAGTGTGTTTACATGGATCGAGAGGTGTTCACGTGAGGTGTGTCAGGTGACGAGTGTCAGAGCGTGTGCTAGTGTGTGAATCAGTTAGCTGTAGTGTGGCTGTGGACGTGGAACATGGAACATGGTGTTGAGTATTGTATTTATGTTGTAGACCCCTTTTGATCCTTTTATTATTTTAGTACTGTATATATTATTAAATATCTTATTATTATTGTTATTATAGAGTGTTAGTGTTATTGTTGTATACGTCGTATTTGTCTGTTGTTATTTATATACCCCTAGATTCTAGAACCATTTATGATGTCCACACAAATTTAAGCCCCCCCCCCCCCCACCCTACATCCGCACACGTCCACTTTCGACGGATTATCTCCCCCCACCCCCCTAATAAGGACGTCTACAAAAATGTAGTAGACCTCTAAAATTTACAACCAATTTACTATTTTAATAACATGTATTGTTTCAATCTCAAACCCAAACAAGTGTTAAAACAGTTGCATCTTGTTATTTTAAGTTACATAACAACAGCTCAAGGTGACAATGCTACTCGCAGGTTTATTGAAGTGTAACGAAACTAAATACAATTACCCACATGTGAAACATATTGACCAAATTATTCGATTTTCATCGCAAAACAAATACACACTACATAACATACGCAGTACTAACATGCATGTGTGAGTTCTATTGAACTAAATGTGAACCAACACAAATATATCGTCACTTTAAGCTACTGATCTAGATAAGTAAAACAAACAATGTTTTTAGGCCTTACAGTGATAGGGCACCTTATACTATAAATATATACTAAATGTATATTTGAATATGCACTGTTTAGTTTATTTATAGTAGAATCATGGATCAATATGGACGACCATATGAAACGAAAAATAAATAATATTTATTCGATACACCTCACATGTGGTGACTTTCAAACTGAACGGACGCGAATATTTAATACGGTTAATTATAAATACATATTCTAATACTAAAATATATTAAGTTTGTGTATGTGCCAGTTCGTTATGAATATTTTGCGGATATAACGAAATCTAATAGAGGAATATAAACAACACTGTGTTAGAAAATTGCACCTGGTTATCTTCTGTATGTTAGGCGAAACAACTCTTACAACACAACAATTATTAAAGTCAGCAAATGGTGGTCTTCAAGATGTAATACACATGTGTTTTGAAGTAAAAAAGTAAAAATATAAAGTCTTAAATTTAAAGTTTTAAATTTTTAAAAATCAAAATAAAACACCCGAGCTTTACACTAAAAATAGTAAAAACTTGCTTATACGTAGTTGTACTAATCTTTAATTAATGCTCATCGGATTTTCACTAGGATTCGATATTATTTTTCTTTACAAAACTAAATGCATCACTCTAAAGTCCTGACAATCATCTGATACATTTCCGTACAAAAGTTGTCCTGTTTGTCTATAGAACGACATATAGGAAATTTTAATCCGCCCAAGAACATTTTTAAATCCAACATTTAAATAAGTGAAGAAAGTCAGTTAGCAAAACAAAACATTGTCTCCAAACTACTCAATATTAAATGAATAGGAAAATAAAACAAAACAAACATGAAGTATAATGTTGCAATTAATTACCGTAATTATTTTCTACACATTAATTTAATAAAATAAAAATTTAATCAGACATGTCTCTGTGCTAAGTTCACCGATTAACAGAAAGACGTCTACGCGAATACTATTGTTAGCTTCGAAACTAGTGTCGGCTTTGATTAATAATGTGGACATCACATTTTATAAGGGAAATAACTTACACAATATTTTGTTGATGAACGTTTAACGAAGAAGTACAACAAATTATACATTAATTAAATCACTATATTAAATTTCTGATTGTAACAAATAATCACGTATGAAATATTGGAGAAATAACATTCAATATAAACATAAATCTAATTTGCATTTGTATTTAAAAAATCATAAGAACCATTTAAATATGTTATAGATTTCGTTATATTACCTGTGACTGATATTTAAACAATATTATCCGGCTGATATCCTCTTTATCGAATTATTTAAATTTGGTATAATAAAAAAAAAAAAAAAAAAAATGTACCTGATCAATCGCCGATCGTAGCATGTGTTTGTAAGTAGTGCTCCGTAAGTTTCCATTTTTAATGTGTTATTTGTGACAATTTTCTGTTTTCTTTATTTCAAAATTTGAATTTTAATGACAGATATTGGTCCAGATACCCTTGTTATATTAATTTAAACTGCGTGTTTTTTATTTCTGCCTGTGGACTTCGTTTGTCAGTGAATGTTCATACTAAACAAAAACCAAAACAATTGAAACATGTTGAGTGTATTTTGGTCCTGGTAGGGCCAAAACACAAAAACAAGAATGGATGACAATAACTTATTCTTTGACGTCTGAATACCGGGATTCAAAGACTTCTTCCACGAACCAAATAAGGTAGAAATTACAATCCTCCATGGCCGATGGCTGACCACGATTACAAATACCGAGTTTCTAACTCAATTTGCCAAAATAATAGGCTGCCAGGAGACTGAGTTCAAAAGGGTCAACAACTATGGTAAATTGAATATCTGGTATGCCACACTGGGTTCAAGGACAATTTACGAGAGTCTCATGCTCAATGAATTCTACGAGCCAAAGACACTAACCAATGAAAGGAGGCAGAGGTTAAGCGTCACTCATGTTGACAAAAAGAACTGTGTTAAAGGTACACTGAGATGCGTTCCCCCTCACATTAGTCAGGCTGAACTGGAAACAGCCATTCAGGGCCTGCGTAAAGAGGCGACCACCCCACACATCAAAACCAAAGACCGAGGGAACAACTATAAATTTATAATTAAACCCAATATGAACAAAGAAAAAAGACCTCACTTTATAAGATTTAAAGATGCTGAAGGGGCGGCACAGGTGGCAGTGATCCACCTCTCAGAGAGAAGGATAATTAAATATAAAAATGCAACTAAATTGCTTTGTATTTAAAATCGTAAGAACCATTTAAAGATGTTAAATAATTTGTCATATACGTTTTGATTCTAAATGGAATGTATATAGAGAAAATATACTTTTAACAGTGTCCGCCCCCGCCTCCCCCTAAAATTTTAGTCCATACCCCCCTCCCTCCCCCGAAAATTTCAAGTGCTCCGCCGGAGAAAATATATAAACTGCAGAGCGACCACCTTCACAATTTTACACCTGCTGGTAAGTGTATGTGTATGATTGGTTGATTAGAGGTATAGAATTAAAATAATGACCCCCACCGTTTGGAGGCGAGAAGTTGACCGAATTAAAGATAGACTTATGATGGAATTTTTTGAATAGCAATGTACTGAACCGTGGAATATGGAATTTCATGGGAAATAACTTTTGATGAAATTATTTTATATAGTACAAAATACTATACAATATATGTATACTGCATTCTAATTTTTATAAATATTAATTATCTAAAAATCTTTTCGCCCGAAAAATGTTTATGTTTTTGTAAAATTATGAAATTTTTAAATTGTTAGTTTAGTTAAACATAAATACTTAAAAGTTATTTCATCCCAATTTATTTATATATTGGTTTTTCTATTTAATTATCGCTCGAAATCCAAACTAAAATCAGCTTAATTTTTTTTAGTTCTCTACATATCCATAATTTTTTATTCTATTAGTAAATGTTACTCTTTACCAAAAATATTATTGGCAGATGCGTACGCTTACTATATTCTTATTGTCAAGGTTTTGAAAAAAATTGTCGAACTTAACAACTGCAACTCAAGGTGACAGTGCTATTCATCGCTTCATAGAACTGAAGGAAACTAAATACATGTTTCTAAATGCGATCCATAGTGTGGGTAGCGTCGACATAGCCCACAAGGGTTTATGCTCTCGGGAAGAGTCTTCAAGTGCTAGTACTTAGGTGGTTTAAATGTACGAGTGGCTTAAATATTTTAGATTTTACCTCGGACTAATCCTAGGTAGGATGTTTCATCAAGACACTATTGAACTTTCGATAATATCGACGATCTATATTTAACCGTCAACTCGACTACTAAATTTTTACAACATGCGAGTATTCATTTCTCGACTACTCAAAAAACACCCCGATCAACGATTCTAACAACTACTACTCGACATTGCGATTTTCAACACGCGATTACTCAACCCCCATCTACCAACCAGCAGCGAATTAACTCTCTACCACCCAACAACGTTTTACTTTCAACCGATATCCTTAACTCAAGAGATTCAAGACTACCCAACCTTCTAATACCCACAAGTCTCAACGCGACCAACCGACACAAGACCAAAGACAACACACTTCGATATATCATCTCGATACTCCAGCACAACGATACCACATCACCAACCTACCGACACAAGACCAAAGACGACACACTTCGATATCTCATCTCGATACTCCAGCACAACGATACCACCTCACCAGCCTACCACAAGCTACACTTCATAGGATAAATTCTACCATCAACGACAAAATTACAGCTTTCTACGATACCTCAACAACACAGGGCCCACACCTCACCCCCCCCCCCCCACACACACACACATTCCCCCCCCCCCCCACTCAACCGGACAGGCGGATATTTCAAGGTAACGTGCCTTCAACGCCAAGGGTCAATTTTATGTCATGGACATTTTTGGAATAATAGATCAGTATGAGTTTTACAGAGACACTTCTCCCACGGTCGTTTCTATTTTTGTCCATGGGTGGCTACAATGTGAACTTTTGACTCCACAGCTAAGGACGGAGCACAGTAAACTGAGCAGTGAAGAGAAACCGAGTTAGCACACCTTATTTTTTAAAAATTATTTATTTTTGGTGTAAATAAATCTATCAGTTACGTATTTAATTAGCGCAATTTCCATACTGGAATTGCGATTATTAATTCTTCATTTCTGGATGTGTGTCCGCAGCTTTACCGCAGCTTTAAGTCGTATCTCCTCCTCAACGAAGCAATATCGAGGACTAGTTCCAAAAGCAAATATGTTAAGCAAGTTCCGAGGATGATTGTGGGCCAAAAAAATTCCAGGAATTCCTTCCTGGATTTCCCGAAAAAGCCAAAAAAACTTCGAAAAAATGCACATTTTGGCCCATATCTCGGCAACCAGATCACTTAGCGACTTGAAACATTTACAAATCGATTCCTGCCATAATTTAGAACAATATTGCCGAAGAAAGTTTTCAAAAATATCCTTTCGTTCGGTCACATTTTTAAAAAAAATTTACATTATACATAGTACTCGGCAATACAGGCCAGGTTAGATTGTAATTTCACTCTCTGCTGAGCGATAGTTTTGTTTGTCCCCTGGACCCACGTCATGACGTAAATAATGACGTGTGTAAGAACATGTACCGGTGACCAACAGACTTTCTGGACGCTTGTATTATCAGGACCAGGGTAGGAACTGACCTATCTGATCTGATAACGATCGAGTATGGTCTGCCACAGGGATCAGCTCTGTATTGCACGCTCTTTCTATGCTGTATCAACGATCTCGATACGGAGAGCAGATGGAAAACGGTCTGTAGCTCTCAGGTGAGCCCATATCAAGATCCGTGGCAATTTTCTAGAACAATTCATGGCATTTCAAGTTTATTTTTAAACATTTCAAACAGTTGGTCAGGTGTGTAGGGCTAACGGTCAGCCCGACCACAAAAAGAGAGAGGCGGTTTGTTATAGAAACACATGCAGCGAAAAGTTGAGTAAATGTAATATAATGACGTCACGTTGATTAACCCAATTTATAGTCGTTGATCGCTAGACAGCTACAAATGAGAGTTCGGGCTACAGCATGTTCAATAAAAAAAAATACTGCCCGCGATCTCTGACTCTTTATGAAAAATGGCGGGTCAAAAAAGTCTTTAAAATTTAGGGACAAGGTACACAGCGTCACGGTGCGATCACTCTTTCAATAAAGAACCACTTTAGATAGTCTTAGCTAACCGATTAAGAGAATGATATTATTATGTTAAAATTCTATGGTTTCCAGGTGATAAATGAAAGGGACTTAACTTAATTTACATTTATAAGGGAAACAACTACATATTCTCTTGCTGATTAGCGTGTACCTAAACAGTACAAAAATAGTAAACAGCTATTACATTATTATATCAATTATCTAATATCAATTTATACGTTCGTATGTATCGTTTAAAATATCAGTTTAGATATACAAATGTAACTAAATTGCTTTTGTATTCAAAAACGTAAGAACCAATCAAAGATGTCACATGATTTCTTACATAGTTTGAGCTTGATCATTTATCGTTGATAATTTCATTCTTTTTTTCGGTTGCACAAATTATTTAAATACTAGCGTACCCGTCCCCCGCGCGTTGCCGCGGGGATAGAAGTAAGTTTGACGAAATGTATTAGAAGGATTTCAGCAACGCGTTACCAATCATATGTTCTAAGACGCGTGACCGTCTTTTCTAAAAGTGAGTTATGTAAACAATGCCTGCGCTTGGATCATAAATATTGGGACACGGGTTTACCTACACTACCGCATGAAAGCATTGAATGTACATTAATCATTCACCGAAATAATATGGTAGAACACACTTCGGTGACCGCCCATGTGCAGAGACGTAGAGGGGCGCTCTCAGGGCCCCCACCCCCCGATTACACTAACGCATAGGCGAGGCGTACGACCCCTGGCTCCTTAAAAGTAATAGGCGCCATCGTGCCAAATATCGTCCTGTTAATAATGATGCAGATTTCATCATTCGCTAAAGTGCCACAAATGAACTGGCTTTTTTTCTTTAACACGTAAAAAAGTATTTGACATGTTTTAAACATCAGTGTGACTGATGCCGTATGCTAGCGTTACTAATGGTCTATTATTAGATGCTCGATCTCAATTTCTGACTTGATTGTCTAATAGTAGATGCTTATTGCATAAAATAAAAGTGACGAAATTCTACAGTAGGCTCCTCATATTCAAAAGGTTATTTTTTCATCTTTGGCAAGGTGACGAAACTCTACAGTAGGCTCCTCATATTCAAAAATTTTTTTTTTCATCTTTCGCAAGGTGACGAAACTGTACAGAAGGATTTCCTCGTGTTACAAAGTTATTTTTAGAAGCCTGTTGTAGTTTTACCGCTGAATATAGTAGTACCCCTTACTCGCTATGCAGAACGCTCGATTAACGGATGCCAAGTGCCAACTTAGTCGCTCTAAAACTCTGGGCGCCAAACCGTGTATTGACGAAAGTTGTACCCTATATGGCGCTGCCCATAAGAAACTTTAGTTTTCTTTTTCGCAGAAATATTCTCGGGAGTATTCTCATCTACTTCCTAAAGTTTCATGGCACTCGGATGAACCGCATCCGAGTTTTATTTTTTATAAACCGTGTATAGAGAAAAAAAATCGCTCCCCCCCCCCCTGGGGGCGCCGCCCTTGCAATGTTAAACACTATTTTTTGCAGAAACCTACCATTGAGTGATATAATCATCTCCCCAAAGTTTCATGGTACACGGATGAACGGTGTGAAACCGAAATAGACTTTTATTTTTATAAACCGTATATAGAGAAAAATTGCAGCCTCCCGTGATGCCGCCCTTGTGAGATTAAAAAGGATTTTTTTTACAGAACCCTTTCCTGAATTGTTCTAATCAACTCCCCCAAAGTCTCATGGCTATCGGATAACGGTGTCACACCAAAATCGACTTTTTGAAAAATATACCGTATGTAGAGAAAAATCGCACCCTCCCGTGGCGCCGCCCTTGCGAAATTAAAAAGGATTTTTTAACAGAACCCTTCCCTAGAGTGGTATAATGAACTCCCCAAAGTCTCATGGCTATCGGGTGAACGATGCCAAACCAAAAATGACTTTTATTTTTATATACCGTATATAGAAAAAAAACAAATCGCGCCCTGTCAGGGCGCCACCCCTGCGAATTTGAAATTTTTTTTTTTCGCATAAACCTCCCCAGGAATATTATCAACAACTTCCCAAAGTTTCACGGCGATGTGATGAGAGGTGTAGTAATGCATAAAGGACACACACACTAACATACATTGCTTTATATATATATAGATTTGATGACGAGGAGAATGTGGGCCATCTCATCACCATGAAGAAGCTGCTAGTTACTGATACAAATGGATTCTAGAGAATTTTATTAAAGTAACGTGAAAAAAAAAGTTAGATGCATCACCAAACAGATGACCAGGAAACGGTGCCCTCTCAAAACGGCGCGGGACAAATCGGCCCCGTCAAAACGGCCCCGTTAATTTGACACCGTCAAATCGACCCCCGACAAAACGACCCAGTCAAAATAGCCCCGTCAAATGGGCTCCCGTCATATTGACTTGCGACATATAGGCTCCCGACATATGGGCTCCCGATATTCAGGCTCCCGACAAATGGACTCCCGACATATTAACCCTTGACAAATAGGCTCAGGACATATTGGCTCCCGACAAAGCGGCTCCCGACATATTGGCTCCTGACATAAGGGCTCAAGACAAATGGGCTACCGGCAAATGGGCTCACGACGTATTGGCTACCGACACATGGGCTCCTGACATATTGGCTCCCGGCAATTGGGCTGCCGACATATTGGCTTTTGACAAAATGACTCCCGACATATTGGCTCCAGAAAAATGAATGACATGACCACTATTGGCATAAAAGTAACCATTGTGTCCTACCTCCAATACCACTATAACCTCTTTTTAATGCCCGAATGAAATTGGTTTTCATGAATCAACATTAATTCACAAACAAATCGAGCCCTTAACAGCTAAATTCCACCAATTCTAAAGTTTTGATAATGTTTAATTTACAACAGAAAAGATATGTTGCTTTAAAAGCGAGCACAGAAGTGTAAAAGTATGATATACATGATGTTTACATGGTAACAGCATTTTGTTTTGATAACCTACAAGCATACTGTAGTTAGGAAGGTACAGCATGGACCCTTCTCCCCACAAACTGAGTTTGTATATATATATATATATATATATATATATATATATATATATATATATATATATATATATATATATATATATATATATATATTTATTTATTTATTTATTTATTTATTTATTTATTTATTTATAAATATATATATATATATATTTATATATATATTTTATATATATATATATATATATATATATATATATATATATATATATATATATATATATATATATATATATATATATATATATATGAGTGTGTGTCGGCCTACATAGGCCAAAAATGTATATATATGCCACATACTGGTACACGTACGTGTATAATCTTTAATCACTGCAGACTTAATAGTTACGATGTTTATCTACAGTCTGTTTATAATACAGTTGGATGTAGCATTGTTTTCTTTATAGTTTACGTTTACGTCGTGGTGTCACACCCCCCCCCCCCTCCCCCTCTTGATAAAATTTTCGATTTGCACTTAGAAGACTATTTAACTTTAACTAATGGATCTGTAAAAATGGCATTTCATTCTAATTTTGCAATTTTTTGCCTTTGGTGTCACCCCCCTAAATGGTGTCACCCGATGCGGTCCGCACTCGCCGCCCCGCCTTCGCTACGCCTCTGCGTTAGGCTACAGAGGAGTTAAACGAAGAGATCAACTTCTACTTACGATGCATATTTTTTAATATATAAATATTCTGGAGGCAACATTTTGTATTTTATATGTCCTGATTATGTATTTATACTATATTATTATGTTTGCCTACTACTGCTAAAAAGTTTATTTATGGGCTGATTCTCTCAATGTCTTGCACGACAAAGTGATATCGCCTGTAGTGTTATTATAACGATTGGGCTCTGTTTGACCCCCCCCACACACACACCGAATCCCACTGCCGAAACGGTGGGAGGGGGGGGGGCTTTTTGGAACTTTTATCCTTTTTCTTTTTTAAAATTATTTATATGTAACAAATATTAAAATTCCATTGTAAAAGTTTTAATTTTTTATGAGGGAAAAGGGCCACTATGTGCCTTGGGCCCCTTGCTTACGCTAGCTATACGGTAGCTACGCCACTGTGTCAGTGGTCCTTTTGTCTGGAGCCAAATTGACAGGAGCCTTTTCGTCGAGAGCCAAAATGACGCTAGACTATTTGTTGGGAGTCGTAATGACGGGGGCCGTTTTTGTGGAAAAAACTAAATGACGGGAGACTATATGTCGGGAGCCAAAATGACGGCAGTCTATTTGTCAGGAGCCTTATTGACTTGAGCCCTTTTGTCGGGAGCCTATATAACGGGAGCCTATTTGTCGGTAGCCTAAATGACGGGAGCCTATTTGTCGGGAGCCTATATGACGGGGTCAATATGTCGCTGGCCCTTTTGACGGGGCCGATTTGACGGGGTCGTTTTGACGGGGCCGTTTTGTCATTGGCCATTTTGACGCCGCACGCCAGGAAACACATCAGATACATTTCAAAATCATGACGGTGAAGAAATATGAAACACGGTGAAGAAATATGAAACACGGCACAAGTTCTCTCAGAAGAAACAGATTATGCCACACCAGAAGTAAAGTGTCTGACACCACACCATTGTAGGACCAACAAATAAAATCTACAAGTTGTGGACAATTATGAGGATATAAAAGATACTAATATAATAATATAATTTACTCTCTTGTTGTAAAGTGATATTTGCATGAGAATTGTGTAAATAATTTAATTTTAAAATTCAGTTTTGTAAAAAAAAAATTAAAAAGTGCTAGGAACATATTTGTTAGCCACCATTAATATATATAGTTTCGCTGTCTGTCTGTCTATTCTATTAATACTAATAGTTCCGCTGTCTGTCTATCTATCTATCTATCTGTCTGACAAGAACGCTCTAGAGAAAACACAAGGAAAATAAAAACATGCATAGTAATTCGAAAAACGAAGTATGACGTCGACACATTTAGCGCACAGAGTAGAAAATAATCTCAAGCCGGATAGTGCACACATTGATATGACGTCATTGATTTGGTCTAATTTGGTCTAATCTAAGTGGTTTGCGTGAAGTTTCTTTTATACAATTCTTCGGGTAGGGGCGAAGCCCCACCCCCGCGTAAGAACGTCTGAGCCCCCCCCCCCTCTCCCCAACTCAAAAGAAATTTCCTCATCGATACTCTATAATAAAATTACCGCCTAATTAATGTGTCTAATCTAAAAAGTGGTTTTCTTGCAATTTCTTTAATGCAATTCTTCGCGTAGTGGCTATGCGCGACACCAGTGTTTCTTTCAGACTTTTTCCTCCACGGAGAGGGGTGAGGGTACTTGAAATTTTCGGGGGCGGGGGTAGAATTTTCGGGGAGGGGGCGGACACTGGAAAAAGTAAATAATTATATTTCGTTGAATGGGACGGTAGACATGTTTTTTAGGGGGGGGGGGGTGGGGGTGTGGGGGGTGTGTGGGTGGGTGGGGGGTGGTGTGTGTGGGGGTGGGGGTGGGGGGTGGGGGGCGGTGTGTGTGGGGGTGGGGGTGGGGGGGTGTGGGGGTGGGGGGTGGGGGGGGGGTGGTTTTAGTTTAGAGAAAAGAGACAGCACTATCAGCCTAGCGCCCGGTGTATCCTTCCTCAACGGGCCATTTTTCTCGTCTATAATAATAGTTTCGCTGTCTCTCTATCTATCTATCTATCTATCTGTCTGACAAGAACGCTCTAGAGAAAACATAAGGAAAATAAAAACATGCACAGTAATTCGAAAAACGAAGTATGACGTCGACACATTTAGCGCACAGAGTAGAAAATAATCTCAAACCCAGAGAGTGCTCACAGTTATATGACGTCATTGATTTTCGCGTTAACATTGAATAAAAAGAAATGTTGTCTAATCTTAATGGTTTGCGTGAAGAGTTTCTTGCATACAATTCTTCGGGTAGGGGCGAAGCCCCACCCCCCGCGTAAGAACGTCTGAGCCCCCCCCCCCCCCTCCCCAACTCAAAAGAAATTTCTTCATCGATACTCTATAATAAAATTACCGCCTAATTAATGTGTCTAATCTAAAAAGTGGTTTTCTTGCAATTTCTTTAATGCAATTCTTCGGGTAGTGGCTAAGCGCGACACCAGTGTTTCTTTCAGACTTTTTCCTCCCCGGAGAGGGGTGGGGGTAATTGAAATTTTCGAGGGCGGGGTTAGAATTTTCGGGGAGGGGGGGCCGACACTGGAAAAAGTATATAATTATATTTCGTTGAATGGGACGGTAGACATGTTTTTTTTTGGGGGTGGGGGGTGGTGGAGGGGTGAGGAGGGGTGGTGTGGGGGGTGGGGGTGGGGGTGGTGTGTGGGGGGGGTGGGGGGTGGGGGTGGGGGGTGGGGGGTGGTGTGTGTGGGGGGGGTTGGTTTCAGTGTTTCTTTCAGACTTTTTCCTCCCCGGAGAGGGGTGGGGGTACTTGAAATTTTCGGGGGCTGGGGTAGAATTTTCGGGGAGGGGGCGGACACTGGAAAAAGTATATAATTATATTTCGTTGAATGGGACGGTAGACATGTTTTTTGTGGGTGGGGGTGGGGGGTGGGGGTGGGGTGGGGGTGGGTGGGGTTGGGGGGTGGTGTGTGGGGTGGGTGGGGGTGGGAGGGGTGGGGGTGGGGGGGTGGTGTGTGTGGGGGGGTGGGTTGGTTTTAGTTTAGAGAAAAGAGACAGCACTATCAACCTAGCGCCCGGTGTATCCTTCCTCAACGGGCCATTTTTCTCGTAATATATATTAGTGTTGTAAATATTTGTAAATATTCCAGCAGCTAGAATACATGGTTATTACCTGGTATATATTTTAATAATCACAATAATGTAAGGGGGTACAAGTAAAAAGTGTATTGTTTCATGCAGTGCGGCTAAGAGAACAACTATCACTGGACTATTTATGTGCTTGTATAAGTTTTTTTTTTATATAAATCTTTTAGCTACCAGAAACTTACTACAACAAGCAAGTTCAAGAAATACACACTTGTGTCAATCCCAGTAGGAAAACTGCTTTAGCAACTTATTGTAGTTACAATATTCTCATGTGATAAAAAATAAAGATATGTTTTACTCAGTTACTCATAATACTTTCCAAATTTACCTAAACAGATAAATAACGGTACTTATTGTGGGGTTAGGATTATAATGCAATTAAATAATGTGATTACTGATTTCAATACCAAGCATCCAACACAAGTTTTGGAGGTTTATCTCTTTCGTATGAGTTTCATATATAAATAAATACATTTTTATTTGTTTTAGTAGTATGTGAAAATTACCAATATGTGTTGAAATACATATATTATTGATATGTTTAATAAATCTTTAGTTTGTACTGCCAAACAAAATAAAAATGTGATGACCAATCTAAATTAGAATCAATTTACAATATCTCCTAGTTCTTAAAGAGCCACTGAGATTTTTTTCAATATTATGGTATTTGATTAGAGTTAGATAAATGGATTTAAAATAAATGGGTTTAAGTGTGAAATAATATGTATTCATATAAAATATAAAAACATAAGCATGTATTCACAACACATAATAAAGTATTTAACTATGCTAGGATAATAAAAGCAATGTCTTCTGAATAAAATAAAATAAATAAAATTGAAAATATTCGAAAAAATAAGCACTTCGGTAGTAGAAAGCATGGAACTACTGCCACGGGGCTGGCCACATCACAGTTGTGGAGGTGGGCCTAGTAACCAAGCAGCTGTCATCTGTCTGTATACACTCTACTCCACCTATTCTTAGTGTTGTCTTATCTTGACTTTTTTACCGTAGGCCTATAATATTTTTTTAAGAATTATGAAATTAAATTAATATCATTATTATAGAACTGGCGAGCCGCATCCTTACATCAAAAGAGGCGCATACGGCCCACGAGCCGCAGGTTGCCGACCCCTGATCTACATTAAATGTAAATCTTTACATTTTTGAATTACCTACACATTTTATGCTCTTTTAAAGATTTTTTTTAACATAATGATGTTTACATGTAATTAGAAAAACAATATTCACACAGTGTTTCTTCCAGACTTTTTTCTCCGGGGGGGGGGGGGGCACTTGAAATCTTCGGGGGGGGCGGTAAACTTTCTTCGGGGGGGGGGGGGGCGGACACTGTTAAAAGTATATATTTTCTATATAAATGATATAAATTTCATATCGTTCGGGGGGGGGGGGGGAAGAAACTCTGTATTCACAGAGTTTTACTGGTTTTAATGTCGCTACTCTGACTCTAAAATAACACATATAATTATTCTTTATTTGAAGTTTGCTTCTTTTCATTTTTTGGAGGCGTTTTACTATTATCTGTAGTGTTTGTATATTGTTGTAACTAAACTTACCCGAGGTATTTTGTTAATTCATTAAGGACATATGTACGTGCTTATCATCTTGACTAATACTAATGTTCTTGACGTTGTATGTTTATTTTTCGGTACATTTATTCAAATTTCTCACCACCTCCCATATATAATTGTATAGAGTTTTAACACAATCCACCTAAAAATGGGTGCATCTTTACAATATGCCTTTGGAGAATGTTCTAGATCAGCTGACAAGCAATGGGCCTGCCGTTTCCCTTCTTGCTTATATTATAATTTGAAAGTTAAGCAAAATCGTATCCTACTGGGAACACTTTAGATAACTATTACCCTACGTTTCTAGACTGTTCTTAAAACCCAAAGTTAATAGGAATCCCGTATAAAAGAAGCATGGCTGATTTAAGCCTGTCTACTCAAGCAAAGATTGTGAATTAAATTCGATCTCTAGGTGGTTGACGGTCTATATCCAGCAGGAATGACATAAACGACAGATGTTCAGACGCTAAAGTAGACAGACATTACGACATAAAAGTGCCTCGCACATGCCCATCGCTGAGCTAGGCGCCGATAAATAAGCAAAGAAGTAGGCTATATATCTACTTGCGATGAGTTATTACAAATCTGATATTTAGTGTAATATTAAATTCATAGTTTCAGTAATGTGTTTGCTGCCTTTGTTTGTGTGTGTGTGTGCTTTAAATGTTTTTTGATTATCGTCTGAAAAAGGCGCCACTATCCTTAAAATAGTCATAAGGGGAGGGGTTTCCTCCCACCACTCATCCCCCCCCCCTCCTGCGTACGCGACTATTCATTCATAAAGCGCAAGAGAATATCGAATCTGAATACAAATGAGATACATACCCAACTATTCGCACGATGTGTATATACATGTTCTAGCTATCCTCGTCTACCCCACCCACTGACTTAATCATTAATCATTTAAACACATGAGGGCGGCCTTGGGATACGGCAAAGGGGTCATCCATAAATGACGTCACACTCGTAGGGGGAGGGGGGGTCCGTAATGTTGTGACGATGTGTGATGAGGGGGAGGGGGAGGGGTCAGATGTTTGCGACGTCACATTTTTGCATTATAAATAAGCAATGTTAGAAAACGAATTTTAGACGTTATTTCGCGTTTTAGATAACTGTTTTAATAAATTGTAATAGTTTAGATAAGATTTTGGAAAAATATCAATGTTTTAAAGAAATTCAACTTTTTGTGACGAAGTGTGACGGAGGGGAAGGGGGGGGGGGGAGGTAAAAATCGTCAAAAAAGCGTGACGTCATTTATGGATGACCCCAAAAGGCAATAAATGTTTTTCTAAAACAAAACAACAAACATTCTGACAAAAAGATGACAGGCAAATAAAAATTGTAATAATAATGATATATTCATATTTATA
This sequence comes from Physella acuta, assembly GCF_028476545.2. Lineage (NCBI taxonomy): Eukaryota > Metazoa > Mollusca > Gastropoda > Physidae > Physella > Physella acuta. The sequence goes on from NW_026731661.1 coordinate 2,270,461, forward strand.
TTTTAGATAATATATCTATAAAATATACAATTTAGAAAATAGAGTATATGGCATAACGAAAACGTGAAAGTAAAATACGCATTCATTTTTTTATTCATATTTCGTAAGCTAAGTATAACATATTTAAAAATATTGCAGATATGATTCATAACTGCTAACAAAGTAAAAAAGATTTAAATTGCATACATACATTTAAAAAAAAACGTATTTAGACCTACCATAGTGTAATAATACCGAAATGTGATTGATTACTTATTACATGAAATAAATTAATTAATTAAAACATAAAAACACATTATTTCCATACAAAATCGACCAAACAGCGCCCCATCACCAACATTAGATATTTATATATATATATATATATTTTGTATTTGACATATCTTAAATACAAACACATCTTCTTAGCTATTGTGACCAAAGATAGCTCTTACCGTAACCTGCTCTTAGTTTTATAAAAAAAAAAAACAGATAATGGCTTGTAACTTTATCTGCTAGTAGTTTTATTAAAAGAAAAATAAGCTCACTTATAAAGTAAAAAAAAAAACATTATATTTCCATTCATGCTTTGCCATTGATCGCAGTATAGAAAATCATTGACAAACTATTGTTTAGGTAAATATAACTCTTATGTTTTTTCAGCAGGGGAAACAATCAAATAGTAGTACATTATTTTAAGAAACACAAAAAACAAAAGAATAGAAATATAATAAAATATACTTTTTTTTTTGCAAAATAGAAAATAAATATAGACATTTGTTTTTTTTTTTCAAACAATGATGTAAAATGAAACTATCTATAAAAATGTCCTTTAATACTAGATCTAACTCTAAATGTAAAACTTAAGTCAGATTACAATCATTAATACTAAATATATAGTGATTTTATATTTTACCGCATTTCGATCTGTGAAATTTTTTCCCATATAAAATATTATTGGTTATTAATAAAAAAAAAAAAAAAAAAAAAAAAAAAAAAAAAAAAAAAAAAAAAATTGGTTATTAATAACTAAATCCAAAAAAAAAATCGAGAAACTAATCCACGATCACCTAACATGCAGCTTCTGCCCCAGCTCGTACCAAACAGTTAAGGAAGTACTAAATCACGAAAGAACAGAACACACTTATCTCAAACAATACAACTTCTGTAATGATTCAAAAATTCACAATGACTTACATCGACACTACACGGAAAAACACAACAGCGAAACCAACTTCAGTTGCTGCTTTTGTGATAAAAACCTCCCAGAAAAAAGCATTCATCATCACGTACTAGCTCACCATTCAAATCTCTTGTCTCAGAAAGAAAGGGCGAGAGAAAGCCATTAGGTAAAAGAGTACACTTTCACAGTTCAGAAGGGAAAGAAGTAGTCAATTAAAAATGTAAACGTTTTGTTATAATGGGAAAAAGAAAAAAAAAGTTATTAATTTACATGGCCTTCTACCATTCCAGTAATAATAATTTTGACTCCCTTAAAATAAAAAAAAAAATGGTTATTAATTTAAATAAAAACCTTAAGTGATACGCTTTCAAAATTTTACCCTAATTACAAAGTCAAAATCGCCCAGAAAACAGAAGGGATTCAGCAACTTCTAATCGCAGAGAAAAAAAAAACCAGAAAGAGTAGTCGAAGCAAGAAAACGAAAAACTCAGAGAATCAAAACTGCAAAAAAAAAAGGAAGCAGATTCAGAAATCCTAGCCTTTAAAAACGAGAAGGAAAATCACTACAAACAGTATGGACAAAAGATCCTTGGCAAGAAAAGTAACAGTGAGGCACATATTCAGGTAGAAACAACTAAAAAGATCAAAGAGTTGGATGTCATGCTAATACAAAACCGTGCTAAAGCTATGGACGCTATTCAACAAAGTCTCTTTAGGATAGAAGTGCAACTTCATGAGAATGTTAAGCTGTAAATTTAGTCTTCTGTACCTTTATCTGTATACTTTATGTAAAGGGTAGAATTCTTAATGTTTATTTAATTATTGACACAGACAGCTCATGCTTTTAATTTATCCTGCAGATACAATTTGTTTAAAGATCTACTCTTCTGCATTTATTTTTCAACATTACATAATTTGTTTCCTTCTAGGCTTTTTTTTTAGAAAATTAGGTATATATTATATTTGCAGGTAAGATATGTATTCGCCTGAATTTGATTGCTAATAGTATATGATAACGTGTAGATAAGTCTCTGTGATAGCCGAATAATTGATTGGTATATCATTTTAGTTTTAGTGAATTGTTAGGTAAAAAACAAAATTACTCCTGCCATAACTGAAGAGGTGGAGACCAAGGCAGTGTTAGTAATTTAGTTGAAGCTAAATATTGTGAGCGTCTGATTGTACCTCTAGTTATACTGACTTGCACACAAGGGTTTTTTTTTCATCTATATACACTTGTATCTCATTGTTATTCGGAGTTCACTTATTCATTGTGATGTTTATTTATATAACTAGATTTGGTGGCATTTAACGCATTCCTTGTATGGAAAGAAAGAAGCATACAACATTTTTTTCATCATGCATTGTAACTGGAAACTTGATTAAAATCCTTTGTTTTTAGTCACATAAAAACGGGGGGGGGGGGGGGGGCTATCGTTTTGATTTTCTGTAATCCCAAATTTATCTTAGCTCTACTTAAATGCCAAAACATCCCTCAGCCCACCGAGCCGATGGAAAAAATAAATCCTTTGAATCAATATTTAATTACACATCTGCATTTTCAAGAACCATTTAAAGTTTTTTTTTTTTTTTTTTTTTAATATATTGTGAGTTAAAAAATACTGTTTTATTCATGCCAATAATCACTTTCTAGATTTAATTATTTTAATGTTTAATTGTTAATACATTTCTTTTTGCCCTAGACATTTTATAACTATTTCAGAGACTGGCGTCTAATTACCCTTGTATGGTATGTGCAATGAATGACACAGACGATGGATGTTAAAAGTAAAAAGCAAAGTTAGTCACCTCAGTGTTGGATCAAAATTCTATTAAAGATGATCCGGACAACTGTGTATATGTGTTATCTACTAATGTGGTTCAGTACACAGGAAGTAAAAATACCGAACGTTTCAAAATATTTATAATGAAAAATGCAGCTAAATGATACTTTTTTTTTTACAACCCATGTTGGTGCCCCCTAAGGTCGGCGCCCGGGGACATATGTACCCCCTGCCCCCCCCCCCCCCCCCCATCGCTACGCCTCTGCTCTGTGCTAAGCTCACCGATTAAGAGAAAGGCTTATACTATAATTCTATTGCTTTGATATTATAAATGAAGGGGACTTAAATTAATTTACATTTTTAAAGGGAAACAACTTTCCTACTCTTTTGTTGATTAAAGTCTACCTAAGCAGTACACAAACAATATACAATTATTATATTTTTATAATAATTTTCTAATAAGAAAATATGCATTCGTACATGTCTTTAAATAAATAAGTTTCTATATATAAATGTATATAAATTGCTTTTGTATTTAAAATCCTATAAACCAGATAAATATGTTATATATTTTGTTATATACTATAAGCCTGATCTTAAATTACGTTGTCGATACATTTTTTCAGCGTCAATAATTTCATTTTTGAAAACTTATAAGTAATGCAAAAATTATCACTAGTAAAGAACGTGGCATCACTTAAAACACAAATGATTTTAATTCGGATTAATGTAAACTGTTTGTGTAAATTATTTGCATATAATATGTTGCTTATGCAGTTATGTTTGACATTTTGGCTTTAAATAAAAACAAATAAATTAACTGAAGTAAAAAAAAAATACTGCAAGTAGATGTATGCTTTGATTGTCCTTCTATAGTGCCAGTATTGGATCATACAACTAAAGAAGAACAGATAGTAGATTTAATACTGGAGGTTAGTCATGAGATCAAGAAAGTCTAAAATAAATGACAAGATATTGTTATTTTGTTTTCAAGTGTTAGAAAAGTTAGCAGAGGTAGCTTTACCTTCTGGAGCTGACTATACAAATGAAAATAGTGACCAAAAAATTTGGTTGATTAGAGGTATAGAACTAAGGTAACGACCAATAAGATATTTAAAAAAATAAAGCGAAGCTTCCATCCGATTGCAACAAGTTTCCTTTACACGTGTTCTCTCCTACAACAAAATATATAAATAGCTACAAGCGTTGGAGGTGAGAGGTTGATCGAATCAAAGTAGGCATGTGATGGAATGTTTTGATTAGCAATGCACTGGGCCTTGGAATATGAATTGACTTTGGTTTGTAATGGGAAATAACTTTTGATGACATTTTTTTTATGGAACAATATATTACAAAAAGTAATAAAACATATTTATACTGAATTCTAATTTTAAAATATCAATTAGTTAAAATGTTTTTCTAGCAAAAAAAAAATGTTGGTTCGTCTAAAGATTATTACAATTTTACGGTGTTAATTTAATAAACCAAAATGACTTTTAATGTAGGCCTTTTCATTTTTATTAATGAATATATTTATTTTAAACTTTAATACATTGGTAGTCTGCAATCGCAACGTCAACACTAATGGCTGATTTTTCACTACTAATCCAGCATCTATTTCCTTTGTCATTTTCCCATGTTATCTACTCAGATTTAGTTTTCTTTAGCTCTGTCCAGTAGATAGCAAGTTTTGTCATAACCTAAGATTACATTTTTGTTTCTAACCCTTATATTCAAACCTTTTATGGTCTTGTAATCATGTAGGCCTCTGTCATTTTCTATTGATAAAATATTTTTAACATTGAAAAAAAATCCAGCACCTAAATATCGAGCATTTTACATTCTCTATGTCATTATGAGTTGCTGACACCTAGATTTCTGACAAGATCGCTAAAAAAGCAAGATAAATGTTCATCACTTTACAAGAAGTGTTGGATTGGTTTTTTATTCATATTTAAGATAACTAAATAATAGAAAAAAAAAAAAAAACAACCATAAAGGCCCTGAGAGATCTTAGCAAACTAGAACCCACTGTCAACAACCGCAGCTTCAGAATTTTCGGACCATTTATCAACCTTCACACAGTACATAAAAATCAAGTATAAAGAACACCTATAAACATTTTATTTGCTATTCCTGTAAGAAGACACATATGTGGAAGTTGTGGGTCAAACAAACATTAGACTACCCACTGTCACTTAACTAATAAAGGCATACTACAACAGGAAACAGCTGTGACAGCTAGTACGAGCATTTTAAAATTAAAGTTATCATTTAATATCATATTTTTAAATAGAAACAAATTGATCAGCAACTGTTGCGTGTATTAATGTATTCCATAATTTTTACAACGTAAGTCACGATTTATATTTATAAAGTATTATGCTGAGATTTTCAGAGTTATCATTTTCTTTTCATCCAATGTAATGAATGTTTGACTTAACAATCACTTTCAGCCAACAAAAAGGATGCTTTTTCCGCCTAAAAACTTGTTCCATACAATATATGCTCGTTCACTTTACATATTGGATGAACTTTCGATAAACATTACGGTTAATGTTAGGTTTAAAAATGCATATCATATGGTATATATAAAAGTTAATGTTATCATTAGTTTCATCAAAAAATAATACATGCTTGTCTGATGATAACACTATGTTCTCAATTTTATTTCTATTCGAATGCCATAAAATAGTAATCATTTAAATGTGGCACATTCAAAGTGAAACATTATTATTTTAATGTATTGTATTGTACAGTTAAACATTTTCATTTTTTATTTTGTAGCGCAAAATAAGCTTCTGTTTTTGGAAAGATAAATTGATAAATAGAACATTTTACACATGGCAAAACAATTGCATTGCAAAATATATAGGGAAAATTTGAGGAAGGTGGATGCAAATCGAACATTTGTCTCCGAGAAGGGTCGCTACGCCTCTGAGTGGGTGACACCATTAAGTGGAGAAAATGTTACATCTAACCCAGACCATAGCTGTTTTTGTAAAGTAAAAAAAAAAAAAACATAAAAAAGGAAAGGAAAAAGAAAATACATTAATTAATTTAAAAATAAAAATAAATGATAATAGTGATCTAAAATGCAATAAATGAACACATTTAAATCCACCCAAAATCATTTTAAATTAAACATTAAATAAACGAAGAACGGCGGACAACAAAACAAACGATAGAACATTACGTCTAAACTGCTCCATATTAATGAATAGGAAATTAAACCAAAGCAAACATGAATAATACTGTTGAAATTATTTGACGTACTTATTCCATATACACTCTACACTCTTATTAAATAAAATGAAATTGTTTAGTCTGATATCTCTGTGCTCCTCTCACAAATTAAGAGAAAGACTTATATTAGAATTATATTGTTTCGTTGTGATAAATGAACGAACTGAATTTACATTTTACAAGGGAAACAACTTACTTATCAGTTTGTTGATTAACAAGTACCTAAATAGTACAAATATAGTATACATCTGTTACATTATTATATACATTTTCTAATAAAAACTTTTAAGTTCGTATATATCATTTAAGAGATAAGTTTTGAGATAATAAATTTAACTAAATTATTTTTGTATTTATAAAGATAGGAACCATTAAAATATGTTATATAATTTGTCTTATACTTTGTGCCTGATATTATTGACTATTAATCCTCGGAACATTTTTGTTCAAATATTTATTTAAAATTATGTTAAAAAGGAAATTGTGACTATTCATCCACATTTGTGCTGATTTCTACCTTTCGATATCTAACTTAGCTTACACATACTCATGTACATGCACACGCGCACGCATACGCGCGCACCCACGCACGCACACGTACACGATAATAAGGTAAGTGTCAGTAAATAGCTCATATGCACAATTAGTTTCAACTTTTTCGAGCATTTTCTTTTCCACGAACATCTACAGTCACTAATCGGGTTACTCGTATCTCAAATTTTGCTTGTATGTCAAAACACATTTCAGCTTGTTCAACAGCTCGTATCCCAACACTCTCTTATATTAGGACACTCTGATGTTGAGGTACCACTGTATGTAAAAATCTACACTTAAAAAAAAAAACAAAAACAACCATACGACTTCGTGTTTTCAAAGACATTAAACTGGATGGGAAAGTAGATATTAAACAATTGAAATCACAGAGGGTAACAAGTTTTACATTTTTGGTTTAGTATAAAGAAAAGTGGTATAGTAAAAATGTGTCCACTTTCCAACAGACATTGTACATAAACATTGTTTATGATCATATACTAGTTTTTTCTGTAAGTAGTTATACAGACCATAGTGAGTACGGGATTTAAAAACATAACACAAGGAAGACTTTTGAAAAGTATATTTAAATTCCAATGCTGAGCATTTAACTAGAAAAATAGGGTATATGATCAATAGAAACAGCAAATAATTTCTTTAGCCTAAATGTCCTTAAATAAAAATATAATTACTATCTCTAATGTTAAACTATAAATTAAATTTACATCGTAAATTTTCATTTTTAATTGTGATATGTAAACTCAGCTGTTATAAAATAACATTAAAAAAATTATGCTATAACTGAAGTTCCGTACAAGTAATGCGATTAATTTAAACACGATGATCGTGTAGTTCCCATAGTTGACATATAAAATAATTAAATCACGCCTACAAATCAAACGTACAAAGTAATGTAAAAAAAGAATATTTTAAAGCGTACACCACATTGCTTCTACAATTTCTCTTTAGCATATACAAATATACACTTGGATAGTGAAGCTAGATAAGTGTTTCTTTCATTAAATCACCATTATTGTTTTTATACCTAACTTCCGGAATAGCAAACTCGGTATCTTCAGATGGAAATGAATTGATTGTAAAGAGAGACCATACCTTAACATCTGGAATATTTAAATTTATGTTAAGTGGTCCTGGTCAATTTTCAGAACATGAGAACAATGACATACACTTTAGATAAATTCCGGCTCATGTCCTCCAAAATGTGTGCATGTATTTTACACATAAAGTAAGGTAGAAACATTATTAAACTGAAATTCCAGAGTTTCATATTGCCCATGAAATAGCACTAGAATTAGTAATGGATGCAACATTCTTGACTGTTAATGACTTAGTTTTCAACACATTGTCCGAATGTAAAAATAGTTATTTTAAAATACTGAAGGTTTATAAACGTTGCATCCTGGACTTTCTCGACTGTTAATGGCTTAGTGTTCAACACATTTGTATTCAGTTTTAAACACACAAATTGAAAAAAAAGTGTGATTCTTATGTGAACTGTAATATGTGTTAAATTAATCAAACTTTACCGATCAACTCACCTCACAGAAAAACAAACGCCATTTAATTTTAGTTTCCTTCTCTCGGAATTATTTTGAATTGCCATCTTATTATGTTTGTAAATTGTCTTGTTTATAAAAAACAATTGGTTTTTATATGCATCGCCTTATATAATCTGGAGTAATACTTATTAATGTTCAGTATTTTTCATCGTTGTATGATTATAGTATATTTTATTCCATTCGCTTTTAATACTTATATCGCTTCTCGGCTTATTGTCTTATATTAAAGTGTAAAATGTGTATATATATAGATAATGTGTGTATTCACATGGATCCTAATTACTAGGTTTGAATTTGGGGGCCAGGAGTCGTTCGTATAAATCATAGCCAAACATCACTCGATCAGCCCTCGAGTAAATTAACGTTAGAAAAATCTTATGTTTCTCAGGTTTTAAAAGGGTACAATCTGAATGGTAGAAAATGATACACACCTCCTCCCACCCCCCACTTTCCCCCACCCAACCGGCTGGCGGATAAATCAAGGGCAGCGTACGCTCATTGCAAGGGATCAATTGTGTGTCATGGAAAATTGTTTAATGCTAGATTATTATGAGTATTACAAAGACCCTTTTCCCACTTCGTTTTTGTTTCTGGCCATGGGTGGCTACAATGTCAACTTTTGACTTCACAGCTGAGGATGGAACATGGTAAACTAAGCAGTAAAAAGAAACCGAGCTGCACACCTTATTTTAGTCGAATTCTTATGTCATGTAAGTTTCTCCATTAAATTACTATATATACAATTGACGTTTTTATCTTTAAAACTGTATATAAATTAACAAATAAATTATTAGTAGTATTTTAAATTATTAAAATACATAAATTAAAAAAAAAACAAAAAAAAATGTGGGCGGACTGCTATAGATATAGAGGTTTGATAGAGAAGAATGCTTGATTTGATGCGTCTGATAATTGTACTCAACACAACATTCCGGCTGCCTATAATTTTTATAATTTTAATTTTTTTTTAATCTCAAATAAACATCACTCTGTTAAATTAACTTAATACAAGAATATGTACACTAATGAGAACTTGTGATTAATTGTTCACTGCTTAATAAATATAAACAATTATAAACTACACAAGTGTCATTTTTTAAGCTTTATAATTTCATTATATGTCTCGTATTTAAGTTGAAAGATGTTAACTAGATTTTACGAATCACATATTTGTATATTAGCATAATTTCTATTTTAAAAATGTATTACTGCTTTTCTATTGTTTGAATATCTGTTTATATTATGAATGTTCACATTCCCAAAATTCTATTTCAATGTAAACCAAGATTAAACTACACATAGGTCGAGCAGCACAGACATGAGTACACCCTACAGTCCTGACAATCATCTGATACATTTCTATACAAAAGTTGTCCTGTTTGTCTATAGAACGATATATAGGAAATTTAAATACTCCCCCAAAAAGATTATAAATCCCAAATTAAATAAGTGAATAATGGCTGACAGAAAAACAAACGATATAACATTACCCCTAAAGTTTAGGGCCCAACATATTCCTTATTACATGGATAGGATAATAAAACATTACAAACGAATAATGCTGTTGCAATAATTGTTGTAATTATTATATACACAATGATTACATAAAATAAAATTGATTAAACACATTGTCATGTCTCTGTGCTAATCTCATCGATTAAGTTAAGACGTAAATGAGAATACTGTTGCTGCGATGTAATAAATATATAGCTACAAGGGAAACAACTTACACATTCTTTTGTTGATTAACATGTGCACTAGTAGTACACAAGTAGTATACATCTATCAAACTATTATATTCATGTTCGTAAATGAACTAAACCTTTCGTATATACCATTTGATAGATTTGTTTTGATATCAAAATATAACAAATTTGCTTTTGTATTTACAATTGCGAAAACCATTTAAAGATGTTTTATATCTTGATATATAACTTGTGACTGATTTTCGCTAATTGTTTCATATGTCGCAAAGTGGTCTGAATTATTCTTATTTGCAAATTTATTTTCTCCCTTTGATTATTATATATGCAATTGATGTTCATGTCTTTGATGCTGTGTAAAATAATCAAACAAATCATTATTACTGATTTAAATGTTCAAAACAATTGAATTAAAAAAAAAAACGGTTTGAGGACTTTATAAATATAGATGCTTGAAAGGGAAGAATGTTTGCTTTGGTGTGTCTCGTTGTAATAACATAACTTTTCCGATTGCTTAAATTTGTATCATTTTAATTCTCTGTAAGCACAAATTTATTTCAGCTCTACTTAAAAACCCAAATTCCACCCCATCCCCCCGCCCCCCTCACCCACGACGCCGAGGGGAAAAAAATCCTATGAATCATCATTTAATTACATATTTGCATTTACAGGGTTTTTTTAAAGATTTTTTTTAATATATTTTGACGTTTTGTATTAGATCTATGTATACGTAAACCATCTTAAATGAATGAAAATAGGCTACAAGTAAGAAAATATATTACTATTGTAAATCTGTATCAGTCCTCACAAGCCGATGATGAAAACTGTAATACTTAAGCGAACATGCAAGGCAAACTGACGCTGTAAATTACATGTCTGAGGCGGGGAAAAATGTTCTTTACATGAATAACTGCAACTGTAATCAATAACATTTTGTTTTGCAAAATAAACATCAACGAACAGGTTGTAGCTGTATTGTTTTTTTTTTCAAAAGGTTGGAAGTGTATAGCTGTTAAACTTGTTACTTGAAACGTCCAAACTTATTTTTTGAACTAACATAGATAAGACACATATTAGAAACATATGTTAATGCATATATTCTTATGTAATGTTTCGTTTATCTATAACATATGTATGGATGAATATGGACGACCACACATAACAAAATAACAATAAAATAATAATCGATACCCCACACACTTGTTGAAGTTCATTAAAAGCAAACTGAACAGACGCGAATAATCAACACGATTGTATATAAATAAATATTCTACTCCCTTCATCATATTAAATGTGTGCTAAAATAAATGCACATAGTTACCCAGTTATATCCCCTATGCTAGGGGAACAAATTCTCCTAACAATTATTTAAGTTAACAAGTGAAGGTCGCCATGAGGTAACACACATCTGTATAAAAGTAAAACGTAAACAAGTTAAATTTTAGTATGCTTATTTATACTTATATGCTTATATTTATTGGTATATAAAACAAAAGTTGCATTTATTTAATAATAAAGTAAACTAATTTAAGTTATGTCAGTGTTATCAAAAAGCTCATTTGCACAGTTAGTTGCAACTTTTTCGGGCAGTTTCTTTTCCTCGAACATCTACACTTGCTAATAACTATACAATTTTTTATTATGACCGGAAGTTGACACCTAAACGGCCGGGGCCCTCCGCATCGCAGGGTCTGGCGGCACTGTAGTTCCGCCCCTGATCCCAACACTCTCTTATATTGGGGCACTCTTACGTTGAGGTACCACTGTATGTAAAAGTCTACACCAGGGGTTCCCAACCTTTTTTTACTCTAGAGCACATTCTAAAATATCGGTAGGGTGGCGGGCACCACCTATTTTAAATCGACCAGAGGCGTAGCGACCCTTCCCGTCACCCGGGGACAAAACTTTCCATTTGCACACCCCCCCCCACCTCAAATTTTTGATTTGCACCCCCCTCCCCCCTCAAACTTTCGATTTCCATCCCCTTCAATCTTCAACCTTTCAATAATGTTTATGAAAAAAATTCTGTCTCTGTCGAATAGTGAGAGGCGGGCACATACGAATCGTTCGGCGGGCGCCATGGCGCCCGCGGGCACGGGGTTGGGAACCCCTGGTCTACACTGTAATAAACAACCCTACGACTCCGTGTTTTTGAATACATTAAACTAGATGGGAAAGTAGATATTAAACAATAAAAATCACAGAGGGTAAAATGTTTTAACTCTTTGGTTTAGTATAAAGAAAAGTCGTATCGTAAAAATGTGTTCACTATCCAACAAACGTTGTACATAAACATTGTTTACTATCATATACTAGTTTTGTCCGTAAGTAGTTATAAAGACCCTAGTGAGTACGGGATTTAATAAGATAACACAAAGAAGACTTTTTGAAATGTATACTTGAATACCAATGCTGAGCATTTAACTAGAAAATAGGGTATATGATCAATAGAAATAGCAAATAATTTATTGAACGAAATTTGACTTAAGGAAAATATAATTATTATTTCTGATGTTAAACTATAAATTAAATTTCAATTATAAATTTTCATTTCTAACTGTGATATTTAAACTCAGCTATTATGAAAAAAAACGTTTTAAAATGATGCTATAATTGATGCTCCGTATTCGTACAAGAGATGTGATGAACATAAACACTATGATCGTGAAGATCCCAGAGTTGACATATAAAATAATCAAACCACGCCTACAAATCAAACGTACAAAGTTTTTTTTTGTTTTTTTTTAAATATTTTAAAGTGTACACCACAGTGATTTTACAATTTCCCTCTAGCATATAAAATTATACACTTGGGTAGTGAAGCTAGATTAGTGTTTCTTCTATTAAATCACCATTATTATTTTTATACCTAACTTCCGGTATATCAAATTAGATATCTTCAGATGGAAATGAATTGATTGTAAAGAGAGACCATACCTTAACATCTGGAATATTTAAATTTATGTTAAGTGGTCCTGGTCAATTTTCAGAACATGAAAACAATGAAATACACTTTAGAGAAATTCCGGCTCATGTCCTCCAAAAAGTGTGCATGTATTTTACATATAAAGTAAGGTAGAAACATTCTTAAACTGAAATTCCAGAGTTTCATATTGTCAATGAAATAGCGCTAGAATTAATAATGGCACGACTTTCTTGACTGTTAATGACTTGGTTGTCAACACATTTTCTGAATGTAAAAATATTTATTTTAAAATAATGAAGGTTTATAAACTTTGCATCCTTGATTTTCTCGTCTGTTAATGGCTTAGTTTTCAACACATGTTATTCAGTTTTGAGTACAAAAATAAAAAAAAAAAAAAAAGTTTGATTCTTATGTGAACTGTAATATGTGTTAAATTAATCAAACTATACCTGATTAAACCACCTCACCGAAAAACAAACGCCTTTCAATTTTAATTTCCTTCTCTCCACATTATTTTGAATTGCCATTTAATTATGTATGTAAATTTTCTTGTTTGTAAAAAACAATTGGGTTTTATATGCGTCGCCTTATATAATCTGGAGTAATACTTATTAATGTTCAGTATTTTTCATCGTTGTATGATAAAATGCATATTACAATATATTTTATTCCATTCGTTTTAATACTAATATCGCTTCTCGGCGTATTGTCTTATATTTAAATAGTATAATGTGTGTATTCACACAGATCCTAATTACTAGGTTCGATTTCGGGGGCCGGGAGTCGTTCATATCAATCATAGCCAAACATCACTCGATCAGCCCTCGAATAAATTAACGTTAGAAAAGTCTTATGTTTCTCAGGTTTTAAAAAGGGTACAATCTGAATGGTAGAAAATGATACACACCTTACCCCCTCTACCCCCCCCCCCCCCCACCACTTTCCCCCACCCAACCGGCTGGCGGATAAATCAAGGGCAGCGTACGCTCATCGCATAGGATCAATTTTGTGTCATGGAAAATTTTGGAATGTTAGATTATTATGAGTATTACAAAGACCATTTTCCCACTTCGTTTTTAGTTCTGGCCATGGGTGGCTACAATGTCAACGTTTGACTTCGCAGCTGAGGATGGAACATGGTAAACTAAGCAGTAAAAAGAAACTGAGATGCACACCTTATTTTAGTCTTATTCTTATGTCATGTAGGTGTCTCCATTAAATTACTTTGTATACAATTGATGTTCATATCTTTAAATCTGTGTAAAACTACCAAGTAAATTATTTTTACTATTTTACATTTTTTAAATTAAAAAAAAATTAGAAAAAAAACAACAACAAAAAACAGTGGGATGACTGCCATCTACAGATAGGGAAGAACGTTTAATTTGATGTGTCTCATTTTACTCAACATAACATTCCGGTTGCTTATAATTTTTATAATTGTAATTTTCTTTAATCCCAAATTTATTTCAGCTTTACTAAAGGCGAAACCTCCTCAGGCCATCACGCCGATGAAATAAAAAGTCCATTGAATTACACGTTTGTATTTGCAGGTGTTTTTTGAACAGTTAAATTGTAATTAGACTTTTTGTATTAGATCTAAAAAATAAGTAAACAATCTTAATTTAATGACAATGCTATTGCAAATACTAAAGCGAACATGCAAGGTAAACTGGCGCTGTAAATTGCATTTCTTGGGCGAAAAAAAAATAGAGAACATTAAGTAACGCAAACATTTTCACTTGCAAAGAGAGTGACTTAGACGAATATGATTTACATTTTGATTAATTTAACCTATTTGTGTAAATTATTTGCATGATATTATGCTGATACACATATGTTTTTTGTGACCTTTTTGGCTTTATTTGTTTTTAAAATATTGCGAGTAGATGTAATTTAAAAAAATAATACTGCGAGTAGATGTATGCTTTGATTGTCCCTCAAGAGTACAGTTTACAGTATTGGGTCATACAACTGAAGTGGAACAGATAGTAGATTTAATACTGGAGGTTAGTCATGAGTCATGAGATCAAGGAAGAATAAAAGAAAATACCAGATCTTGCTATTCTGTTTTGTAGTGTTATACAATTTAGCACAGGTTGCTTTCGTTTCAGGAGCTGACAATACATCAATTACGTCTAAAAAAAACAGACAAGATGAAACTATTTTGTTTTCTAGTGTTAGTTAACATAAGTCACCACAATGAAGTCGAAAAGAAAAGACAAGATCTTGCTAATCTGTCTTCAAAGAATAGTTAGTAAAGGTAGCTTTAGCTTCAGGAGCTAACTATGCATCACTAAGTTCAAGTGTAAGACTAAAACGATCGTTATTGGATGTATAAATATATCAGCAGCAATCAGAAGAGATGGAGAAAATGTTACATCTAACCCAAACCATAGCTGTTGTTTTAACAAAAAAAGTCATGAAGAATGAAAGCAACACACAAATAAAAAAATAAACGAGAACTATCAAAAAATGATGATGAGACATGTTTATTTTTATTTACCGTACTAAATGCAAATGAAAAAAAGTTTTTGTTAAAAAACACAATTAGAAACATGGGATACATGATGTGTACCAACATCATATAATTTTGTGGGACAAAGTTGACTTAAACAAAATTGTAATTACTGTGTCTAATATCAAACTATAAAGAAAGGGGGGGGGGGGGAGTGGACAATTTAAATAGCAGATATTTTTATATAAATTCGTTTTCTTTTATAATGGGTGTGTGTGGGTGGGTGGGCGGGAGGGGGGTGGTAGACGAGACTTCAATTCCCCCCCCCCCCCCCCCGGAAGTGATGCCTGAAATAAACATTACTCTGTTAAATTAACTTAATACAAGAAAAAAATATGTACACTTGTGAGAACTTGTGATTAATTGTTCAATGCTTAATAAATATAGGCAATTCTAAACTATACGAGTGTCATATTTTTAAGCTTTATCATTTCATTATATGTCTCGTATTTAAGTTGAAAGATGTTAACTTAATTTTAAGAATCAAATATTTGTAAATTAGCATAATTTCTATTTTAAAAATATATTACTTCTTTTCTATTGTTTGATTATCTATTTATATTATGAATGTTGACATTCCCAAAAATCTATTTCTACACCAGGGTCAATGTAAACCAAGATTAAACTACACATAGGTCGAGCAGCACAGACATGAGTACACCCTACAGTCCTGACAATCATCTGATACATTTCTATACAAAAGTTGTCCTGTTTTTCTATAGAACGACATAAAGGACATTTAAATCCGCCCAAGAACATTTTAAATCCAACATTTAAATAAGTGAAGAAAGTCGAACAGCCAAACAAACGACATAACATTGCCTCTAAACTACTCAATATTAAATGAATAGGGAAATAAAACAAGACAAACAGTTAAATTAACTTAATACAAGAAAAAAATATGTACACTTGTGAGAACTTGTGATAATTGTTCACTGCTTAATAAATATAGACAATTCTAAACTATACGAGTGTTGTTTTTAAGCTTTATATTTTCATTATGAGATGAAATATGTTAACTTGATTTTATGAATCATATATTTGTAAATTAGCATAATTTCTATTTTAAAAATATATAACTGCTTTTCTATTGTTTGAATTTATATTTGTATTATCAATGTTCACATTCCCAAAAATCTATTTCTAAACCAGGGTCAATGTAAACCAAGATTAAACTACACATAGGTCGAGCAGCACAGACATGAGTACACCCTACAGTCCTGACAATCATCTGATACATTTCTATACAGAAGTTGTCCTGTGTGTCTATAGAACAATATATAAAAAAAAATTAAATCACCCAAAAACAGGGGTCGGCAACCTGCGGCTCGCGAGCCGCATGCGGCTCTTTTGATATCAAGATGCGGCTCTCCAGCTCCTTGAACAAATACTAATAATCTTAATAAAAAATAAAATATTTGAAATTAAAAAAATGTTAGTGGCTCTTTAAAACCAGGGAAATGTTGAAAATTGTAACTTACCCCTAAAGTTAAGGGCATAAAATAGTCCTTATTAAATGAATAGAAAAAAAAAACATTACAAACGAATATTGATGTTGCAATTGTTTGTCGTAATTATTCTTTACACAATAATTACATAAATTAAAATTGATTAGACACATTGTCATGTCTCTGTGCTAATAGCACCGATTAAGTTAAGACGTAAATGAGAATACTGTTGCTGCGATGTGATTAATATATATTTATAAGGGAAACAACTTAAACATTCTTTTGTTGATTAACCTTTGCATTAGTAGTACACAAATAGTATACATCTATTAAATTATTATATTCATGTTTGTATACTACTTAAACATTTCGTGTATAACATTAAATAGATTTGTTTTGATATCAAAATATAACAAAATTACTTTTGTATTTACAATTGTGAAAACCATTGAAAGATGTTTTATATCTTGTTATATACATTGTGACTGATCTGCGATCATTGTTCCCGCGCTGCTGCTAGTTCGTCTGAATTATTCTTATTTTGATACTATTAAAATTTAAATAAATAAATAAATAAATAAAAAAAAAAAAAAATATTTGGAAACCGACACATTCCCAAATTGTTGAAAATCGAAATTGACATGTGAACAAATCTTGAAGTTTTACATTCCCGTGAGTCGAAAAAAAACATGTTTTCCGAATGTCTCTATGTGTGTGCATGTGTGTGTATGTGTGTGTGTGTCTGTGACTGTGAACACGATAACTTGAGAACCGTTATACCTAGGTTGATGCCATTCCATATACCTTTTATATCAATAGAGAGAGAGAGAGAGAGAGAGAGAGAGAGAGAGACTAGAGACGGAATGAAATCTGACATCTAAGTTTGTAAAGCAAAACCTTCCACTAGATGCAGATTTATGTGTTTGACAAAAGATAAAAACCGGTCGTGAGTACCAGCTAAAGCCAATAGAAAAAAAAACCCACCTCGAAATTCCCAGCCCTATTCTTGTAGCAACTCTCTGTCATTGGTAGTAAATATTATGGTGTCAAAGTTCAGTAGGGACGTCGTTAAAAGTTCGCTGATGACGACAGCAACAGTTCAGTAGTGGCGATGGTACAAATTCAGATGTGACGACGATAACCATGGTGTGACGACGATGAAAGTCTCAGGCAATAAACACCTTATATGGTAAACATTTACCCTTAAAAAATACCAGCGACTGTGGCAAGTCTCAGGCAATAAGCACCTTATATGGTAAACATTTACCCTTAAACAATACCAGCGACTGTGACAAGTCCCGGTAAATTGCGATCGCTACAGGGGTTGATGTTTTTGTACGGCCGGTCTATTTCTAAGTTCTTCTTGTTTTTACTGGCCACCAGCTGTTAAGGTCGACTTTAAGAAGTACAAACAACAAACTACACAAAGTTTGGACCACAGTATTAGTGCGGGCCTACACCCGTAATATATTCGCCTAGCCCTCTGTCCAAATCAACCCATCAACTCTCGTTCACACACCTAGTAAACTGAATACCAACAACGTGGGGCTGAACACAACACATACTTTGAGCTAGATCCATTAGTTTTATTGTACTTGGATTTTTATATTTCTCAAATTATTTTATTTTCGATGACGAATCTAAAGTAGAAACTTTAAAATCAACTAATAATAAGTCACAAAAAGCTGATCTACATAAGAGGTCTGGAACCATTTGAGACGGAAGATCCAAAAACTCAATTTACAATATCTCCTAGTTCTTATAGAGCCACTAACATTTTTTTTTTCAGTTTAATGGTATTTGATTAGGATTAGGAAAATAGATTTAAAATAAATGGGTTTAAGGATATAATAATATGTTATCATATAAAATCATAGGCATGTTTTCACAACACATAATACTTAATATAACTAGCTCTGCTTGGATAACAAAATAAATTATATATAACTATAACACTATTCCTACCAAATTTAGAAGCTACTAACTAAAAAAAACGTGTCACAAAAGTCAACCCAATGCACACTGACACATAAGACAATGCCTTCTGAAGAAAAGAAAATAAATAAAATTGAAAATATTTGAAAAAATAAGCACTTCAGTAGTAGAAAGCATGGAACTACTGCCACATCACAGTTGTGGAGGTGGGCTTAGTAACCAAGAAGCTATTAGCTGTCTGTATACACTCTACTCCACCTATTCTTAGTGTTTTTATCTTGTCTAAAGTTCTTTTTTTACAGTATAATATTTGTATGAATTATGAAATTAAAATACTGTCATTATTATGGAACTGGCGAGCCGCATCCTTACACCAAAAGAAGTGCATACGGCTCGCGAGCCGCAGGTTGCCGACCCCTGATCCACATTGAATGTAAATCTTTACAATTTTGAATTAGCTACTGATTTTTATGCTATTTTAAAGATCTTTTTGAACATAATGATGTTTACATGTAATTACAAATCAATATTCACAGAGTTTTACTGGTTTTAAAGTCACGATTCTGACTGTAAAATAACACATATAATTATTCTTTATTTCAAGTTTGCTTCTTTTCATTTTTTGGAGGCAGTTTTACTATTATCTGTAGTGTTTGCATATTGTTGTAACTAAACTTACCCGAGGTATTTTGTTAATTCATTAAGGACATCTGTACGTGCTTATCATCTTGACTAATACTAACGTTCTTGAAGTTGAGTGTTTATTTTTCGGCACATTTATTCAACTTTCTCTCAACTTTCTCCTTACCTCCCATATATAATTGTATAGAGATTTTAACACAATCACCTAAAAATGGGTGCATCTGTACAAGATGCCTTTGGAGAATGTTCTAGATCAGCTAACAAGCAATGGGCCTGCAGTTTCCCTTCTTGCTTGTATTGACATTTGAAAGATAAGCAAAATCGTATCCAACTGGCACACTTTAGGTAATAATTACCTTACGTTTATAGACTTTTCTTAAAACCCAAAGTTAATAGGCATCCCGTATAAAAAAAAGCATGGCTAATTTAAGCCGATCTACTCAAGCAAAGATTGTGAATTAAGATCGATCTCTAGGTGGTTGACGGTCTATATCCAGCAGGAATAGCATAAACGACAGATGTTTAGACGCTAAAGTAGACAGACCTTACGACAAACAAGTGCCTTGCACATGCCTGGCGCTGAGATAGGCGCCGATAAATAAGCCAAGAAGTGGCCTATATATCTACTTGCGATGAGTTATTACAAATCTTATATTTAGGGTGATATTAAATTCGTAGTTTCAGTAATGTGTTTGCTGCTTTTGTTTGTGTGTGTGTGTGTGTGTGTGTGTGTGTTTTAAATGCTATTTAATTATCGTCCGAAAAAGGGGCCACTATCCTTAAAATGTTCGTAGGGGGAGGGGTTTCTTCCCCCAACCCCTGCTCCGCCCCTCCCCCTCACCCTCTGCATCCGCGACTATGTCATTCATAAAGCGCAAGAGAATATCAAATCTGAATACAAAGTGAAACACATACCTAACTATTCGCACGATTTGTATATACATGTTCTAGCTATCCTCGTCTACCCCACCCACTGACTTAATCATTAATCATTTAAACACGTGAAGGCGGCCTTGGGGATACGGCAAAGGGCAATAAACGTTTTTCCAAAACAGAACAAAAAAAATGCTGACAAAAAGATGACAGGCAACTAAAATTTGTAATAATAATGAAATATTCATATTTATATTTTAGATAATATATCTATAAAATATACAATTTCGAAAATAGAGTACAAGGCATAACGAAAACGTGAAAGTAAAATATGCATTCATTCTCTTATTGATATTTCTTAAGCTAAGTATAACATATTTAAAAATATTGCATATATCATACATAGCTGCTAACAAAGTGAAAAAGATTTAATTGCATAATATATGTAAAAACGTATTTAGACCTACCATAGTGTAATAATACCGAAGTGTGATTGATTACTTATTACATGAAACAAATAAATAAATTAAAACATAAAAACAAATTATTTTCATGAAAAATCGACCAAACAGCGCGCCATCCCCAACCTTAGATATATATATATATATATATATATATATATATATATATATAAATATATATATATATATATATATATATATATATATATATATACTTATATATATATATATATATATATATTTTATTTGTATTTGGCATATCTTAAATACAAACACATCTTCTTAGCTATTGTGACCAAAGATAGCTCTTATCGTAACCTGCTTTTAGTTTTCTAAAAAAAAAACGAGATAATGGCTTGTAACTTTATCTGCTCGTAGTTTTATTAAAAAAAAATAAGCTTACTTATAAAGTAAAAAAAAACCCATTATATTTCCATCCATGCTTTGCCATAGATCACAGTGTAGAAAATCATTGACAAACTATTGTTTTGGTAAAGATAACTCTTATGTTTTTTAAGCAGGGGAAACAATCAAATAGTAGTACATTATTTTAAGAAACACAAAAAAAAACAAAAGAATAGAAATATAATAAAATATACTATTTTTAATGCAAAATAGAAAATAAAAATAGGAACAAAAAATATTTTTCAAACAATGATGTAAATGAAACTATCTATAAACATGCCCTTTAATACTAGATCTAACTCTAAATGTAAAACTTAAGTCAGATTACAATCATTAATACTAAATATATAATGATTTTTATATTTTACAACGTTGTGTACCTCTCGCATTTATCCAATATTAATTTACATAAAAAAGTCAGGGGTCGGCAACCTGCGGCTCGCGAGCCGCGCGCGGCTCCTTCGACGTCCAAATGCGGCTCTCCAGCTCCTTACACAAATATTAATAGTTATATAATTTCAATTTTACTGGACGGTGGGGCACGAGCTTACCCTGCGTTCAGTGGGATGGCAGATAAGCCTGGTGAGAACCAAGGGACAGAAGCGAACGATACAAGGTATTTAAACCAATATCCAAGCCAGTTAGTCGGCGCTTTCGTGTTGAGGCCTGACTTGCTAATGGAAGACACCTCCTGAGCCGGTGATATCCGTAAAGAAAAAAATAAAATTTAACAGCTTCTAAAAAAGTGGATTGAGATAGTCCTAGAATAATATTATTCGATTACTAATTTTATTATTCTGGCGAAACATGTCTAGGTTTTTATATAAACAAATATTATATCATATTTAAAGCTATTTATTTTAAATAACAAATCAAACTTATTTACCTAATCTTAATCAAATACCAAATATTGAACTAAAAATGTTGTGGCTCTTTAAAAACTGGCGAATTTTGTAAATTGTAAATTTTGGCTCTTGCGTATCAAAAGGTTGCCGACTCCTGCCTTAAGTGATACTCTTTCAAAATTTTATCTTAATTACAAAGTCAAAATGGCCCAGAAAACAGAAGGGATTCAGCAACTTCTAATCGCATTATTTGAAATATTAATGTGAATGCCATCAGTGGCGGAGCTAGAAAAAATGGGCCACCCCGCAAAAATATTGTTTAGCCCCCCACCCAACTCTCTCTCTCTCTCTCTATCTCTCTCTCTCTCTCTCTCTCTCTCTCTCTCTCTCTCTCTCTTATATATATATATATATATATATATATATATATATATATATATATATATATATATATATATATATATATATGTACATATACATATACACACACAAAATATGAACATAGGATTCTCATTGCTGGCCTGTTCGGGTTTTGAAAAAATATTTTTTTTTTCAATTTAAGCAAATTACAACATGTCATGTGTGTAAGTGCAATATACCAGAAACTACGAAACACATTTATTAAGATTGTACGTAAGTCCGGAAAGAAAAGCAACCGCTTTCGAATATATCAAAAACCACCAATCAAGCAGCCACAACAAATAAAGCAATTACACTTAATTAACACGAATAGATAAACAACAGAATACGAAAGCAGACTTGTAGCAACGGCTATTTATATATCCACCATATGGAAATACAGGAACACAATTAGATTGTATTGTAAAACATACTCTGACATCGAGTTAAAAGAAATATTTCAAGAAAATCTAAGACAAAGCTAAGACATTGTAATTAATAAACATAAATATGTCTAAATTATATAAGTGTTACTTAAGCTTTTCCTTACTATAATTTTTCAGGTACGTAAGTTGCACACTTGTAACTTTAAAGAAAAATATATATTATTGCTTAATATGTTAAATTTTTAATGCATATATGCATTTGCACTGTTTTGTTTATTTATATCAGATTTATGGTTATATACGGACGACCATATGTGACAAAATAAAAATTAAAGATTAATAAACCACACACTTGGTGAAATTCATTAACCGATGAATGATAGTTTACTTATAAAGTAAAAAAAAACATTTTATTTCCATTCAAAATTTGAAAAAAATGTAGGGCCCACATCCCAAACCGCAAATATAATTATAAACATTATGCTTTGCCATAGATCGCAGTAATAGAAAATCATTGACAAACTATTGTTCAGGTAAAGGTAACTCTTATTTTTTTCATGCAGGGGAAACAATCAAATATAAGTACATTAATTTAAGAAACACAACAAAAGTAAAGAATAGAAATAAAATAAAATATACTACTTTTAATAACAAAAGATATAATAAAAATTAAAAAACAAATTTCTTTGAAACAATGACGTAAAATGACATTATCTATAAACATGTCCTTTAATATTGGATCTAACTCTAAATGTTAAACATTTGTCAGATTACAGTACTTAATGATTTATATTTAGTGATTTATCATTTGCTAACATTCTGCAAGTTTTTTAAAAAAATTTTCCAAATAGAAACAATAATGGTGAGAATGGTAAAAAAAATAAAAAATAAATAAATAAAAAAAATAAAATAAAATAAAATAAAATAAAAAAAAAAAAAAAAAAAAAAAAAGAAACAATAATGGTATTTAATTTAAACCAAAAATAAATTACAAATTAAAAAAGTGTATTTCAAAAAAAAAAAAAAAGAAAACACTTTTGGATGGACAGACTGGCGGCTTTAACCTCCGACCCCAACCCCCACAAAATTAAAAAAACAAAACTTCCTCATAATCGAATGTCACTGTTTCTTTAAAGAACACTGATTATGCCAGCTTACTACTTTATAACCCTCACCCCCAACTTAATACGTTTATATGTATTATATGTATATTTAAGAATGAAAGAGATGAAGATAACGGAGGTTTGTAAATCTACTACGGTCCTCGTATGTCACGTGATGAAATACAAGTAATTAGACAGTGGTCACCTTCGGAACAAAGCTCAGGCGAGCTGAAAATAATTACATTATCTGAGACGAAAAAAAAACACATGTATTTGTTTGTTTGTCACTTATTGTATAAACATGTTTTTTAAGGGTTTAAAATATATCAATTACGTGTTTAAATATCTCCTATTTTAATCCACATATCTAAATTACAAATATCTACATTTAACTCTTTCAAAAGTTTCGAATGTTTTACCTACATACACCGTTTTAAACAAAGTTGGGGCTTAAAGACAAGTTATTGCGGTAACTCTAGCGTCGGATTTTACGTTATCCTAAATAGGCTTACATTTTAGTATGAATTTAATCTCATATTAAGTGTTGCCGTAGGACGTGATTAAATGTAAATATGCAAATCTTATGTAAGAAGCAAAACATAAATAAACGAGTACTTAATAGTATTTTCACATGACGCATCATTGTCAAAAGATTTATAAAAAATATAATTTTTAATCGCAATAGTTCACAGTATGAAAAAAAAACCCACCAAAAAGCAAGTGTAAAAACGTTAAAATAATAATTGTGTATAAACTTTAGAAATGTAAACAAAATAACCTTGCATAATAGAATGGTTAGATAACAATTACAATTACCGCGCAGTAGAGAGAAAATACCAATTGATGTACAGGCACCATGTTTTTTTAATGAGACTGTGTAAGAATTTGTTATTAAAATCATATCAGTCACGTCATTGCCGTTAACCTAGTCATTATCATTATTGTTATCATCATCGTCGTCCTTGTCGTTGACGTCATCAAACAACGTGGAGTATTACTGTGCTGCATGTGTACCCGGATTGGCTACGCCCAGCTGCACACAATGCAGTGTGCTTCACTCGCGTTACACCTACACGTGAGTTGTGTTGTTTTTCTCTCAGGATCTGAACCTACCCGCTCTTAACCCCAGTGGGTGTCGACCACTAACATCCCGACTAGGCAGTGTTACTGTTATATCATATATCTTGATTACGTGTGTTAGATGAACACGTTTGCGATTTTTTTGTAAGGGAGACAACTTATAAACAATACGTTTGTGTAAACAAATATAATATATAAATATATTTATTTTACCAACATTGTAAAATACTAATTAATTAGACATATTGTAATTGTTGTTGATTACATTCCTATAATACATAACGATTTTGTGAAAAAATATATATGAATGAATACATTTAAAGTTTTTGAACTTTATAACTGCCTCTGTTCAATCAACAAATACTTTATTTTACCTTAAATTAGTGAAGAATAAATAAAAAATATTTGGAAGAAAAATGACTCTACCGTTCCAGAGGTTACTTATGTCTTCATCAACTGATTCTTTGATAACAACCTGCAACACGCATAGTTTTTTTCCGCTATTTTTGGATTGACTTCAAACAAACGGGATCAAACAATTGAAGTTACAAAAAAGGGCAAAGAAATAGTGATTGAAGGAAAGCCAATAAAAGAGGAAAAAAGTAAACTGTACATAAAAATAAATCACCTACTCGATGCCCGCTTTGTGATTTTCAGGACAAGCTAACTTATAGGGATGTACTGATACTGCAACAGTGTCTGTCTCCTGATGGACATATATTGCCCAGACATATCACAGGGGTTTGTTTTACAATGCAGTGGAAATTAGAAACTATTTTATATCAGTCATATTCTGCTGGTCTCCTGCCCAAGTACAAGCCTGTTTTACCTGTGAATGAAGATCTAACAACCTATGGCAAAAACTATAAATGGAGGAAATACAATGTTTATTATAACGATTTTAGTATTAAAATCCTTTGTAGTTAATAAACTTGAAAGTAATTAAATTTAATATATATATATATATATATATATATATATATATATATATATATATATATATATATATATATATATATATATATATGTAACGAGACTATTTGCCTGTAGTGCCAAATGTTAACGAGTTCTGCTCGACAACGCCAAATGTTACCGAGTCTAACCACTCATTCTACACAACATCGACCACAGTATAGATACTCGAAGATGCAGGTTCGCTATTGATCCTTTTATTACATGAATCAAAGAAATGCTTCACAATAATATAATGAATCAAAAGGAATGCTTCACAATAATAGTCTGAATCAACTGACCCCCAACAGTCCTCACTAGTCTTGACATAACTGAATGCACATGTCTATCGTCCTTCTTAACACAATACGGCTAACCCGTTCAATAACCAACTTGATACTGCCTCACTGACTGACTGATCGAGAGAGAGAGCGAGAGACCGCGAGCTCAGCCGTCGCCTTCCTATATATCCCCTTCGTATTCGTAATCGTATTCGGTTCTATCATAATCGTAATCGTAATCGATTCTAATCGTTGCATCAGAATGTTAATTACGCCGCTTCTGTCGTACAGTCCGATTTAATAAGCCATCTGCATCCTGTCACATCAAAGTTGACAGACCGTATTGCGTTCTTATCGTATCGCTTCCCAAGATACTACGCCTTGGCTTTCTGATCGTTATCAGCCAACACCTGTGTTATTGCATCAGTCGTGTCAAAGTTGACAGCGCTGTACTGCGTTCTTATGTCTCTGGTAACTTCCCCTAGTTACATCCACCCCTGCCTTTTTTTGTGTGTTATAAACCACAAACAACGCTTGGCAGGTGCAGTCCTTCAAAGTCAATCGCACCACCGTAAAAAATGTATTGTTCCACTCACTGTCAATGTCGTCACATTCGTATACGATTGACAGTTATCCCTATTTCACATATCAAATGTGTCTACATCATCTTCCTCAGACACAAAACAGTTCTAGAATTCACATCCACCTTTTTTCGTCTGGTGCCTTCACCAGTTCACTTTTATGACTTTTTGAACAGTCTGTTCTCATACCAGCGCGACCATGAAAGAATTGATGGTTGCTGACAAAAAATTTCGTATTCTTTCTGTTTCTCAAACTTCTCCGCGGACCACTTATCTGATGGTCTACTGTCTCTCTGCTTCTGGGAGGAACGGGATCCTCTTCGTTGCCGTTATCCTCCACTTGTGTATCGCTGTTGTTCTGTTGATGGTGACATGGTTCCGGGATGGGTATGTGAATTTCCGTTATAGTTTCCGGTTCCCTAATTGTCTTGGGTTTCCTTGTGTGTAACTGCTCTTCTTGACTATGACAATATTTCTTTAATTGAGCAATATTCGCCCACCGATCCGGTTTGGCGTGATCGATGGGTCTTATCTTAAAGGGGCCACCTGCTACTTTAGGCATCTCCACGACTTGCCATATCTCCTGTCCCCAGAGGTCGTGGATTTTGTTTCTGCCTAACGGGTGGCTACGCAGTAATACCCTGTCGTTCAGTTTGAGTGGCGGGTCCTTTGTCTGTACCGGCGGTTCCCTTCGCCGTGCTTCATGTTCTAGTCTTTCCTGTACTACCCTGTACATTTCTCTAATTCGTCTCATATGTTCATTCACATATTCCAGTGCAGTGTATGAGCCAGTCATACTCTCCTTTTTTCCTAGGAACAAGTCAAGAGGGAGTCGAGCCTCCCGTCCGAACAGCAACATGTGTGGCGAAAAGCCGGTTGTGGCATGGGGGGTGCAGTTGTATAGATATACCAACTCTGGGAGAAAATCAGGCCAACGTTTTTTCTGTTCAGGTTCTAGAGTACGCAGCAAATCATGCATGCTGCGGTTGAACCGCTCGCACTGTCCGTTTCCTTTCGGATTAAATGTGGTTGTTCTAGATTTGTTGATCCCGTAGTGGCTGCACAGTTGGTTAATTACTTCTGACTCAAAGGCCCTTCCTTGGTCAGAGTGTAATTGTCTTGGTATGCCATATTTGATGAACCAATGTTTTATTAAGACCTTTGCCACTGTTTTGGCAGTCTGATCTCGTGTGGGCACCGCCACAGTCCATTTGGTGAATACATCAGTCATTACCAACACATGTTCCGTCCCATCCGATGATTGCTCCAACGACGTAAAGTCCATAGCCACAATCTCTAGTAGTTTTGTCGCCAGTAGGTGTCCTGATGGCTGTCTCATTTTGACAACTGGCATTTTCGCATGCTGACACCTCACACAAGCCTCACAATGGCGTTTGACCTCCATCTCCATATTGGGCCAGTAACACCTCCGTCGTAATATTTTGTGCGTCCTGTCCTGACCCTGGTGTCCTGCCCTGTCATGTGCCAACCTTAGCACTTCTTCTCGTAATTGTCCAGGCACCACCACCTGGTGTATTGTCCCATCAATTTGGTCATGAATTCTCCGCATGAGAACACCATCCTTTATACTGAGACGGTCCCACTGACTCAGTATTTTCTTTGTTTCTCGACCAAATTGTTCTCTTTCCCTTCTTCGTGGGAATTTTTGTTCCTGGACGTGTTTCAACAGCGGCTGTAAGCCACTATCCGTTCTCTGGGCATCTCTTATCTCTTTGTGATTAAGGCAATTAAAATCACTAATGTCCATATGTCCGGGCTCTGTGGATATGTGCTCCACCCCGGTCTGTCCGTTTTGCATCACTTGCACCCCGTGAGGGATATCTGTTGACGCTCTGACCTCACATATTCCTGTCAGCGTTTCTTCCTCATCGCCCGGTCTCTCGTACGGATTCCTTGATAAAGCGTCCGCATTGCCATTGGACCGCCCCGGGCGATATTTTATCTCCGGGTAAAAGAGTGCCAATTCTGCTGCCCATCGCTGTTCGATGGATCCCAACTTTGCTGTCTTTAGGTGACTCAAGGGGTTATTGTCAGTGTATACCACCCATTTAGCACCTAATAGATAGTCCCTGAATTTTTCAGTCACAGCCCATTTTAATGTCAAAAGTTCTAGTTTCATGGCGCTGTAATTTGTCATGTTCTTCTCTGATTCCTTCAGAGCTCGACTGGCATACGCAATAACCCTGAAACCTTGCTTTTGTTGTTGTGATAGCACAGCTCCCAGACCTTTAGAGCTGGCGTCAATTTCTAGCCGAAATGGTTTGTCAAAGTCCGCGTATCCTAATATCGGCGTCTCTGTCAAAGCCTTTTTCAAGAGCTTAAACGAGTTCAGGCATTCATCAGTCCATAATTCACCTATCAGTTGTGTTTTACCTTTCTTTTTCTCCTTGCTGTGTTTCTTTGTCATTTTGTTCACTTGAAACTTTTCAACATTCAAGTTCATTTCACAGTTCATTTTTTCAATATCTGATAATTTCTCTTCGAGTCTTGTTTGCGACTCTTTCATTGTTTGTCTCCTTTTGTTTCTTACGCCATAACCTCGCCGCTCTGTAGCCCTAACCTGCCCTACAGAGGGCGATCGTTTCACCGGACAGTACCGTGCCATATGTCCGGGTTGTGAACAGGACAAGCAAATTGGTCGACCGTCAGCCGTCCACCGGAGCGATGGACCGGCGGGTCGCGGCCGTCCAACCTGTCTCTGTTTTGTCCCGTTCTTTTACTGATTCTCAGCTGTTGACTGCTTTCTAACCTCTCCAATCGTTGGTCAACCTTATCCAGGTGGGCCAACAGTTGAGCCATCATGGTTTCCACCGTGCCGGTCCCTGTGGGTGGGAATTGTTTCTGTTCCGGCACAGAGACTTTGTCCACCGAACAGTTCGATTGGTCCTCATCCTCGGACCTGCGGATCGCTGAGTTCCTGACCTGAAGGAAGGTCAACTGCGGGTCTTTGTGGACCTCCTCTTTCAACTCTCTCCTTAAGATCGGGGTTGCTAGCCCCTCGATGAACTGGTCCCTCAGTAGGCGTACATCAATGTCAGGTGTTTTGCCCTTTACCGAATCAAAGGCCCTGTTCATTTGGTGTGAATACTCCATCACACTCTCCGCCATTCTCTGCTTTAAGCCTACGAACCCCGATAGCAGTTGCGATCCCGACCGTCTCTCCCCAAAGGTCTCCATAATTAGATCCAGCACCTTATCGGGATCTGATTGGATGGTTTTATCGTGGCATTTGACCTCTGCCCGAACCGTCTCTCCTATACTGCCCATCAGCAGTCTTAATCTTTCCTCTGGTGACATGTGTCTCGAGGCCCAGGCCGCTTTGACCTCTTCACTGAACCTGTTGGTTAAAGCTGGATCACCGTCCCCGTAAAATTTGTTAATGTGGGACTCTCTGGGCAGGACCACAATATGGGTCTGCTTCTCGTCCAGAGTAGACATTTTATTCCTTGAGTAAAAAAAAAAGAGTTCTTTCTTACCGTCTGTGTATGAAAAATTTTCCTCGTTCCTCAATTTTCACTGTTCCTGAATGTCCGAATTCACACACACACGAAACACAGTTATGAACAAGGTTGACTATGGGTGCCTCAAGCGGCAAGTCTCGTTGAATTCATCCTGTCCGCAGCGCCAAATGTAACGAGACTATTTGCCTGTAGTGCCAAATGTTAACGAGTTCTGCTCGACAACGCCAAATGTTACCGAGTCTAACCACTCATTCTACACAACATCGACCACAGTATAGATACTCGAAGATGCAGGTTCGCTATTGATTCTTTTATTACATGAATCAAAGAAATGCTTCACAATAATATAATGAATCAAAAGGAATGCTTCACAATAATAGTCTGAATCAACTGACCCCCAACAGTCCTCACTAGTCTTGACATAACTGAATGCACATGTCTATCGTCCTTCTTAACACAATACGGCTAACCCGTTCAATAACCAACTTGATACTGCCTCACTGACTGACTGATCGAGAGAGAGAGCGAGAGACCGCGAGCTCAGCCGTCGCCTTCCTATATATCCCCTTCGTATTCGTAATCGTATTCGGTTCTATCATAATCGTAATCGTAATCGATTCTAATCGTTGCATCAGAATGTTAATTACGCCGCTTCTGTCGTACAGTCCGATTTAATAAGCCATCTGCATCCTGTCACATCAAAGTTGACAGACCGTATTGCGTTCTTATCGTATCGCTTCCCAAGATACTACGCCTTGGCTTTCTGATCGTTATCAGCCAACACCTGT
This sequence comes from Physella acuta, assembly GCF_028476545.2. Lineage (NCBI taxonomy): Eukaryota > Metazoa > Mollusca > Gastropoda > Physidae > Physella > Physella acuta. The sequence goes on from NW_026731661.1 coordinate 2,301,571, forward strand.
GTTATTGCATCAGTCGTGTCAAAGTTGACAGCGCTGTACTGCGTTCTTATGTCTCTGGTAACTTCCCCTAGTTACATATATATATATATATATATATATATATATATATATATATATATATATATATGGTGACAGGGCAAATGATCTCAGGACAAATGATCTCAGACAAAATATCTCAGACAAAATATATCACGGACAAATGGTCTCAGCACAAATCATCTCATGACAAATGATCTCAACAACAAATAATCTCATGGACAAAAGATACCAGGACAAAATAAATTAAGACAAATATCTCACAGCAAAGTTTTAAAATTATGTACGATGATTTTAATTGATTTGAACTTTTTTCTTAATTGACTGTCAATATGGTTTTGTTTTTAATTTTTTAACGCATAATAATTGTGAAGAAATTGAATGTGTTAAACTTATCAAAGCATCAAGAGATGTATCAAACTTAATCTTTGTAATCTTTGTAATCTTTGTAATAGCATTTGATTTTAAAAAGTAAAACTTAAAACAAACGTACTCCTTTAGCCTGAAATGTATAATAAATGATAATGTATAAAACATATACAGTAACATTAATGTTAAACATAAATCAAGGGCATCGCACGCTATCGCCAGGGGTCAATTACGTGTCATGGAAAATTTTGGAATAATAGATCAGTATGAGTTCTACACAGACCCTTCTCCCACGGTCGTATCTATTTATGTCCATGGGTGGCTACAATGTTTTAAGACAAATTAAAAAAAAAAATCTGTGGAAGGACTGCTATAGATATAGATATTTGAAAAGGAAGAATTTCGTCTCATTGTAATCAACATAACTTTTCTAGTCGCTTAAAATTTGTATCATTTTAATTCTATGCAATCCCAAATGTATTTCAGCTCTACTTAAGAGCCCAAATCCCCCTCCCTCTTCCCACCACGCCGAGGGAAAAAAATCCTTTGAATCATCATTTAATTACACATTTGCATTTTCAGTTTAAAAACAAAATTGTAATTAGACGTTTTAAACCTAAACATAACCTTAAAGCTGCTGATCTAGATAGGTAAAACAAGCAAACTAGTTGATATGACAAATACTATCTGTGTTTCTGCCAGGCGGTTTTCTTCGGGGGGGGGGGGGGCAACAATCTCTGGGAGGGGGGCGGACACTAGTAATAGTATATGTTTCCTATGTAAATTCTATTCCGTTCGGGAGGAGGGGGGGGTCGGAGGAAAGGATGTCTGGAAAAAAACTCTGCATACTAAACATATATATTTAATGTATGTATGAATAAGCACTGTTTCGCTAATCCTAATATATAAATCCCCACGTTCGCACATCTCTCTCTCTCTCTCTCTCTCTCTCTCTCTCTCTCTCTGTCTGTCCGCAAAATATTTTCGCCGGACATCACGTCAGAATCGGCAGCGATATATGAAGAACTTTTTACGGACTTTTGTTGAAAATAATATGTTAGATGTTTTAAATGTATAACCACAATTTTAGTTAAAGAAGAAATATAAAAATTAAAGGCGTATTCGAATGTAGAGAAACAGTATTATTTTTGCAACCGAAAAAGCATTAATATATGTGAAAAAGAACGCATAAAACTGACGTCACTATTGCTTATACATTAACTAATGACGTCATCTGCCGTGTTTAGAATGAAAAGAAATGAACTATTTCATTCAAATTTGATTTAGATCTACGTACACTATGAAATGTATACAATACAATTTTTCCGGCCTAAACTCATAAAATTTATTTTATGTATTTGGATTCTAGATCTAGAGATTCTAGATCTAGACTAAATCTAAATCTAAATCTAAATCTACGCAATAACTAGATCTAGACGTAGACGCTAAGATCTAGATTTAGACTCTAACTTCTCTAAAATCAATTCCAAAAATAAATTTCTATATTAGGACTAAACTATTTCAAGACTTATTTATTTTATACAAAATCTTTGTTTGGAACTGGCTAATTTGGGATAAAAAATTAATTTGAAAGAATAGGCATATTCGCGTAAGTTAAGATTTTAAAATACGTGTTTCATTCTCCTTATTTTATAAGGTGCCTAAATAGCGGAGATGTTAGTGTACATTAAACCACGCAGGTGGTGCGGGTTCGAGACACAGCAAGTCAACTTGGTTAATGTATTCTTTTTTATTATGCTCGGGCTAAACTTAAAAAAAAAATTATTTTAGGAATCTAGATCTAGATCTAGATTGTCGGGTGTCCGATAGGGCACTTCCCGGCGCCGCAGGCGCTTCAAATTTGGCATGATCTTGCCTTGGTGCGACAGAACACGGGGGCCGGTTGGCCGAAAAGTCTACGATGTGGGGGTCAAAACTGACCTCGACTGACCGGTACCTTATATGAGCTATAAATAGAAAAAAAATGTCCACGGAGGAACCTCTTCATAACTCTTGAGGTCGTAGACCGACCTTCGGGCGAATTAATTAAGCATTCAAATTCTCAATGTTTTCGAAAGCCTAAGCGAAGCTGGGCAGCATGCCTAGTTTATAATATATTAATGGATTTATATAGACGACCATATGAAACGGAAAAAAAATTAATAATGATTCAATCGATACACAACACACTTGTTGAAATTCTTTAAAAGCAAACTGAAATACCGCGAAAATTTACTAAGGCTCTGTATAAATACATATTCTAATACTAAAACATATTAAATTTGTGTATGTGCCAATTCGTTATGGAAATTTTGCGGATATAACGAAATCTAATAGAGAAATATAAACAACACTGTGCTAGAGAAATGCACCGAGTTACCTTGTTATCTACTGTATGTTAGGGGAAACAACTCTTACAATACAACAATTATTAAATTCAACAAATGGTGGTCGTCAAGACGTAATACATATTTCTATTGAAGTATAAAACTTAACATATTAAATTTAAGCTTGCACAAAAGCATATATATATATTTTTCCTCTTGTGATGAAATACATTTAAAGTTTTAAATAATTAAAACTAAAAAGCCAGAGGTTTACACTAAATACTTGTTTATAAGTAGTTGAACCAGTATTTTACATATATTTCATTGCTATCGTATTCAGATATATAAGTTTTCTCTACTAAACTAAATGCAACTGTAATGTCTAATAATTAGTTTTGGCTGAATAAAAATCCACTAACGCAGGGGTCGGCAACCTGTGGCTCGCGAGCCGCATGCGGCTCTTTTGGTGTCCAGTTACGGCTCTTATGCTCCGTGCACAAATATTAATAATTATTTTAATTTATTTTCAAAACTCATAAAAATATTAGTCTGCAACACTCGGTAATAAACGATATAACAATATATATATATATATATAAACAATTAACATTTACTATTCTATTATAATATTTAGTTACTCCCTATCTCAATGTACTTCCTATTACATTGTCCATTCCGAATTGAAACATTCAACTTCATAGTGGATATCACAAAGAAACTAAACCAGCTAATAATTAGTGTAAAACTAAAAGGAAAACCCGGCCTATGTCTTGCTTGAAAAAGTGGTTTGTTTCGAAAAAAAATACTTTTTTGTTGAATAAATTGTGAGCGGTAAATTACTAAATTACGAAAAATCTGAAAAAATATCGTTATGAAACCAATGCTACTATTCAATCACTTCAGCATTAATATAAACAAAATGAAGGATGTTTTCACTGAGAGAATTGAGCAATTCAAAACAAATGCAAGTGCTCTGACTTACATAGTAGATCCTCTCAGCACAAATTCAAATGAGATTATTTCATATATTCAAAGCTATTTATTTAAAAATACATATATAATATATATATATATATATATATATATATATATATATATATATATATATATATATATATATATATAATCCTAAACAAAAATACTATTGACATAAAAATGTTAGTGGCTCTTTAAAAACTGGGTAATGTTGTAAATTGTAACATTTGGCTCTTTTGTCTCAAAAGGTTGCCGACCCCTGCACTAACGGGTTGTAGCTAAATTATTTTATTTCGAAGTTTGGAAGTTGATAGGCCCATGTCTAAAAAAATCTAGGTACACAAATGCTATCATTTACGCTTCGTACCAAATAATATAATTAGCTTACATATAAACACGCCGATAACCAAATAATGCAAAAAGTGGACGGTCTTATCTAGTGTTTACAAATGAGTACGCTTTTAGAATTTGTTAGAGTCGTACGCTTATATTTATTGGTATATAAAACAAAAGTTGCATGTATTTAATAATAAAGTAAAATAATTTGAGTTAGGTAAGTGTTATCAAAAAGCTCCTTTACACAAATTAGTTGCAACGTTTTCGCGCAGTTTCTTTTCCACGAACATCTACACTCGCTAATCGGGTTACTCGTATCTCAAATTTTGCTTGTATGACAAAGCACATTTTAGCTTGCTCAACAGCTCGTATCACAACACTCTCTTATATTGGGGCTCTCTTATGTTGAGGTAAGCCTACCGGTGTATGTAGAAGGCTACACTTTAACAAACAACCGTACAACTCCATGTTTTCAAAGATATTATACTGATGTGAAAGCAGATATTAAACTATTGAAATCACAAGGGGTAACGGGTCATCCATAAATGACGTTATTAAACGTGATGACGCGTGTGGAGTAGTTAGATAGAACTGCCTACTAATTCGGTCAAAATTTTAATTCATGCATTAAAAAATAATTAGCCATCCAATTAAGTCAAATTTAATGTCATAATGCAATGTCTTCATGTCTTGACCAACGTACTAATTACGAACAGTAGCTGTCAGTTAGAAGTACCTACAATTTCGCTCGGCGTTTCGATCTAGACAGACTGACGACTGACGACAAAATCGAATATTTAATTATAGTGTGTAAATCTGATACCCACATTACCATGCATTCACTGACATTCGATGTGAGAATCTTGATTTACTTGATGCATAAAGAAACGATGTAACGATTGAATTTGTTCTCAGTTCGTCATGCATTACATTGTTTTTAAACAATATTTTGTTTTTTAATTTACTTCTGAAGTCCCGGAAGTGCATCTAGTCTTATTACAATAATATGTAGATAATTAAGATATTGAATCGAAAACGGAATTTTAATCATAATTGAAAATTCAATCTATACATAATCTTAACCATAAAATGACATTTTTCCCCACTGGGTTGGTGTATTTTCCGAAACACAATCTTCCAACGCAACCATAACAGGAAATTGAAGTCGGAATCAAAGAATGCCAACCCTTATACTAACAGCCGCAGCATTACAATGTACACAGTAAAACCAACAATCATCGCACAATACATAACATTGAACTACAAGGACAACATAATCGAAAAGATGAGAGCCGCCCCAGACAGAGAGCAAACATGTCAACACTGCACATCCCCACAACACTGGACAACCCACTGCTAGCTAAGTCACCTCAACAGAAAACCCCTACACCACTGGACAACCAACTGCTAGCTAAGTCACCTCAACAGAAAACCCCTACACCACTGGACAACCCACTGCTAGCTAAGTCACCTCAACAGAAAACCCCTACACCACTGGACAACCCACTGCTAGCTAAGTCACCTCAACAGAAAACCCCCACAACACTGGACAACCCACTGCTAGCTAAGTCACCTCAACAGAAAACCCCCACAACACTGGACAACCCACTGCTAGCTAAGTCACCTCAACAGAAAACCCCCACAACACTGGACAACCCACTGCTAGCTAAGTCACCTCAACAGAAAACCCCCACACCACTGGACAACCCACTGCTAGCTAAGTCACCTCAACAGAAAAACCCTACACTACTGGACAACCCAGTGCTAGCTAAGTCACCTCAACAGAAAACCCCTACACCACTGGACAACCCACTGCTAGCTAAGTCACCTCAACAGAAAACCCCTACACCACTGGACAACCCGCTGCTAGCTAAGTCACCTCAACAGAAAACCCCTACACCTTCACCACACTCAGCCGAAGACAGAACAACGTCAATAGCAACAATGATCAAAATACAGCCAGCTATATCCACTCCAACCCTGGAAACTCTCCACCAATGGTCAAGAAGACGCCAACAACTGAACAAGACACATCAGCACATTTAATAAGTAACAAACATGGTTGTAGTAACCACACAATGTATCTGATTCTCGACGCCCAGAAAGAAACCCCCAGCCCTCAACCACCCAACAAACAAACATGGTTATAACAACAACAACCACTAAGAGGAAGAAGGACAGCCCAGACCCAGAGAAAACATCAAAAGCAACAAAGGTCAATGGAGAAGTCAAGGAACCAGCAGCCCCCACCCGTTATAAAAACACCACCACTTTATAAAACAAGACAAAAATTATGTGCGCCCTTTTGTCTGCATGTTTCTAGATATCTTTTAGACCACACTTGAGTTATCAATGGTATAATTCATTTTCTTTTAAATTGCATGTATTGATTTATGTGGTTTATGCTCCATCAAATTTTATCTGATATATACACAGAAAATGATGACGTAAATCAGAGCAGCGTTACGTTTGGTACTTTAGAAGAGAAAAATTTTAAGTAGTTTCACAGTTTCAGAGGTAAATTTCATTTGGAACTTAGCTACAATAAATTTATTCTTTCGAGCTTTGAGATCTATGTGGCAGAATATCGGATTTGTAGCTCTAGTGCTGTTGTTAGGTTTGAAGCCTTTGCAATTATTCTAACACTCATCTCCTTATTTGAGGCTGGAGTGGTCGTATGGGTAAATGAAAATTGGATAGTGTGTTGAGAAAAAAATATGTTTTAACATAATCTACTTGAATATTGTCTTTTAGTTTTAACGGAGCGTCATTTGACGTGGTGTGTTTTCTATCACACGGGGTAATTTAGTTCAAATGAAAACATAAAGTGGCGGTCGTAATTTGTACAGTGTCGATTGGTCAAACATTCCAAATATTTGATTGAAACGCTGTTTTATTCTTAGTTAGCGTTTAAGTCTAAATAAGGACTTTATTGGTGTTTTAATTAGAAATCAAATCATTGTCACAGTAACGGTTAGATCAAGCAAGTCTAAAAGAAAATACAAAATATTGCTAGTCTGTTTTCAAGTGTATGAAAAGTTAGCACATGTCACTATATAAGAGATTTTTATACTATAATCAATTAAAGTATAAAACTAAAAACTGCGATATTTGCTGTAAAAATATATCAGATTCAGAAGCAATGGAGGAAATGTTACATCTGACCCGCACCATAGATTTTGTTGTAACGGCAAAATTTAATACAAGTGAAAGAAAAGAAAAAAAAACAACAATCATATTTAATGTTAATACTTACCAAAAATGTGACATAATGGGAACATTTACATTCATCCGAAAACATTTTAAATCCATTTGATAAAAGAAGAATGACGGACAATAAATCAAACAATATGTTACCTTTAAAATACTTCAAATTAAAAGAATAGAAAAATAAATCAAAACAAACATGAATAATAATGTTGCGATTGTTCGCCGTAATTATTATCTACACTCTACACACTTAATAAATAAAATAACATTGATCAGAATTGTGTCTCTGTGCTAAGCTCACCGAGAAAGACGTATAGTATAGGACTATTAGAATTCTATTGCTTCGATGCTATAAATAAAGGGGACTTAAACTAAGTTACATTTTATAAGGGAAACAACTTCACCATTCTTATGTTGATTAAACTCTACAAAAGCATTTCAAGAACAATATACAACTATTATATTTGTATAATAATTTTCTAATAATAAGTTATAAATGTGTAAATGTCTTAAAAGAGATAAGTTTGTATATACACATTTAACTAAATTGCTTTTGTATTTAAAATCCAAAGAACCATTTAAATATGTTATATATTTTGTCATATACTTTAAGCCTGGTCTTTAACTTTACTTGTTGTTATTGGTGTTATTACAATAAATTTAAATTTTGGTAAACTTATAAGTAATGCAGGAATTATCACTAGTAATGAGCGTGACATCACTTAACACAAAAATTATTTTAATTTGGATTTATGTAAACTATTTGTGTAAATTATTTGCATGTTATTGTGCTTATGCACTTATATAAGACTATTTTGGCTTTTAAAAAAAAGGTTAAACATTTAATGCATGTAGATGTATGCTTTGATTGTCCTTCTAGAGTCCCAGTTTACAGTATTAAGTCATAGAACTGAAGAGTAAAACAGATAGTAGATTTAATACTGGAGGTTAGTCATGAGATCACGGCAGTATAAAAGAAATGACAAGATATTGTTATTTTATTTTCAAGTATTAGAAAAGTTAGCAGAGGTATCTCTAGCTTCCGGAGCTAACTATACAAATAAAAAAAGTGACCAAAAATAATAATAGTAATAAAAAAGCCAATGGACAGCCTAACTTATGTGGGCATATTATCAGACGACTGATGAGTCGGCACAATATTCTACAACTCAACTACGGCCGAGCAGATACTTGATATTCCTCGTTAGATATTAACGTTAGAAAAGTCTTATGTTTCTCAGGTTTTAAAAGGGCACAATCTGAATGGTAGAAAATGATACACAACTCACCCCCTCCCCTCCCCCACCACTTTCCCCCATCCAACCGCCTGGCGGATAAATCAAGGGCAGCGTACGCTCATCGCAATGGTTCAATTTTGTGTCAAGTAAAATTTTTGAATGATAGATTATTATGAGTATTACAGAGACCCTTTTCCCACTTCGTTTTTTTTTCTGGCCAAGGGTGGCTACAATGTCAACTTTTGACTTCGCAGCTTTGGGCGGACTGCTATAGATATAGAGGTTTGATAGAGAAGAATGCTTGATTTGATGTGTCTAATAATTGTACTCAAAACAACATTCCGGTTGCTTATAATGTTTATAATTTTAATTTTCTTTAATCCCAAATTTATTCCAGCTTTATTTAAAAGCCCAAACCTCCTCAGTCTATCACGCTGATAAAAAAAAAGTCCATTGAATTATCTTTTAATTACACATTTGTAATTTCAAGTGTTTTTTTGAACAGTTGAATTGTTGAATTGTAATTATACTTTTTTGTATTAGATCTTAAATGAATGAAAATGCTATTGTAAATACTAAAGCGAACATGCAAGGTAAACTGACGCTGTAAATTGCATGTCTGGGGCGAAAACAAATTGGAGAAAATTAAATAACGCACACATTTTTCACTTGCAAAGACAGTGACTTGAGACGAATATGATTTCAATTTTGATTAATGTATTGTAACCTATTTGTGTAAATTATTTGCATGATATTGTGTTGATGAACATATGTTTGTGTGACTTTTTTGGGCTCTAAATTAAAAAAAAATACTAGATGTATGCTTTGATTGTCCCTCGAGAGTACAGTTTACAGTATTGGGTCATACAACTGAAGTGGAACAGATAGTAGATTTAATACTGGAGGTTAGTCATGAGATCAAGGAAGTCTAAAAGAAATGACAAGATATTTTTATTCTGTTTTCTAGTGCTAGAAATGTTAGCAGAGGTAGCTGTAGCTTTAGGAGCTGACTATACATAAATGTGTTAGAAAAAGTTAACAAAGTCACCATAAATGTAGCTTTAGCTCCAGCAGATGACTATACATCAATACGCGCAAGTGTAAAAGTGAACAGTGCTATCTCATTTCATGAAATACAGTTCTGCTTTTCTATTGTTTGAATATCTATTTATATTTTCAATGTTGACATTCCCAAAAATCTATGTATACACCAGGGTCAATGTAAACCAAGATTAAACTACACACAGGTCGAGCAGCACAGACATGAGTACACCCTACAGTCCTGACAATTCATCTGATACATTTATATACAAAAGTTGTCCTGTTTGTCTATAGAACGATATATAGGAAATTTAAATCCACCCAAGAACATTTTAAATCCAACAATTAAATAAGCGAAGAAATTCGGACAGCAAAACAAACAATATAACACTGCCTATAAACTACTCCATATAAAATGAATAAAAAATATGAACAAAACAAACACGAATATACCGTTGAAATTATTTGCCGTAATTATTCTCTATACACTCATTATGAAACAAATAACGATATACGTATCGCTGTTCGTTGTCTTGCCGCCCTTTCTCATGTAACAGTCCAAGATGTTACACAAGCGTTCGAGTTGTTAACAGACTCTATGCAAGCAGTGGACAACATCGACTAGGTGGTGACATACTTCTAACACACCTACATCCGAGGTCGTCGCATCCGTGGTCGTGGCGAAAAGTACAAGCTTGCTTTGTTTCCAATTGAAACTTGGAATCAAATGCACACGATTGGCGATGGTGTAGCACGAACAAATAACATTTGTGAAGGTTGGCATTACAGTCTTCAGTCTCTCCTCCAATTTGGAGGCAGTCGGCGAAACAATAAATGATATTCTTCAAGATAACACCAGTTCAGAAAACATAACGAAACCGCTAAAGGAAATTAAAAGCTCACAAAGTATATCAGCAACAAAGGTATCAGGTCAACTGTCATATAGTCAAGCAATCAGTTCAAGTAAAAATCAATTACCTACAGTAAAGCCACCTCAAAGGGTCGTGACCAGGGCCCAACGGGATAGCAAACCAGCGGCTGGAAAGTTTGGCGTTAAAAGACCACCACCATCCAGCCCTCCAGAAACAGACGTTCGAAAGAAAACCCCAAATAATTCATGCTAACTCTGGCTACATTAAACATCAGGGGGGCTAGGGACAAACACATTATATAAACAACATAACAAATAAACACAATATTGACATCCTACTTTTACAGGAAACTAACATTTGAACTACAGAAGAAGCAAATAAACTAGATGCATAATTAATATCGACAGTCTCAAGCTAAAGATCACTCGATCAGCCCTCAAATAAATTAACATTAGAACAGTCTTCTGTTTCCCAGGTTTTTAAAAGTGCACAACCTGAATGGTAGAAAGAGATACACACCTCACTCCCCCCCCACACACACTTCCCCCCCCCCCCCCACACTCAACCGGACTGGCGGATTTTTCAAGGTAGCGTGCCCTCTTTGCCAAGGGTCAATTTTATGTCATGGAAAGTTTTGGAATGATAGATCAGTATGTGTACTGCAGAGACCATTCTCCCACGGTCGTTTCTATTTCTGTCCATGGGTGGCTGCAATGTGAACTTTTGACTCCTCAGCTAAGGACAAAGCACAGTAAACTGGGCAGTCAAGAGAAACCTATTTTGTACACCTTGTTTTGGTCTAGTTCTTATGCCATTTTATTTTCTCCATTTGATTATTGTATATGCAATTGATGTTCATGTCTTTGATGCTGTGTAAAATCTATCAAATAAATAATTATTACTGATTTAAATGTTTAAAACAATTGAATTAATAAAAAAAATAAAAAGGAAAAAAAAAACTAATTGAGGACTGTATAGATATAGATGTTTGAAAGGGAAGAGTGTTTGCTTTTACGTGTCTCATTGTAATAACATTGCTTTTCCGATTGCTTAAAATTTGTATCATTTTAATTCTCTGTAATCCCAAATTCATTTCAGCTATACTTTAAAAAAAACAAATTCCCCCTCTCCCCCCCCCCCTCGTCCCCTCAGCCCACCACGCCGAAAAAAAAAATCCCTTGAATCATCATTTAATTTTGCATTTTCAGTTTCAGGTTGGTTTTTAATTTTTATTTTTTCTTTATATTTAGACGTTTTGTATTAGATCTATGGATAAGTAAACCATCTTAAATGAATGAAAGCAGGCTACAAGTAAGAAAGAAATATTACTATCGTCCTAAAATTTTCAATAAATAATTTTAACGGAAAACAGGTACAGTTCACAGCGATAGTTAAAGATCAGGCACAAAGTATATGACAAATTATATACAATCTTTAAATGGTTCTTACGTTTTTAAATACAAAAGCAATTTAAGTAAATTTTTAAATCAAAACTTATCTCTTAAATGATATATACGACAGTAAAGTTTTGTATTAGAAAATTAATATAATTATGTAATACATGTATACTATATTTGAACTGTTTAAGTACACGTTAATCAACAAAAAAATTGGTAAGTTGTTTCCCTTATAAAATGTAAATTAAGTCCCGATCATTTATCACACCGAAACAATATTAATTTTAATATGTCTGTCTCTTAATTTGTGAGAGCAACACAGAGATTTTATTAAATAAGAGTGTTGAGTGTATATGGAATAATTACGTCAAACAATTGCAACAGTATTATTCATATTTGCTTTGTCTTATTTTCCTATTCATTTAATATGGAGTAGATTAGACGTGATGTTCTATCGTTTCTTTTGTTGTCCGCCGTTCTTCGTCTATTTAATGTCTGATTTAAAGTGTTTTGGGATGGATTTAAATGTGTTCATTAATTGCATTTTTGATCACTATTATCATTTATTTTGATTTTTTAATTAATTTATTTATTTTCTTTTTCCTTTCCTTTTTTATGATTTTTTTTGACGTTACAAAAACAGCTATGGTCTGGGTTAGATGTAACATTTTCTCCATCTCTTCTGATTGTTGCTGATATATTTTTTACAGCTAAATAAAGCACTGGTTAGTTGTAAACTTGCAAGTATTAATGTATAGGCAGCTCCAGAAGCATAGTTTCAGTTTGCTAGATCCAGTGGCGTAGCGAGGTCGGGTGTTACCCGGTGCGGCACTTAATGGTGACACAACCCCCCCCCCCCCCCAGAGGCGTAGCGATCCTTTTCGCGGACACATTTTAGATTTGCATCCCCCCTCAAACTTTTGATTTGCACCCTCCCCCCCCCTCTCAAACTTTCGATTTGCATTATTATTCTCTATATATTTTGCTATTTTTTTGCCATGGTGTCACCCCCCTAAATGGTGTCACCTGGTGCGATCCGCACCCCCCGCCCTCCCCCCTCGCTAAGCCTCTGGCTATATCAGCAGCTTTAAAGAGAAGATACATTTGTGTTGGTTCACATTCAGTTTAATAGCAATCACACAGCCATGTTAGTTCTGTGTTTATAATATCGTTTGTATTTGTTTTACAATTAATATCAAATAATTTGATGACTTTGTTTGACATTTGGCAAAATGTATTTTAGTTTACCCTCAGTTCTATATAGCGGTGGATAGCACTGTCACCTTGAGCTGCGGGTGTTGTCAATGACAACTAGTCATTTAAATTAAAGTAAGTAACATGTAACTGTTTTATACTTATATATATATATATTATATGTTATATTAGTATGATTTGACTCTGATCGAGAAACACAAAAATAGTGCTTTTATTTTTATTAATTCGATGTCTATAACCTATAAGGGTTGATATGTAACGTTATATTTAGCATTTTATCTTTCCAAAAACATAAACTTATTTTGCGCTAAAAATTAAAATTGAAAATCTTCAATTGTACAATACAATACATTAAAATGAACATGTTTAACTCTGAATGTGCCACATTTAAATGATTACTATTTTATGGCATTCAAATAGAAAAAAAAATATGAGAGCATAGTGTTATCATCAGACAAGCATGTATTATTTTTTGATGAAACTAATGATAACATCGACTGTTATATATACCATATGATATGTATTTTTAAAACCTAACATTAACCTTAATGTTTATCAAAAGATTATCCCATATATAAACTGCACTAGCTTATATTGTATGGAAATGTTGACGGAGAAAAAAAAAACAATTAGGTGGGTGAAAGTGCTTGTTAGGTCAAAAATTAGTTACATTGGATGAAAACAAAATGATAATTCTAAAAACACAGCATACTACTTCATGAAATAAAACGCAACTAAAGTAAAAATTATGGAATAAATTAATACACGCAACCGTTGCTGATCAATTTGGTTTTATTTTAAAATATTATATTAATGGATAACTTTAACTTTAAAAATGCTCGTACTAGCGTTGCCGCTGTATCTTGTTGTAGTATGTCTTGATTAGTTAAGTGACAGTGGGTAGTCTAATGTTTGTTTGACACACAACTTCCACATATGTGTCGTCTTACAGGAATAGCAAATAAAATGTTTATTGGTGTTCTTTATAAATGATTTGTATGTCGTGTGTAAAGGTTGATGAATTGTAAGAAAAATTGTGAAACTACGGTTGTTGGTGTAGGCCATTGAGTTGACAGTGGGTTCTAGTTTGCTAAGATTTCTCAGGGCCTTTATGATTGTGTCGCTGTTGAGTGGGTGGGGTGGGGGTAGGACATCTGAGGGTGCCGCTGACATTGTCTTCCCTGTAGATGGTGAATTCTAATGTATAAAGTCCGTGATGTTTGGTGGTGTTGTTTAGTTCTTTTAAGTGAACAACAGCCGAGAAATATCAAGTATCTGCTTGGCTGTAGTTGAGTTGTAGAATATTGTGCCGACTGGCTATCTACTTGACTGAACTAATGAAAACTAAATCTGAGTAGATAACATGGGAAAATGATAAAGACGTTGACGCACATGCAGTTAAAGCAATTAGATGCTGGATAAGTCGTGAAAAAAATAGTCATTAGCGTTGACGTTGCGATTACAGACTACCAATTTATTAAAATTAAAAATCAATATATACATTAATATGAATGAAATATGCCTACATTAAAAGTCATTTTGGTTAATTAAATTAACACCGTAAAATTGTAATAATCATTACAAAAACCAAAACATGCTTTTGCTAGAAATAACATATTAAATAATTGATATTTTAAAATTAGAATGCAGTATAAATATGTTTTATTACTTTTTGTAATATATTGTTCTATAAAAAATGTCATCAAAAGTTATTTCCTATTACAAACCAAAGGCAATTCATATTCCAAGGCACGGTGCATTGCTAATCAAAACATTCCATCACGTGTCTACTTTGATTCGGTCAACTTCTCACCTCCAACGCTTGTAGCTATTTATATATTTTGTTGTAGGAGAGAACAAGTTTAAAGGAAACTTGTTGCAATCGGATGGAAGCTTCGCTTTATTTTTTAAAATATCTTATTGGTCGTTACCTTAGTTCTATACCTCTAATCAACCCAATTTTTTGGTCACTATTTTCATTTGTATAGTCAGCTCCAGAAGGTAAAGCTACCTCTGCTAACTTTTCTAACACTTGAAAACAAAATAACAATATCTTGATCTCATGACTAACCTCCAGTATTAAATCTACAATATGTTCTTCTTTAGTTGTATGACCCAATACAATCGACTGGCACTCTAGAAGGACAATCAAAGCATACATCTACCTGCAGTATTTTTTTTTTACTTCAGTTTATTTTTTTTTATTTAAAGCCAAAAAAGTCAAACATAACTGCATAAGCACAATATCATATGCAAATAATTTACACAAACAGTTTACAATAATCCCAATTAAAATCATTTTTCTTTTAAGTGATGCCACGTTCTTTACTAGTGATAATGTTTGCATTACTTATACGCAGGGGTCGGCAACCTGCGGCTCGCGAGCCACATGCGGCTCTTTTGATATCAAGATGCGGCTCTCCAGCTCCTTGCACAAATACTAATAATCTTAATACAAAAATAAAATATTTAAAAAAAAAATGTTAGTGGCTCTTTAAAACCAGGGAAATTTTGTGTAACTTTTGGCTCTTCCGCATCAAAATGTTGCCGACCCCTGCTTATATACGTTTTCCAAAATAAAATAATTGACGCCGAAAATGACATTTGTATTGAACATACATTATAGATCAGGTTTAAAGTATATAACAACACATATAACATATTTATCTGGTTCATAAGATTTTAAATACAAAAGCAATTTATATACATTTATATATAGAAACGTATCTATTTAAAGACATTTACGAATGTATAACTTGTTATTAGAAAATTATTATAAAAATATAATAGTTGTATATTGTTTTTGTACTGCTTAGGTAGACTTTAATCAACAAAAGAGTAGGAAAGTTGTTTCCCTTCTAAAATGTAAATTAATTTAAGTCCCCTTCATTTATAATATCGAAGCAATAGAATTATAGTATAAGCCTTTCTCTTAATAGGTGAGCTTAGCACAGAGCAGAGGCGTAGCCGTGGGGGGGGGGGGGGCAGAGGGTACATATGTCCTCGGGCGCTAACCTTAGGGGGCGCCAAAATGGGTTGTAAAAAAATAATGTATCATTTAGCTGCATTTTTCATTATAAATAGTTTGAGGGGGGAGGGGTGCAAATCGAAAGTTTGAGGGGGGTTGGGCAAATTTAAAGTTTGTCCCCGGGCGCCGGGAGTGTCGCTACACCTCTGACACAGAGACATGATTCTCATCAATTTTATTTTATTTAATAAGTGTGACAATTGCAACAGTATTATTCATGTTTGTTTTGTTTTATTGTCCTATTCTTTTAATATGAAGTATTTTAGGGGTAACCTTATATTGTTTGATTTGTTGTCCGTCATTCTTCTCTTATTTAATGTTTGATTTAAAATGTTTTCGAATGGATTTAAATGTGCACATGTTGTCACATTTTTGTCACTATTATCATTTGATAGTTTTCGTTTTTTTTCCACTTTTATGATTTTTTGTCGTTACTTCAACATTTATGGTCTGGGTTAGATGTAACATTTAATCCTTCGCTTCTGATTGTTGCTGATATGTACTAACAACCAATAACGCACTTTTTAGTCTTATACTTTAATTGATTGTAGTATAAGCAGCTCTTATATAGTGTTATGTGATCACTTTTCTGACACCAGAAAACAGACTAGCAATATCTGGTATTTTCTTTTTGACCTCCTTGGTATCACGACTAACCTCATGTATTAAATCTACTATCTGTTCCACTTCACGTGTATGACCCAATACTGTCGACTGGTACTCTAGAAGGACAATCAAAGCATACATCAATTCGTAGTAACCTTTCTCAATATCATTTATTAGGTAAACTCTGTGATAAAACTATAGAGGTTCCATCAACTGCCCCACCCACAGCGTGATTTGAATATTCCATACATCAATGCTGGGACCTTCACGATTATGGTGTTTACAAGTATTGCATTTCTTTTATGGATAACGTGCATCAGTTATAACATGATTTTAACGTTGCTTTATAATAACTGACTGTGCAATCCAGTTAAAAAATAAAACGTCACGATGGATTTGTTTATGTATAGATTGACATGAGCCACAGCAATTAGAATTTGTTTTAAGTTAATTTAGGCCCAGACAATTATTTACTATGCCTATAGAACCTATAATATGTTTCTAATTAAATCCCAGCATTGAAATGCAACCACAATTTTTAATAAGTCTTCTTTATGTTATGTTTTTAACTCCCGTACTATCTAGGGTATTAGTAATTACTTTCGGGCACAACCTAATGTTTGATCGAAAACATTTTTACGCAAACATTTTCCTTCATACTAAAACAAAGATGTGCGAAGTAGCTCGAAGAACAGTTCACGGTAAAGAAACACCTTTAAAAAGTTACAACTGAATGTGCATCGGAGCTAGTTAATGACACATACCTAATTAATTTTTGAAACATTCTGAAAGTGTGGAAAAAACAAACCTTGGACATGTTTATTTTAACGGCCAGCTTGGTTCATTTTCAATGTCAATACACTTCATTTAAACCATTTTATTTGCGTTACCTTTATTATGTTATTATAACAAATTTTGTCATCTATAAATACACTTCTATTCATGAAAAGCATCTATACAATTAACTCGGTGGCAAATTGACGGGCTGGTACGGATTAATGGCCGTTATTTACAAGGGAGAAATTTGCTCTAAGGTGCAAGCAATTTTTATTGCTGAGTAATTTCACGGAACAAATTATACTCGCACATTAAGGTAACACTGTACTTTGTTTTCAGTATCTTTCTTTTAATAACGAATAATTTTAAATTAAATATATATTTTCATGTGTATAGTCAGCTCTTGAAGCTAAAGCTACCTCTGCTAACTTTTCTAACACTAGAAAACAAAATAACAATATCTTGTCTTTTCTATTATACTTCCCTGATCTCATTAAATTGCACGAATAAGGAGCATCCGTTATAGCATATATTTTTAATGATTTTTTTTTTTTTATCACAGCTGAATTCAAATATCACAGTTAAAACAAGTTAATTAAAAAAGTCTAGTGACATTTATGCGCAATTTCCTTATGTTATCTAAAAATAGCTCTGACGTAAATTGCTGGGGTGCGTTCAAGCTAGAAGAACGATCGGTTTGTAGGTGTTTATGTAATTTTAAAATTTGTGACCGAACGAGAGGATATTTTTGTAAACTTTCTTAGGCAATATTGTTTTAAATTATGGCAGGAATCGATTGGTACATGTTTCAAGTCGCTAAGTGGTCTGGTTGCCGAGATATGGGCCAAAAACTGCATTTTTTTGAGGTTTTTTGGCTTTTCCGGGAAATACATGAAAGAAACCCGGAATTTTTATGGCCTATGCTCATTCTCTTAACTTGTTTAACATAATTGCTTTTGGAACTAGTCATCGATATTGCTTCATTGAGGAGGAGATACGACTTAATGCCCGGACACACATTCATCCATACATTCATCCATCCATTCCCAGAAATGACGAGTTAATAAACGCAATTCTCCAGAATGGAAATTGCGCTAAAAAAATTACAATGAAAATTTAATTTATGGTTTAACATCAGAAATAATAAAATATATTTTGTTGAAGGCAATTTAGGCTCAAGAAATTATTCGCTTTTCATATACATCACATACCCTGCCCTATTTATCTAGTTAATGCTCAGCATTGAAATTAAAATATACTTTTCAAAGATTCTTCTTTGTATTTTGTTTTTAAATCCCGTACCAACTAGGATCTTTATAACTACTTTGGACAAAACTAGAATATGATCGTAAACAATGTTTATGTACAATGTCTGTTAGAAAGTGAACGCATTTTTACAATAACACTTTTCTTTATACTAAACCAAAAAGGTAAAATATTTTACCCCTTGTGCTTTCAATTGTTTAATATCTACTTTTACAACAGTAAAATAACTTTGAAAACATGGAGCCGTACAGTTGCTTGTTGAAGTGTAGACCGTTACTTAAGAGAGCCCCGATTTAAGAGACTGTGGTGATAAGAACTGTTGAGCAAGCTAAAATTTGCTTTGTTATACAAACAAAATTTGAGATACGAGTAACCCGATTAGCGAGTGTAGATTTTCGTAGAAAAGAAACTGCGCGAAAAAGTTGCAACTAATTGTGCAAATGAGCTTTTCATAAAACCTCAATTGATTTTACTTTATTATTATATAAATGTAACTTTTGTTTTTTATACCAATAAATATAAGCGTAAGACTCTAAAACAAATTTTAAAAGCGTAATCACTTGTAAACATAAGATAAGACCGTCCACTTTTTGCATTCTTTGATTATCGGCGTGTTGATATGTAAGCAAGTTATATTATTTGGTACGAATAGTAAATTCTAGCATTTGTGTACCTAGTTATTTTTAGACATGGGCCTATCAACGTCCAACCTTTAAAAAAAAAAAACATAATATAGCCTAAAACCGTTAGTAGATTTTAATTGAGCAAAAACCAAAATTATTATTGATTACAGTTGCATTTAGTTTTGTAAAGAATTTTTTTTTTGTAAAGAAATATTATTTCAAATGTAAGAGAGTTTAAAAGGGAACATTAATACCTTTGTGTACAACTACATATAAGCAAGTATTTAGTGTAAAGCTCTGGCGTTTCAGTTTCAATTTTTTTAAAACTTTAAATGTACTTACTCACGACAAAAAAAGTTTACATACTAATGTGCAAAAAAAGAATTAATAGTTTTACTTTTTTTTTACTTCAATGCAAATTTATATTACATCTTGGCGACCACCATTTGTTGGCTTTAATAATTGTTGTGTTGTAAGAGTTGTTTCCCCTAACATACGGAAGATAACCAGGTAACTCTCGCACAGTGTTGTTTATATTCCTCTGTTAGATTTCGTTATATCCACACAATTTCCATAACCACCTGGCACATACACAAATTTAATGTGTTTTTGTGGTAGAATATGTATTTATACTAAGCTCACCTAAATCAACCAATCATAGACGTGTGTCGAACTTGCCAGCAGGTGTAAAATTGTGGAGGTGGTCGCCCTGTCCAAGACAGCAAGGGATCTGGGCTCACCTGAGAGCTACAGACCGTTCTCCCTCTGCTCTAACATCAGCAAGCTCTTGGAAAGGCTGGTCAATGCCCGCTTGTTTTGGTTTTTGTCAAATTGCAGACTGATAGACTCGTGTCAAGCGGGCTTTTGGTGGGGACGGCAGCCGGTGGACTCTGTTCTTCAGTTGATTAAGGAAATCACTGGCTGTTACCACACAAAGGTCACCACCTATGTGCTGTCCTTCGATCTGAAACAGGCCTACTATAAGGTATGGAGATCCAAATTGATATTAAAACTCCGTCAAATGGGCGTGTGTAAGAACAGGTACCGGTGACCAATAGACTTTCTGGACGCTTGTATTATCAGGACCAGGGTAGGAACTGACCTATCTGATCTGATAACGATCGAGTATGGTCTGCCACAGGGATCAGTTATTTTAAATGTGTCGGATTTTTAGCTATTCAGTTATATTTGTGCCACTAAAATCTTTCAACGTGTAGTATAGCACATAGCGTTTTGAACAATAACTATTTTATAAAATATTTTTCTCAAACAAGTATGACATTAAAATATATAGGCCTATAATTCACGTGTAAGAGGTACCGACGGCTAATTATTTATGTCCGCCGTCAACTTTGAAAGCCACCCGTTCATCTTGTGCAAAAGAATATCATAACTGTATACAAAAGGAGATACGTACCTAACTTTTGGCACGCTTTGTTTATAAATGTTCTAGCTGTCCTCTGTATCTCCAACCGCTACAAGACTGTATTAATTCAAATTTTAACACGAGCGTCCAGACTAGGGGATTAGTAAAGAAGGGGGGGGGGGAGAAATAAACGGTTTTACAAAAAAAAAATATATATTTCTGATACAAAGATTTTGACAATAATGACACGTTTTTTTTTTCCAAAAGCAAAAGCATGTATATCTTATAACATGATGTTGACATTCTACTAAAATGTAACTTAATAACGAAATATATATAAAAAATATGTTTTCTTTAAATATGTATTACATAATAAACATATTACTGCTAAGATAATAACTGCTACAAATGTGTAACCTAGTTACATTCCAGTTTGCAAGCGTAATCATATTCTTTTGAAATCGTTGCTAAGTCCACGAGTCTACTTTACGACAACCCTCAACCCCCATCCCCAACGCTCAAAAAAATTCAAGTGCCCCCTCCCCTGGAGAAAAAAAAACTAGAAACAAACAGTGAAACAAACCCAACAATTCTTGTGAAGTTGGGCTCTACGCAGATCTTAATAGCTGAGTTCTAGAACGGAACTTACCTATTTTAACATGACTGTCTTTAGTTGTAAAATGTCTATATTGTGTGATTATGTCACGATTTTTTTTTTGAGAACTAAAGGTTCACAAATGTTGTAGATTCCAGCCTACAATTGTTATATACGAATCCTTTAGGCAGTGGCGTAGCTAGAATCTTTGGGCCTCTTTGAAAAAAGTGTTAGTGGGCCCCTCAGAGGCGTAGCAACAATTCCCGGCGACCGGGGACAAACTTTCGATTTGCACCCCTTCCCCCCAGACTTTCGAATTGCACCCCCTTCTCAGACTTTTGATTTGCACCCCTCCCCCCTCAAACTTTCAAAAAAGGGCCCCTATTAGCCTGGGGCCCCAATGCCTTGCTTACGCTAGCTTTACGGGAGCTACGCCACTGCCTTTAGTATAGGTGAAAGATATGAAAAAGACACTTAGTAGATGATTAACTACACCTTCCCAATATCTATCCATAAAGGCTAATAATAAAAATGTACCTGCTTTTCTTCGGGAAATGGGACATTAAATTACACGAAACAAAAACGAATATTTAATTATAGTGTGTAAATCTGATACCCACATTACCATGCTTTCACTGACATTCGATGTGAGAATCTTGATTTACTTGATGCATAAAGAAACGATGTAACGATTTAATGTGTTCCTAGTTCGTCATGCATAACATTGTTTATATAATATATATATATAGATATATTATTTTAAATTTACTTCTGAAGTCAAAGTAGTGCATCTAGTCTTATTACAATAATATGTAGGTCAGTGACATACTTTAACGTTTTTGTTTTTATTTCATGGTATAAAATGTTATCAAAAAGAAAAGTTAATTATATACTACGATATTTCCCGTTATAGAATTTCATTTCTTGTTAACCAAATTGTAGCATTATTAAACAAGGGAAACAACTTACACCATGTTTTGTTGATTAAAGTCTACCTAAGAAGTACAAAATAATTGCACATGAACCAAATTACTGTATTAAATTTCTGATAGTAACAAATAATTCATTATGCAATATTCATGAAATAACATTCATTATAAAAAATGTATTAAATTGCGATTATATTTACAAATCATCAGAACCCTTTAAATATGTTATTTACTTTGTTATATCATTTGTGACTGACATTCTAACAACATTATCACGTCTCTTTTTATTGGAATAATTTTTTTTTCAAGTTTCACAAATGTTTGACCTATAAACCACTGTCCACCACCAAATATTATCTTTTTTTTTAACTTTTCGATAAAATACTAGCTGGTCTACTAGATCTATATATAACCGATGAACTTTTGACAAACGTAACGTGTAATCTTACGTTTTAAATAATACTAATTTATATGGTATATTCTCATGTACTTTGTGGCTAGGCTATTCATACAGCGTTCTTTGATTTTTTTCTCCTCAAATTATCACTATTCGATTGCAATAAAATATTAATCAATTAAATATGGCTAACATAGAGTTGAGCATGATTTTTTAAATTCATTTAACAAGTTGGATTATAAAAAAAAAAAAAAAAAAAAAAAAAAAAAAAAAAAAAAAAAAAAAAAAAAAAACTACACAGATACAAAGCAAATATAGGCGATACTATGCATTTTAAAAATCTTAATATAATCTTAAAATGAATATTTATTCCAATTTCTTATTATTTAAAGAAAATACTAGGTATGACATTTTTTTGACGTATTTCTGTCGGTTTTAGTTAAGTAAAGTGTTAGTTCAAAATTAATTAATTAATTAATTGATGACTTCAAAACAAGCATTTAATGAATTTAAAAAATGTCAGAAGTAAGCTTACGTTCAGACGACTTTATATTACTAAAAATGTTGTGGTCGTGTCGGCCAAATGTAGTGTGAAGGCAAAAGGCGGAGTAGCTTTACTTTTGTTTACTTACTCACTGTTAGTCCATGGTAAGCTCTTTCGATCACTTTATTACACTGCTCGTTTTACTATGATCGTTTAATTTTAGCAGAGTTATTTAATAGATAATATAGTGACATACAACTGACGTTCTTTTTCCCTGGGGTGGTGTATTTTCCGAAAGAAAAAAAAAATTCAACGCAACCAAAACCAGAAATCCAGGTCGGAATAAAAAAATGTCATCCCTTATACCAACAAGCGCAGCATCATTTACACAATCAAACCAACAATCATCGCACAATACATAACATTGAACTACAAGGACAACATAATAGAAAATCTGAGAGCCACCCCAGACAGAGAGCAAACATGTCAACACTGCGCATCCCCACAACACTGGACAACCCACTGCTAGCTAAGTCACCTCAACAGAAAACCTCTACACCACTGGACAACCCACTGCTAGCTAAGTCACCTCAACAGAAAACCTCTACACCACTGGACAACCCACTGCTAGCTAAGTCATCTCAACAGAAAACCCCTACAACACTGGACTGCTAGCTAAGTCATCTCTACAGAAAACCCTAAACCACTGAACAACCCACTGCTAGCTAAGTCACCTCAATAGAAAACCCCTACACCACTGGACAACCCACTGCTAGCTAAGTCACCTCAACAGAAAACCCATACACCACTTGACAACCCACTGCTAGCTAAGTCACCTCAACAGAAAACCCATACACCACTGGACAACCCACTGCTAGCTAAGTCACCTCAATAGAAAACCCATAAAACCACTGGACAACCTACTGCTAGCTAAGTCACCTCAACAGAAAACCCCTACACCACTGGACAACCCACTGCTAGCTAAGTCACCTCAACAGAAAACCCCTACACCACTTGACAACCCACTGCTAGCTAAGTCACCTCAACAGAAAAACCCTACAACACTGGACAACCCACTGCTAGCTAAGTCACCTCAACAGAAAAACCCTACACCACTGGACAACCCACTGCTAGCTAAGTCACCTCAACAGAAAACACCTACACCACTAGACAACCCACTGCTAGCTAAGTCACCTCAACAGAAAACCCATAGAACACTGGACAACCCACTGCTAGCTAAGTCACCTCAACAGAAAACCCCTACACCACTGGACAACCCACTGCTAGCTAAGTCACCTCAACAGAAAACCCCTAGAACACTGGACAACCCACTGCTAGCTAAGTCACCTCAACAGAAAACCCCTACACCACTGGACAACCCACTGCTAGCTAAGTCACCTCAACAGAAAACCCCTAGAACACTGGACAACCCACTGCTAGCTAAGTCACCTCAACTGAAAACCCCTACACCACTGGACAACCCACTGCTAGCTAAGTCACCTCAACAGAAAACCACTACACCACTGGACAACCCACTGCTAGCTAAGTCACCTCAACAGAAAACCCCTACACCACTGGACAACCCACTGCTAGCTAAGTCACCAATTGTCACGAAGACGCCAACAACTGAAAAGGACACATCAGCATCTTTAATAAGTAAAAAACATGGTTGGAATAACCACACCACGTATCTGATTCTCGACGCCCAGAAAAAAAAACCCCATCCCTCAACCACCCAACAAACAAACATGGTTATAACAACAACAACCACTAAGAGGAAGAAGGACATCCCAGACCCAGAGAAAACATCAAAAGCAACAAAGGTCAATGGAAAAGTCAAGGAACCAGCAGGCCCCACCCGTTATAAAAACACCACCACTTTATAAAACAATAAAAGCAGTATTTTGGCCCTTTTGTCTGCATGTCTCTAGATATATTTTAGACCAGACTTGATTTATCAATGGTATAATTCATTCTCTTTTCAAATTGTATTGATTTATGTGGTTTATGTTTCATCACATTGTATCTACTATATTTTGGATACTGTTGATAATAATTATGTTGGTTATCAGATGTGTTGTTTGGTGAGTATAAAACAATATACTTGAATAATTATTTTTAGTTTTAATTGAGCGTCATTTGTCGTGTTTTGTTTCCTAGCATGAAAACATAAAGTGGCTGCCGTAATTTTTACTTTGTCGATTGAGTCATACATTCCAAGCATTTTATTGAAACACCGATGTTATGCTTAGTTAGCGTTTTAGTCTAAATCAGGACTGCATTAGTGTTTTCCTTAGTAATAGAATTATTGTCGTAGTCACGATTGTCTTTTAAAATCCGAAACTTGTTATAATAAAGAAAGCGTGGAAGAGAAATTTAATTCACATGATTTTAAATAAACCGGGAGTGATCTCCCCTAAACTTTCTCGAATATGCTTGTATAAAATAACAGGGGATGTGAACTCGGGCTATACACATGATTTTTAATCCATTTTAAATACTTAAAGTTTTAAAAATAGAATAAAATCTCGTAGACAAATTAATTGCACACCAAGTGAACGCCAAATAAAAAAGCGCATAATAGTGCGCAATATTATTATTACTTTTAACATTTACATTAGTTTTTTGAGAAATCGGAAGTAGCGTAAAGTAGTACTTCCAGTCAACGGAAATGACTCAAACTTTAATAGAAGGTAGAGAATTAGATCTTTTACTTACGTATGAAATTTCATTTATCTATCTGAAATAGTACTCAAGTTATAGGCTTTTGAAAAATTCAAAGTAGGAAAAGTACCACTTCCGGTTATCGGAAATCGCTCAAAAGTTGATACGGATCTACGATTTTGATTAAATACTTATATATGAAATTTCATCAACCTAGCTGTAACGGTACTCAAGTTATCGTGTTTACACACGGACAGACAGACACACAGACAGACACACAGACAGACACACAGACATACGGACAAGATTGCAAAATTATGTTTTTCCGTATCAGTGAGGTGTGAAACGTCGAGATTTGTAAAAATCGCGATTTTATTTTTTGCACGATTACAAGACTTTCTCTATACTTCGTATATACGAGAAAGTAAAAATAGATTTATTTTTTGTTCAAATACAATTTTAATAGAGATGATTATACATTATTAGGTAATTATTAATAAAGAAAATTACACATTTTTTTGCGCGACCCCCCCCCCCTCCGTATGGTAGCGCCCTAGGCCACCACCTTGTTCGCCTTATAGTTAGCACCGACCCTGCATACATGGCCCCCATCCCAAAACGTAATATTAACTAATTGGAAATGCCATAGATCAATGTAAAGAAAATAAAAAAAAAAATGGTAGACAAAGCCTGTGTAAATAAAGTTACCTCCCATGCTGTATTGTTCATAAAATCAGGGGACTTTTTTTAAAGGATAGTATATCGATTAAGCAAACAAACATATAATGAAAATATCATTCCAATATGTATGCTTAGTAATTAAAAAACTTAATAAAAATAAAATATTATTTTTATAATCTTAAAATAATCGTATAAAATTACTTAACCTTTAGAAATTTTGTATAAAACATAAAATGGTAAACGATAGTTAAATAACAAATGATACTTTTTATGTAGTGAGATAAAAAAATTAAACAATCTTACGATGTGCAATCCAGGTTCGACCTTACCTTAGATCTTATTTTTAAAAAAAATGTAAAAAAAATGATTAGGCCTAGCGAAACAAAACCTTGTAATTGTAACTCCCTATCACTCTCATAAAAATTATAAATAAATTGGGTACAAAAATAACGTTTAAATTAATAAGTAAAAAAAAAAAGACAACTATATTAACCTATATCAACGGAAATAGTTTTATTTTAATGAGTAGGCCTACAAGATGCTCTGTTTAAAAAAGTAGTAAATATCATCCTAGGCCTACACGATGCTCAGTTTAAATGTTCTTAATTAATTTTTTTGTGACCGAACGAAAGGATATTTTTGAAAACTTTCTTCGGCAATATTGGTTTAAATTATGACAGGAATCGATTGGTAAATGTTTCAAGTCGCTAAGTGGTCTGGTTGCCGAGATATGGGCCAAAAACTGCATTTGTTCGAGGTTTTTTGGCTTTTCCGGGAAATCCAGGAAGGAATTCCGACATTTTATTGGCCCACAATCATCCTTGGAACTTGCTTAACATATTTGCTTTTGGAACTAGTCCTCGATATTGCTTCGTTGAGGAGAAGATACGACTTAAAGGCTGCGGACACACATCCATACATCCGGAAATGACGAGTTAATAATCGCAATTGTCCGTACGGAAATTGCGCTAAAAATAAAACAGTAACGGTATTGATTTACGAGTAAAGATAGTTTTATCATAACGCACTTAATGTACGCTCAGTTATTAAATGCACAAACATTCGGCAATAATAATAGTTTTAATAAATTTATTTCAAAATATTATTTTTTTCTGCAAGTAGATGTATACTTTTATTGTGCATCTAGGATAACAGTTGACAGTATTGGGTGAAAAAACAGAAGAGGAGCAGATAGTTGATTTAATACTGGAGGCTAATTATGGGATCAAGGAAGTCTAAAAGTAAAGACAATATCCTGGTGTTTTGTCTTCTAATGTGAGAAGACAAAAGAAAAGTGAGCAGAGGTAGCTTTAGCAACAAGAGCCGCCTATACATCAATAAGTTCAAGTTAAGACCGAAAAGCTCGTAAATATGTCAACAACAATCAGAAGAGATGGAAAAATGTTACATCTAACCCAGACCATAACTGTTTTTGTAACGACATAAACCATGTAGAGTGGATTCAACAGAAGGAGAAAAAAAAGAGCTATCAAATGAAAATAACGAAAAATAAGTAATAAACTGAGTTGTAGATAATATTAATGAAAACCATTGTGAGAATTCGCTTTTATTAAACATACATTTCTAAAATATATGAGTGTTTTAACCTTTTCCTCATCATACATTTTCAGGTACATAATTTGCAAAATTATACAATTATTGTCATTTTTACTTTCTCGTATACGAAGTATAGAGGAAGTATCGCAGTCGTGTAAAAATCTAAATCAAGATATTTACCAATCTCGAAATTTTATACATCCGTGAGTCGGATTTTTTTTTCAGAATGTCTCTCTCTCTTTCTCTCTCTGTGTGTGTATGTGTATGTGTGTGTGTCTGTGTGTGACTGTGAACACGATAACGTGAGAACCGTTATAGCTAGGTCGATGTCATTTCATATGCGTTTTATATCAAGAGAGAGAGAGAGAGAGAGAGAGAGAGAGCAGAGACGAAATGAAATCTGACCTCTAATTTTGTAAAGCAAAACCTTCTATTAGATGTAGATTTCTGTATTTGACAAACGTTAAAAAAAAACCGGTCGTGAGTACCCGCTAAAGACCAATAGAAAAAAAAAACTTACCTCGAAATTACAAGCCCTATTCCTGTAGCAACTCTCTGTCATTGGTAGTAAATATTATGGTGTCAAAGTTCAGTAGGGACGTCGTTTAAAGTTCGCTGATGACGACAGTAACAGTTCGGTAGTGGGGATGATACAAATTCAGATGTGACGACGATAACAACCATCTGGTGACGACGATGAAAGTCTCAGGTAATAAACACCTTATATGGTAAACATTTACCCTTAAACAACACCAGCGACTGTGGCAATTCTCAGTCAATAAACACCTTATATGGTAAACATTTACCCTTAAACAATACCAGCGACTGTGACAAGTCTCAGGCAATAAACACCTTATATGGTAAACATTTACCCTTAAACAATACCAGCGACTGTGACAAGTCCCGGTAAATTGCGATCGCTACAGGGGTTGATATTTTTGTACGGCCTTTCTATTTCTAAGTTCTTCTTGTTTTTACTGGCCACCAGCTGTTAAGGTCGACTTTAAGAAGTACAAACAACAAACTACACAAAGTTTGGACCACAGTATTAGTGCGGGCCTACACCCGTAATATATTCGCCTAGCCCTCTGTCCAAATCAACCCATCAACTCTCGTTCACACACCTAGTAAACTGAATACCAACATTTGGTCTAAGGGGAATAACACAACAACGTACGACTGAACACATCTCACATACTCACTATAAACAAAGACTTATCAAGCCTTAACCCGACGCGTAACAATAACAGTATTCACGTCCACCCCTGAAATAACAATACACGTGAAGAAAACACGTCCACTCCCTCCCCTACCCAGCAACCAAAAAAAAATAGAACTACATGTCAATCATACCAAACAATAGAACATTACAGACCTATTCTCTAGCTGTAAAATGTGCACGTCCAACATACACATTATCTGCTATATCTGTAATGGTAAACTGGGCACAACTTTATAACATAAGTCAGCTCTGACTATTATCAATACGGTTTGTTATTATTTATGTTCGCCTCTAACTTGCAAAATAATATCACGTTTAAAAACAAATCTATTAGCACGATTTTATATACAAGTTCTAGGGGTCAAAAAAGAAGCCGTTCATGTAGTACAAAATAATATCACATGTAAATAAAAATACACACCTTTTTGCACGATTTGTATATACAAGTTCTAGCTTTATTGGTCTATCCCCACCTACTTCAAAACTAAATTAATCGTTACGCGCTTTTAAAAAGCAGGATACGAAGATTGTAACAATAAACAATATACATAGAAATTATCGTGAATTAGATAACGCATTATTTTAAAGAAAGACAGGTAAGTATAACTTATTAAAAAAAATAATTCTAAGATATATTGCTGCTAAGAAAGTGTAAAATATTTAAATTGCTCATATTGATGTACAACAAACTTGTGTAGGTCTACGTAAATTCATTCATAATTCATAAGTATAATAACACCCGTGAATTATAGTTTACTCATAAAGTAAAAAAAAAATATATATTTCTATTCCAAATTTGACAAAATATAGGGTCCCATTCCTAAACCGCAGCTTTGTGATTTGCCATGGTTCGCAGAATAGAAATTCATTGACAAAGTTATGTTTAGTTTAAGATAACTCTTATGGTTTTTTTTATATCAGGGGAATTAATCAAATATCAGTACATTATTTTATGAAAACAAAAAAAAGAAAATAATTTAAAATATACTATACTACTTTTAATCTCAACAATTAAACAAAATAATTTAGTTTAAAATATGAATAGAAATGACATTATTTATAGAAGTGCATTTAAATAGATTGATCTAACTCCTAAAGTAAAACCTTCGTCAAATTAAAAAAACTTAATCTAACATATTTTGATTTTTACGTTAATATACTGCTTATCTCTAAAAGCTAACAATGTCCAAATATTTTTATTAAAAAAAATTGAATGGTTTTTAATTTAGATCTAAAAATAACATTCAAATTAAAGATTAAAACGTTCGCCAGGTTCTCAAGATTCATAATAGGAAATTTCAATTGGAAATTAAAATTTTAATTTTAAAGACTTAAGCATTAACTTAAATTAAATGGATATATATTGTATGCGAGTTTTTTTTACAATTGTTTATGCATTTCATAACAGTTATTATGTATGTATTCTATTTATTCTATAATTTCATTCAACGTATAGTATCGACTACACATAAATTATTATATGTGTTTGACCTGGGCCCAAATGTTCAATGGCTTTAACTCTCAATCTTTACCTTGACCAGCTCTTTAACGTCCACCCAATACACACTGACACATAAGACAATGCCTTTTGAAGAAAATAAAATAAATAAAATTGAAAATATTCGAAACACTAAGCACTTCTGTAGTAGAAAGCATGGAACTACTGCCACGGGGCTGGCCACATCACAGGTGTGGAGGTGGGCCTAGTAACCAAGTAGCTGTCAGTTGTCTGTATACACTCTATTCCACCAATTCTTAGTGTTTTATCTTGTCTAAAGTTCTTTTATTTAAAGTATAATTATTTTATGAATTATGAAATTAAAATAATATTATTATTATGGAACTGGCGAGCCGCAGGTTGCCGACCCCTGATTAACATTGAATGTAAATCTTTACATTTTTACTTTCTCTTATATAGGCCTACGAAGCATAGAGAAAGTATTGTAATCGTGCAAAAAAAAAAAATCGAGATTTTTACAAATCTCGACGTTTTACACCTCACTGATACGGAAAAACATAATTTTGCAATCTTGTCCGTATGTCTGTGTGTGTGTGTGTGTGTCTGTGTGTCCGTGTGTAAACACGATTACTTGAGTACCGTTACAGCTAGGTTAATGAAATTTCATTTATAAGTATTTTATCAAAATCGTAAATCCGTATCAACTTTTGAGCGATTTTCGATAACCGGAAGTGGTACTTTTCCTACTTTGAATTTTTCAAAAGCCTATAACTTGAGTACTATTTCAGATAGATACATGCAATTTCACATGTAAGTAAAAGATCTAATTCTCTACCTTCTGTTAAATTTTAAGTAATTTCCGTTGACTGGAAGTACTAATTTACGCTACTTTCGATTTCTCAAAAAACTAATGTAAATTTTAGAAGTACTAATAATATTGCGCACTATTATGCGCTTTTTTATTTGGCGTTCACTTGGTGTGCAATTAATTTGTCTACGAGATTTTATTCTATTTTTAAAACTTTAAGTATTTAAAATGGATTAAAATCATGTCTATAGCCCGAGTTCCCATCCCCTGTTATTTTATATAAGAATATTCGAGAAAGTTTAGGGGAGATCACTCCCGGTTTATGGAATTAGCTACTGATTGTTATGCTCTTTTTAATTTTTTTTTAACATAATGATGTTTACATGTAATTACAAAAACAATATTCACAGAGTTTTACTGGTTTTACAGTCGCGATTCTGACTGTAAAATAACAAATATAATTATTCTCCATTTGAAGTTTGCTTCTTTTCATTTTTTGTAGGCAGTTTTACTATTATCTGTAGTGTTTGTATATTGTTGTAACTAAACTTACCCGGGGTATTTTGTTAATTCATTAAGGACATCTGTAGGGCCTACGTGCTTATCATCTTGACTAATACTAACGTTCTTGAAGTTGTGTGTTTTTTTTTTCGTTACATTTTTCAACTTTCTCTCAACTTTCTCTCCACCCCGCATATATAATGGGCCGTATTGCTACGCAGAGTGGCCACCCCTGCCTTTAAGAAAATATTACTTAGTTTTCTGTGGCGCCACCTACCGGCGCTTTCTTTTAGTCTCGCTCCGGTAGTTGCCAGCTAGCGTTTTTTTTTTGTTTTTTCAAACCAAATGTGAATATTTTTTTTAAGTTATGAAATCTACTTTCGTTTTTGAAATCAAAACAAACTCCGGCGATGAGTTGTTTTATGTAAATTAATTTTAAAATAACACTCACACAAATATATTATATTTTATATAGATAGATCTAGAATACACATGTTTTTTGACGTAGGATTAGACCCTGTATAATAATAATATTTTTTTTAATAAAATATGAGATTTATACAAGATTTCAATCGTAAATCAAGCCTAAATTTAATTATGAAGTATAGCCTAGATCTAGAGCTAGAGTCTAGATTTCTAGATCTAAACTAGATCTATATCTATGACTAAAAAAAAGTCCTCTTGAAAATTCCGACGTAGACAGTAACATACGACATACAGGATTTGTTTTTAAATTTATAGGCTAGAATAGTCTAGATTCTAGATCTAGTTTCTTTTATTTTACAGTGTAGTTGATTGTAGACTTAAGAATTAGGAATTAATTACTAAATTAGGCCTATTAAATAGGCTACTTACTTTAAGACAAGTAGACTAGCATATTTTCAATATCAATCAGTGCCGGTGCGGCACCCCCCAGAGGCGTAGCGACCCTTCCCGGGGACAAACTTTCAATTTTTCAATTTTCGATTTGCACCCCTCCCTCAAACTTTCGATTTGCGCCTCTTAAGAGACTATTTAACACTCGAATAATAGCCGCCATGTTTTTTGTTATCAATGGGAATCCCGTTCACAACAGTTGATTTAGTTTGAAAACTTTTATCTCTCCCTGGCTAACCAGCGGTAGGTGGCGCCACAGACAACTAAGTAAGGCAGGGGTGGCCACTCTGCGTAGCAATATCGCCTATTGTATATAGTATTTAACACAATCCACAAAAAAAATTGGTGCATCTGTACAAGATACCTTTGGAGAATGTTCTAGATCAGCTGACAAGCAATGGGCCTGCAGTTTCCCTTCTTGCTTATATTACAATTTGAAAGTTAAGCAAAATCGTATCCTACTGGGAACACTTTAGTTAATTATTACCCTACGTTTCTAGACTGTTCTTAAAACCCAAAGTTAAAAGGCATCCTGTATAAAGAGGCATGGCTGATTTAAGCCTGTCTACTCAAGCAATGATTGTGAATTAAGATCGATTTCTAGGTGGTTGACGGTCTATATCCAGCAGGAATAACTTAAACGACAGATGTTCAGACGCTAAAATGGACAGACCTTACGACAAAAAAGTGCCTCGCACATGCCTGGCGCTGAGCTAGGCGCCGATAAATAAGCCAAGAAGTAGCCTATATATCTACTTGCGATGAGATGAGTTATTACAAATCTGATATTTAGGGTGATATTAAATTCGTAGTTTCAGTAATGTGTTTGTTGCCTTTGTTTGTGTGTGTGTGTGTGTGTGTGTGTGTTTTAAATGTTATTTGATTATCGTCTGAAAACGGCGCCACTATCCTTAAAATAGTCATAAGGGGAGGGGTTTCCTCCCACCACTCACCCCCCCCCCCCCCCCCTTCGTACGCGACAATTCATTCATAAAGCGCAAGAGAATATCAAATCTGAATACAAAATGAGATACATACCCAACTATTCGCACGATTTGTATATACATGTTCTAGCTATCCTCGTCTACCCCACCCACTGACTTAATTATTAATCATTTAAACACATGAGGGCGGCCTTGGGGAAAGGGCAATAAATGTTTTTCTAAAACAAAACAACAAAAATTCTGACAAAAAGATGACAGGCAACTAAAAATTGTAATAATAATGAAATATTCATATGTATATTTTAGATATTATATCTATAAAATATACAATTTAGAAAATAGAGTATATGGCATAACGAATACGTGAATACCAAATAATTTCTTGAGCCTAAAATCACTTAAACAAAATACAATTACTATTTCTGATGTTAAACTATAAAATAAAGTTCCATTGCGTTTTTCAATTTTAATTGTGATATTTGAATTCAGCTGTTATAAAATAACATTTAAAAAAGTTATGCTATAACTGATGCTTATTATTTGTACAAGAAATGCGATGAACAGAAACACTATGATCGTGAAGATCCCAGAGTCGGCATATAAAATAATCAAATCACGCCTACAAATCAAACGTACAAAGTTTTTGTAGAAAATTATGTTAAAGCGTACACTAAAGTGCTTTTACTATTTCACTTTAGCGTATAAAAATATACACTTGGATAGTGAAAATAGATAAGTGTTTCTTCTATTAAAATGCTCTATTATACAGTTAGCATATTTTTTACTTATACGACTTAAATAGATGGTATTGTAAATGTGCAAACTAGAAATCTAGATATTCACAAATCTCAACGTTTTATACGTTATATTGTTAGCTTCTATTAATAATGGGGACTTCATTTATATTACATTTTATAAGGGAAACAACTTACTTAATATTTTGTTTTTTAAAGTTTAAATAAGAAGTACCAAAAAGTTATACATTTATCAAATTACCATAGTAATTTTTGAATAGTAACAAATAATTGCGTATGTAATATTTACAAAATAACAATCAGCATACAAAAAATAAATAAATTGCTTATGTATTTAAAAATTTTAAAAACTGTTTAAATATTTACTTTTTTTGTTAAATATTTTGTGACTGCTATTTAAACAACATTATTTAGAGCGATGATTGGTTGCGAATCATTAAATTTGACTATCGTTTTGATTATCTGCAATCCCAAATTTATTACAGCTCTACTTAAATGCACAAACACTCCTCAGCCCACCACGCCGATGGAAAAAATAAATCCCTTGAATCATTATTTAATTACACATTTGCATTTTCAAGAACCATTTAAAGTTTTTTTTTTTATATTTTGTGACTTAAAAAAATACTGTTTTATTCATATCAATATCCACTTTCAAGATTTAATTATTTTAATTTTTAATACCTCTCTTTTTGCCCTACACATGTTATAACTATTTCAGAGACTGGCGTCTAAATACCCTTGTATGGTATTTGCAATGAATGACACATACGATGGATGTTAAATGTAAAAAGGAAAGATAGTCACCTCAGTGTAGGATTAAAATTCTATTGAAGATGATCCGGACCACGATGTATATTTGTGATCTACTACTGTGGTTCAGTAAACAGGAAGTAAAAATACGGAACTTTGTTAGACAGATGTCTCATGTATGTTTTTACCTCGACATATAAGATGGTTGTAACATTAGCACTGTAAGACAATGTACATTTGATCTGTGTAAACTTATTAAAATATAGATGATGTCGCCTCTATTACGATCGGCCTTGAACAATTTAATATAAAACTACTACCTAGTCTTTTCAAATGTGGAAATAACAAACTTCAAGTTGTTATTGTCTCCCCGTTAGTAACGTCCAATGCTCAATGTTCTAGTTAACTGTTTGGGCTGTAAACACACAACACACTTTGTTGTCAGATTACCTTTATCGGTGTTCTTAAGAACTCCCCCCCTCCCCCCCCCCCCCCCCCGAAGTCAATGTGCAGCATGTCTATATGTCAGTGACACACATTTTATTTCTCGATTTTAAAATGTGTAGTGTTTCAAAAATGTAGATTGCAAAACTATGATTTTCCGACTCAGGGAGCTGTAAAACGTCGAGATTTTTTTTTTCACGATTACAAGACTTTCTCTATACTTCGTATATACGCGAAAGTAAAAAGCAGATGTCATTAAATAGGTTGCTTATGCTTCAAGAGCTGCCTATAAACCAATCAATTGAAGTATACGACTAAAAAGGCGTTATTGGCAGTAAACAAATATCAGCAACAATCATAAGCGATAGAGAAAATGTTACATCTAACCCAGACCATAGTTGTTGTAGCGACAAAAATCTTGAAGAAAGGAAGCAACACAGAAAAGAAACGAGTAGTATCAAATGATAATAGTGACAAAAAATTGACATAATGGGCAAATTTAAATTCATCCAAGAACATTTTAAATTCAACATTAAAAGAAGAATGACGGACAATAAAACAAACAATAAACATTACCTCTAAACTACTCTATATTAAACGAATAGGAAAATAAAACAAAATAAGCAATTGTCACTTTTTTTAAATAAAATAAATTCGGTCTGATTAATGTTCCTGTGCTCAGCTCGCCGATTAAGAGAAAGACTTATAT
Organism: Physella acuta; assembly: GCF_028476545.2. Lineage (NCBI taxonomy): Eukaryota > Metazoa > Mollusca > Gastropoda > Physidae > Physella > Physella acuta. The sequence continues at coordinate 2,338,031 of NW_026731661.1, forward strand.
TAGAAATAAATTGTTTCGATGTGAAAAATGAAGGGGACTTAAATACATTTTATAAGGGAAACAACTCTCCTATGCTTTTGTTTATTAACGTATACCTATACATTTCAAAAACAGCATATATACAATACATTCTAATATTAAGTTTAAAATAGCAACTTATTTGCTCAAATACATATTTTAAGAGATATGTATCGATTTGAAAATGAAACTATATTGCTTTTGTATTTAAAATTGTAATAATCATTCAAAAATTGTTAAACTATCTTGTATATACTTTGTGCCAGATGATTAAATTGCGCTTAATGGTTCTGTTATACCAACTTGTAATTATTTTATTTTTGGGGTATGCAATGCCAAATCAAAAAAAAAAAAAATATATACGATAAACTGGGAAACACATTTATTTCGATTGTACATAAGTACATAAATATATTATTGCTTAATGTTTAATGCATATATGCGTATGCACTGTTTATTGTATAACAGATTTATGGATGTATGAGGACGACTATATGTACCAAAATAAAATAAAAACAATCGATACACCATACACTTAATGAAATTCTTTAAAAGAAAAATGAACAGACGCCAATATTTAACACGATTGTCTATTAATAAATATTCTGCACCCTTCAACATATTAGATGTATGCTTAAAAAATGCACATATTTACTTAGTTATGAAAAACAACTCTTATAAAATGTATTTAAGTCAACAAATGAAGGTCGCCAAGAGATAATATATACTTTTGTTGATAAAATACGTAACTATGTTAAGTTGAAGTATGCTCTTTGGAATGCACTTTTCTTTTACATTTTTTGTGATGGAATGCATTTTAAACTTTAAATAATCTTAAAGAAAATGCTAGAGATTTGCAACAAAATGTTCCTTACAAGTAGTTGTACTAATCTATAATTTGCACTTTCTATCCTTCATTATTAAAATTGAGAAAATATTGTATTCTTTACATGATTAAATGCAATTGTAATCAATAATATTTATTTTTTGCTAACTAAAAATACACGAAAGGGTTGTAGCTGTATGTGAGACTGAGAGAGAATCTACCGTCAGTTGTGAGGGTGGGGCTAAACAGCACCACCAAATGTGTGGATGGGGATAAACAGCACCACCAAATGTGAGGGTGGGGATAAACAGCACCACCAAATATGTGGGTGGGGATAAACAGCACCACCAAATGTGAGGGTGGGAATGAACAGCACCACAAATTGTGAGGGTGGGAATGAACAGCACCACAAATTGTGAGGGTGGGGGTGATTAAGATGATACCAGCCTGGTTATAGTTTGGAATAAACACACACAAGTCCGGGCCAATATACCACACTCTCTACCTCTAATTCTCTACCTAACTCTGCATTTTTCTGGCCGTTCTCTATCGCTAGCTAACACCGTCTGCTGCGCTGATCTAACTACTGACCCACGCTTCAGTGGTCAGCAGACCGCCCCACGTGACCGGTCAGATCCTCTATATCTATTGGTCTGTTTAACTAAGCTATACTGTTTCTACCATCTACCCTGAACCAGCGTCATCATACTGTATTATGATTTTTAAAGGTTTGATGTTGATATAATCTCTTATATTTTTTTTTGTCGTACAACAATGTTTTGCTCCAAAGTAATTGTTAATGCCACAGGTAACACTACATTTAAAAACATAACATGAAGAATACATTTTGAAAAATATGTTTGCATTCCAACTCTTAGCAGTAGTTAGACACATATGGTATATGATATAGGAATAGTTGATAATTTATTGGGCCTAAATTAACTTAATACTAATTATAATTATTGTGTTTCATGTCAAACTATAAATAAACATTCCATTGTGAAGTTTTAGTTTTGCTGGAATATTAAACTAAGCTATTATAAAACAACATTAAAATGTATTATAACTGAAGCTCCTTATCTATACAAAAAACACAATGATTGTAAACACTATAATCGTGAAGATACCCGAGATGACAGATAGCTGTTGTTGTAACAAGAAAAAAATTATGAAAAGTGGATGCAAAAAAAAAAGAACAAAAAAGAAAAACTCGCGACTAACAAAATGATAACAGAAAAAAAGGTAACATACTGAGTTGTAGCCAATTGATGAAAACCATTATGATAACATGTTTTTAATGCGCATGTACAGGTCTGCAATACAGGTGTGTTATTTAAACTTTTCCTTAACACTAGTTGTGTATGGAAGTTGCAAAGTTGTAGCTTTTGTTTTAATATGTTTTAGTATATTATTGCTTTAGTATTATTTTAAAATGCAAAGAATATCTGTTTATTTCTGGCGATCAGTGCCGGCCCCAGGTCATTTAGCACCCTAGACAAGACTTATTAAAAGCGCCCCCCCCCCCCCCTCTCACACAAGTTTTTCGTGCCCCCGGGGATAAACTTGCACCCCTCAAACTTTCGATTTGCACCCCCCCTCATACTTTCGGTTTGTTTTTTCAACCCATTTGGCGCCCCCCCCCCCCCTAGGCGACTGCCTAGTTCGCCTTATAGGTAGCGCCGGCCCTGTTGACGATGTGGTGTGTTGATATCATACAATCCTATTCCGCTGTTTAGTTTGTACTGTATACAGTTGGAAAGTTGATCTTCCTAATGATGTTATTAAATATACACTCGCTATGTTTCTCTCATGATGTTGGTGGTAATTGTGCTGTTGGTTTATCTAAATATAGTTTTGGGTAATATGCATTCAACTACTAATGCTTCCCTGGTGAAAATATTAGTATTACAGTTGTTGTATATGTGCCTAGTTTTGTTTGATTTTTTTCATTCAGTTTCGTAGTAGTGTCTTTGTATTTTTTTCCAGACTGTCTGTGTTATGTATGAAAAAAAAATAGAACATTACCAGAACTATTCTATAACTGTCAAATGATGTCAATCATACCAAACAATTGAACATTTTAAAATCAAATTCTCTAGCTGTCAAATGCGCATGTCATTCATACGCACTATCTGCTACATCTATAGTGATAAACTGGGTGCGGCGTTGTCCCATTTTTTAGATTAAACTCATTAAAATATACATTTTATAAACACAACTGAGTACGGACCACTTGTTAAAACTGTTTATCAATATTTATGCACGTTCATATTGTGCAAAATAGTATCAGAACTGAATACAAAGTGAGATACATACCCAGCTTTTGGCACGATTTATATATGCATGTTCTAGCTATCCTCGTCTACCCCCACCTACTTCAAAACTTATTTAAATGATTACGTAATTTAAACACTACTAGGATATTCGGAAAGAGAGAGGGAGGTGGGGAGGGGGCGGCTTTAAAGTTTTTCCAAAAATAAAAGCATCTAGATCTGAAAAAAAGATCTTGAAAATCTCCTAAAATGTAGAATGACAACGAAATATACAAACAATATATATAATGGATACAAATAATAAAATTGTAATAAATGAACGTATATTACAAAATGAAAAGAAGACATTAAATAAGAAAAAAAAAATATTTAGATAAGTATCACGTAATAAAAAACATCACTTATAAAATAAATAGCTGCTAAGAATGTGTAAATTATTTCACTGTCTTACATATTACACTTTTGTAAGTTTACGATAGTGAAGTGATACCGAAGTTTACTACATTATATATAATGTAAAATAAATAAATAAAAACGCACTTTTACCAAACAAAATTTGATTATACAGGGCCCCCATCTAAATCCGTAATTATTTTGTGCGCAGACCTTTGACCACAGGTGCTTTGACCATAGGGGCTTTGTCCACTGCGGGGCTTTGACCATAACGGGTGTTTTCTCAGCAGAGGGTCTTTGATCACAGGTGGTTTGTCAAATGCGGGCGTTTGGTAACAAGCGCTTTGTCAATATATAGTACGGATTATTTTTTTTAAAAATAGTATAAAATACACACGATTTGCAATGGTGTAGCACGAACAAATAACATTTGTAAAGGATGAAAGTACAGTGTTCAGTCTCTCTTCCAATGTAGTCAACCAACAACGTAGCGTTTCCTTGAAGATCTACACATGGACTGTATGGTGGGCGAACACTGGTAATAGTATAATGTTTCTTATATAAATTCCATTTCGTTCGGGAAGAATGGGTCGGGTTGGGGGCGGTAGACTTTCTTCTGGGGGGGGGGGGCAGAGGAAGAGGTGCTTGGAAGAAACTCTGCATAATATACTTGTATATTCAAAGTATGTATAAATAATAACTGTTTTGTTTATTTACAATAGATGTATGGATCAATATGGACGACAATATGAAACGGAAAAAAAAAAATAATGATTCAAACGATGCCCTACATACTTGTTGAAATTCTTTAAAAGCAAACTGAAAACAGGCGAAAATTTACTATGGCTAAGTATAAATACATATTCTAATACTAAAACATATTAAATTTGTGTATGTACCAGTTCGTTATGGAAATTTTGCGAATATAACAACATCTAGTAGAGGAATATAAACATTGTGCTAGAGAAATGCACCAAGTTACCTGGTTATCTTTTGTATGATAGGGGAAACAACTCTTACAAGAAAACAATTATTTAAGCCAACAAATGGTGTTCGTAAATATGTAATACACATTTGTATACAAGTATATACGAAAAATTAATAAATCTTAATTTGCACAAAAAAATTATATACTTTTTTTATTTCGTGATAGCAAACATTTAGGTTTTCAAAAAATTGAAACTGAAACGCCAGAACTTTACACTAAACACTAGCTCATAAATTGTTATACAAATAATTTATTAATGTTTCTGAATCACGTTTTTATTTTGAAATATTTTTTCTTTACAAAACTAAATGCACCTGTAATCAATAATAATTAGTTTATGCCAAATAAAAATCCACTAACAGGTTGTAGCTATATTATGTTTTTCAAAAGGTCAAAATAACTAGGTACACAAATACTATCATTAACGCTTCGTACAGAATAATATAATATATTTACATATAAACACGCCGATAATCAAAGAATGCAAAAAGTGGACGGTCTTATCTTGTGTTTACAAATGAGTACGCTTTTAAAATGTGTATTAGAGTATTACGCTTATATTTATTGTCATATAAAACAAAAGTTGCCTTTATGTAATAATAAAGTAAAATAATTTGAGTTAGGCAATTAGTGTTATCAAAAAAGCTCTTTTGCACAGTTAGTTGCAACTTTTTCGCGCAGTTTCTTTTCCACGAACATCTACACTCGCCAATCGGGTTACTCGTATCTAAAATTTTGCTTGTGTGACAAAGCACATTTTAGCTTGCTCAACAGCTCGCATCACAACAGTCTCTTATATTGAGGTACCACTGTATGTAAATGTCTACAGTTTAATTAACAACTATACGACTCCGTGTTTTCAAAGACATTAAATACCAGGGCTGAGCATTAACTAGAAAAAATAGTGTATACGATCAATAGAAATAGCAAATAATTTCTTGAACCAAAATTGACTTAAAGAAAATATAATTAAATACATTAAATTTCCATTATAAATTTTCATTTCTAACTGTGATATTTAAACTCAGCTGTTATAAAACAACATAAAAAATTATGCTCTAACGGATGTTCCTTATTTGTAAAAGAAATGCGATGAATATAAACACGATGATCGTGAAGTTCCCAGAAATGAGAAATACAATAATTAAATCACGCCTACAAATTAAACGTACACATTTTTGTAAAAAAAAAATATGTTAAAGTGTACACCACAGTGATTTTACAATTTCATTCTAGCATATACAAATATACGCTTGGATATTTCTTCTATTAAATCACCATTATTGTTTTATACCTAACTTCCGGTATATCAAATTAGATATCTTTAGATGGAAATAACATTCAATATAAACATAGAACTAAATTGCATTTGTATTTAAACATCAAAAGATATATGTTGTTATATCATATGTGACTGATATTTGACAATAACTCGTCTTTTCGACCGTCGATTTCGAATTATTTACTTTTGGTTATTGTATTGTATTGCCAGGAAGCAAACCTCTCAACAACACAGGGTACAGGACTACCCGCACCGCAGCAACCGAGGGACCAACAACCAATTTCACTGACGATTATAACAGATCCACCAGGTGGATCATCCACACCACAGCAACCGAGTGACCAACAACCAATTTCACTGACGATTATAACAGAGCCACCAGGCGGATCATCCACACCGCAGCAACCAACGGAATCCCCAAAGTCGACAAACCAACAAGCAACTCCAGTTACGACTGCAGCAAAGCCACCAGTCGGAGATTCAGCAACAACAACATATCAAAACATTGAAACACCAAGCCTCAACCCAGAAACGGAAATGAACATCACCACGTTAACCAAAAGAAAAAAAAATGAACTCAGCCCCACAGCGTTAGGGAAAACAACAAAGGCTCTAAAGACCTTAAAGATAGTCCACGACATCTCGCAATGTAAGTTCTGCACCAAGAAGTATACAACACCCACGGAAGCCGAGGCTCATGAGAACAAAGCCCACAAAAGTCTCAAACACTGTAGCATCTGTGACGATAAAACAGTTCACACCGGCAAAAAAAGGCAATACAGGCAAGTACACTATGAAGAAACTACATTTGATTGCCGCAGTTAAAAAAAAGTTTTAAGTTCAAAATTAGTTAATTCATTGATAACCTAAAACAAATATTTAATTAATTTAAAAAAAATGTCAGAAGTATTACTTTAACATAAAAGACGTAAGTAAGCTTACTTAAAATGTTCAGACGACTTTAGACAACGGAAGATGCTGTTGATGGTGTCGGCCAAATGTAGAGTGAAGTCGATAGGCGGAGAAGCTTTAGTTCGTTCACTTACTCACTGTTAATGCTTAGCTCTTTCGGTCACTTTAAAACCTTTCTCGTTTTACTCTGAACGTTTAATTTTAGCAGAGGTATTTAATAGATAATATAGTGACCCACCCTATTCTGTATTTAAAAAACACATGTTATATAATTAAAATCTGGAAAATTACCTTCATCTGGGACCTTTTACGGAATCTAATATATAAAGCTCAGTTCTGTATGTAATGCATTTGTATGTCGTTGGAATTGTACGATTTTAAGTGTTAGAAAAATTATCGTGCGCATTTGTCTAAATTTATGAGCTAAAAAATTACTATTGAAAGTGTTGGGAAATAATTTTCATTTTTCAAATTATAGTAATAATTGTCGGCATGTTCATTAAACATAAGTTTTAAAAAAAATATCATCTTTTACAAAAATTCTAATTATGTCTTTATTTAGTTCTATAGCACTTACTTCCCTTTGATAAATTAGGAAAAACACAATTACTTCCCTTTATAAAACCTTTGCATTCCGTGAAAATAATTTACTTTTTAATTACTTTGTTTTGGTGTTGGGAAAAAAAATAATTACATAATTAGCGGGGATTGATCAAGTGCAAATGTTGTAGGTATTTTACGGATAAGCTTGGAGTATTAAAATTGTTTATTAAATTGAAACAGGCGCGTTCGTTTAAGTGAGTGCAAAAGACTGTGAATAAGTTGGGGTACTATAGTCGTTCATTAAGCTAAAACAGGTGATTCCGCCCCGGGCGTTTATGTTCGCGTTAGTGTTTTCTTTGTGTTTAGGTGGGTTTGCGTTAGTGGTTACGTTTTAATTTGGTTCGTTTTTGTTCTTTCTTTTTTCGTTTTTGTTTGTGTTTTTTTTGTTTGGGTTTGTATTTGTGTTTTTGGTTGGTTTTGCGTTTGGATTTGGTTTGTTTTCATTTGCTTTTTTCGTTGATTTTTTTTTTGTTGGTATTGGTGTTTGTGGTTGGGTTTGTTGTTAGGTTTTTGTTTTCGTTTGCTTTTTTGTTTGTTTTTTCTTTGTGTTTGTATTGGTGTTTGTGGGTGTGGTTGTGTTTGTTTTTAAGTTTTTGTTTTCGTTTGTATTTGTAATTGTGTTAGCGTTATGTTTGCGTTTTGTGTTTTGGTTTTGGTTGGTTGTGGTTTGGGTGGGCAATGCCGGGTTTATGATGATTACTAAACACACAGGTAATGGTCTTTAACAGAAAGGTTTTTCACAGAAGCCAGAGCAGGGCCTGGCCGGGACGGCTAGTAAAAAAAAAAAATCAAATTTAACGGGCATTTTACCTGTATCTGGAAGTGGATATTGAATCGAAAACGGAAATATATTGAAATACTATTGTTGCGGGGGGGGGGGGGGTTTGATAAATGAAGGGGACATAATGTATTTCACTTTCCATAAGGGAAATAACTCTCTCATTCTATTTTTTTTTAACGTTCATCTAAGCATTATACACATAATATACAGCTATTACATTATTATATTACATTTCTAAAAGTAACTAATAAGGTCGTATTTATTTTAGGAGATAAATTTCAATTATAAAATACAATAATTAAACTTTATTTGTAAATTAAATCTTAAGAACCATTTTAAGATGTGACATAATTTGTCATATACTTTGGGACTGAACATTGAACTGTTATATTCCTGATGATTGGTTGAATCTCAAATTATTTTAATTTTGGAGAACATTTATTTGATTTTAAGGTTAAAGATCAAAGGAAAAAAAACGAAAAAAACAGGCGAACATTTAATGGAATAACAGACTCTCTTTTCCCATGGTCGATTCTATTTCTGGCGATGGGTGGCTACAATATCAACTTTTGACTTCCCATCCGATGATGGAGCATAGTAAACTAAACTAAAAAGAAACCGAGTAGCACAACTTATTCTTATGCCATTTTACTAACTCCTTTTTATTACTATATATATATATATATATATATATATATATATATATATATATATATATATATATATATATATATAAATATATATATATATATATATATATATATAATTGATGATACTGTCTTTGAGGCTGTGTAAAAAACCAAATATATTATTATTACTATCTTAAATGTTAAAAATAAACAAATTAAAAAGAAAAAAAAAAAACTGTGGGATGACAGCTATAGACATAGATTTTTAAACAGGAGAATTGTTTTAATATTGTTCCAAACATTAAAGAATACCTCTTTATTTATGAGGGTCTTTAGTTGGCCTGTGTTGATTTGATTTCGTCTTTTTCTGTCAGACTGTCTGTAGAAGGTCACCAAACAATAGTACATTACATAGGCACACATCAATCATACCAAACAGTACAACATTATATACCTCTTCTCTAACTGTCAAAGACCGATGTCATTAACACCAAACACTAAAACATTACAAGACCTATTATCTAGCTCTCAAATGCGCATATCGATCATACTATAAGATACATCGATAATGAAAGTTAATACTAATACATATGAGTGGTGGGGTTATCAGCACTATGAAAGTCTCCGTAACTCTCCCTAACATAGAAAGTATGTTGGTCACCGGTACATGTTCTTACACACGCCCATTTGACGGAGTTTTAATATCAATTTGGATCTCCATACCTTATAGTAGGCCTGTTTCAGATCGAAGGACATCACATAGGTGGTGACCTTTGTGTGGAAACAGCCAGCGATTTCCTTAATCAACTGAAGAACGGAGTCCACTGGCTGCCGTCCCCACCAAAAGCCCGCTTGACACGAGTCTATCAGTCTGTTATTTGACAAAAACCAAAACAAGCGGGCATTGACCAGCCTTTCTAAGAGCTTGTTGATGTTAGAGCAGAGGGAGAACGGTCTGTAGCTCTCAGGTGAGCCCAGATCCCTTGCTGTCTTGGACAGGGCGACCACCTCCACAATTTTACACCTGCTGGCAAGTTCGACACACGTCTGTGATTGGTTCATTAGAGCGAGAACTTTGTTAATGACCAATACAAGAATTTAAAAAACAAACTCATCCGATTGCAAACATTATCGTTTAAACATGTTCTCTCCTACAACGATAAAAATATAATTAATTCCCACCTCTGGAGTTGAGAAGTTGTTCGAATTAAAAATAGACATGTGATTTAATGTTATGATTACCAACTTATTGAATCTTAGGAATGTTATTATCTCCCATTTGTCAATCTAGAAAAAAATAGTTGAATTGTTTATTTAAGGAAAATGACATTTTATCTCCCTTAATGTAATTAAATGTAAAAACTTTAAAACTATTTCATATTTTTTAATGAAATATATGGATTTTTGTTTAAATAAACTGGTCGTTATCGAAAGTAAAATTTGAAATATTACTTTATTGATGTTTTTAATTCAACTCCAGTTTCACGAAATACAAAGTCAAACCATAATGTTAAAATAACATGTCAAACGTGTAATCAAATATACAATAAATAAGGAAACACATTTATTTAGATTGTATATTAATACAGAAAGCAAAGCAAATACTTGCGAAAATATTAAAAACAACTAATCAAACAGCGAAACAAATAAAGCAATCACACTTAATTTAATTAACACGACTAGACAAAGAACAGAGGACGAAAACAGACTAGTAGCAACGGCTATTTATAGATCGACTATATGGGAAAATGGGAATAAAATTAGATTTTGTTTTGCAAAATTCACGGACATCGAGTTAAAACAAATATTTCAAGCAAAGCTAAAACATAGACTGGGAACTCTCACTTAACTAAAGAAAATTGTACAGGAAAAAATAGGAAAATAAAAATAGAATAATTTTAATTAAGACAGCCTCAAGCCAAACATCACTCGATCAACCCTCGAGTAAATTAACGTTAGAACAGTCTTATGTTTGTGAGGTTTTAAAAGGGCACAATCTGAATGGTTGAAAGAGATACACACCTAACCCCCCCCCCCCCCCCCCCATAACACCTACACACACACAGTCAAAAGAAACGGAGTTTGCACACCTTATTTTAGTCTAGTTATTATGCCATTTTATTTTCTCCATTTAATTACTATATATGCAATTGCTGTTCATGTCTTTGATGCTGTGTAAAACCTTCAAACAAACTATTATTACTATTTTAAATGTTAATAAAAGAAAATTAGAAAAAGAAAACCCTGTGGGATAATTGCTATAGATATAGATATTTGGGCAGAATGTTTGCTTTGATGTGTCTCATTGTAATCAACATAACTTTTCCGGTTGATTAAAATTTTCATCATTTTAATTATCTGTAATCCCAAATGTATTTCAGCTCTACTTAAAAGCCCAAACCCCACTCAGCCGACCACGCCGAGAGAGAAAAATCCATTGAAACTTCATTACACATTAGCATTTTATTTTCAGTTTAAAAAAAAAACAAATGTAATTAGACGTTTTAAACCTAAACCTAACCTAAAAGCTGCTGATCTAGATAGGTAAAACAAGCAAACTAGTTGATAGGACAAATACTAAATGTGTTTCTTACAGACTGTTTTTTTTCGAGGGGTGGGAAGGTCAACATTTTCAGAGGGGGGGGGGGGGGTTGGTGTGGGCGGACACTGGTAATAGTTTGTTTCCTATATAAATAACATTTCGTTTGGTGGGGGGGGTGGGGGGGGTGGGGGGGTGGGGTGGTAGACTTACTTCGGGGGGGGGGGGGGGGGGGGAATGAAGAGATGCCTAGAAGAAACTCTGCATAATATACATAAATATTTAATGTATGTATAAATATGCACTGTTTCGTTTATTTGCAATAGATTTATGGATCAATATGGACAGCCATATGAATCCGAAAAAAACAAATAAAGATTTACACGATACACAACACACGTGTTGAAAATTCTTTAAAAGTAAACTGAAAACATGCGAACATTTACTATGGTTAAGTATAAATACATATTTTAATACTAAACTATATTAAATTTGTGTATGTGCCAGTTCGTCATGGAAATTTTGCGCATATGACAAAACCTAATATAGGAATATAAACAACACTGTGCGAGAGAAATGCACCGAGTTACCTGGTTATGTTCCGTAAGTTAAGGGAAACAACTCTTACAACACAACAATTATTAAAGTCAACAACTGGTGGTCGTCAAGATGTAATACAAATTTGTATTAATGTAAAAATAAAGAATAAGTAGGTCTTTGTTTGCACATAAAAATATATATATATGTTTCACTTGTGAAATAATATATTTAAAATTTCAAATAATCAAAACTAAAATGCCAGAGCTTTAAACTAAACACTTGCTTATATATAATTGAACACATTTTTTTTATTAATGTGACCGATGACTTATTTTTAGATTCGAAATATTTTTTGTTTACAAAACTAAAAGCAACTGTAATCAATAATAATTGGCTTTTACTAAAAAGTCACTAACAGGTTGTAGCTACATTATGTTTTTTGAAAGGTCAAAAGTTGATATCAGTTACACTTCGTACCTTATAATATAATATCCTTATATATAAACACGCCGATAATAAAGAATGCAAAAAGTGGACGGTCTTATATTATGTTTACAAATGAGTTCGCTTTTAAAACTTGTATTAGAGTCTTACGCTTATATTTATTGGTATATTAAACAAAAGTTGCATTTATGTAGCAATAAAACAAAATTAATTGAGTTGGGCAATTAGTGTTAACAAAAAGCCCCTTCGCACAGTTAGTTGCAACTTTTTCGCGCAGTTACTTTTCCACGAACATCTACACTCGCTAATCGGGTTACTCGTATCTCAAATTTTGCTTGTATGGCAAAGCAAATTTTAGCTTGCTCAACAGCTCGTATCCCCAATACTCTCTTATTTTGAGTTACCACTGTACGTAAAAGTCTACACGTTAATTAACTATACGACTCCGTGTTTTTAAAGACATTAAACTAGATGGTAAAGTACATATTAAACAATTAAAATCACAGTGGGTAAAATGTTTTACCTTTTTGGTTTAGTATAAAGAAAAGTGGTATCGTAAAAATGTGTTCACTTTCCAACAGACATTGTACATAAACATTGTTTACGATCATATACTAGTTTTGTAGGAAAGTAGTTATAAAGACCATAGTTAGTACGGGATTTAATAAGATAACACAAAGAAGACTTTTTGAAATGTATACTTTAATACCAACGCTAAGCATTTAACTAGAAAAATAGGGTATATGATCAATAGAAACAGCAAATAATTTCTTGAACGAAATTTGACTTAAGGAAAATATAATTATTATTTCTGATGTTAAACTATAAATTAAATTTCAATTGTAAATTTTCATTTCTAACTGTGATATTTAAACTCAGCTGTTATAAAAAAAAACGTAACAAAAAATTAAGCTATAACGGATGTTCCTTATTTGTACAAGTAATGCGATGAATATAAACAGGATGATCGTGAAGTTCCCTTAGTTGACATATAAAATAATCAAATCACGCCTACAAATCAAACGTACAAAGTTTTTTTTTTTTTTTTAATATTTTAAAGTGTAGGACACTACAGTGATTTTACAATTTTATTCTAGCATATAAAATATACACTTGGGTAGTGAAGCTAGATAAGTGTTTCTTCTATTAAATCACCATTATTGTTTTTATACCTAACTTCCGGTATATCAAATTAGATATCTTCAGATGGAAATGAATTGATTGTAAAGAGAGACCATACCTTAACATCTGGAATATTTAAATTTATGTTAAGTGGTCCGGTCAATTTTCAGAGCATGAGAACAATGACATACACTTTAGAGAAATTTCGGCTCATGTCCTCCAAAATGTGTGCATGTATTTTACATATAAAGTAAGGTAGAAACATTCTTAAACTGAAATTCCAGAGTTTCATATTGCCCATAAAATAGCGCTAGAATTAGTAATGGCTGCAACTTTCTTGACTGTTAATGCCTTAGTTTTAAACACATTTTATTTAGTTTTGAATACAAAAATTTAAAAACGGTTGGACTCTCATGTGAACTGCATTATGTGTTAAATTAATCAAACTTTTCCCGATCAACCAAACTCACCTTCAATTTTAGTTTCCTTATCCTCATATTATTTTGAATTGCCATTTAATTATGAATATAAATTGTGTTGTTCGTAAAAAAAAATGTTTTTCTATATGCATATTGTGTAGAAACTTTTTCAGTTAATAAAACAATTGTAATACCAAAGCAAACATGGCTAGGCACACTGACGCTGTAAGGTTCTCTGGCTTTCACTGTCAATCGTAAACTTGACCAGCTTTTAACGTGGCCATGTCATTCGTGAACATCGAGTACACGGTCTTCTCCAGGTTGATCTCCAACAGCGAGTTACGTCAGTACTCGGCAATACAGGCCAGGTTAGATTGTAACTTTGCTCTCTGCTGAGCGATAGTTTTGTTTGTCCCCTGGACCCACGTCATGAGACCATCCGCTAATTACACCTTCCCAACATCCATCTCCGTATCGAGATCGTTGATACAGCATAGAAAGAGCGTGCAACACAGAGCTGATCCCTGTGGCAGACCATACTCGATCGTTATCAGATCAGATAGGTCAGTTCCTACCCTGGTCCTGATAATGCAAGCGTCCAGAAAGTCTGTTGGTCAATTTGGATCTCCATACCTTATAGTAGGCCTGTTTCAGATCGAAGGACAGTACATAGGTGGTGACCTTTGTGTGAAAACAGCCAGTGATTTACTTAATCAACTGAAGAACTTGCGGGATATTATTAATACTTTATAAATTTACATGCGTTTTTGAGAAATCATGTCCTCAATTTTAGGGTCCTAGGGGCGTAATTTAATTAAGCTAATTTAGGTCTCTAATTGCTAGTTTGTATGATTGCATCTGAAATTGTTAGGCGAAAATAGCCAGATCTCTAGAGCAATCAGAAGTGGGCTAATTTTCGTTGTCAATTTTAACAACAAACAAACAAACGCGAAGCTGAGTTAATAATAACGTGTTAAAAACTCAAAATAACCACGTTAACACGTCAGGTGTGTAGGGCTAACGGTCAGCACGATCACACAAAGAAAAAGAGGCGGTTTGTTATAGAAACACATGCATTCAAAAGTTGAGTAAATGTAAAAAAAATGACGTCACGTTGATTAACCGAATTTATAATCTTTGATCGCTAGACAGCTACAAATGACAGTAAAAAGTTCGGTCTACAGAATCTTCAATAAAAAAAAAAATAACTGCCCGCGATCTCTGACTCTTTATAAAAAATGGCGGGTCAAAAAGCCTTTAAAATTGAGGGGCAAGTTACACAGTTGAGTAAATGTAATATAATGACGTCACGTTGATTAACCGAATTTATAATCGTTGATCGCTAGACAGCTAAAAAATGCAGGAAAATGTTTGGTCTACAGCATCTTCTACTAAAAAAAAAAAAAAAAAATTACTGCCCGCGATCTCTGACTCTTTATGAAAAATGGCGGGTCAAAAAGCCTTTAAAATTGAGGGGCAAGTTACACAGCGATCATTCTTTCAATAAAGAACCATTTTAGATAGTCTTAGCTAACCGATTAAGAGAATGATATGTTAAAATTCTACAATTCATAAGGGAAATAACTACCATTCTTTTGTTGATTAAAGATTACCTAAACAATACAAAAATAGTAAACAGACATTACATTATTATATTAATTTACATAATATCATCTTATAAGTTCGTATGAATCTTTTAAGAGATTAATTTTTTTATAAAAAAATGTAACTAAATTGCCTTTGTATTCAATATCGTAAGAACCATTCAAAATGTTACATAATTTCGTACATACTTTAAGCTTGATCTTTTATTAATTGTTCTGCCTAATTTCTGATTCACCTCAAATTATTTATTTATTTTTGTTGACGAATCGAAAGTATAATCAATTTACAATAGATCCTAGATCTTAAAGAGCCACCATCATTTTTTTTTTCAATTTAAAGGTTTTTGATTAGGATTAGGTAAATCGATTTAAAATAAATGGGTCTAAGTATGAAATAATATTTATTCATATAAAAATGAAAGTATGTTTTCACAACACATAATAAAGCATATAACTAGCTCTGCTTGGATAAAAAAATAAAATTAGAACCACATCTCCACAAGCTCATTCATCTAGATCAACAATGTAATATTGCCGTAGGCACATTCAAAACCACAATCACTTAATTAGATATATCATTCAGTACACACAGGAAAAAATATACAAGCAGCCATACTTAGCCTAGATCAAGAAAAGGCTTTCGACAGAGTAGCACATTCATATCTTTTCAAAATTCTAGAAGCTAACAATTTAGGAACATATTTTTTATAAATGGATCAAAATAATCTATCATAACGCTCAAAGTCAACTTTTAATAAACAACAACATCACCAAACCTTTTCCTATCAATTGATCAGTCAGACAAGGGTGTCCTTTATCTCCTATCTTATACATACTAACACTTGAACCGCTTCTAGAATGCATTAGGCACACCAGAGGAATCCGAGGCATAGACTTACCGAACCTGACAAATAAAAAAAATCTTAGCATAGGCTGACAACACAGATTTCACCATACAATCCGAAAAATCCATTACACAAATAATCGACCTTTTCCTCGATTTCGGAAATGCTAGTGGGACGAAAATTAACCTTACGAAAACTAAAATTTTGGGGTTAGGACTCTGGATGAAAAAAAAAAAAACTACCCACAAAATCTGACGGGGACTAACACATTGAAACTTTACGGAATATCCCATCACAATAACCCACAAGACACAAATGAAGAAGAATGGAAAGAAATGACAAAAAAAAATAAAAACACCCTAGCACTTTACAAATTTAGCACCACGACAATTTTTGCTAGGTCAGCTATTATCAACCGGTACATCATCCCCAAAATTATCTATATAGCCACAGCCAAAACAATCTCAAAACAAATAATCCAAACTATAAACATACTCATTAGAGAGTTCATATTCCAAGGTACTATTAGAAACATTAGTCATAATACGCTGGTTCAAAACAAATATAAAGGGGGAATCAACCTACACGACATTCAAACAAAAATTAACACATTTAGAATAACACATATCGGAAGAATAATTGCACAACCACACTTTCACCAACTAGCACACTTTTACATAGGCATTCAGCTCAATAAATTCACAAAACTAAACAACAAATACCCCCCCCCCCCCACTTCTTTGGTCAGGAAGTCAGCGCCTTTTATAAAGAATGCTTACAGTCACTTAAAAACAATGAAAAACTTATACACGACAAATCCCGCAGTATCTACAGAAAATTAGTGCACAAACTTTCAAACCCCATTTTTAACCGAATTAAATGGTGTTCAAAATTTGCACTAACAGATACAACAGACACCTTTCGGAACCTACACCTAAAAGCATTACACCTAAAGCTAAGGAAATAACATATAGACTCATTTATAACACAACACCGATAGGCCGAAATCAGACCGCCTACTATCCATTATGCAGACAAAATACAACAGAAACAGAATCACACATCTTTTTAGAATGCCCTACTATACACATAATGAAAAATAACCTTAGGGCCAAAATAACTAGTAAAAAAGACACATACAATATTGATATAGCCATAACGCTAAACAAACTACCTAAGCCAAAAGACAGGACAGACTTAGAAGACAAAGCAAGGACTGTAGCCATTTATAGACAAACTATTTGGACTAGTAGAAACAGCTAAATTCGAAAATTCACAGTTTACGAGACAGATGTTAGATTTAATTTTTAGCAGACGACTGGACAAATATAGCACACCAAGACACATACTATAAATAGTAACACCCCAGTAGTCAGTTCACACACATCACAGTCTCTTACGCCTGGCTCGCCTTAAACTCACACACTCATTGTCCCGTCAACCATCGCGACCCGCCCCTCACCCTCAGCAGTCATGTCACGCAACAACGATCTCGATGCCTGGCCCATTTTACACAACCAACCTTTACCTTCACCTCCACCTCCCCGCCTCATCAACGTTCTTTCCTTAAATCTAGTTTATTCGGGTAACTCTTAGGTATATTATGGCTGTTAGGGAATTTTATTTGAACATTTTTGTAATTGATCATTTTACATTGTCATACAGTTTTAAATATATGTTGTTCATGCTTGTATTTCCCCCCCCCCCCCAAAAAAAAACAATGCATACGAGATCTCCCCCCCCCCCCCGCCACCAATGCTGGACACCCCTAATACTGTATCACGTAAAATTGGAAGACTTATCTCCCCTTCTAGCAGTCATGTCACGCAACAATGATCGCGCTGCCTGGCCTGCCTTACCCAACCAACTCACACCCATCTCGCCCCGCCCCATTACTGCACTGTTTTTTTTTTTTATTTTACGGTAAATTTGTTCATCTATGTAATTTTGAGACAGAATATAGCAGGGTTTTAAATCTTGGCTTTTGAAAGCAGTGAAAGTGTACTATCATGGGCGTTTCCATACAGGACAATCCTCTTACTGCTAGCAGCAAGATATATCACCATAAAAATGTAAAGCATTTCCTTTTTTATTTGTATTAATACACCAACTCTGAGACTGTCAAACACGACAAGCTTTATATTTCAAACATATGTCATTCATCCATGAAATACATTACCACTAACTGATCTCCTGTGATTGTTAAATAAGATATTACATGTTTTTTTTTTGTTTGTTTATTTTTCCATATTATTCTCTCCATATGAGACTGGGAAAGTTACCTCCCCTTTTAACAGCAATGTCACGCATCAACCACCCCACCGATACACTGAGACGTTCTGTCAGAACGAAACAGTAGCTGTGCGTGTTTTTGTTTTTGTTTTTTTTCTTGGTTTATTTGCTCTTGTGTTCACATATATTATTGTAAAAACCTTGAGACTGTCAAACACGACACGCTCATTTTATTTGTATGTCATACATCCTTTTTCTCATATATAAATCATCTAAAATGTAATCTATTATTATTAATGTAACTCCTGTGATGGTTAAAAAAAATATAGTTTTGTTGACGAATCGAAAGTAGAATCAATTTACAATATATCCTAGTTCTTAAAGAGCCACCATCATTTTTTTTTTAAATTTAAAGGTATTTGATTAGGATTAGGTAAATAAATTTAAAATAAATGGGTTTAAGTATGAAATAATATTTATTCATGTAAAAACATAAGTTTGTTTTCACAACACATAATAAAGTAAATAACTAGCTCTGCTTGGATAACAAAATCAAATTATATATAACTATAACACTATAAATATAACACTATTCCTAACTAATTTAGAAGCTAATACGAAAACAGTAAACAACAATTACATTATTATATGAAATTTCTAATAGCATTTTATACCTTCGTATATATCAGGGGTCGGCAACCTTTTGAAGCGCAAGAGCCAAAAGTTACAATTTTCAAAATGTCCCTGGTTTTAAAGAGCCACTAACATTTTTTTTATTTCAAATATTTTATTTTTTTATTAAGATTATTAGTATTTGTTCAAGGAGCTGGAGAGCCGCATCTTGATATCAAAAGAGCCGCAGGTTGCCGACCCCTGGTATATATCGTTTAAAAGATAAGTGATGTTATAAAAATGTCCATACATTGCTTTTGTATTAAAATCTTAAGAACCATTCAAAGATGTTATATAATTTCTAATATAGTTTGTGCATGACATTGTTTTAACGTTGATTAGGCTCTTTATCAAAACTTTAAATTATAAAGACAACAATAACCAAGAGACGAGTGACCCAACAAAATCCCATCAATATTTTTAGACTATTATTCGCAACTATACAAATTCGAAGAGAAACAGACATACAATACAAATACCTTAAGTGTATTAAACCCTTACATGACAGCGACAAAATTAACATTGACACCCCACGTCAGTCAGTCGACATAACCAAAGCCATACTCAAATCCCTATTATGGACAGGGTCATGCATGATTGCATTACAAGAGGTGAAAGAGCAAAGGTAGACACTGTGAGCATCGAAAGCTTTATCACACCATCAGCCCTACCGACTGGCCACCTAAAGAGGCCGTCTGACGTATCACATACTTTGGTCATGAAAGCAGTGGAACTCTGTAACTCAAATAACCTTAACCCTAATCTTAAAGAAACCCAGCCCTACAGCTAAAATGGGCCGGCTAAACATCACGACATTAAACATTAAAGGAGCAAAAGGAGATACAGCCTCCCTAGCGCATACACTAAAATTATACAACACATATATCTTATTATTACTAGAAACTAATTTTTCAACAATACAACAAGCACAAGCACTGTGCAAAACAATGGCTATCACAAACGCAACGCATAGCTTAGGACATAATTCCAAAAGGGAAAAGTATTTTGAACATATCAAATAAATACAGACTACACAACATGAACGCTGACAATGACGGAAGATTAACCAGCGCCACCATAAGAGACAACCTATCAACCACAACTATAATTGACATCTACGCTCCAACCCGCAAACGAGAACAAAAAACATTCTGTAGAAACAAGTACAAAAGAATGAACACAGAATTTAAAGACAAAGACATTATTATAATGCGAGATTTCTTAGACTACTACCGACATTTTTTTAAAAAAGAAGACACCGACAATGACACGCAAGACAAATATTTAGCATACGCGAGGAAAATAACAGACGAACGAAACGAAGCCATTATTAATCCGATAACTATAGACGACATAGCGAAGACAATCGACAACTTAAAATTAAATAAAGCTTCAGGAACAGACGGCTTAACAAATGAATTTTATAAAACTTTCAAAAAAAAAATATTTTATTAATCTTACAGGCAACATACAAAGATATGCATGAAAGAGGGTACGGCGCGACATATTTAAACAGAGCATATATCACCCTAATCCCAAAACCCAACTCAGACAAAACTAAAGTAACTAGCTACAGACTCATTTCTCTCTTAAACAGTGACCACAAAATACTGACAAAAACAATAGTAAAGAAGATTGGGCCTTTTATAGAAAAAGTAATACACCAAGACCAACAATATAGCCTGACGGGTAGGAACATTATACCAAGACCAACAATATAGCCAGACGGGTAGGAACATTATACCAAGACCAACAATATAGCCTGACGGGTAGGAACATTATACCAAGACCAACAATATAGCCTGACGGGTAGGAACATTATACCAAGACCAACAATATAGCCTGACGGGTAGGAACATACAACACCAGGATTACTGACATTATACACTACAGTAAGCAGAAAAACACGCAGTTAGCAATACTTAGTAGAGACCAACAAAAAGCTTTTGATAGAGTAGAGTATAATTGGCTAATAAAAACAATAGGCGCATACAAATTAGGGCCCTATTTTAAAACTTGGATCACAACATTATACACTAATGCGCAAAGTCATCTAATAATAAACAACACCCTTACCAACCCAATACAAATCGAGAAATCCGTTAGGCAAGGATGTCCACTATCCTCACTATTGTATATACTTATCATATCATGCAATCCTATTCCTCTATTTAGTTGTTGATGCAATAAAGTTGGATTGTTGATAATCCTGCTTTTAAATATAAACTCGCTAATGTGTTTGTTTGATGAAGTTGCCGGGATTTAGACACATACAATTGTAATACTGCAATTTTCGCCAGGGCAGAATAACCACAACTATATTTAAATTAACGAACAACACAATGCCTAACAACTTCATTTCTTTCATTAAGTTACGCCCAAGTGTCTTCGTCTTCTTTTGTCGGACTGTCTGTATCAGGTCACCACACAATAGAACATTACAGACCTTTTCTTGATCTGTCAAATGCGCATGTCATTCATACAAAACAATAGAACATAACAGACCTTTTCTTGATCTGTCAAATGCACATGTCAATCATACCAAACAATAGAACATTACAGACCTATTCTCTAGCTGTAAAATGTGTACGTCCATCATACACACTATCTGCTACATCTTTAATGATAAACTGGGCTTATTACTGTCCCATTGTGTGGAAAAAACTCTTTAAAAATGTACACTTTATAAACATAAGTCAACACTGAATATTATCTATACAGTTTGTTATTATTTATGTTCGCCTCCAACGTTAACGGTTAGCCATTCACAAGGATCGGCGTGGTCGAAAAATAAGCTGTTTATGTGGTGCAAAAGAATATCACATTTAAATAAAAATACACATCTTTACGCACGATTTGTATTTACATGTTCTAGCTATCTTGGTATATCCCCACCAACTTCAAAACTAAATTAATCATTATGCGCTTTTAAAAAGCATATGAGACAACGCATCATTTTTAAGAAAGAAAGATCAGTATAACTTATTTTAAAAAATTGCTTCTAAGATATGTAGCTGCTAAGACAGTGTAAAATATTTAAATGGCTTAAATTGATTTACAACAAACTTGTGCAGGTCTACAATAGTGTAATAACACCGATAAATGATAGCTTAATTATAAAGTATATATATATATATATATATATATATATATATATATATATATATATATTATATATATATATATATATATATTTCCATTAACAATTTGACAAAATATAGGGCACACATAACCGCAAAAATAATTATAAGCATTAGGCTTTGCCATAGATTGCAGTCAAGAAAATCATTGACAAAGTATTGTTTAGTTAAATATAATTATTATGTTGGTTTTTTAAAAGCAGGGAAACAATCAAATAGTAGTACATTAATTTAGGAAACAAAAACAAATATATAATATAACGAGCCGACCCGCAGCGTATCATACGCCGCTATTTAGTTGTTTTATTTTCTACTTTTCAGTAATTCATAATTTGTGAATTCGACAGTACCAATGCTGCCACTGAAAATATTTGCTTTAAAACACTAACCCCCGTCCCCCTTTCCCCTAACCCCGACCCTACACCCCCCCCCCCCCCCCCCGTGAAAGCAGCCTCCTCTTAGTTGTTTCTTAGTTACCTCCTGTAAGTTTAAAATCGAACTAAATTATCTGCCCCTAATAGAAACCCGACTCTACGGCTCTACGATTTGTAAACATTTTGCTTTGTAAACAAAAAGCGTGACCACAGCTCACCAGACAATGTGAGGGTGGGGTGGGTGTGGTAGTGATAGTGATAGAGAGAAAGAGAAAGAGAGAGGACTGCAAGGAGGCGCTTGCAGCTTGTTTTCTAACGGCTCCCAAAAGAGAATTATATATATAGATATAAGTATATATATATATATATATATATATATATATATATATATATATATATATATATATATATATATATATATATATATATTGACCAGCCTTTCCAACAGCTTGCTGATGTTAGAGCAGAGGGAGAACGGTCTGTAGCTCTCAGGTGAGCCCAGATCAAGTTTTGTTAGCAATTTTCTGGAACAATTCATGGTATTTCAAGTTTCATTTTGAACATTTTAAAGAATTGCAATTAAAATGATGTAGATCTAGTCATTTGTCCAGGTAAAAAACTCAAAATAAAAACGTTACAATTAGATCTTTAAATAACAGAGTGTGCATCATTATAATGTGCTCGCTTGGTCAGGTGTGTAGGGCTAACGGTCAGCCCGTCCACAAAAAGAGAGAGAGGCGGTTTGTTATAGAAACACATGCAGCGAAAAGTTGAGTAAATGTAATATAATGACATCACGTTAATTAACCTAATTTATAATCGTTGATCGCTAGACAGCTACAAATGACGGTAAAAAGTTCGGTCTACAGCATCTTCAATTAAAAAACATGAGTAACACTGTTGCAATTATTTGACGTAATTATTCCATATAGGCCTACACTCAACGCTCCTATTAAATAAAATGAAATTGTTCAGACTCTTATCTTCGTGCTGCTCTCACGAGAAAGACATATTAGAATTATATTGTTTCGGTGTGATAAATGATCGGGACTTAATTTACATTTTATAAGGGAAACAACTTACCAATTATTTTGTTGATTAACGTGTACCTAAACATTTCAAATATAGTATACATCTATTACATAATTATATTAGTTTTCTAATACAAACATTTACTGTCATATATATCATTTAAGAGATACGTTTCAATATAAAATAAAGTAATTAGATTGCTTTAGTATTTAAAAACGTAAGAACCATTTAAAGATGGTATATAATTTGTTATATATATATTTTGTGCCTGATCTCTGATTAACAAGTATCATCGAACTCGTGTGCCAATAAATTGTTTTATTTATAATTTTAAGAAAACAATCAATAAAGTATTAATTGTTACTTACACAGTCTCAAGCCAAACATCACTAGATCAGCCCTCAAGTAAAACATAACAGTCTTCTGTTCCCCAGGTATTAAAAGTGCACAATCTGAATGGTAGACACACACACTCCCCCCCCCCCCCCCCACTCAACCGGACTGGTGGATATTTCAAGGTAGCGTGCCCTCTTTGCCATCTATCTTCCCTTTATCAATTTAATGTAGTCATAGTTTAATTACTTTTAATGATTAATTAATTATCTAATTGGAGAGAAAAAAAATAGGAATCTACTAAATAATTACCGGAAAGACAATTTGCCGATGGACATTTTTCCTAAATGTCTTAAATATTCGAATGGACCTTTGCCTCATTTTGAGAAATGCTCGAATGAACTTATACCTGATTGGGACAAACGTGAAAATTGCCGTTTGCTCGAATTTGGACAAAAGCGTGTTGCTGCATACAATGATGAAAGCATGGTCTGACAAGGTGAAAAAGAGAATTACTGGAGATGGCTAGCACTTGTTATCTAGTGTTGTCTACACTCAAAGTGTTCATTTAAATATCAAACTTATCAAAATACTGTCATTGGGCCGGTGAAGTGGAGTCGACGTGTTTAAGTGTTTTTGTTAGGAATATTACATTTTAACACTGTAATTTGGTTAAACGTAAAGACTTTAACATTATTTTATATCTTTTATATCTTTTTTTTATATTGTGAATTTTTATCTTAATAAGCGTTGGACTGAGATAGATGAGTTAAAAGTCAATTACATTGTTTAAAAACGACTTTGGTAGATGTTATGTATATATGAGCAGGGTACATTGGCGTAGCTAGGTCGGGCGTCACCCGGTGCGGCACTTAATGGTGTCACAATAGTATAAATCAAATATTATATACAATTTACTTTCGCTATTAATTTGTGCAATTTCAGTACAATACATACCTTAATTTATTTCAAAAATATTTATTTAATTGATGCTATACATTTGTGATTTTGACAGTGTTAACATTATATTAACGATTTTTATCTATAGCCGGTTATAAATACACCTTGATGTAGCGTGTTTTCTCTATCATTAGCAGGTTTACGTCATGGTGTCACCCCCCCCCCCCCCTCCTCTTCATCATTGGCGGGATTTGTCAAGTTTGCTCTTAAAAGACTATTCAACTTACTCCAATTGATCACTGAATTAAGTGGGATTATCATTTTTCTGTATATATTTTGCTATTTTTTGCCTTGGTGTCACCCCCCCCCCCCCCTAAATGACGTTACCATGTGCGGTTCGCACACCCGCCACCCCATCGCTACGCCTCTGGCAGGGTAAACGATAATTTAACATTACTTTGCGTGTTTGGTTAATGTTTCGTTATAGGGTATAACGAAAAAAGGAAATTTTGTTTGCATTTCAGTGTTTATAAAACAACGTTAAAAATATGCTTTAACAGATGCACTTTATGAATAAAAGAAATGCACTGGTTGTAAACACCTTAATCGTGAAGATTCCAGCATTGATATATGGAATATTCAAATCACGCTGTGGGTAAGGCAGTTGAAGGAACCTCTATAGTTTTATCACAGAGTTTATCTAATGAATGATATTGAGAAAGATTACTACGAGTTGATGTATGCTTTGATTGTCCTTCTAGAGTACCAGTCGACAGTATTGGGTCATACACGTGAAGAGGAACAGATAGTTGATTTAATACTGGAGGTTAGTCATGAGACCAAGGAGGTCTAAAAGAAAATACAAGATATTGCTAGTCTGTTTTCAAGTGTCAGAAAAATTAGCACATGTCACTATATTAAAGATGCTTATACTACCATAAATTAAAGTATAAGACTAAAAAGTGCGTTATTGGCTGTAAAAATGTATTCATATGAACTCAGAAGCCAAGGAGGAAATGTTATATCTGACCCACACCATAGATTTTGCTGTAACGACAAAAAATCATAAAAAGTGAAAGAACAAAATAAAAAAACCATATTTAATGTTAATACTGACCAAAAATGTGACATAATGGGCACATTTAAATCCATCCGAAAATATTTTAAATCAAACATTAAATAAGAGAAAAATGACAGACAATAAATCAAACAATATAAGGTTACCTCTACAATATTTCGTATGAAAAGAATAGGAAAATAAAACAAAACTAACATGAATAATAATGTTGCAATCGTTCGCCGTAATTATTCTCTACATTCTACACACTTATTAAATACAATAAAATAGATCAGAATTATGTCTCTGTGTTAAGCTCACCGATTAAGAGAAAGATGTATAGGCCTATTTGAATTCTATTGCTTCAATGCTATAAATAAAGGGAACTTAAATTCTATATATTTTATAATGGAAACAACTTCCCTATTTTTTTTGTTGATTAAAGTCTACCAAAGCAGTACAAAAACAATATACAACTATTATATTTTTATAATAATTTTCTAATAACACGTTCTAAATTCATAAATGTCTATAAAGAGATAAGTTTGTATATAAAAAGTTAACTAAATCATATTTGTATTTAAAATCCAAAGAACCATTGCAATATTTTATATATTTTGTCATATACTTAAAGCCTGAACTTTAAGTAACGATGCCGTCGCATTTTTGTGATTCACTTATTTATTTTTTTGAAAACTTATAAGTAATGCAACAATTTTCACCAGTAAAGAACTTGACATCACTTAAAACTAAAATGATTTTAATTTGGATTATTGTAAACTATTTGTGTAAATTATTTGCATGTTATTGTGCTTATGCACTTATGTTTGACTTTTTTGGCTTTAAATAAAAAAGTAGAAAAAATAACTGCATGTAGAATCATGCTTTGATTGTCCCAGTTTACAGTATTAGGTCATACAACTGAAGAAGAACATATAGTAGATTTCATACTGGAGGTTTGTTATGAGATCAAGGCAGTTTAGTAGAAATGACAAGATATTTTTTTTTTTTTCAAGTATTAGAAAAGTTAGCAGAGGTTTATCTAGCTTCAGGAGCTAACTATACAAATGAAAACAGTGACCAAAAATAATAATAGTAATAAAAAATCCAATGGACAGCCTAACTTACGTGGGCATATTATCAGACGACTGATCAGTCGGCACAATATTCTACAACTCAACTACGGCCAAGCAGATACTTGATATTCCTCGTTAGATATTAACGTTAGAAAAATCTTATGTTTCTCAGGTTTTAAAAGGGCACAATCTGAATGGATGAAAATATACACACCTCACCCCCCCCCCCCCACTTTCCCCCACCCAACCACCTGGCGGATAAATCAAGGGCAGTGTACGCTCATCGCAAGGGATCAATTTAGTGTCATGGAAAATTTTTGAATGATAGATTATTATGAGTATTACAGAGACCCTTTTCCCACTTCGTTTTTGTTTCTGGCCATGGGTGGCTACAATGTCAACTTTTGACTCAGCAGCTGAGGATGGAGCATGGTAAACTAAGCAGTAAAAAGAAACTGAGTTGCACACCCTATTTTAGTCTAATTCTTATGTCATTTAAGTTTATCCATTAAATTACTCTGTATTCAATAGATGTTCATATCTTTAATACTGTATATAAATTACCAAGTAAATTATTATGACTATTTTAAATTGTTAAAATACATAAATTTAAAAAAAAAAAACACTTTCGGCGGACTGCTATAGATATAGCGGTTTGATAGAGAAGAATAGGCCTACTTGATTTGATGTGCCTATGAATTGTACTAAACATAACATTCCGGCGGCTTGTATTTTTTTTTAATCCCAAATTTATTCCAGCTTTACTTTAAATCCCAAACGCGGATGAAAAAAAGTCCATTGAAACATCATTTAATTTCACATTTGTATATCTTCAGGTGTTTTTTGAACAGTTAAATTGTAATTAGACTTTTTGAATTAGATCTATGAATAAGTAAACCATCTTAAATGAATGAAAATGCTATTGTAAATATATAAGCGAAGATGCAAGGTAAAATGACACTGTAAATTGCATGTCTAGAGCGAAAAAAAAAAATTGGAGAACATTAACTAACGCAAACACTTTCACTTGCGAAAACAGTGACTTGAGACGAATAGGATTTAAATTGTGATTAATGTAACCTATTTGTGTAAATTATTTCCATGATATTGTGCTTATGCCCTTATGTTTTTTTGTGTGACTTTATTGGGCTTTAATTTTTTTTTTAAATACTGCGAGTAGATGTAAGCTTTGATTGTCCCTCGAGAGTACAGTTTACAGTATTGGGTCATACAACTGAAGTGGAACAGATAGTAGATTTAATACTGGAGGTTAGTCATGAGATCAAGGAAGTATAAAAGAAAATACCAGATCCTGCTATTCTGTTTTGTAGTGTTATAAAATTCAGCAGAGGTTGCTTTAGTTTCAGGAGCTGACTATACATCAATTACGTCTAAAAAAAAAACAGACAAGATGAAACTATTTTGTTTTCTAGTGTTAGAAAAGTTAACATAAGTCACCACAAGAAAGTCCAAAAGAAAAGACAAGACCTCGTTAATCTGTCTTCAAAGAATAGTTAGTAAAGGTAGCTTTAGCTTCAGGAGCTAACTATGCATCAATAAGTTCAAGTGTAAGACTAAAACGATCGTTATTGGATGTATAAATATATCAGCACCAATCAGAAGAAATGGAGACAATATAACATCTAACCCAGACCATAACTGTTGTTTTAACAAACAAAAAATCATGAAGAATGGAAGCAACAAAGAATAAAAAAAATAAACGAGAACTATTAAATAATGATGATAAGACATGTTTATTTTTTTTTAACCGAACTAAATGCAAATGAAAAAAGGTATATTAGTTTATGTTAAATAACTCAATTAGAAACTTGTGGTATATGAGGTGTACCAACAGCATATACGTGTGTCAGACTAAGATGACTTAAACAAAATTGTAATTACTGTGTTTGATGTCAAACTATAAAGAAAGGTAGGGGGGGACTGTTTCGTAGGGGGATGCAAACCAACACCAAACACAACCATGCAAGTGACAATTCAAACGAATGGCCATCCAAATCTTCGAGGGCACATTATCCGAAAACTGATCAGCCCACAACAGATCCTGTTGATAAATTACGGCCGAAGTGACACGTGGTTCTTCTCATCAGACGCTTTCAACGTAGCGACGATGGATAATACAAGTAAACAGTATGGGCCCTACACACTGCATTTTTCAATCTATCACAAAGACAGAATCAATGGCACACTTAGGTGGGTCCCACCAACACTAGAGAACGATGCACTGCTAAAGGCTCTCAGAATAATAAGCAAAAAAGAACCAATAGTAAACAGTATCCCATACACAAACAACCGCAGCTTCACCATCTTCTCCGACATCCCGAATACTCTACCACATTATATCAAATTTAACTATAAAAACAGACCCATCAACATCCTCATGTCCTTACCTGGAAGACGACAAGCCTGCCAATCATGTGGTTCAACACAACATTGGACAAGTCAATGCCACCAGAGAGATCAAGAGTGGGAACAACAACCTACCTCACCGACAACTATAACTGCGCCACCTAAGGCTACACCTACACTGCAGCAGACAACAGCGCCCACTAGTCAGACGGACCAACAAGCGAGCGCAAACACCCCCAGTGTACAACTACCAGCAACACAAGAACTAGTAACAACTGCACCGCAGCCCCCAGAACCGATGGAAGCGGAAATACCTATCAGGGAACCAACCAGCCCTCCCAAAACATCAAGTAAACCAACAAATAAAGCGAAATCACCAGTCGTCAAAACTCCCGCAACAACCAATAACACCACCAAAATCATCGGGAAAACTAACAACCACAGATCAATCCCCAACCAGAAAGCCAACCACATCTCAAAACAAGGAAACAAAAAACCCAATCGCAGAAACAGATCAAGCCCCGCCATCGAAAAGGAAAAGTAAAAATAGCCCCACGGAACAATGCAAAATAATTAAAGAACAAAAACGCAAGGAAAGATTTTACAGCTGCTTCTTCTGCACCGAACATTTCCCAAAAATTAAGAAACCATGAGAACACAATACATACGGAGCTTAAACGGTGCACCATCTGCAAAAACCAAAAAGTCCACAATGACATAGGCGCCACTATCAGGACTATCACGAGAGTGCATACATCCTTCACTGTAGCGAATGCGAAGTGTACCTCCCCGAAGAGGGCATGAAGTCGCACATGGCGTACCATCACCCGATGTCTTAAATAGAGACAATATTAGACGTTTTGCTTAGTGTAAAACTTGACATGATTAATCTAGGAATATTGAATATAACATATATTAGACGTTTTGTAAAACTTGACAAATATGACATTACATTAATATATATATATATATATATATATATATATATATATATATATATATATATATATATATATATATATATATATATATATATATATATATAAATAGCCGTTGCTACTAGTCTGTCAAAAAAACAAAAACAAATAACACATTTTATTTTGTTACCAGAATAGATTCATAAAAAAAAATTAAAAAAAAAAAAATTAATGGTTATTAATTTACATGGCCTTCTACCATTTCAGTAATAATAATTTTGACTCCCTTAAAATTAAAAAAAAAATGGTTATTAATTTACATAAAAACCTTAAGTGATACTCTTTCAAAATTTTACCTTAATTACAAAGTCAAAATCGCCCAGAAAACAGAAGGGATTCAGCAACTTCTAATCGCAGAGAAAAAAACCCAGAAAGAGTAGTCGAAGCAAGAAAACGAAAAGCTCAGAATCAAAACTGCAAAAAAAGGTAGCAGATTCAGAAATCCTAGCCTTTAAAAACGACAAGGAGAATCACTACAAACAGTATGAACAAGAGATCCTTGGCAAGAAAAGTAACAGTGAGGTACAGATTCTGGTAGAAGCAACTAAAAAGATCAAAGAATTGGATGTCATGCTGAAACAAAACCGTGCTAAAGCTATGGACGCTATTCAACAAAGTCTCTTTATGATAGAAGTGCAACTTCATGAGAATGTTAAGCTGTACATTTAGTCTTCTGTACCTTTATCTGTATATTTTATTTAAAGGGTAGAATTCTTAATGTTTATTTAATTATTGACACAGACAGCTCATGCTTTTAATTTATCCTGCAGATACAATGTGTTTAAAGATCTACTCTTATGCATTTATTTTTGATCATTACATATATTGTTTCCTTCGGGGCTTTTTTTTAGAAAGTTAGGTATATATATTTGCAGGTAAGATATGTATTCGCCTGAATTTGATTGCTAATAGTATATGATAATGTGTAGATTAGTCTCTGTGATAGCCGAATAATTGATTGGTATATCATTTTAGTTTTAGTGAATTGTTAGGTAAAAATCTAAATTACTCCTGCCACAACGGAAGAGGTGGAGACCAAGACAGTGTTAGTAATTTAGTTGAAGCAAAATATTGTGAGCGACTGATTGCACACCTGAGTTTTTTCATATATATACACTTGTATCTCATTGTTATTCGGAGTTCACATATTCATTGTGATGTTTATTTATATGACTAGATTTGTTGGCTTTGAATGCATTCATTGTATGGAAAGAAAGAAGCATACAACATTTTTTTCATCATGCATTGTACTGGAAACTTAATTAAAATCCTTTGTTTTTAGTCACATAAAAAAGGGGGGGGGGGGCTATCGTTTTGATATTCTGTAATCACACATTCATTTTAGCTTTACTTAAATGCCCAAACACCCCTCAGCCCACCGAGCCGATGGACAAATAAATCCCTTGAATCAATATTTAATTACACATTTGCATTTTCAAGAACCATTTAAAGTCTTTTTTTTTCTTTTTATATATTGTGAGT
Source organism: Physella acuta (assembly GCF_028476545.2). Classification (NCBI taxonomy): domain Eukaryota; kingdom Metazoa; phylum Mollusca; class Gastropoda; family Physidae; genus Physella; species Physella acuta. The sequence continues at coordinate 2,369,891 of NW_026731661.1, forward strand.
TAAAAAATACTGTTTAATTCATGCCAATAATCACTTTCTAGATTTGATTATTTTGATGTTTAATTGTTAATACCTTTCACATGTTATAACTATTTCAGAGAATGGCGTCTAATTATCCTTCTATGGTATTTGCAATGAATATGTTAAATGTATAAAGCAAAGACGGTCACCTCCGTTTAGGATCAAAATTCTATTGAAGATGATTCGGGCAACGATGTATATATGTGATCTACTACTGTGGTTCAGTACACAGGAAGTAAAAATACCGAACTTTTTAGCTCAATTTCCATACTGGACAATTGCGATTATTAACTCGTCAAGGATGGATGTGTGTCCGCGCTTTAAGTCGTATCTCCTCCTCAACGAAGCAATATCGGGGACTAGTTCCAAAGCAAATATGTTAAGCAAGTTCCGAGGATGATTGTGGGCCAAACAAATTCCCGGATTCCTTCTTGGATTTCCCTGAAAAGCCAAAAAAAACTCGAACAAATGCAGTTTTTGGCCCATATCTCGGCAACCAGACACTTAGCGACTTGAAACATTTACCAATCGATTCCTGCCATAATTTAGAACAATATTGCCGAAGAAAGTTTTCAAAAATATCCTTTCGTTCGGTCGCAAAAAAATTAATTAAGGAAATTGCCCTTAAATTGTCACTAGACTTTTTATTAACTTGTTTAGACAGACATCTCATGAATGTGTTTACATCGACATATAAGATGGCTGTATGGTTAGCACCGAAAGACAATATTCATTTGATCTGTGTAAACTTATTAAAATATAGATGATGTCGCCTCTATTACGATCGACCTTGACAAATTAAATATAGAACTACTACCTAGTCTTTTGAAATGTGGCAAGTTGAATAACAAACTTCAAGTTGTTATTGTCTCCCCGTTAGTAACGTCCAATGCTCAATGTTCTAGTTAACTGTTTGGGCTGTAAACACACAACACACTTTGTTGTCAGATTACCTTAAACGATGGCCTCAATATGTTGATTTTTTCCACTGACTTTAAGAATGTGCGGCATATCTATATGTCAGTGACACACATTTTATTTCTTGGTTTTAAAATGTGTAGTGAATAAAAAGGTTAAGTATTAAACTACAGTAATATAGCCATGTTAATGACTTTTTATCTAATTCTCGAAATGGCAAGTGTATGTTTCCTATATAAATTCCATTTCGATTGGAAAGAGGGTTGGGGGGGTTGGGTTGGGGGCGGTAGACTTTCTCCGGCGGGGGGGGGGGGGGGGGGCTGGAGGAAACTCAGAGAATAATATACATATATATTCAATGTATGTATGAATAAGAACTGGTTCGTTTATTTATAATATATTTATGGATCAATATTGACGACAATATGAAACGAAAAAAAAATTATGATTCAATCCATACACAACACACTTGTTGAAATTCTTTAAAAGCAAACTGAAAACCCGCGAAAATTTACTATGGTTAAGTATAAATACATATTCTAATACTAAAACATATTAAATTTGTGTATGTGCCAGTTCGTTATGGAAATTTTGCGGATATAAGGAAATATAATAGAGGAATATAAACAACACTGTGATAGAGAAATGCACCGAGTTACCTAGTTATCTTCTGAATGTTAGGGGAAACAACTCTTACAATTCAACAATTATTAAAGTCAACAAATGGTGGTCGTCAAGACGTAATACACATTTGTATTGAAGTATTAACCTAAAAATATTAAATCTAAACTTGCACAAAAACATATATATATTTTTCCTATTGTGATGGAATACATTTAAAGTTTTAAATAATTAAAACTAAAATGCCAGAACTTTACACTAAATACTTGTTTATAAGTAGTTGAACCAATTTTTACATGTGTTTTGTCTTTGGTTTATAGATATCATATAATTTTTCTCTACAAAACTAAATTCATCTGTAATCTCTAATAATTAGTTTTGGCCAGGGGTCGGCAACCTGCGGCTCGTGAGCCGCATGCGGCTCTTTTGATGTCAAGGTGCGGCTCTTCAGCTCCATGCAAAAATACTAATATTTATTTTATTTTATTTTTAAACTCGTGAAAATATTAGTCTGCAACTCTCAGTAATGAACGATATAATAATAAATATAAACAAGAAACATTCGCTATTCTATTAGCGTATTTAGTTACTCCATTTTTCAATGTACTTCCTTGTTTTCTAAAACTGAGTTATTTAAATGCAAGCAATGCCTGTGCTTAGATCATATTTATCGGGGCACTGGTTTACCTACACTACTGCCCAGCACGCCATGGGGCATGTTGTATGAAAGCCTTGAGTGTAAGTTAATCACTCACCGTGATTATCACCGTTAATCACTCACCGCTTAAGTGTCGGGGACGGAAAGTGGCGCTCTTGTGAACTCGATTACGCTATCACAGGGGTGCCATGTACAGCCCCTAGCTAGGTTTAATCGTCGAATGTCGTGTGCCGCATTATCAATAGTGTAGGGTGCTCCTTAAAACTAACGTAGTCGCGAAGTGCTCTCGGGATAGACCTGGGCGCCAAATTGCACTCTGCAGAAACGCCGGAGGATGCGCATCATTCGATTTAGTAAGCGACTATAGCAACTCATTGAATCGTAAATGAACGTAGGCGCTATGGTGCTCACGGGTAAGCCCGGGGCGCCAAAACGCTCCCTGCCGGCGCGTCGTAGGGCGCGCTGATTCGATTAAGTCAATGGTTATTGTTGCCCATCGTGTCTTTAGTGTATAACCTTTTATTTTTTTAACGAACCTAGGTGCCGTAGTGCTCGCAGGTGAGCCCGGGGCTCTTCGGGTCGCGCAATCGACGAGGCGCCGGTGGCTGCGCCTGTTGCAATTTTGCCTCTGAATAAAGTAGTAACCCTTACCCGCTATGCAGGACGCCCAATAAAAGGATGCCAAGTGCTAACATACCCGTTCTGGAACTATGGGCGCCAAACTGTGTACTGACGAAAATCGCAGCCTCCCGGGAAATACCCATAAGAATTTATTTTTTTTGCATAAAATCTACGGAGTATTCTCCTTTACTCTCCAAAGCTTCATGGCACTCAGATGAAAGGTGTCGAACCGCATCCGACTTACATTTTTGTTATATACCGCACCCTCCGGGGGCGCCGCTCTTGCGAAATTAAAAAAAAATATTTTTTTGCAGAAACCTCCACTGGATTGTTTTAATCAGCTCCACAAAGTTTCTTGGCAATGAACAATGTCAATCAGCAATCGACTTTTAGTTTTATTAACCGAATCGCTCCGTGCCGGGCGCCACCCCTGCCAATTTGACTTTTTTTTGTAGATACCTCCCGAGGAGTAATCTCAACAACAGCCTAAAGTTTCATGGCGATCGGGTTAAAGGTGTAGTAGTGAATAAAAGGCAATCAGACACACACGCACACACCTACATATATATATATATATATATATATATATATATATATATATATATATATATATATATATATATATAAAATCCTAATCAAAGATTATAATATTGAAATTAAAATGTTAGTGGCTCTTTAAAAGCTGGGAAATTTTGTAAATTGTAACTTTTGGCTCTTCTGTTTAAAAAGGTTGCCGACCCCTGATTTAGACAGTCTCAAGCCAAACATCACTCGATCAGCCCTCAAGTAAATTAACATAACAGTCTTATGTTTCCCAGGTTTTAAAAGTGCACAATCTAAATGGTAGAAAGAGAAAACCACCTCACCCCACCCCCCCACAGACACCCCCCCCCTCAAACGGATATTTCAAGGTAGGGTGCCATCTTCGCCATCCATCTTCCCTTTATCTATTTAATGTAGTCATTTTTTAATTACTTTTAATGATTAATTTATTATCTAATTAAAGAGAAAAAAATAGGAATCTACAAATAATTACCGGAAAGACAATTTGCAGATGGACATTTTTCCTAATTGTCTTAAATATTCGAATTGACATTTTCCTAACTGTGATACCTGCTCGAAGGAACTTTTACCTGAATGGGACAAACGTGAAAATTGACGTTTGCTCGAATTTGGACAAAAGCGTGTTGCTGCATGCAATGATGAAAGCCTAGCCTGCCAGGGTGAAAAAGAGAATTACTGGAGATGGCCATCACTTGTTATCTAGCGTTGTCTACACTCAAAGTGTTCATTTAAATATCTAACCTATCAAAATGTTGTCATTGGGCCGGTAAAGTGGAGTCGACTCTTTAAAATGTTATTGTTAGGAATATTACATTTTAACACTGTAATTTGGTTGAACGTAAAGACTTTAGCATTATTTTATATCTTTAATATTTGTTTTTATATTGTGAATTTTTATCTTAATAAGCGTTGGACTGAGATGAGTTAAAAGTCAATTACATTGTTTAAAAAAGGACTTTGGTAGATGTTATGTATAAATGAGCAGGGTGCATTGCCGTAGCTAGGTCGGGTGTCACCCGATGCGGCACTTAATGGTGTCACAATAATATAAATCAAATATTGTATTACATTTACTTTCGCTATTAATTTGTACAATTTCAGTACAATACATACCTTAATTTATTTTTTTTTAAATTATTCAATTGATGCTATATATTAGTGATTGTGACAGTTTTTATCTATAGCCGGTTATAAATACACCTTGATGTAACGTGTTTTCTATATCATTATCAGGTTTACGTCATGGTCTCACCCCCCCCCCCCCCCCCCTTCCATCATTGTCGGGATTTGTCAACTTTGCTCTTAAAAGACTATCCAACTTACTCCAATTGATCACTTAATTAAGTGGAATTATCATTTGTCTGTATGTATTTTGCTATTTTTGCCTTGGTGTCACCCCCCTAAATGACGTTACCCTGTGCGGTCCGCACCCCCCCCCCCCCCCCGCCATCCCCTCGCTACGCCTCTGGCAGGGTAAACGATAATTTAACAGGCCTCTATACATTACTTTGCGTGTTTGGTTTATGTTTCGTTATAGGGTATAACGAAAAAAAGAAAATGTTGTTTGCATTTCAATACTGGGCATTATAAACATATATTATAGGTTCTATAGGCATAGTAAATAATTGTCTGGGACTAAATAAACTTAAAACAAATTCTAATTACTGTGTCTCATGTTAAACTATAAATAAAAATTCCATTGAAAAGTTTTATTTTAAACTGATATATCACAATCAGTGTTTATAAAACAACGTTAAAATATGCTTTAACAGATGCACTTTATGAATAAAAGAAATGCACTGGTTGTAAACACTACAATCGTAAAAGATCCCAGCATTGATATATGGAATATTCAAATCACGTTGTGGGTAAGGCAGTTGATGGAACCTCCACAGTTTTATCACAGAGTTTATCTAATGAATGATATTGAGAAAGGTTACTACTAGTTGATGTATGCTTTGATTGTCCTTCTAGAGTAACAGTCGACAGTATTGGGTCATACAAGTGAAGAGGAACAGATAGTAGATTTAATACTGGAGGTTAGTCGTGATACCAAGGAGGTCTAAAAAAAAATACAAGATATTGCTAGTCTGTTTTCAAATGTCAGAAAAGTTGGCACATGTCACTATATAGGTTGCTTATGCTTCATTAGCTGCTTATACTACAAAAAATTAAAGTATAAGACTAAAAAGTGCATTATTGGCTGTAAAAATATATCAGCTTCACTTAGAAGCGATGGAGGAAATGTTACATCTGACTCACACCATAGATTTTGTTGTAACGATACAAAATCATAAAAAGTGGAAGAAAAAAAAAGAAGAAAAAAACTATCATATTTAATGTTAATACTGACCAAAAATGTGACATAATGGGCACATTTAAATCCATCCGAAAACATTTTAAATCAAACATTAAATAAGAGAAGGATATTTGATGTGATGTGTCTCATTTTCCGGTTGCTTAAAATTTGTATGATTTTAATTTTCTGTTATCCCAAAGGCATTTCAGCTCTACTTGAAAGCCAACACCACCCCTACCCCCAGCCCCTCAGTCCACCACATCGGTGGACAAAAAAAACCCTTGAATCATCATTTAATTATACATTTGCATTTTCAGCAAGTGAGTTAAATAAAAGCTTGTAAAAATGCGTTATTGGCAGTGAAAATATATCCTCAACAATCAGAATTGATGGAGCAAGTTTTTCATCTTTGCCACACCATAGCTGTTTTTGTAACGACAGAAAAATCATGAAGAGTGGAAGAAAGAACAGAGAAAAACATATCGAATAATTATAGTGATAAAAAAATATGACATAATTGACAAATTTAAATCCATCCAAAAAACTTTTTAAATCCAACATCAAATATAAGAAGAGTGTCGGACGACAAAACAAACAATAAACATTACCTCTAAACTACTCTAGATTAAAGGAATAGGAAAGTAAAACAAAATAAACTTGAATAATACGATCTGACTAATGTCTCTGTGCTCACCAATTAAGAGAAAGATATATATTATAATTATATTGTTTCGATGTTATAAATGAACGGTACATAATTTACATTTTATAAGGGAAACAACTTACACATTATTTAGTTGATTTAAGTGTACCTAAACAGTACATATATAGTTAAATGTATTACATTACTATATTGAATTTCTTATTATAATTTTTACGACCATCTATTAATTAAAAGATACGTTTCAATTTTAGAAATGTAATTAAATTTTATTTGTATTTTAAAGCATAAGAACCATTTAAAGATGCTATATAATTTGTCATAAACATTGTGCCTGTACCTTATCTACTGGTTGGATGTTTACTTAATATTTTTCGTATGTGTAATTTCAAAAAAAAAATTAAAAAAAAAAAATTGTATTTCTAAATATGAGGTCATTTTATTTATCCTGTTGCAAAGTCAAGCTGAAAATGTCAGAAGTTGAGTTGAAAAAGAAGCCTTGGTCTCACCCCCATTTGATGCTAGATTCCCTAATTAAAATCAGACAAGAAACTATCGGCAAATCTATGTTGATTACTTCCGTTGTCAGAAAATAAAAGGTGAAGAATATGCCCCTTGTGAATACTTTAAAAAATTATATTCACATCTATGTCCTTCTTTCTGGGTAGAACAATGGGATGATCAACGTGCAAGTGGTACTTTTGCTGGCAAAATTTAACAACGTACTGTATTCCTTTCAAGTTTGGTGTATAGGCTGATCAGCAGCATGCTGTTAGTACAGAATTTATGTATGATTGTCTTCAGGATAAGTGAATCAATTTTTTTGTTAAGTTAAAAAAATAAAATAAAAAAAATTATAATTATGAGGTCCGCAAGCTGTTGTAACCTTGAGCAAATAATTTGTCATTCATGAAATTTCTAGAACTTATTTGACTTCAGCTGACTTTATAATTATGCTTAAAACGAAAGCAAAGTTAGAAATCGAAAGCACGAACGTCAAGAATAGTTACAATTTCTTAAAGTATACATTTTTCAATTATCCCTTGGGTTAGGGTCGAGAAATCATCATCATCACCATAATCACCATCTGCACCTACTTGGACAAATCCAACATTATCCTGCCGTGCCCACACTCACAAAACTATAGTGTCAAATCTTCATCTGGGCAGTCAACCCTCAGTCTCCAATTCAGCTATTTAAGCTACCGAACAAAGACTAGATATATCAAGTCATCCTCTAGCCACACCAGACCTCCATACTTTTCTCAATGTTGGATAAATACATCTGTCAGATTGCATGCATCTTATAAGTTATTTTCCAAGACAAAAAAAAAATATTGAAACAAAAAAATAGATTTATTTTTTGTTCAAATACAATGTTAATGGAGATGATTATACATTATTAGGTAATTATTAATACAGAAAATTACACATTTTTGCGCGACCCCCCCCCCCCCCCTCCGTATGGTAGCGCCATAGGCCACCACCTTGTTCGCCTTATAGTTAGCGCTGACCCTGCATACATGGCCCCCATCCCAAAACGTAACTATAACTAATTGGAAATGCCATAGATCACTGTAAAGAAATTTTTAAAAAATGGTAGACAAAGCCTGTGTAAATAAAGTTACCTCCCATGCGGTATAGTGCATAAAATCAGGGGACATTTTTAAAGGATAGTATATCGATTAAGCAAACACATATATAATGAAAATATCATTCCAATATGTATGCTTAGTAATTAAAAAACTTAATAAAAATGTAATATTATTTTAATAATCTTTAAAATAATCGTATACAATTACTTATCCTTTAGAAAATTTGTTTAAAACGCAAAATGATAAACATTAGTCAAATAACAATTGATAATTTTTATATAGGGAGATGAAAAAAATCAAACACTACAATTGCATTGACCAAAGTTTTGACCTTCGATCTTATTTTAAAAAAAATGTGAAAAAATGATTATGCCTAGCGAAACAAAACCTTGTTATTGTAACTCCCTATCACTCTAATATAAATTATAAATAAATTAATAGGGTACAAAAATAACGTTTGAATTAATAAGTAAAAAAAAGACAACTAGATTAACCTATATCAACGGAAACAGTTTTATTTTAACGAGTAGGCCTACAAGATGCTCAGTTTAAAAAAGTAGTAAATATCATCCTAGGCCAACACGATGCTTAGTTTAAATGTTCTTAATTAATTTTTTGTGACCGAAAGAAAGGATATTTTTGAAAACTTTCTTCAGCAATATTGGTTTAAATTATGACAGGAATCGATTGGTAAATGTTTCAAGTCGCTAAGTGGTCTGATTGCCGAGATATGGGCAAAAAACTGCATTTGTTCGAGGTTTTTTGGCTTTTCCGGGAAATCCAGGAAGGAATTCCGGGAATTTTTGGCCCACAATCATCCTTGGAACTTGCTTAACATATCTGCTTTTGGAACTAGTCATCGATATTGCTTCGATGAGGAGGAGATACGACTTAAAGGCTGCGGACACACATCCATACATCCAGAAATGACGAGTTAATAATCGCAATTGTCCGTATGGAAATTGCGCTAAAAATAAAACAGTAACGTTATTAATTTACGAGTAAAGATAGTTTTATCATAACGCACTTTATGTACGCTCAGTTATTAAATGCACAAACATTCGGCAATAATAATAGTTTTAATAAATTTATTTCAAAATATTATTTCTTTCTGCAAGTAGATGTATACTTTTATTGTGCATCTGGGATTACAGTTGACAGTATTGGGTGAAATAACAGAAGAGGAGCAGATAGTTGATTTAATACTGGAGGCTAATTATGGGATCAAGGAAGTCTAAAAGTAAAGACAATATCCTGGTATTTTGTCCTCTAATGTTTGAAAAGTGAGCAGAGGTAGCTTTAGCAACAAGAGCCGCCTATACATCAATAAGTTCAAGTTAAGTCCGAAAAGCTCGTAACTATGTCAGCAACAATCAGAAGAGATGGAAAAATGTTACATCTAACCCAGACCATAGCTGTTGTTGTAACGACATAAACCATGTAGAGTGGATTCAACAGAAAGAGAAAAAAAAGAGCTATCAATTGAAAATAACGAAAAATAAGTAATAAACTGAGTTGTAGATAATATTAATGAAAACCATTGTGAGAATTCGCTTTTAATAAACATACATTTCTAAAATATATGAGTGTTTTAACCTTTTCCTCATCATACATTTTCAGGTACATAATTTGCAAAATTATACAATTATTGTCATTTTTACTTTCGCGTATACGAAGTATAGAGGAAGTATCGCAGTCGTGTAAAAATCTAAATCGAGATATTCAACAATCTCGAAATTTTATACATCCGTGAGTCGGATTTTTTTTTCAGAATGTCTCTCTCTCTCTTTCGCTCTCTGTGTGTGTATGTGTATGTGTGTGTGTGTGTCTGTGTGTGACTGTGAACACGATAACGTGAGAACCGTTATAGCTAGGTCGATGTCATTTCATATGCGTTTTATATCAAGAGAGAGAGAGAGAGAGAGAGAGAGAGAGCAGAGACGAAATGAAATCTGACCTCTAATTTTGTAAAGCAAAACCTTCTATTAGATGCAGATTTCTGTATTTGACAAACGTTTAAAAAAACCGGTCGTGAGTACCCGCTAAAGACCAATAGAAAAAAAAAAAACTTACCTCGAAATTCCCAGCCTAATTCCTGTAGCAACTCTCTGTCATTGGTAGTAAATATTATGGGGTCAAAGTTTAGTAGGGACGTCGTTAAAAGTTTGCTGATGACGACAGTAACAGTTCGGTAGTGGCGATGATACAAATTCAGACGTGACGACGATAACAACCATCTGGTGACGACGATGAAAGTCTCAGGCAATAAACAACGTATATGGTAAACATTTACCCTTAAACAATACCAGCGACTGTGACACGTCTCAGGCAATAAGCACCTTATATGGTAAACATTTACCCTTAAACAATACCAGCGACTGTGACAAGTCCCGGTAAATTGCGATCGCTACAGGGGTTGATGTTTTTGTACGGCCGGTCTATTTCTAAGTTCTTCTTGTTTTTACTGGCCACCAGCTGTTAAGGTCGACTTTATGAAGTACAAACAACAAACTACACAAAGTTTGGACCACAGTATTAGTGCGGGCCTACACCCGTAATATATTCGCCTAGCCCTCTGTCCAAATCAACCCATCAACTCTCGTTCACACACCTAGTAAACTGAATACCAACATTTGGTCTAAGGGGAATAACACAACAACGTGGGACTGAACACAACTCACATACTCACCATAAACAATGACTTACCAAGCCTTAACCCGACGCGTAACAATAACAGTATTCACGTCCACCCCTGCAATAACAATACACGTGAAGAAAACACGTCCACTCTCCCCCCTACCCAGCAACAGAAAAAAATATAACTACATGTCAATCATACCAATTATAAGAACATTACAGACCTATTCTCTTGCTGTAAAATGTGCATGTCCATCATAGACACTATCTGCTACATCTGTCATGATAAACTGGGCACAACTTTATAAACACAAGTCAGCACTGACTATTATCAATACCGTTTGTTATTATTTATGTTCACCTTCAACTTTAACTGTTAGCCGTTTATAAAGTACAAAAGAATATCACATTTAAAAACAAATACACGTCTTTTCGCACGATTTTCATATACAAGTTCTAGCTTTATTGGTCTATCCCTCATACTGCAAAACTAAATTAATCACTACGCGCTTTTAAAACGCATGATACAAAGATTTTGACAATAATCAAATACACAATGAGATAACGCATTAGTTTTAAGAAAGAAAGCTAAAAAAGAAATACTTCTAAGAAAAATAGCTGCTAAGCAAGGGTAAAATATTTAAATAGCTCAAATTGATTTTCAACAAACTTGTGTAGGTCTACGTAGTTACATTCATAATTCATAGGTGTAATAACACCTATGAATGATAGCTTACTCATAAAGTAAAAAAAAAAACATTTTATTTCTATTCAAAATTTGACAAAATATAGGGCCCCCTTCCTAAACCGCAGCTTTAGGATTTGCCATAGATCGTAGAAAAAAAATTCATTGACAGTTTTGTTTAGTTAAAGATAACTCTCATGTTTTTTTTTTAAATCAGGGGAAACAATTAAGACTAGTAAATTAATTTAAGAAAACAAAAAAAAAAAGAAAACAAATATAATAAACTATACTAATATTAATCACAATAATTAAACAAAATAATATTTTTTTAAATATTGATGGGAATGACATTATTTATAGAAGTGTGTTTTAATAAATTGATCTAAATCAGTGGTTCCCAACCTTTTTCGATTGGCGACCCCCTTTTATAAAAAGTAAGTGACCCGCGACCCCCATATAATTAAAAAGCCGAAATTAGTATGGAAATTAATAAGCACTAAAATAAGATTTTCTAGTAGACGTTCAATATTAACTACTCTTGATAACTATTTTATAGCATGAGTAAAATTGCATACTATTCACGAAACTTTCGTGGTTAAGTTTTTAATTTAAAAAAAAAATGTGTTAACGCCAACCTATGTCATTATAATTATCTTAATTTTGTTTTTAATCGAAGAATAGTGTTGAAAATATATTCTCGAAAAGTCAATCAATTTTACGTTTGGGTATTAATGGTGAATACTACACCAGAATTGTGTCTGCAGTTTTTCATCTTACCCGGAATCATTCTGCTAATCAAAGAATTCATCTTGTAATTCATCGGGAATGCTGGCAACATCAAGGGAAGAAGAGAATGGGTAATGCGTAAATGCAGATTCTTCTTTTTTCAGCTCAGAGAAATAGCGATGCAGTTCGTTTTCAAGTGATTCAAGATGTCCAGAAATCGCTTCTTTCAAAATTTTAATTATCTCACAATCAGATTCATCTACCACACCGAAGAGTTTCTCAAATTTACAATATTTCCAAGATTTATTTTCTTTACCGATTTTGCAGCTTTGATAAAAATGCCCCGAGATTATCATGGAAAGTTATAATATTCGTTCATTTTCCCTGAAGCTTCAGGTTAAGCTTATCTTGATGTTCGAACACATCTGCTAGGTAAGATACTCTCTCCAACCACTCGTTTTAAGTATACCAAATAGTCTTGTTTCCTTTGCACTTCGAAGAACAATTTGATTTCAGATTTCAATTCAAAAACACAATTTACAACATTTCGTTTGACAGCCAGCGTACTGTAATGTAGAAGAGCAGAACCTCGTGATTTATATTAATGTTTTTGCTCAGTTCTTTGAAGGCTCCAGATTTTATATAATTTACGACTTATACTAGCAATTGACTCTTGATGTCGATTGGTTAGGGCAGTGGTTAGGGAGCTAAATCTTTTCTGTTTTCTGAAAGCCCGATTTTGAGCTAAACATAGATGGCGCACCAACCGTAAAAACCTCCACAGCCGTTTTAACCCATTTTAATCATCCAGTTTCAAAAAAGGTATTTATTTCCTCCATGCTATCTTCACAAAATATCAACTCTTCTTTGCTATCATCCGCATGAATATATACACAGACCAGCAACTGCGAACACGAACTCACGTCTGTTGATTTATCAACTTGAAAAGCAAACAATGGTGAAAGCTTAATTTCGCTAAAAATATGTTATTTAACATTTACGTACATGCAGCGTTTGATGAGATTTTCTCATATTGTTTTTTTTTTTTTTTTTTTTTTTTTTTTTTTTGCTTGGCATTTTCTATCGCGACTTTATTTGATGCTTGCACTAATGCTGGTGAAAACTTCCTGTTCGATCAAGTCTCTGGCGTTTGCAACTAGCTTCTTACCGACGAAAGAACTCCATATATTTTTTGGTGTGTTCCGAATGACTCGTCTCAAATGGCGAAGATTTCATACATTCGTGACTGAGAACAACTTTGTACAGTGCGCTTTGTTTCTTCTCTATTACATTTCCAGTGATGTCAATGAAGCCGAATTTCAAAAATTCTTCTAGATATTTATGTTTTGTTTCAAATTACTAAGGTTTAGTATACCAGTTGGCGACCCCCCAGAAAGACCTTCGTGACCCCCAGGGGGGTCGCGACCCCCAGGTTGGGAACCCGTGATCTAAATCATAAGATTAAACCTTTATGAGATTAAAAAACTTAATTTTACATAGTAATAACTTGATTTTATATTCTACTAGGCATACTGCCTAGCTTCGCTTAGGTTTTCAAAACAGTTGGGGAATTGAATGATTAATTAATAGGTGATTGGCTGCTATCTTAAATGCTTAGGGCCTAAATTTTTACAGTGGAGTATTTTAATGTCACTCAAATAATCGATGGAATATTCGCAAACTTATTACTTGTACGGTTATTAGAACTGAAAGGGTTTTCTTAATATTATCAATCAAATATTATAATAAATTACTTTCGCAATTAATTTATACAATTACAGTTCAATGCAAAACTTAATTCGTAACAAAATATTTATTTAAAACAATGCTATACTTTATGATTTTTGTTTTTTTCTTAAAAAGAGTATACAAAATATTTAAAAATTATTACATCAAAAAGTTACCTCCCCTGTTCAAAGACCAAATAACCAAATCTTGTATAATGAGAATTTCACTCGCGGTCATTTTTAGCCCTCTAAGAGGGCTATAAGTCTGACCAACAGTTTTCCATACGGCGTAGTCAGCTTTTGAGGTGTATACAAAAAATTAGTCAGATGTAAAGAGGGTAAGTGTCCTAAAATCCGTTTTGAAATTACCCTCTGTTTTTCCCATAAAATACAAAGATTATATAGGGAAATACGACTGGTCAGTTTTGACCCATTTAACGAATTTTCCCAGACATGGCGAGTTTTTTGGGACATCCCAAGGCGTTCTCCTACCACCACACAAAATTTCAAGGGGGGTCGTCGGAGGAAATTTTTTTTCGTAATAGAGCTCATATAAAGAGAATTTCACTCGCGGTCACTTTTTAGCCCTCGTTGAGGGCTTTGAGTGAAACAGACAGTTTTCCCTAAAGGTCAAGCCATTTACCTAAGAGCATGCAAAAAATTAGCCAGATGTAAAGACGGTAAGTGCCCTAAAATCCGTTTTGAAATCACCCTCTGTTTTTCCCATAAAATACAAAGATTATATAGGGAAATACGACTGGTCAGTTTTGACCCATTTAACGAATTTTCCCGGACATGGCGAGTTTTTTGGGACACCCCATGGCGTTCTCCTACCACCTCACAAAATTTCAAGGGGGGTCGTCGGAGGAATTTTTTTTTCGTAATAGAGCTCATATAAAGAGAATTTCACTCGCGGTCACTTTTTAGCCCTCGTCGAGGGCTTTGAGTGAAACCGACAGTTTTCCCTAAAGGTCAAGCCATTTACCTAAGAGCATGCAAAAAATTAGCCAGATGTAAAGAGGGTAAAGGCCCTAAAATCCGTTTTGAAATCACCCTCTGTTTTTCCCATAAAATACAAAGATTATATAGGGAAATACGACTGGTCAGTTTTGACCTATTTAACGAATTTTCCCGGACATGGCGAGTTTTTTGGGACATCCCAAGGCGTTCTCCTGCCACCACACAAAATTTCAAGGGGGGTCGTCGGAGGAAATTTTTTTTCGTAGTAGAGCTCATATAAAGAGAATTTCACTCGCGGTCACGTTTTAGCCCTCGTCGAGGGCTTTGAGTGTAACCGACAGTTTTCCCTAAAGGTCAAGCCATTGTCCTAGGAGCATGCAAAAAATTAGCCAGATATACTAAGCTTAAGTACCCTAAAGTCTGCGTTGAAATGACCCTCTGTTTTTCCCATAAAATACAAAGATTATATTGGGAAATACAACTGGTCAGTTTTGACCGCTTTACGAAGTTTTCCCAGATATGCCGAGTTTTTTGTGACACCCCTAGGTGTTCTTCTACCACCTCACAAAATATCAAGGGGGGTCGTCGGAGGAAATTTTTTTTCGTAATAGAGCTCATATAAAGAGAATTTCACTCGCGGTCACTTTTTAGCCCTCGTCGAGGGCTTTGAGTGAAACCGACAGTTTTCCCTAAAGGTCAAGCCATTTACCTAAGAGCATGCAAAAAATTAGCCAGATGTAAAGACGGTAAGTGCCCTCAAATCCGTTTTGAAATCACCCTCTGTTTTTCCCATAAAATACAAAGATTATATAGGGAAATACGACTGGTCAGTTTTGACCCATTTAACGAATTTTCCCGGACATGGCGAGTTTTTTGGGACACCCCAAGGCGTTCTCCTACCACCTCACAAAATGTCAAGGGTGGGTCGTCGGAGGAAATTTTTTTTCGTAATAGAGCTCATATAAAGAGAATTTCACTCGCGGTCACTTTTTAGCCCTCGTTGAGGGCTTTGAGTGAAACAGACAGTTTTCCCTAAAGGTCAAGCCATTTACCTAAGAGCATGCAAAAAATTAGCCTGATGTAAAGACGGTAAGTGCCCTCAAATCCGTTTTGAAATCACCCTCTGTTTTTCCCATAAAATACAAAGATTATATAGGGAAATACGACTGGTCAGTTTTGACCCATTTAACGAATTTTCCCGGACATGGCGAGTTTTTTGGGACACCCCAAGGCGTTCTCCTACCACCTCACAAAATGTCAAGGGGGGTCGTCGGAGGAATTTTTTTTTCGTAATATAGCCCATATAAGGCGCCGGTCAGTCGAGGTCAGTTTTGACCCCCTCTCCGTAGACTTTTCGGCAAACCGTCACCGGCCCTTGTGTTCTATTGCCCCAAGGCACCATCGTGCCAAATTTGACGCGCCTGCGGCGCCGGGAAGTGCCCTATCGGGCACTTGACCACTTTGCTTTATATATATAGACTAGGCATACTGCCTAGCTTCGCTTAGGTTTTTAAATAACATTTGAGAATTTGAATACTTAATTATTTAGCGATGGATTTGGTGTTGAGTGCTTTAATTTAAACAGTAATGCTAACTTTAGAAAAAAAATGTTTTAGTTTGTCATTTAAATACCGTTCGCAGAGAAATATCGGAAAGTACGCATTGTATAAGTAAAATGGAATTAGAACTACACAGCTTCCATGAACAGTACATCTCATAGTTTTTATTACATTGCCTTTTGAAATTTATTTATTTATTTAATTGGGATACGTAACAAAATTAACAACTTAATTTTGTACTAAAACAAATGCTATACTTCGTCATTTTCTGTTTCTGTTTAAAATAGTATACAATTATTTGAAAAATAATAATTTAAAAAACGTTACCTCCCTTGAAAACTGAACGTATGACGTATGTCTTTGTTTTTTTTTTTACAAACAGTTGCTATGCTTATATAAGAAATTACGGTATATGAACATATTTAACAACTATAATGGCTGTTTCCGACGGGAATAAAGTTTTTTTGTTAGCCTCCAGGGTCGGTCTACGACGTCACATAATATTAAGGGGATCGTTCGTCAATTTATTTATATATATATATATATCTCATATAAGGAGAATTTCACTCAAGATCATCTTTTAGCCCTCGTCGAGTGCTTTGAGTGTAACCGACAGTTTTCCCTAAAGGTCAAGCCATTTACCTATAAGCATGCCAAAACTGAGCCAGATGTAAAGAGGGTAAGTGCCATAAAATCCGTTTTGAAATGACCCTCTGTTTTCCCCATAAAATACAAAGATTATATAGGGAAATACGACTGGTCAGTTTTGACCCATTTCCCGATTTTTCCCGGACATGGCGAGTTTTTTGTGACACCCCAAGGCGTTCTCCTACCACCTCACAAAATATCAAGGGGGGTCGTCGGAGGAATTTTTTTTTCGTAATAGAGCTCATATAAAGAGAATTTCACTCGCGGTCACTTTTTAGCCCTCGTCGAGGGCTTTGAGTGTAACCGACAGATTTCCCTAAAGGTCAAGCCATTTACCTATAAGCATGCCAAAATTGACCCAGATGTAAAGAGCGTAAGTGCCATAAAATCCGTTTTGAAATGACCCTCTGTTTTCCCCATAAAATACAAAGATTATATAGGGAAATACGACTGGTCAGTTTTGACCCATTTAACGAATTTTCCCGGACATGGCGAGTTTTTTGGGACACCCCAAGGCGTTCTCCTACCACCTCACAAAATGTCAAGGGGGGTCGTCGGAGGAATTTTTTTTTCGTAATATAGCCCATATAAGGCGCCGGTCAGTCGAGGTCAGTTTTGACCCCCTCTCCGTAGACTTTTCGGCAAACCGTCACCGGCCCTTGTGTTCTATTGCCCCAAGGCACCATCGTGCCAAATTTGACGCGCCTGCGGCGCCGGGAAGTGCCCTATCGGGCACTTGACCACTTTGCTTTATATATATAGACTAGGCATACTGCCTAGCTTCGCTTAGGTTTTTAAATAACATTTGAGAATTTGAATACTTAATTATTTAGCGATGGATTTGGTGTTGAGTGCTTTAATTTAAACAGTAATGCTAACTTTAGAAAAAAAATGTTTTAGTTTGTCATTTAAATACCGTTCGCAGAGAAATATCGGAAAGTACGCATTGTATAAGTAAAATGGAATTAGAACTACACAGCTTCCATGAACAGTACATCTCATAGTTTTTATTACATTGCCTTTTGAAATTTATTTATTTATTTAATTGGGATACGTAACAAAATTAACAACTTAATTTTGTACTAAAACAAATGCTATACTTCGTCATTTTCTGTTTCTGTTTAAAATAGTATACAATTATTTGAAAAATAATAATTTAAAAAACGTTATCTCCCTTGAAAACTGAACGTATGACGTATGTCTTTGTTTTTTTTTTTACAAACAGTTGCTATGCTTATATAAGAAATTACGGTATATGAACATATTTAACAACTATAATGGCTGTTTCCGACGGGAATAAAGTTTTTTTGTTAGCCTCCAGGGTCGGTCTACGACGTCACATAATATTAAGGGGATCGTTCGTCAATTTATTTATATATATATATATCTCATATAAGGAGAATTTCACTCAAGATCATCTTTTAGCCCTCGTCGAGTGCTTTGAGTGTAACCGACAGTTTTCCCTAAAGGTCAAGCCATTTACCTATAAGCATGCCAAAACTGAGCCAGATGTAAAGAGGGTAAGTGCCATAAAATCCGTTTTGAAATGACCCTCTGTTTTCCCCATAAAATACAAAGATTATATAGGGAAATACGACTGGTCAGTTTTGACCCATTTCCCGATTTTTCCCGGACATGGCGAGTTTTTTGTGACACCCCAAGGCGTTCTCCTACCACCTCACAAAATATCAAGGGGGGTCGTCGGAGGAATTTTTTTTTCGTAATAGAGCTCATATAAAGAGAATTTCACTCGCGGTCACTTTTTAGCCCTCGTCGAGGGCTTTGAGTGTAACCGACAGATTTCCCTAAAGGTCAAGCCATTTACCTATAAGCATGCCAAAATTGACCCAGATGTAAAGAGCGTAAGTGCCATAAAATCCGTTTTGAAATGACCCTCTGTTTTCCCCATAAAATACAAAGATTATATAGGGAAATACGACTGGTCAGTTTTGACCCATTTCCCGATTTTTCCCGGACATGGCGAGTTTTTTGTGACACCCCAAGGTGTTCTTCTACCACCTCACAAAATATCAAGGGGGGTCGTCGGAGGAATTTTTTTTTCGTAATAGAGCTCATATAAAGAGAATTTCACTCGCGGTCACTTTTTAGCCCTCGTCGAGGGCTTTGAGTGTAACCGACAGTTTTCCCTAAAGGACAAGCCATTGACCTAGGAGCATGCAAAAAATTAGCCAGATATACTGAGCTTAAGTATCCTAAAGTCTGCGTTGAAATGACCCTCTGTTTTTCCCATAAAATACAAAGATTATATAGGGAAATACAACTGGTCAGTTTTGACCCCTTTACGAAGTTTTCCCAGATATGCCGAGTTTTTTGTGACACCCCAAGGAGTTCTCCTACCACCTCACAAAATTTCAAGGGGGGTCGTCGGAGGAATTTTTTTTTCGTAATAGAGCTCATATAAAGAGAATTTCACTCGCGGTCACTTTTTAGCCCTCGTCGAGGGCTTTGAGTGTAACCGACAGTTTTTCCTAAAGGTCAAGCCATTGACCTAGGAGCATGCAAAAAATTAGCCAGATATACTGAGCTTAAGTACCCTAAAGTCTGCGTTGAAATGACCCTCTGTTTTTCCCATAAAATACAAAGATTATATAGGGAAATACAACTGGTCAGTTTTGACCCCTTTACGAAGTTTTCCCAGATATGCCGAGTTTTTTGTGACACCCCAAGGTGTTCTTCTACCACCTCACAAAATTTCAACGGGGGTCGTCGGAGGAATTTTTTTTTCGTAATAGAGCTCATATAAAGAGAATTTCACTCGCGGTCACTTTTTAGCCCTCGTCGAGGGCTTTGAGTGTAACCGACAGTTTTTCCTAAAGGTCAAGCCATTGACCTAGGAGCATGCAAAAAATTAGCCAGATATACTGAGCTTAAGTACCCTAAAGTCTGCGTTGAAATGACCCTCTGTTTTTCCCGTAAAATACAAAGATTATATAGGGAAATACAACTGGTCAGTTTTGACCCCTTTACGAAGTTTTCCCAGATATGCCGAGTTTTTTGTGACACCCCAAGGTGTTCTCCTACCACCTCACAAAATTTCAAGGGGGGTCGTCGGAGGAATTTTTTTTTCGTAATATAGCCCATATAAGGCGCCGGTCAGTCGAGGTCAGTTTTGACCCCCGCTCCGTAGACTTTTTGCCGAACCGTCACCGGCCCTCGTGTTCTATTGCCATAAGGCACCTTAGTGCCAAATTTGACGCGCCTGCGGCGCCGGGAAGTGCCCTATCGGGCACCCGACCACTTTGCTTTATATATATAGACTAGGCATGCTGCCCAGCTTCGCTTAGGCTTTCGAAAACATTGAGAATTTGAATGCTTAATTAATTCGCCCGAAGGTCGGTCTACGACCTCAAGAGTTATGAAGAGGTTCCTCCGTGGACATTTTTTTTCGATTTATAGCTCATATAAGGTACCGGTCAGTCGAGGTAAGTTTTGACCCCCACATCGTAGACTTTTCGGCCAACCGGCCCCCGTGTTCTGTCGCATCAAGGCAAGATCATGCCAAATTTGAAGCGCCTGCGGCGCCGGGAAGTGCCCTATCGGACACCCGACAATCTAGATCTAGATCTAGATTTCTAAAAGAATTTTTTTTTTTAAGTTTAGCCCGAGCATAATAAAAAATAATACATTAACCAAGTTGACTTGCTGTGTCTCGAACCCGCACCACCTGCGTGGTTTAATGTACACTAACATCTCCGCTATTTAGGCAACTTATAAAATACGGAGAATGAAACACGTATTTTAAAATCTTAACTTACGCGAATATGCCTATTCTTTCAAATTAATTTTTTATCCCAAATTAGCCAGTTCCGAACAAAGATTTTGAATAAAATAAATAAGTCTTGAAATAGTTTAGTCCTAATATAGAAATTTATTTTTGGAATTGATTTTAGAGAAGTTAGAGTCTAAATCTAGATCTTAGCGTCTACGTCTAGATCTAGTTATTGCGTAGATTTAGATTTAGATTTAGTCTAGATCTAGAATCTCTAGATCTAGAATCCAAATAAATAAAATAAATTTTATGAGTTTAGGCCGGAAAAATTGTATTGTATACATTTCATAGTGTACGTAGATCTAAATCAAATTTGAATGAAATAGTTCATTTCTTTTCATTCAAAACACAGCAGATGACGTCATTAGTTAATGTATAAGCAATAGCGACGTCACAGTTTTATGCGTTCTTTTTCACATGTATTAATGCTTTTCCGGTTGCATAAATAATACTGTTTCTCTACATTCGAATACGCCTTTAATTTTTATTTTTCTTCTTTAAGTAAAATTGTGGTTATACATTTAAAACATCTAACATATTATTTTCAACAAAAGTCCGTAAAAAGTTCTCCATATATCGCTGCCGATTCTGACGTGATGTCCGGCGAAAATTTTTTGCGGACAGAGAAAGAGAGAGAGAGAGAGATGTGCGAACGTGGGGATTTATATATTAGGATATAATACTGATACTGATTTGGATTGTTTTTTCCAATTTTTTAAATACTTTTATTTGCAATTCATAATAAGTCAGGGGTCGGTAACCTTTCGAAGCGGGAGAGCCAAAAGTTACAATTTTCAAAATTTCCCTGGTTTTAAAGAGCCACTAACATTTTTGTATTTCAAATATTTTATTTTTTGATTAAGATTATTAGTATTTGTTCAAGGAGCTTGAGAGCCGCATCTTGACATCATAAGAGCCGCATGCGGCTCGCGAGCCCCAGGTTGCCGACCCCTGTAATAAGTACATCAACATCAAATTCTTTACTTAATTTCGAACATCAAATGAAAGCGACTTGTTTTGCAAATGTACAAAATGAAAAATTACAAGATGGCATGTATTTGATTATAAATAAAAGAAAGGGATGACAGTGAATGGGGTGAAGGTCAAACGAAAGTTGTCAGGAGTCTGGGTGGGGAGGTTAAAGGAAATTGTTCAAAGAAGGGGGAGACGGCGTTGGGCAGGGTCAATGGGAATGTGAAGCATCATCTATGTAGGGAAACAAAATGTACGAGCCGGCCCGCGGCATAACATACGCCGCTATTTAGTTGTTTCTAATTTTCAATAATTCATAATTTGTGAATTCGACAGTACCAACGCTGACACTGAAAATATTTCTTTAAAACACTATAAGTAGCTCGTTAAGGACCATAACCCCCCCCCCCCCTTCCTTCCCCCCCCCCTCCTCCCCCCCCCCCCCTACGTTTAAAATCGTTGGTAGGGAGAGCGTTTGCAGCTTGTTTTCTAACGGCTCGAAGAGGAGAATTATATATATAGATTGACCAGTTGAAAGAGTGTTTATTTATATACTGGTCACATTAAGTTTTCAAATGGTTGCTGTGTGAAAGACGAGGGGAAAAAAGCAAGATTTAGAACTTTAAATAAGTAAATGGACAGATATTAGAAATTGATGTTGGGGTGGGTGGTGGGGTTGTTGGAATAGTTATAGGGGATGTGGGGTTATCATGTTTGAGGGTAAAGTGGACAGAAGGGGAAGGGGGTAGAGGTGTCTGACGAGGCGTGGAGAGGGTGCCTTTGTGTGTTAAGGCAAGCCAAGCGTCAAATTCTGTGCTGTGTGATCTAACTGCTGAGGTGTTACTATTTATAGTATGGATGGCTGGGGGGGGGGGGGGTTTACGAACAGATTGCTGTGTGAGCGATTTAGCGGGGTGGTGAAACGTTAGTATGTTCAAGTCGGTGTTAAACTTTGCTTCAGGAGCTACCTATACATCAATACTTGCAAGTTTACAAGTAACCATTTCTTTATTTAGCTGTAAAAATATATCAGCAACAATCAAAAGAGATGAAGAAAATGTTATATCTCAACCACACCATAGCTGTTTTTGTAACGTCAAAAAATCATGAAAAGTGGAGGAAACAAAAAAAAGAAAAAAACAAATTAACCCTTTATCTACTGACGGTACTTATAAGTACCACTTTAATTAAGTGCCGGTATTATTTTTAATTTACATACGAATTTTAAAAATTATTGATGGAATTGATAGTGATCTCCCCTAAGTCGCCTACAAATTAAACGTACAAAGTTTTGTAGAAAATTATTTTATAGCGTACACCACATTGCTTCTACAACTTCACTTTAGCATACAAAAATATACACTTAGTTAGTGAAGCTAGATAAGTGTTTCTTCTATTAAATCACCATTATTGTTTTTATACCTAACTTCCTGTATATCTAATTAGATATCTTCAGATGGAAATGAATTGATTGTAAAGAGAGCCCATACCTTAACATCTGGATTATTTAAATTTATGCTAAGTGGTTGTGGTCATTTTTCAGAGCATGAGAACAATGACATACACTTTAGAGAATTTCCGGCTCAGGTCCTCCAAAAATTGTGCATGTATTTTACATATAAAGTAAGGTAGAAACATTCTTAAACTGAAATTCCAGAGTTTCATATTGCCCATGAAATAGCACTAGAATTAGTAATGGATGCAACATTCTTGACTGTTTTCAACACATTGTCCGAATGTAAAAATAAATTAGTAATGGATGCAACATTCTTGACTGTTTTCAACACATTGTCCGAATGTAAAAATAGTTATTTTAAAATACTGAAGGTTTATAAACGTTGCATCCTGGACTTTCTCGACTGTTAATGGCTTAGTGTTCAACACATTTTATTCAGTTTTGAACACACACATTGAAAAAAAAAAGTTTGATTCTTATGTGAACTGTAATATGTGTTAAATTAATCAAACTTTACCGATCAACTCACCTCACAGAAAAACAAACGCCATTCAATTATAGTTTCCTTCTCTCGGAATTATTTTGAATTGCCATCTTATTATGTATGTAAATTTTCTTGTTTATAAAAAACAATTGGTTTTTATATGCATCGCCTTATATAATCTGGAGTAATACTTATTAATGTTCAGTATTTTTCATCGTTGTATGATTATAATATTTTTTATTCCATTCGCTTTTAATACTTATATCGCTTTTCGGCTTATTGTCTTATATTAAAGTGTAAAATGTGTATATTCACACGGAATTATGAATTACTGAAAAGTAGAGAATAAAACAACTAAAACAAATAGCGGCATATGATATGCCGCGGGTCGGCTCGTTATATATATATAGATAATGTGTGCATTCACATGGATCCTAATTACTAGGTTTGAATTTGGGGGCCGGGAGTCGTTCGTATAAATCATAGCCAAACATCACTCGATCAGCCCTCGAGTAAATTAACGTTAGAAAAATCTTATGTTTCTCAGGTTTTAAAAGGGTACAATCTGAATGGTAGAAAATGATACACACCTCCTCCCACCCCCACTTTCCCCCACCCAACCGGCTGGCGGATAAATCAAGGGCAGCGTACGCTCATTGCAAGGGATCAATTGTGTGTCATGGAAAATTGTTTAATGCTAGATTATTATGAGTATTACAAAGACCCTTTTCCCACTTCGTTTTTGTTTCTGGCCATGGGTGGCTACAATGCCAACTTTTGACTTCGCAGCTGAGGATGGAACATGGTAAACTAAGCAGTAAAAAGAAACCGAGTTGCACACCTTATTTTAGTCAAATTCTTATGTCATATAAGTTTCTCCATTAAATTACTATATATTCAATTGACGTTTTTATCTTTAAAACTGTATATAAATTAACAAATAAATTATTAGTAGTATTTTAAATTATTAAAATACATAAATTAAAAAAAAAATGTGGGCGGACTGCTATAGATATAGAGGTTTGATAGAGAAGAATGCTTGATTTGATGCGTCTGATAATTGTACTCAACACAACATTCCGGCTGCCTATAATTTTTATAATTTAAATTTTTTTTTTAATCTCAAATAAACATTACTCTGTTAAATTAACTTAATACAAGAATATGTACACTAATGAGAACTTGTGATTAATTGTTTACTG
The DNA here is from genome assembly GCF_028476545.2 of Physella acuta. NCBI lineage: Eukaryota > Metazoa > Mollusca > Gastropoda > Physidae > Physella > Physella acuta. The sequence continues at coordinate 2,394,694 of NW_026731661.1, forward strand.
CTTAATAAATATAAACAATTATAAACTACACAAGTGTCATTTTTTAAGCTTTATAATTTCATTATATGTCTCGTATTTTAGTTGAAAGATGTTAACTAGATTTTACGAATCACATATTTGTAAATTAGCATAATTTTTATTTTAAAAATGTATTACTGCTTTTCTATTGTTTGAATGTCTGTTTACATTATGAATGTTCACATTCCCAAAATTATATTTCTACACCAGGGTCAATGTAAACCAAGATTAAACTACACATAGATCGAGCAGCACAGACATGAGTACACCCTACAGTCCTGACAATCATCTGATACATTTCTATACAAAAGTTGTCCTGTTTGTCTATAGAACGATATATAGGAAATTTCAATACTCCCCCAAAAAGATTATAAATCCCAAATTAAATAAGTGAATAATGGCTGACAGAAAAACAAACGATATAACATTCCCCCTAAAGTTTAGGGCCCAACATATTCCTTATTACATGGATAGGATAATAAAACATTACAAACGAATAATGCTGTTGCAATAATTGTTGTAATTATTATATACACGATGATTACATAAAATAAAATTGATTAAACACATTGGCATGTCTCTGTGCTAATCTCACCGATTAAGTTAAGACGTAAATGAGAATACTGTTGCTGCGATGTAATAAATATATAGCTACAAGGGAAACAACTTACACATTCTTTTGTTGATTAACATGTGCACTAGTAGTACAAAAGTAGTATAGCCTACATCTATCAAACTATTATATTCATGTTCGTAAATGAACTAAACCTTTCGTATATACCATTTGATAGATTTGTTTTGATATCAAAATATAACAAATTTGCTTTTGTATTTACAATAGCGAAAACCATTTAAAGATGTTTTATATCTTGATATATAAGTTGTGACTAATATTCGATAATTGTTCCCCATATTATTTAATAGTAGTCTGAATTATTCTTATTTGCAAATTTATTTTCTCCCTTTGATTATTATATATGCAATTGATGTTCATGTCTTTGATGCTGTGTAAAATAATCAAACAAATCATTATTACTGATTTAAATGTTCAAAACAATTGAATTAAAAAAAAAACTGTTTGAGGACTTTATAAATATAGATGCTTGAAAGGGAAGAATGTTTGCTTTGATGTGTCTCGTTGTAATAACATAACTTTTCCGATTGCTTAAATTTGTATCATTTTAATTCTCTGTAAGCACAAATTTATTTCAGCTCTACTTAAAAACCCAAATTCCACCCCATCCCCCCGCCCCCCTCACCCACGACGCCGAGGGGGAAAAATCCTATGAATCATCATTTAATTACATATTTGCATTTACAGGTTTTTTTTAAGATTTTTTTTTAATATATTTTGACGTTTTGTATTAGATCTATGTATACGTAAACCATCTTAAATGAATGAAAATAGGCTACAAGTAAGAAAAAATATTACTATTGTAAATCTGTATCAGTCCTCACAAGCCGATGATGAAAACTGTAATACTTAAGCGAACATGCAAGGCAAACTGACGCTGTAAATTACATGTCTGAGGCGGGGAAAAATGTTCTTTACATGAATAAATGCAACTGTAATCAATAACATTTTGTTTTGCAAAATAAACATCAACGAACGGGTTGTAGCTGTATTGTTTTTTTTTCAAAAGGTTGGAAGTGTATAGGCACATGTCTGAAAATAACTATGTACGCAAACATTGACGTTCGGTACTCAAATAATGTTAAAAGTGGACGGTCTTATCATGTGTTTGCAAATGAAAACGATGTCTAGATTTTTATTAGACTCTTATGCTTTTTTATTGATATACAAAGTTGCATTTAAATAATATATTAGTAAAATAATTTTAAGAATACTGTTGCCCGGTGTTTCTTTTTCCACGAACTGTTCCACTCGCGAATCCGGTTACTCGTATCTCAAATGCGAATGTATAGAATATAAAATAAAAAACAACACACAAGTTTGATAAAGTTGCTGTAATCTGCTAAAAACATTTCTCCACGCCTGTATCAAATCAAATATATGTTCCAACTTTCCACGTGAGAACCTTGACAATTGGTGATAAGACGAATACAAGGAAAAAAAAAAAGAAGTATTGGCTTTTGTCTAGTTCCGCCTCAGGTTGAAATAAGAAAGTCAAACAAGTGTTAAAAACAGATGCAGGTTTTGTTTAAGTTGCTTAACAACACCCGCAGCTCAAGTGCTATACATCGCCTTATAGAACTGAAGCGAAACAAAATAAATATTGCTAAATGTGAACCATATTCAACACATTATTTTATTGTAATCGTAAAACAAATACAAGTAAAAACACAGTACTATCATGACTGTGTGAATAAAATGTGAACCGAGACAATTACATCGGCACTGTAAAGCTGTTAATCTTGTTACTTGAAACACCTAAACTTATTTTTAGAACTAACATAGATAGGACACATATTAGAAACATAAGTTTAATGTATATATTCTTATGTACTGTTTCGTTTATCTATAACATATTTATGGATGAATATGAACGACCACTCATAACAAAATAAAAATAAAATGTTAATCGATACCCCACACACTTGATGAAATTCATTAAAAGCAAACTGAACAGACGCGAATAATCAACACGATTGTCTATAAATAATTATTCTACTTCCTTCAACATATTGAATGTGTTCGAAAAGAAATTCACATAGTTATACCCCTTACCTGTGCTAGGGGTACACATTCTTCCAACAATTATTTAAGTCAGCAAATGAAGGCCGCGATGAGGTAACACACATTTGTATGGAAGTAAAACGTACACATGTTAAATTTTAGTATGCTTATTTGGATGTATGTGTTTTTTTTCCTGTGATAAAATATTTTTTTATTTTTTTTTAAATCATCATAAATAAAATGCCAGCGATGTATACCAAAATTTTGCTTATAAGTAGTTGTACTAATATTATATTTCTATATGACTTTTACATTGATAAAATTAAAATAATATTTTTTTTCTTAACAAAACTAAATGCAACAATACTAATCAATAATATTTAGGTTTTTCTAAATAACTATCCACGAACGGGTTGTACCTGTATTATATTTTTTTGGAAGTTGATAGGCACATGTCTAAATATAACTAGGTACACAAATGCTATCATCTACGCTTCGTACCGAATGATATACTATACTTACATATAAATATGCCGATAATCAAAGAATGCTAACAGTGGACGGTCTTATCATGTGTTTGCAAATGAAAACGCTTTATAAATGTGTATTAGAGTCTTACGCTTTTATTTATTGATATTCCAATAAAGTTGCATTTATATAATACTATTGTAAAATAATTTTAAATAATACTGTTTTGCGGTGTTTCTTTTATACGAACTGTTAACCTCTCTAATCCGGTTACTTGTATCTCAAACTTTGCTTGTATGACAAAGCATATTTAAGCTTGCTCAACAGCTCTTACCCCAACACTCTCTTATATTGGGACACTCGTATGTTAAGGTACCACTACAAATAACGTATAAAAAACGTAATGACTGTAAACACTATTATCGTGAAAATAGCTAAGATAACAGACATAATATTCAACTTACATAGTGGGTAGGGTAGTTGATGGAACCGCCACTGTTTTATCACAGAGTTTACCAAATGAATGATATTGAGAAAGATTACAACGAGTTGATGTATGCTTTGATTGTCTTTCTAGAGTACCAGTCGACAGTATTGGGTCATACACGTGAAGAGGAACAGATAGTAGATTTAATACTGGAGGTTAGTCATGAGATCAAGGAAGTTTAAAAAAAAATGACAAGATATTGTTATTTCGTTTTCAAGTGTTAAAAAAGTTAGCAGATGTCACTATATAAGTTGCTTATGATTCAGGAGCTGCCTATACATCAATCAATTAAAATGTACGACTAAAAAGTTCGTTATTGGCTGTAAAAATATATCAGCAACAACCAGAACAGATGGAGAACATGTTACATCTAACCCAGAACACAGCTGATTTTGTAACGAGAGAAATTAGTCACGAAGAGTGAAAGCAACAAAGAAAAGAAACGGGAAATGTAAATGTTATAATAGTAACAAAAATGTATATAATGTGTAAATTTAAATCCACCCAAACTATTTTAAATCCATCTATTACATAATTATATTAATGTTATAATATAAACTTTTACGATCGTATGTATCGTTTAAGAGAAGTTTCACTATGAAAATGCAATTAAATTGCTTTTTGCATTCAAAAACTTAAGAACCATTTAAAGATGATATATAACTTGTCATATACTTTTTGCCTAATTTTCAGTTTATGTTGCGATCATAGTTCACTTTCCGATAAAACTATTTTATTTATATTTTTGTGCAAATCAATAAATAAAGTATTTATTAAAATAGTGTCTCAAGCCAAACATCACTCGATAAGCCCTCAAGTAAACCAACATAGCAATCTTCTGTTTCCCAGGTTTTAAAAGTGCACAATCTGAATGGTAGAAAGAGAAACACACCCCACCCTCCTCAGACACACACACTCCCCACCCCCCACTCAACCGGACTGGCGGATATTTCAAGGTAGCGTGCCCTCTTCGCCATCCATCTTTCCTTTATTCATTTAATGTAGTCATAGTTTAATTAAGTTTAATGGTCAATTAATTATCTAATTAGAGAAAAAATATGAATCTACAAATAATTACCGGAAAGACAATTTGCCGAAGGACATTTTTTCCTAAATGTCTTAAATATTCGAATTGACATTTGCCTAATTGTGAGAAATGCTCGAATGAACTTATACCTGATTAGGACAAACGTGAAAATTGGCGTTTGCTCGAATTTGGACAAAAGCGTGTTGCTGCATGCAATGATGAAAGCCTGTCCTGCCAAGGTGAAAAAGAGAATTACTGGAGATGGCCATCACTTGTTATCTAGTGTTGTCTACACTCAAAGTGTTCATTTAAATATCAAACTTATCAAAATGTTGCCATTGGGCCGGTAAAGTGGAGTCGACTTGTTTAAGTGTTATTGTTAGGAATATTACATTTTAACACAGTAATTTTGTTAAACGTAAAGCCTTTAACATTATTGTATATCTTTTTTTTTAATATTGTTATTTTTTATCTTAATAAGCGTTGGACTGAGATATATGAGTTAAAAGCCAATTACATTGTTTAAAAAGGACTTTGGTAGATGTTATGTATATATGAGCAGGGTACATTGGCGTAGCTATGTCGGGCGTCACCTAGTGCGGCGCTTAATGGTGTCACAATAGTATCAATCAAATATTGTATTAAATTTACTTTCGCTTGTGATTTTTACAATTTCAGTACAATACATACCTTAATTTATTTAAAAACATGTTTGTATTTAATTGGTACTATATATTTGTGGTTTTGACAGTGTTCACATATTACTAACGATTTTTATCTATAGCCGGTTATAAATACACCTTGATGTAACGTGTTTTCTATATCATTAGCAGGTTTACGTCATGGTCTCACCCCCCCCCCCCCTCTCCATCATTGTCAGGATTTGTCAACTTTGTTCTTAAAAGACTATCCAACTTACTCCAATCGATGACTTAATTAAGTGGAATTATCATTTTTCTGTATATATTTTGCTATTTTTTGCCTTGGTGTCACCCCCCCCCCCCCCTAAATGGTGTCACCCTGTGCGGTCCACGCCCCCCCCCCCCCCCCCCCCACGACCCGCTGGCAGATAAAACGATAATTTAACAGACCTCTATACATTACTTTGCGTGTTTGGTTTATGTTTCGTTATAGGGTATAACGAAAAAAAGAAACTTTTGTTTGCATTTCAATGCTGGGCATTAATTAAAAACATATATTATAGGTTCTATAAGCATAGTAAATAATTGTCTGGGCCTAAATTAACTTAAAACAAATTCTAATTACTGTGTCTCATGTTAAACTATAAATACAAATTCCATTGAAAAGTTTTACTTTAAACTGAGATTTCACAGTCAGTGTTTATAAACAACATTAAAAATATGCTTTAACTGATGCACCATAACTGTAAACACCATAATTGTGAAGATCCCAGCATTGATATATGGAATATTCAAATCACGCTGTGGGTAAGGCAGTTGATGGAACCTCCACAGTTGTATCACAGAGTTTATCTAATGAATGATATTGAGAAATATTACTACAAGTAGATGTATGCGTTGGTTGTCTTTCTAGAGTACTAGTCGACAGTATTTGGTCATACAACTGAAGAGGAACAGATAGTAGATTTAATACTGGAGGTTAGTTATGAGACCAAGGAGGTCTAAAAGAAAATACAAGATATTGCTTGTATGTTTTCAATTGTCAGAAAAATTAGCACATGTCACTATATAATAGATGCTTATACTACAATCAATTAAAGTATAAGACTATAACAGTGCGATATTGGCTGTAAAAATATATCAGCTTCACTTAGAAGCGATGGAGGAAATGTTACATCTGACCCACACCATAAATTTTGTTGTAACGACAAAAAAAAAAAAAACAATATGAAATGTGGAAACAAAAAAAAACGAAATCTATCAAATGATAATAGTGACCGAAAATGTGACATAATGTGCACATTTAAATCCATCCGAAAATATTTTAAATCAAACATTAAATAACAGAATAATGACGGACAATAAATCAAACAATATAAGGTTACCTCTAAAACACTTCATATTAAAAGAATAGGAGAATGAAACAAAACAAACATGAATAGTACTATTGCAATTGTCACACTTATTAAATAAAATAATATTGATCAGAATCATGTATCTGTGCCAGAGGCGTAGCGACCCTCCCCGGCGCCCGATGACAAACTTTCAATTTGGCGCCCCCCCCCCCCCCCCCCACCCTTAAACTTTTGTTTTGCACCCCCCCCCCTGAAACTATTTTTAATGAAAAATGCAGCTAAATGATACTTTATTTTATTTTACAACCCATTTTGGCGCCCCCTAAGGTCGGCGCCCGGGGACATATGTACCCCTGCCCCCCCCCCCCCCCAATCGCTACGCCTCTGCTCTGTGCTAAGCTCACCAATTAAGATAAAGGCTTATACTATAATTCTATTGCTTCGATATTATAAATAAAGGGGACTTGAATTAATTTACATTTTAGAAGGGAAACAACTTTCCTACTCTTTTGTTGATTAAAGTCTACCTAAGCAGTACAAAAACAATAAACAACTATTATATTTCTATAATAATTTTCTAACAACAAATTATACATTCGTAATCGACTTTAAATAGCTACGTTTCTATATATAAATGTATATAAATTGCTTTTGTATTTAAAATCTTAAGAACCAGATAAATATGTTATATATTTTGTTATATACTTTAAGCCTGATCTTTCGATTACGGTCGCAACAGTTTTGGCTTTCGGCGTCAATTATTTCATTTTGGAAAACGTATAAGTAATGCCGCTTCTCGGCCTTTTGGCTAAGATCAAAGTGTAGTATCTGTTATGGATCTACACGGATCTGAGCCATTTGGTTGGTCAGCCCTTTTTAGGGCTGGCTGCCGGGGCCGAGAGGCGGTCAAATCTACTACTCTAACTCACGCAAATCTCGCCAACGACCGCTGTGGGGTTGCTCCCACACATCCCTCGAACGCACACGCTCTCGAGATGAGTCACCCAGTACTTGTATTGGGTGGCTTCAAATGTACGAGTGGCTAACTTTTCAATCTTTTATTTTTCAGCCTGACGACACCCATCTAGGAGAAATCTTAGGTGGGAGGTCTGTCTAACGCCAACAACTCGAACTCATCTACTACGTCAAACGCAACTACCTCGCTCAACAAATCGAACGCATCTACTACGTCAAACGTATCTACCTCGCTCCCAACAAACTCACTAACACTCTGACGACACCCACCTAGGAGAAATCTTAGGTGGGAAGCTTCCGTCAAAACACTAGCAAATCAACTAACCATCTCTCAAGATCATCTACTCAAATAAACAATCGCCAACAGCTCTACCTCGCTCATCACTTCACCAAGCTCAAAACCATCGACTCAGCAACATCAGCAAACTTCACTCTTCAACGTCACCTCGCCCAACTCAATTACTCGACTACCTCACGTTACTCCTCTTCAAATCACAATGAACAATACTTCAAAGCAACTCACCTCGAAAGATCTCTCAACACAAGAACCCACCCAACTCATCTCCCCAAGCTTCAATTCATCGAACAACTCTACTACCAAGCGCATCATACCTCATCTCAACGCAAGAACACTATCTCAACCACCCTCTCCAAGTTCTACACCATTCGACCAACTCCACCATCAACGTCAAGACACCAAACTCGCTCTCACCAAGTACAACTACCAACAAAGAATAAACCATTATCAAACCAAGAGCGTATCAAGCACAAGAAGAAAGGCCAAAAAACAGAGAAGCGATCATGTTTGTACCGTCCTGTACTTTATGTCATAGCAAACCAGAAACAAAATCAAGAAAGAAACAAATGGAACCAAGAAATCGGAACAAAGAAATCAAAGAAACATGGAACAAAGAAATCAGAAGGAATATTAAGACATTGTAAATCTTTTTAATGTTATACTATGTATCACATTGTAATTTTTTAACATGCAACCTATCCACTTGTGGAAGGAACAATATTAAACGCCTAAAGGCACAAAAAAAAAAAAAAAAAAAAAAAAAAAAAAAAAAAAAAAAAAAAAAAAAAAAAGTAATGCAAAAATTATCACTAGTAAAGAACGTGGCATCAATTAAAACAAAAATGATTTTAATTGGGACTAGTGTTAACTGTTAGTGTACATTATTTGCATATGATATTGTGCTTATGCAGTTATTTTTTATTTTTTTGGCTTTAAATTTAAAAAAAAAAACCTAAAGTAAAAATGACTGCAAGTAGATGTATGCTTTGATTTGTCCTTCTACAGTGCCAGTCGACAGTATTGGGTCAGACAACTAAAGAAGAACATATTGTAGATTTAATACTGGAGGTTAGTCATGAGATGAATAAAGTCTAAAAGAAATGACCAGATATTGTTATTTTGTTTTCAAGTGTTAGAAAAGTTAGCAGAGGTAGCTTTACCTCCAGGAGCTGACTATACAAATGAAAATAGTGACCGAAAAATTTGGTTGATTAGAGGTATAGAACTAAGGTAACGACCAATAAGATATTTTAAAAAATAAAGCGAAGCTTCCATCCGATTGCAACAAGTTTCCTTTACACTTGTTCTCTCCTACAACAAAATATATAAATAGCTACAAGCGTTGGAGGTGAGAAGTTGACCGAATCAAAGTAGGCATGTGATGGAATGTTTTGATTAGCAATGCACCGTGCCTTGGAATATGAATTGACTTTGGTTTGTAATGGGAAATAACTTTTGATGACATTTTTTATAGAACAATATATTACAAAAAGTAATAAAATATATTTATACTGCATTCTAATTTTAACATATCCATTAGTTAAAATGTTTTTATAGCAAAATATGTTTTGGTTTGTCTAAAGATTATTACAATTTTACGATGCTAATTTAATAAACCAAAATGACTTTTAATGTAGGAATTTTTCATTTTTATTAATGAATATATTTATTTTAAACTTTAATACATTGGTAGTCTGCAATCGCAACGTCAACACTAATGGCTACTTTTTCACTACTTATCCAGCATCTATTTCCTTTGTCATTTTCCCATGTTACCTGCTCAGATTTAGTTTTCATTAGTTCAGTCCAGTAGATAGCCAGTTTTGTCATAACTTAAGATTAAATTTTTGTTTCTAACCCTTATATTCAAACCTTTTATGGTCTTGTAATAATGTAGGCCTATGTCATTTTCTATTGATAAAATATTTTTAACATTGAAAAAAAATCCAGCACCTAAATATCGAGCATTCTACATTCTCTATGTCATTATGAGTTGCTGACACATAGAATTCTGACAACATCGCTAAAAAAGCAAGATAAATGTTCATCACTTTACAACAAGTGTTGGATTGGTTTTTTATTCATATTTAAGATAACTAAATAATAGAAGAAAAAAAAACCCGCAAAAGTGTGAGCGTTTACGAACATCAAAGTTCTGATCATAAGTATATTTGGACCGAGTCTCTAGTATACTAATGAATAAGTAAAACAAAATCTACAGGGAAGACAATGTCAGCGGCACCCTCAGATGTCCTACCCCCACCCCACCCACTCAACAGCCACACAATCATAAAGGCCCGGAGAAATCTTAGCAAACTAGAACCCACTGTCAACTCAATGGCCTACACCAACAACCGCAGCTTCACAAATTTTCGGACAATTCATCAACCTTTACACACTACATAAAAATCAATTATAAAGAACACCAATAAACATTTTATTTGCTACTCCTGTAAGACGACACATGTGTGGAAGTTGTGGGTCAAACAAACATTAGACTACCCACTGTCACTTAACTAATCAAGACATACTACAACAAGATACAGCGGCGACCGCTAGTACAAGCATTTTAAAAAAATCTAAATTTATTTCATATCTTTTTTTATACATTGATTTTCAACTTTAAAATGCGGTAAGATAAAACGCTAAAAAGTATTTTTGTATCTACATATCCTACATCCAAATATCTAGATCTCAGTATTCTCATTGTGTTTCATAGTTTCTCAAATATTGATTTCAGATCAGATTGCATGTTTTTGATTTGTTGTTGTTGCTAAATGCGAACCATATCCACCAAATATGATTGCCAAATAAATACAAACTATATAACTATAAACATATTAAAGTTAGTATATAGATGCACATGGACGACCTTATATAAAAACATTTTTTAAAAAATTGACACACCACTTTAGAGAGATTCACTAAAACAAAACGAAAATATTTAAATTGGTCAAGTAGAAATAAGTATTTTACTCCCTTCAATTTTTTTAGTGTATGTGTCAGATTGATATGGACAATTTGGAAATATATGGAAATTAAATAGAAAAGTATAAACAACATTGTACTAAAAGAAGCGAGTTGTTATATCCCTTGTGTTAGGGGAGATGACTCTTATAATAAATTTAAAACTCAATAAATGAAGAAAATCCAGTGGTAACACACAGTGGCGGAACTAGAAAAAAAGGGCTCCCCAGCTAAGAAAAAATTAGGGCCCCTATATATATATATATATATATATATATATATATATATATATATATATATATATATATATATATATATATATATATATATATATACACAGTGGCGTAGCGAGGTCGGGTGTCACCCGGTGCGGCACTTAATGGTGTCACCCCCAAGAGGTGTAGCGACCCTTCCCGTGGACAAATTTTCGATTTGCACCCCCCTCAAACTTTCGATTTGCACCCCCCCCCTCAAACTTTCGATTTGCACCCCCCTCAAGTTTTTCTCATTATATTTCTCTATATGTGCCCCTGTATATATATATATATATATATATATATATATATAATCTATATCCTTACTGGGTAATTAAGTCTACTTCATTGCAATAAATAACCATTCTGAGAGAACAAACCAGACAAATTTAGTCCAAACTCATCTTGGGTTAGAAATAATTATAGCCATTACAAACTTGCTGCTAAAAATATATAAAGACGTAAGTTTGATTCGTGAATGGTTTCTCGCGTTATGTTTATTTTTTTCATTTTTGGCTTTTATAATATCAATTTTGAAAAAAATGATTTTTGTAGCTAAACCATTGTTTATTACGTCTTATTTAAATAACAATTCAGAGAATCAATTGCTTTTTAATATACATAGTACAAAACTATTTAAATGAGCTTCGTGGGCATACCTATTTTAAAGAAGGGCAGTAAGTCATGGAAGTAGTGTGAATGTTTGCCTACCTTTCAAACTATAGCTCTTGTAGATCTTTGAAAAAAAATTCTACGCAACAATCTCTGCTATAGCAGACCTGTTGTTTTTTTTTACAAAACCACTTTCAAGATGCATGAAAAACATAATTTTTGAAAAAAAAATGCATTGTTTTTTGGTCGTAACTGGGCCCCTAAACGTCCTGGGCCCCCCCGCATTGCGGGGTCTGGCGGTATGGTAGTTCCGCCCCTGGTAACACACATTGCGTTAAACAAATCGTAATACCAAAATGTTTTTTATATTGATATTGGACAATTGAGGTTGCTTTTTAGTACTGTATTTTAAATTTCAAATAATTCTCATATTATACCCCATACTCTTATGTAAAAAAAATAACTTGAAAAGACCTGTAGTTTAATTTTTAATCGCTTATTGTTGACGTTAAAGTTTTCATGTGATAAGTTTGATTTCTAATATATGTGGATACATTTTTTTCATGATGGATTAATTGTATTACTTCTGTTGATTTCATTTGGATTTGGATGTGTTTTTAATGTGTTTAAATTAAATGTTTTTTATTTCTACATTTATGTAAGTACTGTTTTTATTTATTAACTTTAAAAGATGCATACTTTGAGGAAAGGTATTTTCCTCGAATATGTTGAGGAGAACTTTCCTAGAGGCATTCATTACCCCAAAACTGTTGAGGTAGAAATATTGGATGCAACAATAATTGCCGGAATGCCGGCTGAGCTGTTCAAAAGACAGTTTATAGCCTTGACCAAAATACCTCATACGGAGGTGACAAAAGTTTACAACTACGGAGATATCAGAAAGTGGTATGTGTCCATAGCTTCAAACCAAATCTACAACAAGCTCCACATGACGGAGCATGGCACCAGAAGATCTCAAGGTGCTAGAACCGAAAGGTTCACTATTTTTATGATCTCTTGCATTCATGTAGACAAGAAGGGCGAAAAAGGTATTCTTCGTTGGATCCCACCTGGTTATAAGGAGAGTGACTTGGTAGATCTTCTTAAAAAATTGGTTGGCAAACCGGACACTACTCCCTAGGTGAGGTTAAGTGATCTGGACAACTCGGCCAAAGTATCTTTTGTGCCATAGGGTAAGAAGGAAGAGATCCCACACTACATAACTCTAACTAACAGAGAGTCACAACATTTAATATCTCTTCAAATAGAAGACAGAAGGTCAATATGTTGTAACTGAGGCACCGACAGGCACATGCCACGACAGTGCGAGAATTTGTACTGTAGAGTTGTAGATGGCATAACATTCAAAAACGGCAAATATGTAGCCATCACAAACTATGAAGAAGAAGATAAACAAAGGATGCGAGAACAAATCATGGACAAAGGTATAAGATGGTTTTTAGAATGGGATTCTATGCCCTTTGAGAGAAGGGATAAAACCACAGAGGATAGAGGAGATGATTTGGAAAAAGGTGGGGAATAGGAGGAAGAAGGGAAGAGAAGAAGTTCCAGAAAGAGACATATTGTTATGTCGAATTTAAGATCCTCCCAGTGTTCTAAAATGTATTTGTCTGGGATTGAGAGGGTGTAGTCTTTTATTATGTTCTTGATTTCCGTTGTGTACCTATCGTTGTCTAGTAGTGAATTGTTGAATTTCTAGTATGCACGCGTTTTCTTGATGTTCAGTACACAGGAAGTAAAAATACAGAACTTTTTTAGACAGACATCTCATGTATGTTTGTATCTCGACCAATGGCGTAGCTACCGTAAAGCTAGCGTAAGCAAGGCATAGGGGCCCAATGGAAATAGGGGCAGTTTTTCGAAAGTCTGAGGGAGGGAGTGGAAATCGAAAGTCCGAGGGGGGTGCAAATCGAAAGTAAGAGGGTGGGGGGGGGGGGGGGGGGGGTTGCAAATCGAAAGTCCGAGGGGGGGGGGGAGGGGGTGCAAATCGAATGTTTGTCCCCGGTCGCCGGGAAGGGTCGCTACGCCTCTGAGTGGCCCACTAACACTTTTTGCATAGGGGCCCAAAAATCCTAGCTACGCCACTGATCTCGACATATAAGAATCCTGTATGGTCAACACTGTGAGACAATATTCACGGCATACATTAGATCGGTATTTACTTTTATAAATATAGTTTAGTTTACTCCATTATGATTGATTAAATATACAACTGCTACCTAGTCTTTTCAAAGGTGGGAAATTGAATAACAAACCTCAAGCTGTTATTTTCTCCCCAGTAGTAACGTCCAAAGCTCAATGTTCTAGTTAACTGTTTGGGCTGTAAACACACAACACACTTTGTTGTCAGATTACCTTTATCGATGTCTTAAGATGTTTTTTTTCACTGAAGTCAAGAATTTGCAGCATATCTATATGTCAGTGACACACATTTTATTTCTTGGTTTTAAAATGTGGACTGTATAAAAATGTTAAATAATAAACTACAGTAAGTTTTACACGTTACATATAATAGGACACATACTATAAACATATCCTATGTGCACTTTTATGCTTATTCATAGCAGATTTATGGATATATATGGAAGACCATATGTAAAAAAAAATAGAAAAAAAAGATTTAATCAATAAATCGCACAATCGGTGAAATTCATTAAAAACACACGGAACAAACGCAAATATTTAATACGTTTGTTTAAATACATATTCAACTCACTACAATACATTAAATTAATGTATGTACAAGATAAGGCGGAATCGAATACAAGAATTTAAACACTGTTCTAAAATACGTCACATTTTTATTCCCCCTGTGTTAGGGGAGATGATTATATAATATTTAATAAAGTCAATAAGTGAAAGAGTTTAAGTGAATACACCTTTTGAATGATGAATATTATGAAAGTAAAACATTTTTGTGTATGGATATAGAACATATATTTTTATTTATTTTTGATGATGTTTTTTAAATTTAAATAATTATTCAGAATTAAAATCAGAGCTTTATAGTTGAAAAAAAAACGTTTTAGTAGCTGTACATGTAAAAACTATCCAGAGAGAGAGAGGCGGTTTGTTAGAGAAACACATGCAGCGAAAAGTTGAGTAAATGTAATGTAATGACATCACGTTGATTAACCGAATTTATAATCGTTGATCGCTAGACAGCTACAAATGACAGTAAAAAGTTCGGTCTACAGAATCTTCAATTAAAAAAAAAATTACTGCCCGCGATCTCTGCCTCTCTATTAAAAATGGCGGGTCAAAAAAGCCTTTAAAATTGAGGGGCAAAATACACAGCGTCACGCGCGATCACTCTTTCAATAAAGAACCATTTTAGATAGTCTTAGCTAACCGATTAAGAGAATTCGCGTTAAAATTATATTGTTTCCATGTGATAAATGAAAGGGACTTAACTTAATTTACATTTTATAAGGGAAACAACTACACATTCTTTTGTTAGTTAACTTTTACCTAAACAGTACAAAAATAGTAAACAGCTATTACACTTAAAATTAATTTCCAAATATTAATTTTTTCGTTCGTATGTTTCGTTTAAAAGATCAGTTTTGATATAAAAATGAAACTAAATTGTTATTGTATTCACAATCCTAAGAACCATTCAAAGATGTGACATAATTTCTTACATAATTTGAGCTTGATCTTCTTTTAGTGATGGAATAATATGTCTTATAATCTCAAATTATTTTATATTTGATAACAATATAAAGTAGAAACTTTAAATCAACTAATAATAAGTCACAAAAAGCTGATAGATCTACATTAGAGGTCGGCAACCATTTGAGATAGAAGAGCCAAAAGGTCAATTCACAATATCTCCAAGTTCTTAAAGAGCCACTAACAATTTTTTGCAATATTATTGTATTTGATTAGCATTAGGTAAATGGATTTAAAATAAATTTTTTTTTTTAAGTTTGAAATCATATTTATTCATATAAAAACATAAGCATAGATCTGCTAGGATAACAACATCAAATTGTATATAACTATAACACGATTCCTACCTAATTTAGAAGCTAATAACTAAACAAACAAGTCACAAAAGTCAACCCAATGCACATGACACATTAGACAATGCCTTCTAATAAAATAAAAAATAAAATTGAAAATATTCGAAAAAATAAGCACTTCGGCAGTAGAAAGCATGGAACTACTGCCACGGGGCTGGCCACATCTTAGTGTTCTTATCTTGTCTAAAGTTCTTTTTTTACAGTATAATATATTTATGAATTGTGAAATTAAATTAATATCATTATTATGGAACTGGCGAGCCGCATCCTTACATCAAAAGAGCCGCATGAGACTCACGAGCCGCAGGTTACCGACCACTGCTCTACATTGAATGTACATAATGCCAACAGTAGTGCAGACTCGACATCTCTTAACAAAAGTAAAAGAAATTCTCGAAGTGGAAATGAATCTGCAAACATCGATTTGAAATCTGAAGAAAAAAGGATACTAATGTGACGAAAACTACACTTCCTTCTGCTCATGATTGCCTTGAATAAGAAAATACACCTGGTTTCTTAAATGTGTTAGATAGTACAGAGTTCAATAGGGATCAGCTCGAAAAACGCCTAGACAATGTCAATGCAGATCAACAATAACGGATTTCAAGACAGTTATTTGCCTATTCAATGATCTGTAACTGGCGATCATAACTCTAAACGACAGTTATCTGCCTCTCCTTAAGGTCATTGGTCAGCTTCTTAGACGTGAACAGTGTTCCGAGGGATAAATTATATTTTTTTTTATTGGGGGGGGGGGAATGGTGGGAGGGGACACTGGTAAAAGTATATATTTTCTATATAAATATCCATTGTGTTTGGGTGGAGTAGATGAGGTCGGTAGACTTTCTTCGGTTGGGGAGTGTGTTGGAGGGGGGGGGGGGGCTTCGCATGTCGAGGCACCAAACTAAAAAAAAAGAAACTATACACGATGGACTTTTATACTGACACTACACGGGATAAAAATATAAAGTAAAGCGGATTTTTTTTTCTTTTTTAGTTAAATAGCAATTACTACGAGATTACTCAAACGTAGACATATTCTTAATAACTTAATAGTTTTATACATTTAACAGCCTCGAATATACAGATAACACATATATAACATGTTACATAACAAAAACTTTAAAAATGGAATGGATGTTTGACAGAGTTCCAAAAAAAAACAAGAATACATCAAGATAATAAGCGATTGCAAGGGACGAACACATACACACGTTCTTTACATGTATTTTACATGTGTCAGACTGATTTCATGTTTACACATTTAGACAGCGTTTTCATTTGCAAACACATGACGATATACAAAGTTACGCTAATTTGTTTGTTGAATGAATTTGTTGGAAATTGTGCGTTATGTGTATCTAAATATATTTTCGGAATAATATGTATTGATTTACAAATGCTGCCCTGATAAAAATAATAGCAAAACCGTTGTCGTACGTGTCAGTTTCATCATAATGTCTTTGTCTTTTTTCTGTCAGTCTGTATCAGGTCACCAAACAATAGAAGATTATCAGACCTATTCTCAAACAGTCAAATGTGTATTCCAATCATACCAAACAATAGAACATTACATTCCCTGTTCTAGAGCTAACAGATGCGGATGTTTACCATACACAATAGCTGTTACATATATAATGATAAACTGTGTGGATAAAACTCTTTAAAAATATGCAGCTTATAAACACACGTGAGTGCGGACTTTCATTAATACTGCTTTTCATTTATGTGCATTTATATAGTGCAAAAGAGTATCAGAACTGAATAGATACACGATTTGTATATACATGAAAAGAGTATCAGAACTGAATAGATACACGATTTGTATATACATGTTCTAGCTGTCCTCGTCTACCCCCACCTAGGGGGGGGGGGGGCGTCTTTAAAATAATAAAAAAATAAAAGCATGTAGGTCTGATAAAAAAAAGATTTTGACAATCTACTAAAATATGGCTTAATAACGATATTTATATACGATTTTACGAAATTAGCGTATATGACAAAATGAAAAGAAGAAAATAAATAAGACCAAAAACATATTTCTTTAGCTATGAATCACATAATAAAAATATTACTTAGATACATAGCTGCTAAGAAAGTATAAATTTTGTAAATGTCTTAGATTGATTTTCAATGAACTTTTGCAGGCTTACGATAGTGAAATAATACCGAAGTGTAATAAAGAACATAAAACGAAAATGGTTACCCTTAATGACTCTTATCTCAAATTTTGCTCGTATGTCAAAACACATGTTAGCTTTCTCAACATCTCGTACCCCAACATTTTGTTATATTGAGGCACTCGTATGTCGAGGTACAACTATAAGTAAAAAAAAGGCCACCTTTTAGTAAAAAAAACAAATGCCTTATTAATAATTATTTAGTAGGTTGCGATATAGATGGTTAAACAGCTGAAATCATAGAAGGTAATATATGTTACTGTTTTGGATTAGAATGAAGAAAAATGGGTATCATAAAAATGTGTTCACTTTAAAGAGGAGATTGCACATATACACTGTTTTTGATCATACAACAGATTTTGTCCGAAAGTAATTTATTAAGACCCTAGGTAGTACGGGATTTAAAAACATAAAGTAAAGAAGGCATTTTGAAAAGTGCGTGTGCATTCCAACGCTGAGCATTAATTAGAAACACATGGTTTATGATCTGTAGGAATAGCAAATACGTTATTGGACCTAAATTTATTTAAACATTTAAATCACTGTGCCTGAAGTGAAACTTTAATACAAAGTTCTATTTTTAACTGGAATATTACACTCAGCTATTATATAAAAAAAAAGGTGACTGATGCATTTTATCCAAATAAGAAACGTAACGACTGTTAACACTTAAATCGTGAAAATAGCTGAGGTAACAGACATAATATTCAAATTACGCGGTGGGTGTGGCAGTTGATGGAACCTCCACAGTTTTATCACAGAGTTTATCTAATGAATGATATTGAGAAAGATTACTACGAGTTGATGTATGCTTTGTTTGTCCTTGTAGAGTACCAGATGAGTCATACAAGTGAAGTGGAACAGATAGTAGATTTAATACTGGAAGTTAGCAATGAGATCAGGGAAGTCTAAAAAAAAGACGCGATATTGTTACTTTGTTTTCAAGTATCAGAAAAGTTAACATATGTCAATATATAGGTTGCTTATAGTTCAAAAGCCGCCTATACATCAATCAATTGAAGAATAAGACTAAAACATTATTTATTGTCAGAAAAAAAAAAATATACCAGCTCAGTGGCGGAACTAGAAAAAAAGGGCTACCCCGCAAAAAAATTTTTGGGCCCCCTATAAATATATATATATATATATATATATATATATATATATATATATATATATATATATATATATATATATATATATATATATATATATATAAATAATACTTATTACGGACTTGCTCGAAATTTGAAAATATTACAATCCTTAGTTTTATTTTTAATTAAAACATATTACAAAACTCATCATTTGTGTGAGTGTTATTTTTTTATTTTTTTTTGTGAGTGTTATTAGTCTGGTTTCAAATTCTCTGTTTTAATGTCTGAGTGTTGTCTAATTAATTAAGCGGTCAAAAGAATATGAAGCATGAACGCTTTGTTTGTGTAATGGTTTCTCGCCTTATGTTTATTTTTAAGAATTTTTGTATTTATATTATTAGTTTTTGATACATTTCCTTTTATACTATGTTATTCTTTATAATGTATTTTTTAAAATAATAAATAAGAGAAGTAATTGCTTTTTAATTTGTTTATTGCAAAAAAAAAGTTTTTTAATTAAGAGCACACATATTTGACTATTTAAAAAAGGGAAATAAGTCATGGAAGTGGTTTGAACGTTTGCCCATCTTTCCCATTACAACTCATGTAGCCATATATGTTTTTCCTTTATGAAACAGCGTGTTATCTACTGCATCACTACTGTAGTAGATCTGTTTTTTGTTTTTTTCTTGCAAAAAATATATTTTTTAACTATAAAAAAGTTGATTCTCGTCGGCTTTGGGCCCATAAATGGCCTGCCCCCCCCCCCCCCCCGCATTGCGGGGTCTGGCGGCACTGTAGTTCCGCCCCTGTACCAGCTACAACCAGAACAGTTGGAGAATGTGTTACATCTAACCCATACCATAGCTGTTTTTGTAAGGAAAAAAAAAAGCAACACTGAAAAGAAACGAGAAGTATTAAATAAAAATAGTGACAAAAATGTGACATAATGAGTAAATTTAAATCCATCCAAAACCATTTTAAATCCAACTTAAAATAAGAGAACAATGGCGGACAATAAAACAAACAATACAACATTAACTCTTAATACTCGATATTAAACGGATAGGAAACAAAACAAACATGAATAATACTGTTGCAATTGTTTGCCGTAATTATTCTCTACAATTAAACCACTTATTAAATAACATACGCTCACCAATCGAGAGAAAGACTTATATTAGAATTATATTTTTTGGATGTGATAAATGAAGGGGACTTAACTTAAATTACATTTTATAAGGGAAACAACTAACACCTTCTTTTGTGGATTAACGTATAACTAAACATTACAAAAATAGTAAACATCTATTACATTATTATATTATTTTTGTTAGTAACAACATTTACGTTCGTATATATCATTTAAGAGATACGTTTTGAATTGAAAATGTAACTAAATTGCTTTTGTATTTAAAATCGTAAGAACCATTTAAAGATGTTACATACTTTCTTACGTATCTTGAGCTTGAACTGTAACTATCAGGAGAACAGATCAAGTATCCATGATATGATAATGTTCTTACCATTAGGTCAGGGGTCGGCAACCTTTTGAAACGGAAGAGCCAAAAGTTACAATTTTCAAAATTTCCCTGATTTTAAAGAGCCACTAACATTTTTTTTAAATTCAAATATTTTATTTTTTTATTAAGATTATTAGTATTTGTTTCAGGAGCTGGAGAGCCGCATCTTGATATCAAAAGAGCCGCATGCGTCTCGCGAGCCGCAGGTTGCCGACCCCTGCATTAGGTTCTCACCAGGCCTATCCTCCAACCCACCGATGCAGGGCAAACCCGTGCCCCACCGTCCAGTACTTGACTAAACAGTAGGAAGCTAATAACTATAGGCGTAGCGAGGTGGGGGGGGGGACAAATTGAGAGTTTAAGGAGGGGGGTGCAAATTGAAATTTTTAGAGGGGGGGGGGGGCGAAATTGAAAGTTTGTGCCCGGGTGCCGGGAAGGGTAACTACACCTCTGCTAATAACTAAAAAAAAACTACGTCACTCACATTAAATTGATGATTACAAACATATAGGGAGATACATTCTGAATATAATAACATTCCCATTTTACGATATTCGAAAAAGTCGGCACCTCGGCAGTGGCAATAATGGAACCGTCGCCACGGGGCTGGCCACATATTCCCACTGTTCTCTGATGAGATTTTTCTTCTCTTAAACTTGTGTTTCTTTACAGTATCATTTTTGTTATGAGTTTTGAAAATTAAATAATTAATTTATCAAAATGTGTGCAAGGAGCTGGAGAGCGCATCTTGATATCAAAAGAGCCGCATGCGGCTGCCGAGCCGAAGGTTGCCGACACCTGTGCTAATGGATGATAATGTGGTTGGCGTTGAAATATCACGTTCTGTTTATATTGCTAAGTTTAAGTGTTAGACTGAAACGTTCGTTATTGGCTGCATCTATCAGAACAGACAGATACAATGTTACATCTAACCTACACCATAGCTGTTGTTGTAACGACAAATATGATAAAGAGTGGATGCGGCAAAAATACAAAGAAAATGAAAATAAAACAACATAAGCTCGTCCACTTTACATATTGGATTATCTTTTAGCGGTCGGCGTGTCGAGTCGGTAAAGCTTATGGTTGCTAAACCGAAAAGTCTCGAGTTCGAACCCTGGGGCAGATGAGGCTCGTTAGCTGGGGACAGTCACTCTTCTAGGAGAGACAATTCCAAAATTAAACAACTGCTGCATTGTAGTTTGTTCTTGGTTGGACAAAGGCCCTGGAAGCAAATCCAAAAAGAAAAGCAGGCTGAAATCGGAGTCAATGGCCTCAATGGCGCATAACCAGTTGACACGTACCGCTTAATTGTGTTGGAGGGGTGGTCGAGTCGGCAAAAAGCTCATGGTTGGTAAATTTGAACAAAGTCTCGAGTTCAAACCCGCTGGCATATAAATCTCGATCCCCCTCAACTCTAACAATTAAGAACGAAGAAGAAAAGAAAGAAGAGGATGATCTTTTGATAAACATTAAGATTAACGTTAGATTTTTAAAAAATGCATATCATATGTATATATAACAGTTAATGTTAATAACATTGTTATCATTAGTTTCATCATAAAATAGTACATGCTTGTCTGATGATAACACTATGTTCTCATCTTTTTTCTACTCAAATGCCATAAAATAGTACTTATTTAAATGTGGCACTTTCAAGGTTAAACATGATTATTTTGTGTATTGTATAGTACAATTTAAAATTTTCAATATTTAATTGTAGTGCAAAATAAGAATCTGTTTTTTGAAAGATAAAATGCTAAATAGAACATGTTACATATCACCCCTAATAGGTTAAAGACATCGAATTAATAAAAATAAAAGCACTATATATTAAGGTTCTAGATCAGAGTCAAAGCATACTAATATAACATATATATATATATATAAGTGTAAAAACAGTTACATGTTATTTACTTTAATTTTAATGACAACGCCCGCATTTCAAGGTGACAGTGCTATCCACTGCTATATAGAACTGATGGGAAACTAAAATACATTTTGCCAAATGTCAACCAAAGTCATCACATTATTTGACTTTGATTTTAAAACAAATACAACGTTATTATAAACACAGAACTAATATAACATATATATAAGTGTAAAAACAGTTACATGTTATTTACTTTAATTTAAATGACAACACCCGCAGCTCAAAGTAACAGGACTTATCTTAATTTACATTTGATAAGGGAAGCAACTTACCAATTCTTTTGTTGATTAACGTGTACCTAAAAAGTTTCAATACGGTATATATATATTAAATTAATATATTACTATTCTAATAACATCTTTTAGTTTTGTATAAATAATTTAAGAGATAAGTTTTAGTATAAAACTTCATTAATTTTTTTTTGTATTTAAAAGCATAAGAACCATTTAAAGATGGTATATGATTTTGTTATATACTTTGTGCCTGATCATTAAATACTGTTCTCTACCGGTTATGTTTCTTGCAGCTAAATTATTTTACTTATAATTATGATCAAAACGAAAGCAAAAGTAGGAATCTAAAGTTAGAAACCAGCACGAATGGCAAGATTAGTTACAACTTCTATAGTATACATTTTTCAATTATCCCTTGGGTTAGGGTCAAGAAATCATCATCATCACCATAATCACCATCTGCACCTACTTGGACAAATCCAACATTATCCTGCCGTGCCCACACTCACAAAACTATAGTGCCAAATCTTCATGTGGGCAGTCAACCCTCAGTCTCCAATTCAGCTATTTAAGCTACCGAACAAAGACTAGATATATCAAGTCATCCTCTAGCCACACCAGACCTCCATACTTTTGTCAATGTTGGATAAATACATCTGTCAGATTGCATGCATCTTATAAGTTATATTCCAAGATAAAACAAATATTACAACAAAAAATAGATTTTTTTTTTGTTCAAATACAATTTTAATGGAGTTGAAAAAATAATTATTTATGGATTAACAGCATCAGTTTGTCTTTGTGTTTGCTTGTGAGAATTGATACAGATTTACAATAGTAATACTTCTTTCTTACTTGTAGCCTACTTTCATTCATTTAAGATGGTTTACATATACATTTATTTATAAATTACTTGTCTGAGGCGAAAAAAAATGTATTTTTGGGAGATAAAAATTCAAATAAAATTATAATGTTAAAATTACATGTCAAACATGTAAAGAGAATATATAAGAAACTGGGAAAAACATTTATTTAGATTGTACTTTAGTACACAAAGCAAATCAAACACTTGCGAAAATATTTAAAATCACCACCTCAGCCACAACAAATAAAGCAATCACACTTAACTAACACGACTAGACAAAAAACAGAAGACGAAAAAAGACGAGTACCAACGGCTATTTATAGATTTATATGGAAATACAGGAATACAATCAGATTTTATTTTAAAAAAATACTCTTGACATCGAGTTCAAAGAAATATTTCAAGAAAAGCTAAGACATACCTAAGGCATTGTCGTTACAAAAACATAGAAATGTCTGAAATATATGAGTGTTGATAAACCTTTTCCTTACTATAATTTTTCTGTTACGAAAGTTGCACAATTACAATTTTTTGTTTTGCTTTTAATTAATAAATTATTGCTTTTTAAAATTCTTTCAAACATTACCTAATACTTATTTATTTCTAAGGGTTTTTTTTGTCCTGCGTTGATTTGATTTTGCCTTTTTTCTGTCAGACTGTCTGTATAAGGTCACCAAACAATAGTACATTACATAGGCACACATCAATCATACCAAACAATACAACATTATATACCTCTTCTCTCGCCGTCAAATATTGATGTCATTTATACCAACCAATACAGCATAACAAGACCTTTTCTATAGCACTTAAATGCGGAGTTCGATCATAATATCTGATTTATCGATAATGAAAACTAATACTTAACCGAACATAGCAAGGCATTTTACATTGTAACCCTTAACTTTTAAAGTTTCAAATATTAGGCCTAAATTGATTTTTTTAGAATTCACAAAACAAGTAGTACTTTGATTTTTGTTTTAACCTGGACAGTAACTGGCCTAGAGAATAATAATGACATTTAGCACTTAATCCATCTTCCCTTTATCTATTTAATGTAGTCATCTTTTAATTACTTTTAATGATTATTGATTATCTAATTAGAGAACAAAAAAAAATTAGGAATCTACAAATAATTGCCGGAAAGACACTTTCTTCCTAAATGTCTGTAATATTCGACTGGCATTTCCCTCATAGTGAGAAATGCTCTAAGAAACTAACCTGATTGGAAAAAAACGTGAAAATTAACGTTTGCTCGAATTTGGACAAAAGCGTGTTGCCGCATGCAATGATGAAAGCCTAGCCTGCCAAGGTGAAAAAGAGAATTACTGGAGATGGCCATCACTTGTTATCTAGTGTTGTCTACACTCAAAGTGTTCATTTAAATATCAAACTTATCAAAATGCTGTCATTGGGCCGGTAAAGTGGAGTCGACTTGTTTAAGTGTTATTGTTAGGAATCTTACATTTTAACACAGTAATTTGGTTAAACGTAAAGACTTTAAAATAATTTTATATCTTTCTTTTTATATTGTGAATTTTTAACATAATAAGCGTTGGACTTTGATAGATGAATTAAAAGTCAATTACATTGTTTAAAAAGGAATTTGGTAGATGGTACGTATATATGAGCAGGGTGAATTGGCGTAGCTAGGTTGGGTGTCACCAGGTGCGGCACTTAATGGTGTCACAAAAGTATAAATGAAATATTATATTAAATTTACTTTCGCTATTAATTTGTACAATTTCAATACAATACATACCTTAATTTATTTCAAAAATATTTATTTAATTGATGCTATATATTTGTGATTTTGAGAGTGTTCACATAATACTAACGATTTTTATCTATTGCCGGTTATAAATACACATTGATGTGAGCCCAGATCCATATTTAGGCGAGAACTTTGTTAATGACCCATAAAATAATTACAAGAGATAGCAGACAAAATATTTAAATCACGCTGTGGGTGTGGCAGTTGATAGAGCCTCCACAGTTTTATCACAGAGTTTATCTTATACATGATATTGTGTCATACAACGGAAGAGGAACAGATATGATATTTTATACTGCAGGTTAGTCATGAGATCAAGGAGGTCTAAAAGAAAATACAAGATATTGCTAGTCTGTTTTCAAGTGTCAGAAAAGTTGGCACATGTCACCATATAAGAGATGCTTATACTACAATCAATTAAAAGCATAAGACTAAAAAAAATTCATAAAAAAACGTTTTAATAACAAGCTTTTATGTAATGATGCACTAAAAAGTAGAAAATAAATTATAGACTACTATTTAAATAACTATAAAGAAAAGCGTGGGTCACTTTAGTATCTATTGGATACCTTTACTAATGTTAAGGAAGACACCCACGCTTTTCTTTATAGTTATTTAAATAGTAGTCTATAATTTATTTTCTACTTTTTAGTGCATCATTACATAAAAGCTTGTTATTAAAAGGTTTTTTTATGAATTTTTTTTCAGTACTTTACATGTTTTATTTACAATAGAGTTACATGACTAAAAACCATTGCGCGCCTACTGAACATCACGTTCAGTAGGCGCGCAATGGTTTTTGAACGCAGCCATTCCGTGATGGCGCAGCTATTGAAGGTGATGACGCGTGTGGTGTGGTGGGCTAGACATGCCTACTAATTCGGTCCAAATTTTAATTAATTCATAAAAAATCAATTAGGCATCCAATTAAGTCAAATTTAGTTTCAGATTGCATTGTCTTCATGTCTTGACCCACGTGCCAACTGTGAATCGTGTCGGTCATGTAGAACTGTCCAAATTTTCACTCCTGCGTTTCCGTCAAGACAGACTGACGACAGACTGACGACAGACTGTCGAGGAAGTGAGTTAAATAAAAGCTTGTAAAAAGTGCGTTATTGGCAGTAAAATAAATCAGCTACAATCAGAAGAGATGGAGAAAATGTTACACCGAACCCAGATCATAGATGTTTTTGTAACACAAAAAAAAAAAATCACGAAGAGCAACAAAGAAAAGAAACGAGAGGTATCGAATAATAATAGTGACAAAAAATGTGACATAGTATGCAAATTTAAATCCATCCAAAACATTTTAAATCCAACTTTAAATAAGAGAAGAATGGCGGACAATAAAACAAACAATATAACATTAGCTCTCAACTACTCGATATTAAACGAATAGGAACATAAAACAAAATAAATATAAATAATACGGTTGCAATGGTCACACTTATTAAATAAAATAAAATTGATCAGACTAATGTCTCTGTGCTAAGCTCACCGAATAAGAGAAAGACTCATATTAGAATTATATTGTATTGATTCGTTTTTATAAAAGAAGGGGACTAAATTTAATGTACAATTTTAAAGGGAAATAATATAAACATTTTTTAGCTTATTAAAATGTACCTAAACAGTTCCAAAATAGCATACAACTGTTACAATATTGTATTAATTTTCTAATAAGAACTTATAATTTCAAATATATATCGTTTAAGATAAACGGTTCGATTTGAAGATAAGCTAAATTGCTTATGTGTTTTAATTCGTAAGAACCATTACAAAATGATGTATAGTCTCAAATATATTTTTTGCCCAAACTTCCATCAACGCTCTCAGGTTTTCTATCATTTAGTTTGTATTTTTTTTAAATTTTAGAAAATAACTGAATTCAAAATATTAGAACAGGGGTCGGCAACCTGCGGCTCGCGATCCGCATGCGGCTCTTTTGGGATATCAAGGTGCGACTCTCCAGCTCCTTGCACAAATACTAATAATCTTAATCAAAAAATTAAATATTTGAAAAAAAAATGTTAGTGGCTCTTTAAAACCAGGGAAATTTTAAAAATTGTAACTTTTGGCTCTTCCGCTTTAAAAGGTTGCCCACCCCTGTATTAGAACCACATGTCAAACATCTTAACAAAATATACCAGAAACTAGGACACACATGTATTACGATTGTACGTTAGTACGGAAAGAAAAGCAAATGGTTGCGAATATATTAAAAACCACCAATCAAACAGCCACAACAAATAAAGCAATTATTATTACACTTAAATAACACGAATAGACAAAGAACAGAATACAAAAGCAGACTTGTAGCAACGGCTATTTATATATCCACTATATGGAAATACAGGAATACAATCAGATTGTATTCTAAAAAAATACTCTGACATCAAGTTCAAAGAAATATTTCAAGAAAATCTAAGACAAAGCTAAGATATTGTAATTAAGAAACATATATATGTCTAAATTATATAAGTGTTACTTAAGCTTTTCCTTACTATAATTTTTCAGGTACGTAAGTTGCACAATTGTAACTTTTAAAAAAAAATATATATATTATTGGTTAATATGTTAAAAGTTTAATGCATATATGCATTTGCACTGTTTTGTTTATTTATATCAGATTGATGGTTGTATACGGACGACCATATGTGACAAAATAAAAATTAAAGATTAATAAACCACACACTTGGTGAAATTCATTAAAAGAAAACATACGTTAATATTTAACACTATTTTTTAATGATAAATATTCTACTCCCTTTAATATATAATAAATGTATGTTAAAAAATGCACAGTTTCCTAGTTATATCACCTATGCTAGGGAAAACAACTCTTACAACATTTGTTAAAGTCAACACATGAAGGTCGCCAAGAGGAAACATACATTTGTGTTCAAAAAATATGTAAATATGTTAAGTTTTAGTATGCACTTTGGAATGAAACGATTGTTTTTTTTTGTTTTTTTTTCTGATGGGATACATTTTAAAATTTAAATAATCATAAACAAAATGCCTATTTTTTAAAGAGCCACTAACAGTTTTATTTCAATATTATGGTTTAGTATTAGGTAAATAAATTCGATTTATTTAAAATAAATAGCTTTAAATATGAAATAATATTTATTCATATAAAAAACATTCACATGTTTTGCCAGAACAATAAACTTATTAATCAAATAATATAAATATAGGTCTATCCCAGGGGTCGGCAACCTTTTGGGACGGAAGAGCCAAAATTTACATTTTACCACATTTCACAGTTTTTAAAGAGCCACAAACATTTTTATTTCAATATTATGATATTTGATTAGGTATATATATATATATATATATATATATATATATATATATATATATATATATATATATATATATATGTAACTAGGGTAGGCCTAGCTACTAGTTACAATCTGATGCAACTGATAACGAACGATAAGCCGCGACGCAGTATTACAGTCTGATGCAACTGATAGCAGGTGGCTTATTAGATCGGAATGATAACAATCTCAAAGCCAACGCGTGCTATTTTGGGAAACGGTACGAGGGGATTCAGACGGCCTGTCAACTTTGATTGATAGGATGCAGATGTTTATTAATCGGACTGTACGTTAGAACTGCGCAACTAGTAGTCGGAGACATCGAGTACAAGTATCGATTACGGAGGAGTACAAGTACGAATACGAGTACGAATACAAGGGATAAATAGGAGGGGACGGCTGAACTCGCTCTCTTCCCTTTTCGATCGCCCTTTTCTCTTTCGATCGCTCGCTTTAGATCAGTCAGTCTGTGTGACAGTTGGTTATAGAACGGGTTAGCCGTCTTGGGTTAAGAAGGACGATAGACATGTGGATTCAGTTATATGAAGCCTAGTGAGGACTGTTAGGGGTCAGTTGATTCAGACTATTATTGTGAAGCATTCCTGTTGATTCATTGTGTTATTTTGAAGCATTTCTTGATTCATGTAATAAAAGGATCAATAGCGAACCTGCATCTTCGAGTATTTCTACTGTAGTCGATGTTGTGTAGCATGAGTGGTTAAACTCGTTACATTTGGCACTACAGGCAAATAGTCTCGTAACATGTGGCGTTGCGAGCAGGGTAACTGTTCGCTCGTTACAATTGGCGTCGTCGGGCAGGATGAATTCAACTAGACTTGCCGTTTGAGGCACCCATAGTCAACCTTGTGCATAACTGTGTTTTGTGTGTGTGTGAATTCGGACATTCAGGAACTGTGAAAATTGAGGAACGAGAAAAATTTTTCATACACACACGGTAAGAAAGAACTCTTTTTTTGTTACTTACGGAATAAAATGTCTACTCTGGACGAGAAGCAGACCCATATAGTGGTCCTACCCAGAGAGTCCCACATTAACAAATTTTACGGGGACGGTGATCCAACTTTAACCAACAGGTTCAGTGAGGAGGTCAAAGCGGCCTGGGCCTCGAGAGGCATGTCACCAGAGGAAAGATTAAGACTGCTGATGGGCAGTATAGGAGAGACGGTTAGGGCAGAGGTCAAATGCCACGATAAAACCGTCCAATCAGATCCAGATAAGGTGCTAGATCTGATTATGGAGACCTTTGGGGAGAGACGGTCGGGATCGCAACTGCTGTCAGGGTTCGTAGGCTTAAGGCAGAGAATGGCGGAGAGTGTGATGGAGTACTCACACCGGATGAACAGGGCCTTTGATTCGGTAAAGGGCAAAACACCTGACATTGATGTGCGCCTACTGAGGGACCATTTCATCGAGGGGCTAGCAACCCCGATCTTAAGGAGAGAGTTGAAAGAGGAGGTCCACAAAGACCCGCAGTTGACCTTCCTTCAGGTCAGGAACTCAGCGATCCGCAGGTCCGAGGATGAGGACCAATCGAACTGTTCGGTGGACAAAGTCTCTGTGCCGGAACAGAAACAATCCCCACCCACAGGGGCCGACACGATGGAGACCATGATGGCTCAACTGTTGGCCCACCTAGATAAGGTTGACCAACGTTTGGAGAGGTTAGAAAGCAGGTCAACAGCTGAGAATCAGGAAAAGAACGGGACAAAACAGAGACAGGTTGGACGGCCGCGTCCTGCCAAGCCATTACTCCAATGGACGGCCGACGGTCGACCAATTTGCTTGTCCTGTTCACAACCCGGACATATGGCACGGTACTGTCAGGGAAACGGTCGTCCTCTGTAAGGCAGGGTCAGGCTACAGAGGGGCGAGGTTATGGCCCAAGAAACAAAATGATGGGAGTCTGTCCCGAAATGGTGATTACGATTGGGGACATCGCGGTGAAGGCAATTGTGGATACAGGCTCCCAGGTGACGACAATTACGGAACAATTTTACACCAAATGGATGAAAGGAAAAGACAATAGGTTAAGGTGTGACACAAGCATGCGCCTGACGGCAGCTAATGGATTAACCATTCCATACTGTGGTTATTTTCTGGCGGATGTCGTGGTGGCGGGACATAGGTTGAAGCAGGTTGGGGTGTTCGTTACGAAACACAACCTAGAGACAAATGTGTCAAATATACCTTGCCTGTTGGGCATGAATATTCTTGGCCAGTTGCCAGAATTTCTTACAAATATTGTCGGATCGCCCACATCAGATCGGGGATCCAAGTTGGCCAGGTTTGCCAAGACCAGAGGAAGGACAGCAGTCCCGGCAAACGCGGTCAAGGCAATCACATTACAAATCGGTGATAGAA
Organism: Physella acuta; assembly: GCF_028476545.2. NCBI lineage: Eukaryota > Metazoa > Mollusca > Gastropoda > Physidae > Physella > Physella acuta. The sequence continues at coordinate 2,425,796 of NW_026731661.1, forward strand.
GTGTAAATGGCGATGTGATGATAGAACCATGTGGCGCCGCACTGAGGGCAGGCGTCGTGTTACTGCGGACATACACATCAGCGGAAAACGGACTAGTTCAAGGGTTGGTAGCTAATGTTTTGGATGAGGAAATTTTTATACCGCCTAATACTCTGGTAGGAGTACCACAGAAGGTCGAGGTACAAAGGTCGGCACAGTGCATCGAACTGAGCAATACCAGCAGTAATGAAGTAACAATTAGGTCGGTCAATGTGACGGCCGAGGTGAAGAAAGAGGATGGCCGATCATATACATTCCCGGAAACTGAGGACCCAAAACTAAATGAATTGCTGAATAAATACAGTGATATATTTGCCTCGTATGAGGGTGATTTGGGGTACACGGAAATAATCAAACACCAGATACCCTTACTACAAGACAAGCCGGTGGCGCAACCCTACCGAAGATTACCACCAAGTCACTACTCGGCGGTGAAAGCACACCTGAATGATCTACTAAAAAAGGGAATTATTACAACCAGTACAAGCCCGTATGCGGCACCGATAGTAGTGGTAAAAAAGAAGTCAGGGGAGATAAGACTGTGTTGTGATTACCGGAAATTGAACAATATCACAAGAAGGGATGCATTCCCCTTGCCTCGTATTGATGAATGTCTTGATGCGTTGGGGGGAGCAAGATTTTTTTCTACCTTGGATTTGGCTAGTGGCTACCACCAAGTGGCCATGCACCCCAACGATCAACATAAAACGGCATTTATTTCTCCACTGGGACTGTACGAGTGGACCCGTATGCCGTTTGGTTTGACTAATGCACCTGCTACATTCCAGCGAGTAATGCAGAGTGCTATGAGTGACTTTCTATTTCAAATAATGTTGGTGTACTTGGATGATATTCTAGTTTACTCAAAAACTTGGGAGGACCATCTAAAAAGATTAGAACAAGTGTTTCTCCGTCTTAGGGAGATAGGAGTAAAGCTGAACCCAGACAAATGCTGCTTTGGTCTGAAATCGGTACATTTTTTGGGTTATGTGATTTCGTCGGATGGCATCGCCACTGACCCAGATAAAATTGCAGCTGTTAAAGAATGGAAACAACCATCAACTACGGTAGAGGTCAGGTCATTCTTGGGTTTTGCTTCCTATTATAGAAAATTTGTACCTGGTTTTGCAAAAATTGCCGCACCGTTGCATGACTTGGTAAACAAAATGACAAAGAAACACAGTAAGGAGAAAAAGAAAGGTAAAACACACCGGATAGGTGAATTATGGACTGATGAATGCCTGAACTCGTTTAAGCTCTTGAAAAAGGCTTTGACAGAGGCGCCGATATTGGGATACGCGGACTTTGACAAACCATTTCGGTTAGAAATCGACGCCAGCTCTAAAGGTCTGGGAGCTGTGCTATCACAACAACAAAAGCAAGGTTTCAGGGTTATTGCGTATGCCAGTCGAGCTCTGAAGGAATCAGAGAAGAACATGACAAATTACAGCGCCATGAAACTAGAACTTTTGACATTAAAATGGGCTGTGACTGAAAAATTCAGGGACTATCTATTAGGTGCTAAATGTGTGGTATACACTGACAATAACCCCTTGAGTCACCTAAAGACAGCAAAGTTGGGATCCATCGAACAGAGATGGGCAGCAGAATTGGCACTCTTTGACCTGGAGATAAAATATCGCCCGGGGCGGTCCAATGGCAATGCGGACGCTTTATCAAGGAATCCTTACGAGAGACCGGGTGATGAGGAAGAAACGCTGACAGGAATATGTGATGTCAGAGCGTCAACAGATATCCCTCATGGGGTACAAGTGATGCAAAACGGGCAGACCGGGGTGGAGCACATATCCACAGAGCCCGGACATATGGACAGTAGTGATTTTAATTGCCTTAATCACAAAAAGATAAGAGATGCCCAGAGAACGGATAGTGGCTTACAACCGCTATTGAAATACGTCCAGGAACAAAAATTCCCAGGAAGAAGGGAAAGAGAACAATTTGGTCGAGAAACAAAGAAAATACTGAGTCAGTGGGACCTTCTCAGTATAGTGGATGGTGTTCTCATGCGGAGAATTCATGACCAAATTGATGGGACAATACACCAGGTGGTGGTGCCTGGACAGTTACGAGAAGAAGTGCTAAGGTTGGCACATGACAGGGCAGGACACCAGGGTCAGGACAGGACGCACAAAATATTACGACGGAGGTGTTACTGGCCCAATATGGAAATGGAGGTCAAACGCCATTGTGAGGCTTGTGTGAGGTGTCAGCATGCGAAAATGCCAGTTGTCAAAATGAGACAGCCATCAGGACACCTACTAGCGACAAAACCACTAGAGATTGTGGCTATGGACTTTACGTCGTTGGAGCAATCATCGGATGGGACGGAACATGTGTTGGTAATGACTGATGTATTCACCAAATGGACTGTGGCGGTGCCCACACGAGATCAGACTGCCAAAACAGTGGCAAAGGTCTTAATAGAACATTGGTTCATCAAATATGGCATACCAAGACAATTACACTCTGACCAAGGAAGGGCTTTCGAGTCAGAAGTAATTAACCAACTGTGCAGCCACTACGGGATCAACAAATCTAGAACAACCACATTTAATCCGAAAGGAAACGGACAGTGTGAACGGTTCAACCGCAGCATGCATGATTTGCTGCGTACTCTAGAACCTGAACAGAAAAAACGTTGGCCTGATTTTCTCCCAGAGTTGGTATATCTATACAACTGCACCCCCCATGCCACAACCGGCTTTTCGCCACACATGTTGCTGTTCGGACGAGAGGCTCGACTCCCTCTTGATTTGTTCCTAGGAAAAAGGGAGAGTATGACTGGCTCATACACCGCACTGGAATATGTGAATGAACATATGAGAAGAATTAGAGAAATGTACAGGGTAGTACAGGAAAGACTAGAACATGAAGCACGGCGAAGGGAACCGCCGGTACAGACAAAGGACCCGCCACTCAAACTGAACGACAGGGTATTACTGCGTAGCCACCCGTTAGGCAGAAACAAAATCCACGATCTCTGGGGACAGGAGATATGGCAAGTCGTGGAGATGCCTAAAGTAGCAGGTGGCCCCTTTAAGATGAGACCCATCGATCACGCCAAACCGGATCGGTGGGCGAATATTGCTCAATTAAAGAAATATTGGAATAGGCAAGAAGAGCAGTTACACACAGAGAAACCTAAGACAATTAGGGGACCGGAAGTTACAACGGAAATTCACATACCCATCCCGGAACCATATCACCATCAACAGAACAACCGCGATACACAAGTGGAGGATAACGGCAACAAAGAGGATCCCGTTCCTTCCAGAAGCAGAGAGACAGTAGACCATCAGATAAGTGGTCCGCGGAGAAGTTTGAGGAACAGAAGGAAGACGAAATTTTTTGTCAGCAACCATCAATTCTTTCATGGTCGCGCTGGTATGAGAACAGACGGTTCAAAAAGCTATAAAAGTGAACTGGTGAAGGCACCAAACGAAAAGGGTGGATGTGAATTCTAGAACTGTTTTGTGTCTCAGGAAGATGATGTAGACACAGTTGATATGTGAAATAGGTATAACTGTCAATCGTATACGAATGGGACGACGTGGACAGTGAGTGGAACAATAACATTTTTTTTTACGATTGTGCGATTGACTTTGGAGGAGTGCACCTGCCAGGCGTTGTTTGTGGTGGAAAACACACAAAAAAAGGCAGGGGTGGATGTAACTAGGGTAGGCCTAGCTACTAGTTACAATCTGATGCAACTGATAACGAACGATAAGCCGCGACGCAGTATTACAGTCTGATGCAACTGATAGCAGGTGGCTTATTAGATCGGAATGATAACAATCTCAAAGCCAACGCGTGCTATTTTGGGAAACGGTACGAGGGGATTCAGACGGCCTGTCAACTTTGATTGATAGGATGCAGATGTTTATTAATCGGACTGTACGTTAGAACTGCGCAACTAGTAGTCGGAGACATCGAGTACAAGTATCGATTACGGAGGAGTACAAGTACGAATACGAGTACGAATACAAGGGATAAATAGGAGGGGACGGCTGAACTCGCTCTCTTCCCTTTTCGATCGCCCTTTTCTCTTTCGATCGCTCGCTTTAGATCAGTCAGTCTGTGTGACAGTTGGTTATAGAACGGGTTAGCCGTCTTGGGTTAAGAAGGACGATAGACATGTGGATTCAGTTATATGAAGCCTAGTGAGGACTGTTAGGGGTCAGTTGATTCAGACTATTATTGTGAAGCATTCCTGTTGATTCATTGTGTTATTTTGAAGCATTTCTTGATTCATGTAATAAAAGGATCAATAGCGAACCTGCATCTTCGAGTATTTCTACTGTAGTCGATGTTGTGTAGCATGAGTGGTTAAACTCGTTACATTTGGCACTACAGGCAAATAGTCTCGTAACATGTGGCGTTGCGAGCAGGGTAACTGTTCGCTCGTTACATATATATATATACATTACATTTAAAATAAATAGCTTAAATATGAAATAATATTTATTCATATAAAAACATACATGTTTAGCACAAAATATATTAAAGTAGTTTAGCAAGCTCTACTCGAAATTAGAAACTTTACATGGTTATTATATCTATATCTTTAATTACCGAGTATTGCAGACTAATATTTGTATGAGTTTTAAAAATAAATTAAAATAATTATTAATATTTGTGTATGGAGCTGAAGAGCCGCATCTTGACATCAAAAGAGCCGCATGCGGCTCGCGAGCCGCAGGTTGCCGACCCCTGGTCTATCCCAATCCACTTTAGACGCTGTTAACTTTTCTTTTTTCTTTCTTTATCGACATGACCTGTTCAGGATGTGTCTTCAACACAGAAAATTCCGACTAACTGGCTTGGATATCGGTTTTATTGTCGTGTATCGGTCACTTCTGTCCTGCCGTTCTCACCAGCCTTTTCTTCCACCCCACTGAACGGAGGGTAAACTTGTACCCCACTGTCCAGTACCCGGCTAAACCGTAGGAAGCTTATAACTAAACAAGTTAATTAAAAAGTCTAGTGACATTTAAGCGCAATTTCCTTATGTTATCTAAAAATAGCTCTGTCGTAGCGTAAATCAAGAGCAGGGTTAGTAAAACCATTGGTTAGTTATTAAAACGTTTTTTATTAATTTTTTTTTTCAGTATTTTACCTGTTTTATTTACAATAGAGTTACATGACTAAAAACCATCGCGCGCCTAGCTACCGAACGTGATGTCGCAGCCATTGAACGTGATGGCGCAGCTATTGAACGTGATGACGCGTGTGGTGTGGTTGGATAAAAATGCCTACTAATTCGGTCCAAATGTAAATTAATTCAAATTTTTTTTTTTGTGACCGAACGAAAGGATATTTTCGAAAACTTTTTACGGCAATATTGTTCTAAATTATGGCAGAAATCGATTGGTACATGTTTCAAGTCGCTAAGTGGTCTGGTTGCCGAGATATGGGCAAAAAACTGCATTTTTTTCGAGGTGTTTTGGCTTTTCCGGGAAATCCATGAAAGAAACCCGGAATTTTTTTGGCCGATGTTCATCCTCGTAACTTGCTTAACATAATTGCTTTTGGAACTAGTCCTCGATATTGCTTCGTTGAGGAGGAGATACGGCTTAAAGCTGCGGACACACATCCATACATTCATCCATCCACCCATCCATCCATCCAGAAATGACGGGTTAATAAACGCAATTCTCCAGAATGGAAATTGCGCTAAAAACTACGTCACTCACGTAGACATGTGTCTACATATCTTTGCAAGAATAGATTATCAACACTTCTCCGCTTAAAAACAAAATAAAGAAATGAATAAAATGCTGAGAATGACATGAGGATGGCGTAAACAAAAACTCAACTGTTGAAACAAGTGAATAGTATGCTATTTCACACATCGCATTTAAACAGTTATCAATAATGATTTACACTGAAAGTCTACAGAAAATCGTATTTTAGTGCTTATTAATTTCCTTACTAATTTTGTCTTTTTAATTCTATGGGGGTCGCGGGTCACTTACTTTTTATAAAAGGGGGTCGCCACTCGAAAAAGTTTGGGAACCACTGATCTACAGGGAAGACAATGTCAGCGGCACCCTCAGATGTCCTACCTCCATCACACCCACTCAACAGCGACACAATCATAAAGACCATTTAAATGTGGCACATTCAGAGTTAAACATGATTTATTTTTATGTATTGTATTGTACAATTGAACATTTTCAATGTTTTTTTTTGGAAAGATAAAATGCTAAATAGAACAGTTTACATATCACCCCTAATAGGTTAAAGACATCGAGTTAATAGAAATAAAAGCACTATATATTGCGGTTCTCGATAAGAGTCAAATCATACTAATATAACATATCATATATATATATATATATATATATATATATATATATATATATATATATATATATATATATATATATATATATATATATATATATATATATATATATATATATATATATATATATATATATATATATATATATATATATATATATATATATATATATATATATATATATATATATATATATATATATATATATATATACGTCTAAAAATATTTACATGTTATTTACTTTAATTTAAATGAAAACACCCGCAGCTCAAGGTGACAGTGCTATCCACCGCTATATAGAACTGAGTGGAAACAAATATATTTTGCCAAATGTCAACCAAAGTCATCAAATTATTTGATTTTGATCGTAAAACAAATACAAACGATATTATAAACACAGAACTAACATGGCTGTGTGATTGCTATTAAACTGAATGTGAACCAACACAAATGCATCTTCTCTTTAAAGCTGCTGATCTAGCCAGGGGTGACACCATGGCAAAAAAATAGCAAAATATATAGAGAAAAATTTGAGGTGGGGGTGCGAATTGAAAGTTTTAGGGGGAGGGATGCAAATCAAAAGTTTGAATGGCGGGGGGGGGGGGGTACAAATCTAAAATTTGTCCGCGGGAAGGGTCGCTACGCCTCTGGGGGGGTGTGAAACCATTAAGTGCCGCACCGCTACGCCACTGGATCTAGCTAACTGAAACTATGCTTCATGAGCTGTCTATACATCAATACTTGCAAGTTTACAACTAACCAGTGCTTTATTTAGCTGTAAATATATATCAGCAACAATCAGAAGAGATGGAGAAAATGTTACATCTAACCCAGACCATAGCTGTTTTTGTAACGTCAAAAAAAACCCCATAAAATGGAAAGGAAAAAGAAAATTAATTAATTAAAAAATAAAAATAGATGATAATAGTGATCAAAATGCAATAAATGAACACATTTAAATCCACCCAAAACATTTAAAATCAAATATTAAATAAACGAAGAACGGCGGACAACAAAAGAAACGATAGAACATTACGTCTAATCTACTCCATATTAAATGAATGTGAAAATAAAACAAAGCAAACATGAATTATACTGTTGCAATTATTTGACGTAATTATTCCATATACAATCAACACTCTTATTAAATAAAATGAAATCGTTCAGAGTCTTATCTCTGCGCTGCTCTCACAAATTAAGAGAAAGACATATTAGAATTATATTGTTTCGGTGTGATAAATGATCGGGACTTAATTTACATTTTATAAGGGAAACAACTTACCAATTATTTTGTTGATTAACGTTTACCTAAACATTTCAAACATAGTATACATCTATTACATACTTATATTAATTTTCTAATACAAAGATTTACTGTCGTATATATCATTTAAGAAATACGTTTCAATATAAAAAAAAGTAATGAGATTGCTTTAGTATTTAAAAACTTAAGAACCATTTAAAGATGGAATATAATTTGTTATATACTTTGTGCCTGATCTTGGTTTAACGTTCGGTTCTGCATTCCTGTCCGATTAAAAAAAAAGAAAATTAAAAAAAAAAAATAAAAAAAAAAAAAATTATAATTTTAAGAAAACAATAAATAAAGTATTAATTTTTATTTAGACAGTCTCAAGCCAAACATCACTCGATCAGCCTTCAAGTAAAACATAACAATCTTCTGTTTCCCAGGTATTAAAAGTGCACAATCTGAATGGTAGACCCAGACACTCCCCCCCCCCCCCCCACTCAACCGGACTGGCGGATATTTCAAGGTAGCGTGCCCTCTTTGCCACTTATCTTCCCTTTATCTATTTAATGTAGTTTAATTAATTTTAATGATTAATTAATTATCTAATTGGAGAGAAAAAATAGGAAACTACAAAATAATTACCGGAAAGACAATTTGCCGATGGACATTTTTCCTAAATGTCTTAAATATTCGAATTGACCTTTGCCTCATTGTGAGAAATGCTCGAATGAACTTATACCTGATTGTGACAAACGTGAAAATTGACATTTGCTCAAATTTGGACAAAAGCGTGTTGCTGCATGCAATGATGAAAGCCTGGCCTGCCAAGGTGAAAAAGAGAATTACTGGAGATGGCTAGCACTTGTTATCTAGTGTTGTCTACACTCAAAGTGTTCATTTAAATATCTAACTTATCAAAATGCTGTCATTGGGCTGGTGAAGTGGAGTCGACTTGTTTAAGTGTTATTGTTAGGAATATTACATTTTAACACAGTAATTTTGTTAAACGTAAAGACTTTAACATTATTGTATATCTTTTTTTTTTTAATATTGTGATTTTTTATCTTAATAAGCGTTGGACTGAGATAGATGAGTTAAAAGTCAATTACATTGTTTGAAAAGGACTTTGGTAGATGTTATGTATATATGAGCAGGGTACATTGGCATAGCTATGTCGGGCGTCACCCAGTGCGGCGCTTAATGGTGTCACAATAGTATAAATCAAATATTGTATTAAATTTACTTTCGCTTGTGATTTTTACAATTTCAGTACAATACATACCTTAATTTATTTAAAAACATTTTTTATTTAATTGGTACTATATATTTGTGGTTTTGACAGTGTTCACATATTACTAACGATTTTTATCTATAGCCGGTTATAAATACACCTTGATGTAACGTGTTTTCTATATCATTAGCAGGTTTACGTCATGGTCTCTTAAAAGACTATCAAACTTACTCCAATCGATCACTTAGTTAAGTGGAATTATCATTTTTCTGTATATAGTTTGCCATTTTTTGCCTCTATACATTACTTTGCGTGTTTGGTTTATGTTTCGTTATAGGGTATAAAGAAAAAAAGAAAATTGTGTTTGCATTTCAATGCTGGGCATTAATTAGAAACATATGTTATATGTTCTATAGGCATAGGAAATAATTGTCTGGGCCTAAATTAACCTTAAACAAATTCTAACTACTGTGTATCATGTTAAACTATAAATACAAATTGCATTGAACAGTTTTACTTTAAACTGAGATATCACAGTCAGTGTTTATAAAGAAAGTTAAAAATTTGCTTTAACTGATGCACCATAACTGTAAACACCATAATCGTAAAGATCAAAGCATTGATATATGGAATATTCAAATCACGCTGTGGGTAAGGCAGTTGATGGAACCTCCACAGTTTTATCACAGAGTTTATCTAATGAATGATATTGAGAAAGATTACTGCGAGTTGATGTATGCTTTGATTGTCTTTCTAGAGTACTAGTCGACAGTATTTGGTAATACAACTGAAGAGGAACAGATAGTAGATTTAATACTGGAGGTTAGTCGTGATACCAAGGAGGTCTAAAAAAAATACAAGACATTGCTTGTATGTTTTCAATTGTTAGAAAAGTTAGCACATGTCACTATATAAGAGCTGCTTATACTACAAAAATTAAAGTATACGACTAAAAAGTGCGATATTGGCTGTAGAAATATATCAGCTTCACTCAGAAGCGATGGAGGAAATGTTACATCTGACCCACACCATAAATTTTGTTGTAACGACAAAAAAAAAAAAAAAAAAAAAAAAAAAAAAAAAAAAAAAAACAACATGAAAAGTGAAAACAAAAAAACGAAAACTATTAAATGATAATAGTGACCGAAAATGTGACATATTGTGCACATTTAAATCCATACGAAAATATTTTAAATCAAACATTTAATAAGAGAATAATGACGGACAATAAATCAAACAATATAAGGTTACCTCTAAAATACTTCATATTAAAAGAATAGGAAAATAAAACAAAACAAAAATAAATAATAATATTGCATATAATTGTCACACTTATTAAATAAGTGGTCGGCGTGGTCGAGTCGGTAAAGCTCATGGTTGCTAAACCGATAAGTCTCAAGTTCGAACCCTCGGGCAGATGAGATTCGTTAGCTGGGTACAGCCACTCTTCTAGGAGAGACAACTCCAACATCAAACAACTGCTGCCTTGTAGTTTGTTCTTGGTTGGACAAAGGCTATGGAAGCAAATCCAAAAAGAAAAGCAGGCTGAAATCGGAGTCAATGGCCTCAATGGCGCATAACCAGTTGACACGTATCCTTAATTGTGATGGAAGCTTGGTCGAGTCAGCAAAAAGTTCATGGTTTATAAATTCGAAAAAGTCTTGAGTTCAAACCCTCTGGCAGATAAGCCTCGATCCCTTCCAAAACTAAAAATTAAGAACGAAGAAGAAGAAGAAGAAGAAGAAATAAGATAAAATTGATCAGAATCATGTCTCTGTGCCAGAGGAATAGCGACCCTCCCGGCGCCCGGTGACAAACTTTCAATTTGGCGCCCCCCCCCCCCCCCCTTAAACTTTTGTTTTGCACCCCCCCCCCCCTTCCCTCAAACTATTTATAATGAAAAATGCAGCTAAATGATACTTTATTTTTTTTTACAACCCATTTTGGCGCCCCTAAGGTCGGCGCCCGGGGACATATGTACCCCTGCCCCCCCCCCCCATCGCTACGCCTCTGCTCTGTGCTAAGCTCACCAATTAAGAGAAAGGCTTATACTATAATTCTATTGCCTCGATATTATAAATGAAGGGGACTTAAATTAATTTACATTTTATAAGGGAAACAACTTTCCTGCTCTTTTGTTTATTAAAGTCTACCTAAGCAGTACAAAAACAATATACACCTATTATATTTCTATAATAATTTTCTAACAACAAATTATACATTCGTAAATTCTTTAAATAGATACGTTTCTATATATAAATGTATATAAATTGCTTTTGTATTTAAAATCCCAAGAACCAGATAAATATGTTATATATTTTGTTATATACTTTACGTCTGATCTGTCATATATGATCGCTGTACCGTTTATTTTCGGCGTCAATCATTTCAATTTAGAATTATCTAAAATTTAAAATTTTGGATCCCCTTACTAAAGGGGCGCCGTATATCATACTTTTAGGGATCATTTCTAAAGTTGGTCTTGCCGGGACGTTGAGCAAATGCACCGAGTCCTCATCCCCATGCACTAGAAATGGACTATGCAACTATCACGAAATTCAACAATGGGGTTGCGCCCATTTTTGTTCCCTCTAGGTCGAGAGATCCGGAGAGGAGCCACCCGGACTATGGTTCGGGTGGCTTAATGAAAACTTGGGCCCAAACTCCTTCAGTTTCAGATATCAAGACAACAATCACAATCGACCAGTCTGATGAAATAGCTCCTGAGCTCTTCGACTCGCCTACAGTAATTCAAGTCACCATAAAATCAACCAACCACCAGAACATCCCTGGTCACCTCTTGCGCAATATCATTAGCCCACACCAGATCCTGCTGCTCAACTATGGACGAGGGGATACCTGGTACTTCTCGTCCAACGAGTTTGATGCAGCGGATCTGGACGGCACCACCAAAACACACGGCCCATACACTTTGAAATTCGACAGATACCACAAGGACAAAATCATCGGAACCCTTAGATGGGTCCCGCCAGCCCTGAGCAACGAAACACTGATTAAGGCACTGCAAACAGTCAGCAAATCTACACCTACAATAACCACAATCCCGCACACAAACAATCGCAGATTCACCATCCAGAACGACAATCCACAACACATCCCACACTACATCAAAATTACATACAAAGACACAACACGGAATATCCTCATCGCACTGCCAGGAAGACGCCAAGCCTGTCAGGTGTGCGGCTCGGACAGACACTGGACCAACCACTGCCAATCATCAACACCAGAGTCGACACCCACTGTTCACCTGTCAACAATACAGGAACCAACTCAACAACCATCCTCACAGACAATTTTAACATAACCACCTAGAGCACCACCCACACCGCAGCAAACATTGGTAACCCCTAACCTGTCGAACCAAAAAACGATTCCAAGTACATCAACAAAAATCCAAAACACTGGAGAAACACAAAGCCCAGATTCAGAAATAGATAACACCACGTCAATGAAAAGAAAAAAAAAAAATTAAATCAGCCCCACAGAACAAGGAAATCAAAAAAAAAAACAACTCGCGAATCAAATCTTCGATCGCCTGACAAACACCTTAGAAACCCAGCCGCAACAAGAAACTACCACTGAACCAATTCAAATTCCCAAACCTTTAACTCCTGGAAAAGACAAGAGCTGCGGTTATTGCTTTCATAGTTTCAGTACTGCCAGCGAGTGTAAAACACATACAAAAACCTCCCATCCTGATACGATTAAATGCCCGCATTGTAACAATCTGATCAAAAGCAGAGGAGCAATAAAGCACCGCGTACTAAAACACCCAGACACCGCCGTCTTCCAGTGTGGATACTGCCTAACAAGTCTATACACCAAACACGACATAGAAGAACACCTAAACGACCAGCACCCCGACAACGACCTCTGCCACAATCAAATATTCTACATCCTCAACCCAGACAGATCCATTTCTTACATATATGCAGACGACAGAACATAAACAGCGAGAAGGACAACTCTTCAAATATGACACGCTGTACTCACCACTTAAACGAGTTTTGTCAATCCCTCCTCATCCGGACTCCATTACTTTCATTTTACCTTAACCCCTTTTACTGCTTATCACTTAAAATTTTGTATAACAACATATATAAAACATATATGATAACCATGTACATACTTATCATTAATACGGTCATCCGGGAAAAAAATGGTTTGATTAGATCAAGGGTCTCCAAACTTTTCAGTCGGAGGGCCGCATTAACTATCAAATTTCAGTTCGGGGGCCAGTTAGTTACAGACATGCCTTTGATTTTTCTAGGCAAAGTTCCTCAGCCATCACCAACAAACATTTTTCTGTGGACAAAAAGATCTCCACGGGCCGGATGAGAGGACCTCGCGGGCCGCATCCGGCCCGCGGGCCGTAGTTTGGAGACCCCTGGATTAGATGATAAAATTTAGTAAAAGAAGTGTATACATTTGTAAATACATCTTGATATGTTTTTTTTTAAAATAAGAACATTTTGAAAAATGTAAAATATTTTGATGTTGTTGCACTTGTTTTAAATTGCAAATAAAATGATTAGAAAAAAAAGGTTTTGAACGCACCTATCGTTGTGTGCTGTAAAAAAAAAAAAAAAAAAAAAAAAAATGCCGGGACGTTGAGCAAAATTGAACGGCACGAAAAAAAAAAAAAAAAAACAAATAAAAAAAAATTAATTTACATAAAAACATTAAGTCAGGGGTCGGCAACCTGCGGCTCGCAAGCCGCGCGCGGCTCTTTCGACGTCCGAATGCGGCTCTCCAGGCTCCTTACACAAATATTAATAGTTATATAATTTCAATTTTACTGGACGGTGGGGTACGAGTTTACCCTGCGTTCAGTGGGATGGAAGATAAGCGTGGTGAGAACCAAGGGACAGAAGCGAACGATACAAGGTATTTAAACCAATATCCAAGCCAGTTAGTCGGCGCCTTCGTGCTGAGGCCTGACTTGCTAATGGAAGACACCTCCTGAGCCGGTGATATCCGTAAAGAAAAAAATAAAATTTAACAGCTTCTAAAAAAGTGGATTGAGATAGTCCTAGAATAATATTATTTGATTACTAATTTTATTATTCTGGCGAAACATGTCTATGTTTTTATATGAACAAATATTATATCATATTTAAAGCTATTTATTTTAAATAACAAATCAAATTTATTTACCTAATCTTAATCATATACCAAATATTGAACTAAAAATGTTGTGGCTCTTTAAAAACTGGCAAATTTTGTAAATTGTAAATTTTGGCTCTTGCGTATCAAAAGGTTGCCGACTCCTGCCTTAAGTGATACTCTTTCAAAATGTTATCTTAATTACAAAGTCAAAATGGCCCAGAAAACAGAAGGGATTCAGCAACTTCTAATCGCATTATTTGAAATATTAATGTGAATGCCATCAGTGGCGGAGCTAGAAAAAATGGGCCACCCCGCAAAAATATTTTTTAGCCCCCCACCCATCTCTCTCTCTCTCTCTCTCTCTCTCTCTCTATATATATATATATATATATATATATATATATATATATATATATATATATATATATATATATATATATATATATATATATATATATCAGTAGCGTACGCAGGGGGGAGCAGGGGGAGCGGCCGCTCCCCCTCTGGTCATTTTCAGCAAAGTGGCGCCTTTTTGGAAACTCTAAGTTCAAAACAATGATATTTATTTAAAAAATATTTTTGGTCGGCACATCTATGTAAATCAAAAGATTTCTTTTTATGCAGCAATTAAGCATTATTGTACTAGTCTAGTAGTGTCTACGTTTACAACACGTATTAACAGCTGCATCAGTTTGCCATTCTAAAAATAACCATTACGATGCATTGCAATGTTTAAAAAACCTCTACGGGTAGTACCACTTGGCATGAGGGGTATTAAGTTTTAGGCAAATGTATAATGTATTTGATTACGAATAATTGAATTAGAGAATGTTATACATAAAACTTCACACATACTTACTTTATATATACCGTTTGAATCGTATGATTAGTTTAAAAAAAAATACAATACAGAAACAAATACAATTGATGTGGCACCTCTATTTAAATTTACTTATGGGCAAACTGCACCGGGCAGTGGTGAATGAAGCCCACCCCGAACTGATCTGTTAAGTACATTTGGCAAAACGCGTAATGATGTGCCAAAGTACCATGCCGCCAGAAAATTAGCTTTTTAAACGTAAAACTGTGAATATTGTTTTTGCAATTACCAGTAAAAAGGTATGTGAGCAATACAGTGATCCAACCCATACCTATCACTATGTTAAAAATGATCTTTAAAGAACACAAAGAAGAAGTAGTTAATAAAAAATATTTTATCTGAACTAAAAGACCGACAAATAGGTTAATGTAGACTATTATTCCAAATGTATTTATGACATCGAAAAGCGTGGTTTTATACAAACTCTGAATTCAAAAACTTTCATTATGCTGTAGTACATTAGCATTAATGATGACGATATTTTTAATTCTGATTATAAACAAAAACATTGTGTAAACACGAATAGTGGTAAACAATTTCATTATATTCTTAAGTAATTATTTATTTGTTTTGACATTTATAATTAAATGTGTAGATATATACATATTTATATTAAGAGAGTGATTATTTCCCCTATTTTACTTGTCTTAAATAATTTCACAGGCATTATTATGTAAGATTTTTTTTTACAAGAATTACAAAACAGATTGTGTTACGTTCATTGTATTTGGTTGCAGTGTGTGTATATTTTGTTTGGTTTTTTTGTTTAAATTGATACAATTTTTGTTTTGTCGGCCTACATTGTGTGTTTTTTCTTATTTCTTCAGAGTGCTTCTTTCAAGTTATTTTACATCATAGTGAAGTAATGTCATACGGCTAGTAATTATATATATATATATATATATATATATATATATATATATATATATATATATATATATATATATATATATATATATATATATATGCATATACATATACACAAACAAAATATGAACATAGGATTCTCATTGCTGGCCTGTTCGGGTTTTGAAAAAATATTTTTTTTCAATTTAAGCAAATTACAACATGTCATGTGTGTAAGTGTAATATACCAGAAACTACGTAACACATTTATTAAGATTGTACATAAGTCCGGAAAGAAAAGCAAACGCTTTCGAATATATCAAAAACCACCAATCAAGTAGCCACAACAAATAAAGCAATTACACTTAATTAACACGAATAGACAAACAACAGAATACGAAAGCAGACTTGTAGCAACGGCTATTTATATATCCACTATATGGAAATACAGGAATACAATCAGATTTTATTCTAAAAAATACTCTGACATCCAGTGAAAAGAAATATTTCAAGAAAATCTAAGACAAAGCTAAGACATTGTAATTAATAAACATAAATATGTCTAAATTATATAAGTGTTACTTAAGTTTTTCCTTACTATTATTTTTCAGGTACGTAAGTTGCACAATTGTAACTTTAAAAAAAATATATATATTATTGCTTAATATGTTAAATTTTTAATGCATATATGCATTTGCACTGTTTTGTTTATTTATATCAGATTTATGGTTGTATACGGACGACCATATGTGACAAAATAAAAAATTAAAGATTAATAAACCACACACTTGGTGAAATTCATTAACCGATGAATGATAGTTTACTTATAAAGTAAAAAAAAAACCATTTTATTTCCATTCAAAATTTGAAAAAAAATGTAGGGCCCACATCCCAAACCGCAAATATAATTATAAACATTATGCTTTGCCATAGATCGCAGTAATAGAAAATCATTGACAAAGTATTGTTCAGGTATAGGTAACTCTTATGTTTTTTATGCAGGGGAAACAATCAAATATAAGTACATTAATTTAAGAAACACAACAAAAGTAAAGAATAGAAATAAAATAAAATATACTACTTTTTATAACAAAAGATATAAGAAAAACAAAAAAAAAATTCTTTGAAACAATGATGTAAAATGACATTATCTATAAACATGCCCTTCAATATTGGATCTAACTCTAAATGTTAAACATTTGTCACATTACAGTACTGAATGCCTTATATTTAGTGATTTATCATTTTTTAACATTCTGTGAATTTTCTAAATTTGTTTCCAAATAGAAACAATAATGGAGCTGGAGAGCTCGCGAGCCAGAAGGTTGCAGACCCCTGACTTAATGCTTTTATGTAAATTAATAACCATGAGTATTTTATATTGGATAAATGAAACAGGCATGCAATCAACAGCTGAGGATCATACTTTTAGGGATCATTTCTAAAGTTGGTCTTACCGGGACGTTGAGCAAATGCACCGAGTCCTCATCTCCATGCACTAGAAATGGACTATGCAACTATCACGAAGGTCAACAATGGGGTTGCGCCCATTTTTGTTCCCTCTAGGTCGAGAGATCCGGAGAGGAGCCACCCGGACTACGGTTCGGGTGGCTTAATGAAAACTTGGGCCCAAACTCTTTCAGTTTCAGATATCAAGACAACAATCACAATAGACCAGTTAACATATTTCGCGTTATTGTTTTCCATATAAAAATATTAATTGTTTTTAATTTAATTAAACCAAAAATAAATTACAAATTAAACAAGTGTATAACGAAAAAAAGAAAACACTTTTGGATGTACAGACTGGCGGCTTTAACCCCCGACCCAACCCCCACACAATTAAAAAACTTCTTCATAACCGTATGTCACTGCTTCTTTTCAGAACACTGATTATGCCATCTTACTACTTTATACTTTCCACCCCAAACACTAAACATTTCTAGGTATTATATGTATATTCAAGAATGAAAGAGATGAAGATAGCGGAGGTTTGTAAATCTACTACGGTCCTCGTATGTCACGTGATGAAATACAAGTAATTAGACAGTGGTCACCTTCAGGACAAAGCTCAGGCGAGCTGAAAAGAATTACATAATCTGAGACTTAAAAAACAATGCATTTATTTGTTTGTTTGTCTTTTATTTTATAAACATGTATAATAATTAATAGAATATATTTCTTCTTTTTAATTTGCTTTTAACAAAATTATTAACATGAGCTATTTGGGCACCTTTATTAAACTTTTAAAGAGGGGCGATAAGTCATTGACTGCTATTTGATATTACATACTTATTTAATTATTGTCTACATTAAAATATCTGACATCAAAATAAAAATAGAAAGTGACTGTTAAAAATCTCCCTGCCTTTTTAAATGAGGAAGGTGGGGCGTATTTTCTGAATTTATAACAGCACGATTAACTATATATAGGTCTAATTTGGGGAGGGGCGCAAAGTCGATAGTTCACCATTGGCACCGAAATAGTTCGCTATACCTTTTTGTTACCTTCCTATAGTTTATTTAATATAATCAAAGTTATTGATTATTAGGTACTTATTAATACAAAAAATTATACATTTGTGTGACCCCCCCCCCCATATGGATAGCGCCCTAGGCGACCACCTAGTTCGCCTTATAGGTAGCGCCGGCCCTGCATACATGGCCCCCATCCCAAAACGTAATTAGAACTATTTGCAAAAAGCCATAGATAGATTATTGAAAAGAAAATAAAATATAGTAGACATATTAAAAAATACTAATTGTATGATTAGAAATAAAATTTTAAATACAATTTAAAAATTAATTATTTAATGTTTATATAATTGTACAAGATTATTTAAGTTTAGAAATATTGTTTAAAACTAAAAATGATAAACGTTAGTCAAATTACACATAATTAGTTTTCATATTGTGACATTTTTATTTTATTAATGCTCAGTATATACAGTAGATCTCGATCAGTGTTCTCATTTTTTTTTTTTCTAAATAAAACTAAAAGTAATGGTATTTAATTTACATTTAAAGATTGTTTTATCATAACGCAGTTTACTTACGCTCAATTTTGATAGTTATTAAATGGACACACATTTGGCAATAATAATATTTTTAATATAGCGACTAAAGCGTTTACATTAACTATATACCTGGAAATAATGTATTCTTGTTTGTTTTTTTTTAATATTGTTTGTGCACATAGAGTTCACATACATTAATCGTGCTTGAACTGCTTTGACTCATTGTTACATAGATCTAACACACGCTAGGTAGCGTCAATATCTGGTCCAAAGGTTCACTGGCTTTCACTGTCAATCGTAAACTTGACCGGCTCTTTAACGTGGCCATGTCATTCGTGAACAGCGAGTGCACGGTCTTCTCCAGGTTGATCTCCAACAGCCAGTTACGTCAGTACTCGGCTATACAGGCCAGGTTAGATTGTAACTTCACTCTCTGCTGAGCGATAGTTTTGTTTGTCCTCTGGACCCACGTCATGAGACCATCCGCTAATTACACCTTCCCAACATCCATCTCCGTATCGAGATCGTTGATACAGCATAGAAAGAGCGTGCAACACAGAGCTGATCCCTGTGGCAGACCATACTCGATCGTTATCAGATCAGATAGGTCAGTTCCTACCCTGGTCCTGATAATACAAGCGTCCAGAAAGTCTGTTGGTCACCGGTACATGTTCTTACACACGCCCATTTGACGGAGTGTTAATATCAATTTTGATCTCCATACCTTATAGTACGCCTGTTTCAGATCGAAGGACAGTACATAAGTGGTGACCTTTGTGTGGAAACAGCCAGTGATTTCCTTAATCAACTGAAGAAAGGAGTCCACTGGCTGCCGTCCCCACCAAAAGCCCGCTTGACACGAGTCTATCAGTCTGTTATTTGACAAAAACCAAAACAAGCGGGCATTGACCAGCCTTTCCAAGAGCTTGCTGATGTTAGAGCAGAGGGAGAACGGTCTGTAGCTCTCAGGTGAGCCCAGATCAAGATCCGTGGCAATTTTCTAAAACAATTCATGGTATTTCCAGTTTATTTTTAAACATTTTAAAGAATTATAACTAAAATGATGTAGATCTAGTCATTTTTCAGGTAAAAAAAATTAAAATAACCACGTTACAATTAGATATTTAAATAAAAGATTGTGCATCATTATAATGTGCTCGCTTGGTCAGGTGTGTAGGGCTAACGGTTAGCCCGACCACAAAAAGAGAGACAGGCGGTTTGTTATAGAAACACATGTAGCGAAAAGTTGAGTAAATGTAATATAATGACGTCACGTTGATTAAACAAATTTATACTCGTTGATCGCTAGACAGCTACAAATGACAGTACACAGTTCGGTCTTCAGCATCTTCAATTAAAAAAAAATTACTGCACGCAATCACTGACTCTATGAAAAACGACGGGTCAAAAAAGCCTTTAAAATTGAGGGGCAAGGTACACAGCGTCATTCTTTCAATAAAGAACAATTTTAGATAGTCTTAGTTAGCCGATTAAGTGATTAATAATATGTTAAAATTCTATTGTGTGAATGTGATAAATGAAAGGGACTTAACTTAATTTACATTTTATAAGGGAAACAACTACACATTCTTTTGTTGATTCACGTTTACCTAAAAAGTACAAAAATAGTAAGCAGCTATTACATTATTATATTTATTTTTCTGATATCAACTTATATGTTCGTATGTATCGTTTAAGAGATCAGTTTTGATATAAAAATGAAACTTAATTGGTTTTTGTATTCAAAATCGTAAGAACCATTCAAAGATGTTACATAATTTCTTACATAGTTTGAGCTTGATCTACTATTATTGCTACCGTTGCCTTTTACGATTACCGCAAATTATTTTATTTTTGATAACGAAGCCAAAGTATAATCTTTAAAATCAACTAATAATAAATCACAAATAGCTGATAGATCTACATCAGAGGTCGGCTACTATTTGAGACGAAGGAGCCAATATTTCCTATTTTTTAAAGAGCCACTAACCTTTTGAGCGCAATTTCAAAAAAAGAAAAAAATTGCGTTTAATAATGCGTCATAATGAATGGATGGATGTCCGCAGCTTTAAGTCGTTTCTCCTCCTCGACGAAGCAATATCAAGGACTAGTTCCAAAACAAATATGTTAAGCAAGTTCAGAGGATGATTGTGGGCCAAATAAATTCCCGAAATTCCTTCCTGGATTTCCCGAAAAAGCCAAAGAACCTCGAAAAAAATGCAGTTTTTGGCCCATATCTCGGCAACCAAACCACTTAGCGACTTGAAACATTTCCAAATCGATTCCTGCCATAATTTAGAACAATATTGCCGAAGAAAGTTTTCGCGACGTGGGATCGTTCGCGTCACTGCGCGCGGCAAGAGAGAGAGAGAGAGAGAGAGGCGAGCTGCGCGTCGCTCGTTTTTTTCCACGTGCTAATGTTTACAAACAAGAGGGCGGGTTTTAATCATAGTCAAATACTGATATAAACGATTTAATATGTGGGCAGCGTTGCTGAATATATGATTTATCTAGATTTAAAATTGTTATGGATAACATAAGGAAATTGCGCTTAAATTGTCGCTAAACTTTTTATTAACTGTTTTTTTTTTTAAAATTATGGTAATTGATTAGGATTAGGTAAATGGACTTAAAATAAATGGGTTTAAGTATGAAATAATATTTATTCATATAAAAACATAAGCATGTTTTCACAACACATAATAATGTATTTAACAAGCTCTGCTATTAATATAACTATATACATATATATATATATATATATATATATATATATATGTATATGTATATATATATATATATATATATATATATATATATATATATATATATATATATATATATATATCACTATTCCTACTAAATTTAGAAGCTAATAACTAACAAACAATGTCACAAAAGTCAACCCAATGCACACTGACACATAAGACAATGCCTTCTGAAGAAAAGAAAATAAATAAAATTGAAAATATTCGAAAAAAAAAAAGCATTTCGGTGGTAGAAAGCATGGGACTACTGCCACGGGGCTGGCCACATCACAGTTGTGGAGGTGGGCCTAGTAACCAAGTAGCTGTCAGCTTCTGTATACTCTCTACCTCACAAATTGTTAGTGTTTTTATCTTGTCTAAAGTTCTTTTTTTTTACAGTATAATATTTTTATGAATTATGAAATTAAAATAATATCTAACCCAGACCATAGCTGTTCTTGTAACGGAAAAAAAAAGTTGATGCAACAGAGAAAAAAAAATATAGACGAGAACTATGGAATTTTAATAGCATATACTTTCTATATAAATTATATTATATTTCTTTTTATAAGGTTGTGTGTGTGCGTGGGGGGGGGGGGGGGGGGGGGTGGGGGGGGGGGGGGTGGGGGGGTTACGTGCCTTCAATTCCACCCCCCACCCACCCCCCCCCCGGAAGTGATGCCTAAAATAAACATTGCTCTGTTAAATTAACGCAACACAAAAGTAGAAGAACAAGAATATGTACACTTGTGGGAACATCTTGGAATTTAAATACCCAAGCTTTCGGTACTATTAAATACACTTAATTTTTTTTTTAAATGTAAGAGATGATTGATTGCTTACTGCTTAATAAATGTAGAACATTCTTAACTATACGAGTGTCATTTATTAAGCTTTATTATTTCATTATATTATTATGTGTCGCATATAAGTTGAAAGATGTTAACGAATATTAGTCTGTAACACTCGGTAATGAACGCTATAAAATATAATAATATATATAAACAATAAACACCTGCTATTCTGTTATAATATTTAGTTACTACCACTTTTAATGTACTTTCCTGTGTTCTAAAACGGAGTTATTTCAATGTAAACAATGCTTGTGATTGGATCATATTTATCGGGGCGTGCTGTATGAAAGCTTTGAGTGTATGTAAATCATTGTGGACTGCTGTAAAATTGATTATAATGTTTGGATTGCTTTGGAAAATCATGTTTCAATGTTGTTGTCTTTTATTTGTGTACTCAGTGATGTTGATGCACAGTCATCATTATTCCTGGAAATGCAAGTAATAAAAAAAAAGCCAATGGACAGCCTAACTTACGTAGGCATATTATTAGACGACTGCTCAGTCGGCACAATATTCTACAACTCAACTACGGCCTAGTAGATACTTGACATTTCTCGACTGTTGTTCACGTAAAAGAACTAAACAACACCACCAAACATCACGGACTTTATACATTAGAATTCACCATCTACAGGCAAGACAATGTCAGCGGCACCCTCAGATGTCCTACCCCCACCCCACCCACCCACTCAACAGCGACACAATCATAAAGGCCCTGAGAAATCTTAGCAAACTAGAACCCACTGTCAACTCAATGGCCTACACCAACAACCACAGCTTCACAATTTTTCGGACAATTCATCAACCTTTACACACTACATAAAAATCACTTATAAAGAACATCAATAAACATGTTATTCGTTATTCCTGTAAGACGACACATATGTTGAAGTTGTGGGTCAAACAAACATTAGACTACTCAGATGTCGCTTTATATGTTGCTTATGCTTAGGGAGCTGCCTATATAAAAAAAAAAATCACGAAGAGTGAAACCAACAAAGAAAATGAAGGAGAATAATCAAATAATAATAGTGACATAAAATGTTACCTAAAAATGTTACTCCCAAAAATATATGTATACACCTGGGTCAGTGTAAACCAAGATTAAACTACACATAGGTCGAGCAGCACAGAAATGAGTACACCCTACAGTCCTGACAATCATATGATACATTTCTATACAAAAGGTGTCCTGTTTGTCTATAGAACGATATATAGGAAATGTAATTCCCCTCAAAAAGATTGTAAGTACCAAGTTAAATAAGTGAATAATGGCTGACAGCAAAACAAACGATATAACATTACCCCTAAAGAGTTTAGGGCCTAAAATATACCTTATTACGTGAATTTGATAATAAAACAATACAAACGAATAATGCCGTTGCAATTGTTTGCCGTTATTATTCTATTCACAATGATTACATAAAATAAAATTAATTAGACACATGGTCATGTCTCTGTGCTAATCTCACCGATTAAGTTAAGACGTTAATGAGAATACGGTTGCTTCGATGTGATAAATATATTTTATAAGGGAAACAACTTACGCATTCTTTTGTTGATTAACCTGTACCTTAGTAGTACAAAAATAGTAAACATCTATTAAACTATCCTATTCCTTTTTGAATACCAACTAAACCGTTCGTATATACCATTTAATAAATTTGTTTTGATATCAAAATGTAACAAAATTGCTTTTGTATTTACACTTTGAAAACCATTTAAAAATATTATATATCTTGTTATATACTTTGTGACTGATCTCCAAACAATACTCAGAGCCATTGAAAAATAGAGAATTATTCCTATTTTTACAAACTTTTATTTAACTCACTTTCTCGTCAGTCTGTCGACAGTCTGTCGTCAGTCGTCAGTCTATCAGGGGTCTCCAAACTTTTCAGCGCGAGGGCCGCATTGACTATCAGATAGCAGTTCGGGGGCCGAGAACACACTCGAGGTCCAAATAAAAATACATCAAAACATGGATGTTGTTTTTTCAGAGGCGTAGCGACCCTTCCCGGCGCCCGGGGACAAACTTTTCGATTTGCACCCCCCCCCCCCTCAAATTTTCGATTTGTACCCCCCTCAACCTTTCAATTTATTTTTCCAACCCATTTTGGCGCCCCCTAAGGTCAGCGCCCCCCCCCTCGCTACGCTACTGTGTTTTTTATTATTAATTCAATATTATTTATTTAGTAACGGTGTAATAATACATTGATAAACTACACATGCAAACCTGTATTAGTGAGAACGGTGAAACTGTTTCCTGGATGCCAGAATAGTAGACATTTCAGGCTTCATATTTGAAGTTCCCAACATCAACAGTGACCTGAGGTTACTATCGGACAAGTTTGTTCTCAAATTGTTCTTCACGTATTTCGTTCTTGAAAATGTTTGTTCACACAGTTACGTTGCTCCAAAGATAGAAAGGTACCTGGATGCAACATTTTTGACATTAGGAAAGTCTTCCTTGGGTAAAAACTTGTAAAAAGCCGCCAGTCCATCTTTAAACTTGTCCTTAAGGAGGTCATTTTCTTGCAATTTAATGATTTCCATCTGCAGTTCATCTGGGCACCGAGCCACATCTGCTTCAAAAGGGTTTTGAAAAAGTCTCACTTCTTCTGCCTTTGAATCTAAATCAGAAAACCGCTGCTGAAACTGCAGCTGAAGGTCTTTGATGATCTCGCATGCAAATGACGTGGGGAATTTAGCTGTTGCTTCAGCCATGAAGTCCTTGCACTGCTGAAAGTGCGTCAAGTTGTTGGCCTGTACGTGTTCCAAAAACAAGACAAGTTTAGATCTGAAAGCCTTTATGTGGGTGTATAAATCAGAAACTACATTTCCTTTCCCTTGTAATTTTAGGTTCAGAAAATTTGAATTACTAGTTATGCCTGCATCAAAGGCCAATTTCCATACCCACTCTTCATCAGACAATAATGGCTGTTGCTTGCCTTTACTTTCCAGGAAGTAACCTATTTCCTTTCTTAACTTAAATACTCTGCTAAGAACTTTCTCACAACTTAGCCATCTTATTGCTGTGTAATATGGTAAATCTTGCGATATTGTGTCTGTTTCTTTCAACATGTCTCTGAACTGTCTATGGTTGAGGCCATGAGACCTTATCAAATTCACCATCTTCACCACAGGATTCAGTACACAGCTAATGTTCATATATTTAGCACACAAAGCTTGCTGGTGAATAATACAGTGCAGGAACATTGGTTGTTGAATGTTTTTCTGATTACACATCTGCTTCACTTGTCTAACCAAGCCTTTCTTTATGCCACTTATGTTCTTTCCTCCATCCACAGTCAGGCAACTGAGATTAGTCCAGTCCAAGTTATAATCAGCAAATGTTTTTTTCAACTCATTGAATATATCCTCTCCGGTAACAGTGTCATACATGCTATGTAGAGAAGCCAGCTCTTGTGTTATGTTCATTTCTTCATTCGCACCTCTAATGAACACAAGAAGTTGAGAGGTGGAACAGCTGTCCAGCGATTCATCCATTGCAATTGAAAAATGGCGAAACTTGCTTGCATGTTTCGTTATTTGAGTCACAATGTTTTCACCCATGTCTGCAACACGGCGGGCGATTGTATTTGCACCCAAAGCTACATTTTCAAATTGTTTTGACTTGTCTGGGCAAAGTTCCTCAGCCACCTTCATCAAACATTCCTTCACTACTTCACAATCTGTAAACGGTTTGCCACTTTTAGCCAGGACATAGGCAACATTATAACTGGCCTTTGTTAAGACTTCATTTTCATTTGAGGATTTATTGATCAACGTCCTCTGAGATGTGACTTGATTTTTTTTAATTTAGAATATGTTTTGGCACGGACTTTGCCCTCCAACTGTGCACATTTACCCTGATGCTTGCTTTGATGATGACGGCGCAGGTTGTATTCTTTCATCACAGCCACGGTTTCATTGCAAATCAGACACAGTGCTTTATCTCCGGATTTTATGAAGAAGTATTTCAAATTCCATTCTTCTTGAAATTGCCGACACTCATCGTCTATTTTCCTTTTCTTCTTCTCGGCCATCGATGAGAGCTAAAAATAAATGAATTCAACGTGAAAAAAATAGTGAAACACGATATCGCTTTAAAAAAAACCTGATTATGCGATGCCCAAAGATGCTGTAGGCCTCAGTTTACGCTGGATACCCCTTGGTTACGACTTAGCTAGGTGTAAGAGGCGTCGTGGGGCCTAACATGAAACCTTTGCAGGGCTGTATTCAAACGCTTCCGAAATTTTCATGGCGATCGGATGAAAGATGTCGTAATGCGTAATAATTACAAAAACGTTTTGTTTTTTTATATGTGTCAGCTCAAGCGTTGGATAACCTCCTGATTTAGGGGCCATCCACAACATGTCAAGTTTTTTAAACAACTGACAAAAAGCCTGAACCTCGCCCCTAAATGACGTCATTTGGTAACAGTAAATGACTATAAATGGTGTCCAATTTATTTATTTACTAATGGTTAACCTTTTCTAAACAATATAAAAATTATCCTACCTTGTTTGTTCTGTGAATCAGATGCACCAAATACTATGCAAGTAAAAATTTGTCTGCTGACCAGTGCTTGCTAGTGTCTGACAAAATTTGAAGTGGCGAATGCGCGGTTAGGAAGTTGACAAACGATACATTTATCTCTATTCGATACTTGCGATGCTAGAAAGAGGGGTGGGATGGGGGTCGGCTCGGGAAAAAAACATGAAAAAGACAACAAAGCGCCGATGTACGTCAGAAGTTTGGGATGGTACTTTTCCAAAAGTCAATTATAAAACTTTCTCAGGGGAGATCATTCAAAGTATAGGCACTACAAGCTTACTATGACATTTCTTGTAAAAGTAAAAACAAATAAACGTATGTAAAACCTAAGTTTCTAGTATTATATTATTTTTGATAATTTGTAGGATACAGAATAGTACAAGATGGAAGCTATACGAAAATCACAAACACATATTTTACATTGAAAATGTACAACGGACTTCGGGCCCCTAACCAACGTCACAAAGAAGGAACGTACATCATGAAAGCCCAGTATATTTCTAGCGGCTTCTCGAGCTAGAGACTTTTTTTTTTCAAAGAATTGTGCCGACGACAGCGTGGCTTATTTTAGAAGTAAGAGAGCTCGGATGAAAGCCCACTACATATCTAGCGGCTTCTCGAGCTAAAGTTTTTTTTTTTTAAAGAATTATGCCGACGTCAGTGTGTTTGATTGTAGGTTTCGGCAGATATGTTTGGGTTTTTATTGCTGAGGACGGCAAAATAAAAAAAAGGTCCGTAATTTTTTTTCCGCAGCTAAAAAGATGTCCGCGGGCCGTAGTTTGGAGACCCCTGGATTAGAGGTATAGAACTAAGGTAACGACCAATAAGATATTTTAAAAAATAAAGCGAAGCTTCCATCCGATTGCAACAAGTTTCCTTTACACTTGTTCTCTCCTACAACAAAATATATAAATAGCTACAAGCGTTGGAGGTGAGAAGTTGACCGAATCAAAGTAGGCATGTGATGGAATGTTTTGATTAGCAATGCACTGGGCCTTGGAATATGAATTGACATTGGTTAGTAATGGGAAATAACTTTTGATGACATTTTTTATTATAGAACAATTTTTACGAAAAGTAATAAACATATTTATACTGCATTCCAATTTTAAAATATCAATTATTTAAAATGTTTTTCTAGTAAACTAGAAATCTACATTATCAATGTAATTAAGAGTCTCTGACACATATATTTATGACAAGATCGCTAAAAAAGCAAGACAAATGTTCATCACTCTACAAGAAGTGTTGGATTGGTTTTTTATTCATATTTAAGATAACTAAATAATAGAAAAAACAACGGAAAAAATGTGAGCATTTACGAACATCAAAGTTTTGATGACAAGTATATTATAAGTGAGTCTATAGTATGCTAATGAATATGTAAAACAAAATCTATACTAAAATACATCACCAAGGTACAGAAACATCAGAACATTACAACAAGCCACAATTTGACAACAAACTAGTGATCACACAAGCAGCACACAGCGTAGGACGTCATTATTGTAGTGGATCAAGCATACTTTTCATAACAGACAAGTGCATGCCAAGTAGTTTTGATACAGACACATACGGTAGATAAGCTACATTAAAATATGACACTAAAGAATTTAAACATACGGTAGACTCACATACACAACGATAAAATATGACACTAAGGAATTGAATATTGTTGACATATGAGCACATACTAAAATTATGGTTTTACAAGGACTAAACTGACAAAAGTTACGCTACACAAAAGACTTTAACCTAAATATGGACATAAAAAAGACAGTGCTAAAAAAGACTTGCCAAAGTAAAAAAAAAAAAGATATTAAAATATGTCATTAACATATTGAGAAACGTATACATACAAATAAGCGGAAATGATATCTCATACACGTTCTCAAAAATTCGTATATATAGCTAAGGGGGTTAGCAAATACAGTTTTATCTTGCTTTAGACATGTTTTTTTTTTCAGAATTTTTAATAACATTTCATTTTTTACTTTCTCGCATATACGAAGTATAGAGAAAGTCTTGTAAAAATGATTAATCGACATGCCATTCATTAAAAGCAAAACGAAAATATTTAATATAAGACTATGCTCTCGTATTTTTTTTCTGTTCGAATGCCATAAAATAGGGATCATTTTAATGTGGCACATTCGAGTTAAACATGATGATTGTAATGTATTGTATTGTACCATTGAACAATTTTAATTTTTTTTTAGAGCAAAATAAATTTCTGTTTTTGGAAAGATAAAATGCTAAATAGAACATTTTGCATATCACCCCTAATAGGTTAAAGACATCGAATTAATAAAAATAAAAGCACTATATATTGGGGTTCTCGATCAGAGTCAATTCATACTAATATAACATATAATATATATATATATATATATATATATATATATATATATATATATAAGTGTAAAAACAGTTACATGTTATTTACTTTAATTTAAATGACAACACCCGCAGCTTAATGTGACAGTGCTATCCACCGCTATATAGAACTGAGGGGAAACTAAAATACATTTTGCCAAATGTCAACCAAAGTCATCAAATTATTTGATTTTGATCGTAAAAAAAATACAATCGATATTATAATCACAGAACTAACATGGCTGTATGATTGCTATTAAACTGAATGTGAACCAACACAAATGCATTTTCTCTTTAAAGCTGCTGATCTAGCAAACTGAAACTATGCTTATGGAACTTCCTATACATCAATACTTGCAAGTGTAGGCTACAACTAACCAGTGCTTTATTTAGCTGTAAAAATATATCAGCAGCAATCAGAAGAATAGAGAAAATGTTACATCTAACCCAGACCATAGATGTTTTTGTAACGTCAAAACAAATCATCAAAAAGTGTCGGAAACCCAAAAATAAAGAACAAAAAATATTAAATGATATTAGTGATAAAAAATGAAAAAAAAAGTGAACAAAATGTAAATCCTCCCAAAAACATTTTAAATCAAACATTAAATAAACGATAACGGCGGACAATAAACAAACGATAGAACAGTACGTCTAAACTACTCCATGTTAAACGAATAGGAAATAAAACAAAGCAAACATGAATAATTACTGTTGCAATTATTTGACGTAATTATTCCATATACACTCTACACTCGTATACAAAAAATGAAATTGTTCAGACTCATATCTCTGTGCTACTCTCACAAATTAAGAGAAAGACTTATTAGAATTATATTCTTTAGAGTTGATAAATGAACGGGACTTAACTTAATTTAAATTTTGTAAGGGGAACAACTTAACAATTCTTTTATTGATTAATGTGTACCTAAATAGTACGGATACGGTATAAATCTATTACATTATAATATAAATTGTCTAATTAGAATTTTTACTTTCGTATATACCATTTAAGAGATATGTTTCAGTTTAAAAATATAATTAAATTATTTTTTTGTATTTTAAATCATAAGAACCATTTAAAGATGTTGTATTATTTGTCATATACTTTGTGCCTGATCTTTATTGAACGTTCTGAATGTTGTTGTCTATTCGTTCAAAGTATTTACATATAATTATGTTTAAACTACAACCATGGCGGTTAAATAAACATCCCTTTATAATTTTCAATTAAAAAAATATTTTTAAAACGGAAGCTAAGTTAGAAATCGAAAGTTAGAAATCAGTACGAATTTCAAGAATAGTTACAATTTCTTATAGTATACATTTTTCAATTATCCCTTGGGTTAGGGTCAAGAAATCATCATCATCACCATAATCACCATCTGCACCTACTTGGACAAATCCAACATTATCCTGCCGTGCCCACACTCACAAAACTATAGTGCCAAATCTTCATCTGGGCAGTCAACCCTCAGTCTCCAATTGAGCTATTTAAGCTACCGAACAAAGACTAGATATATCAAGTCATCCTCTAGCCACACCAGACCTCCATACTTTTCTCAATGTTGGATAAATACATCTGTCAGATTGCATGTAGCTTATAAGTTATATTCCAAGACAACAAAACAAATATTGAAACAAAAAAATAGATTTATTTTTTGTTCAAATAAAATTTTAATGGAGATGATTATACATTATTAGGTAATTATTAATAAAGAAAATTACACATTTTTTGCGCGACCCCCCCCTCCGTATGGTAGCGCCCTAGGCTACCACCTTGTTCGCCTTATAGTTAGCGCCGACCCTGCATACACGGCCCCCATCCCAAAACGTAACTATAACTAATTGGAAATACCATAGATCACTGTAAAGAAAATACAAAAAAATGGAAGACAAAGCTTGTGTAAATTAAGTTACCTCCCATGCTGTATTGTTCATAAAATCAGGGGACATTTTTTAAAGGATAGTATATCGATTAAGCAAACAAATATATAATGAAAATATCATTCCAATATGTATGCTTAGTAATTAAAAAACTTAATAAAAGTATAAGATTATTTTTATAATCTTAAAATAATCGTATACAATTACTTAACCTTTAGAAATTTTGTTTAAAACACAAAATGGTAAACGATAGTCAAATAACAAATGATACTTTTTATGTAGTGAGATGAAAAATTAAATAAAGGTGCACTGTTGCTAGAGCTTCGACCTTACATCAGGGGTCGGCAACCTTTTGAAGCGGAAGAGCCAATAGTTCCAATTTTCTAAATTTCCCTGGTTTTAAAGAGCCACTAACATCTTTTTTTTTCAAATATTTTATTTTTTAATTAAGATTATTAGTATTTATTCAAGGAGCTGGAGAGCCGCATCTTGATATCAAAAGAGCCGCATGCGGCTCGGGAGCCGCAGGTTGCCGACCCCTGATTATATATGTCTATATATATATATATATATATATATATATATATATATATATATATATATATATATATATATATATATATATATGTATATATATATATATGTATATATATATATATGTATATATATATATATATATGTATATATATATATATGTGTGTATATATATATATATATATATATGTATATATATATATATATATATATATATATATATATATATATATATATATATATATATATATATATATATATATATATATATATATATATATGTATATATATATATATATATATATATATATATATATATATATATATATATATATATATATTTAAATCTGCTAATTCGCACGTCTTTGTTTTAGTATGAAGAACAATGTATGCGTAAAAATGAGTTCACAAAAACATTGTTTTCGATCAAACATTACGTTATGCCCGAAAGTAATTACTAATACCCTATACAGTACGGGAGTTAAAAAAAAATAACATAAAGAAGACTTATTGAAAATTTTGTTTTCATGTCAATGCTGGGCATTATTAAGAAAAATATGGGATAGGTTCTATAGGCATAGTAAATAATTGTCTGAGCCTAAATTAACTTAAAACAAATTCTAACTACTGTGTCTCATGTAAAAATATAAATAAAAATTCCATTTAAAAGTTTTATTCTTCTTTTCGTTCTGAATTATTAGTGTTGAAAGGGATCGAGATTTATCTGCCAGTCAGAGTTTCTTCCAGGCATCTCTTCGGCCCCCCCCCCGACAAATTTTTACCGCCCCCCCCCCCCCCCCCGAACGAAATGAAATTTATATAATTTATATAGAAAATATATACTTTTAACAGTGTCCGCCCCCCCCCCCCCGAAGAAAGTCTACCGCCCCCCCCCCCCCCCGAAAATTTCAAGTGCCCCCCCGGAGAAAAAAGTCTGGAAGAAACACTGCTGCCAGTGGGTTTGAACTCGAGATTTTGTTCGAATGTATCAACCATGAGCTTTTTGCCGACTCGACCACGTCTCCAACACAATTAAGGATACGTGTCAACTTGTTATGCGCCATATAGGCCGTGGACTCCGATTTCAGCCTGCTTTTCTTTTTGGATTTGCTTCCATAGCTTTTGTCCAACCAAGAACATGCTATAAGACAGCAGTTGTTTGATGTTGGAGTTGTCTCTCCTAGAAGAGTGGCTGTCCCCAGCTAACGAGCCTCATCTGCTTGAGGGTTCGAACTCGAGACTTTTCGGTTTAGCAACCATGAGCTTAACCGACTCGACCACGCTGAACCCAAACGTTTTATTTTTAACTGAGATATCACATTCAGTGTTTATAAAACAACGTTAAAAATATACTACAACTGATGCAATTTATCCATACAAGAAATGCAGTTGATGGAACCTCCACAGTTTTATCACAGAGTTCATCTAATGAATGATGTTGAGAAAGATTACTACGAGTTGATGTATGCTTTGATTGTCCTTCTAGAGTACCAGTCGACAGTATTGGGTCATACAAGTGAAGAAGAACAGATAGTAGATTTAATACTGGATGTTAGTCATGAGACCAAGGAGGTCTAAAAGAAAATGCCAGATATTGCTTGTCTGTTTTCAAGTGTTAGAAAAATTAGCACATGTCACTATATAAGAGATGCATACTACAATCAACTAAAGTATAAGACTAAAAAGTGCGTTACTGGCTGTACAAATATATCAGCTTCACTCAGAAGCGATCGAGGAAATGTTACATCTCTCCCACACCATAGATTCTGTTGTAACGACAAAAATCATGAAAAGTTAAAAAAAAAAATAACCGAAAACTATCAAAGGTTAATAGTGACCGAAATGTAAAATAATGGGTACATTTAAATCCATCCGAAAATATTTTAAATCAAACATTAAATAAGAGAAGAAAGATGGACAATAAATCATACAATATAAGGTTACCTATAAAATACTTTATATTAAAAGAGTAGGAAAATAAAACAAAACAAACATGAATAATAATGTTGCTATTGTTCGCCATAATTATTCTCTACACTCTACACACTTATTAAATAAAATAACATTGATCATTATTTTGTCTATGTGCTAAGCTCACCGATTATGAGAAAGACGTACAAAAGCCAATTAGAATTATATTGCTTCAATGCTATAAATAAAAGGGGACTTAAATTAATTTACATTTTATAAGGGAAACAACTTCCCCATTCTTTTGTTGATTAAAGTCTACCAAAGCAATACAAAAACAGTATACAATTATTACATTTTTAGAATAAGTTTCTAATAAAATGTTATAAATTCGTGAATGTCTTAAAAGACATAAGTATGTTTATAAAAATTTAATTAAATTGCTTTTGTATTTAAAAATCCAAGAACCATTTAAATATGTTATATATTTTGTCATATACTTTAACCCTGATCTCGACTAAAGATTGCTCTTGCCTCCATTTTTCCAATTATTTAAACTGTGGAAAACTTATAAGTCATGCAGAAATTATCACTAGTAATGAACGTGACATCACTTAAAACAAAAATGATTTTCATTTGGATTTAACTGTTTGTGTAAATTATGTGCATGTTATTGTGCGTATGCACTTATGTATGACTTTTTTGGCTTTAAAAAAAAGTTAAAAATTACTGCATGTAGATGTATGCTTTGATTGTCCTTCTAGAGTCCCAGTTTACAGTATTAGACCATACAACTGAAGAAAAACTTATATTAGATTTCATACTGGAGGTTAGTCATGAGATCAAGGCAGTATAGTAGAAATGACAAGATATTGTTTTTTATTTTCAAGTATTAGAAAAGTTAGCAGAGGTATCTCTAGCTTCAGGAGCTAACTATACAAATAAAAAAGTGACCAAAATAATAATAGTAATAAAAAAGCCAATGGACAGCCTAACTTACGTGGGCATATTATCAGACGACTGATCTGTCGGCACAATATTCTACAAATCAACTACGGCCAAGTAGATACTTGATATTCCTCGTTAGATATTAACGTTAGAAAAGTCTTATGTTTCTCAGGTTTTAAAAGGGCACAATTTGAATTGTAGAAAATGATACACACCTCACCCCCCTCCCCCCCAACACTTTCCCCCACCCAACCGGCTGGCGGATAAATCAAGGGCAGCGTACGCTCATCGCAAGAGATCAATTTTGTGTCATGGAAAATTTTGGAATGATAGATTATTATGAGTATTACAGAGACCCTTTTCCCACTATGTTTTTAGTTCTGGCCATGGGTGGCTACAATGTCAAAAAAATCGTCAAAAAAACCGTGACGTCATTTATGGATGACCCCTAACATATAACTATGCCGGTTCTCAAACAGAGTTTCTTTCAGGCATCTCTTCGGGGGGTGGGGGGGCAAAGTCCCCCTGAACAAATTCTACCACCCCCCCCCCCGAACGAAATAAAATTTATATAATAACAGTGTCCGACCCCCCCCCCCCCCCCGAAGAAAGTCTATCGCCCTTCCCCCTCCCCCCCCCGAAAATTTCAAGTGCCCCCCCCCCCCCCCGGAGAAAAGAGTCTAGAATTAAACCTGTTCTCAAAGCATGCTAAAAGTTACGGTCTTATCATGTGTTTGCAAATAAATACTTTTTTTTTAAAAAGAATTTCGTTTTGTCTTACGCTTTTATGTTTAGGACTTTACAACAACAAAAAATTACATTTCTTTATAATATAGTAAAATAATTTGAGAGAAAACTGTTTCGCGAATGAGTTAGGTAAGTGTCATTTAATAGCTCCTATACACAACCAGTTCCAACTTTTTCACCGTGTTTCTATTCCACGAACTGTTAAAGTTTGATTGTTGATAATCCTGCTTTTAAATATAAACTCGCTAATATGTTTGTTTGACGAAGTTGCTGGGAATTTAGACACATACAACAACTTTAATACTGCAATTTTCGACACGGCAGCATAAATTAACGAACAACACAATGCCTAACAACTTCATTTTTTCATTAAGTTACGCCCAAGTGTCTTCGTCTTCTTTTGTTGGACTGTCTGTATCAGGTCACCACACAATAGAACATTACAGACCTTTTCTTGATCTGTCAAATGCGCATGTCAATCATACCAAACAATAGAACATTACAGACCTTTTCTTGATCTGTCAAATGTGCATGCCATTCATACCAAACAATAGAACATTACAGACCTTTTCTTGATCTGTCAAATGCACATGCCAATCATACCAAACAATAGAACATTACAGACCTTTTCTTGATCTGTCAAATGCACATGTCAATCATACCAAACAATAGAACATTACAGGCCTTTTCTTGATCTGTCAAATGCGCTTTTCATTCATACCAAACAATAGAACATTACAGACCTTTTCTTGATCTGTCAAATGCACATGTCAATCATACCAAACAATAGAACATTACAGGCCTTTTCTTGATCTGTCAAATGCGCTTTTCATTCATACCAAACAATAGAACATTACAGACCTTTTCTTGATCTGTCAAATGCACATGTCAATCATACCAAACAATAGAACATTACAGGCCTTTTCTTGATCTGTCAAATACGCTTTTCATTCATACCAAACAATAGAACATTACAGACCTTTTCTTGATCTGTCAAATGCACATGTCAATCATACCACACAATAGAACATTACAGACCTTTTTTTTTAAAATGTCAAATGTGCATGTCATTCATATCAAACAATAGAACATTACAGACCTTTTTTTGATCTGTCAAATGAGCATGTCTATCATACCAAACAATAGAACATTACAGACCTTTTCTTGATCTGTCAAATGTGCATGTCAATCATACCAAACAATAGAACATTACCGACCTTTTCTTGATCTGTCAAATGTGCATGTCAATCATATCAAACATAAGAACATTACAGACCTATTCTCTAGCTGTAAAACGTGCAGGTTCATCATACGCACTATCTGCTACATCTGTAATGATAAACTGGGCTCGGCGTTGTTCCATTGTGTAGATAAAAAACTCTATAAAAATGTCCAGTTTATAAACACAAGTCAGCACTGACTATTATCAATACAGTTTGTTATTATTTATGTTCGCCGTCAACTTTAACGGTTAGCCGTTCTTATCGGTCGGCGTGGTCGAAAAAGAAGCCTGTCATGTAGTACAAAAGAATATCACATTTAAACAAAATACACTTCTTTTCGCAATATTTGTATTTACAAGTTCTAGCTATCTTGGTATATCCCCACCTACTTCAAAACTAAATTAATAAGTATGCGCTTTTAAAAGCATGATACAAACATTTTGACAATAATCAAATATACATAGAATTTAGCGTGTATTAGAAATAAGGATAACATATTTGAAAAAAAAAAATACTTCTAAGATATTTAGCTGCTAAGAAACTGTACAATATTTAAATACATTTAATTGATTTAAAACAATATTGTGTAGCTCTACGTTAGTGTAATAACACCGATGAATGATAGCTTTAATATAAAGTAAAAACAAAAAACATTATATTTTCATTCATGCTTTGCCATAGATCGCAGTATAGAAAATCATTGACAAACTATTGTTTAAGTAAAGTTAACTCTTATGTTTTTTAAGCAGGGGAAACAATCAAATATTAGTACATTATTTTAAGAAACACACAAAAGCAAAATAATAGAAATATAATAAAATATATTATTTTTTAACGCAAAATAGAAAATAAAAATAGAAACAAAAATATTTTTCAATATATCATATAAAATGAAACTATCTATAAACATGCCCTTTAATACTAGATCTAACTCTAAATGTTAAACTTAAGTCAGATTACAATACTTAATACTAAATATGTAGTGATTTTATAATTCAACATGTTTGTACTGCATTTACTTTTTCCAATTAAAAATATTAATGATTTTTAATTAAAAAATTATTTTTATTTAAAACATAATAAATAACAAAGTAAACATAAAAAAGTTCTCAAACTTCATTAAAGGAAATTTTATTTGGAAATAATAATTTTTAATTAATTTTAGAGATTTAAGCATTAACTTAAATTATTAGGCTATATATATATATATATATATATATATATATATATATATATATATATATATATATATATATATATATATATATATATATATATATATATATATATATATATATATATATATATATATATATATATATATATTGCATGAAAGTTTGTTTATACTGTTTGTGCATTTCATAACAGTTATTATGAATGTATTTTATTTCTGTTATTATATTCATTCAACTGATAGTATCGACTACACATTATACATTATTTCAAGTGTGTGGCCTGGAACATAGACGGGCCGAAAGATTTCAATGGCTTTCACTGTCAATTTTAGAGACTTAAGCGTTAACTTAAATTATTTGGCTCTATATATTGCATGGACGTTTATTTTTATATTGTTTGTGCATTTCATAACGGTTATTATGAATATATTTTATTTCTGTTATTATATCCATTCAACTTATAGTATCGACTACACATGCATTATTTCAAGTGTGTTACCTGGAGCATAGACTAGACAAGCAAAAAAGGTTCACTGGCTTTCACTGTCAATTGTAAACGACCGGCTCTTTAACGTGGCCATGTCATTCGTACACGGGCATTGACCAGCCTTTCTATATAGCTGCTACGAAAGTTTAAAATATGTAAATGGCTTATATTGATTTACAATAAACTTGTGTAGGTCTACGATAGTGTAATAACACCGATGAATGATAGCTTACTTATAAAGTAAAAAAAAACTATTTCCATTGAACATTAAAAAATTGACCAAACCCACATCCCAAACCGCAAATATAATTATAAGCATTAGGCTTTGCCATAGATCGTAGTAGGGATAAATAACTATAAAGAAAAACGTGGGTCACTTAAGTACCTTTTGGATACCTTTACTAATATTTAAGAAGAAGACCCTGGCTTTTCTGTATAGTTATTTAAACAGGAGTGTATAATTTATTTTCTACTTTTTAGTGCATTATTACATAAAAGCTTGTTATTAAAACGTTTTTTATGAATTTTTTTTTCAGTACTTTACATGTTTTATTTACAATAGTTACATGACTAAAAACCAAGTCAAGTTTATAGGTAAAGTTTCAGTAAAGTGTTATTGGATGGTGTAATCTAGTGGTAAAGAACCGTATCTGTCAGTTAGAAGTGCCTGCAATTTCACACGGGCGTTTCGATCTAGACAGACAGACAAACAGACTGACTGACGACAGAGGAAGTTAGTTAAATAAAAGTTTGTAAAAATCATTGACTAAGTCACCTCAACAGAAAACCCCTCCACTCAGCCGAAGACAGAATAACGCCAATAGCAACAATGATCAAAATACAGCCAGTTATATCCACTCCAACCCTGGACACGCCAACAACTGAACAAGACACATCAGCATCTTTAATAAGTAACAAACATGGTTGCAGCAACCACACCACGTATTTGATTCTCGACGCCCAGAAAGAAACCCATCATCCATCAACCACCCACCAAACAAAAATGGTTATAACAACAACAACCACTAAGAGGAAGAAGGACAGCCCAGACACAGAGAAAACATCAAAAGCAACAAAGGTCAATGAAGAAGTCAAGGAACCAGCAGCCCCCGCCCGTTATAAAAACACCACCACTTTTTAACAGGGGTCGTCTATAAATGACGTCATACTCGTATGGGGAGGGGGATCTGTAATTTTGTAACGGTGTGTAACTAGGGGGAAGGTAGGGGGGGGGGGGGTTCAGATGGGGTGAAGTCACAACTTTGAATTGTAAAAAGCAATGTTAGAAAACAAGACCAAACAATCCAATAACTATTTGCGCCTTTGTGTTTTCATGCCGCTAGATATCACTGAGCCTTGAATTTGTGATGGTATAATTTAATATCTTGGCAAATTTTTATTGATTTATGTCGTGTATGTTTCATCGAATGTTATCTATTATATTTATATTTTGGATAGTGTTGTGAGAATAATTATGTAAAGTATCATATATGTTGTTTGGTGTTGTGATACACACTTCTTGGATATTGTCTTTTAATTTTTACTCATGGGAAACTTTTGATGAAATTATTTTATTATTAAATTATTTTACAAACACTAATAAAATAAATTATATAAAAATGTTTTTAAAAAAAAAGCTCAATCCGCCTCTGCTCAAGGTGACAGTGCTCTCCATTTCTTTATAGAACTGAAGCGAAGCTAAAATACATCTTGCCAAATGTGAACCATAGTCATCTTCTTCTTCTTCTTCGTTCTTAATTTTTAGTGTTGGGAGGGATCGAGCCTATCTGCCAGAGGGTTTGAACTCGAGACTTTTTCGAATTTATCAACCATGAGCTTTTGCCGACTCGACCACGTTTCCATCACAATTAACTATACGTGTCAACTGGTTATGTGCCATTGAGGCCATTGACTGCGATTTCAGCCTGCTTTCATAGCCTTTGTCCAACCATAACATTTATAAAATTATTCGATTTTGATCGTAAAACAAATACAAACTATATAACAAACACAGTATTTTCATGGCTGTGTGAATGATATTAAACTGAATGTGAACCAATAAAAGTACATCGGCTCTTTAAAATTGCTGATCCAGCTAACCGAAACAATTAAACTAGTTTTTAGACATAGGGCTCACTTAGAATAGGACACATTATAAACATATGTTTAATGTATATATGAACATGCACGGTTTCGTTTATTTATAGTAGACTAGGCATACTGCCTAGCTTCGCTTAGGTTTTCAAAAACATATGATAATTTAAATACTAGATATTTGGTGATTAATGAGGTGTGGAGTGCTTAAATTTAAACAGTAATGCTAATTTTAGAGAAGATGTTGTAGGTTGTTTAACATCCGCTTAAAGAAAATAATATTTGAAAGTACGAAATTTATAACTAAAATGGAATTAGAAATACAGAGGTTCAATAAACAGTATATATCATAATGTATATTACATTGACTTTCAAAATTAATATTTTTATTTAATTATGATAGCAGCTTAATTAACAACCTATTTTTTTTTAAAACAATTGCTATACTTTGTCGTTTTCTGTTTCTGTTTAAAATAGTATACAATTATTTGAAAAATAATTATTTAAAAAGGTTACCTCCCTTGAAAATGGACCGAATGACGTATGTCTTTGTTTACTTTTTTTTTTAAACAAACAGTAGTTATTATGCTTATATAAGAAAATATGATATATGAACATATTTAACGACTACAATGGCTTTTTCCGACGGGAATAACGTTATTTTTGTTACCCTCCAGGGTCGGTCTACGACCTCAAATAATATTAAGGGGGATCGTTCGTCAATTTATTTAAATATATCTCATATAAGGAGAATTTCACTCGCGGTCATCTTTTAGCCCCGGTCGAGGGCTTTGAGTCTGACCAACAGTTTTTCCATACGGCCTAGTCATCTATAGAAGTATATGCAAAACATTAGCATGATGTACAGAGGTTAAGTAACCTAAAACTTGTGTTGAATATTGCCTGTTTTTCCCATACAGAGATTATATAGGGAAATACGCCTGTTCAGTTTTGACCCATTTCCCGATTTTTCCCGGACATGGCGAGTTTTTTGTGACACCCCAAGGCGTTCTCCTACCACCTCACAAAATTTCAAGGGGGGGTCGTCGTCGGACAAATGTTTTCGTGATAAAGCTCATATAAAGAGAATTTCACTCGCGGTCACTTTTTAGCCCTCGTCGAGGGCTTTAAGTGACATCGACAGTTTTCCCTAAAGGTCAAGCCATTTTCCTAAGAGCATGCCAAAAATTAGCCAGACGTAAAGACGGTAAGTGCCCTAAAATCCGTTTTGAAATCACCCTCTGTTTTTCCCATAAAATACAAAGATTATATAGGGAAATACGACTGGTCAGTTTTGACCCATTTACCGAATTTCCCCGGACATGTCGAGTTTTTTGTGACACCCCAAGGCTTTCTCCTAACACCTCACAAAATGTCAAGGGGGGTCGTCGGAGGAAAATGTTTTTCGTAATAGAGCTAATTTAAAGAGAATTTCACTCGCGATCACTTTTTAGCCCTCGTCGAGGGCTTTGAGTCAAACCGACAGTTTTCCCTAAAGGTCAAGCCATTTACCTAAAAGCATGCCGAAAATTAGCCAGATGTAAAGACGGTAAGTGCCCTAAAATCCGTTTTGAAATTACCCTCTGTTTTTCCCATAAAATACAAAGATTATATAGGGAAATACGACTGGTCAGTTTTGACCCATTTACCGAATTTCCCCGGACATGGCGAGTTTTTTGTGACACCCCAAGGCTTTCTCCTAACACCTCACAAAATTTCAAAGGGGGGGGGGTCGTTGGAGGAAATTTTTTTTCGTAATATAGCCCATATACGGCGCCGGTCAGTCGAGGTCAGTTTTGACCCCCTCTCCGTAGACTTTTCAGCAAACCGTTCTATCGCCCCAAGGCACCAGCGTGCCAAATTTGACGCGACTGCGGCGCCGGGAAGTGCCCTATCGGGCTCCCGACCACTTTGCTTTATATATATATATATATATATATATATAGATTTATGTATGTATATGGACGACCTTATGAAACGAAATAAAAAAAAACAACAAAACATAATGATAATTTAATTGATACACGACACACATAGTGAAATTCGTTAAAAGCAAACTGCAC
This sequence comes from Physella acuta, assembly GCF_028476545.2. Classification (NCBI taxonomy): domain Eukaryota; kingdom Metazoa; phylum Mollusca; class Gastropoda; family Physidae; genus Physella; species Physella acuta. The sequence continues at coordinate 2,468,125 of NW_026731661.1, forward strand.
AGACGCGATTATTTAATACGGTTAAGTATACATAGCTATTCTACTACTTCAACATATTAAATTTGTGTATGTGCCACATTGATATGGCAATGTGTCGTACAAGAGGAAATAGAAGATTATAAACAACACTTTGCTAAAAGAAGTCATATAGTTATTTCCCTTTTGTTAGGGGAAACAACAACTCTTAAAACATTTAAAATCGATAGATGAAGAACATTAATTGATGGAACACATTTTTATTGATATAGATTCAAAAGTAAAAATTAATTGTGTTTTTATTAAAATGCTGTTTTGTTTATTTTGTTTTAAAATGTAAATTAAATGTTAAACAATCCTAAACGCAAACGCCATTGTTTTAAATAAAAAAAAATATTATTAGTAACTGAAAAATGAGTTGTTTTTACTTCTCTCTAATTGCTTTTTGATTTGATATTTGTTTCCATACAATTTAAAATATTTGTTTAATAAAAAAAATCCAAGAACGCGTAGTAGCTTACTACGTTTTGGAAAGGGTAGGAAGTCAAAGGCGCATGTCTAATCAATTATGCGCCTACCGAATAATATAATATACTACACATGAACTCAGATAATGCTAAAAGTGGACGATTGTATCGCGTTTTTGCTAACGAATACGCCTTCTAGTTTTTTTTTTTTAGATCTTTACGCTTTTATTTATTGTTATATAAACAAAAGTTGCATGCATGTAATAATATATTAAAATAATTTGAAATAATGTTTCGTAAATGAGTTAGGTAAGTGTCATTAAATAGCTCATATACACAATCAGTTACCACTCTTTCGCGCAGTTTTTTTTTATGTAATATGTAAATTACATTTTAATCAATCCTAAATAAAAACGCCATATCTTCATATAAAAAAAATGTTCTTATTAGTAACTGAAAAAAAAAATTAATATCCAGTGACTTAAAATAGATAGTGGAGTTAATATTTGTTTCCTTACAATATTAAATATTATAACTTTGATATCGATTTAGTTATAACTTTAAAAAAATCCTAAAACAAAGAGACAGTACGGACCTAGAGCAAAAAGCAAGGACGGTAGCTATATATAGACAGACTATTTGGAACAGTAAAATAAAAGCAAAATACGACAATGTACATTTCACGGGAAACGTACTAGACTTGATTTATCGTAGACGACTCGACAATGACAGCACTCAAACACATATACCATAATTTGCAACATCACAACGTAATGAACATAATACACTGCATTTGCCAACTGACCCGCTTAATCTAACCATCACATCCCCTTTCATCACACTCACCCTGTCCCCGCCCCTAAACATCATGACCCCAATATAATTTTGCCCCCATAACTGCATCCCCTTCGTCCCCACGACCCCACCCCTGTGTTGAAATACTATGTTAAATACTGAAGATGATGTATTATCCATATACATTTCTAACAACGTTAATTTGACTCCAACCCCCACATCCCCCATGCCCCCACCTTGTTTCGCTTCATGTATTATTTGCCATTCAGTTTCCTATTGTTGCTTAATTGTGTATTGTTTTATGTATAACACTTACAAACAAACATTGTAAAGTTATCATTTGTCTCTATTTTACTATTATCATATACGTAAAAAAAAATACCAAAAATAACAATTCACAGTTTACGGGACAGATTTTAGATTAAATTTTTAGCAGACGACATGACAAATACAGCACACTAACACACACACTATAAATAGTAACACCTCAGTAGTCAGTTCACACACATCTCAGCCTATTACTCCTGGCTCGACTTAAACTCAAACTTTCATTCTCCCTATGTCCTGTCAACCATCGCGACCCGCCCCTCACCCTCAGCTTTCATGTCACGCAACAACGATCCCGCTGCCTAGCCCGCCTAGCCCGCCTTACCCAACTAACCCCCACCTACACCTTCCCGCCCACCCAACCAACCCCTACCTACACATTCCCTACCCACTCAACCAGCCCCCACCTGCACCTCCCGGCCCCACCACTGTTCTTTCCCTTCAATTATGTTTATCCATGTAACTTTTCGGCACATTTTGGAAGTTTGGAATTTTGTATTTGAAAGTTTTGTAATTGCATTATTTATTTACATTGCCATACACGGCAAGCTCTATATTGTGAGCATCAGCTGTCAATAGACATATCATTATAAAAAAAAAATTAAAACGTAAAAGTAATGCATAAATTATCACTAGTAAATAACGTGGCATGACTTAAAACAAAAATGATTTTAATTGGGATAAATGTAAACTGTTTGTGTAAATTATTTGCATATGGTATTGTGCTTATGCAGTTATGTTGACTTTTTTGGATTAGAAAAAAATAAATAAAATAACTAGAGTAAAACTTACTGCAAAAAATAAAATAAAATGCTAAATAGAACAATGTGCATATCACCCCTACTAGGTTAAAGACATCGAATTAATACAAATAAAAGCACTATATCTTGCGGTTCTCGATCAGAGTCAGATCATACTAATATAACATATAACATATATAAGTTTAAAAACAGTTACATGCTATTTACTTTAATTTAAATGACAACACCCGCAGCTCAAGGTGACAGTGCTATCCACCGCTATATAGAACTGAGGGGAAACTAAAATACCTTTTGCCAAATGTCAACCAAAGTCATCAAATTATTTTATTTTGATCGTAAAACAAATACAAACGATATTATAAACACAGAACTAACATGGCTGTGTGATTGCTATTAAACTGAATGTGAACTGACACAAATGTATCTTCTCTTTAAAGCTGCCGATCTAGCAAACTGAAACTATGCTTCAGGAGCTGCCTATACATCAATACATGTAAGTATTATGTCAGCAACAACCAGAAGAGATGGAAAAAATGTTACATCGTACCCACAACATGGCTGTTTTTGTAACGTCAAAAAAAAAAAAAAATATCAAAAAGTGGAAGGAACCCAAAAAAAAATATTATTAAATGATAATAGTGATAAAAAAAAATAAAAAATGAACAAATTTAAATCCACCCAAAAACATTTTAAATCAAACATTAAATAAACTTTTCGATCAGACTTTGGGTTTTGTTCTAAAGTTATTATATATACCCTAGGTAGAACGCGTTGTATAAACATAACATAAGGAAGACATTTTGAAATGTATGGAACATTCCAATGCTGAGCATTAATTAGAAACATTATGAATGTGATCTTTTAGAATAGCAAATAATATATTTTGCCTAAATTGACTAAAAACACATTCTATGTACTGTGTCTCATCTCAACTATAAATAAACATCCTATTGAAAAGCTCCATTTTTAACTGAGATATCACAGTCAGTTGTTATAAAGCAACGATACAAATTTGCTATAACTGATGCACTTTATCCATAAAAGAAATGCAATGGTTGTAAACTGTATAATCGTGAAGATCCCAGAGTCGATATATAGAATGAATAAATCACGGTAAGGCAGTTGATGGAACCTCCACAGTTTTATCACAGAGTTTATCTAATGAATGATATTGAGAAAGATTACAACGAGTTGATGTATGTGTTGATTGTTCTTCTAGAGTACCAGTCTCAGCGGCGTAGCGACCAATCCCGAGCCCGGAGACAAACTTTTAATTTGACGCCCTCCACCCATATAATGTTTAAATTTATAATTCAAAATATTAGCTAAAATGAGCTTATTTTGGCGCCCTCGAGTAGGCGCCCGGGGACATATGCACATCCCCCCCTCGCTACGCCTCTGACCAGTCTACAGTATTGGGTCATACAACTAAAGAGGAACAGATAGTAGATTTAATACTAGAGGTTAGTCATGAGATCAATAAAGTCTAAAACAATAGATACGATCGTGTTATTTAGTTTTCCGGCGTTTGAAAAGTTAACAGAAGTCAAAAGTATTGTAGCTTTAGCTTTAGGAGCTGGCTATTTGTCAATACTTGCACATGTAAAACGTAACAGTTTTTTTTTTATTTGGCAGTAAAAATGTATCAGCAACAACAAAAGAGATGGAGAAAATGTTATATCTAACCCAGACCAATGCTGTTGTTGTAACGACGGAAATTATGAAGAGTGGAAGAAAGAAAGAAAACAAACGAGAACTATCAAATGATGATTGTGAGAATGTTTTTTTTTCTTTAACGAACTAAATACAAATGAAAAAAATGTCATGAACAGCTGTAATTAAAAACATGTGGTAGATGATTTTTAGCAACATCACATATTTTCTTGGGCCTAAGTTTACTTAAGGCAAATAGAAAATACTGTGTCTATGTGAAACTGTACATAACAATTTCCATTTTTTCTCCGATGGGGGGGGGGGGAGTGTGTTAAAAGTATAAACTTTATGTATAAATTCTATATCATTTTAGGGGGTGGATGGTGGTTGACGCCCCTCCAATTCCCCTCACCAACCTTTGGAGATGCCTGAAATAAGCATTACTCTGTTTAGCAACTAAGGACAAAAGTACTTGATCTAGAATATATAGACCAGTAGAGAGAACATATTTAAATACATCTAACTAATCATTCAATACCACTCTATACAATTTTTAATCTATATATATAATTCTCTTCTGGGATCAGTTAGAAAACAAGCTGCAAGCGCGCCTTTGCAGTCCCCTCTCTTCCTCTCTATCAGTATCACTACCACCCCCACCCCACCCCCACATGATCTGGTGAGTTGTGTTCACTCTGTTTATATTTACAATCATAGAGACGGCTTTGGTGACGGCTATTAAGGGCAGATAATTTAGTTTGAAACGATTTTAAACTTAGAGGACGTAACTAATAGGAGGCTGCTTTCACTGGGGGGTGGGGGGGGGGGGGGTTAGTGTTTTTAAGCAAATATTTTCAATGGCAGCATTGGTACTGTCGAATTCACAAATTATAAATTACTGAAAAGTAGAAAAAAACAACTAAATAGCGGCGTATGATACGCAGCGGGTCGGCTCGTGTAAAATATTACAGGTGATTCGTTGTTCTCTGCCTAATACACATGGGAAGTTCTAAACTTTACGAGTGCTGCTTAAGCTGTATACTTTCATGAGCCGACCCGCGGCGTACCGTACGCCGCTATTTAGTTATTTTCTACTTTTCAGTGATTCATCATAATTTGTGAATTAGACAGTACCAATGCTGCCACTGAAAATATTTGCTTTAAAACACTATGAGTATGTCATTAAGGAAGATAAGGCGAGCTTACAGCTTGGTGTTTTCTAGGGTATCCAAGAAGAGAATTATATATATATATATATATATATATATATATATATATATATATATCGATTATTTTCCCGTATTCAAGTTGGAAAATATTAATAAATTAGCATAAATTCTATTTTAAAAATATATTACTGCTTTTCTATTGTTTGAATATCAGTTAATATTCCCAAAAATCTATTTCTACACCAGGCTCAATGTAAACCAAGATTAAACTACACATAGGTCGAGCAGCACAGACCAAAAGCAAGCGGGCATTGACCAGCCTTTCCAAGAGCTTGCTGATGTTAGAGCAGAGGGAGAACGGTCTGTAGCTCTCAGGTGAGCCCAGATCAAGATCCGTGGCAATTTTTTAAAGAATTGTAACTAAAATGATGTAGATCTAGTAATTTTTTTTCTAAGTAAAAAACTCAAAATAACCACGTTACAATTAGATCTTTAAATAACAGAGTGTGCATCATTATAATGTGCTCGCTTGGTCAGGTGTGTAGGGCTAACGGTCAGCCCGACCACACAAATAGAGAGAGGCGGTTTGTTATAGAAACACATGCAGCGAAAAGTTGAGTAAATGAAATATAATGACGTCACGTTGATTAACCGAATTTATAATCGTTGATCGCTAGACAGCTACAAATGACAGTAAAAAGTTCGGTCTACAGCATCTTCAATTAAAAAAAAAATATACTGCCCGCGATCTCTGACTCTTTATGAAAAATGGCGGGTGAAAAAAGTCTTTAAAATTGAGGGGCAAGGTACACAGCGTCAAGGCGCGATCACTCTTTCAATAAAGAACCATTTTAGATAGTCCTAGCTAACCGATTAAGTGAATGATATGTTAAGATTCTATTGTTTAGATGTGATAACTGAAAGTGATTTAATTTACATTTTAAAAGGGAAACAACTACACGTTCTTTTGTTGATTGACGCGTACGTAAATAGTACAAAAATAGTAAACAGCTGTTAAATTATTATATAAATTTTCTAATATAAAATTATATTTTCCTATGTATTGTTCAAGAGATCAGTTTTAATATAAAAATGTAACTAAATTGCTATTGTATTCAAAATCTTAAGAACCATTTAAAGATGTGACATAATTTATTACATACTTTGAGCTTGATATTCAATTGTCATTCAGTGGTTGCTCTCCGTCTTCACAAATTAATATATTTTTGATGACGAATTGGAAATTAATCTGCTAACACAGGGGTCGGCAACCCTGCGGCTCGCAAGCCGCATGGGGCTGTTTCGATGTCATAGTGCGGCTCTCCATCTATTTGCACAAATATTAATAGTTATACTATTTAATTTTCAAAATTCAAAACAAATATTTTACTGTAAAGTAACACACGTTTAAACAGGATAAAAACACTCATCAGAGAACAGCAAACTAGAACCCACTGTCAACTCAATGTCCTACACCAACAACCACAGCTTCACAATATTTCGGACAATTCATCAACCTTTACACACTACATAAAAATCAATTATAAAGAACACCAATAAACATTTTATGTGCTATTCCTGTGAGCCTGGTCAATGCAGTGTAATATGTTATTTGCGTTGAGGTGTTGCTAATTATGGTATATGTGTTTGAGTGCTGTCATTGTCGAGTCGTCTACGATAAATCAAGTCTAGTATGTATAAAACATTAATGGTTTTTAATTTAGATAAAAAAATAAATTTCAAATTAAAGATAAAATTATTCGCCAAGTTCTCAAGCTTCGATATAGGATATTTCAATTGGAAATTAACATTTTTAATTTTAGAGACTTAAGCATTAACTTAAATTATTAGGATGCATATTGTATGTGAGGGTTTTTTTATATTGTATATGTATTTCATAAAAGTTATTATATATGCATTTTATTTCTGCTATTATATTCATTCAACTTATAGTATCGACTACACATACATTATTTAAAGAGTTTGACCTGGAACATAGACGTGCCCAAAGGTTAACTGGCTTTCTACAACTCAACTACGGCCAAGCAGATACTTGATATTTCTCGGCTGTTGTTCACGTAAAAGAACTAAACAACACCACCAAACATCACGGACTTTATACATTAGAATTCACCATCTACAGGGAAGACAATGTCAGCGGCACCCTCAGATGTCCTACCCCCACCCCACCCACTCAACAGCGACACAATCATAAAGGCCCTGAGAAATCTTAGCAAACTAGAACCCACTGCCAACTCAATGGCCTACACCAACAACCAAAGCTTCACAATTTTTCGGACAATTCATCAACCTTTACATACTACATTCAAATCACTTACAAAGAACAGCAATAAACACTTTTTTTGCTATTCATGTAAGACGACACATATGAGGAAGTTGTGGGTCAAGAAAACAAGATATAGCGACAAAAGCTAGCACGAACATTTTAAAATTAAAGTAATATATTAAAAATAAAAATTTACTTTAAAAAATGATCAGCAACTGTCGTGTGTATTAATTCCATAGTTTTTACTACGTCAGTTGCGATATTTTTTTTTGTATGAAGAACTATGCTAAGCTTTTAAGAATATCATTTTGTTTTCATCCAATGTAATGCGTGTTTGCTTTAACAAACACTTTCATATTATATGGTATGTACAATAGTTAATGTTATCATTAGTTTCATCATAAAATAGTACATGCACATCTGAGGATACATTATTATTTTAATGTATTGTATTGTACAATTGGTATTTTCAATTTTTATTTTTAGCGCAAATTAAGTTTTTTGGAAAGATAAAATGCTAAATAGAACATTTTGCATATCACCCCTAATAGGTTAAAGACATCGAATTAATACAAATAAAAGAAATATGTACTGCAATTCTCGATCAGAGTCAAATCATACTGATATAACATACAATATATATAAGTATAAAACAGTTACATATTATTTATTTTAATTTAAATGACAACACCCGCAGCCCAAGGTGACAGTGCTATCCACTGCTATATAGCACAGAATGAAAGAAAAAGAAATTTAGCAAACTATGAATACAGTCACCATGTTTATAAGAAGCCAAAATCTAGATGTTTTTATTGCGGAAAAACAGGTCATTACCAAAATCAATGTTGGCATAGGTTGGCAAATCAGAGAAGAAACAATTATGTACACAGAAAGTCATGTGAGAAATACAGTAATTTAAGGAATAATGTATCAACTTCAAATCAGAATAACAAAAGTGTGAATAGGTATACTAATGGAAGTTACCGACGCACCACATATTATGAGAGGCCAAAGCAATGCCATAATATTTATATTAAGTTGATTGATGAACCAAACGAACGTACACAAAGCAAGATAACTACTGACGTTGTTCAGAAACCAGAGGAGAATATTAAAACAAATGAAGTAACACAAGTTACACGAAATCTAGGAAATGATTATGGTAGCACAGCTAAAAGCTACAATTTGAGGGAGAGATGGCATACAGGTCATCGTCAACTACACAAGAACGATTACTCATGCTATAGAGGATGCTAAGATAAATTATCAATTGACAGTTTATTAATATTATACAGTCTGTAACTGTAATATATAAATATCAAATAATGTGTTTGAGTAAACATAAATTGTGTACTATATCTAAAGAATTTAAACTGTATTATGTTAAACCTATTCTATACTATTAATTAACAGAGAATAATGTATAAAGTAAAAGTTAGAGACTATTTACTCCGCATAACAATAAGACGGAAGTCTCAATGATGAATTGTGTATTAGTCATTATCTGTGGAAGGCAAGAATGTTGTTGTGTTGTGACCTAGATATGACTGAAATGGGTCGACTAGGGGAGACAACAAAGTATATTACTCATGCGTGGTAATAACATACCTTGATGATAAGGAAGTTTTTTTTTTTACCACATAGGATATAGTTATTTAAATTATGAGTTGAATTAAGTCTTTGATAATTTCAACTATGTATTATGTTTTGGTAATTAAGTCATGTACCAGACTGGTTTGGTAATTTATTACACTCATGTGTCTTGTTTATATTACAGTTACTGGGTAATTGAAATGTTTTTTTCTCCTATGTGAATGTATATTGATGCATTAAATATTACATATAATGCTTGTACATTTAAAGTTTTTGTTCAAAACACTGACATATTTTAATTATCACTGATATAGTCACTACATACTGTTGTATTTGTATGCACTATAAATTTATGACTACAAGTGCTTAGTCTAAAATGAATATATTTTACTCTACTTTGAATTGTACACAATTTTTTGTTGTCTGGCACATGATCCTGCCCTACCAATACTGTATTTATAAATTTTGTTGTCTGGCACATGATCCTGCCCTACTAATATTGTATTTATAAATTTTGTTACACAAAATTTTATTCCAAGGGGGGACGTGTCACAGACTGTATTATTATGTAACTTTATTATATTGTGTTTTACATGAAGTTGCATGAATGAAGAGTACCTGGCTAGCGGAAGGACTGTCTGAGCGATCCTCATGTGTTTTTTCATGTTTTTGGGTGAGATCGCTCATTGACGTAAGGGGAGAGAAAGTTGTGAATAAAAGGGAGAGCAAAAAGGTGAACGGGTGTTGTGTGCTAGAACTTGGGACTGGAACGGTGGCAGTGAATGTAAGATGTCTCCATGACTTGGAGTCGTGACTGTGACTGTACTTGTTGAGTATCTTCTAATATGGATTTACCATGAATAACTATGGATTTATCATTCTCACTGTATATAGTGTAAATAAAGTCATCATTTGAAGTTGCCACTATTGCTTGTATTCCTGTGTGAAAACTAACCCACAACAACAAAGAATTCATGTTGTTACATATGGTGTCAGAAGTGGGGGCAACAACAGTTGCTACATTGTGAGCGTCTACTACTACTGTTACATTGTCAGAAGCAATTGAAGAAGTGTTTCTACATTATTATCAGACGTGTTGATACATTGGAGTCAGGTGATTGAAGAAGCTGATACATTATTGTCAGAGATGGTCAACATTTGTTATTTTGTTGGCTGAAGTGGACGTATACTCAAGTTGTTACACTGATGTTGTTACATTGATGGATTAGATTGAAGTCATAAATCTTCAACGAAGTTACAGTGTTACCACAAGTGATCAAAGAATTGTCACATTATTATTGTAAGCAGTTTTCAACGTTTTTGAAGTGGTCTTCCACTGTTTGCCAGTGAACAACGCTGGTATATCAAGCAAGTTATTGTTACACCTAAATGTGTGTTTTTTTCTATTTGGATTTAGCTGTTCAAGTTTTTTTACTGTGGATCAGCAGATCTAGTTTATTGATTGTAAACTGTTCCTAAAGATGTCTTATCTAAAACTGGACAAATTTCTACTCTGTAACAGGCTACTAGAACTATTTTGAATTTTTTTCAACTTTTTGGAATCAACAAAGTGAACTATTTTTGGACGTATATATGTACTATGAACTTTTCTTGGATTACCAGATGTCTGTAATCAACTAAAACAAGCCAGAAACCAAGAAAGGGTATTGTAAATTAATTAACATTTATCTATTGTCAACTAATGAATTTATATTTTATGTCATAGAAAATATATCAAAATGTCAAATTTTGAAAAATATACAGCACTTGTGAAGGAACTTGACATTCCGAAGGAAGACAGGTTGGCGTTTATAAAAAAATCTACTAAAGAATGATGAAGAGAAAGCTGCTAAAGAGAAAGCTGAGAGAAAAGAAGAAGAGAAGGCTAGAGAAGAAAAAGCTGCTAAGGCGAAAGCTGAAGAAAAAGAAGAAGAGAAGGCTAGGAAGGAAGAAGAGAGGGCTAGGAGGTTAGAGGAAAGGAATTGGAAAATAGAAGATGATGAAAGAAAGATTGCAGCAAAAAGAGAAGAAGATGACAGAAAGCACAAGCATGAAACAGAACTGAGAAGAATAAATAGTAATATGGCCGCAACTGAACGAGCGGGTGAGCACTCAACCAGATTCCAGCTGAAATTCAGGGACTTAAGAGAAGGAGAAGAAATATTAAACTACCTCACACAATTTGAGTGCATTGCCACAACTAACAACTACAGTAGAAGCATGTGGGCAAGTACTTTGCTGAGCAGGCTCACGGGTGAATGTTTAAACATAATTGGCACGCTTGCTGATATTCAAAAAATGGACTATGACCATATTAAAAAAAAAACTACTCACTTGTTATGGGAAGTCGGAGGACGAATATTGAAAAGCCTTTGTGGCGATGAAACTGGAGAGCCACCTGGACACAACGGCCACTTTATTTAAAATGAAGGAAAACTTGCTAAAATACTTTGAACTAGCGGAGATAGACACAACTGATCCAAAGGCTCTGTTAGATCAGTTTCTAATCCTCAAAATGTATGATGAAGCGGGCAAGGGCTTATTCAGCTTTCTAAAAGAAAGGAAAATAAAAACGGAAGATCAGCTTAGAATAGCGGTGGCAACGTTCAGGGATTCACACCCCCATGAGCAGTTGTCGGCAGAGGAAACCGTACTGGCACAGACAGTAGCGGGCAGATACAAACAGCTACCGAGAACACAATCGCCGACAAGAAAAAGGCGTAACAGCCTGCCTAACATTGGAAAGAGTAGACCAATAAGGATAACATGTTATCACTGTGGTAAAGAAGGTCACATGCGAGCTGAATGCTGGAGGTTGAACAATATGAATGACAGACAGCGACAAGGTCCTAGTAGCAGTGGGAGGTATAAGAGCTGGGGATACCAGCACAATAGAAACAGCGGTGACTATACTAACCGTAGGGAATATTCACCACCGAGTCCAAGCAGATACTATAGTGGTACCAACAGAAACCCGCAAGACTACAGGGTTAATTCTTTCAACCAAGGAAGTAGGCTGTCATTTAATAATATTGAAAGGCAGAAAAATAATAACGGTGATACGGAAGCGAAACAAATAGTAGCTACTGCCCGTGATGCTAATGGAAGATTATTTTATTTCCCAGCGGTATTGAATGGGAAAAACACACTTTGCCTAAGGGATACAGGCTGTACAACATTGATTGTTGACAAAGCAATGGTAAAATAATCAGATTACACCGGAGAAGTACAAGAGGTCAGGTTAGCTAATAGGATGTCTATCCATTGTGATATGGCGAAGATTGAAATAGACTGCCCATGGGTTACGGGTTCATTCACAGCAGTTGTGATGGAGAACCCTATTTGTCCTCTAATAATTGGCAACATCCCGGGTATTCCGGATGACTCAATGAAATTTTTAGAAGCATGGCAAGCCAAGAAAGGTAAGATGGTTGTAAACGCCATTATACAGGATGATAACGCAGAGAAGCTAAAAGCTATAGTACAAACGCACTTAACAGCGCCTGAGATGGCAAGGCTACAAAAAGAGGATGAAGTCACAAAAAAACTGATGAATAACATCAATAAACGACAAGGAAAGTACAGAGGCCACTGCTATGAAATAAAAAATGATATACTGGTTAGAATATTTCAGAATAACAGCATTAAAAGGACACAAATAGTCATTCCAGAGAAACTGAAAGGTCTAGTCTTGGAGACAGCACATGATAGTCCTTTGGCGGGGCACATGGGAGTCAGGAAAACTATGAATAGAATCCTTGACAACTCGTTCTGGCCGGGAATCCATCAGGATGTGAAAAGATACATTGGTAAATGCAAGCAATGTATAACTAAAAATCATTTACACAGCAAACATATTGCTCCTATACAGCCAACTGATAAAATAGGAAGGGTGTTTGAGAAAGTGGCTATAGACATAGTAGGACCTCTACCAATTGCATCAAAAAAAGGTCACAGATTTATTCTAACTCTAAGAGACATGGCGTCCATATGGCCAGAAGCTATACCCCTAAGGGATATAAAATCCGAAACTATATGTTCTGCATTATTAGACATTTTTTCAAGATATGGTTTTCCTGAAACTCTGCTGTCAGACAACGGCAAACAATTTACCTCTAATGTGACTAATGCATTAACAAAGCTGCTGAAGATCACTCAGGTACACTCGACCATCTACAGACCGCAAGCAAACGGTATGTGTGAACGGTGGAATAAGACTCTCAAAGTAATGCTAGCAAAAGCTACAGAAGATCATCCTAAGGAGTGGAATGAGTATATTCCGGCGATACTGTTCGCCTATAGAGGAACAGTGCATGACGCGACGGGGTACTCGCCATTTGAATTAATGTTTGGATCAAATCCAAGAGGGCCGCTTTCGTTGCTAAATGATAGATTACTTGGCACTCAAATCACTGAACAAGATACTTTTGAGTTCATTACTGAAAAGAAAAGCAAAATGGTATATGGATTACAATCTGCTCAACAAAATGCGGAGGGAGAGGCAGGTAGACAGAGAAAATTGAAAAACAAAAATAGATACCTCAGGCAATTGAAGGAGACAGACAATGTCTATGTTTGGCTACCTACCTGGAAAGGGGTCAAATTATGGCAGGGACCACTTGTGATTAAAAAGAAAGTGAACGAAGTAGATTATGCTGTGGACATCAAAGGCACAATAAAGATAGTACATGTTGATCTACTGAGGAAATACGATAACATGCCTGATCAGATAACTCAAGTGATGGAGGACATTAATACACATGACACTGACATAAATGAGGAAGTTGGTCGTGATGAAGAACTGTCAAAACGTCAAATAGAAGAACAATCTAGCGTAGTAATTATAGAGGAACAACCTACCTTAGCGAACATAATTCAAACAGAAGAAGAAATCCAGCAAATTACTCCGCTGAAGTACAGAAAAGAACTACAGCAGTTATTGAACGAATTCAAAGATGTCATTACTGAAGATACTGGCTACACAAGAACAATTACTCATGTCATAGAATTAAACAAGGATGCTAATTTCAAAAAGAAACAATATGCAGTACCTTATGCATACAGAGAAGCAGTGAAGAAAGAATTAAATCATTTGATCGAAACTAACAAAATACAACGCTCAAATTCATCTGTAGCTTCACCAATGGTGATAGTAAAAAAGAAGAATGGAAAAGTAAGAATTTGCTGTGACTATAGAGATTTGAATAAAATCACGAAAATAGACGCAGAACCACTGAGAGATACAAATGAACTATTGGAAGAGATAGGGAACTCAACAATTTTCACTCATCTGGACTTAAACCGAGGTTTTTGGCAAATAGGTATGGATGAGGAATCCAAACAATACACAGCGTTTACAACTGATGAAGGATTATTTGAGTGGAATGTTATGCCTTTTGGCCTAGTAAATTCAACAGCAACATTCTCCAGATTTATGAGAATAATGCTGGCAGATATAAAGAATGTCGTACATTTTGTAGATGACATATGTATTCATTCTAAGGATATCAAGACACATATGCAGTCAGTTAGAGAGGTACTAACAAAATTAAGGGAGCATGGCGCGACTATTGCACCTGAAAAGTTAAAATTTGCAAATGAAGAAATGGATTTTTTGGGATTTAAAGTAGGCAAAAATCAAATTAGACCTACTGACGGAAATAAAAATAAAATTCTCAACTTAGAAATACCTAAAACCAAGAAAGAAGTCAAAGGTGTATTGGGTCTATTTAATTTCTACAGCAAATTCATACCCAAGTACTCAGATATAACTCTACCTCTAAGACAGCTAATTACCAAGGACAGCAGTAGAACAATAAATTGGTCTAAAGAATGTCAGGATGCTTTACAGCTAATAAAACAGTACTTTGAACATGAAGTAACGCTTACTGCCCCTAACTTTGAGAAGACACTAACACTGGTAACGGATGCTTCAAATTATGGATTGGGTGCATGTTTAATGCAAGAAGTGGACAAGGTACTACGGCCTATATTTTATCTGAGTAGGTCACTAAACAAAACGGAACAAAACTACTCAACTATGGAGAAAGAATGTCTGGCCATTGTATGGTCCATGACCAAACTGCAGAAATACTTATTAGGAAGAAAATTCATTCTCCTCACCGATCACAAGCCATTGTTAGCTATGAACAACAAACGGATAGCCAACAGCAAGATAAACAGATGGTTATTGATTCTGCTGGATTTTCAGTATGAAATTAGGTCTATAAAAGGGAAGGATAATGTAGTAGCAGATTTTTTGTCTCGGCAAAATGTTGACAGTACAGAAACTGAGCCTACCCTAAACCACATTAGTCAACATTTATAATAAAAAAAAAAATAAAAAAAAAATAAAAATAAAGGGATAATAATACATTATCAATTTACAGTTTATTAATATTATACAGTCTGTAACTGTAAAATATAGATATCAAACAATTTGTATCAGTAATATAAATTGTGTACTATTTCAAAAGATTGTAAACTGTATTATGTTAAACCTATTCTATACTATTAATTAACAGTGAATAAAGTAAATCAAGTAAAAGCTAGAGACTATTTATTCCGCATAACAATAAGACGGAAGTCTCAATGATGAATTGTATTAGTCGATACCTGTGAAAGGCAAGAATGTTGTGTTGTGACCTAGATATGACTGAAATGGGTCGACTAGGGGAGACAATAAGGTATATTACTTATGTGTAGTAATAACATGCCTTGATGATAAGGAAGTTTTTTTACTACATAGGATATAATTATTTAATTCATGAGTTGAATTAAGTCTTTGATAATTTCAACTATGTATTATAGTTTGGTAATTCACTAAACTCATTTGTCTTGTTTATACAATTACTTGGTAATTGAAATGTTTTTCTTTCTCATATTTGAATATATTACACATAATGCTTGTGCATTAGTCTACAAATAATGTATTTTTCCATGTTTTTTTTTGAGATGTATAAAAATTTTGTTGTCTGGCACATGATCCTGCCCTAACAATATTGTATTTATAAATTTTGTTACACAAAATTTTATTTGAAGGGGGGACGGTACACAGACTGTATAATTATGTATCTTTATTATATTGTGTTTTGCATGAATGAAGAGTACCTGGCTAGCGGAAGGACTGTCTGAGCGATCGTCATGTGTTTTTCCATGTTTTTGGGTGAGATCGCTCATGTACGTAAGGGGAGAGAAAGTTGTGAATAAAAGGGAGAGCAAAAGGTGAACGGGTGTTGTGTGCTAGGACTTGGGACTGGAACGATGGCAGTGAATGTAAGATGTCTCCATGACTTGGAGTCGTGACTGTGACTGTACTTGTTGAGTATCTTCTAATATGGATTTACCATGAATAACTATGGATTTATCATTCTCACTGTATATAGTGTAAATAAAGTCATCATTTGAAGTTGCCACTATTGCTTGTATTCCTGTGTGAAAACTAACCCACAACAACAAAGAATTCATGTTGTTACAATTTCCATTCATGCTTTGCCATAGATCGCAGTATAGAAAATCATTGACAAACTATTGTTTAAGAAAGGTTAACTCTTATGTTTTTTAAGCAGGGGAAACAATCAAATATTAATACATTATTTTAAGAAACACACACAAACAAAATAACAGAAATATAATAAAATATACTATTTTTTAATGCAAAATAGAAAATAAAAATAGAAACACAAATATTTTCAATATATAATGTAAAATGAAACTATCTATAAACATGCCCTTTAATACTAGATCTAACTCTAAATGTGAAACTTAAGTCAGATTACAATACTTAATACTAAATATATAGTGATTGTATAATTAACCATGTGTTGTCTGAATTCATTTTTCCCATTTAAAATATTAATTGCTTTTAATTTAAAATATAATAAATTACACAGTAAACATAAAAAAGTTCTCAAACTTCATTAAAGGAAATTTTATTTGGAAATAATAATTTGTAATTAATTTTAGAGACTTAAGCATTAACTGAAATTGTTAGGCTATATATATATATATATATATATATATATATATATATATATATATATATATATTGCATGTAAGTTTTTTTATACTGTTTGTGCATTTCATAACAGTTAATATGAATGTATTTTATTTCTGTTATTTTATTCATTAAACCGATAGTATCGACTACACATTATACATTATTTCAAGTGTGTGGCCTGGTGCATAGACGGGCCGAACGATTTCAATGGCTTTCACTGTCAATTTTAGAGACTTAATCGTTAACTTAAATTATTTGGCTCTATACATTGCATGGACGTTTATTTTTAGAGACTTAATCGTTAACTTAAATTATTTGGCTCTATACATTGCATGGACGTTTATTTTTAGAGACTTAATCGTTAACTTAAATTATTTGGCTCTATACATTGCATGGACGTTTATTTGTATATTGTTTGTGCATTTCATAACGGTTATTATGAATGTACTTTATTTCTGTTATTATATCCATTCAACTTATAGTATCGACTACACTTACATTATTTCAAGAGTGTGACCTGGAACATAGACTAGACAAGCAAAAAAGGTTCACTGGCTTTCACTAGCAATTGTAAACGACCGGCTCTTTAACGTGGCCATGTCATTCGTACACGGGCATTGACCAGCCTTTCTATATAGCTGCTACAAAAGTGTAAAATATGTAAATGGCTTATATTGATTTACAACAAACTTGTGTAGGTCTACGATAGTGTAATAACACCGATGAATGATCGCTTACTTATAAAGTAAAAAAAAAAAACTATTTCCATTGAACATTAAAAAATTGAAAAAATATAGGGCCCACATCCCAAACCGCAAATATAATTATAAGCATTAGGCTTTGCCATAGATCGCAGTAGGGATAAATAACTATAAAGAAAAGCGTGGGTCACTTAAGTACCTATTGGATACCTTTACTAATATTTGAAAAGACACCCACGCTTTTCTTTTTAGTTATTTAAATAGTAGTGAATGCTTTATTTTCTACTTTTTAGTACATTATTACATAAAAGCTTGTTATTAAAACGTTTTTTTTTATGAATTTTTTTTCAGTACTTTACATGTTTTATTTACAAAAGTTACATGACTAAAAACCAAGTCAAGTTTATAGCTAAAGTTGCAGTATAGTATTATGGAATGGTGTAGTCTAGTGGTAAAGAACCGTATCTGTCAGTTAGAAGTGCCTGCAATTTCACACGGGCGTTTCGATCTAGACGGACAGACAATTAGACTGACTGACGACAGAGGAAGTTAGTTAAATAAAAGCTTGTAAAAATCATTGACAAAGTCACCTCAACAGAAAACCCCTACACTCAGCCGAAGACAGAACAACGCCAATAGCAACAATGATCAAAATATATACCCACTCCAACCCTGGACACGCCAACAACTGAACAAGACATATCAGCATCTTTAATAAGTAACAAACACGGATCTGATTCTCGACGCCCAGAAAGAAACCCCCATCCCTCAACCACCCAACAAACAAACATGTTTATAACAACAACAACCACTAAGAGGAAGAAGGACAGCCCAGACCCAGAGAAAACATCAAAAGCAACAAAGGTCAATGAAGAAGTCAAGGAACCAGCAGCCCCCACCCGTTATAAAAACACCACCACTTTATCAAAGGGGTCGTCTGTAAATGACGTCACACTCGTGTGGGGGGAGGGGGTATGTAATTTTGTGAAGGAAATGTGATGAGGGGTGTGACGTCACACCTTTTCACTTTTTAAAAAGCTTTGTTAGAAAACTAGTTTTAGCCGTTATTTCGCGTTTTAGAAAACTGTTTAAATAAGCTGTAATAGGAATTGATTGAAATACTCCATGTTGACAAAGATCAGATAAGATTTTTGAAAACAATATCGATGTTTTAAGAAAAATTCAATTGCAATTTTGATGGAAGTTGTAGGCTGAGGTGTTACGTCATTTTATGGGGTGGGGTCTGGGTTTTGTGACGATGCGTGACGGAGGGGAGGGGGGTGGGAGAGGTAAAAATCTTCCGAAAAAGCGTGATGTCATTTATGGATAACCCCAAAAATCCAAGAAGTGTTTGCGACTTTGTATTTGCATGCCTCTAGATATCACTTAAACAAGCCCTGGATTAGTGATGGTATTCAATATATTGGCAAATTGTATTGATTTATGTGGTGTATGTTTCACCAAATTTTATCTATTATATTTTGGATAGTTTGTTGAGAATAATTATGTTAATAATCAGATGTGTTGTTTGGTGTTGTAATACAATCTACTTGAATTACCATGTTATTTTTCTTCATACTAAATCAAAAAGATAAAATATTTTACCCTCTGTGATTTCAATTATTTAACTATCTACATTTCCACCCAGAATAAAAATATATGTTAAACTGGGTATTAAACCAAGCTATTGTAGAACAACGTTAAAATATTATATAACTGATGCTCGTTATCTATAACGAAATGCAAAGATTGTAAACATTATAATCGTCAAGATCCCAACGTCGAAAATAGATTATTTAAATCACGTTATGTGGCGAGGCTGTTAATGGAATCCCCGGAGTTTTATCATAACGTTTACCAAATGAATGATATTGAGAAAGATTACTACGAGTTGATGTATGCTTTGATTGTACTTCTAGAGTACAAGTCGAAAATTATTGGGTCATACACGTGAAGAGGAACATATAGTAGATTTAATACTGGATGTTAGACACGAGATCAAGAAAGTCTAAAAAAAATGACCAGATCTTGTTATTTTGTCTTCAAGTGTCAGAAAAGATGTCACTATATAGGTTGCTTATGCTTCAAGAGCTGCCTATACATCAATCAATTAAAGTATAAGACTATATGTTTCTTATTGGCTGTAAAAATATATCAACAACAATCAGAAGCGATGGAGAAAATGTTACATCTAACCCAGACTAAAGCTGTTTTTCCATCGAAAAAAAAAAACACGAAGAGCGAAAGCAAAAAAAGAGAAGAAACGAGAAGTATCAAATAATAATAGTGTCAAAAAATGTGACATAATGGATCAGTTTAAATGCATCCAAGAACATTTTAAATCAAACATTAAATAAGTGAAGAATGGCGAACAATAAAACACACAATAAAAATTACCTTGAAAATACTCGATATTTAATGAATAGAAAAATAGAACAAAATAAGCATGAATAATACTATTGCAATTCTCACACCTTTTAAATAAAATAAAATTGATCTGACTAATGTCCGTGTGATAAGCTCGCCGATTAAGAAAAAGAAATTATTAGAATTGTATTGTTTCGATGAGATAAATAAAGGGGACTTAAATCAATTTACATTTTATAAGGGAAACAACTTTCTAATTATTTTGTTGATTAACCTGTACCTAAAAATTTAAAAGCAGCATATAAAATTTGCATAAATATATTAATTTTTAAATAGCAACTTATACGCACACATATATTTTTTAAGAAAAAAGTTTTGATTTGAAATGGAAACTAAATTGCTTTAATATTCAAAAATCAAAAGATACATTTAAATATATTATATATTTTGTTATATAGAGTGACTGCTAATTAAATTTTTCTAGTCAAACTACCGAACATACACTGTCGTTTTCGAATTTTAATTTTGACTATCGATTAAATTTTCTGTATTTTCAAATTACTTTAACACTACTTAAAGACCCAAACCCCTCAGCCACCACGCCGATGGAAAAAAAAAAATCAATGAATCATCATTTAATTACACATTTGTATATTCACTTTAAAAAAAACATTGTAATTAGACGTTTTGTTTTAGATCTATGTATAAGTAAACCATCTTAAATGAATGAAAGTTGGCTACAAGTAAGAAACAAATATTACTATTGCAAATCTGTATCAGCCCTCATTAGCCGCTGATGAAAACTGTAAAACTAAAGCGAACATGCAAGGCAAAAGGACGCTGTAAATTACATGTTTGAGGCGGAAAAAAACAGAGAGAAAAAAATATGACTAATGTAAACTATGTCTGTAATCTACTTGTATAATAATGTGATATTGTACCTATGCACACATTTTCATTTGACTTTTTTTGGCTTTAAATATATACTTACTAGGCATACTGCCTAGCTTCGCTTAGGTTTTCAAAAAAGTTGGGGAATTGAATGATTAATTAATAGGTGATTGGCTGCTATCTTAAATGCTTAGGGCCTAAATTTTTACAGTGGAGTATTTTAATGTCACTCAAATAATAGATGGAATATTCGAAAACTTATTACTTGTACGGTTATTAGAACTGCAAGGGTTTTCTTAATATTATCAATCAAATATTATAATAAATTAGTTTCACAATTAATTTATACATTACAGTTCAATGCAAAACTTAATTCGTAACAAAATATTTATTTAAAACAATGCTATACTTTATGATGTTTGTTTTTTTTCTTAAAAA
Source organism: Physella acuta (assembly GCF_028476545.2). Lineage (NCBI taxonomy): Eukaryota > Metazoa > Mollusca > Gastropoda > Physidae > Physella > Physella acuta. The sequence continues at coordinate 2,489,549 of NW_026731661.1, forward strand.
GAGTATACAAAATATTTAAAAATTATTACATTAAAAAGTTACCTCCCCTGTTCAAAGACCAAATGACCAAATCTTGTATAATGAGAATTTCACTCGCGGTCATTTTTAGCCCTCTAAGAGGGCTATAACTCTGACCAACAGTTTTCAATACGGCGTAGTCAGCTTTTGAGGTGTATACAAAAAATTAGTCAGATGTAAAGAGGGTAAGTGTCCTAAAATCCGTTTTCAAATTACCCTCTGTTTTTTCTATAAAATACAAAGATAATATAGGGAAATACGACTGGTCAGTTTTGACCCATTTAACGAATTTTCCCGGACATGGCGAGTTTCTTGTGACACCCCAAGGCGTTCTCCTACCACCTCACAAAATTTCAAGGGGGGTCGTCGGAGGAAATTTTTTTTCGTAATAGAGCTCATATAAAGAGAAATTCACTCGCGGTCACTTTTTAGAACTCGTCGAGGGCTTTGAGTGAAACCGACAGTTTTCTCTAAAGCTGAAGCCATTTACCTAAGAGCATGCAAAAAATTAGCCAGATGTAAAGACGGTAAGTGCCCTCAAATCCGTTTTGAAATCACCCTCTGTTTTTCCCATAAAATACAAAGATTATATAGGGAAATACGACTGGTCAGTTTTGACCCATTTAACGAATTTTCCCGGACATGGCGAGTTTTTTGTGACACCCCAAGGCGATCTCCTACCACCTCACAAAATTTCAAGGGGGGTCGTCGGAGGAAATTTTTTTTCGTAATAGAGCTCATATAAAGAGAATTTCACTCGCGGCCACTTTTTAGCCCTCGTCGAGGGCATTGAGTGAAACCGACAGTTTTCCCTAAAGGTCAAGCCATTTATCTAAGAGCATGCAAAAAATTAGCCAGATGTAAAGAGGGTAAGTGCCCTAAAATCCGTTTTGAAATCACCCTCTGTTTTTCCCATAAAATACAAAGATTATATAGGAAAATACGACTGGTCAGTTTTGACCCATTTAACGAATTTTCCCGGACATGGCGAGTTTTTTGGGACACCCCAAGGCGTTCTCCTACCACCTCACAAAATTTCAAGGGGGGTCGTCGGAGGAATTTTTTTTTCGTAATAGAGCTCATATAAAGAGAATTTCACTCGCGGTCACTTTTTAGCCCTCGTCGAGGGCTTTGAGTGAAACCGACAGTTTTCCCTAAAGGTCAAGCCATTTACCTAAGAGCATGCAAAAAATTAGCCAGATGTAAAGACGGTAATAGCCCTAAAATCCGTTTTGAAATCACCCTCTGTTTTTCCCATAAAATACAAAGATTATATAGGGAAATACGACTGGTCAGTTTTGACCCATTTAACGAATTTTCTCGGACATGGCGAGTTTTTTGGGACACCCCAAGGCGTTCTCCTACCACCTCACAAAATTTCAAGGGGGGTCGTCGGAGGAAATTTTTTTTCGTAATAGAGCTCATATAAAGAGAATTTCACTCGCGGTCACTTTTTAGCCCTCGTCGAGGGCTTTGAGTGAAACCGACAGTTTTTCCTAAAGGTCAAGCCATTTACCTAAGAGCATGCAAAAAATTAGCCAGATGTAAAGACGGTAAATGCCCTAAAATTCGTTTTGAAATCACCCTCTGTTTTTCCCATAAAATACAAAGATTATATAGGGAAATACGACTGGTCAGTTTTGACCCATTTAACGAATTTTCCCGGACATGGCGAGTTTTTTGGGACACCCCAAGGCGTTCTCCTACCACCTCACAAAATTTCAAGGGGGGTCGTCGGAGGAAATTTTTTTTCGTAATAGAGCTCATATAAAGAGAATTTCACTCGCGGTCACTTTTTAGCCCTCGTCGAGGGCTTTGAGTGAAACCGACAGTTTTTCCTAAAGGTAAAGCCATTTACCTAAGAGCATGCAAAAAATTAGCCAGATGTAAAGACGGTAAGTGCCCTAAAATCCGTTTTGAAATCACCCTCTGTTTTTTCCATAAAATACAAAGATTATATAGGGAAATGCGACTGGTCAGTTTTGACCCATTTAACTAATTTTCCCGGACATGGCGAGTTTTTTGGGACACCCCAAGGCGTTCTCCTACCACCTCACAAAATTTCAAGGGGGGTCGTCGGAGGAAATTTTTTTTCGTAATAGAGCTCATATAAAGAGAATTTCACTCGCGGTCACTTTTTAGCCCTCGTCGAGGGCTTTGAGTGAAACCGACAGTTTTCCCTAAAGGTCAAGCCATTTACCAAAGAGCATGCAAAAAATTAGCCAGATGTAAAGACAGTAAGTGCCCTAAAATCCGTTTTGAAATCACCCTCTGTTTTTCCCATAAAATACAAAGATTATATAGGGAAATACGACTGGTCAGTTTTGACCCATTTAACGAATTTTCCCGGACATGGCGAGTTTTTTGTGACACCCTGAGGCGTTCTCCTACCACCTCACAAAATTTCAAGGGGGGTCGTCGAAGGAAATTTTTTTTCGTAATAGAGCTCATATAAAGAGAATTTCACTCGCGGTCACTTTTTAGCCCTCGTCGAGGGCTTTGAGTGAAATCGACAGCTTTTCCTAAAGGTCAAGCCATATATCTAAAAGCATGCAAAAAATTAGCCAGATGTAAAGAGGGTAAGTGCTCACAAATCCGTTTTCAAATTACCCTCTGTTTTTCCCATAAAATGCAAAGATTATATAGGGAAATACGACTGGTCAGTTTTGACCCATTTAACGAATTTTCCCGGACATGGCGAGTTTTTTGTGACACCCTGAGGCATTCTCCTACCACCTCACAAAATTTCAAGGGGGGTCGTCGGAGGAAATTTTTTTTCGTAATAGAGCTCATATAAAGAGAATTTCACTCGCGGTCATTGTTTAGCCCTCGTCGAGAGCTTTGAGTGAAATCGACAGTTTTTCCTAAAGGTCAAGCCATATATCTAAGAGCATGCAAAAATTAGCCAGATGTAAAGACAGCAAGTGCCCTCAAATCCGTTTTGAAATTACCCTCTGTTTTTCCCATAAAATACAAAGATTATATAGGGAAATACGACTGGTCAGTTTTGACCAATTTAACGAATTTTCCCGGACATGGCGAGTTTTTTGTGACACCCTGAGGCGTTCTCCTACCACCTCACAAAACTTCAAGGGGGGTCGTCGGAGGAAATTTTTTCTCGTAATAGAGCTCATATAAAGAGAATTTCACTCGCGGTCACTTTTTAGCCCTCGTCGAGGGCTTTGAGTGAAATCGACAGTTTTCCCTATACGTCAAGCCATTTACCTAAGAGCATGCAAAAAATTAGCCAGATGTAAAGACGGCAAATACCCTAAAATCCGTTTTGAAATCACCCTCTGTTTTTCCCATAAAATACAAAGATTATATAGGGAAATACGACTGGTCAGTTTTGACCCATTTAACGAATTTTCCCGGACATGGCGAGTTTTTTGTGACACCCCGAGGCGTTCTCCTACCATCTCACAAAATTTCAAGGGGGGTCGTCGGAGGAAATTTTTTTTCGTAATAGAGCTCATATAAAGAGAATTTCACTCGCGGTCACTTTTTAGCCCTCGTCGAGGGCTTTGAGTGAAACTGACAGTTTTACCTAAAGGTCAAGCCATATACCTAAGAGCATGCAAAAAATTAGCCAGATGTAAAGACGGCAAGTGCCCTAAAATCTGTTTTGAAATTACCCTCTGTTTTCCCCATAAAATACAAAGATTATATAGGGAAATACGACTGGTCAGTTTTGACCCATTTAACGAATTTTCCCGGATATGGCGAGTTTTTCGTGACACCCCGAGGCGTTCTCCTACCACCTCACAAAATTTCAAGGGGGGTCGTCGGAGGAAATTTTTTTTCGTAATAGAGCTCATATAAAGAGAATTTCACTCGCGGTCACTTTTTAGCCCTCGTCGAGGGCTTTGAGTGAAACCGACAGTTTTTCCTAAAGGTCAAGCCATTTACCTAAGAGCATGCAAAAAATTAGCCAGATGTAAAGACGGTAAGTGCCCTAAAATCCGTTTTGAAATCACCCTCTGTTTTTTCCATAAAATACAAAGATTATATAGGGAAATACGACTGGTCAGTTTTGACCCATTTAACGAATTTTCCCGGACATGGCGAGTTTTTTGGGACACCCCAAGGCGTTCTCCTACCACCTCACAAAATTTCAAGGGGGGTCGTCGGAGGAAATTTTTTTTCGTAATAGAGCTCATATTAAGAGAATTTCACTCGCGGTCACTTTTTAGCCCTCGTCGAGGGCTTTGAGTGAAACCGACAGTTTTCCCTAAAGGTCAAGCCATTTACCAAAGAGCATGCAAAAAATTAGCCAGATGTAAAGACAGTAAGTGCCCTAAAATCCGTTTTGAAATCACCCTCTGTTTTTCCCATAAAATACAAAGATTATATAGGGAAATACGACTGGTCAGTTTTGACCCATTTAACGAATTTTCCCGGACATGGCGAGTTTTTTGTGACACCCTGAGGCGTTCTCCTACCACCTCACAAAATTTCAAGGGGGGTCGTCGAAGGAAATTTTTTTTCGTAATAGAGCTCATATAAAGAGAATTTCACTCGCGGTCACTTTTTAGCCCTCGTCGAGGGCTTTGAGTGAAATCGACAGCTTTTCCTAAAGGTCAAGCCATATATCTAAAAGCATGCAAAAAATTAGCCAGATGTAAAGAGGGTAAGTGCTCACAAATCCGTTTTCAAATTACCCTCTGTTTTTCCCATAAAATGCAAAGATTATATAGGGAAATACGACTGGTCAGTTTTGACCCATTTAACGAATTTTCCCGGACATGGCGAGTTTTTTGTGACACCCTGAGGCATTCTCCTACCACCTCACAAAATTTCAAGGGGGGTCGTCGGAGGAAATTTTTTTTCGTAATAGAGCTCATATAAAGAGAATTTCACTCGCGGTCATTGTTTAGCCCTCGTCGAGAGCTTTGAGTGAAATCGACAGTTTTTCCTAAAGGTCAAGCCATATATCTAAGAGCATGCAAAAATTAGCCAGATGTAAAGACAGCAAGTGCCCTCAAATCCGTTTTGAAATTACCCTCTGTTTTTCCCATAAAATACAAAGATTATATAGGGAAATACGACTGGTCAGTTTTGACCAATTTAACGAATTTTCCCGGACATGGCGAGTTTTTTGTGACACCCTGAGGCGTTCTCCTACCACCTCACAAAACTTCAAGGGGGGTCGTCGGAGGAAATTTTTTCTCGTAATAGAGCTCATATAAAGAGAATTTCACTCGCGGTCACTTTTTAGCCCTCGTCGAGGGCTTTGAGTGAAATCGACAGTTTTCCCTATACGTCAAGCCATTTACCTAAGAGCATGCAAAAAATTAGCCAGATGTAAAGACGGCAAATACCCTAAAATCCGTTTTGAAATCACCCTCTATTTTTCCCATAAAATACAAAGATTATATAGGGAAATACGACTGGTCAGTTTTGACCCATTTAACGAATTTTCCCGGACATGGCGAGTTTTTTGTGACACCCCGAGGCGTTCTCCTACCATCTCACAAAATTTCAAGGGGGGTCGTCGGAGGAAATTTTTTTTCGTAATAGAGCTCATATAAAGAGAATTTCACTCGCGGTCACTTTTTAGCCCTCGTCGAGGGCTTTGAGTGAAACTGACAGTTTTACCTAAAGGTCAAGCCATATACCTAAGAGCATGCAAAAAATTAGCCAGATGTAAAGACGGCAAGTGCCCTAAAATCTGTTTTGAAATTACCCTCTGTTTTCCCCATAAAATACAAAGATTATATAGGGAAATACGACTGGTCAGTTTTGACCCATTTAACGAATTTTCCCGGATATGGCGAGTTTTTCGTGACACCCCGAGGCGTTCTCCTACCACCTCACAAAATTTCAAGGGGGGTCGTCGGAGGAAATTTTTTTTCTTAATAGAGCTCATATAAAGAGAAATTCACTCGCGGTCACTTTTTAGCCCTCATCGAGAGCTTTGATTGAAACTGACCGTTTTGCCTAAAGGTCAAGCCATTTACCTAAGAGCATGCAAAAAATTAGCCAGATGTAAAGACGGTAAGTGCCCTAAAATCCGTTTTGAAATCACCCTCTGTTTTTCCCATAAAATACAAAGATTATATAGGGAAATACGACTGGTCAGTTTTGACCCATTTAACGAATTTTCCCGGACATGGCGAGTTTTTTGTGACACCCCGAGGCGTTCTCCTACCACCTCCCAAAATTTCAAGGGGGGTCGTCGGAGGAAATTTTTTTTCGTAATAGAGCTCATATAAAGAGAATTTCACTCGCGGTCACTTTTTAGCCCTCGTCGAGAGCTTTGAGTGAAACTGACCGTTTTGCCTAAAGGTCAAGCCATTTACCTAAGAGCATGCAAAAAATTAGCCAGATGTAAAGACGGTAAGTGCCCTAAAATCCGTTTTGAAATCACCCTCTGTTTTTCCCATAAAATACAAAGATTATATAGGGAAATACGACTGGTCAGTTTTGACCCATTTAACGAATTTTCCCGGACATGGCGAGTTTTTTGTGACACCCCGAGGCGTCTCCTACCACCTCACAAAATTTCAAGGGGGGTCGTCGGAGGAAATTTTTTTTCGTAATATAGCCCATATAAGGCGCCGGTCAGTCGAGGTCAGTTTTGACCCCTTCCGCGTAGACTTTTCGGCCAACCGTCACCGGCCCTCGTGTTCTATCGCCCCAAGGCACCATCGTGCCAAATTTGACGCGCCTGCGGCGCCGGGAAGTGCCCTATCGGGCACCTGACCACTTTGCTTTATATATATAGATATATATATATATATATATATATATATATATATATATATATATATATATATATATATATATATATATATATATATATATGTATATATATGTATATATATATGTATATATATATATATGTATATATATATGTATATATATGTATATATATATATATATATATATATATATATATATATATATATATATATATATATATATATATATATAGGCCTATATATATTTTTTTTTAATGTTAAAATTATAATACATAATAAATATAAAAAAAAAATAAAGGTGCGAATAAAAAAATAATTTAAAAAAAATTCGAATCAATATTTGAGTTTATTTAAAAGTAAGCACAGTGCATTTATTTTTACGTGCTCTAAGTTTTTTAGAATTGTAACCTTTTTTTCTTTCTTTCCAGTTTTACAAATGTTTGACCAAAAACCACTGTCCACCACCAAATATTATCTTTTATTTCTGTCTTGTACTTTTCGATAAAATACTAGATGGTCTACTTCGTTTATCCGATGATCTTTTGATAAACATAAAGTGTAATGTTAGGTTTTAAATAATACAAATGTATATGGTATGTATTATCATGTAATTTATAGTCAGTGTTTCTTCCAGTGTTTCTTCCCCCGAAGAGATGCGTGGAAAGAACATTGGCGGAACTACACTGCCGCCAGACTCCGCAATGCAGAGGGGGGGGGGGGGGGGGGCACGCCATTTAGGGGCCCAGAGCCGACCATAATACATTTTTTTATTGTTAAAAAAAAGTAAATTTTCTTTCATTTTTGACTTGATGGTTGTTTTATAAAAAAGATTACCGTAGCTGCGGTTGGATTATCTTTATTCTGTATACACCACCCCACGCTCGTGTATATTCTTATTCCCTTTGTTTTTAAACCACTGTGAAAGCCGAGTCTTTCTCCTACAATTAAACTGATCAAAAATAAGCAAATGTTCAAACCACTTCCATGTTTTATTTCCCTTTTTTTTAAAAAAATAGTCAAATATGGGTGATCATATGCTCCTTTTAATAGATTTGTACTAAACAAATTAAAAAGGTATTACTTCTCTTAATTATTATTTTTTATAAGTAATTACTAAAGAATGACATTGTATAAAAAGGAAATGTATTAAATCAATAATATTTTTAAAAATTAACAATATAAATACAAAATTAAAACATAAAAATATACATAACACGAGACACCATTACTTATTCAAAGCTTTCACGTTTTATATTATTTTGACCGCCAAGGTTTTAAGTGGGCTTCTATCAGAAATTAATTAAAACTGATTTTCACAAAACACACTAATGCACCTACACACATGACATGATGCTGAAATTTTTTAAATTGATGTTTTTCAAATCCCGAACAGGCCAGCAATGAGTATCCTATGTTTGTATTTTGTATTTTGTGATTGTATATATATATATATATATATATATATATATATATATATATATATATATATATATATATATATATATATATATATAAAATGGGGGGGGGGGGGGCTAAATCTTTTTTTTTTGCGGGGTGGCCCTTTTTTTCTAGTTCCGCCACTGGGAAGGAACTCTGTTTATAGTTAGTTTCATCATAAATGTTACAGCTTACTCTGATATTATTCCCACATTACCGCTATTCAAATGCAATAAAATATTAATAATTTAAATGAAGATAACAGAGAGTTGAACACTATATATATATATATTTTTAAATCCCAAGAAAATCATCAAAATAATATTTATTCCACCATAATTATCATAATTTGAAAAAAAAACATACTTGTTTATTAAGCTAACTACAAAAGTTTACGTGCATACCATATTCAAATTCTGGTGATAATGTGAATTAGTTTTTATTAATGTTTTTGTACAGCTGACTAAATGTAACATATTTAATCTGCTTCGATTTTCCGGAATTGTTTGCAATTGTTTGATGTAATTATTTTATACACACGTATTAAATAAGATAAAATTGATCAGAGTATGTCTCAGTGCCAAGCTCACCGATTAAGAGAAAGACGTAAATAAGAATAATTTTGTTGTGCTGTGATAAATGAAGGGGCCTTAATTTATTTAACGTTTTAGAAGAGAAACAATTTACATATATTTATTGACAAACGTGTACCTTTCTAGTACACAAATATTACTCATCATTATTCATCATTACTCATCAATTCAATGGTTATAACAATTTTCCGACAGAAACTAAAACTTTCGTAAAAACATTTAAATTATTAGTTTTGTTTAAAAAATGTAACTACATTGTTATCGTATTTAAAATATTAATTTTTTTATAAAATGCTCTATCATAACATTACCGTCATTTTTACTTTCTCGTATAAGATACATTATTTTTATCGTGCAAAAGTCAAAATTGAAATGTTCACAAATCTCGAATGTCTCTCTCTCTCTCTCTCTCTCTCTCTTCGTGTGTGTGTGTGTATGTGTGTATGTGTGTGACTGTGAACATGATAACTTTACCGTTATAACTAGGCTGATGCCATTACATATGCGTTTTATATCAAGAGAGAGAGAGAGAGAGAGAGAGAGAGAGAGAGAGAGAGAGAGAGAGAGAGAGAGAGAGAGAGTAGAGACGGAATGAAATCCGACCTGCAAAACCTTCTACTAGATGCAGATTTCTGTATTTGACAAAAGATAACAAGCGGTTCTGAGTACCCGCTAAAGACCAATATAAAAAAAAACTTAGCTGAAAATTCCCAGCCCTATTTCTGTAGCAACTCTCTGTCATTGGTAGTAAATATTATGGTGTCAAAGTTCAGTAGGGACGTCGTTAAAAGTTTGCTGATGACGACAGTAACAGTTCGGTAGTGGCGATGATACAAATTCAGATGTGACGACGATAACAACCATCTTGTGACGACGATGAAAGTCTAAGGCAATAAACACCTTATATGGTAAACATTTACCCTTAAACAATACCAGCGACTGTGGCAAGTCTCAGGCAATAAACACCTTATATGGTAAACATTTACCCTTAAACAATACCAGCGACTGTGACAAGTCTCAGGCAATAAACACCTTATATGGTAAACATTTACCCTTAAACAATACCAGCGACTGTGGCAAGTCCCGGTAAATTGCGATCGCTACAGGGGTTGATGTTTTTGTACAGCCGGTCTATTTCTAAGTTGTTCTTGTTTTTACTGGCCACCAGCTGTTAAGGTCGACTTTAAGAAGTACAAACAACAAACTACACAAAGTTTGGACCACAGTATTAGTGCGGGCCTACACCCGTAATATATTCGCCTCGCCCTCTGTCCAAATCAACCCATCAACTCTCGTTCACACACCTAGTAAACTGAATACCAACATTTGGTCTAAGCATGGGTCTCCAAACTACGGCCCGCGGGCCGGATGCGGCCCGCGAGGTCATTTTATCCGGCCCGCGACGATCTTTTTGTCCATTGAATAAATGTTTGTTGGAGCTGGCTGAAGAGCTTTGCACAGAAAATTCAAAACTATTTGAAAATGTAGCTTCGTGTTGCATATATTGGTTAAAACATAGTGACCTCCGGCTGCAGTTTCAATAGCGGTTTTCTGACTTGGATTAAAAGGCAGAAGAAGTGAGACTATTTCAAAACCCACTTGAAGCAAATGTGGCCAGTTGCAAAGATGAACTGCAGCTGGAGGTCATTGAATTGCAAGAAAATGACTTCCTTAGAGACATGTTCAAAGAAGGGCAGATAGGTTTTCATACGTTTTTGCACAAGGACGACTTTCCTAATATTAAAACTTTTGCATCAAAGTACCTTTCAAATTTTCGAACAACATACCTGTGTGAACAAACATTTTCAAGAATGCAATACGTGAAGAACAATTTTAGAGCAAACGAGGACCTCGGGTGGGTGGGGGGTGAACACTTGAAATTTGCATATATTTCTATATACATTATATTTCATTAGGGGCGGGGGGGGGGGGGGGGGGTAGACGTTCTTCGGGAGGGGGGGGGGGGCGCCACGACCCCGAAGAGATGCCTTAAAGAAACTCTGGCCCCCGAACTAATATTTGATAGTTAATGCGGCCCTCGGGCTAAAAAGTTTGGAGACCCCTGAGTCTAAGGGGAATAACACAACTACGTGGGGCTGAACACAACTCACATACTCACCATAAACAATGACTTACCAAGCCTTAACCCGACACGTAACAATAACAGTATTCACGTCCACCCCTGAAATAACAATACACGTGAAGAAAACACATCCACTCCCTCCCCTACCCAGCAACAGAAAATAATAGAACCACACATCAATCATACAACACATAAGAACATTACAGACTTATTCTCTAGCTGTAATATGTGCATGTCCAACATACACACTATCTGCTATATCTGTAATGGTAAACTGGGCACAACTTTATAACACAAGTCAGCTCTGACTATTATCAATACGGTTTCTTAGTATTTATGTTTGCCTTTAACTTGTAAAAGAATATCACGTTTAAAAACAAATCTATTAGCACGATTTTATACACAAGTTCTAGGGGTCAAAAAAGAAGACGTTCATGTAGTACAAAATAATATCACATGTAAATAAAAATACACATCTTTTCGCATGATTTGTATATACAAGTTCTAGCTTTATTGGTCTATCCCCACCTACTTGAAAACTAAATTAATCGTTACGCGCTTTTAAAAAGCATGATACAAAGATTTTGACAATAAACAATATACATAGAAATTAGCGTGAATTAGATAACGCATTATTTTTAAGAAAGACAGGTAAGTATAACTTATTAAAAAAAGTAATTCTAAGATATATAGCTGATAAGAAAGTGTAAAATATTTAAATTGCTCATATTGATTTACAACAAACTTGTGTAAATCTACGTAAATTCATTCATAATTCATAAGTATAATAACACCGATGAATTATAGTTTACTCATTAAGTAAAAAAAAATATTTCTATTCCAAATTTGACAAAATATAGGGTCCCATTGCTAAACCGCAGCTTTGTGATTTGCCATAGTTCGCAGAATAGAAATTCATTGACAAAGTTATGTTTAGTTTAAGATAACTCTTATGTTTTTTTTTCATATCAGGGGAATTAATCAAATATCAGTACATTAATTTATGAAAACGGAAAAAAGAAAATAATTTAAAATATACTATACTACTTTTAATCACAAAAATTAAACAAAATAATATAGTTTAAAATATTAATAGAAATGACATGTTTTATAGAACTGCATTTAAATAAATTGATCTAACTCCTAAAATAAAACCTTCGTCAAATTAAAAAAACTTAATCTAACATATTTTATTTTTATGATAATATACCGTTTGCTTAACAAAACTGACAATGTTCAAATTTTTTTTTTAAAACAAATTGAATGGTTTTAATTTAGATCTAAAAATGAAATTCAAATTAAAGATTAAAACGTTCGCCAGGTTCTCAAGCTTCATAATAGGAAATTTCAATTGGAAATTAAAATTTTAATTTTAAAGACTTAAGCATTAACTTAAATTAATTGGATATATATTGTATGAGCGTGTTTTTTTATTGTTTATGTATTTCATAACAGTTATTATGTATGTATTCTATTTATTATATTATTTCATCCAACTTATAGTATCGACTACACATACATTATTATATGTGTTTGACCTGGGCCCAAATGTTCAATGGCTTTAACTCTCAATCGTAACCTTGACCGGCTCTTTAACGTCCACCCAATACACACTGACACATAAGACAATGCCTTTTGAAGAAAATAAAATAAATAAAATTGAAAATATTCGAAAAAAATAAGCATTTCGGTAGTAGAAAGCATGGAACTACTGCCGCGGGGCTGGCCACATCACAGTTGTGGAGGTGGGCATAGTAACCAAGCAGCTATTAGCTGTCTGTATACACTCTACTCCACCTATTCTTAGTGTTTTTATCTTGTCTAAAGTTCTTTTTGTTTAGTATAATTATTTTATGAATTATGAAATTAAAACAATATTATTATTTTGGAACTGGCGAGCCGCAGGTTGCCGAACCCTGATCTACATTGAATGTAAATCTTTATATTTTTGAATCACCTACTGATTTTAATGCTCTTTTAAAGATTTTTTTAACATAATGATGTTTACATGTAATCACAAAAACAATATTCACAGAGTTTTACTGGTTTTAAAGTCGCGATTCTGAATGTAAAATATCAAATATAATTATTCTTTATGTGAGGTTTGCTTCTTTTCATTTTGTGGAGGCAGTTTTACTAGTATCTGTAGTGTGTGTATATTGTTGTAACTAAACTTACACGATGTATTTTGTTAATTCATTAAGGACATCTGTACGTGCTTATCATCTTGACCAGGGGTCTCCAAACTTTTCAGCCCGAGGGCCGCATTAACTACCAAATATCAGTTCGGGGGCCAGTTTCTTTCAGGCATCTCTTTGGGGTTGCTGACCCCCCCCCCCCCCCCACACACACACCTTCCCCGAAGAAAGTCTACCCCCCCCCCCTCAATGAATTATAATTTATATAAAAATATATACAAATTTAATTTGTAAAATATTTTTCTTATTTGCTTGTCCAACCAAGCCTTTCTTTATGCCACTCATGTACTTTCCTCCATCAATTCTTAGGTAACTGAGGTTAGTCCAGTCCAAGTTATAATCAGCTTTTTTTTTTTTTTTTTTTTTACTAATTGAAGATGTCCTCTCCGGTAACAGTGCAATAAATGTTTTATAGGGAAGTAAGCTGTTGCATTATGTTCATGTCTTCTTCCACGCCTCTAATGAACACAAGCAGTTGAGACTCATCCATTGCAATTGAAAAATGGCGAAACTTGCTTGTATTGTTTGCTAATTGAGTCACACTGTTTTCACCAATTTCTACAACATGGCGGGCAACGGTGTTTGCACACAAAGCTTTATTTTCAAATTGTTTTGAATTTTCGGGGCATAGTCCCTCAGTCACCTCCAACAATCATTATATTTCCGTGGATAAAATAATCTCCGCGGGCCGGATGAGAAGACCTCGCGGGCCGCATCCGGCCCGCGGGCCGTAGTTTGGAGACCCCTGATCTTGACTAATACTAACGTTCTTGAAGTTGTGTGTTTTTTTTTCGGTACATTTTTTCAACTTTCTCTCCAACCCATATTTATAATTGTATAGAGTTTTTAACACAATCCACCTAAAAATTGGTGCATCCGTACAAGATGCCTTTGTAGAATGTTCTAGATCAGCTGACAAGCAATGGGCCTGCAGTTTCCCTTCTTGCTTGTATTGACATTTGAAAGATAAGCAAAATCGTATCCTACTGGGCTCACTTTAGGTAATAATTACCCTACGTTTATAGACTGTTCTTAAAGCCCAAAGTTAATAGGCATTCCGTATAAAAGAGGCATGGCTGATTTAAGCCTGTCTACTCAAGCAAAGATTGTGAATTAAGATCGATCTCTAGGTGGTTGACGGTCTATATCCAGCAGGAATAAATAAACGACAGATGTTCAGACGCTAAAGTGGACAGACCTTATGACAAAAAAGTGCCTCGCACACGCCCGGCGCTGAGCTAGGCGCCGATAAATAAGACAAGAAGTAGCCTATATATCTACTTGCGATGAGTTATTACAAATGTCATATTTAGGGTGATATTAAATTCATAGTTTCAGTAATGTGTTTGCTGCCTTTGTTTGTGTGTGGGTGTGTGTCTGTTTGATTTAAATTTTATTTAATTATCGTCTGAAAAAGGCGCCACTATCCTTAAAATAGTCGTAGGAGCAGGGGTTTCCTCCCCCCCCCCGCTACCTCCCCTTTAATCTAAATACAAATTGAGATACATACCCAACTATTCGCACGAGTTGTATATACATGTTCTAGCTATCCTCGTCTACCCCACCTACTGACTTAATCATTAATCATTTAAACACGTGAGGGTGGCCTTGGGAATACCGCAAAGGGCAATAAACGTTTTTCCAAAAGAAAATTTCTGACGAAAAAAATCTGACAATGATAATAGTTATCAAAAATGAAAAAAAAAACACATTTTAAATCGAACATTAAATAAACGAAGAACGGCGGACAACAAAACAAACGATAGAACATTACGTCTAAACTATTCCGTATAAAATGAATAGGAAAATTAAACAAAGCAAACATGAATAATAGCTACTCTTGCCATCATTTGACGTAATTATTCCATATACACTCAACACTCTTATTAAATAAAATGAAATGGTTCAGACTCATATCTCTGTGCTGCTCTCACATATTAAGAAAAAGACTTATATTAAAATTATATTCTTTAGATGAATAAAGGGGAATACATTTACATTTTATAAGGGAAACAACTTACACATTCTTTTGTTGATTAACGTGTACCTAAACATTACACAAATCGTAACATCTATTACATTATTATATTAATTTTCTAAGATATATATCATTTAAGAGATAAGTTTCGATATAAAAATTTAACAAAACTATGTTTGTATTTTAAAACCTAAGAACCATTTAAAGATGTTATATAAATTGTTATATAGTGTGCGCCTGATCTTTAGTAAACGTTTGGCAAGTTGTGCTTATTTGCATTGAAATTATTTCATTTAAGTAAAAAAAAAAAAAATGATCCTGAATATTTCATGCCGTCAGGCGTCAAGCCTTGTTAACAACAAACAGACCGAGATGCCGTACACCAACGAAGATTATTTGCCTAGCTGTGAAGAACTTACTGTACCCGAATTAGACATCGTCAGCGGCGTTCAGAACAGCTGCACATCATTTAGGAAAATACTGCGACAATGTATCTAAGGAATTCATGCTGTGTAAAGCAGAGGAAAAAGACCCAAGAAAATGTTTGAATGAAGGAAAAGAAGTGACAAGATGTGCATTTGATTTTTTTCCAAAGCATTAAGAAGTCTAGTTATGCTGAGTTCAGCCAGTACATGCAGTGTATTGACCATTCTGGACATTTGATGGAGTTTAAAAATTGCCGCAAGACGCAAGCTGTTTTTGATGACTGTGTGAAAGAAAATCTTGGACAGGAGAGACCTGAGTTAGGTTACTTCACTAAAGTTAGGCTCCACAAAACGGACCGGCCCAAGCCCACACCAGTCCTTCTCATCTTACCAGAGCCTACCCCTAGTACACCTGATGTCCAAACAGACCCTTCAAAGAAAGTCGGCACATTATTGTCATTAAAAAAATATGTAAAAATTGTATTAGAATAATAATGAGGTTATGAAGATATTACTTAATCAAATGATGTGAGGTTTTAAGTTCAAGTTCCTGGTTAGTTAATTAAGGCGAGCTGTAATAGAGAAGGTTGTAAAATGTAATTGTGTGACCGTTTATTGTGTTGATAAACAAGATGTTACATTGACTTTTGTGTCATATAATGACATAGGCAGTTTATGAATTAAACTATTAAACCAGTTAAACAAAAAAAAAAAAACAAAAAAAAAAAAAAAAAAAAAAAAAAAAGTATTTATCGTCTTGTGAGAATTTATATACAGAAAATTAAACCGATAGTCAAAATTAAAATTCGAAATCTACAGTGTATGATTTAGAAGCATAATTTATTTATTTACTAAAAGAAAAGTTAAAGAAGTCACTGTAAATAAATTGTATTTCTTTTTTTTTCGCTTCTTGTATATAACTAATTTATTTTTTTTATTTTTTTTCCCTCAAAGAAACGCAAATCAGCGTACTGTAAATATGTTGTATTTCCACCTTCTTCCTGTATATAATTAACATATGTACCTATTCATTCCAAATTTATGTAAACAATTTTACTATAAACATGATGTATTTTGTTTTATAAAAAATAAAATTATTTTTAAAAAAATGTGAGAATTGATACAGATTTACAATAGTAATACTTCTTTCTTACTTGTAGCTTACTTTCATTCATTTAAGATGATTTACTTATATATTTATACATTACATGTCTGAGGCGAAAAAAAATATTTTTGGGAAATAAAAGGTCAAATCAAATGTTAATGTTAAAATTAGATGTCAACATGTAAACAGAATATACAAGAAACTGGGAAACACATTTATTTAGATTATAATTTAGTACACACAGCAAATCAAACACAAGCGAAAATATAAAAAATCACCAATCAAATAGACACAACAAATAATTCAATCACACTTAACTAACAAGACTAGACAAAGAACAGAAGACGAAAAAAGACATGTAGCAACGGCTATTTAAAGATCTATATAGAAATATAGGTAGAAAATCAGATTTTATTCTAAAAATACTCTGATATCGAGTTAAAAGAAATATTTCAAGAAAAATTAAAACATAGCCAAGACATAGTAGTTAATAAACGTATACATGTCTAAAAATATATGAGTGTTACTTAACCTTTTTCCTTACTATGAATTTTTAGGTATGTAAGTTGCACAATTCTAACTTTTGTTTTGCATTTGATCAATGTATTATTTCTTTAATATTCTTTCAAACATTACCGAATACCTATTTATTAATTTATTTCTGAAGGTGTTTGTCTTATGTTACTTAGATTTCGTCTTTTCCTGTCAGACTGTCTGTATAAGGTCACCAAACAATAGTACGTTACATAGGCACACATCAATTATACCAAACAATACAACATTATATACCGATTCCTAATCTGTCAAAGAGTGATGTCATTTTGGATATCCATACCTTATAGTAGGTCTGTTTCAGATCGAAGGAAAGCACATAGGTGGTGACCTTTGTGTGGAAACAACCAGTGATTTCCTTAATCAACTGAAGAACGGAGTCCATTGGCTGCCGTCCCCACCAAAAGCCCGCTTGACACGAGTCTATCAGTCTGTTATTTGACAAAAACCAAAACAAGCGGGCATTGACCAGCCTTTCCAAGAGCTTGCTGATGTTAGAGCAGAGGGAGAACGGTCTGTAGCTCTCAGGTGAGCCCACCTCCACAATTTTACACCTGCTGGCAAGTTCGACACACGTCTGTGATTGGTTCATTGCAAGTATAAAACTAAGGTAACGACCACTAAGATATTAAAAAATAAAGCGAAACTTCCATCCGATTGCAAACATTATCGTTTAAACATGTTCTCTCCTACAACGAAAAAGTATCAATAGTCCCCACCGTTGGAGATGAGAAGTTGACCGAATCAATGATGCTTATGATTATATGTTTTTATATTAGATTGAATATAGTGATCCCTGAAATCTGAATAATCTCTTGTTTGTCATGGGAAATAACTTTGGATAAAATTATTTTATCGAAAAATATATTACAAAAACAAACAAAATGTAAGTGTACAGCATATAATTAAAAAAAATATAACATCTACATCTTTTTCTAAAAAAATATATATTTTTGTTTTTTAATGGTTATTTCATTGTAACTTGATAATGTAGTTAAACACACAGAGCCGTAGCGACCCTTCCCGGCGCCCGGGGACAAACTTTTCAATTCCCCCCCCCCCCTCGAGATTTCGATTTGCACCCTCCCCTCAAACTTCCGATTTGCACCCCCTCAACCTTTCAATTTATTTTTCCAACCCTTTTTGGCGCCCCTTAAGGTCGGCGCCCGAGGACATATGCCCCCCCCCCCCCCACCGCGCTACGCTACTGTAAACACAAAGACTTTTAATTTATTACATATGTATTTATTTATACATTAATTTAAAACAGGTGCCATTCAAGAAAATGCATTACATCGCTAGTACCTATTTTTCACATAAATAATTTTAATTTATTGTACATCTTTTTATTTATACAGTGATTTTTAACTTTAATATGCGGGGAGATAAAAGCAAAATGTCAACGCTAAATTTTATTTTTCTCTCTACATCCAATGTATAAATCCCTATATTCTCATTATCATTCATAGTTTCTCTTAATCAGTGCGTGCATTTAATATGCTGTTGTGTTGCCTAACAATGAATGTACAGGCCTATAGATATAATTTGTTTTTTCTCAAAGGTATTGGTAGCCTATTTTATTTTAAATCTGTCGGATCTTTAGCTATTCAGTTATATTTCTGCCACTCATATCTTTCAACGTGTAGTAAAGCACATAGCGTTATGACAATAACTATTTTATAAAATATTTTTCTCAAACAAGTATGACATTAAAATATATAGGCCTATAATTCACGTGTAAGAGGTACCGACGGCTAATTATTTATGTCCGCCGTCAACTTTGAAAGCCAGCCGTTCATCTTGTGCAAAAGAATATCATAACTGTATACAAAAGGAGATACGTACCTAACTTTTGGCACGCTTTGTTTATAAATGTTCTAGCTATCCTCTCTATCTCCAACAGCTTCAAGACTGTATTAATTAAAATTTTAACACGAGCGTCCAGACTAGGGGATTAGTAACGAAGGGGGGGGGGAGGAAGAAATAAAAGGTTTTACAAAAAATATATATATATTTCTGATACAAAGATTTTGACAATAATGAAACGTTTTTTTCCAAAAGCAAAAGCATTTATATCTTATAACATGATTTTGACAATCTACTAAAATGTAACTTAATAACGAAATATATATATAAAAATATTGTTTCTTTAACTATGTATCACATAATAAACATATTACTGCTAGGATAACAGCTGCTACAAATGTGTAAGCTATTTAAATTCCAGTTTGCAAGCGTAATCATATTCTTTTGAAATCGTTGCTAAGTCCACGAGTCTACTTTACGACAACCCTCAACCCCCATCCCCCACCCCAAAAAAAATTAAAGTGCATCCCCCTCCCCCTCCCCCTCCCCCTCCCCTGGAGAAAAAAAAAACTAGAAACAAACACTGAAAAAAACCCAACAATTCTTGTGAAGTTGGGCTCTACGCAGATCTTACAAGCTGAGTTCTAGAACGGAACTTACCTATTTTAACATGACTGTATTAAGTTGTAACATGTCTATATTGTGTGATTAAGTCACGATTTTTTGTTTTTGAGAAATAAAAGTTTACAAATGTTGTAGATTCCAGCCTACAATTGTTATATACGAATCATTTAGGATAGGTGAACGATATGAAAAAGATACTTAGTAGATGATTCATTACAGTGGCGAAGCGAGGTCGGGTGTCACCCGGTGCGGCACTTAATGGTGTTACTCCCCAGAGGCGTAGCGACCCTTCCCGGGGACAAACTTTCAAATATTCGATGTGTACCCCCCCCCTCAAGTTTTTCTCTGTATATTTTGCTATTTTTTGCCTTGTTGTCACCCCCCTAAATGGTGTCACCCGGTGCGCTCCGCACCCCCCTCCTCCCCCTCGCTGCGCCCCTGATTCATTACACCTTCCCAATATCAATCTATAAAGACTAATAATAAAAATGTACTTACTTTTCCTCGGGAAATGAGACATTACATTTCAAGAAACAAAAACGAATATTTAATTATAGTGTGTAAATCTGATACCTACATTACCATGTATTCACTGACATTCGATGTGGGAATCTTGATTTACTTGATGCATAAAGAAACAATGTAACGATTGAATGTGTTCCTTGTTCGTCATGCATTACATTGTTTTTATAAAATATGTTCTTTTTATTTCCTTCTGAAGTCCCGGAAGTGCATCTAGTCTTATTACAATAATATGTAGGTCAGTGACATACTTTAACGTTTTTGTTTTTATTGCATGGTATACAATATTATCAAAAAGAAATGTTTATTATATACTACGATACTTCACGTTATAGTATTTCATTTCTTGGTAACCAAACTGTATCAGTATTAAACAAGGGAAACAACTTACACCATGTTTTGTTGATTAAAGTCTACCTAAGAAATACAAAACAATTACACATTAATCAAATTATTGTTAAAAATTTTCTGATAGTAACAAATAATCGCTTATGAAATAGTCAAGAAATAACATTCAATATAAAAAAAAATTAAACTGCCTTTGTATTTAAAAATCATAAGAACTCCTTAAATGTGTTAGTTTACTTTGTTATATGATTTGTGACCGACGTTTCTTCAACATTACTGTTTCAGTGATTTTGGAAAATTTTTTTTTCATTAAAACCACTGTTCACCACCAAATATTATCTTTTTTTTCCTCCTTTAACTTTTCGATAAAATACAAGCTGGTATATTTTATATATTCGATGAACTTTTGACAAACACAACATGTAATCGTAAGTTTTAAATAATACTGATTTATATGGTATATACATTATTCTCATGTACTTTATGGCTAGGCTATTCATACAGCTTTCTTTGATGTTTTTTCTCAAATTATCACTATTCGATTGCAATAAAATATTAATCAATTAAATATGGCTAACAGAGAGTTGAGCATGATTATTTAAATTCATTTAACAAGTTGGATTATGAAAAAAAAAATTAAAAAAAAAAAAAAAAACTATAGGGCCTACAGATACAAAGATAATATAGGCAATACTATGCATTTTTAAAATCTTAATATAATCATCAAATGAATATTTATTCCAATTTCTTATTATTTAAAGAAAATACTAGGTATGAAATTTTTTGACGTATTTCTGTCGATTTTCGTTAAATAAAGTGTTACGTTCTAAATTAATTAATTTATTAATGACTTCAAAACAAGTAAATAATGAACAAAAAATGTCAGAAGAAAGCTTACGTTCAGACGACTTTAGATTACGGAAAATGCTGTTGGTCGTGTCGGCCAAATGTAAGGTGAAGGCGAAAGGCGGAGGAGCTTTCATTTGTTCACATACTCACTGTTAATGTCATGGTAAGCTCTTTCGATCACTTTATTCCACTACTCGTTTTACTATGATCGTTTAATTTTAGCAGAGGAATTTAATAGATAATATAGTGACCCACCGTATTCTTTATATTTATAAAACGTATAGTTATATAATTAAACAGATATTTTATTGGAGTCTAAATCTAACCGGAAGCAATAATCTGGAAGATGATCTTTATCTTTGACTTTTTATGGAATAAAAAAAAAACTATAATGGACATTTAACCTTTAACTGGATCTGGATATTTAATTGAAAAAGGAAATTATATCAAAATTTAAAATGTAATCAAAACATTATCTTACATCAGAAACTGACGTTCTTTTTCCCTGGGGTGGTGTATTTTCCGAAAGAAAAAAATATTCAACGCAACCCCAACCAGAAATCCAGGTCGGAATAAAATAATTTCATCCCTTATACCAACAACCGCAGCATTATCATTTACACAATCGAACCAACAATCATCGCAAAATACATAACATTGAACTACAAGCACAACATAATCGAAAATCTGAGAGCCACCCCAGACAGAGAGCAAACATGTCAACACTGCGCATCCCCACAACACTGGACAACCCACTGCTAGCTAAGTCACCTCAACAGAAAACCCCTACACCACTGGACAACCCACTGCTAGCTAAGTCACCTCAACAGAAAACCCATACACCACTGGACAACCCACTGCTAGCTAAGTCACCTCAACAGAAAACCCCTACACCAGCACCACACTCAGCCGAAGACAGAACAACGCCAATAGCAACAATGATCAAAATACAGCCAGCTATATCCACTCCAACCCTGGACACTCTCCACCAATGGTCACGAAGACGCCAACAACTGAACAAGACGATTCAGCATCTTTAATAAGTAACAAACATGGTTGGAGTAACCACACCACGTATCTGATTCTCGACGCCCATAAATAAACCCCAAACCCCAAACAACCAACAAACAAACATGGTTATAACAACAACAACAACCACTAAGAGGAAGAAGGACAGCCCAGACCCAGAGAAAACATCAAAAGCAACAAAGGTCAATGAAGAAGTCAAGGAACCAGCAGCCCCCACCCGTTATAAAAACACCACCACTTTATAAAACAAGACAATAAGTATTCAGGCTCTTTTGTCTGCATGTCTCTAGATATATTTTAAGACCAGACTGGAATTATCATTATCTTTTCAAATTGTATTGATTTATGCGGTTTATGTTTCATCATTTTTATCTATTATATTTTGGATAGTGTTAAGAATAAGTATGTTGATTATCAGATGTGTTGATTGGTGAGTATAAAACAATCTACTAAAATATTTGTTTTTTTTTAGTTTTAATTCAGCGTCATTTGGCGTGTTGTGTTTCCTACCACACGGGGTAGGTTAGTTCAAATGAAAACATACAGGGGCTGCCTAATTTTTTTACTTTATCGATTAAATCAAACATTCCAAATATTTGATTGAAACGCTGATTTTATGCTGAATTAACGTTTTAGTCTAAATAAGGATTTAATTAGTATTTTTATTAGTAATCGAATGACTGTCTTAGTCACGATTGTCTTTTAAAATCTGAAACTTGTTATAATAAAGAAAGCGTCTAAGAGAAAAAAAAAATGGATTATTTATTAAAGCTAACTATAACAATTAGATGTGTAATATTTTCAAAATCAAGTGAAAATATAATTTTTTTTATTTTTTTAAATTTTTATACTGCTGACTAAATGTAAAATATTTAAACTGTTTCTATTTTTCCAAATTTCTAAACGTTTCTTTTTTTAATGACCTTTCAATTTTAAAAGACATATACTGAAAACAAAGTACAGTGTAACCTTTAGATACGAGTAAAATGTGTCCGTAACATTACTCTAAAGTAAAAACGATTGTACATCAAAGCGGTTTATAAAAATGCCATAAAATAACCTCACCAATTATGAGATAAACGACTATGGGAATACTATTGTAAATATTGATAACTGAAGGGGACTTAATTTATTTCGCTATTCTATAAGGGAAACAACTTATATATTTTTTGGTTGACTAAAGTGTACCAAAGAGTACAAACATAGTATACAGCTTTAACAAGTATTTAGTTATGTTCTAGTAACAACTAATACGTTTTGTATATATCATTTAAGAGATACGTTTTGATTTAAAAATGCAACGAAATTTCTTTTGTATTTAAAATCGCAAGAACCATTTAAAGATGTAATACAATTTGTTATATACTTTGTGACTGATCTTCATTTTTTTGTTACCAGGTTTTTCTAAGTCGATCCCATTTTTTTTTTGGAGATATAGATATAGATCTAATATTATTTGTACAATTGATGTTAACGTCTTTGAAACTGTGTAAAACTACCAAATTAAGTGTTATTACTATTTTAAGTGTTCAATATTAATTTTTTAAAAAAATGAGGAAAGATTGCTATAGATATAGATTTTGAAAGGGAACTAAGTTGGATTGGATGTGTCTCATTGTGCTCAACATAACATTCCGGTTGCTTAAATTTTGTATTAGATCTATGTATAAGTAAACCATCTTAAAATAATGATAAAAAGGCTACAAGAAAGAAGTATTGGTATTGTAAATATGTATGAGTCCTCACAAGCCGAAGATGAAAATTGTAATATTAAATTGAACATGTAAGGCAAAATGACGCTGTAAATTACATGTCTGAGGCGAAAAAATAAATACATTTGGAGAACCTTTAAGTGAACATTAAATTTGAGAATGATTTCAATTTCGATTAATGTAAACTATTTGTGTACATTTGTTGCATGCTAGTGTGCTTATGCACATATGTTTGTATGACAAAATTAAAAAAAAAAACTGCGAGTAGATGTAAGCTTTGATTGTCCCTCGAGAGTACAGTTTACAGTATTGTGTCATACAACTGAAGTGGAACTTATAGTAGATTTAATACTGGAGGCTAGTCATGAGATCAAGGAAGTATAAAATAAATGACATGATCTTGCTATTCTGTGTTTTAGTGATGGAAAAGTTAGTAGATGTTGCTTTAGCTTCAGGAGCTGACATCAATAACTTCAAGTGTACGACTAAAACGATCGTTATTGGCTGTTAAAATATATCAGCACCAATCAGAAGTGATTGAGAAAATATAACATCTAACCCATGCCATAGATGTTGTTATAACGACAAAAAACGTGTAGAGAAAACGGAACAATAAAGAAAAATCAGAAACGTCAATCGTCTAATGACTTAGTAAGTTTTTTCTAGTGAATATGAGTAATTGTAAGAAATTATATTTTGAAATCTGGCTTGCTGTAGGGTATGTCTTTTGTAAAATGCTCTATTATACAATCAGCGTCATGTTTACTATCTCGTATACGAAGTATAGAGGTAGTAATGTGCACAAATCGAGATGTTCACAAATCTCGACGTTTTATACTATCGTGAATCGGAAACACCTTTTTTTTCGAATGTCAGTATGTGTGTGTGAGTGTGTCAGCGTGTTTGTCTGTGTGTCTGTGTCTGTGTGTGACTGAACACGATAACGTGAGTACCCTTATAGCTATTTTGATGCTGTTTCATATGAGTATTATATCAAAAGAGAGAGAGAGAGAGAGAGAGAGAAATGAGAGGGGGGGGGGAGACTAAAGACGGAATGAAATCTGACATCTAAGTTTGTAAAGCAAAACCTTCTATTAGATGCAGATTTCTGTATTTGACAAAAGATAAAAACTGGTCGTGAGTACCCGCTAAAAACCAATAGAAAAGAAAAACTTACCTCGAAATTCCCAGCCCTATTTCCGTAGCAACTCTCTGTTCTTCTTGTTTTTACTGGCTACCAGCTGTTAAGGTCGACTTTAAGAAGTACAAACAACAAACTACACAAAGTTTGGACCACAGTATTAGTGCGAGCCTACACCCGTAATATATTCGCCTAGCCCTCTGTCCAAATCAACCCATCATCTCTCGTTCACACACCTAGTAAACTGAATACCAACATTTGGTCTAAGGGGAATAACACAACAACGTGGGGCTGAACACAACTCACATACTCACCATAAACAATGACTTAACAAGCCTTAACCCGACGCGTAACAATAACATTATTCACGTCCACCCCTGAAATAACAATACACGTGAAGAAAACACGTCCCCTCCCTCCCCTACCCAGCAACAGAAATAATGGTAATGGGAAAAAAGTAACTGAAATGTTGAGTTTATTATATAATACGGTTCTTGACAACTACACTAGACAACACAATATAATAAAGCGAGAATGATCTCCCCTAAACATTCCTGGATATTCGTATAGAACACTACGGATATGGCAACTCGGGATATAGACATGCAATTTTTACATTTTTAGATACTTAAACTTTTAAAAATTGAATAGATTGTAGAAAAAAAGAATTGGGCACCAGATGAACAGCAAACAATGAGTGTAAAATAGTTCGGAGCAGTTTTTGAGAAATAAAAAAAAAAACGTTGAGTGTTACTTCCGGTAAAGGGAAAGTACTTAGAATTTGACAGAAGGCAGAAGTTTGGATATTTTACTTAAACGGGAAATTTCGTCAATCTATCTGAAACAGTACTC
Organism: Physella acuta; assembly: GCF_028476545.2. Lineage (NCBI taxonomy): Eukaryota > Metazoa > Mollusca > Gastropoda > Physidae > Physella > Physella acuta. The sequence continues at coordinate 2,515,525 of NW_026731661.1, forward strand.
AAGTTACAAGATTTTGAAAATCAAAAGTAGAAAACAATGCACTTCTGGTATTCGGAAATCGCTAAAACGTTGATACAGAACTACATATTTGATATAATACTTATATATACCATTTCATAAACCTAACTGTAACGGTGCTTAAGCTATCGTTTGCACAGAGACAGATACACACATATACAGAAACACAGAGACAGACGCACACACATAAGGACACAATTGCAAAACTATTTTTTTCCCACTCAGGGAGTGTAAATCATCTAGATTTGAGACAATCTCGATTTTGATTTTTTGCACGATTACAATTCTTTCACTATACTTCGTATACAATAATGTATAAATGATAAACCACTAGCCAAATGAATTCGTGTTTTCCATACACAAATATCGGCAAAAAAAATAAAAAATAAACAAACTAACACCATTCGCTATTTACATAAATGGAGTTGTACTTTTCAAAATTCCTGTATAAAAATGTGTACACATCTTTAAAGGGAAATAAATATCTATCAATGTAAATATACATCAGTCTTCATTTGTCGAATAATGGGTATAGAAATGCAATATAAATAGCGGAACAGCTTTGGACGAGGATAATTACATGTCTGAGACATATATTAAAAACACATGCTTCAATTACATCTAATGTAATGAGTTGAATCATATTTGTCATGATACCTTTCTTACATTTAAGATATTTCTTTTGATCTCAAATCCACCCACTTTCTTGAAATCACTTTTTTTTACTTTAAATACAAACACATTTTCTAACATCCTAACTTTTATCCAAAGCTGCTACAAATAATACAGAGACATTTTTAATGAATGTTAGGATATGAATGATACAGACGATAAATATTAAAAGTAAAAATTATAGTTAGTCACCTCAGTGTAGGATCAAAATTCTATTGAAGACTATCCGGACCAAGAAGTGTATTTGTTATCTACTACTGTGGTTCAGTACACAGGAAGTAAAAATACGGAACTTTTTTAGACAGACATCTCATGTTTATTTTACCTTTAAATATACGATGGTTGTATGGTCAGTACTATGAGACAATATTTACGGCATTAATTTGATCGGTGTCAAGTAAAGTTATTTAAATATAGATCACGTCGTCTCCATTACCATGGACCTTGAAAGATGAAATGTAGAACTACTGCCAAGTCTTGATAAAGGTGGTAAGTAACATCTAAGGGGTCAATCATTTATAATGCCCACACACATTTCGGATTTTAGACGCCCCCCCCCCCCCCTTCTATCTACACATGTCCACTTTCGACAGATTATCTCCCCCCACCCCCCACCCCCATTAAGGACGTTTACAAAATTGTAGTAGACCTCTAAAAATGTACAACCAATTTAATTTTTTTAACATGTATTGTTTCAATCTGAAACCCAAACAAGTGTTAAAAACAGTTGCATGTTGTACTTTTTAATTTACTTAACAACAGCCGCAGCTCAAGATGACAGTGCTACTCACCGCTTTATAGAAGAGACACGAAACAAAATACAATTTGCCAAATGTCAAACATATTGACCAAATTATTTGATTTTCGTCTCAAAACAAATACACACTACATAACATACACAGTACTAACATGCATGTGTGAATCCTATTGAACTAAATGTGAACCAACACAAATACATCGGCACTTAAAGCTGCTAGATAGGTAAAACAAGCAAACAGATTTTTAGGACTTACATTGATAGGGCACGTTATACTAGAAATATATACTTCATGTATATTTGAATATGCACTGTTTCGTTTATTTATAGTAGATTTATGGATCAATATGGACGACCAAATGAAATGAAAAAAAAAATAATGATTCATTCTTTACACCACACATGGGGTGAATTTCATTAAAAGAAACCTCAACAGAAGCGAATATTTAATACGGTTAATTATACCACTAAAACATTTTAAATTTGTGTATCTGCCATTTCGTGAAGGAAATTTTGCGCATATAGAGAAATATAATAGAGGAATATAAACAAAACGGTGCTAGAGAAATGCACCGAGTTACCAGAAAGAAACCCCCATCCCTCAACCACCCAACAAACAAACATGGTTATAACAACAACAACCACTTAAGAGGAAGAAGGACAGCCCAGACCCAGAGAAAACATCAAAAGCAACAAAGGTCAATGAAGAAGTCAAGGAACCAGCAGCCCCCACCCGTTATAAAAACACTATCACTTTATAAAAGGGGTCGTCCATAAATGACTTCACACTCCTAAGGTGGGAGGGGGTCCGTAATTTTGTGACGGTGTGTGATGTGGGGAGGGTGGGGTAGGGGAGGGGGTTCAGATGGCAGATGGTGTGACGTCACACTTTTGAATTATAAAAAAGTAATGTTAGAAAACGAGTTTTAGCCGTTATTTCGCGTTTAAAAAATTGTTTTAGAAAATGTTAATAGAAATTGATTAAAATACTCCATTTTGAGAGAGTTCAGATAAGGCTTTGGAAAAACTAATGGATGTTTTAAGAAAAATTCAACTGCAATTTTGAGGGGGGGGGGGGCGTTGTAGGCTGAGATGTGACGTCATTTTAGGGGGGAGGGGCTGGCTTTTTGTGACGATGTGTAAAAGAAGGGAACGGGGGGGGGGGGTAAAAATCGTCCAAAAAGCGTGACGTCTTTTATGGGTAAGCCCAAACAATCGAAGAAGTACATGCGCCTTTGTATGTGCATACATCTAGATATCACTTAAGACAAGCGTTGGATTAGTGATGGTATAACTCAATATCTTGGAAAATGTTAATGATTTATGAGGTGTATGTTTCACCACATTGTATCTAATATAATTTTGGACAGTGTGGTGAGAATAATTATGTTAATTACAGATGTGTTGTTTGATGTTGTAATACAATCTACTTGAATATTTTCTTTTAGTTTTTACTCATGGGAAATAACTTTTGATGAAATTATTTTATCGAACAATATATTATAAAAACTAATAAAATACATGTATGTTACATTATAATTTTAACAAAATATAAAATGTCTAACGTTGTTTACAAAAAAAAAATTGATTGTATTTAGTATTGATTATTACAATTTAACTTGTTAATTTAGTTAAAAATATAGACTTTTGATTTATTTCACCTCTATTTATTTATATACTGATTTTTAACTATTATGAATACTTTTTGCAGCATAAAAGTGTTAACGCTAATAACAAGTTTTTTCTCAACATATGCAACATACAAAGAACTAGATCAGGGGTCGGCAACATGCGGCTCTTTTGATATCAAGATGCGGCTCTCCAGCTCCTTGAACAAATACTAATAATCTTAATAAAAAAATAAAATATTTGAACTAAAAAAAATGTTAGTGGCTCTTTACAACCAGGGAAATTTTGAAAATTGTAACTTTTGGCTCTTCCGCTTCAAAAGGTTGCCGACCTCTGATCTAGATCAGGGATCGGCAACCTTTTGAGCCAGAAGAGCCAAAAGTTACAAGAGCCACACACATATGTAATTTCAATATTTTGGAATCTCATTAGGATTAGAAATATATATTTTTTTTTAAATTTGAAATAAATAGCTTTAAATATGAAATAATATTTATAGGGCCTAAACTATACCTATAAAACATAGGACTTGTGTTGAAATAAAACATAAACATGTTAAGTTGTCGTATGCAAATTGGAATTTAATTGTTTATTACTGTGATGAAATATATTCTAAATTTCAAATAATCATACATACAAAGAGCTTTACACTAAACATTTGATTATAAGTAATTGTACTAATTATATGTATTGATTTCCTTTTAACAATAACTTATTTAAAATAGTGTTGTCTTCTTTATATAAATAACAAAAATAAAATGCAATCAATAATAATTAGTTTTTGCTAAATAAGAATCCACGAACGTGTTGAAGCTGTATTGTTTTTTAAAAGGTTTTAAGTTTATGGGCACGTGTCTAAAAATAACTAGGTATACAAAAATCATTTACGCTTCGCACCAAATATATAAGTATGCTTACATATAAATACGCCGATACTCAAAGAATGCTTGTGTCTACACTTTAATAAACAATTCTACGACTAGTTAGTTCAATCACATTATACTAGGTTAAAATGTAGATTATTGATATATATATATATATATATATATATATATATATATATATATATATATATATATATATATATATATATATATATAGACAAGCCTTCAATCCCCCACACCGGAAGTGGTTTCTAAAATAAACATTAATATGTTAGATTAACTGAATACAAAAGCAGAAGCACAAGAATATGTACACTTGTGCGAACATCTTGAAATGTATCTACCCAGTATTTCAGTACATTTAAATACAATTCAATTTTTTTTATGCAAAAGGCGATTAACTGTTTACTGCTTAGTAAATATAGAAGCTTATAAACTCAAACGAATGTCATTTTTTTAAGATTTCTAATTTCATTAGTTGTCTCGTATTTAAGTTGAAACATTTTACACATATATATTCTGCTTTTTTATTGTTTGATTATATATTTATACATAGGAAATTTAAAGCCACACAATAACATTTTAAATCAAACATGTAAATAAGTGAAGAATGGCGGACAGCAAAACATAACATTTCTTCTAAACTACTCAATAGTAAATGAATAAGGAAATAAAACAAGACAAGCATGAAGAAAACTGTTGCAACTATATGCCGTAAATATTTTCTACACACTAATTTAATAAAATAAAAAATGATCAGACATGTCTCTGTGCTAAGCCCAGCGATTAAGAAAAAGTTGTCTATGAGAATACTATTGTTAGCTTCGATTAATAATGGGTACTTTATGTATATTTCATTTTAAGGTGAAATAAGAAGTACAAAAAAGTATACATCAATCAATTTACCATAGCAATTTTCGTATAGTAACAAATAATTGCGTATGTAATATTTAAATAAAATAACATTAAGCATAAAAAAAGGAAATTGCGTTTATATTTAAAAAAACTACAAAAGCTATTTTAATGTGTTACTTATTTTGTTATATCTTTTGTGACTGCTAAATAAACATTTTCTTCTGATTTCAACAAGTTCCAAATATTAAATGTTGACTATCGTTTTGATTTTCTGTAATCCCAAATTTAATTTAGCTCTAATTAAGTGCCCAAACACCCATTAACCCACCACGCCGATGGAAAAAAAAAACCTTTAATTATTATTTAATTACTTATTTGCATTTTCATGAACCTTTGAAAGTTGTTTTTGTTTTCTTTCTATATAATGTGACTTTTTAAAAATACTGTTTCATACATGCCAATAATCACTTTCTAGATTTAATTATTTTAATGTTTAAGTTTTAATACCTTTCTTTTTTGCCCTACAACACATGTTATGACTATTTCAGAGCCTGGCGTCTAATTACCCTTGTATGGTATTTGCAATGAAAGACAAGAACGATGGATATTATATGTAAAAAGCAAAGATAGTCACCTCAGTGTAGGATCAAAATTCTATTCAAGACGATCCGGACCACTATGTAGATGTGAAGTAAAAATATGAAACTTTTTTAGACAGATATTTTATGTTTCTTTAACCTCTACATATAAGATGGTTGTATGGTCGTACTGTAGGACAATATTCACGGCATACATAAGATCGGTGTAATATTTTTAAAATATAGTTGATTTCCGCACCGTTACGATCTATTTAATATAGTACTACTACCTAGTCTTTTCAAGGCGGCAAGTTGAATAACAAACTTCAAGTTGTTATTGTCTCCCCGTTAGTAACGTCCAATGCTCAATGTTCTAGTTAACTGTTTGGGCTGTAAACACACAACACACTTTGTTGTCAGATTACCTTTATCGATGTTCTTAAGATGTTTTTTTTCCCATGAAATCAAGAATGTGCACTCTATTAAGATGTTAGGGACACACATTTTATTTTTTTGTAGTTATTTGCTTCATGCATCAACACATCAAAATATTTAGTTTTCTGTGTTCATAAATAAATGCAACTATTACCAATAATAATTAATTTTTGCTAAATAAAAATTCACGAAAAGGTTGTAGCTGCACTGTATTTTTTTAAAGGATTGAAGTTGATTGGCACATGTCTAAAAGTAACTAGGTACTCAAATGCTAGAAAACAAGTTGTAGCCGTTATTTCGCGTTTTAGAAAACTGTTTTAATAAATGAATTGATTAAAATACTCCATGTTGACAGAGTTCAGATAAGATTTTGGAAAACAATATCGATGTTTTAAGAAAAATTCAATTGCAATTTTGATGGGGGTTTAGGAGGTGGGGTCTGGCTTTTTGTGACGATGTGTCACGGAGAAGAACACTTAGAATTGTATCTAAGGAAACCCACGATAAAATAAACGACATACAAACACCATTTGGAACATTACAAGTACACGAAAACAAAGGAGCCCTAGTTAGAAGTGGATCAGACATGGCTGGCATTGAGGAACCCTCGAATTACAGCAACACCCTAGAGCAAATACAAGCACAATATTTTACAACTCAACTACTCAAAAGTTTGACCTAAAAACCACATTCATCCACCAAATGGATGTTTTATTTCGCCTTCAATGTTTTAATACACTATAAGCTCTTCCAGTGTATATAATGGATGATCTTTTCATAAACATTAAGTTTAATGTTGGATTTAAAAAAATACATATTAATATGGTATATATAATATGATTGTTATCATTAGTTTCATCATAAAATGGTATGGTTTCTCTGATATTAACACTTTTTCTGATATTGTTACTATTCAAATGCAATATAGTATGTTCATTGCACAGTTGAGATTATAAATATGAAACGTCTACATATACAAGGCACATTTAGGCGATAATCTTTATTTAGGCAATAAATTATTCTGTGAAAGAGATAAACCTAGCAAAAGAATATTTAAAGAGAAAATATTAAATATAAAAAGGCTACTATCTTGCTCTTGTGTTTAAAATAACGAAAACCATTTAAAAAGGTTGTATATTTTGCTATATACAATATGTATACAGGTACATGGAAAATAAAGGCGACCCTTTTGCAATAAATTATTCTGTGACAGAGATAAACCTAAGAAAACAATTTTTAAAGATTATGATCCCATTTAGCATTATGTAAGCTTGGATACCCATTGGTGCTGAAACAAGCAAATACATTTTTAGACGTTGTATATAAACATATGTTTAATAAGCACTGTATTATATTTTGTAGCAGATGTATGGATGCATATAGAAGACCGTATGTAACAAGAGATTCAATCTATAAATTACACACTTGGTGAAATTCATTCAAAGTAAAATGAAAAAAAAATCGCAAATATTTAATAAGGTTAAATATAAATTAATATTCTACTCACTTCAACATATTAATTTGTGTATGTGCAAGATTGATCTGAAAATTTGGCGGATAAGACGAAATTGAATAAAATAATATAAACGTCACTGCTCTAAAAGACGTCACCTTTTTTATTTCCCTTGTTATAAGAGAGGTAACTCTAAGATATTTCACCAAGTCAATAAGTGAACAACGTTAATTGAAAATACACCTACTGATTGAAAAATTTCATAATGATAAAAATAAAAGTGTACAAATATTGGAATTTAAAAAAAAAAATATTTGTTAAATGTATTTTAAATTTAAAATATTCTTTAAATTATATACCGGAGCTTTATATTTAAATAAAATAATTATAGGTTACCATACTTAATGTGTACTGACAGTGGCGGAACTAGAAAAAATAGGCCACCCCGCAAAAAAAATGTTTGGGCCCCCCATATATGTATATATATATATATATATATATATATATATATATATATATATATATATATATATATATATATATATATATATATATATATATATATATATATATATATATATATATATATATATATTTATATTTATATTTATATATATACCGAGGGGTCTATGGGGGGGGGGTTATGACCCCCCTAACCCCCCCCCCCCCCCCTGCCTAGGAGTCCCCACTCAAGTATGTACAAATGTTATGCCTATGACATAAACCTTTGCGGAGTTGTACTCAACAGCTTCCCAAGTTTTCATGGCGATTGGGTGAATGATGCAGTATTGCATAATAATAATAGAGAGAAAAATGTTTTTCACATGTACAACTGTATGTGGCCAGGTCACGCGTTTGATAACCTTCTGATTTAAGGGAGGGGGGAGGATTAACAAAAAGCCAGACCCTCACACACCCCCACCTCAATGACTATTAATAATGTTCAATTAATTCTAAACGTTCTAATTAATTTCTAAATAATTATATAAAAAATAATCTTACCTGCCTTGTTTTGTGAATTAGATGTGCCTAATACTATGAAAGTAAATTAATATATGTTGACTAGATCTAGTGCTGTCTAGTGTCTGACAAAATGTGCTGAAGTGGTGAATCGTACGGTTAGGAAGTAGTTCATAAACGATACATTTATCTCCTCGATACTTGTAAAGGTTGAGAAAGAGGGTTGGGATAGGGGTCGGCTCGGGAAAAAACTTGAAAGAGACAACAAAACGCCTTGATCTATGTACGGCAGCATCGCCCATTGTAAAACTTACTCAGGGGAGATAATTTGAAGTATTGGCCTTAAAAGTTTACTATATTTCTTGTAAAATCAAAACAAGTAAACGTATATAAAACTGAAGTTTCTAGTATTATATTATTTTTTAAAAATTATTTGTACGATACAAGATAGTACAGGATACAAATTCAACCACTATCACAAACACATATTAACATTGAAAAATGTACAATGGATTTCGGGTCCCCTACCCATGCCGCAAATAAGAACCGCGCGTCATGAAAGCCCACTTCATATGTAGCGGCTTTTCGTGCTATGAACTTTGTTGTTTTTTTTTTAAAGAATTTTGCCGGCGACAGCGTGTGTTTGATTGTAGGGAAATAGAACTCGGCCTTGGCGATGGTTAAAAAATACAACTATAAATAACTGTTTTAAATATGTAAAAAAATTGTCGACAATTTTTTAACCCCCTTTTTGGTCCCCATCCCCTGCCCCATCCGCCACAATACACTTTGGATGATCGGTCAAACAGTTACGTGCCCTCTTTTTAGCTATCAAAGGGAGGGGGGGGGGGGCAACGAGTCAAAGAAGTCATTCAAAATTTGAAGAGTTGCCTATATTTTACACTGTAGTTTCTGTAATGGATTTTATCTTTTACGGAAGAGCGTGGTATAGTGACTGTAAAATAAAGATAATCGTACCGCAGCTACAGTGTTTTTCTTTTACAAACCAAATATTAAGGCAAAAATTAAATTCAAAATTATAAAAAAAATATTAATTTTGGTCAGCCGTGGGCCCCTAAACGGCCTGCCCCCCCCCCCCCCCCCCTCCCTTCCCGCGCATTGCGGGGTCTGGTGGGACTGTAGTTCCGCCCCTGTTCATCAGGTAAATGAACAACTACTGACTAGTGTCTTTAACAAAATGTGCAGAACTGGTCAGTTTACAGTTCATAGACGGTTCGTTAATCTATGCATTACATTTTATTGTAAGAGTAAGGGTGTGGTGAGGGGGTAGAGGTGAGGGGTAGGGGGCAGGGGGGGGGGGGGGGGCGAGAGAGTTGGGAAGGGAAGGGGACAAGAAAGCGCCGATAAACATCTACATCAATAGTGCCGACTTTTTTCGATCGTCTAGAAGACCAGGATAGTCGCCTCGCCGCAACATTTCCCCAGCCCGATTTCAAAGCGTGCCGGCACAGTCAAATTTCAGATGCTTCGTCTTTGAAGTTGTCTATATGTCTGGCGGTCTCTCGAGCTATAGTCTGTGCATTTTTCTCAAAGACGTTTGCCGACTATCGTGTTTGTTTGTAACTGTAGAAGAAAGATAACTCGACCTCCACCTAATTTTTTTTTTAATTTTTTAAAAATAATTTAGCCAGGATTTTTGGGCCCCCAATTGGTCTGGGCCCCCCCCCCCCCCGCATTGCGGGGTCTGGCGGCACTGTAGTTCCGCCCCTGTGTACTGAGAGAATTCTTTTCAGCGTATGATTCCAATAATTTTTATTCTTTTCAAAGAATTCATAAATAAACGTTTTAATAACAAGATTTTATGTAATAATGCAGTAGAAAGTAGAAAATAAATTATGCACTACAATAAAAATTAACTATGAAGAAAAGCGTCGATCTCTTCCTAAATATTATCCACTACTATTTAAATTACTATAAAGAAAAGCGTGGGTGTTTTTCCTAAATATTAGTAAAGGTATCCAATAGATACTAAAGTGACCCACGCTTTTCTTTATGGTAATTTAAATAGTAGTGGCTAATATTTAGGAAGAGACCCACGCTTTTCTTTATAGTTATTTAAATAGTTGTGTATAATTTATTTTCTACTTTTTAATGCATTATTACATAAAAGCTTGTTATTAAAACGTTTTTTTAATGATTTTTTTTCTGTACTTTACATTTTATTTACAATAGTAACATGTTTAAAAACCATCGTCAAGTTATATAGCTAAAGTTTCAGTAAAATATTATGGGATGGCGTAGTCTAGTGGTAAAGAACTAGACTGCTGACCCGTCTAAAAACCATCGCGTGTCTATTGAACGTGATGACGCGCTTTTGTCGTAGAGCCCACCCGGCCGTGATGACGCGTGTGAATAGAGCTGCCTACTAATTCGGTCCAAATTTTAATTAATTCATAAAAAAATAATTAGGCGACGAATAAGTCAAATTGAAGGTCTCGATGTATTTTCTTCATGTCTTGACCCACGTACCAGCTACGAACCGTATCTGTCAGTTAGATGTGCCTGCAATTTCACACGGGCGTTTCGATCTAGACAGACAGACCGAAGAGGAAGTGAGTGTAATAAAAGCTTGTAAAAACAAACTGCTAATTGACATGAACATATTTAGATTTCGTTACATAAAAATCCAAAAAAAGGTAGCTTGATTACGTTTTGGAAAAAAAATTAGGAAGTTGTTAGGCACATGTCTAAAAAATAATTATGAACAATATCTCTATCATTTAAGCAAGCTTGCTTTGACCAGCCTTTCGAATAGCTTTCTGATGTTAGAGCAGAGGGAGGACGGTCTGTAGCTCTCAGGTGAGCCCAGATCCCTTGCTGTCTTGGACAGGGCGACCACCTCCACAATTTTACACCTGCTGGCAAGTTTGACAGACGTCTATGATTGGTTCATTACAAGTATAATACTAAGGTAACGACCACTTAGATATTAAAAAAAGATAAAGCGAATCTTTCATCCGACTGCAAACATTATCGTTTAAACATGTTCTCTCCTACAACGAAAAAAGTATAAATAGTCCCCACCGTTGGAGATGAGAAGTTGACCGAATCAATGATACATATCATTATATGTTTTTATATGCAATATACTGAATCTTGGACTCTGAATTATCTTTTCTTTGTCATGGGAAATAACTTTTGATAAAATTAGTTTTCCTAAAATCTATAAAAAAAAAAAATAAAAAAAATATATGTATGCGTTCTTCATATAATTCAAAACAATATTTTCAAATACAAATTTTTTTTAATTTTTTTTTTTTCATTTTACCTGGATAATTTAGCTAAATTCAAAGTCTTTTAATCTATTACATATATTTTTTATGTAGGCCTATAGATCGATTTTAAACTTTAATTTGCGATTGTGATGAGACAAAGTTTCTGTCAATTAAAACCATTTATTTTCATGATAACCCCACATTTCCTATAACTGTTTCAACGACCCCACCACCCACCCCAACATCAATTTCGAATATCTATTCATTAACTTATTTAAAGTTCTAAATCTTATTTCTTTCCCCTCATCTTTCACACAGCAACCTTTTGAAAACTCAATGCAACCAGTACATATATAAACACTCTTTCAACTAGTCAACTTAATTTGTTTCCCTACATAGAAAATGCTTCACTGTCTCATTGAGCCTCTCTGAAAAATTTCCTGTCCTCTCCCCACCCATACTTCTGACACTTTCATTTGACCTTCACCCCTTTTACTGTCATCCGTTGCAATTTTTTATAATCAAATACATGGCATCATGTAAATATTCATTATGTACATTTATTATGTACATTTACAAAACCTTTCGTTTTCATTTGATGTTCGAAATTATGTAAAAAAAAAATTGATGTTTATGTACTTGTTTTAATTGCAAATAAAAGTATAAACAAAAAAAAAAACAATTAAAAATTTAAAAAAAAAAACAACATTTATTTTCACATAAAGACCTTTAATTAATTATTTAGCTATTTATTTATATATTGATTTTTAATTTTAATAAGGGCGAGGTAAAAATCATAATGTTAACGCTAAAAATAATAGTCATCTCTTCATATCTTATACCCAAATATCTAGATCACTATATTCTCATTGTCATTAATAGTCTCTACCATATTGATTTCAGACAAGATTGCCTGTTTTGGATTGGTTGTTATTCATATTTAAAATGACTAAATCCATTTAAAAAAAAAAGAAAAGTGCTAGCGTTTACAAACACCAGCATTTTGATTACAATTACAATTAAACTGAGTCTCCAGTATTCTAATGAAAACGTCAACCACATATTTCACCTTGTGACACCCGACCTCGCTACGCCATTGGATCTAGCTAACTAAACTATGCTTCAGGAGCTGCCTATACATCAATACTTGCAAGCAGAGTTTCTTCCAGGCATCTCTTCGGGGGGGCTTTGCCCCCCCCCCCCCCCGAAACATTTTTACCGCCCCCCCCCCCCCCCCGAACGAAATTAAATGTATATAATTTATATAGAAAATATATACTTTTAACAGTGTCCGCCCCCCCCGAAGAAAGTCTACCGACCCCCTCGAAAATTTCAAGTGCCCCCCGGAGAAAAAAGTCTGGAAGAAACACTGCTTGCAAGTGTACAACTAACCAGTGCTTTATTTAGCTGTAAAAATATATCGGCAACAATCAGAAGAGATGGAGAAAATGTTACATCTAACCCTCACCATAGCTGTTTATGTAACGACAAAAACAAAAATCATAGAAAAGTAAAGGTAAAAGAAAAAAAATGATAATGGTGATAAAAAATGCAATAAATGAAGAAATGTAAATCCACCCAAAAACATTTTAAATCAAACATTAAATAAACAAAGAACGGCGGACAACAAAACAAACGATAGAACATTACGTCTAAACTACTCCATATTAAATGAATAGGAAAATAAAATAAAGCAAACATGAATAATACTGTTGCAATTATTTGACGTAATTATTCCATATACACTCAACACTCTTATTAAATAAAATGAAATTGTTCAGACTCGTATCTCTGTGTTGCTCTCACAAATTAAGAGAAAGACATATTAGAATTATATTGTTTCGGTGTGATAAATGATTGGGACTTAATTTACATTTTATAAGGGAAACAACTTACCAATTATTTTGTTGATTAACGTATTCCTAAACAGTTCAAATATAGTATACATCTATTACATGTATTACATTATTATATTAATTTTCTAATACAAAACTTTACGTTCGTAGGTAACGTATAAGAAATTATTTTTTTATATAAATATGTTATTAAATTTCTTTTGCATTCATAAACGTAAGAACCATTTAAATATGGTATTTAATTTGTTATATATGATGTGCCTGATATTTAAACCACGTTGCCCATAAATGTTCTTTTACCATTAAAATTATTTTATTTATAATGTTGGGAAAACAATAAAGTATTAATTTTAATTTAGACAGTCTCAAGCCAAACATCATTCGATAAGCCCTCAAATAAATTAACATAACAGTCTTCTGTTTCCCAGGTTTTAAAAGTGCACAATCTGAATGGTAGAAAGAGAATCACACCTCACCCCACCCCCACAGACACACACACTCCCCCCCCCCACTCAACCGGACTGGCGGATATTTCAAGGTAGCCTGTTCGCCATCCATCTATTCATCCCTTCATCCCTTCATCTATTTAATGTAGTCATATTTTAATTACTTTTAATGATTAATTAATTATCTAATTAGAGAAACAAATTAGGAATCTACAAAAATAATTAACGGAAAGACAATTTGCCAATGGACATTTTTCCTAAATGTCTTAAATATTCAAATTGACATTTTCCTAATTGTGAGAAATGTTCTAAGAAACTTTAAGCTGATTGGGACAAACGCGTAAATTGGCGTTTGCTCGAATTTGGACAAAAGCGTGTTGCCGCATGCAATGATGAAAGCCTGGCCTGCCAAGGTGAAAAAGAGAATTACTGGAGATTGCTAGCACTTGTTATCTAGTGTTGTCTACACTCAAAGTGTTCTTTAAATATCAAACTTTTCAAAATGCTGTTATTGGGCCGGTGAAGTGGAGTCGACTTGTTTAAGTGTTATTGTTAGGAATATTACATTTTAACACTGTAATTTAGTTAAACGTAAAGACTTTAACATTATTTTATATCTTTTATATGTTATTTTTTATATTGTGAATTTTTATCTTAATAAGCGTTGGACTGAGATAGATGAGTTAAAAGTCAATTACATTGTTTAAAAAGGACTTTGGTAGATGTTATGTATATATGAGCAGGGTGCATTGGCGTAGCTAGGTCGGGCGTCACCCGGTGCGGCACTTAATGGTGTCACAGTAGTATAAATCAAATATTATATTAAATTTACTTTCGCTATTAATTTGTACAATTTCAGTACAATACATACCTTAATTTATTTCAAAAATATTTATTTAATTGATGCTATTTATTTGTGATTTTGTGTTCACATTATACTAGCGATTTGTATGTATATCCGGTTATAAATACACTTTGATATAACGTATGTTCTATATCATTAGCAGGTTTACGTCATGGTGTCACCCCCCCCTCTCCATCATTGTCGGGATTTGTCAACCTTGCTCTTAAAAGACTATTCAACTTACTCCTTCTTCTTCTTCTTCTTCGTTCTTAATTATTAGTGTTGAAGGGGATCGAGATTTATCTGCCAGCGGTTTTGAACTCGAGACTTTGTTCGAATTTATCAACCATGAGCTTTTGCCGACTCGACCACGCCTCCAACACAATTAAGCGTTACGTGTCAACTGGTTATGCGCCATTGAGGCCATTGACTCCGATTTCAGCCTGCTTTTCTTTTTGGATTTGCTTCCATAGCCTTTGTCCAACCAAGAACATACTACAAGGCAGCAGTTGTTTAATTTTGGAGTTGCCTCTCCTAGAAGAGTGGCTGTCGACAGCTAACGAGCCTCATCTGCCCGAGGGTTCGAACTCGAGACTTTTCGGTTTAGCAACCATGGGCTTTACCGACTCGACCACGCCGACCCTAACTTACTCCAATTGATTACTAAATTAAGTGGGATTATCATTTTTCTTTATATATGTTGCTATTTTTTGCCTTGTTGTCACCCCCCCCCCCCAAAATGGTGTTACGCTCTGCGGTCCGCACCCCCTCCTCTCCGCCACCCTCTCGCTACGCCTCTGGCAGGGTGAACGATAATGTAACATACCTCTTTACATTACTTTGCGTGTTTGGTTTGTGTTTCGTTATATGGTAAAACGAATAAAGAAAAGCGTGTTTGCATTTCAATGCTGGGCATTAATTAGAAACATATATTATAGGTTTTATAGGTATCTATAATAATAGTTTCGCTGTCTCTCTATCTATCTATCTGTCTGACAAGAACGCTCTAGAGAAAACACAACAAGGAAAATAAAAACATGCATAGTAATTCGAAAAACGAAGTATGACGTCGACACATTTAGCGCACAGAGTAGAAAATAATCTCAAGCCGGATAGTGCACACATTGATATGACGTCATTGATTATCGATATTCAATACAAAGGCAATTTGGTCTAATCTAAGTGGTTTGCGTGAAGAGTTTCTTTCATACAATTCTTCGGGTAGGGGCGAAGCCCCACCCGCGCGTAAGAACGTCTGAGCCCCCCCCCCCCTCCCCAACTCAAAAGAAATTTCCTCATCGATACTCTATAATAAAATTACCGCCTAATTAATGTGTCTAATCTTAAAAGTGGTTTTCTTGCAATGGGACGGTAGACATGTTGTTTTTTTTTGGGGGGGGGGGGGGGGGTGGAGGGGTGGGGGGGGGGGGGGGTGGTGTGTGTGTGGGGGGGGGGGGGGGGTGGAGGGGCGGGGGGGGGGGGTGGGTGGTGTGTGTGTGGGGGGGGGGGGTGGAGGGGCGGGGGGGGGGGTGGTGTGTGTGGGGGCGGGGGGGGTGGGGGGGGGTTGGTTTCAGTGTTTCTTTCAGACTTTTTCCTCCCCGGAGAGGGGTGGGGGTACTTGAAATTTTCGGGGGCGGGGGGTAGAATTTTCTGGGAGGGGGCGGACACTGGAAAAAGTATATAATTATATTTCGTTGAATGGGACGGTAGACATGTTTTTTTTTTGGGGGGGGGGGGGGGGGGTGTGGAGGGGTGGGGGGGGGGTGTGTGTGGGGGGTGGGGGGTGTGGGGGTGGGGGTGGGTTGGTTTCAGTGTTTCTTTCAGAGTTTTTCCTCCCCGGAGAGGGGTGGGGGTAATTGAAATTTTCGGGGGCGGGGGTAGAATTTTCTGGGAGGGGGCGGACACTGGAAAAAGTATATAATTATATTTCGTTGAATTGGACGGTAGACATGTTTTTTTTGGGGGGGTGGGGGTGGAGAGGGGGGGGGGGGGGGTGGAGGGGTGGGGGGGCGGTGTGTGTAGGGGGTGGTGTGTGTGGGGGGTGGGGGTGGGGGGTGGTGTGTGGGGTGGGGGGTGGGGGTGGTGTGTGGGGGGTGGGTTGGTTTTAGTTTAGAGAAAAGAGACAGCACTATCAACCTAGCGCCCGGTGTATCCTTCCTCAACGGGCCATTTTTCTCGTAGTAAATAATTGTCTGGGCCTAAATCAACTTAAAACAAATTCTAATTACTGTGCCTCATGTTAAACTATAAATAAAAATTCCAGTTACAAGTTTTATTTTAAACTGAGATATCACAGTCAGTGTTTATAAAACAACGTTAAAAATACGTTATAACTGATGCACCATAACTCTAAACACTATAATTGTAAAGATCCCAGCATTGATATATGGAATATTCAAATCACGCTGTGTGTAAGGCAGTTGATGGAACCTCCACAGTTTTATCACAGAGTTTCTCTAATGAATGATATTGAGAAAGATTACGACGAGTTGATGTATGCTTTGATTGTCCTTCTAGAGTACCAGTCGACAGTACTGGGTCATACAACTGAAGAGAAACCGATAGTAGATTTAATACTGGAGGTTATTCATGAGACCAAGGAGGTCTAAAAGAAAATACAAGATATTGCTTGTATGTTTTCAATTGTTAGAAAAGTTAGCACATGTCACTATATAAGGGATGCTTATACTACAATCAATTAAAAGAATAAGACTAACAAATACGTTATTAGCTGTAAAAATATATCAGATTCACTCATAAGCGATGGAGGAAATGTTACATCTGACCCACACCATAAATTGTGTTGTAACAAAAAAAAAAAAAAAACAAACATGAAAAGTGGAAACAAAAAACGAAAACTATCAAATGATAATAGTGACCAAACATGTGACATAATTTGCACATTTAAATCTACCCGAAAATATTTCAAATCCAACATTAAATAAGAGAAGAATGACGGACAATAAATCAAACAATATAAGGTTACCTCTAAAATACTTCATATTAAAAGAATAGGAAAATAAAACAAAACAAACATGAATAATAATGTTGCTATTGTCACACTTATTAAATAAAATAAAATTGATCAGATTCATGTCTCTGTGCCAGAGGTGTAGCGACCCTCCCGGCGGCCGGGGTTAAACTTTCTATTCGGTACCCCCCCCCTCAAACTTTCGATCTGCAATCCCCCCCCCCCCCTCAAACTTTTGATTTGCGCCCCCCCCCCCCCCTCCTCAAAATATTTATAATGAAAAATGCAGCTAAATGATACTTTATTCTTTTACAACCCATGTTGGTGCCTCCTAAGGTCGGCGCCGTGGGACATATGTACCCCATGCCCCCCCCCCCTATCGCTACGCCTCTGCTCTGTGCTAAGCTCACCTATTAAGAGAAAGGCTTATACTATAATTCTATTGCTTCGATATTATAAATGAAGGGAAGCAACTTTACTACTCTTTTGTTGATTAAATTCTACCTAAGCAGTACAAAAACAATATACAACTATTATATTTTTATAATAATTTTCTAACAACAATTATACATTCGTAAATATCTTTAAATAGATACGTTTCTATATATAAATCTATATAAATTGCTTTTGTATTTAAAATCTTAAGAACCAGATAAATATATTATATGTTGTTATATATTTTAAACCTGATCTATATTATACGTTCAATACAAATGTCTTTTTCGGCGTCAATTATTTCATAATGGAAAACGTACGGTATAAGTAATGCAAAAATTATCAATAGTAAAGAACATGGCATCACTTAATGAAAAATGATTTTAATTGGGATTAATGTAAACTGTTTGTGTAAATTATTTGCATATGATATTGTGCTTATGCAGTTATGTTTGACTTTTTTGGCTTTAAATAAAAAAAATAAAATAAAATGAAGCAAAAAATGACTGCAAGTAGATGTATGCTTTGATTGTCCTTCTATAGTGCCAGTCGATAGTATTGGGTCATACAACTAAAGAAGAACAGATAGTAGATTTAATACTGGAGGTTAGTCGTGATATCAAGAAAGTCTAAAAGAAATGACCAGATATTGTTATTTTGTTTTCAAGTGTTAGAAAAGTTAGCAGAGGTAGCTTTAGCTCCAGGAGCTGACTATACAAATGAAAATAGTGACCAAAATATTTGGTTGATTAGAGGTATAGAACTAAGGTAACGACCAATAAGATATTTTAAAAAATAAAGCGAAGCTTCCATCCGATTGCAACAAGTTTCCTTTACACTTGTTCTCTCCTACAACAAAATATATAAATAACTACAAGCGTTGGAGGTGAGAAGTTGACCGAATCAAAGTAGACATGTGATGG
Source organism: Physella acuta (assembly GCF_028476545.2). Lineage (NCBI taxonomy): Eukaryota > Metazoa > Mollusca > Gastropoda > Physidae > Physella > Physella acuta. Next base: position 2,534,477 of record NW_026731661.1, read on the forward strand.
AATGTTTTGATTAGCAATGCACTGTGCCTTGGAATATGAATTGACTTTGGTTTGTAATGGGAAATAACTTTTGATGACATTTTTTTATGGAACAATATATTACAAAAAGTAATAAAACATATTTATACTGCATTGTAATTGTAAAATATCAATTAGTTAATATGTTATTTCTAGCAAAAAAATGTTTTGGTTTTTGTATTGATTATTATAATTTTACGGTATTAATTTTAATGAACCAAAATGACTTATAGTGTAGGCCTATTTCATTTTTATTAATTTATATATTGATTTTTAATTTAATAAATATGTCAACGTCAACGCTACTGACTATTTTTTTCACTACTTATCAAGCATATAATTGCTGTACTGCTTGTGCGTCAACGTCTTTATCATTTTCCCATGTTTGTTTCTAACCCTTATATTGAAACCTTTTATTTTCTATTGATAATAAACATTATTAACAGTGAATAAAAAAAAAATTCAGCATCTGAATATCTTGAACTCTACATTATATATGTTTTTAAGAGTCTCTGACACCTAGATTTCTGACAAGATCGCTAAAAAAGCAAGATAAATGTTAATCACTTTACATGAAGTGTTGGATTGGTTTTTATTAATATTTAAGATAACTAAATAAAAAAACGGAAAAGTGTGAGCATTTACGAACATCAAAGTTTTAATTACAAGTATATTATAACTGAGTCTATAGTATACTAATGAAAACAAAATCTATACTAAAATACATCACCAAGGTACAGAGACGTCAGAACAGTACAACAAGCCACGATTTGACAACAACTAGGGATCACACAAGCAGCACACAGTGTAGGACGTCATTATTGTAGTGGAACAAGCATAATTTTCTTAACAGACAAGTATATGCTAAGTAGTATTGCTACAGATATATACGGTAGATTCACATGCGCCACAGTAAAAGTTGAAACTGATGAATCGAAACATACGGTAGACTCACATAGAGCACACTGAAAGATGACAATAATGATTTGAATATTAGTGACAAAGAAGCATATACTAAAAATGATTTGACAAGTACTTAAACTGAAAATAACTACCAATTATAGGGACACAACGTTACTCTACATATTCACCTAATTAAGGACATAGAAGAAGTGACAGTACCTACTAAAGACTAAAAAGAAGTTAAATTATGTCAACATCATATTGAAACGCGTATACTTACAAATAAGCGGAAGTGATCTCTCATAAACTTTCTTGAATACTCGTATATATCGCTAATGGGATTGGCACTTTCTGTTCGATCGTGATATAGATATGATTTTTTTCACAATTTTGTTTTTTTTTTTAATAGGTAAACCAGTGTATTTCTGAACTGGTTTTTGATTAACATGAGCAGAATTTACTTTGATTTGCAATACAATTAGTTATGTTTTTGATACTGTGGAAAATCATATTTTAATGGTTTCTTGTGTGTATACATTCATGTTGATAAACGGTCATTTATCATACCTGTAATGCAAGTAATAATGAAAAACCCAATGGACAGCCTAACTTACGTAGGCATATTAACAGACGACTGATCAGTCGGCACAATATTCTACAACTCAACTACGGCCCAGCAGATACTTGATATTTCTCGGCTGTTGTTCACGTAAACAACACCACCAAACATCACGGACTTTATACATTAGAATTCACCATCTACAGGGAAGACAATGTCAGCGGCACCCTCAGATGTCCTACCCCCACCCCACCCACTCAACAGCGACACAATCATAAAGGCCCTGAGAAATCTTAGCAAACTAGAACTTCACTGTCAACTCAATGGCCTACACCAACAACCACAGCTTCACAATTTTCGGACAATTCATCAACCTTTAAACACGACATAAATATCACTTATAAAGAACACCAATAAACATTTTATTTGCTATTCCTGTAAGACGACACATATGTGGAAGTTGTGGGTCAAACAAACATTAGACTACCCACTGTCACTTAACTAATCAAGACATACTACAACAAGATACAGCGGCCACAGCTAGTACAAGCATTTTAAAATAACTTTAATTTATTTCATATCTTTTTTTTATACATTGATTTTCAACTTTAATATGCGGTAAGATAAAATGCTAGTTGTCAACGCTATAAAAGTATTTTTTATCGACATATCCTACATCCAAATATCTAGATCTCAGTATTCTCATTGTGTTTCATAGTTTCTCAAATATTGATTTCAGACCAGGTTGCATGTTTTTGATTTGTTGTTGTTGCTAAATGCGAACCATATCCATCAAATATCATTGCCAAACAAATACAAACTATATAGCTATAAACATATTAAAGTTAGTATATAGATGCATATGGACGACCTTATATAACAACATTTTTAAAAAATCGACACAACACTTTAGTGAGATTCACTAAAGCAAAACGAAAATATTTAAAACGGTCAAGTAGAAATAAGTATTTTACTCCCTTCAATTTTTTTAGTGTATGTGTCAGATTGATATGGACAATTTGGAAAAATATGGAAATCAAATAGAAAAGTATAAACAACATTGTACTATAAGAAGCGAGTTGTTATATTCCTTGTGTTAGGGAGATAACTCTTAAAATAATTTTAAAACTCAACAAATGAAGAAAACCCAGTTGTAACACACATTTGCGTTAAAACAAATCGTTATACTAAAATGTTTTTTATATTGATATTGGACAATTGAGGTTTTTTTTTTAGTACTGTATTTTAAATTTTAAATAATTCTCATTTTATACACCAGACGCTTATATAAAAAAAATAACTTTAAAAAACCTGTAGTATAATTTTTTTAACGCTTATTGTTTCTTAATGTTTCATAAGAGTTCAACTGACCTTACAGGCCTTGTTGTATCCAAGCATCATCATCAGGCGTTGAGAGTGTTGTATTCAACAATTTTGGGAGTTTTACAGAAAATGCCTAGTAATGCTGGATACCGCAAACATACGGACCAAATTGTTAATGAACGTTTAAGTTGAGTTAAGTCAGAATCAGATGTATCAAACCTAGAAAGTAAAATCAACTGAGGACAGATTGAAGAAGTTATCAAGCAGGCTGAAAGGGAGTTATCCTTGGCTCGTAAAATGCTGCTCTGGAAACCACGGGAACCTCTGGTTGGTCAAGCTCCGGCTAACCAATGGAAATGGCCTCTGCCATAGATATTATAACATTAATACTTTTAATACTAGTTTATAGATACTGCTTGTGTTTATTTCAGTCAGGTTACACATGATGTTAATAGAACAGGAGTTATTATAAGTTGTTAGAAAAAGATATTTGAGTATTTGTGAGTTATAGTACTATGCACTGAAGTGATGGATGATTAAAATTCTTTTTAAAAGAAAAAAAAAGAAAAAAAAAAACTATATATTCACTTATTTTAATGGTTCTCGGTCTATTGGCAAGGACTCTAAGATTAAAGTATATATGTTGCGGATATACATTGATCCTAATTACTGGGTTAGTCGGTGGCCGCGAGACGTTCATATCAACTCATTAATGATAAAATGCAACCATAAGACATGACCGATGTGTTGGTAGCGCCGAGCCATTCCTCAACGCTTTATGCTCTCGAGAAGAGTCGCCAAGTGCTAGTACTTAGGTGGTTTAAATATACGAGTGGCTTATCATATATTTTAGATTTTACCTGGGACTAATCCTAGGTAGGATGTTTCATCAAGACACCATCGATCTTACGGTAATATAAACAAAACATATTCAACGTACAACTCGACTACTAAATTTTCACAACCTGAGTCATCTCTCGACTGCTTGAAAAATATCATCTAAATAAACTATTTTACTAATGCTACTACTCGACATTGCGATTTTCAACACACGATTACTCAACTCCCCTCTACCAACCAGCAACCAATCAAATATCGAATACTCAAAAAACGTTTTACTTTTAACCGATATCCTAAACTCAAGAGATTCAAGACTACCCAAATACGTTTTACTTTTAACCGATATCCTAAACTCCTAAGATTCAGGACTACCACCTCTCTAATACTATGAACTCTCCTCACATTTGTAAGCTCCTTTGTACGACCAATAGTCTCAACGCGACCTACCGACACAAGACCAAAGACAGCACAGTTCGATATCTCATCTCGATACTCCAGCACAACGATACCACCTCACCAGCCTCCCACAAGCTACACTTCCTAGGATGAAATCTACCATCAACGACAAAACCACAGCTATCTACGATACCTCAACACAGGACCCTCTACATCATCACTACAAAACCAACTCAACAACACATGACCCACCACATCATCACTACAAAACCAACTCAACAAAGGTCCCGCTACATCATCACTACAAAACTCAACAACACATGACCCACCACATCATCACTACAAAACCAACTCAACAACACAGGACCCGTTACATCATCACTACAAAACCAACTCAACACAGGACCAGCTACATCATCACTACACAACAAACTCAGCAACTTGTGTTTCCGTAGACACTTCCATTTCTCATAAAACTGCAAACCAAACGACTTCATTTTAATACTCAGAACTTCAGGCCTAATTTGGGGAGGGGGCAAAGTCGATAGATCGCCCATGGCCCAAAAATAGATCGCTACACCTTTTTGTTACCATCCTATAGTTTATCTAATATAATATAAGTTATTAATTATTAGGTACTTATTAATAAAGAAAATTACACACATTTTTTCGCCCCCCCCCCCACGTATGGATAGCCCCCTTGGCGACCGCCTGGTTCGCCTTATAGGTAGCGCTGGCCCTTTATACAGCCCCCCCCCCCCCATCCCAAAACGTAATTAGAACTATTTGGAAATGCCACAGATCACTGCAAACAAAATAAAATAAAATATAGTAAACAAAGTCTTTCTAGATAAAGTTACCTCCCATGTTTCATTTTTCATGACATCAGGTGAAATTATCAAACGATAGTAAATTGATTGAGCAAACAAATATAAAATAAAAATAAAATACCAAATTTATAATTAGAAATACAATTTAATAAAATTTAAAAATTAGTTATTTAATATTGAAAAAAATCATATTAGACGACTTAAACTTTAAAAAAAATTTGTTTAAAACTCTAAAATGATAAACGATAGTCAAAGTACATAAAATAATTTTTCACATAGTTAGATTTATATATTATAAATGTTGATGGGGTGTCACGAATCTCAAAGATTTTTCTAATTTTATTTTTGTAAATAAACCTAAAAGTAACCGTATTTAATTTACCTTTAAATATATTTTTTATCATGCCGCAGTTTATGTACTCTCAGTTCCTAAAATTTATTAAATTAATAATAATAGTTTAATAAACATAGCGACTAAAGCGTTTACATTAACTAAATAGCAGGAAATAATGTATGCTTGTTTTTGTTTTTTTAAATATCGTTTGTGCACATAAATTGATAGTGATTGAACTGTTTTGACTCATTGTTATATAGATATAACACACGCTAGGTAGCGTCAATATCTGGTCCAAAGGTTCACTGGCTTTCACTGTCAATAGTAAACTTGACCGGTTCTTTAACGTGGCCATGTCATTCGTGAAAAACGACTACACGGTCTTCTGCAACAGCTAGCTACGTCAGTACTCGGCAATACAGGCCAGGTTAGATTTTCACTCTTTGGCTACATAATAATAAAAAAAATGTACCTGTTTTCTTCGGAAATGGTAGATTAAATTAAACGAAACAAAAACGAATATTTAATTATAGTGTGTAAATTTGATTCGATGTGGGAATCTTGATTTACTTGAAGCATAAAGAAACGATGTAATGATTGATTGTGTTCCCAGTTTGCTATGCATAACATTGTTTTTATAAAATACTAGGCATACTGCCTAGCTTCGCTTAGGTTGTCAAAACATTTGATAATTTGAATACTAATTATTTATTGATTGATGAGGTGTGGAGTGTTAAATTTAAACAGTAATGCTAATTTGAGAGAAGATGTTGAATGTTGTTTACGATCCGCTCTCAGATATAACTGAAAGTACGCAATTTATGACTAAAATGAAATTAGAACTACAGAGGTTCCACGATCAGTATATCTCATAATTTACATACGTTAACTTTTAAAATTAATTTTTTTATTTAATTATGATATGTAGCTTAATTAAAAAATTAATGTTTTACTAAAACAAATGCTATACTTTGTCATTTTCTGTTTCTGTTTAAAATAGTATACAATTAATTGAAAAATAATTATTTAAAAAGGTTACCTCCCTTGAAAAAGGCCCGAATGACGTCTGTCATTGTTTACTTTTTTTTTAACAAACAGATGCAATGCTTATAGTAGAAAATACAATATATGAACATATTTAACGACTACAATGGCTTTTCCCGACTGGAATAAAGTTTTTTTTGTTACCCTCCAGGGTCGGTCTACGACCTCAAATAATATTAAGTGGATCGTTCGTCAATTTATTTATATACATCTCATATAAGAAGAATGTCACTCGCGGTCATCTTTTAGCCCTCGTCGAGGGCTTTGAGTGTGCCCAACAGTTTTTTCATACGGCCTAGTCATCTATAGAAATGTATGCAAAACATTAGCATGATGTACAGAGGTTAAGTAACGTAAAAATTGTGTTGAAATTACACTGTTTTTCCATATAAAATACAAAGATTATATCGGGAAATACGACTGGTCAGTTTTGACCCATTTAACGAATTTTCCCGGACATGGCGAGTTTTTTGTGACACCCCGAGGCGTTCTCCTACCACCTCACAAAATTTCAAGGGGGGTCGTCGGAGGAAATTTTTTTTCGTAATAGAGCTCATATAAAGAGAATTTCACTCGCGGTCACTTTTTAGCCCTCGTCGAGGGCTTTGAGTGAAACCGACAGTTTTCCCTAAAGGTCAAGCCATTTACCTAAGGGCATGCAAAAATTTAGCCAGATGTAAAGACGGTAAGTGCCCTCAAATCCGTTTTGAAATCACCCTCTGTTTTTCCCATAAAATACAAAGATTATATAGGGAAATACGACTGGTCAGTTTTGACCCATTTAACGAATTTTCCCGGACATGGCGAGTTTTTTGTGACACCCCGAGGCGTTCTCCTACCACCTCACAAAATGTCAAGGGGGGTCGTCGGAGGAAATTTTTTTTCGTAATAGAGCTCATATAAAGAGAATTTTACTTGCGGTCACTTTTTAGCCCTCGTCGAGGGCTTTGAGTAAAACCGACAGTTTTCCCTAAAGGTCAAGCCATTTACCTAAGAGCATGCAAAAAATTAGCCAGATGTAAAGACGGCAAATACCCTAAAATCCGTTTTGAAATCACCCTCTGTTTTTCCCATAAAATACAAAGATTATATAGGGAAATAAGACTGGTCAGTTTTGACCCATTTAACGAATTTTCCCGGACATGGCGAGTTTTTTGTGACACCCCGAGGCGTTCTCCTACCACCTCACAAAATTTCAAGGGGGGTCGTCGGAGGAAATTTTTTTTCGTAATAGAGCTCATATAAAGAGAATTTCACTCGCGGTCACTTTTTAGCCCTCGTCGAGGGCTTTGAGTGAAACCGACAGTTTTCCCTAAAGGTCAAGCCATTTACCTAAGAGCATGCAAAAAATTAGCCAGATGTGAAGACGGTAAGTGCCCTCAAATCCGTTTTGAATTCACCCTCTGTTTTTCCCATAAAATACAAAGATTATATAGGGAAATACGACTGGTCAGTTTTGACCCATTTAACGAATTTTCCCGGACATGGCGAGTTTTTTGTGACACCCCGAGGCGTTCTCCTACCACCTCACAAAATTTCAAGGGGGGTCGTCGGAGGAAATTTTTTTTCGTAATATAGCTCATATAAAGAGAATTTCACTCGCGGTCACTTTTTAGCCCTCGTCGAGGGCTTTGAGTGAAACCGACAGTTTTCCCTAAAGGTCAAGCCATTTTCCTAAGAGCATGCAAAAATTTAGCCAGATGTAAAGACGGTAAGTGCCCTCAAATCCGTTTTGAAATCACCCTCTGTTTTTCCCATAAAATACAAAGATTATATAGGGAAATACGACTGGTCAGTTTTGACCCATTTAACGAATTTTCCCGGACATGGCGAGTTTTTTGTGACACCCCGAGGCGTTCTCCTACCACCTCACAAAATTTCAAGGGGGGTCGTCGGAGGAAATTGTTTTTCGTAATAGAGCTCATATAAAGAGAATTTCACTCGCGGTCACTTTTTAGCCCTCGTCGAGGGCTTTGAGTGAAACGGACAGTGTTCCCTACAGGTCAAGCCATTTACCTAAGAGCATGCAAAAAATTAGCCAGATGTAAAGACGGTAAGTGCCTTCAAATCCGTTTTGAAATCACCCTCTGTTTTTCCCATTAAATACAAAAGATTATATAGGGAAATACGACTGGTCAGTTTTGACCCATTTAACGAATTTTCCACGACATGGCGAGTTTTTTGTGACACCCCGAGGCGTTCTCCTACCACCTCACAAAATTTGAAGGGGGGTCGTTGGAGGAAATTTTTTTTCGTAATATAGCCCATATAAGGCGCCGGTCAGTCGAGGTCCGTTTTGACCCCTTCCCCGTAGACTTTTCGGCCAACCGTCACCGGCCCTCGTGTTCTATCGCCCCAAAGCACCATCGTGCCAAATTTGACGCGCCTGCGGCGCCGGGAAGTGCCCTATCGGGCACCTGACCACTTTGTTTTATATATATAGATTTTTTTATTTACTTCTAAAGTCCCTGAAGTGCATCTAGTTTTATTACAATAATATGTAGGTCAGTGACATACTTTAACGTTTTTGTTTTTATTTCATGTTATAAAATATTATCAAAAAGAAAATTTTATTATATACTACGATATTTCCCATTATAGTATTTCATTTCTTGTTAACCAAATTGTAGCATTATTAAACTAGGGAAAAAACTTACACAAAGTTGTGTTGATGAAATTCTAACTAAGAACTAAAAAAAATATACATCAATCAAATTACTATAGCAATTTTCTGATAGCAACAAATAATTACATATGTATTTTTCAAAAGATAACATTCAGAATAAAAAAAGAATAAACGTTTGTTTGTATTTAAAAATAAAAAAAAAACCCTTTAAATATGTTTTTTATTTTATTATATATTTTGTGACTGATGTTTAACAACGTTGCATCGTACCTTTCAATGCTCCTAATTTCGTATAATTCAATTTTGACTATTGTTTTAATTTTCTGTTATCCCAAATTTATTCCAGCTCTACTTAATGCCCAAAAACCCCTCAACTTACCACGCCGATGGAAAAAAAAATCCTGTGAATTATAATTTAATTACACATTTGCATTTTCAGTTGTATTTTTTTAGTAAAATTGTAATTAGATATTTTGTACTAAATCTTAAACCATCTTAAATGAATGAAAGTAGGCTACAAACAAGTAAGAAATATTACTATTGTAAATCTGTATCATCAGTCCTCACAAACCGATGATGAAAACGGTAATACTAAAGCGAACATGCAAGGCAAAATGACGCTGTAAATTACATGTCTGATCCGGGAAAAACATTTTTTTAAAATAATTTTGACTAATGTACACTATGCGTGTAATCTACTTGTATTATATTATGATATTGTACCTATGAACACATTTTCGTTTTTTTTTTTGGCTTTAAATATATACATATTTAAATTTCTTAAAATGTTAAAATTATAATAAATAATACAATAGAAAAAAAATAATGGTGCGAATACAATTATTAAAAAAAAAAATTCAATATTAGAATTTATTTAAAAGTACGCGCCTTATATTTATTTTTACGTGCTCTAAGTTTTACTATTCGATAAAATACAAGCTGGTCTATTTTATATATCCGATGAGCTTTTGATAAACACAACGTGTAATCTTTGGTTTTAAATAATAGAGATTTATATGCTCTATATTATCCGGCACTTTATGACTAGGTTATTTATACAGCAACAATTTTCACTTGAAAAAAAAAGCTTTGTTAGATAACGATTTTTAGCAGTTATATCGCGTTTTAGAAAAATGTTTACATAAACTGTAATTGGAATTGATTAAAATACTCCATGTTGACAGAGTTCAGATAAGATTTAGGAAAAAAATATCGATGTTTTAAGGAAAAATTCATTTGCAGTTTTGATGAAAGTTGTAGGCTGAGGTGTTACGTCATTTTAGGGGGTAAGCCTTGAATCTTGGCAAATTGTATTGATTTATATGGTGCATGTTTCACCACATTTTATATAATATATTTTGAATAGTGTGGTGAGAATAATTATGTTAAATATCAGATGTGTTGTTTGGTGTTGTAATACAATCTACTTGAATATTGTCTTTTGGTTTTTACTCATGGGAAACTTTTGATGAAATTATTTTATTATTAAATTATTTTACAAACACTAATAACAAAATATATAAAATGATTTTAAAAAAGCTTAATCCTCCCCTGCTCAAGGTGACAGTGCTCCCATTTGCTTTATAGAACTAAAGCGAAACTAAAATACATCTTGCCAAATGTGAACCATAGTCATCTTCTTCTTCTTCTTCGTTCTTAATTTTTAGTGTTGGAAGGGATCGAGCCTATCTGCCAGATGGTTTGAACTCGAGACTTTTTCGAATTTATCAACCATGAGCTTTTTGCCGACTCGACCACGTCTCCGTCACAATTAAGGATACGTGTCAACTGGTTATGTGCCATTGAGGCCATTGACTGCGATTTCAGCCTGCTTCTATAGCATTTGTCCAACCATAACATTTATAAAATTATTCGATTTTGATCGTAAAACAAATACAAACTATGTAACAAACACAGTATTTTCATGGCTGTGTGACTGATATTAAACTGAATGTGTACCAATAAATGTACATAGGCTCTTTACATTGCTGATCTAGCTAACCCAAACAAGCAAACTAGTTTTTAGACATAGGGCCTACTTAGATTAGAACACATTATAAACATGTGTTTAATGTATATATGAACATGTACGGTTTCGTTTATTTATAGTAGATGTATGTATGTATATGGACGACATTATGAAACGAAATAAAAATACATAATCATTTAATCATTAATCGATACACGACACACATTGTGAAATTCATCAAAAGCAAATTGAACTGACGCGATTATTTAATACGGTTAAGTATACATAAATATTCTACTACTTCAACATATTAAATTTGTGTATGTGCCACATTGATATGGCAATGTGTCGGACAAGAAGAAATAGAATAGAAGATTACAAACAGCACTTTGCTAAAAAAAAGCCATCTCGTTACTTCCCTTTTTTTTAGGGGAAACAACAACTCTTACAACATTTAAAATCGATAGATGAAGAACACCAATTGAGGGAACATATATTAATTGACATAGATTCAAAAGTAAAAAGTAATTATTTTTTATTACAATACTGATTTGATTATTGTTTGTAATATGTAAATTAAATTTTAAACAATCCTAAATATGTTATTATTAGTAACAGAAATAACTATTAATATTAATTATAAACATTAAATATATTTTTTCAAAAAAAGAAAAATATTTTTCAGTAAAAAATATCCAAGAATGCGTTATTGCTTACTACGTTTTGGAAAGGATAGGAAGTTATAGGCAAATGTCTAATCAATTATGCTCCTACCGAATAATATACTACACATGAACTCAAATAATGCTAAAAGTGGACGATCGTATCACGTGTTTGATAACGAATACGCTTTCTAGTTATTTTTAGATCCTTACGCTTTTATTTATTGTTATATAAACAAAAGTTGCATGCATGTAATAATAACATTAAATACTTTGAAAGAAAACTGTTTCGCAAATGAGTTAAGTAAGTGTCATTAAATAACTCATATATACAATTTGTTATCACTCTTTCGTGGTGTTTTTACTCCACGAACACTCACACTCGTCAATCCGGTCACTCGTATCTCAAATTTTGCTCGTATGTCAAAACACATTTTAGCTTGTTCAACAGATATAATCCCAACAGTCTCTTATATTGGGACACTCTTATGTCGAAGTACCACTGTATTTAAAAACGTATACACTTTAACAGCCATATGACTCCGTGTGTTCAATGACATAATACTGGGTGGAACTGTGTTAAACAATTGAAATCACAGAGGGTAAAATATTTTAGCTTTTTGTTTAGTATGAAGAAAAATGACATGGTAAAAATGTGTTCATTTTCCAACAGACGGTGTACATAAACAATGTTTTCGATCAAACATTAGGTTTTGTTCCAAAGTAGTTATACATACCCTAAACTCTACACACGTATAAAGCAACATAAAATTGACCAGACTCATATTTCTTTGCTACGCTCACCAATTAAGAAAAATACTTATATTAGAATTATACAGTTTCGATTTGATAAATGAAGGGGACTTAACTCAATTTACATTTTATAAGGGAAACAACTTACACATTATTTTCTTGATTAACGTATACCTAAACAGTACAAAAACAGTAAACAGCTATTACATTATTTTATGACATTTTTAGTAACAACTTATACTTTCATAAATATCGTTTAAATGATAAGTGATGCTATAAAAATGTCAATAAATTGCTTTTGCATTTAAAATAGTAAGAACCATTTAAATATGCTATATAATTTTTTATATACATTGTGCCTGCACATTTCTTAATGATGCGTGTGGCATTCGGTGAAACCATAATTTTTTTATTTATATCTTTACACACAGAAGAACACTTAGAATCGTAATCTAAGGCAGGGGTCGGCAACCTGCGGCTCGCGCGAGCCGCATGCGGCTCTTTTGATGTCAAGGTGCGGCTCTTCACTTCCATGCACACATATTAATAATTATTTTATTTTATTTTTTAAACTCATAAAAATATTAGTCTGCAGCTCACGGTAATGAACGATGTAATAATAAATATAAACAATAAACATTCGCTATTCTATTAGATTATTTATTTACTCCATTTTTCAAAGTACTTCCTTGTTTTCTAAAACTGAGTTATTTAATTGTAAACAATGTTTGTGCTTTGATTATATTTATCGGGGCACCGGTTGACCTACACTACAACCCAGCTCGCCATGGGGCGTGCTGTATGAAAGCCTTGAGTGTAAGTTAATCACTCACCGTTATATCACCGTTATTCACTCACCGCCTAAGTGTCGGGAACGGAAAGTGGCGCTCTTGTGAACCCGATTACAAAATGGCAGGGTCGCCACGTACAGCCCCTAGCTCGGTTTAATCGTTGAATGTCGTGTGCCTCATTATCAATATTGTAGGGTGCTCCTTAAAACTAACGTAGTCGCGTAGTGCTCTCGGGATAACCCTGGGCGCCAAATTGCACTCTGCAGAGACGCCGGAGGGTGCGCATCATTCGATTTAGTAAGCGACTATAGAAACTCATTGTATCGAAAATTAACGTAGGCGCTATGGTGCTCACGGGTAAGGATTTAAATTTTGATTAAATGTAACCTATTTGAGTAAATTATTTGCATGATATGGTGCTGATGCACTTATTTTTTGTGTGTGATTTGTTTGGGCTTTAAATTAAAAAAATACTGAGAGTAGATGTATAGTTTGATTGTCCCTCGAGAGTACAGTTTACAGTATTGGGTCATACAACTGGAGTGGAACAGATAGTAGATTTAATACTGGAGGTTAGTCATGAGATCTAGGAAGTATACAAGAAAATACCAGATCCCGCTATTCTGCTTTGTAGTGTTATAAAATTTAGCAGAGGTTGCTTTAGTTTCAGAAGCTGACTATACATCAATTACGTCTAAAAAAAAGAGACAAGATAAACTAGTTTGTTTTCTAGTGTAAGAAAAGTTAACAGAAGTCACCACAAGGAAGTCCAAAAGAAAAGACAAGATCTCGCTAATCTGTCTTCAAAGAATTGTTAGTAAAGGTAGCTTTAGCTTCAGGAGCTAACTATGCATCAATAAGTTCAAGTGTAAGACAAAAACAATCGTTATTGGATGTATAAATATATCAGCACCAATCAGAAGAAATGGAGAAAATGTTACATCTAACCCAGACCATAGCTGTTGTTTTAACAAAAAAAAATCATGAAGAATGGAAGCAACAAAAAAAATATAATTAAAATAAACGAAAACTATAAAAAAATGATGATGAGACATGTTTATTTTTTTTTACCGTACTAAATGCAAATGAAAAAAGTTTTTGTTAAACAACACAATTAGAAACATGGGGTACAAGATGTGTACCAACAGCATATAATTTTGTGGGACAAAGTTGACTTAAACAAAATTGTAATTACTGTGTCTGATGTCAAACTATAAAGAAAGGGGGGGGGGGGGGGGTAAACAAAATGTTCCGTAGGGGGATGGGGGGGGGGGAGTGGACAATTTAAATAGCAGATATTTTTATATAAATCCGTTTTCTTTTATAAGGTGTGTTATGGTGGGCGGGAGGGGGGGGGGTGGTAGACGAGCTTTCAATCCCCCCCCCCCCCCCCGGAAGTGATGCCTGAATTAAACATTACTCTGTTAAATTAACTTATTACAAGAAAAAATATGCACACTTGTGAGAACTTGTGATAATTGTTCACTGCTTAATAAATATAGACAATTCTAAACTATACGAGTGTTATTTTTAAGCTTAAATATTTTCATTATGAGATGAAATATGTTATCTTGATTTTATGAATCATATATTTGTAAATTAGCATAATTTCTATTTTAAAAATATATTACTGCTTTTCTATTGTTTGAATTTATATTTATATTATCAATGTTCACATTCCCAAAAATATATTTCTACACCAGGGTCAATATAAACCAAGATTAAACTACACATAGGTCGAGCAGCACAGACATGAGTACACCCTACAGTCCTGACAATCATCTGATACATTTCTATACAAAAGTTGTCTTGTTTGTCTATAGAACGATATAAACAAAATTTAAATCCTCCCAAAAAGATTTTAAATCCCAAATTAAATAAGTGAATAATGGCTGAAAAGCAAAACAAACGATATAACATTACCCCTAAAGTTAAGGGCATAAAATATTCCTTATTAAATGAGTAGAAAAATAAAACATTACAAACGAATAATGCTGTTGCAATTGTTTGTCGTAATCCTAATTTATAAAAGGCCATGTGCGCTCTTCTCTCTCTCTCTCTCTTTCTCTGTCCGCAAAAAATTTTCGCCGGACATCACGTCAGAATCGGCAGCGATATATCGAGAACTTTTTACGGACTTTTGTTGAAAATAATATGTTAGATGTTTTAAATGTATAACCACAATTTTACTTAAAGAAGAAAAATAAAAATTAAAGGCGTATTCGAATGTAGAGAAACAGTATTATTTATGCAACCGGAAAAGCATTAATACATGTGAAAAAGAACGCATAAAACTGTGACGTCGCTATTGCTTATACATTAACTAATGACGTCATCTGCTGTGTTTTGAATAAAAAGAAATGAACTATTTCATTCAAATTTGATTTAGATCTACGTACACTATGAAATGTATACAATACAGTTTTTCCGGCCTAAACTCATAAAATTTATTTTATTTATTTGGATTCTAGATCTAGAAATTCTAGATCTAGACTAAATCTAAATCTACGCAATAACTAGATCTATAATCTAGACGTAGACGCTAAGATCTAGATTTAGACTCTAACTTCTCTAAAATCTATTCCAAAAATAAATTTCTATATTAGGACTAAACTATTTCAAGACTTATTTATTTTATACAAAATCTTTGTTTGGAACTGGCTAATTTGGGATAAAAAAAATTAATTTGAAAGAATAGGCATATTCGCGTAAGTTAAGGTTTTAAAATACGTCTTTTATTCTCTGTGTGTTATAAGGTGCCTATATAGCGGAGATGATAGTGTACTTAAAAGATGTACACCCTACCTAGATCTAGAATCTATTCAAACAATACATTTCTATACTAAAGTATTTCAGGCCTTAATTACTTTATTGAAATCTTTGTTTATCTATGCAATTTGCTAATCTCTATAATGCTAATCTCTATAATATATAAAGCAAAGTTGTCGAGTGTCCGATAGGGTACTTCCCGGCGCCGCAGGCGCTTAAAATTCGGCACGATCTTGCCTTGGGACGACAGAACACGAGGGCCGGTTGGCCGAAAAGTCTACGATGAGGGGGTCAAAACTGACCTCGACTGACCGGCGCCTTATATGAACTATAAATCGAAAAAAAATGTCCACGGAGGAACCTCTTCATAACTCTTGAGGTCGTAGACCGACCCTCTGGCGATATAATTAAGCATTCAAATTCTCAATGTTTTCGAAAGCCTAAGCGAAACATAATAAAAATATCAGTTTAAAAACAAAAAGAATACCACTGAAAAGCCGGGTTTTTAAAGTCACTTAATCAGTTTTGGCATTTAAATTAATATGATAAAATGTTTTCCTAGCCACAAAGAATTGTAAAATATAATGTAGTTTTGCTACTGCCCTACTGTTAAGATACCTTAGAAAAGGTCCGTCTACATATGTAATGTATAGCACCATTAGAAGTTAGTTAAAATTATACACGAGTGTTAATGACGCAATAAAGAACAATAACAAATGCCACGCAAATACTGATGACGTAATAGCACATTTTTAGAGAGAGTAGTGAAGACGCTCTTGCAACGAGAAATTATGACGTAAGCACATCATTTGTAGTTGCGACTAAGCATTTATTGTGTACAATCGAAGACGACAAATTGACAAAAAATTGTTTTTTACATTCATGTTTTTGTTGGTATTTCAATCTATAAAACATGTAAGATTATGTTCATTATATTATTCGGATGTAAAAGCTAGAAAGGTTGATTGACAAAATTAACTAAAGTTTTTCAGTGAGATATCATTATGATGATGGTATCCCTATTTATAGAAGAAGATCGTGTTATTGTTTGTTACAGCGTATGCATGGGAAAACTAACAAATAGTTGATTGTTTGATCAAAATCTGATGAAGTAATCAAAATATAATAAATGAATCTAAAATAAACATTTTTCCGACTCTATTTGGGAAAAAAGTTTTGGAAAAAGATAATTATGCCGGGAGTTAAAAGAAAGCGGGGTGCAGGTTGGAGTAGGCCATTAGATAAGGCGAAGGGAGCGAGGATCAGAACAGAGAACGAAAGTCCTGAAAATATAACAGCTCGCCTTAAAACTGACAGGGGAGAAGGAAAACAAAAGAAACTCAATAATGAAACGGATGAAGAAAGATTACAACAAGCAAAGCGTAGTTCAAGGGCGACTAAAGCAGAGGAGTATGCACAGAGACGGAGGGAAAGGGACGCTGCTATAAAAAGGCAAAAACGTAAAAATGAAACCAAGGACGAAACAGAAGCCAGAAGGCAAACAGATGCTAAGCGTCATGCTATTTATATAGCTAATGAAACAGCTAAAGAAACAGAAGCCAGAAGGCAAACAGCTGCTAAGCGTCATGCTATTTCTGTAGCTAATGAAACAGCTAAAGAAACAGAAGCTAGAAGGCAAACAGACGCTAAGCGTCATGCTATTTCTGTAGCTAATGAAACAGCTAAAGAAACACAAGCCAGAAGGCAAACAGATGCTAAGCGTCATGCTATTTCTGTTTCTAATGAAACAGTTAAAGAAACACAAGTCAGAAGGCAAAGGGATGCTGAGCGACATGCACTCGCTGTTGAAAATGAGTCTTTGGATGAAACTCTTCGACGCAAACAACAAGACAATGAAAGACATAAACAAGCTATTGCTAGAGAAACATTAGAAGAACGCCAAACTAGACAAACCCTAGATGCTGCCCGCTTTCGAGAAAGACGTGCAAATGTCACACAAGAACAAAGAGCACAAAATACAAATAGAATGAGACAAAATAGAAATAGAATGACTGATATTCCGTTGGCTTGGACTGATTTCGATGATTTCGATGAAAGTGACGTTCAAATACACGATTGTGGACACATGGACCAGGTCTGTGAAAAATGCAGGGCAAGATTTTTTCCAAAAGAGCGACCTACTGATAAAATGTTTACAGTTTGTTGTAATAAGGGAACAATAGAGTTACCACAATTTGAAAGTCATGAGTATTTAAAGAACCTTATGCTTGGACATGACAGAGATTCCAACATTTTTATGGAACATATACGATCTTACAACAGTGCTTTTGCGTTCGTTTCGGTAGGAGCAAAAATTGATTTTCCCAGAGGTCGTGGACCATTTACGTTTAGAATTCACGGGCAGGTTTATCACAGAAGCGGGACTTTACACCCCACAGAAGGAGTGAAGCCAGTTTTCGCTCAACTCTATGTTTTGGATAAGCAAGTAGCTATATCGGAAAGACTGGATAACGCTGCTAATGCGAATTGCCGAAGACATATAATGGAAACATTGTATGAGGTGATGAAGGAAAACCCATTCTCCTTGGCATACCGGATGATGTATGAAGTTGAGCGTGAAGAAACTGAGAGAGCTATTGCAAGCGGTGAAGAGATTCCTAAAATAACCATGCGATTAATTCAGGATCGAGACCAGGACCAACGACGATACAACGCGCAGCATTGTAATGAGGTTGCCGTAGTTTTTACAAGCTCAGACGGAGAACCACCACTGCAGAGAGACCTAATGGTATATTTGAGAGCTGACGGAGAAAATGTTCAGAGAATGCAACAAGTTTCTATTTTGCATAGGAATTTGGATGCATTATGCTATCCGCTTTTGTTTCCTAAAGGCGAACAAGGATGGGGGGAGGAATTACGACTAACAGGGTCGCGCAGGAATAGTGAGAATACGAGGACTAGAGTCAGCTTAAAGATGTATTATTCATACTACTTGCAAGTTCGAGATTATTTTAACCCTCTGTTAAGCGCTGGGAGACTTACACAACAATACATTGTCGATGCTTACGTTAAAGCCGAGTCAAATGACTTGAACTTTATTCGAACACATCAAAAACAGTTGAGATGTGATACCTACAAACATCTTATTCCTTTTATTCAAAACGAAGATAATGACTCGGCAGTACCTGGTCGTAGAGTGATACTTCCATCCACATTCAGTGGAAGTCCGCGAAACATGCAACAGTTGTACCAAGATGCAATGGCCATTGTTAGAAAGTTTGGGAAACCAGATTTTTTTGTTACAATGACATGCAACCCTAAGTGGCCAGAGATTGAAGAAAGCCTTTTACCAGGACAGAGGCCCGAGAACAGGCCAGACATTGTAGATCGAGTTTTTAAGCTCAAATTGCAACAGTTGTTGAAAGACATTTCAGAGAAAAAAATCTTTGGTCGAGTCGTCGCATTAGTACACGTGATTGAGTTCCAGAAGCGTGGCCTGCCCCATGCACACATAGTAATAACTGTTGAAGGTGAATTTAAGCCCAGAACGTCGACCATTGTTAACAAAGTTGTTGTTGCAGAACTACCGGATAAGGAAAAGTTTCCAAGACTTTTTCATGTTATTAGCTCAAATATGATACATGGTCCGTGTGGTGTCTTAAACCCCCAATCTACCTGCATGGTTAATGGAAAATGCTCAAAAAAGTTTCCTAAGAAGTTCTCAGAGGAAACAAAGATAGTACAGGATGGATATCCTATATACATGAGAAGAAAAAACGAACCAGTTACGATTGGGAAGCATTCAATAGATAACTCTTGGATAGTGCCTTACAATGCTTATCTAAGTTTAAAATATGAATGCCACATTAATGTGGAAATTTGCGAATCTTTTTCAAGCATTAAGTATCTGTTCAAGTATGCTTACAAAGGCACTGATAGCGCTAATGTTCAGGTAACAGCTGATGAGATAAAGACTCATCTAGACTCACGATATGTAAGCCCCCCAGAAGCCATGTGGCGGATATTCCGTTTTAAGATGCATGACCAGACTCATGCAATAATTCGGTTACCCATCCATTTAGAAGGAGATCCATATGTGACATTTGACCCCGACAATATTCGCCAGGTGGTTGAATCGGTCCCGGGAAAGGACACAAGGCTGACTGCGTGGTTCAAGTTGAACACAAGAGATGAAAATGCAAAACGATTCAAGTACCACGAGATACCTGAACATTATGTGTTTCAGGAAAAGGAAGGAGTTTGGACTCCTCGAAAGAGATTGCAGGGAAGAGTTATTGGAAGAATCCTCCCCGTTAATATTAATGACACCGAAAGGTACTTTATGAGACTATTGCTTCTCCATGTTCCAGGGGTAACATCTTTTGAATATTTGAGAAAAGTTGAAAGAATTAGCTATGATAGCTACTATAAAGCTGCTAAGGAGAGAGGTTTAGTCATTGATGAAAATGTTTGGAATGAGACATTGGCAGAGGCATGCATTGTTGCTATGCCAAAAGAAGCTCGAGCACTTTTTGCGTACATGTGTTTGTACTGTGAAATTACGGATGCCTCAAACTTATGGAACCAGCACAGAGCCAGATTAATAGAAGATTTTGCGTTGAGACACGGTCACCCTGCTGAAGCTGACTGCGACATGTGTGATTCTTTTGGTTTGAACAAAATTGAAGAGATTTTGATAGGTCAAGAAAAAAGATGTAAAAATTACCATCTACCGACACCGAACCCTAACCATATTGGGCAAATGAATGAATACATTGACAGAGAACAAGAGAGCATGTTAGGGCAGGAGATGGAGGCAAACCTGAATGAAAAGCAACGAGCTGCCTTTGATGCGGTCATGGAAGCCGTGAACGATCACACTATAAGAAGCAAGTGCTTTTTTCTTGACGGTCCAGGTGGTACCGGAAAGACTTATCTGTATGATACTTTGCTTCATACAATCAGAGGTAAAGGTCAATCAATGCTTGCGGTTGCCTCAACCGGCATTGCCGCCAATCTTTTGAACAATGGTAAAACCTACCATTCTCAGTTTGGGTTACCTTTCAAACTAAATGAAACTTCTGTCTCTAGATTTACAGCGACTTCTACAGAAGCTGAAAAAATTCGAAAAGCCGTGGGAACTCTTATGGATGAAGCATCAATGTGTCCAGCACTTGCTGCTGAATGCATCAATAAGCTTTATGAAGACATTACGATATCAAATATTGCTTTTGGAGGAAAAGTTTTCTTGGCAGGGGGAGATTTTCGCCAATGTTTACCTGTAGTTCCTGGTGCAGAACCAGCTGAAGTAGTTCTAGCAAGTTTAAAGCATTCGAAACTCTGGGACGAGTTTAAAATTTTAAAATTAGATCTCAATGTTAGATCAGTTGACCCCGAGTACAGCAATTGGCTTTTGAAACTGGGGAATGGTGAATTGGGCAATGACTTTGATCTAGGAGAAGACATTATAGAGATCCCATAACAAATGATTGAGTCAGACGACATCGTCAAGACAATTTACGGGACATGCTTGAAGCACGAACACATGGAACAGTTTTATGGCATTGGAATTCTATGTCCCAAAAATGAAGACGTTGACTCAATAAACCAAAAGGTCTTGGACCTTCTGGAAGGGGAGGAGAAGGCTTATTTGAGTTTTGACTCATTAGTATCTGAAGACAATGAAGACACTAGCGACTATCCAACAGAACTGTTGAACACTTTAAACCCATCAGGTACAGCACCTCATGAATTGAAGCTAAAAGTCGGAGCAATTATTATGCTTTTAAGAAATTTGAACACGAACCAAGGATTGTGCAATGGCTCTAGATTGGTCGTAACTAAAATGATGAGAAATGTCGTGGAAGCCAAGGTTATCACTGGCAAAGTGAAAGGTAACATTGTTCTTATTCCAAGAATTGATCTAAAGACTGACTCTGGACTGCCTTTTGAACTGAAGAGACGACAATTTCCACTGAAGCTAGCCTTCGCAATGACTATCAACAAGTCGCAAGGCCAAACCCTTGACAAGGTCGGGCTATATTTGCCGAACCCAGTTTTTGGCCATGGTCAACTTTACGTTGCATTCTCAAGAGCCCGGAGGAGTGAAGATGTAAAGGTTTTTGTCAAGGACTCAGATGAACAAGGGAAATTAGTAACTGGAAGTGAGAAGGTTTTCACCAGAAATGTTGTATACAGGAGCGTGTTAAATTCGCCAAACTAGGTACACTACAGATGTTACCCAATTTTGAGACTTTGCCCATACAATCAGAGATATAAGCCAAACAAGACAACATATAAAACAAAAACCTTTTCTTTTTGGTGTTTTCATAATCTCAACAATGTTTCATTTCAATTCTCCAGATCAATAAAATGTTTCTTTTTCTAACTTTCCGATAATGACTTTTTTTTAAAAAGCTGAATTACAATTCATTTCATTAATCACTTTCTGTAGATATATGCAGCTTTTTCAGGCATCTCTACTGTTTCTTCTCTTTTCACCTCGGAACGAAATTGAAAAAAAAGTATTTCATAAAAAAATATAGAAAAATCATTATCCGCTACCCCCACCCCCCATCCTTCCACGGAAAGTTTTAAGAGCTGCTACCCGGAGATAAGTATGTAAAAGAAAAACTGAGTAGCATATATGTATGTGAAGAGAAGAGAGCTAAAATTCACAAGAATTGCCCGTGTAACGGGTACCGATGGCTAGTTATTAAATAATTACATAAATTAAAATTGATTAGACACATTGTCATGTCTTTGTGCTAAGCTCACCGATTAAGTTAAGACGTAAATGAGAATACTGTTGCTGTGATAAATGTATATTTATAAGGGAAACAACTTACACATTCTTTTGTTAATTAAACTTTGCGTTAGTAGTACAAAAATAGTATACATCTATTAAATTATTATATTCATGTTTGTATACTAATTAAACATTTCGTGTATAATATTTAATAGATTTGCTTAGATATCAAAATATAACAAAATTACTTTTGTATTTACAATTGTGAAAACCATTGAAAGATGTTTTATATCTTGATATATATACATTGTGACTGATCTTCGATAGTTATTGCTGCATTGTTGTTTGTTCGTCTAAATTATTCTTATTTTGATACTATTAAAAAAAAATGTGGTTACTGACACATTCCCAAATTGTTGAAAATCGAAATTGACATGTGAACAAATCTTGAAGTTTTACATTCCCGTGAGTCGAAAAAAAAAACATGTTTTCCGAATTTCTCTATGTGTGTGCATGTGTGTGTATTTGTGTGTGTATGTGTGTGTGTGTGTCTGTGACTGTGAACACGATAACTTGAGAACCGTTATAGCTACGTTGATGCCATTCCATATGCCTTTTATATCAATAGAGAGAGAGAGAGAGAGAGAGAGAGAGAGAGAGAAAGAGGGAGAGGAGACGGAATGAAATCTGTTAGATGCAGATTTCTGTATTTGACAAAAGATAAAAACCGGTCGTGAGTACCCGCTAAAGACCAATAGAAAAAAAAAAACAACTTACCCCAATTTTCCCAGCCCTATTCCTGTAGCAACTTTCTGTCATTGGTAGTAAATATTATGGTGTCAAAGTTCAGTAGGGACGTCGTTAAAAGTTTGCTGATGAGGACAGTAACAGTTCGGTAGTGGCGATGATACAAATTCAGATGTGACGACGATAACAACCATCTGGTGACGACGATGAAAGTCTCAGGCAATAAGCACCTTATATGGTAAACATTTACCCTTAAACAATACCAACGACTGTGACTAGTCTCAAGCAATAAAAACCTTATATGGTAAACATTTACCCTTAAACAATACCAGCGACTGTGGCAAGTCTCAGGCAATAAACACCTTATATGGTAAACATTTACCCTTAAACAATACCAGCGACTGTGGCAAGTCTCAGGCAATAAACACCTTATATGGTAAACATTTACCCTTAAACAATACCAGCGACTGTGACAAGTCTCAGGCAATAAACACCTTATATGGTTAACATTTACCCTTAAACAATACCAGCGACTGTGACAAGTCTCAGGCAATAAACACCTTATATGGTTAACATTTACCCTTAAACAATACCAGTGACTGAGACAAGTCCCGGTAAATTGCGATCGCTACAGGGGTTGATGTTTTTGTACGGCCGTTCTATTTCTAAGTTCTTCTTGTTTTTACTGGCCACCAGCTGTTAAGGTCGACTTTAAGAAGTACAAACAACAAACTACACAAAGTTTGGACCACAGTATTAGTACGGGCCTACACCTGTAATATATTCGCCTAGCCCTCTGTCCAAATCAATCCATCAACTCTCGTTCACACACCTAGTAAACTGACTACCAACGATTGGTCTAAGTGGAATAACACAACAACGTGGGACTGAACACAACTCACATACTCGCCATAAACAATGACTTACCAAGCCTTAACCCGACGCGTAACAATAACAGTATTCACGTCCACCCCTGAAATAACAATACACGTGAAGAAAACACGTCCACTCCCTCCCCTACACAGCAACAGAAAACATAGAACTACATGTAAATCATACCAAACATTAGAACATTACAGACCTATTCTCTAGCTGTAAAATGTGCATGTCCATCATAGACACTATCTCCTACATCTGTAATGGTAAACTGGGTACAACTTTATAAACACAAGTCAGCACTGATTATTATTAACACGGTTTGTTATTAAATTATTAATTATTAATTTATTATATAATTACTTTTATAGTGTTTCAAATATTAACGAATACCTATGTATTTCTGAAGGTGTGATAGTTGTCGATGTATTAAAGTTCGATGGCTAATGTTCCTGCTAGCTTTTTAAATATAAACTCGCTAATATGTTTGTTTGTTGAAGTTACAGGGAATTTAGACACATGCAATTGTAATACTGCAATTTTCGACATGGCAGAATACCCAAAACTATATTTAGATTAGCGAATAATACAATGCCTAACAATATCATTTTTCATTAAGTTACACCTGAGTGTCTTCGTCTTCTTTTGTCGGACTGTCTGTGTCAGGTCACCACACAATAGAACATTACAGACCTTTTCTTGATCTGTCACATGCGCATGTCATTCATACCAAACAATAGAACATTACAGACCTATTCTCTAGCTGTAAAATGTGCACGTCCAGCATACACGCTATCTTATACATCTGTAATGATAAACTGTGCTCGGCGTTGTCCCATTGTGTAGATAAAAAAAACTCTAGCTATATTGGTCTATCATTACCTACTTCAGTACTGAATTAATCATTACGCGCTTTTAAAAAGCATGTATTTCTGATACAAAGATTTTAACACTAATCAAATAAAAATTGAATATAGCGTATATGAGGCTACGCATTATTTTTAAGAAAGTAAGCTAAGTATAACATTTTTAAAAAAATAATTCTAAGATATACAGCTGTTAAGAAAGTGTACAATATTTAAATAGATTTAATTGATTTAAAACAATCTTGTGTAGCTCTACGTTAGTGTAATAACACCGATGAATGATAGCTTACTTATAAAGTAAAAAAAAAACATTATATTTCCATTCATGCTTTGCCATAGATCGCAGTATAGAAAATCATTGACAAACTATTGTTTAGGTAAAGTTAACTCTTATGTTTTTTAAGCAGGTGAAGTAATTAAATATTAGTACACTATTTTAAGATACACACAAAAACAAAAGAATAGAAATATAATAATATATACTATTTTTAATAGCAAAATAGAAAATAAAAATAGAAACAAAAATATTTTTCAATCTATGATATAAAATGAAACTACCTATAAACATGCCCTTTAATACTAGATCTAACTCTAAATGTGAAACTTAAGTCAGATTACAATACTTA
This sequence comes from Physella acuta, assembly GCF_028476545.2. Taxonomy (NCBI): domain Eukaryota; kingdom Metazoa; phylum Mollusca; class Gastropoda; family Physidae; genus Physella; species Physella acuta. The sequence continues at coordinate 2,560,118 of NW_026731661.1, forward strand.
ATACTAAATATATAGTGATTTTACATTCGACCACGGTCCAGACATCTTTTTTTTTTCCCATATAAATTATTAATGGTTTTTAATTTAAAACATAATAAATTACAAAGTAAACATAAAAAAGTTCTCTAACTTCATTAAAGGAAATTTCATTTGTAAATAATAATTATATTAATTTTATATATATATTATATATATATATATATATATATATATATATATATATATATATATATATATGTGTGTATATATATATATATATATATATATTATATAAATATATATATATATATATATATATATATATATATATATATATATATATATATATATATATATATATATATTGCATATAAGTTTTATTATAATGTTTGTGCATTTCATAACAGTTATTATGAATGTATTTTATTTCTGCTATTATATTAATTTAACTGATAGTATCGACTACACATACATTATCAAGTGTGTGGCCTGGAACATAGACGCGCCGAAAGATTTCAATGGCTTTCACTGTCAATTTTAGAGACTTAAGCGTTAACTTAAATTATTTGACTCTATATATAACATGGACGTTTATTTTTATATTGTTTGTGCATTTCATAATGGTTATTATGAATGTATTATATCCTTTCAACTTATAGTATCGACTACACATGCATTATTTCAAGTGTGTTACCTGAACATAGACAAGACAAGTAAAAAATGTTCACTGGCTTTCACTGTCAATTGTAAACGACCGGCTCTTTAACGTGGCCATGTCATTCGTACACGGGCATTGACCAGCCTTTCTATATAGCTGCTACGAAAGTGTAAAATATGTAAATGGCTTATATTGATTTACAACAAACTTGTGTAGGTCTACGATAGTGTAATAACACCGATGAATGATAGCTTACTTATAAAGTAAAAAAAACAAACAAAAAAAAACAATTTCCATTGAACATTAAAAAATTGACAAAATATAGGGCCCACATCCCAAACCGCAAATATAATTATAAGCATTAGGCTTTGCCATAGATCGCAGTAGGGATAAATAACTATAAAGAAAAGCGTGGGTCACTTAAGTACCTATTGGATACCTTTACTAATATTTGAGAAGAGACCCACGCTTTTCTTTATAGTTATTTAAATAGTAGTGTATAATTTATTTTCTACTTTTTAGTACATTATTACATAAAGCTTGTTATTAAAACGTTTGTTTATGATTTTTTTTTCAGTACTTTACTTGTTTTATTTACAATAGTTACATGACTCAAAACCAGTGTCAAGTTAATAGCCTAAAATTCAGTAAAGTATTATGGGATGGCGTAGTCTAGTGGTAAATAACCGTATCTGTCAGTTAGAAGTGCCTGCAATTTCACACGGGCGTTTCGATCTAGACAGACGGACAGACTGACTGACGACAGATGAAGTGAGTTAAATATAAAAGCTAGTAAAAATCATTGACAAAGTATGGTTTAGTTAAATATACCTCTTGTTTTTTTTTGTTTTTTTTTTTTACTGGGGAAACAATCAAATAATTTAAGAAAGCTGCTGATCTAGCAAACTGAAACTATACTTCAGGAGCGGCCTATACATCAATACTTGCAAGTGTACATCTAACCAGTGCTTTATTTAGCTGTAAAAATATATCAGCAACAATCAGAAGAGATGGAGAAAATGTTACACCAAACCCAGACCGTAGCTGTTTTTTAACGTCAAAAAATACAAAAAAGTGGAGGAAACCCACAAAAAAAAATTAAATGATAATAGTGATGAAAAATATTTTAATAACCAAGCAGCTGTCAGCTTCTGTATACACTCTACTCCACCTATTCTTAGTGTTGTCTTATCTTGACTAAAGTTCTTTTTTTAAGTAGGCCTATAATATTTCTTATGAATTATGAAATTAAATTAATATCATTATTATGGAGCTAGCGAGCCGCATCCTTACATCAAAAGAGGCGCGTATGGATCGCAAGCCGCAGGTTGCCGACCCCTGACCAACATTGAACGTAAATCTTTACATTTCTGAATTAGGTACATATTTTTATGCTCTTTTAAAGATTTTTTTTTTTAACATAATGATGTTTACATGTAATTAGAAAAACAATATTCATAGAATTTTACTGGTTTTAATGTCGCGATTCTGACTGTAAAATAACAAATATAAAAAATTATTCTTTATTTGAAGTTTGCTTCTTTTCATTTTTTAGAGGCATTTTTACTATTATCTGTAGTGTTTGTATATTGTTGTAACTAAACTTACCCGAGGTATTTTGTTAATTCATTAAGGACATCTGTACGTGCTTATCATCTTGACTAATACTAACGTTCTTGAAGTTGTGTGTTTATTTTTCGGTACATTTATTCAACTTTCTCTCCACCCCGCATATATAATTGTATATAGTATTTAACACAATCAACCTAAAAATGGGTGCATCTGTACAAGATGCCTTTGGAGAATGTTCTAGATCAGCTGAAAAGCAATGGAACTGCAGTTTCCCTTCTTGCTTATATTACAATTTGAAAGTTAAGCAAAATCGTATCCTACTGGGAACACTTTAGGTAATTATTACCCTACGTTTCTAGTCTGTTCTTAAAACCCAAAGTTAAAAGGCATCCTGTATAAAGAGGCATGGCTGATTTAAGCATGTCTACTCGAGCAAAGATTGTGAATTAAGATCGACCTCTAGGTGGTTGACGGTCTATATCCAGCAGGAATAACATAAACGACAGATGTTCAGACGCTAAAGTAGACAGACCTTACGACAAAAAAGTGCCTCGCACATGCCCGGCGCTGAGCTAGGCGCCGATAAATAAGCCAAGAAGTTGCCTATATATCTACTTGCGATGACTTATTATAAATGTGATATTTAGGGATTCAGTGATATGTTTGCTGCCTTAGTTTCCGCGCGTGTGTGTGTGTGTGTGTGTTTTACATTTTTTTTAAGGGAACAAGATACCCATGTTTTCGATAAAATGTTAATTTTGCTCCCCAAAATTTTTATTTCTTAATTCGATACTAATACCTTTTATCTATCTAACCCGAACATTTCGGACTTCTACAGCTTACGGTTATCCGTTTATTGCCATGTGAACCATGGTACCCCCCGGCAAGTTTTCACACTACTACGCGGACAGCGGCTATCTTCGAGCGGGTATTACATCATTTATTGCCCGCGAGGCACCATAAACTTTACAGCAATCTAAGGGCCGAGCACTCGTGTACCCGCTAGTGTAGTGACCTTTTCTTTTGTTCTAAAAATAAGTGGGATAGAAGTTGTTTTCTACAAAGTAAAATTGTATATCAAACTCCATATAAGGGCATGCGCGTAAAATTTATGAATGGGAAGAGATTCATTGATACGCTTGACCAATGATATTATAGTACAGTAAATCAAAATAATTCACAATAGGCTGCAACTAACCACGTGTGCTAGGCAGCCATCTTGTTTCTAGATAAACCAAACAATCGCCTGTCTCGTTTGTTTACCTCATTTGCGTATACTCTTCTATTCGTTGTTTTAAAGTTATACAACAACATTAAGTTTAATAATTGAAACCTTGCCTAGAAATGTACTGTTGATTACCACTGGAACAATATTAAACACTGTAGCATACGCTTTATACTAAGCTGAAACAATGCGTCATTGACATGACTGTCAGTTTGAAGAATGTACTGTCCATCCCCTTTACCCCCTTCATTCCCTTCTCGCCATTCAACCAACGGTCGGTTTATAATCTTGTTACGGCATGCTGTGATAGGCTTGAACGCGTTCATAAGGCTTTACACCGGACTGTATACGACACATGTGTTAATGTGTATGCCCATCTCACCGTATAGGGTTTGCTGGCAACGAATGTAAATACTAGATAGGATAGCTGATAAGCATTCACTTAGGGCCTGTACTTGACCCAATCTACACAGATGTTTTATTCGCGGTTGAATGAACATTGGTAATCTATGGCTCATCGGTTCCTCACGCACTATCCAGCGGTGGGGTGGGATGGAGGGGTGTGTCTAGCCTCAGGCGTTGTACCCAGTGTTGTGTAGTAGGCTATTATCATAAGGCAATAAACTTGTGTAAGCTACAATTTGAGTAGAGAAAGACATTGTTTTGAAGTGAGAAGACCGGCTAACAAACAAATCTTGATCTGGTTTGATGATAGCTGTTCTGAGAATACCGCTCGATTGATAGGATGTGTAATACTTAATAGTCATAAATTCATTACCTGTTGTATACATATTTTCTGCTTACATAGAAAAAATCTGTCTAAAACTTACAACATAAATCAAAGCGTATTTTATTAGACAAATGGTTCTTCCACATATAACAAGACGTTTTTTTCTGTTTTCTATAAGAGAAAACGCACCGTGCCTTTTCCCGCTCTTCTTTTCACGTTTTCTCAACTTTGCATTTTTACTCAAAATTCAACATTCAAATCGCTAAGGCTTTGGAACCCTTTGTCATACAAGAACAAAACATTCCACGTGCATTTAGCATTATACCCTCTACAAAACTACGTTTGTACATTAAGTTTACTACAATACTTTAGGAAATATTGATATTTATGTAACACCACCCCCTAATTTTTGCACATAAATTTACGTAAAAATTTGTATTAAAAATTGAGTACAAGCTATCACAATGAGTAAACGTAGAAATGTATAGTTTGGTTTGAGAAATCTAAATCTTTCATCAGCTTTTTAAAATCTCTTATGGGAACAAAGCCTTAGCGATTTGAAAAGGTGTTAGTTTTCACACCTTTTCGCGGTTTCCATGGCAACCAGTACTGCTATTGACGGCTATATATTATTTTTGTCTATAGTTTAACAACTATAATTATATGAACTTATTAAACAACCAGAAATGTGTTGAATAAAAAAAATTTTTTATCCGTGGTGTGTATCCTTAATTATCGTCTGAAAAAGGCGCCACAATCCTTAAAATAGTCGTAGGGGGAGGGGTTTCCTCCCCCTGCTCCCTCCCCTCAAATCTAAATACAAAGTGAGATGAATACCAAACTATTCGCACGATTTGTATATACATGTTCTAGCTAACCTCGTCTACTTCACCCACTGACTTAATCATTAATCATTTAAACACGAGGGGGGGGGGGGGGGGGCTGGTGGATACTGTAAAAGGCAATACACGTTTTTCCAAAAAAATATTTCTGACGAAAAAAAATCTGACAATGATAATAGTGATCAAAAAATAAAAAAAAAATAAATGTAAATCCACCAAAAAAAAAACCATTTTAAATCAAATATTAAATAAACGAAGAACGGCGGACAATAAAACAAACGATAAAACATTACGTCTAAACTACTCCATATTAAATGAATAGGAAAATAAAACAAAGCACACATGAATAATACTGTTGCCATAATTTGACGTACTTATTCCATATACACTCTACACTCTTATTACATAAAATGAAATTGTTCAGACTCATATCTCTGTGATGCTCTCACAAATTAAGAGAAATACTTATATTAGAATTATATTGTTTCGATGTGATAAATAAAGGGGAATAAATTTACATTTTATAAGGGAAACAACTTACACATTCTTTTGCTGATTAACGTGTACCTAAACAGTACACAAATCGTAACATCTATTACATTATTATATTAATTTTCTAATAACAAATTTTAAGTTCGTAATATAGCATTTAAGAGATAAGTTTAGATATACAAATTAAACGAAATTGTTTTTGTATTTAAAAACATAAGAACCATTTAAATATGTTAAATAGATTGTTATATACTGTATGCCTGATCTTTACCTAACAGTGGACACTATTTATTCCTTGCTTTGAACTTATTTTATTTAAGGATATATCGTCTTGTGACCTGGTCGGCAACCGATCGCGAGCCGCATGCGGCTCTTTTGATGTCAAGATGCGGCTCTCCAAAGCACACAACAAAAAAAACTCATCAGAAAACATTGCGAATATGTACACTAGAAAGCATACTGACAGCCTCTTGGGCACCAGGCCCAGCCCTACATCCGTGTTTTGGCCAGCCCCGTGGCGACTATTCCATGCCTGCTACTGGCCAAGTGCCGACTTTTTCGAATATCCTTAAATGTGGAATGTTATTTTATTCAGAATACATTTCCCTATGCGGCAGTAATCATTAATTTGACGTGAGTGACGTATTTTTTTAGTTATTAACTTCCTACTGTAGAACCGGGTACTGGACTATGGGGTACGAGCTTACCCTGCGTTCATTGGGGTGGAAGATAAGCCTGGTGAGAAGCAAATGACAGAAGCGACCGAGACACGTAATCACACCGATACCTAAGCCAGTTGGTCGAGGTTTGCCGTGTTGAGGCCTGCCTAACTAATGGGAGACCAGCGTTTCTTCCAGACTTTTTTTCTCGGGGGTGGGGGGGGGGTGGGGGGAAGGGAGGCACTTGATGTTATATTTTTTTTTGGGGGGGGGGGGGGGGTGGGGCGGACAACATTTTCCGTGTGGGGGGACGGACACTAGTAAAAGAGGGGGGGAGGAGGGGGGGGGGGTTATGGTCCTTAACGAGCTACTTATAGTGTTTTAAAGAAATATTTTCAGTGTCAGCGTTGGTACTGTCGAATTCACAAATTATGAATTATTGAAAATTAGAAACAACTAAATAGCGGCGTATGTTATGCCGCGGGCCGGCTCGTGTTATATATTTTGTTATATGTTTAAGCCTGATCTTTAATTTACGTGTCTTTTTGTTATACGGCGTCAATTATTTCATTTTTGAAAACGTATAAGTTTCTCTTCACATCAAGTAAATCTTTCGCCTTTTACTAAAGATTGAAGCGATATCCGATACTCAACATCCTACAATGTCATCTCCTCGCATGATGTCATACGCAGATATTGTCAGGGTCAACAAAGGGGTTGCGCCCTTGGATGTTCCCCCTGGGTCGAGAGACTTGGGGAGGAGCCACCCGGACTACGGTTCGTGTGGCTTATTGAAATCCAAGGTCCAGCCACAACTGCCACTTTGGATCTACCGGATGAAGATTGCCCAGAACTATACCCAGTGGACACAACTACCATTCAAGTTCGAATCTCCTCAAGAGGCCATCCCAACCTACGGGGTCACATCCTAAGGCAAATCATAAGCATTGAACAAATCCTGCTCCTCAACTACGGCCGAGCAGACACTTGGTTTTTCTCATCAACAGCGTTTGAAGTCACCACGTTTCATAATACACACAAACTACACGGCCCATACACACTGCATTTCACACTACACGAAAAAGACAGAATAAACGGAACCCTCAGATGGGTCCCCCCACACTCAACGATCTCACACTCATACAAGCACTACAGCCTTACAGCAATGAATAACCAATCATTACCACAATTCCTCACACCAGTAATCGCAACTTCTCCATACACACTGACAATCCAACAAACATCCCTCATTACATTCAAATAAATTACAAAAACAAACCCCGCAACATCCTAGTCGCCATAAATGGAAGAAAACAAGCCTGCCAAACCTGCTCGTCAACCTTGCACTGGACCAGTCACTGTCCAAAATCCAATGTACAACTGACAACATCACATAAACCAGCCACACCTGCACAGCAGCAGTTTACAGAACCTCCTAAAATGATATCAGAATCAACTGCACCAATCTCACCTACCAAAGAACCCAACGCCCAATTCAAGAAACCAACCAATCCATCCAAGCCGCCAAGCAGACCAACAACCCCTCAGGCAAGCATAGCGAAAGTACCATCCGTTATACCAGCTGCATAAAAAAAAACAATTTGAACTCTCCTCTACCATCCACGCTCTACCCAGTCAATTTTACGTTTACTTTGAAACCAACTCTTGATTGTAACAAGCCCAGCACAAATACAGAAATGCCCGAATATACAAGTCCAAAAAGGAAAAAGGAAGACAACCCCACAGACGCAAAACAAATAGCAAAAAATCATAAAAACAGTATTCGACGAAAATAAATGCAGATTTTGCACCCAGGAATTCAATCATTGGGGCAACAAGGAACACCACGACAGAGAAGTGCATAGAAATCTCGTAACGTGTTACACGTGTAGGATTACGCACTCCGACATATATACACATTATTTAGAAAACCATCCTACAGAAACAATGTATTCCTGTCACTTTTGTAACCTGCGCCTCCCTTTAGAAAGTATAAAGGCACACACGGAAAGCCACCATCCGCAACCCAAATAATACGCTTCGAAGGAACATTGTTTTAATTATAGCAAACTTAGACGTTTTGTATAAGGAAAATAATAGATGACATGTTTAACTATAATCTACGATCATTGTATGCATTGTATACTATGTATATTTTAAAACATGCAACCTTTTTCACACAGCTAGCTCCTGGCTCTACAGGAGTGAACTGTGTGTAAGGAATTCTATTAAACTTTAAAAATAAAATACTAAAAAAAAAAAAAAATAATAATAATATTTGATGACGAAAAAAAAAATGATGACGAAGCTTTTTTTCCCGGAATATTCATTCGTCATAAAGACCACCAAATTAAAGAAAACAAGAAAGCTTCGTGGTCAAGTCAGTCATGGACATGGTCGTGTTGGCAAAACCGCAAGCATCCAGGTGGTGGTGGTAATGTTGGTTGTCAGCATCATCACATAATTAACTTTGACAAATAACACCCTGGTAACTTTGGTAAAGTTGGTAACAGATACTTTCACAAGACAAACAATAAATGTTACTGCCCATCAGTAAATCTTGACAAACTGTGGTCCCTCTTGAGTGAGCAGAGCCAAATATTTTGATGCACCATCTGAGAAGGCTCCAGTTATTGATGCTGGACAGGCTGGATACTACAAAGTTCTTGGCAAAGGTCATCTTCCCAAAAGACCAGTTATTTTCAAAGCCAAATTCTTCAGTAAAGTTGCAGAAAAGAGAATTAAGGAAGTTTGGGGTGCATGTGTCATCACATCTTAATTTTACACAATTAAAGTTATAATAGTAAAAGAAAAAAAAAGAGATGACGAATCTAAAGTAGAATCAATTTACAATATATCCTAGTTCTTAGAGAACCACTAACATTTTTTTTCAATATTTCGGTATGTGATTAGGGTTAGGTAAATGGATTTAAAATAAATGAGTTTAAGTATAAAATAACATGTATTCATTTAAAATATAAAAAACATAAGCATGTTTTCACAACACATATTAAAGTATTTAACTAGCTCTGCTAGGATGCTAGGATAACAAAAGCAAATTATATATAACTATAACACTATTCCTACCTAATTTAGAAGCTAATAACTAAAAAACCATGTGACAACAGTCAACACAATGCACACTGACGCATAAGACAATGCCTTCTGAAAAAAAAAAAAAATTGAAAATATTCGAAAAAAATATGCACTTAGGTAGTTGAAAGCATGAAACTACTGCCACGGGGCTGGCCACATCACAGTTGTGGAGGTGGGACTAGTAACCAAGCAGCTGTCAGCTGTCTGTATACACTCTACTCCACCAATTCTTAATGTGTTTAACGCTTGTCTAAAGTTCTTTTTTTGTACAGTATAAAATTTTTATGAATAATGAAATTAAAATAATATCATTATTATGGAACTGGCGAGCCGCATCCTTACATCAAAAGAGGCGCATACGGCACGCGAGCCGCAGGTTGCCGACCCCTGATCTACATCGAATGTAAATCTTAACATTTTTGAATTAGCTACTGACCCCTGCCTTAAGTGATACTCTTTCAAAATTTTGTCTTGATTACAAAGTCAAAATCGACCAGAAAACAGAAAGGATTCAGCAACTTCTAATCGCAAAGAAAAAAAAAAAACAGAAAGAGTAGTCGAAGCAAGAAAACCATAAGCTCAGAATCAAAACTGCAAAAAAGGAAGCAGATTCAGAAATCCTAGCCTTTAAAAACGAGAAGGAAAATCACTACAAACAGTTTGAACAAGAGATAATTGGCAAGAAAAGTAACAGTGAGGCACAGATGCAGGTAAAAACAACTAAAAAGATCAAAGAATTGGATGTCATGCTGAAACAAAACCGTGCTAAAGCTATGGACGCTATTCAACAAAGTCTCTTTAGGATAGAAGTGCAACTTCATGAGAATGTTAAGCTGTAAATTTAGTCTTCTGTACCTTTATCTGTATATTTTATGTAAAAGGTAGAATTCTTAATGTTTATTTAATTATTGACACAGACAGCTCATGCTTTTAATTTATCCTGCAGAAACAATGTGTTTAAAGATCTACTCTTCTGCATTTATTTTTCAACATTACATAATTTGTTTCATTCTAGGCTTTTTTTTTTAGAAAGTTAGGTATATATATTTGCAGGTAAGATATGTATTCGCCTGAATTTGATTGCTAATAGTATGTGATAATGTGTAGATAAGTCTCTGTGATAGCCGAATAATTGATGGGTATAGCATTTTAGTTTTAGTGAATTGTTAGGTAAAAAATAAAATTACTCCTGCCATAACTGAATAGGTGGAGACCAAGGCAGTGTTAGTAATTTAGTTGAAGCCAAATATTGTGAGCGTCTGATTGTACCTCTAGTTATACTGACTTGCACACCTGGGTTTTTTCATCTATATACACTTGTATCTCATTGTTATTCGGAGTTCACTTATTCATTGTGATGTTTATTTAAATAACTAGATTTGGTGGCATTGAATGCATTCCTTGTATGGAAAGAAACAAGCATACAACATTTTTTTCATCATGCAATGTATCTGGAAACTTGATTAAAATCCGTTGTTTTTAGTCACATGGAAAAAATAAATCCCTTGAATCAATATTTAATTACACATTTGCATATTCAAGAACCATTTAAATTTTTTTTTCTTTTTATATATTGTGACTTAAAAAAATACTGTTTCATTCATGCCAATAATCCCCTTCTAGATTTAATTATTTTAATGTTTAATTTTTAATACCTTTCTTTTTGCCCTACACATGTCATAGCTGTTTCAGAGACTGGCGTCTAATTAAATTGTATGGTATTTGAAATGAATGACACAGACGATGGATATTAAAGGTAAAAAGCAAAGTTAGTCACCTCAGTGTAGGATCAAAATTCTATTGAAGATGATTCTAATACTGTGGTTCAGTACACAGGAAGTAAAACTACGGAACTTTTTTAGACAGACATCTCATGTTTACTTTTACCTCGACATATAAGATGGTTGTATGGTTAGCACTGTGAGACAGTATACATTTGATCTGTGTAAACTTATTAAAATGTAGATGATGTCGCCTCTATTACGATCGACCTTGAAAAATTAAATATAGAACTACTACCTAATCTTTTCAAATGTGGCAAGTCGAATAACAAACCTCAAGCTGTTATTTTCTCCCCAGTAGTAACGTCCAATGCTCAATGTTCTAGTTAACTGTTTGGGCTGTAAACACATGACACACTTTGTTGTCAGATTACCTTTATCGATGTTCTAAAGATTTTTTTTTTCCTCACTGAAGTCAAGAATGTGCAGCATATCTATATGTCAGTGACGCACATTTTATTTCTTGGTTTTAAAATGTGTAGTGTATAAAAATGTTAAATAATAAACTACAGTAATATAGCCATGTTATTGACTTTTTATCTAATTCTCGAAATGGCAAGTGTATGTTTCCTATATAAATTCCATTTCGTTTGGAAAGAGGGGGGTGGGGTTGGGGGCGGTAGACTTTCTCCGGCGGGGGGGGGGGGGGGCTTGAGGAAACTCTGAGAATAATATATATATATATAATCAATGTATGTATGAATAAGAACTGGTTCGTTTATTTATAACTAGCGTACCCGACCCCCGCGCGTTGCCGCGGGGATAGAAGAAAGTTTGACGAAATAAATAAGAAGGATTTCACCAACGCGTTATCAATTATATGTTCTTAGACGCGTGACCTTCTTTTCTAAAAATGAGTTATTTAAATGTAAACAATGCCTGCGCTTGGATCATGAATATCGGGACACGGGTTTACCTACACTACCGCATGAAAACATTGAGTGTACATTAATCACTCACCGAAATAATATGGTAGAACACACTTCGGTGACCGCCCCTGTGTCAGAGAAGTAGAGGGGCGCTCTCAGGGCCCCCACACCCCCTACCCCCCCCACCCCCTACCCCCCCCCCCCGATTACACTACCGCATAGGCGCGGCGTACGACCCATGGCTCCTTAAAACTAACAGGCGCCATCGGCCAAATAGCATCCTGTTAATAATGATGCTGATTTCGTCATTCGCTAAAGTGACACAAATGAACAGGATTTTTTTCTTTAACACGTAAAATAATTATTTGACGTGTTTTAAATATCAGTGTGACTGATGCAATATGCTAGCGTTACTAATTGTCTGTTATTAGATGCTCGATCTCGATTTCTGACTGGATTGTCTAATAATAGATGCTTATTGCATCATTCGCAAAGTGACGAAATTCTACATTAGGCTCCTCATATTCAAAAAGTTATTTCTTCATCTTTCGCAAGGTGACGAAACTGTACAGAAGGATTTCCTCGCGTTACAAAGTTATTTTTTAGAAGCCTGTTGTAGTTTTACCGCTGAATATAGTAGTACCCCTTACTCGCTATGCAGGACGCTCGATTAACGGATGCCAAGTGCCAACATTGTCGCTCTAAAATCTGGGCGCCAAACCGTGTTTTGACGAAAGTTGTACCCTATATGGCGCCGCCCATAAGAAACTTTAGTTTTCTTTTTCGCAGAAATATTCTCGGGAGTATTCTCATCTACTCCCTAAAGTTTCATGGCACTCGGATGAACCGCATCCGAGTTTTATTTTTTATATACCGTGTATAGAGAAAAAAAAATCGCTCCCCCCGGGGGCGCCGCCCTTGCAATATTAAACAATATTTTTTTGCAGAACCCTACCATTGAGTGATCTAATCATCTCCCCAAAGTTTCATGGTACACAGATGAACGATGTGAAACCGAAATAGACTTTTATTTTTATAAACCGTATATAGAGAAAAATTGCAGCCTCCCGTGGCGCCGCCCTTGCGAAATTAAAAAAGGATTTTTATTTTACAGAACCCTTCCCTGAATTGTTCTAATCAACTCCCCCAAAGTCTCATGGTTATCGGATAACGGTGTCACAACAAAATCGACTATTTTTAAAAATATACCGTAAATAGAGAAAAATAGCACCCTCCCGTGGCGCCGCCCTTGCGAAATTAAAAATGATTTTAACAGAACCCTTCCCTAGAGTTTTATGATGAACTCCCCAAAGTTTCATGCCTATCGGACGAACGGTGTCACTGCAATCCACTTTTATTATTTTTATATACCGTATATAGATAAAAATTGGACCCTCCCGTGGCGCCGCCCTTGCTAAATTAAAATTTATTTTTTACAGAACCCTCCCCTAGAGTGGTATAATGAACTCCCCAAAGTTTCATGCCTATCGGATGAACGGTGTCACTGCAATTCACTTTTATTATTTTTATACACCGTATATAGAGAAAAATCGGACCCTCCCGTGGCGCCGCCCTTGCGAAATTAAAAATTATGTTTTTACAGAACCTTTCCCTAGAGTGGTATAATGAACTTTCCAAAGTATCATGGCTATCGGATGAACGATGCCAAACAAAAATCGACTTTTATTTTTATATACCGTATATAGAAAAAAACAAATCGCGCCCTGTCGGGGCGCCACCCCTGCGAATTTGAAATATTTTTTTTCGCAGAAACCTCCCCAGGAATATTCTCAACAACTTCCCAAAGTTCGACAATGATGTGATGAGAGGTGTGGTAATGCATAAAAGACACACAGACACACACACAGACATACATTGCTTTATATATATATAGATAGATAGATATTTATGGATCAATATTGACGACAATATGAAACGAAAAAAAAATAATGATTCAATCGATACACAACACACTTGTTGAAATTCTTTAAAAGCAAACTGAAAACCCGCGAAAATTTACTATGGTTAAGTATAAATACAAATTCTAATACTAAAACATATTAAATTTGTGTATGTGCCAGTTCGTTATGGAAATTTTGCGGATATAAGGAAATATAATAGAGGAATATAAACAACACTGTTATAGAGAAATGCACCGAGTTACCTAGTTATCTTCTGTATGTTAGGGGAAACAACTCTTACAATTCAACAATTATTAAAGTCAACAAATGGTGGTCGTCAAGACGTAATACACATTTGTAATGAAGTATAAACCTAAAAACATTAAATCTAAACTTGCACAAAAGCATATACATATTTTTTCTCTCCTGATGGAATACATTTAAAGTTTTAAATAATTAAAACTAACATGCCAGAACTTTACACTAAATACTTGTTTATAAGTAGTTGAACCAATATTTGTTTAAATGTTACGTCTCTGGTGTTAAGATATCATATAATTTTTCTCTACAAAACTAAATTCAACTGTAATCTCTAATAATTAGTTTTGGCTGAAAAAAAATCCACCAACGGGTTGTAGCTACATTATTTTTTTTTTAAAAGGTTGGAAGGTGATAGGCCCATGTCTAAAAATAACTAGGGACACAAACGCTATCATTTACGCTTCGTACCAAATAATATAATTAGCTTACATATAAACACGTCGATAATCAAAGAATGCAAAAGGTGGACGGTCTTATCTTGTGTTTAAAAATGAGTACGCTTTTAAAATTTGTATTAGAGTCTTACGCTTATATTTATTGGTATATAAAACAAAAGTTGCATTTATGTAATAATAAAGTAGCATAATGTGTGTTAGGTAAGTATTATCAACAAGCTCCTTTACACAAATTAGTTGCAACTTTTTCGCGCAGTTTCTTTTCCACGAACATCTACACTCGCTAATCGGGTTACACCAGGGGTCGGCAACCTGCTGGTCGCGAGCCGCATGCGGCTCTTTTGATATCAAGATGCGGCTCTCCAGCTCCTTGAACAAATACTAATAATCTTAATAAAAAATTAAAATATTTGAAATAAAAAAAATGTTAGTGGCTCTTTAAAACCAGGGAAATTTTGAAAATTGTAACTTTTAGCTCTTCCGCTTCAAAAGGTTGCCGACCCCTGGGTTACACGTATCTTAAATTTTGCTTGTATGACAAAGCACATTTTAGCTTGCTCAACAGCTCGTATCACAAGTCTCTTTTATTTGGGCACTCTTATGTTGAGGTACCACTGTATGTAAAAGTCTACACTATAAATAAAAACCCAATCAAACCACTCCGTGTTTTCAAAGAAAATAAACTGGAGGGGAAAGTAGATATTAAACAATTGAAATCACTGAGGGTAACATGTTTAAAATTGTGGGGTTTAGTATAAAGAAAAGTAGTATTTAAAAAATGTGTTTACTTCCCAACATACATTGTACACAAACATTGTTTACTATCATATACTAGTTTTGTCCGTAAGTAGTTATAAAGACCCTAGTTAGTACAGGATTTAAAAACATAATACAAAGAAGAATATTTGAGCAATAACTAGAAAAATAGGGTATATGATCAATAGAAATAGCAAACTATTTCTTGAGCATAAATTGAACTATAAATTAAAATTCCATTTTACATTTTCATTTTTAATTGTGATATTTAAACTCAGCTGCTATAAAAAAAAATATATATATGCTAAAACTGATGTTTCTTATTTGTACAATAAATGCGATGAATATAAACACTATGATCGTGAAGATCACACAGTTGACATATAAAATAATCAAATCACGCCTACAAATCAAACTTTCAAATAAAAAAAAATTAAAGCGTACACCACAGTGATTTTACAATTTCACTTTAGCATATAAAAATATACGCTTGGTTCGTGAAGCTAGATACGTGTTTCTTCTATTAAATCACCATTATTGTTTTTATACCTAACTTTAGGTATATCGAATTAGATATCTTCAGATGGAAATGAATTGATTGTAAATAGAGACCATACCTTAACATCTGGAATATTTAAATGTGTGTTAAGTGGTCCTGGACAATTTTCAGAGCATGAGAACAATGACATACACTTTAAAGAAATTCCGGCTCAAGTCCTCCAAAATGTGTGCTTGTATTTTACATATAAAGTAAGGTAGAAACATTCTTAAACTGAAATTCCAGAGTTTTATATTGCCCATGAAATAGCGCTAGAATTAGTAATAGCAGCGACTTGTTTGTCTGTTAATGACTTAGTTTTCAACACATTGTCGGTATTTAAATATAGTAATAGCTATTTTAAAATACTGAATGTTTGTAAACTTTGCATCATGGACTTTTTGCAGTTCTGTAACATTTATCATAACTTGCTGTCCTGTATAGATTTTGTTGCAACTTTGTTTTTAGAATTTAATTGTTTCAAGCTGATGAAACACTAGATCCATTGCGCTATATTCATGTGCGGGGATGATAAAAAGGTTTGTTTTGATTCATTTGATTGTTTTATATATATATATATATATATATATATATATATATATATATATATATATATATATATATATATATATATATATATATATATATATATATATATAAATCAAATTGTTTTATCATCGGTTGTGGTTCTTGTTTTTTTTCATTGGAATATTTGTTTTCTTAAAAGAGTTATAATTCAGAAGTGAATTATTTTAAGAAACTTTAAAAAAAACAACTTTTTTGCCGATTTCAGTTTTTTTTAAATGTTTGGATTCTTGTGTAAACTGAAATATTTGTTAAATTAATTAAACTTAACCACATATTGTTTATAGTACATCTAGTTTTATTACAATAATATGTAGGTCAGTGACACACTTTAACGTTTTTGTTTTTATTTCATGGCATAAAATATATAAAAAAGAAAAGTTTAGTATATACTACGATATTTCCCGTTATCGTATTTTATTAATTGTTAATTGTAGCATTATTTAAAGCGCTTATATACTAGTATTGTTTAATTATTCTGTTGCATTAACTAAATGCAAAATTAGAAGAACAAGACTCTGTAGACTAGTGTGGACATCTTAAACTTTATTTATTTAATATTTCAATACAATTGTGTTCAATTCAAATAAAATGCAACAAGTGAGTCGCTTAATATACCAGGGGAGTTCTAACTATACGAGTGTTTTTTAACCTTTTTACTTTTATTATTTGTCTTATATTTAAGTTGGAAAATGTAAAAAATGATAAATACTCTTTTTTGTAATCACCATATTGCTTTAATTATGTTTGAATAATTATTAATAGTATCAATGTTTACATTTACAAAAATCTATTTCTACACCAGGGTCAATGTAAACCACGATTAAACTACACATAGGTCGAGCAGCACAGACATGAGTACACCCTACAGTCCTGACAATCATCTGATACATTTCTATACAAAAGTTGTCTTGTTTCTATATAGAACGCGATATAGGAAATTTAAATCCGCCCAAGAACATTTTAAATGCAACATTTAAATAAGTGACAAAAGTCGAACAGCAAAACAACCGACATAACATTACTCTAAACTACTCAATATTAAATGAATAAGGAAATAAATCAAGACAAACATGAAGAATACTGTTGCAATTAATTACCGTAATTGTTTTCTACACACTAATTTAATAAAATAAAATATTTACAAGACATGTATCTGTGCTAAGCTCACCGATTAAGAGAAAGACGTTTATGAGAATACTATTGTTAGCTTCGATTAATAATGGGGACTTCATGTATATTACATTTTACAAGGGAAACAACCTAGACAACATTTTGTTGTTTAAAGTACAAATATGAAATACAGAAAAAGTATACATCAATCAAATTAGCATAGTAATTTTCGAATAGATACAAAAAATTTCGTATGTATTATTTTAAAAAATGACTTTCCGCATTAAAAAATACTAAATTGCGATTGTATTTAAAAATTACAAAAACTGTTGAAATATGTTATATGTGTTATATATTTTTTGACTGCTATTTAAACTAATTCACTGCAAATAACCAACCATAAACTTGTTAAATGTTGACTATAGTTCAGGGGTCGGCAACCTTTTGAAGCGGAAGTGTCAAAAGTTACAATTTTCAAAATTTCCCTGGTTTTAAAGAGCCACTAACATTTTTTTTTTATTTTAAATATTTTATTTTTTTATTAAGATTATTAGTATTTGTTCAAAGAGCTGGAGAGCCGCATCTTGATATCAAAAGAGCCGCATGCGGCTCGCGAGCCGCAGGTTGCCGACCCCTGCTATAGTTTGATTTTCTGTAATCCCATATTTATTTTCGCTCTACTTAAATGCTCAAACCCCTCTTAACCCACCACGCCGAATGAAAAAATAAATCCTTTGAATCATTATTTGATTACACATTTGCATTTTCAAGAACTATATACACGTTTTTTTTGTTTCTTTTTATATATTGTGACTTTAAAAATACTGTTTCATTCATGCCTGTAATAACTTTCTAGGTTTAATTTTGTCAATGTTTAAATTTTTAATACCTTTCTATTTGCCCTACACATGTTATAACTATTTCAGAGACTGGCGTCTAATTAAATTGTATGGTATTTGCAATGAATAATACAAACGGTAGATATTAAATGTAAAAAGCAAAGTTAGTCACCTCAGTGTAGGATCAAAATTCTATTGAAGATGATCCAGACCACGTTGTATATGTGTAATCTACTACTGTGGTTCAGTACACATGAAGTAAAAATACATATCATGTATGTTTTTACCTCTAAATATAAGAAGGCTGTATAGTCAGCACTGTGAGACATTATTCACGACATACATTAGAACTGTAGCCTATTTACTTTTTAAAATAGAGTTGATTTCTTTCCCTAACGATCGATTTAATATAGAAATACTACCTTGTCTTTACAAAGGTGGCAAGTTGAATAACAAACTTCAGGGGTTCTCGATCAGAGTCAAATCATACTAATATAACATAATATATATAAGTGTAAAAACAATTGCATGTTATTTACTTTAATGTAAATGACAACACCCGCAGCTCAAGGTGACAGTGCTATCCACCGCTATATAGAACTGAGTGGAAACTAAAATACATTTTGCCAAATGTCAAACAAAGTCATCAAATTATTTGATTTTTATCGTAAAAAATGCAAACGATATTATAAACACATAACTAACTTGGCTGCGTGATTGCTATTAAACTGAATGTGTACTCACATACTACTAACACAAATGCATCTTCTCTTTAAAGCTGCTGATCTAGCCAGAGGCGTAGCGAGGTAGGGGGAGGGGGCGAGGGGGGGCGGATCGCAGCGGGTGACACCATTTAGGGGGGTGACACCATGGCAAAAGAATAGTAAAATATATAGAGAAAAATTTGAAGGGGGGGGGGGGTTGCAAATCGAAAGTTGGGGGGGGGGGGGGTGCAAATCTAAAATTTGTCTGCGGGAAGGGTCGCTCCGCCCCTTAGGGGGGGGGGGGGGGTTGTGACACCATTAATTGCCGCACCGGGTGACACCCGACCTCGCTACGCAACTGGATCTAGCTAACTGAAACAATGCTTCAGGAGCTGCCTAAACATCAATACTTGCAAGTTTGAAATTAACCAGTGCTTTATTTAGCTGTAAAAATATAGCAGCAACAATCAGAAGAGATAGAGAAAATGTTAAATCTAACCCAGACCATAGCTGTTTTTGTAACGACAAAACAAATCATAAAAAAGGAAAAGAAAAAGAAAAACATAAAAACATTAAAAAATAAAAAATAATTGATAACTGTGATCGAAAATTCAATAAATGAACACATTAAAATCCACCCAAAAACATTTTAAATCAGACATTAAATAAATGAAGAACGGCGGACAACAAATGAAACGATAGAACATTACGTCTAATCTACTCCATATTAATTGAATGTGAAAATAAAACAAAGCAAACATGAAAAATACTGTTGCAATTATTCGACGTAACTATTCCATATACACTCTACACACTTATTAAATAAAATGAAATTGTTCAGACTCTTATATCTGTGCTGCTCTCACAAATTAAGAGACAGACATATTAAAATTATATTGTTTCGGTGTGATAAATGATCGGGACTTAATTTGCATTTTATAAGGGAAACAACTTACAAATTATTTTGTTGATTAATGTGTACCTAAACCGTTCAAATATAGTATACATCTATTACATAATTATATTATTTTTCTAAAACAAACCTTTACTATCGTATATATCATTTAAGAGATTAATTTCGATATAAACATTTAATTAAAATTTATTTTGAATTTAAAAACGTAAGAACCATTTAAAGATGTTATATAATTTGTCATATAATTTGAGCCTGATCTTTAACTACTGTCTATGTATTCATCACTTTTGCCTTTAAAATTATTTTATTTATAATTTTAGGAAAGCAATAAATAAAGTATTAATTTTAATTTGACAGTCTCAAGCCAAACATCACTCGATCAGCCCTCAAGTAAATTAACATAACAGTCTTATGTTTCCCAGGTTTTAAAAGTGCACAATCTGAATGGTAGAAAGAGAAAACCACCTCACCCCACCCCCACAGACACCCCCCCTCCCTCAAACGGATATTTTAAGGTAGGGTGCCATCTTCGCCATCCATCTTCCCTTTATCTATTTAATGTAGTCATATTTTAATTACTTTTAATGATTAATTTATTATCTAATTAAAGAGAAAAAAAATAGGAATCTACAAATAATTACCGGAAAGACAATTTGCAGATGGACATTTTTCCTAAATGTCTTAAATATTCGAATTGACATTTTCCTAACTGTGATACATGCTCGAAGGAACTTTTACCTGAATGGGACAAACGTGAAAATTGGCGTTTGCTCGAATTAGGACAAAAGCGTGTTGCCGCATGCAATGATGAAAGCCTGGCCTGCCAAGGTGAAAAAGAGAATTATTTGAGATGGCCATCACTTGTTTTCTAGTGTTGTCTACACTCAAAGTGTTCATTTAAATATCAAACTTATCAAAATGTTGTCATTGGGCCGGTGAAGTGGAGTCGACTTGTTTAAGTGTTATTGTTAGGAATATTACATTTTAACACAGTAATTTGGTTAAACGTAAAGACTTTAACATTATTTTATATCTTTTATATCTTTTTTTTTTAATATTGTGAATTTTTATTTTAATAAGCGTTGGACAGAGATAGTTGAGTTAAAAGCCGATTACATTGTTTAAAAAGGACTTTGGTAGATGTTATGTATATATGAGCAGGGTGCATTGGCGTAGCTAGGTCGGGTGTCGTCCGGTGCGGCACTTAATGGTGTCACAATAGTATAAATCAAATATTATATTAAATTTACTTTCGCTATTAATTTGTATAATTTCAGTAAAATACATACCTTAATTTATTTCAAAAGTATTTATTTAATTGATGCTATATATTTGTGATTTTGACAGTGTTCACATTATACTAACGATTTTTATCCATAGCCGGTTATAAATACACCTTGATGTAACGTGTTTTCTATATCATTAGCTCATTAGCAGGTTTACGTCATGGTGTCACCCCCCCCCCCCCCCCTCTCCATCATTTTCGGGATTTGTCAAGTTTGCTCTTAAAAGACTATTCAACTTACTCCAATTGATCACTTAATTAAGTGGGATTATCATTTTTCTGTATATATTTTGCTATTTTTTGCCTTGGTGTCACCCCCCTAAATGACGTTACCCTGTGCGGTCCGCACCCCCCCCCCCCCCCGCCATCCCCTCGCTACGCCTCTGGCAGGGTAAACGATAATTTAACAGGCCTCTATACATTACTTTGCGTGTTTGGTTTATGTTTCGTTATAGGATATAACGGAAAAAAGAAAATTGTGTTTGCATTTCAATGCTGGGCATTAATTATAAACATATATTATAGGTTCTATAGGCATAGTAAATAATTGTCTAGGCCTAAATAAACTTAAAACAAATTCTAATTATTGTGTCTCGTGTTAAACTATAAATAAAAATTCCATTGAAAAGTTTTATTTTAAACTGATATATCACAGTCAGTGTTTATAAAACAACGTTAAAAATATGCTTTAACAGATGCACTTTATGAATAAAAGAAATGCACTGGTTGTAAACACTACAATCGTAAAGATCCCAGCATTGATATATGGAATATTCAAATCACGCTGTGGGTAAGGCAGTTGATGGAACCTCCATAGTTTTATCACAGAGTTTATCTAATGAATGATATTGAGATATATTACAACGAGTTGATGTATGCTTTGATTGTCCTTCTAGAGTACCAGTCGACAGTATTGGGTCATACACGTGAAGAGGAACAGATAGTAGATTTAATACTGGATGTTAGTCATGAGACCAAGGAAGTCTAAAAGAAAAGACAAGATATTGCTAGTCTGTTTTCTATTGTCAGAAAAGTTAGCACATGTCACTTAATAGGTTGCTTATGCTTGAACTGCTGCTTATGCTACAATTAATTAAAGTATAAGACTAAAAAGTGGGTTATGGGCTGTAAAAATATATCAGATTCATACAGAAGCGATGGAGGAAATGTTACATCTGACACACACCATAGATGTTGCTGTAACGACAAAAAATCATAAAAAGTGAAAGAAAAAAAAAAGAAAAAAAAACCCTATCATATTTAATGTTAATACTGACCAAAAATGTGACATAATGGGCACATTTAAATCCATCCGAAAACATTTTAAATCAAACATTAAATAAGAGAAGAATATTTGATGTGATGTGTCTCATTGCAATCAACATAACTTTTCCGGTTGCTTAAAATGTGTATGATTTTAATTTTCTGTTATCCCAAAAGCATTTCAGCTCTACTTGAAAGCCAACACCACCCCTACCCCCAGCCCCTCAGCCCACCACATCGGTGGAAAAAAAAATCCCTTGAATCCTCATTTAATTATACATTTGCATTTTCAGCAAGTGAGTTTAATAATAGCTTGTAAAAATGCGTTGTTGGCACTGAAAATATATCCTCAACAATCAGAAGTGATGGAGCAAGTTTTTCATCTTTGCCACACCATAGCTGTTTTTGTAACGACAGAAAAATCATGAAGAGTGGATGAAAGAACAGAAAAAAAAATATCGAATAATTATAGTGATACAAAAATATGACATAATTGACAAATTTAAATCCATCCAAAAACATTTTAAATCCAACATTAAATATAAGAAGAGTGTCGGACGATAAAACAAACAATAAACATTACCTCTAAACTACTCTAGATTAAAGGAATAGGAAAATAAAACAAAATAAACATGAATAATACGATCTGACTAATGTATCTGTGCTCACCAATTAAGAGAAATAACTATATTAGAATTATATTGTTTCGATGTTATAAATGTACGTTACTTAATTTACATTTTATAAGGGAAACAACTTACCCATTATTTAGTTGATTAAAGTGTACCTAAACAGTACAGATATAGTTAAATGTATTACATTACTATATTGAATTCCTAATTATAACTTTTACGACCATATATTATGTAAAAGATAAGTTTAAATTTTAAAAATGTAATTACATTTCATTTATATTTTAAAGCATAAGAACCATTTAAAGATGGCATATAATTTGTCATAAACATTGTGCCTGTACTTTAACTACCGTTGAGACATTCCATTATTGTTTTCAAAAATTATTGTATTTATAATTATGAGTATGATGAACAAATTAAACAACTTGATAATAAAGAAGTTGAAACCATATCAACCATAAAAGAAAAAAATTCATATTTCAAAGAAACCTTGAGTGAATATAACTTCTCTGAAGATATCAAGAATGTCCCTACCCCTTATAATAAAATGGCTTTGGAGGAGTTAGTAAAAAATGTTCTTGGAGAAATTGTTGAAAAGAAAGAGGCTGAACTTCAACTTCATGTTGAACAAACATTTACAGACTTGAACTTTAAATGTGATAAAACTTCTGTCCCAAGGCCTTCAGTGCTAGGTTCTCCTCCCCGATTCAATCCAAAGCTGCACCTTGTCACCAGTAAACCAAACACAAGTAACAACAGTTTAAAATCTGATAAGAGAACCAACACCCCGGCAATAAAGACTAGAAGAGAGGGCTCTTCTACATCCAGAAAATCAGAAAACAAGAAAACTTAATTGTATATTTAAGTGGCCTAAATTTTAGATTGTGGTACCTGGAATAATGTTAGATGAGGCATTTTAAAAATACACATATACCTGTATACTATTTGTGTTTTAATTATACTTATCGTTATACTTAGGCACTTATGTGTAGTTTGGAGTTAAAAATTAAGGCCACCATTTCTAATTTTAAATAATAAGATGAAAAGTTTATTGGTTTAATAAGTTTTGTTTTTAAAGAGTTTGAACCATATGTTAAAAAATATATTTGTAAATTTATTAAGTTTAAGAAATTTTAAAGCCACAAACTAGTAATTTCAAACATTTGCAAATACCTCTCAGAACAATCAGAGTAATTATACTTATACTAGGCATGCTGCCCAGCTTCGCTTAGGCTTTCGAAAACATTGAGAATTTGAATGCTTAATTAATTCGCCCATATAAGGCGCCGGTCAGTCGAGGTCAGTTTTGACCCCCTCATCGTAGACTTTTCGGCCAACCGGCCCCCGTGTTCTGTCGCCCCAAGGCAAGATCCTGCCAAATTTGAAGCGCCTTGTTTTAGTGTTTTAGTGTAAACAATAAGCGACGTCATTGTTAAATGCGGTCTTGTCCCAAGTTTATACACTTTTCCGGTTGCATAAATAATAGTTTCTCTATATTCGAATACGCCTTGATTTTTTATTTTTCTTCTTTAAATAAAATTGCGGTTATACATTTAAAACATCTATCATATTATTTTCAACAAAAATCCGTAAAAATTTCTTCATAAATCGCTGCCGATTTTGACGTGATGTCCGGCGAAAATATTTTGCGGACAGACAGACAGAGAGAGAGAGCAGCCGATCAAACACTATTTTCTATGAAAGACTCAATGAAATTATCAATGACAGAGTCAATGATAACTACCGCTCTCCTGTATTTTTCTCTTAAGAAACTCAATGATAAAGCGTTAGTAGTTATAAAGAGAGAGAGAGTTTATCAAAACGGAAATAATTCAACTCGTTTAATTAATAAAGCGTTAAACGTAATTATTATTTCTTAATTTCTCAGCGATTGATACAATTGTTTAGTGACAGTTAAACTATTTTTTTAAAAATATAGATCCTCGATCTTCATTTATAATTTATTAATTAAAATAAGATTTTTAAAAAATAATTAAAACAGGTCTTTGTACTATATTATTAAAAAAAACAACTAATGAATATAATAAATAATTTTGACTATTTCTCATTCTAAACCTATCGAATATCTTTTTTTTTAAAATGCAAGGTAATCTTTTATAGAACCTACATGATTAACTTTTCTTCTAATAATAAAAAAACCTCGAAATAAAAACTATTATTCCTACAAATATTAGAGTAGTCTCCCTTGACAGTTTCTATTCGAATGTATTTTGTGTTAATTTTCGTTATGAAATACAGTTGACTTTTTAAATAAATTATATAAGAAAACAATCTATCTCTGTGTATATTTATTTTAAAAAAATATTATTACAATAATTAGAATAGGTGTTACTGGTTAAATAGCAATTATTCTCATTCTAAATCTTTGGCTATCGAGTTTCATGGGTTTTTAAATTTAAGATTATGAACACATTGGCTTGACGAAATTGATTATATACACTTAAATACATACTAAAATTTACTTTTGTTAATAAACCTACACTATTTTATGCACACATACAAAAAAGAATATTTTAGCGGCTGTTACAACGTCAAAAAAAAAAAAAGGAAACGAAGATATGTGTGTGTGTAAGTAGGATGTGAGGTGTGTAGACAGGCGGGGTGGAAGGAAAGCAGTTTGGCAGGAATAACGGTAGGTAGGAAAGTAGGTAGGCAGGCAGCAGCGCAGGCAGGTTAGTAGATAGGTAGGTACGTAGGCAGGGAGTTAGGTATGTAGGTAGGTGGGCGTAGGTAGGAAGGCGCTTCACTCGGTATAGTGAGCGATTATAGTAGCCCATCATATTCATAGCGTTTCGCAATTATTAAAACGAACAAAGGTACCATAGTACTCACGGGAAAACCCGGGTAGCTAAATGGAACCCTGCCAGGGCGCCACCAAATCGAATTTTTTTTCGTAGAAACCACCACAGGGGTATTAGCATTAACTTCTCAAATTTGAATGACAAACGAATGAAATCTTTGATAATGCTTAAACAAACAAACCCACATATTCGTTTTTGGGGCGCGGGTCTGTCCACACTGCCGCCTAGACGCACCAAGGCTCACTGTATGAAAGCCTTGAGTGTACGTTAATCAACCTCTGTAATAGTGAGGTAGAACACACATTGGCGACCGCCCATGTGTTAGAGACGCGTCCCTTGGCGCTCCAGGGAGCCACTGGTTATATTTCCGCAGGGGCGCCCCTAATTCGGTTTAATTATAAAATGTCGTGTGCCACCGTGTCCCTATTGTAGGGTTCTCTTTAAGGAGGCACTCTCTGTAGAGCCCGGGGCGCTCGCTGTCGCCAACTGCCAGGGCGCCGGCGGGCGCTCATTATTCTACTTAGTGAACATTTATAGTAGCCCATCTAAACCGTAGGGTCGCCCGAGATGGGTCTTGGCCGCTCTGGGCCACTCAACCGCCGGGGAGCTGGCGGATGAACCTGGTGTAGTTTTATCACTGAATCTCAGAGGCGTAGCACCATTCCTGGCGCCTGGGGACAAATTTTCAATTTGGCGCCTCCTCCCCTCCCGCCGGGGACAAACTTTCAATTTGGCGTCCCCCCCCCCGTATTTTTTAAATATTTATAATGCAAAACTATAGCTAAAATGAGCTTTTAAATTTTTCCAACCATTTTGGCGCCCCTAGGGTTGGCTCCCGGGGACATATGTACCCCCCGCCCCCCTCGCTGCGCCTCTGCTGAATCTAGTATTACCTATGACCGCAATTGATGAGATAGCCCCTCTGGATTCCCCTCTGGATTCTGAGCTCATAATCGTATAATTAGAAAAATCGAACCCTCCCAGGGTGCCACACTTAAGAATTTTTTTCTTTCTCGAAACCCTTTTCACCAACTACCCAAAATTTTATGACTCTCGTACGAACAGTGTCAAATTGCATCTGGCTTTTATTTTTATGGAGAAAAATTGCATTGCTTCCTGTCAGAGACACCAGATCGAATGGGGCGCCAAAAGGGGTAGACAATTTTTTAAAAAATCCTCATTCTTCAGTAAAATTTAAGAAAACAGATTTATACATGGCTGATATCCTCAATTATTTTATATAGGGGAGTGTATGTAGGGATGGGCGCCTTTTTGCCAGCGTTTGAATAAGGTTGGCACATAATTGATAGTTCGCCCCGGGCGCCGGAATAGGTTGCTACGCTTCTGCTTCCTGCTAGGGTGCCGCCCTGGCGAAATCTTTCCGGGGGGGGGGCGTGCGGACACTGTTAAAAGTATTTTTTTCTATATAAATTCCGTTTCGTTCGGGGGTGGGGGGGGTCGATAGACTTTCTTCGGGGGGTGGGGGGGGGGGGGCTCTGCTTCCCCCCCCCCCCCCCCCCCCCCCCCCCCTCCGAATAGATTCCTGGAAAAAACTCTGTTCACAAAGTTTTATGGCGATCCGATGAAAAAGATGTAGTAATTCATATAGGACAAACAGATAAACATACTTTCATTTCTATAAATATAAATAGATATATAGGGCCTACTTTAACTAGTGTCCGCATACCCGCACCCGGAAACTTAGTCACAATTTTCTTTGTTACATTTGAACCCTTTAGGTTAATCAATATTAACAAAATTGAACAAGATGCAACAAATACAGTTAACCAAGAAATTGAACAAATAAAATTCACGTTATCTTTTTATTGTTTTTATATATAGAGTAGTAACAGACTACCTACAGGTCCTAACTCGCGACGAGGTACACATTTGTATTAAAACACACATCTAAGACATTTTCCATTTAGGTGGGTTTTGCAGTACAGTGGTTTCTTAAGTCGTGGACAAGTGATTGCGCTTATCTCTGTTGAGTAGCTATGTATTCTGTCCTATATTAGACACATTTGTAAATATCTGTCACAATATGGGCATAGAGATGATATAACGATTGCTTATCTTTGCGGACGACGCTAAACATTGGCATCGACACCACGGCCTACAAGTTCAAATTCGGTCCTTCAGAAATGTTTGAAGTCTCTGGATTAAAACTACTTTTCTCTTTTATGTGCCTACTGACCACATCACATGCATTTGTTCTGAAAGTCTAAAAACAGAGGCACAAATATATCGTCTAGACTTGTGAGGTCTACAGATTAGGTATTTTGGCATTTATCTAAGCCCTTGCCTGTTCTGACTCAAAGCCTTATTCTTTCTCTATCGACGCCTTGCGTAACATGGGATTGGGTTTTTAAGGCGGCATAAAGCTTTATGTTGTTCCTTTTTGAGTACACTAGATTAAAAACTAACGTTTTCAGATGCCTAAAGATGTTTAACCACTAATTAATCAGAATAATGGGTCAAGATTTCAATTCTTGGTTTTGGGACACGTTAGTTGCCGGGGTTGAGCTAATGTCGATAGCATAAGGACTGTACCTTGATGCGTTTTATTTGTTGCCCATCGTAATAATTGAATGGTTGATGGGGCTTCTTCAAGGGTTTGATTTGCCGTAATGTTAATGATATCATGCATGTGCGGCTTTTCTAAGAAGAAAATGCGTTTAAACACTTTTTAGTTATGCTTTTTTTAAATAGGCCTATATTTTACGACATCATAATCGTAATGAACAATAAAATGAATTTAAACAACTTTAGAATACACCTGTTTCGGCTAACATGAATGTTATTCTTCAAACTAGTAATGTTAAACGTGTCTTTTTCGCATTTTCGACTTATAAGCAATACAGTAAATTCCGATAACGTCCATATGCATACAAGCAATGGCGTAGGCGAGGAGGGGTTTAATAGTGATTTAATAATGATACTTTCTTAACCCTCTACTGGACATCATGTTTGGTACCTTGCCCCCGGCAACTGGGTGGATTTGGATTACACCCAAGTTTTACTTCATAGTAAATGGCTTCAGTTTTAATTATTGGAGTTGGTAGCAACATTGACACAGTTGAAGGTATTCAGAACAAGGTGGCCAAGAGAAATCACATTAATTAGTAGAAAATTTACCATTACTAACAATAGGCCCTACTTAATTGTTTAATGTTGCTGGATATTAAGCCTGGTAGGTATTTATGTTTATTAATTTGTACAGAAACAAAAAAAGGATTCCCAAACAAAGTTTTATTTTTCAGAAATAAAGAAAATGATACAAATCAATAAAGAACAGTTTTCAAAAGAATTTGTATAAAAGTAATTATTATAAAATAAGAATATAGCATTGCATAGATAAAAATAAAATACTTGACACAAACAATATGAGGAATATTTTTTATCAATATATTTTTATATATGATGTAGTTTGAAAATAATAATGTACAGAATGTAGCTTTTGCAGATTAAAATGAAAATTCTCATGCCTATATAATTTATTGAGTAAATGAAGCAAGGCCCAAAACAATAGGCTAAATAATATGCATGGGACAGGCATTGAAAACTACAAATTGCATATAGTGAAGGTTACCCTATTTATTGGCTATATCCACAGTAAAGATTTATGGCTTTATTACCTGCTTGTAAAATTGTTAAGGAAAAAGTAAAGTATTGTTAACTTTTTATGGCAGACCAACTACGGGCTGTGTTCTGGGAACATGAATTCTGTAAGGGGCATTGTTCTCGGCACATGGTGTCATTTTTTGTGTTCTGGGAACATGTTGCCATTTTGTGTGTTCTGGGCACAATGACATTTTGTGTGTTCTGGGAACATTTTGCCATTTTGTGAGTTCATGGAACATGTTGACATTATTTGGCTGTGTTCTGGGAACATGTTGCCATTTTGTGTGTTCTGGGAACATGTTGCCATTTTGTGAGTTCATGGAACATGTTGACATTATTTGGCTGTGTTCTGGGAACATGTTGCCATTTTGTGTGTTCTGGGAACATGTTGACATTATGTGGCTGTGTTCTGGGAACATGTTGACATTATGTGGCTGTGTTCTGGGAACATGTTTGTTTCATTTTTAAATATTATAATAAAACATTTTTAGAAATTCTATATTAGGAATTGTATATATATATAAATTTATATATTTAATAAGACAATTGGATGAATTATAATAAACAGCAAAAATGATTCAAATAAGTTTAGAAGTATTTGGCTTGCTGTCCTAAAAGTGAACTGTATTCCGAGCTTGTTTCCCTAGTGATAATCCATGTTTTTTGTGCCACCCTTCCAATCAAGTATCCAGCTTTTTCTTGGCCTGTATCAAAATGCTGGTCATAGACTTGCTTGACTTATGTATCACAATATGATTTTGAATGTTTTTCTGTAAATGAAATAAAGGCAAAATATTTTGATACTTTCTTTTGTGGAACTTGCAAGAGAAATAAATTACAAATTTATATTACTATCTCTAATATTTCTTTACTATGACTAATTACTTTGAAAAGATAAAGCACTGAACATGATGAATAACAAGAAACAATCATTATCAGAAAAGATTATAGATTTAAAATTGTGTTCATTCATATTGAAGATTAATGAAGTAGACTATCAATATTTACCCTCTTGATGGCTAATACTTTGATTTGATGTCTTTACTTTAAGCTTACACATCAGTCTCTGTGTGGTAAAATATGAAATAATATGCTTCAATAAAACTGTTTCAGTATATTAATTACATTAGATAAGTACATAGTTTTGAGCTCTGTAACAATATGTGTTTCAATTATCATTCAAATATAATACCCTCTATGTTGTACAACTCACTGATTTATTAGAATTTAAGAAAAGACAATAATTAATACAATATTTTGGATTAAAATCCATTATATTTATTATAACATATAATGCTATCTCTTGCTATAATAATTACTTTAAAAAATGGGTTATGCCTATAGTACAGTTACCTGAGGATGAAACTAGGCACAGTGATTAGGCACAGTGAGACTGATTAATATCCATTGTAATTGAACATCAGTTGTAGTTATGAAATCTGGATGGCCAAACACACACTCATAGTCCTGAAAAGCAATTTACACATAGATTAGCAAGAATATCTCACAAATTATTAAATTAAAGCTAACCCCTATTTAGTGCAATCCATCAAAGTAGTTGCATTTTTGTTAAGCTGTAGACACAATACAAAGTAATGTTTGTTCTGTGATTTACATACTTTTATAAAATAGCAATCAAATTACATATATATATATATATATATATATATATATATATATATATATATATATATATATATATATATATATTCAGTGTAAATTTGTAAATTTTAGTTATGTCTTGTTGTTATGAAATTTATTTACTCGACTGATCTAAACTCACTTTATTTAAACATAATATAATGGGATAAGTATAGTGATTTTATTATTCAGCAATAAAAAGCAGGCCTAAAAATTTTTAAATAGTAACGTTTGCGAATAAACACATTAAATTCTATGTATTTCAATTTCTATGTCTTTCCGAACTTGATGCATATTACTAACCAAGCACTAAACTATAGTCCTAAATAACCTTGACTCTAATTACTATTTATCGGACAACCTGAATCTTTGCGATACCATGTTATAATATATTATTTTAAAAAGAGCTTACCACTAATTATTAAAATCAATTGTTGTTAGTATTAATTGAGCCGCATACTATCTGCTGCTATTGTCATCACCAGAAATCCAGGGCAAGGTTTAGTCTCTAAGTTCCCTACAGCCTCTTTCCTCTTGAGTGCGGAAAACACTGAAATCATTAATCATTATTTCATTATGCCTAATAGTTTAAAGGTAGTATTAAAGTAGTACTAAATAGTACGAGTCTTAGTTACTATAAGTCTAATGAATATTATTATTGAGTATGCTTACATGCTTTAAGTTTTATCCACAATATTGGTATATAATATATAGTCTATAGTATATAGCCTAAGCTATAGAGTATACTATTAAGGTCTATAAGCCTAAATATAACAGCAGCTTGAATAATGCTCATTATCATGCATTCACTATAAACTATAAAGATAAACAAATATTTCAATTCTAACTAGTAATAGTAAATAGTAAAATAGGCCCTTTTCTTGCGGTAACAAATTTAAAGTAGGGCCTATAGGGCAGTTATAGTATAGGCCTACTATACTTTAACTACGCTTCTAAAGTGCAACTGCTCGACCAGACTGTACAGATAGTTTTGTCAGAGTAATAAGTCTAAAAGCGTATTTTGATCTTATGGTGCTGCTACAATAGAATAAATCAAGTCCATAGCCCAACTATTTAGCCAAATTTAGGTAGACTAATTGCATTTTGCATCACTCTGCTGGCGAGATAGCGGTGGGGGGGGGAGTAAAAATCTTCCAAGTAGTCACTTTGCAAATATAAAGCAAGTAAACTTTCCTCTACTCTCTAGTAACTAATCAATTAAATTGCAATAGTATTCTTGAGGGCCTAAATATTCTAATTAATTAAAATTAAAATGTCCTACCTCCTCTTCTGTAGGGCCCTATGCCCTATAGGGGCCTATTTTTCAAACATTCTTTTAGGCGGCATTATTTGGATTAGGCTATATTTTATTAGACAGGCTACTACTAATGTAAATGCTGTTATTACTACACAGAGTAGCCTAGTAGATCTGTGTTAAATCAAAGAAAAGTTTTTAATTCCTGTGCGATTTGTAGTGAGATGTAGGCTAAATTGTTTTTTTCAAAATGGCGGAAATTAGGATGAAATTTCGTTCGTTGCTCCTGATTATAGATTTAAAATACCCCGAGTCGGAGTCGAATTGTATAGGCTTATGATCATTGAATTAGTCATGTGATCTACACAGGAAGTGCTATAATATCAATGAGTCACTCAGTGATCCGATCAATGACAGAATCAGAGATAGCCATTCGCATGGGGTGGAGAGAGAGAGAGAGAGAGAGAGAGAGAGAGAGAGAGAGAGAGAGAGAGATGTGCGAACGTGGGGTTTTATATATTAGATTATTCGAGGCTGTTTTTCATTACAGTTTTTCATGTTATATAAATGAACTTGTGATTTTGTTTTGCTCTAAAATCTAATGTTTTACAGTTATTTGTTGTTTTCTTTACACTTCAGGTTGCTTAGATATCGATACAGAATAAATAAACTGTAATAAGATAAAAAAAAATTATGCTTAAAACGAAAGCAAAGTTAGAAATCGAAAGTTATAAACCAGCACGAATGTCACGAATAGTTACAATTTCTTAAAGTATACATTTTTCAATTATCCCTTGGGTTAGGGTCAAGAAATCATCATCATCACCATAATCATCATCTGCACCTACTTGGACAAATCCAACATTATCCTGCCGTGCCCACACTCACAAAACTATAGTGCCAAATCTTTATCTGGGCAGTCAACCCTCAGTCTCCAATTCAGCTATTTAAGCTACCGAACAAAGACTAGATATATCAAGTCATCCTCTAGCCACACCAGACCTCCATACTTTTCTCAATGTTGAATAAATACATCTGTCAGATTGCATGCTTGTTATACGTTATATTCCAAGATAACAAAACAAATATTGAAACAAAACATATATTTCTTTTTTTTTTGTTCAAATAAAGTCTTAATTGAGTTGATTATTAATTATAAGGTACTTATTAATAACGAAAGTACAGATTTTTTTTGCGCGAGCCCCCCCCCCTCACCCCCCCTCCGTATAGATAGTGCCCCAGGCGACCACCTAGTTCGCCTTATAGTTAGCGCTGGCCCTGCATACAGGGTCCCCCATCCCAAAACGTAATCATAACTATTTGGAAATGCCATGGATCACAGTAAAGAAAATAAAAATTAGTAGACATATCCTGTCTAGATAAAGTTACCTCCCATGATATAATTTTTATAACATCAGTGGACGTTTTTAAAGTATAGAAAATCGATTAAGCAAACACGTATAAAATAAAAATATAATAACAAAATGTATTTATAGAAATATAAACATTTAATAAAAGTTTAAAGTCAATTTTTTGTTGTTGAAATAATTGTATAAAATGACGTAACCTATAGAAATTTTGTTTAAAATTCAAAATAATAAACGATAGTCAAATAACAAAGATTAATGTTTCATATAGTGATATGTAAATTTTTTAAAAAGAAGTTGATAAGATTGTACTATTTGGATGTTTGATCTTTTTTTATGAAAATAAAACAGTGACGGTATTTAATCTAACACACGCTAGGTAGCTTCTATATCTGATCCAAAGGTTCACTGGCTTTCACTGTCAATCGTAAACTTGACCGGCTCTTTAACGAGGCCATGTCATTCGTGAACAGCGAGTACACGGTCTTCTCCAGGTTGATCTCCAACAGCCAGTTACGTCAGTACTCGGCAATACAGGCCAGGTTAGATTGTAACTTCACTCTCTGCTGAGCGATAGTTTTGTTTGTCCCCTGGACCCACGTCATGAGACCATCCGCTAATTACACCTTCCCAACATCCATCTCCGTATCGATGTCATTTTAGATATTCATACCTAATCGTAGGTCTGTTTCAGATCGAAGGACAGCACATAGGTGGTGACCTTTGTGTGACAACAGCCAGTGATTTCCTTAATCAACTGAAGAACGGAGTCCACTGGCTGCCGTCCCCACCAAAAGCCCGCTTGACACGAGTCTATCAGTCTGTTATTTGACAAAAACCAAAACAAGCGGGCATTGACAAGCCTTTCCAAGAGCTTGCTGATGTTAGAGCAGAGGGAGAACGGTCTGTAGCTCTCAGGTGAGCCCATATCAAGATCCGTGGCAATTTTCTAAAACAATTCACGGTATGTCAAGTTAATTTTTAAACATTTCAAAGAATTGTAACTAAAATGATGTAGATCTAGTTTTTTTTTTCAGGTAAAAAACTCAAAATAACCACGTTACAATTAGATATTTAAATAACAGAGCGTGCGTCATTATAATGTGCTCGCTTGGTCAGGTGTGTAGGGCTAACGGTCAGCCCGACCACAAAAAGAGAGAGAGGTGGTTTGTTATAGAAACACGTGCAGCGAAAAGTTGAGTAAATGTAATATAATGTCGTCACGTTGATTAACCGAATTTAAAATCGTTGATCGCTAGACAGCTACAAATTCAGTAAAAATTAATAAAAAAAAATACTGCCCGCGATCTCTGACTCTTTAAGAAAAATGGCGGGTCAAAAAAGCCTTTAAAATTGAGGGACAAGGTACACAGTGTCAAGGCTCGATTATTCTTTCAATAAAGAGCCATTTTAGATAGTCTAGCTAACCGATTAAGTGAATGATATGTTAAAATTCTATTGTTTGGATGTGATAAATAAAAAGGACTTAACTTAATTTACATTTTATAGGGGAAACAACTTCAAATTCTTATGTTGATTAACGTGTACATAAAGAGTAAAAGAATAGTAATCAGCTATTACATTATTATATTAATTATCTAATATCATTTTATACGTTCGTATGTATCGTTTAAGAGGTCAGTTTATGTATAAAAACAAAACTAAATTACTTTTTGTATTCAAAATTGTAAGACTCATTCCAAGATGTTACATAATTTCTCACATAGTTTGAGCTTGAATTTCTGTTAATTGTCATGATCATTGTGCATTACCGCAAATTATTTTATTTATGATAACGAAGCTAAAGTTGAATCTTTAAAATCAACTCATAATAAGTCACACAAAGCTGATAGAACTACATCAGAGGTCGGTAACCATTTGAGACTGAAGAGCCGATATTTCCTATTTTTTTAAAGAGCCACTAACTTTTTTTTATAAATTATGGTAATTGATTAGGATTAGGTAAATGGACTTAAAAAATGGGTTTAAGTATGAAAGCATGGAACTACTGCCACGGGGCTGGCCACATCACAGTTGTGGAGGTGGACCTAGTAACCAAGCAGCTGTCAGCTGTCTGTATACACTCTACTCCACAAATTGTTAGTGTTTTTATCTTGTCTAAAGTTCTTTTTTTTTTTACAGTATAATATTTGTAGGAATTATAAAATTAAAATAATATCTAACCCAGACCATAGCTGTTCTTGTAACGGAAAAAAAAAGTTGATGCAACAGAGAAAAAGAAATAGACGAGAACTATGAAATTGTAATAGCATATACTTTCTATATAAATTATATTATATTTCTTTTTATAAGGTTGTGTCTGTGCGTGGGGGTGGGGGGGGGGGCGGGGTTGACGTGCCTTTAATTCCACCCCCCCTCCCCGGAAGTGATGCCTAAAATAAACATTACTCTGTTAAATTAGCGCAACACAAAAGTAGAAGAACAAGAATATGTACACTTGTGGGAACATCTTGAAATTTAAATACCCAAGCTTTCGGTACTATTAAATACACTTAATTTTTTTTTTTTAAATGTAAGAGATGATTGGTTGCTTACTGCTTAATAAATATAGAACATTCTAAACTATACGAGTGTCATTTATTAAGCTTTATTATTTCATTATATTATTATGTGTCGTATATAAGTTGAAAGATGTTAACGAATATTAGTCTGTAACACTCGGTAATGAACGATATAAAATATAATAATACATATAAACAATAAACACCTGCTATTCTGTTATAATATTTAGTTACTACCACTTTTAATGTACTTTCCTGTGTTCTAAAACTGAGTTAAATCAATGTAAACAATGCTTGTGATTGGATCATATTTATCGGGGCGTGCTGTATGAAAGCTTTGAGTGTATGTAAATCACTCACCGTAATATCACCGTTAATCACTAACCGCCGGAAAATGGCGCTCTCACAAACCGATTACACTATCGCACGGGCGTTGCGTAACACTCCTAGCTCCATTTAATCATCGAATGTCGTGTGCCGGATTATCACTATTGTAGGGTTCACTTTAAAACCAACGTAGGCGCGTAGTGCTCGCGGGATAGCCCTGAGCGCCAAATCAAACCCTGCAGAGACGCCGGAGGACGCGCCTTATTCGATTTCGTGGGCGCCTATAGGAACTCATTGTATCCAAAACCTACTGCGGGTTCCAAGTGCGAACATAGCCGCTCTGGAACGCTGGAAGCGCCAAACCGTGTATTGACAAAAATCAAACCCTCCCGGGCGCTGCCAATAAGAATTTTTTTTTTCGCAGAAATCTTCACGGGCGTATTCTCATCTACTTTCCAAAGTGTCATGGCATTCGGATGAACGGTGTCGAACCTATACCGACTTTTATTTTTTATATACCGCACCCTCCCGGGGAACAGCCGTTTCAAAATTTAAAAATATATTTTGCAGAACCTCCACTTTATTTTTATAAATCGAATCGCTCTCTGCCCGGGCGCCAACCGTGCAAATTTACAATTTATTTCCGCAAATATCTATTCTCAACAATTTTCTAACGTTTCATGGCGATCGGATAAAGGATGTTTTAAGGCGCGAACTTAGTTAATGAGTAATAAAATAATTTAAAAACAAATCCAACCGATTGCAATCATTTAATCTTTAAACACGTTTTCTCCTACAACGATAAAAATAAAATAGACCCGACCGCTAGAGGTGAGAAGTTGATCGAATCAAAAATAGACATATCTGTGATGTAATGTTTTGATTAGCAATGCACTGAACCTAGGGAAATAACTTTAGTAACATTATTTTTATGAACAACATATTATAAACAGTACATACATTATATTACTACTGCATCCTAATTTAAGAAAGTAACAGACACATGCAATTATAATTTAGAAAAAAAAATATCTTAATTCTTATTGTAAAGAATATTACATGTGTGATGTTGTTAAATGTAATTATCATCATCGTCGTCCTTGTCGTTGACGTCATCAAACAACGTGGAGTATTACTGTGCTGCATGTGTACCCGGATTGGCTACGCCCAGCTGCACACAATGCAGTGTGCTTCACTCGCGTTACACCCACACGTGTGTTGTTTTTCTCTCAGGATCTGACCCTACCCGCTCTTAACCCCAGTGTGTGTCGACCACTAACATCCCAACTAGGCAGTGTTATCATATAAATCCAGTGTTTCTTCGAGACTTTTATTTCCGGGGGTGGGCATTTTAAATTTTCGTGGAGGAGGGGGGCGGTAGAGGACACTATTCAAAGTATATATTTTCTATATAAATTTCAAGTCGTTCAAAGGAGGGGGGGGGGGGCAGTGGACTTTTTTCGCCACCCCCCCCCCCACCTCCGAAGAGATGCCTGAAAAAACTCTGCATATATCTTGATAACTTCCTCAACTAATATAACACACCAACAAATATAAAAATACAAACACATCATTCTTGTTTCCAGTGATAAACCTAACACAAATAAAAAGGTAAAAGAAACCATTTGCCATAATAGTATCTTCACATCCATTAATTGCACAAGGAAATAAAAATAGGATCTGACACTGATGTGGATATATTTATCGATTATGTGTAAGGGAGACAACGTATATACTATACTTTTTAGTAAACAAATATAGACTATAAATATACTTAAATCAACTATATTGTTGTTTCTTAATTAGTTAGACATTTTTTAATGTTCTATGATTAAACTGTTATAACACTTTAATTTTTTTTTTAAAAAGTATATACAATGTAAATTATATCAAAATAGTTACACTATTATTTTATTTTAAAACCATGTGTAAGTTGTAAGTTTGTGAACATGTAATAATTGCCATTTTCAATGTTGAATTGTTTTTCTCATAACATTATTAAAGAATAGATACAAGGCATGGCATTTTTTGTCAATTATTTAAAAATTCATTTGTTAATCATCTTTCATCTCAAGTTTTCACTGAAAAAACATGTTTAAGTTGAAACATTTGTACTTTGATTTTTTTTACAAATATGATTAAATGCCTTGTACATTGAATGTATGCATTGAATAGTCATTTTTTAGCTATAGCACTAGGTTGAAAGCTGCATTGTTTAAATCAGTTTCTTCTTTCTTTTAAACTTGGATTTTTTTTTCTGAAAGCTAAATACACGTGGATAACACAATATTCTGTTCTTTCAATAAGAACTTTAACCATATAACAGTAATGATAACAGCTTCTTCAAGTACTTTAGCGGTTATTGTGTAGTTTAGCTTTTCAATCAATGAGTCAGTTAATAGAGGTTAACAGGATAATTTTTTTTTAAAAGCCCATGTATAGCGACAAGTAGTAAATAATGCATTCCATTTTGATACTCATAAACTAGTTTTATTAATAGACAATGTCTATGCTACTTCATGTGGAATTAAAAATTTTTTTATCTTCATTGAAATAGAAATTACATTAGCTTATACTAGTCATGATTTATTTGCTCTAAATATAAACAGTACATTCACTAGCTGCATACACAACAATGAATGTTGATATAATAGTTGGATAAATGAATGTGTGGTTGTATAGATAAGTTTAAACAAATGTTGTTTTAAGATATTTAGAACACATTTTTTTAAATAGTGACATGCAATTTAAGTTTTTAATAGGGACTTTTAACTTTCCCTGAGTCTTGAAAATAAAGGTACTGAAACTATGTATCACCTTATAGTATTTTGATAAATCAATTATTGTGATTTCATGTTATGATAAATGTTTCTTTTGCAATAAAATCTAGTGAGAGCTACCTTTTATGTCAACACTGTCACTTTAAAAAATCAATAAAAATTTGATGGAAAAAAAAAGTATTTTATGAACGCCAATCAGGGGCGGAACTACAGTGCCGCCAGACCCCGCAATGCGGGGGGGCCCACGCCATTTAGGGGCCCACGGCCGACCATAAAAAAGTTGTTATAGTTAAAAAAAAATTCTTGCATTTTTGACTTAATGTTTGTTTTGTATAAAGATTACCGTAGCTGCGGTTGGATTATCTTTATTCTATAGACACCACCCCTTGGTCATTTTTCCTTCGTTTTTAAACCACTGTGAATGCCGAGTCCTCTTTCTCCTACAATCAAACTTATCAAAGATACGCAAACGTTCAAACCACTTCCATGACTTATTTCCCTTTTTTAAATAGTCAAATAGTGATGCTCATAAGCCACTTTTTAATAGATTTGTACTAAACAAATTAAAAAGCAATTACTTCTCTTTATTATTATTTGTTTATAAATTATTTACTAAAGAATGACACTGTATAAAAAGAAAATGTATTTAAAATTTATAAAATAAATACAAAAAAAACATAAAAATAAACATGACACGAGACACCATTATTTACAGAAAGCTTTCATGTTTTATATTCTTTTGACCTATATGATATTAGACGTCTTATGGCAGACATAATATAAAACTAATTTTCACAAAACAGACTAATTCACTTATATACATGACATGATGTTGTAATTTGTTTTAATTAAAAAAAAACACACGTATTTCTCAAAACACGATCAGGCCAGCAATAAGTATCCTACGGTCCTATTTTGTGTTTGAGTATATATATATATATATATATATATATATATATATATATATATATATATATATATATATATATGTATATATATATAGGCCTATATATTTATATGGGGGGGCCTAAACAATTTTTTTGCGGGGTGGCCCCTTTTTTCTAGTTCCGCCACTGACGCCAATGCATGTACTTAGAAGACTAAGTGTTTCATTTTCGTATCTTTAGTACACAACGATGACTAAACGTTCTTATGAGTAAAGTCTAACTAGGAGTGACACGTAACTTTAAAAAAAAAAAAATTGTAGGCCTAAATGATTTGTTTTACAGATTACTAAACAAGTAACACTTTAATCTTTGTTTTAATCTGATCTGTAACTGACAATCAGAACTCTAAATGACAGTTATCTGCCTATTCCATGATTTGTAACTGGCGATCAGAACTCTAAATGACAGTTATCTGCCTATTCCATGATTTGTAACTAGCAATCAGAACTCTAAATGACAGTTATCTGCCTATTTCATGATCTGTAACTGGCGATCAGAACTCTAAATGACAGTTATCTGCCTCTTCTTAAGGTCCGTGGTCAGCTCTCAGACGTAAATATATTTCATAACCGTTCATTGCTCTGATCCAGTGATTACAAGCACTTATTCCAGTTATCTCCTCTTTTTCTGTTTAATGTAGTCATATTTTAATTACATTTTGATGACTTAGTCATTATCAAATTAGAGCAAAAAAATAGGCGTCTAGGATAATTACCGGATAGACATTTGCCCGAGTGGCGTATGTTCGGTGTACGTTTTTCTAAATGTGAGAAATGCTCAAACAGACAGTTCGACTGGTATGAGAAATGCTCAATGGATATGTTCCTAAGTTTGAGAAATTCTTGAGCAGACATTTTGCCTAGTAGATATCACTTAAGACCAGACTTGGATTATCGATGGTATAATTTATTTTCTTGACAAATTGTATTGATATATGTGGTTTATGTTT
Organism: Physella acuta; assembly: GCF_028476545.2. NCBI lineage: Eukaryota > Metazoa > Mollusca > Gastropoda > Physidae > Physella > Physella acuta. The sequence goes on from NW_026731661.1 coordinate 2,601,506, forward strand.
CACCACACGCTATCTTACATATTTTGGATAGTGTAGTGAGAATAGTTATGTTAATCATCAGATGTCTTGTGTGTAACACAATCTACTTGAATATTGTCTTTTAGTTTTAACTAGAATACCCGTCATCCCTTGGATAACTGTGGGTTTCGGGGGTCATCCATCAAAAAACATCACGTCTGTCACTCAGAGGCATAGCGAGCCTTCCCGGCGCCCGGGGACAAACTTTTCGATTTTAACCCCCCCCCCCCCAAGATTTCGATTTTCAAACCCCCCCCCCTCAAACTTTTGATGTGCACCCCCTCCCCCCCCCCCCCCCCCCCACTCAAACTTTCGATTTGAACCCCCCTCAACCTTTCAATTTATTTTTCCAAACCATTTTGGCGCCCCAACATACGTCCCCCCGCCCCCCCCCCTTCACCTCCCCCCGCCTCCCCTTCCCCCCCCGCCTCCCCTCCCCCCCCCCGCCTCCCCTTCTCCCCCCCCCCCCGCCCGCCCCCCCCCCCTCCTCGCTACGCTACTGCAGTGTCACTTATCGTCACAAAAACAGAGCCCACATTCAAAAATATGTTTCTTATCTTTTAAAAACACCGAAAACACCGATTTCGGACTATCCCTTCATATACTGACGTCACATGTGACCTACTCAACTCTACTTCACCTGCCCAGTGTCCCGCCAAGTCTCAGACAACATGTTTTTATCGTTTAAAAAACGATTCCAGCCGAGCATGTCTCTGACCACACTATCCTTTCATATGGTTAGGACAAAGAAACAGATGAACTCTACTTCACCTGCCCTGTATCCTGCCAAGTTCAGATAGGCAACTTTATCATTAACATCTAAAAAAAAAAAATTGAAAAAAAATATTATTGACATATTGGTCTAGAACCTGTACCACTCGCATGAGAGCGGACTACGCTACAAACTTAGCTATTTACTCGTGACGTCACAAATGAATTTTTATACTATACTTTGATGCAACTTGATTTCGAGCGTCTAGTCTAGAAGTAGTAACTTTCAAATTAAATTTTATCTTAAATTAGCCAAACAAAGATTTATATAAAATAATTAAGGCCTGAAATAGATTCTAGATGTATTAAGGCCTGAAATAGATTCTAGATGTAGAATTTACATTAAGTCTAGATTTAGAATTTACATTGAGTTTAGTGACCTAGATCTAGATCTAGGCTAGATTCATAAATTTCCTTCGACAGCTGATCTTTAGATCTAGAGAAATTTATTGTAAAACTAAATGAAAAAAGACAGTTGAAAATTGATATAAGTGTTGGAACGTAATAAATACAGCAAACGGACGTATTGTTAAAGTTATGACCGACAGAAAATTAGATTTAGAACGCGTTAAACTTTGGAATGGGAACACAATTTTCTTCGATAGACGCCGCCATTTTATTGTACTAAAGAGTCAACAAAAAACTCTGACGTCACTATCAAGGGACGTCACTATCCCCACAAAGTTTATTCAAAGTATTAACATTTTTTAAAAAATACGGTTAATTTAACAATGAATAAATCAATAAATTAATTAACGTCTTTAAATAAATTTGTGATTAACAGTCTGTCTGCATTAAAAAATTATTCTCTACCTACATACTATTTTACAGCTCTCCAGATAGAGCCGAACATATCAGGATACTTGATCAGGCAAACAAACAAACAAACAAAAAAACAAAAAAATAAATATTCAAACATGTAAACAAACTTGACTTTTAGTAGTATATAGATGGAGCGTCATTTGACGTGTTGTGTTTCCTACCACACGGAGTAATATAGTTCAAAAGAAAACATAAAGTGGCTGTCGTAATTGATACTTTGTCGATTGAGTCAAGCATTCCAAATATTTGATTGAAACGCTGATTTATTCTTAGTTAGCGTTTAAGTCTAAATAAGGACTTTATTAGTTTTTTTCATTAGTTTTCATTAGTAATCGAAATATTGTCCGGAATTTTGTTTTTTTATGACTATATATTATTAAAAGAAAAATACTGAAAACAAAGTAAAGTGTTACCTTAAGATACGAGTATAATTTGTTCCGTAAAATTACTCTGCAATAAAATTGCTTGTACTTCAAAGCAATTTTCTCCATTGTAAATAAAAGCCATTAATCCGTACCAGCCCGCCAATTTGCTACCGAGTTGTTTTTGTAAATGCTTTTCATGAATAGAAGTATATTTATACAGGACAAAATCTGTTATAATAACATAATAAAGGTAACGCAAATAAAATGGTTTCAATAAAGTGTATTGACATGAAGGTCGGCGCCCGAGGACACATGTGCCTCCTCCCCCCCCCCCCCATTTCGCTACGCCTCTGCTCTGTGCTAAGCTCACCGATTAAGAGAAAGGCTTATACTATAATTCTATGGCTTCGATATTATAAATGAAGAGGACTTAAATTAATTTACATTTTAGAAGGGAAACAACTTTCCTACTCTTTTGTTGATTAAAGTCTACCTAAGCAGTACAAAAACAATATGCAACTATTATATTTTTATAATAATTTTCTAATAATAAGTTATACATTCGTAAATGTCTTAAATAGATACGTTTCTATATATAAATGTATATAAATTACTTTTGTATTTAAAATCCTAAAAACCAGATAAATATGTTATTTATATTTTTATATACTTTAAGCCTGTTATTTAATTTACGGTTGCTGCTGTCTAATCTCGGCGTCAATTATTTCATTTTTAAAAACGTATAAATAATGCAATAATAAATCAATAATATCGCTTCTCGGCCTTTTGGCTAAGATCAAAGTGTAGTATCTGTTATGGTTCTTCCTAAATCTTAGCCATTTGGTTTGGTCAGCCCTGTTTAGGGCTGGCTGCCGGTGTCGAGAGGTGGCCATTCGAGAACATTCGAGAACATTCGATAACTTAATTACTCAAGCTATTGCAACTATCGCCAACGATCGCTGTGGGGTTGCGCCCACACATCCCTCGAAGTGCACATGCCCTCGGGATGAGTCACCCAGTACTTGTATTGGGTGGCTTCAAATGTACGAGTGGCTAACTTTCAATCTTCTATTTTTCAGCCTGACGACACCCATCTAGGAGAAGTCTTAGGTGGGAGGTCCGTCACGATCGCCAGCCAATCAACCTATCAACCACGCAAACATATCGCTACTAACTACTTTGCCACTACTTTGGCGACACCCACCTAGGAGACGTCTTAGGTGGGAGGGTCCGCCAAATACCAGCAAACGAACTAACCATCTCTCAAATACCAGCTCGACTCACCCAAAATAAACAATCGTCAACACCTTCACTCTACCCATTTCAACTACTAGACCAAGCTCAAATCCTTCACATCTACAATTCTCGACTCAGCAATATCACGAAAACTAATCATTCCTCTACGTCATCTCGCCCACTTTAAGCTCCACTCCATTCTATCAACGCCACCATCCATTAACGACATCCAGTACCAAGTCATCTCGTCAGCCCTCAACGATCAAATACTCAAAACATCTCACGTGTAATCATCCCTAAACTCTCGTCAACCTTTTCCAAGTTCTACAACATTCGATCAACTCTACCGTAAACGACAAGACACAGGCTCGCCCTTTCAACAACAGAATATCTCTCATTGACATTCTCAAACTACAACTACCAACTAAGAATCAACCACTACCCAACCAAGATTGTATTAATCGCAAGAAGCACGGCCAAAAACGGAGAAGCGATCATGTATTGTCCTGTAATCTATGTTACATGTAAAGAAACCGTAAATGGAAAACAAGAAATCAGAAGAACATGGAAAAATGGAATAAAAAGAAAACAGAAGTAAATCAAGAAAATCACATTGTACATGTGTCTATTTATGCAATGCTATGTATTGTATCTATTTTATCATGTTCATGCAACCTATCCACATGTGGAAAAAGACTATTAAACTTGTAAAAAAAAATATTAATGGTTTTTAATTTAAACCAAAGATACATTACAAATTATACAAGTGTATTACGAAAAAAAAGATAACACTTTTGAATTTTCAGACTAGCGGCTTCAACCCCCGACACCAACCCCCACGAAATTCAAAAACTTCTTCATAACCATATGTCACTGTTTCTTTACAGAACACTGATTATGCCAGCTTACTACTTTATAACTCCCACCCCTACCACTAAACGTTTCTATGTATTATATGTATATTTAAGAATGAAAGAGATGAAGATAGCGGAGGTTTGTAAATCTACTACGGTCCTCGTATGTCACGTGATGAAATACAAGTAATTAGACAGTGGTCACCTTCGGGACAAACCTCAGGCGAGCTGAAAAGAATTACATCATCTGAGATTAAAAAAAAAACCAATGTATTTATTTGTTTGTTTGTCTTTTATTTTATAAATATGTATAATAATTAAGAGAATATATTTCTTTTTAATTTGCTTTTAGCAAAATCATTAAAATGAACTATTTGGGCACATCTATTAGACATTTAAAAGTGGGGTGATAAGTCATTGCCTGCTCTTTGATATTACAGATGTATTTAATTATTTTCTACATTAAAATATCTGGCAGCAAAATAAAAATAGAAAGTGACTGTTAAAAAGCGCCCCTACCTTTTTAAATGAGGAAGGTGGGGCGCATTTTCTGAATTTTCAACAACACGATTAACTATATATATATAGGTCTAGTTTGGGGAGGGGCGCAAAGTCAATAGTTCACCCTTGGCACCAAAATATATCGCTACACCTTTTTGTAACCTTCCTATATTTTATTTAATATTAGCAAAGTTATTAATTATTAGGTACTTATTAATAAAGAAAATTATACATTTTTGTGACCCCCCCCCCCCCCCGTATGAATAGCGCCCTAGGCGACCGCCTAGTTCGCCTTATAGGTAGCGCCGGCCATGCATACAGGGTCCCCATCCCAAAACGTAATTAGAACTATTCGGAAAAGCCATAGATAGATTATTGCAAAGAAAACAAAATAAAGTAGACGAAGTCTATCTAGATAAAGTTACCTCCCATGATGTATTTTTTGAGACATCAGGGGACATTTTTAAACGATAGTAATTGATTGAGCAAACAAAAATAACATATTTTAATAAATACTAATTAAATGATTAGCAATAAAATTTAAAATACAATTTAAAATGTAATTATTTAATGTTAATATAATTGTATAAGGCTGTTTACGTTTAGAAATATTGTTTAAAACTAAAAATGATAAACGATAGTCAAATTACAAAGAATTAGTTTTAGATTGTGACATTTTTGTTTAAGTAGTGTTGATCAGAGTATTTTGATCTCGATCAGTGTTCTTAGTTTTTTTTTTTTTTTGTAAATACAACTAAAAGTAATGGTATTTAATTTTCATTTAAAGAAAGTTTTATCATAACGCGGGTTTATGTACGCTCAGTTCTTAATAGCTATTAAATGCACACACATTTGGCAATAATAATATGTTCAATATAGCGACTAAAGCGTTTACATAAACTCTATAGCTGGAAATAATGTATGATTGTTTTTGTTTCTTTGAATATCGTTTGTGCACATAGAGTTCACATACATTGATAGTGATTGAACCGTTTTGACTCATTGTTACATATATCTCACACACGCTAGGTAGCGTCAATATCTGGTCCAAAGGTTCACTGGCTTTCACTGTCAATCGTAAACTTGACCGGCTCTTTAACGTGGCTATGTCATTCGTGAACAGCGAGTACGCGGTCTTCTCCAGGTTGATCTCCAACAGCCAGTTACATCAGTACTCGGCAATACAGGCCAGGTTAGATTGTAACTTCACTCTCTGCTGAGCGATAGTTTTGTTTGTCCCCTGGACCCACGTCATGAGACCATCCGCTAATTACACCTTCCCAACATCCATCTCCGTATCGAGATCGTTGATACAGCATAGAAAGAGCGTGCAACACAGAGCTGATCCCTGTGGCAGACCATACTCGATCGTTATCAGATCAGATAGGTCAGTTCCTACCCTGGTCCTGATAATACAAGCGTCCAGAAAGTATATTGGTCACCGGTACATGTTCTTACACACGCCCATTTGACTGAGTTTTAATATCATGCGATAAATGAATGACTTATCTTAATTTACATTGTATAAGGGAAACATCTATTGTCATTAAATAGCTCATATGCACAATCTGTTGCCACTTTTTCGCGGCGTTCGATTTCAACGAACATCTTCACTCGCTAATCCGGTTACTCGTATCTCAAATGTTGCTCGTATGTCAAAGCACATTTTAGCTTGCTCAACATCTCTAATCCCAACACTCTCTTATATTGGGGCACTCTTATGTTGAGTTACGAGTGGTGTAGCTACCGTAAAGCTAGCGTAAGCAAGGCATAGGGTCCCAAGAAAAATAGGGTCCTTTTTCTTCTTTAAAGAAAGGTATAACTTTAACATTAATGTTGAGAGCATTAGAATATAAATAAACTTGAACATTGACTCTTTTGTGAGATAGGCATCCAGCACTCGTAAATTTACAAGCATCGCTACCTACACCATTTAAATGACTGGGTAATTATGTACCTAACCCCCACAAACCTTTAACACCCCCCCCCTCTCAACTGTCTGTCCTCACTGACATTCCATCCATCCGTGATTACAATTGAGATTTTCTTTTTTAAATAACAGCTGTGGACAGTGTTTTCACAACAAGCTTATGTCCAAAATTTGTCAATATTTTTCGACTAGTTTTAATCTTAAAAACAATTTTTGTTGATCTAATTTATCGTTTATGATATGCCGCTAGTAAACGATTTTTGTTTGTCTGTCTGCCTGTTATTTATTCATTAATACAAAAATGAACCGAACGCCATGAAACATTGGGAAGTAGTTTAGAATACATCAGACATACTTCAATAGATCGTGAAATTTAATTCACAACCCAAACAAAGAGAAGCCAGAAAGAAACTGACTTCTGTAAAGTTTTCTGCGATTAATTTATAGGCCGATTCTAGCCGGAATAAGATAAGCAAGCGATACGCATGCGCAATGGAGAGAAACTACGACTTTCCTTAGCGGCGATGTTTTCGATGGTACTGCGCATGCGAGTGTTTACAACCGCAGAACCCTAACACCAACCCTAATCCTATCCTTAACCCTATCCCTAATCCTACCCCTAACCCTCATTCTAGCCCTAACCCTAGCCATAGGTCACTGCGCATGCGCAGCGCTATCTTTTGCCGACTAAGTGGAGACGTTGGGGAGAAAAATCTTCTTCCGAGTAGACACTTCGTAATTGATATCGTTCAGTGGGCAGCGCCCTGGCAGTAAGGCGGTTCGGTTTGTCACCCAGAGTTATTCTGTAAAATGCGTGATTCAACCGGTAGGAGGTCTGTACCGCTTCTTTACCGGGAATATAAACTCTAATATAGTATAACTAGACGTACCTTCATTAAGGTCTGATGGCTAAGTGTCAATGCAATGCACAAAGTTTACATCCTTAGTAGAATAATAATTTCTTACCAAGTCCGATGACCTCTTGTCTCTGGCAAGGGTTTACGGCCGGTGAATAAAATAAAAGATCAGGTCCGATGACTACGGGTCAACTCAATGCCCGCAGTTTACGGCCTGTAGTAAAATAAAATAGCAGGTCCGATGACTACGGGTCAACTCAATGCCCGCAGTTTACGGCCTGTATTAAAATATAATGCTGCAGTGAATAATAGTAATATAATGTTATCGTATTCAGTGAACAACGAGAATAGGTGGGAGTAGAGAGTATTCGGACAGCTGACAGCCGCTTGGGCACCAAGCCCAGTCCCACAGCCGTGCAATGCTTAGCACTTCCCGAATGCTGACTTTTTCGAATATCTTTAAGTGGGGAATGTTATTTTATTCAGGAAATGAATAGGTAACTGAAATGTCTACTCAACTGCCACGCGGAATTACGTCACTGGCAGGAATAGTTTAAGTCGAATAAGTATTTAAATGCCCCGTGGGCTAAGGTACGGGCAGTGTAAAGTTTAGTTAAGTAAATCAAGTAAGTTATCGACTCACTGTAACATGGACTAAGCCACGAACAGGGTAACAGTGTAAAGTATTTAAGTAACAATACATAACAGCGAGATAATATATAAGGTATTTATTGAAACAACTTGTTCTATGATAATCAAATATGCATATAAAAACTGGTAAAGTGAAAATAAGAATTCAAGTAAAACCAAACCCAAAACACGTGGAGGTCGGGACGACGGCCCCAACGCCGCGTGCGACACCACCAGCTGAGCTCAATGCTAGAAGAGTGCGTGTTTTTCTTTGTTGTATCCCCTTTTATGCATTAAAATTGGCGGTGTGTCACGTGGACACAAAAATAGAGAGGAGGACGAAAATAGGAATGTATGTAGTTGTTGAAAGGGGGGGGGGGAAGCTGGTAAAGGGTGGTGTAAGAATAACGTGGAGCTAGGCCGAAACGGTTTTACCGTCACATGTCTCGTGCTAAGCGATTAAGAGAAAGACGTCTATGTAAATAATATTGTCAGATTTGATTAATAATTGGGACTTAATTGATATCGCATTTTTAAAGGGAAACGACTTACCCAATATTTTGTTAATTAAAGTGTAACTATGATGTACAAATAAATTATACATAAATCGTTTAACCGTAGTAATTTCGTGACAGTAACAAATAATCGGGTATGTAATATTCAAGAAATAACATTCGTCATAAAAAAAAAAAAAAAACTAAATTGCCTTTGTTTTTAAAAATCATAAGAACCATTTAAATATGTTATTCATTTTGTTATATTTTGTGTGACTGTTGTATAACACGCGTTTGTCTATTCTTTTCATCAATCTAGAACTATTTAATTTTCACTGACAAACAACTATGGAGAACGACGAAGAAGTAACCGTTAGAATTTGGAAGCGAGACATAACACACGCTCTTTGGGTTACAAAAAAAAGAAAGGCAGCAATCGCTAACATAATTACGGAATATTATAAAGAAACAAGGTATTCAAGTTCCAGAAAATTTTTATTTTCTTACCGCCGCAGCAAACGTTGTTTCAATCGCCCAAGAGTCTACTTTAACGCTGGAAAAGATTTCGCTGGGAATAGAAAATCCACACACTTTGGATACAGAAACCAAACGCGGTTATGATTTTACAATACACAGTTTGTGGTTAGTTGATGCAAGTGAAGACAATCAATCTGGCTGCTCGACCACAAGCATTACCAGTGAACAAACAAAAATGCTTCAGTCCGAAAAACAAGAGAAATCTCAGACTCAAAATAATGAACATAATGATCCAAAATCAAAATTTCTAAGTTTTTCTTCAGCAGAACTTTATGACATGATCAAACCCATAGCAGTATTAACATTTTTTATTATATCGACATTCACCCTCTTGATTGTAATGTCCATTTTAGCATATTCATTGCACATAATGATAATTATAACTGGAGGCATGTGGAATTTATTCTCTTCTTCAACACTGGCATCACAAGAAGGAGAATCAGAAATGCTAATGAATCTGAAGATGAGGCTCTCAAGTCTTGAGATGAGTAGCCAGTTGGAGCTACAGGATGTTAAGAGAAAGCTGTCAGAGCTGGACGATTTGTACCTTGTTGACATAGAGGTACTCAGAAAGGAGCTAGCATCCCTCAGAAGAGGTCAAACAGAACATGAAAAAAAACTGATGACGTTATGGGCACAATCTCAATGAGAGTTAATAGCCTAACTTCGACACTGGTCAAAATGGACATAGCCAACCAAAATAAGGTGGATATGGATAAACCAATCAAGGACAAGCTTCCTGTTGCAGAAAAGAAGACTGAAAATGGTGGGGAAAAAAGAAAACAAAAAGAAAAAGAAAGTGATTTGAGCATAAGTGTTCTTAATGATTAAGCAAGATGTCTAAGAAAACTTAAACTTAATTGGTGTTTAGACCACCATCTTTAGTTCGTGGTGTTAAAGCACTTAAAAAATAACGTCACTACACACGTCTGAAATACAATTAAGTGTTTTTACTGTTGGTGTGTTTATGTTCGAGTTGAAAATATTAATTTAAGAATAGCTCTTAAATATTTCTAACATTAAAACCTGTTTACTATTTTAAGAACTTATAACAAAAATATCTAGTTATGTATTTATATTCTATAAAAGTTTATTTGATGATGGTGATTATTTATAGATGTTTAAAATACCAATCAACAAACTTTTGATTGATCTAAAATTCAAGTATTACAGTAAAAAATAGTATCTTTAAAGCTTGTGGTTGGTTATTTTCAAAACATTCACATTGATCTGGTTGCATTGTTTTGTATTTATTGTTTTATGCTTTTAAACTGAAATAAACCATGTTCTCAAAAGAAAAAAAAATAATTTTCACTATCATTTTTAACCAGAGGCGTAGCGACCCTTCCCGGCGCCCGGGTACAAACTTTTCGATTTGCACCCCCCCCCACTCAAACTTTCAATTTGCACCCCCCTCAACCTTTCAATTTATTTTTTTCCAGCCCATTTTGGCGCCCCCTAAGGTCGGCGCCCGGGGACATATGTACCCCCCCCCCTCGCTACGCTACTGCTGAAAACCCAAATTTATTTCAGCTCTTCTTAAATGCACAAACATCCTCAGCTCACCAAGCCTATGGAAAAAAAAAATCCCTTGAATCATCATTAAATACACATTTGCATTTTAAGGTTTAAAAAAAAACATCTTGTAATAAGACATTTTGTATTAGATCTATGTTTAAGTAAACCGTCTTGAATGATTGAAAGTAGGCTACAAGTACAAAATAAATATTACTATTGTAAATATTACTATTGTTTTAGTCCTCACAAGCCGATAATGAAAACTGTAAAACTAAAGCGAACATGCAAAGAAAAATGACGCTGTAAATTACATGTCTGCGGCGGAAAAAAAAAAACTAAGGAAAAAAATAATTTTTACTAATGTCAACTATGTGTGTAATCTACATGTTTAATAATGTGATATTGTACCTATGCACACATTTTTGTTTGACTTTTTTTTTTGCTTTAAATATATACATGTATAAATTTAAAAAAAAAAAGTTAACATTATAATAAATAATAAAATATTTTTAGAAAATGAAATGGTGCGAATAAAATTATTTAAAAAAAAACAACTCTATTCAACATTAGAATTCATTTAAAAGTAAGCACCGTATATTTATTTTTACGTGATCAAAGTTTTTTTTTGGATTATGTATATATATATATATATATATATATATATATATATATATATATATATATATATATATATATATATATATATATATATATATATATATATATATTTTTTCTTTCCAGTTTTATGAATGTTTGATCTAAAAACTGTCCACCACCAAATATTATATTTTTTCCGCCTTGAACTTTTCGATAAAATACAAGCTGGTCTACTTTATATATCCGATGATCTTTTGATAAACATAAAGTGTAATCTTAGGTTTTATGTAATACAGATGTATGTGGTATATATTCTCATGTACTTAATAGCTAGGTTATTCATACAGCTTTCGTTGATGTTTTTCTCAATTTTCACTATTCGATTGCAATAAAATATAAATCAATTAAATAAGACTAACAGAGAGTTTAGCATGATTATTTAAATTCATTGAACAAGTTGGATTATAAAAAAACATATACGGTTACAAGGTAAATATATGCGATACTATGTATTTTTTAAATCTTAAGATAATCATCAAATGAATATTTATTCAAATTTCTTATTATTAAAAAAAATACTAGGTATGGGATTTGTTGACGTAGTTCTGTTGGTTTTAGTTAAATAAAGTATTACGTTCAAAATTAATTAATGTATTAATGACTTCAAAACAAGTAATTGATTAATTGAACAGAAAAAGTCAGAAGTATTACTTTAACATAAAACACTTAAGTAAGCTTACGTAAAATGTTCAGACGTCTTTACACTACGGAAGATGCTGTTGGTGGTGTCGACTCAATGTAGAGTGAAGGTGATAGGCGTAGGAACTTTATTTCGTTCACTTACTCGTTGTTAATGCTAAGCTCTTTCGGTTACTTAAAACAACTTACTCGTTTTACTCAGAACGTTTAATTTCACCAGAGGTATTTAATAGATAATATAGTAACCCACATTATTTTTTTTATTTAAAAAAGCGTATAGTTATGTAATTAAACATATATATTATTGGAGCCACAATCTAACCAGAAGCGATAATCTGGAATATCACCTTTATCTGGAACCTATTACGGAAAAAAAAAACTATTTACAAACTTTTAACTGGAACTGGACATTGAATAGAAACGGAAATTTAACCAGAATCGGAAATTCAACTGCAATTTTGAGGTTGGGGGGGGGGGGTGTTGTAGGCTGAGATGTGACGTCATTTTATGAGAAGAGGGAGGCTGTCTGTCTTTTTCTTACGATGTGTGAAGGAGGTGAGGGAGGGAGTAAAACTGTGTTTGCGCCTTTATGTTTGCATGCCTCTAGATATCACTTAAGACAAGCGTTGGATTAGTGATGGTATAACTCAATATCTTGGCAAATTTTAATGATTTATGTGGTGTATGTTTCACCACATTTTATCTAATATATTTTGGACAGTGTGGTGAGAATAAAATATGTTAATTATCAGATGTGTTGTTTGATGTTGTAATACAATCTACTTGAATATTTTCTTTTAGTTTTTACTCATAGGAAATAACTTTGGATGGAATTATTTTATCGAACAATATATTATAAAAACTAATAAAATACATGTATGTTACATTCTAATTTAAAAAAAAATATAAAGTGTCTAACGTTGTTTACAAACTAAAAAATTGATTGTGTTTAGTATTGATTATTACAATTTAACTTGTTAATTTAGTTAAACATATAGACGTTTAATTTATTTCATCTCTATTTATTTATATATTGATTTTTATCTTTTCTGAATACTTTTTGCATCATAAAAGTGTTAACGCTAATATCTATTTTTTTCTCAACATGTACAACATCCAAAGATCTAGATCAGGGATCGGCAACCTTTTGAGCCAGAAGAGCCAAAAGTTACAAGAGCCACACACATATGTAATTTCAATATTTTGGCATTTGATTAGGATTAGAAATATATATATTTGTTTTTTTTTTAATTTGATATAAATAGCTTTAGATATGAAATAATATTTATAGGGCCTACCCTATACCTATAAAACATTGGACTTGTGTTGAAATAAAACATAAACATGTTAAGTTGTTGTATGCAAATTGGAATTTAATTGTTTATTACTGTGATGAAATATATTCTAAATTTCAAATAATCATAAATACAAACTCCAGAGCTTTACACTAACATTTGATTATAAGTAATGGTACTAATTATATGTATCTTCCATCAATGCTGGACTGTTACTGCTTTAAATTCCAAATTATTCTTGTTTTTTTTAAAGTAAAAAAAAAAAATTAAAGTTTTGATCAAAGTACACTATTTGTGTGTGTAAACTACCTCTGTATGATATTGTGCACGTGCACTTAATTTTTTTAAAAACTTTTTTTTTTCGTCTTTTTGTTCGTTTCAAATAAATAAAAAAATACATTTAAAATAATAAATATTTACTGCTGTGATTGCGCATAAAAGTTAGAAAAGTTAAAAAAGTCACCATAAATGTATCTTTAGCTGGAACAGCTGACTATTCATCAATATGCGCAAGTGTAAAAGTAACCAGTGCTTTATTTGGATGTAAAAATACATCAGCAACAATAAGAAGAGAAGATGTCACATCTCACCAGGTTCAGAGCTGTTCGTGTAACGGAAAAATTATGAAAAGTTGGTGCAACTGAGAAAAAGATATGAGGATTATGCAATGATGAAGAATGTTTATGCTGATTTTTTTTTTACCGCACTAAGTGCTAATGAAAAAGGTTATATTAGTTTTTGTTAAATAATACACAGAAAAGCTGAGCTTGAATTAGAAACATGTGGTACATGAATTGTAGCAATAGCATATAATTGTGTTGGCCCAAGTTGAAAAAAAAATGTAATTACTGAGTCTGATGTCAAACTATAAATAAAGCTTCTATGTTTTCTCCAATGGGGGAGAAATATATATATATATATATATATATATATATATATATATATATATATATATATATATATATATATATATATATATATATATATATATATAAATTATATTTCTTTTATAAGGTGTGTGTGTTGGGGGGGGGGGGGGGTAGACAAGCCTTCAATCCCCCACACCGGAAGTGGTTTCTAAAATAAACATTAATCTGTTAGATTAACTGAATACAAAAGCAGAAGAACAAGAATATGTACACTAGTGAGAACATCTTGAAATGTATCTACCTAGTATTTCAGTACATATAAATACAATTCAATTTTTTTTATGCAAAAGGCGATTAACTGTTTACTGCTTAGTAAAATATAGAAGCTTCTAAACTCAAACGAATGTCATTTTTTAAGCTTTCTAATTTCTTTATTTGTCTCGTATTTAAGTTGAAACATTTTACACATATATATTCTGCTTTTTTATTGTTTGATTATATATTTATATTATGAATGTTCACATTCCCAAAAATATATGTATACACCAGGGTCAATGTAAACCAAGATTAAACTACACATAGGTCGAGCAGCACAGACATGAGTACACCCTACAGTCCTGACAATCATCTGATACATTTCTATACAAAAGTTGTCATGTTTGTCTATACAACGATACATAGGAAATTTAAAGCCACACAAGAACATTTTAAATCAAACATGTAAATAAGTGAAGAATGGCGGAAAGCAAAACATAACATTTCTTCTAAACTACTCAATATTAAATGAATAAGGAAATAAAACAAGACAATCATGACGAAAACTGTTGCAATTATATGCCGTAAATATTTTCTACACACTAATTTAATAATATAAAAATTGATCAGACATGTCTCTGTGCTAAGCCCAGCGATTAAGAAAAAGTCGTCTATGAGAATACTATTGTTAGCTTCGATTAATAATGGGTACTTTATGTATATTTCATTTTAAGGTGAAATAAGAAGTACAAAAGAGTATACATCAATCAATTTACCATAGCAATTTTCGCATGGTAACAAATAATTGCGTATGTAATATTTAAAAAATGACATTAAGCATAAAAAAAGAAAATTGCGTTTGTATTTAAAAACAACAAAAGCTATTTTAATTTGTTACTTATTTTGTTATATCTTTTGTGACTGCTAAATAAACATTTTCTTCTGATTTCAACAAGTTCCAAATATTAAATGTTGACTATCGTTTTGATTTTCTGTAATCCCAAATTTAATTTAGCTCTAATTAAGTGCCCAAACACCCATTAACCCACCACGCCGATGGAAAAAAAAAACCCTTTAATTATTATTTAATTACTTATTTGCATTTTCATGAACCTTTGAAAGTTGTTTTTGTTTTCTTTCTATATAATGTGACTTTTTAAAAATACTGTTTCATACATGCCAATAATCACTTTCTAGATTTAATTATTTTAATGTTTAAGTTTTAATACCTTTCTTTTTTGCCCTACAACACATGTTATGACTATTTCAGAGCCTGGCGTCTAATTACCCTTGTATGGTATTTGCAATGAATGACAAGGACGATGGATATTAAATGTAAAAAGCAAAGATAGTCACCTCAGTGTAGGATCAAAATTCTATTCAAGACGATCCGGACCACTATGTAGATGTGAAGTAAAAATATGAAACTTTTTTAGACAGACATATAACTAAATTTCTATTGTATTCAAAATCTTAAGAACCATTAAAATATGTGACATAATTTCTTACAAACTTTGAGCTGGTCCTTAAATGAATGTTGCACAACAGGTACTGGTCCGCGCAAACAATTTTATTTTTGATCACGAATTGGAAATTAATCTGCTAACACAGGGGTCGGCAACCTGCAGCTCGCGAGCCGCATGTGGCTCAAAGTGCGGCTCTCTTTGCACAAATATTACTAGTTATATTATTTAATTTTCAAAAACCAAAACAAATATTTTACTGTAAAGTAACACAAGTTTAAACAGGATAAAAACACTCATCAGAGAACAGTGAGAATAGGTGGAGTAGAGATTACTCTCTAATTGCCGCGTGGACACCAGGCCCAGCCCCTCCGCCGTGCTATGGACAGTAATTCCATGCTTGCCACTCCATTTCCCTATTTGTCAGTAATCATTAATTTGACCTGAGTGACGTTGTTTTTTTTTTAGTTATTAGCTTCCTACGGTCGAGCTGGGTAGTGGACTGTGGGCTACGAGTTTACCCTGGGCTCTGTGGGGTGGAAGATAAGCCTGGTGAGAACCAAAGGACAGAAGTGACCGATACACGGTAATCAAACCGATATCCAAGCCACTTATTAGGAGTTTGCCGTGTTGAGGCCTGCCTGGCTAATTGAGAGACACCTTCTGAGCCGGTGATATCCGTAAAGACAAAAAAAAAAGTTAACAGCTTCTAAAGTGGATTGGGATTGCACATAAAGTTATATTATTTGATTACTAATTTTATTACTCTGGCGAAACATGTGTATGATTTTATATGAATAAATATTATTTCATATTTAAAGCTATTTTTTTAAAATAACAAATCAAATTTATTTACATAATATTAATCAAAAACTAAACATTGAATTAAAAAAAATGTTGTTCTTTAAAAACTGGGAAATGTTGTGAATTGTAGCTTTTGTCTCTTCTGTCTCACAAGGTTGCCGACCCCTGTGCTAACATCAATTTGAAATCTAAAGAAAAAAAGAATACTAACGAGACGAAAACTACATTTCCTTCTGCTCAAGATTGCCTTGAATAAGAAAATACACCTGGTTTCTTAAATATGTTAGATAGTAAAGAGTTCAATTGGGATCAGCTCGAAAAACGCCTAGCACAATCCGTCCCATGAGCCGGAGATTCCGGCTCGCGCCAGCTTCACCGTAGGCCCGCGAGCCGGAGTCTCCGGCTTGGCAACCCTAGTGTTTGTTTCATGCGAAAATTCAGTCCAATATTTAAACTAACTTATTCAAATCCATGTTTTTAAATACACGACATCCGGATCTTTCTTTCGGTTCAAAAATTTTGCACTGGGAGTGTTTCACGTGTGTTTTATTTAAGTTTAAACTTTGTGTTTACGTTTTAAAATTCATTATGGAATCAGGTCCCTCAGGCCAACGCCCACTCAAGCGATTTTGTGCTGAAAAAGCACGCGTTATGCTTGATGAGTGGATGAATAATTTAGATTCAGATGAAGAAACATCGGTTTTATCATCTGATGAAGATAATAATTATTCATCAAGCAGTGAGGGTGATAGATCTGGTAGTAGTGGTGATACTGATAGTGATTGTGATAACAACAAAAGTGGGTGTGGCAAACCTTCTGCAGGGAAGGGTAAGGGACCCATGCCTAAAAAAAGGAAAGCTGGCACTAATACTGGTAGTACTAATACTAATGTAACAGGACAGGATGAGCCTGTAACTGTCAGTGGTACTGCTACTACCACTAGTACTACTAATTTTATTTGGGCAGAAGTAGATAAAGGTACAACGCAAAACAACTTTCGTTTTGTTCGCCACGAATCCCATGGCGTAAACTCGGATAAAATAACACCCGAGTCAACGGAGCTAGATCGCAAGATCTTGTTATTTTGTTTTCATGTGTCAGAAAAGTTAACAGATGTCACTATATAGGCTGCTTATGCTTCAAGAGCTGCCTATATATCAATCAAATGCAGTATAAGACTAAAATATGTTATTGGCATTAAAATATATCAACAACAATCGGAAGCGATAGAGAAAATGTTACATCTAACCCAGACTATAGTTGTTTTTGTAACGAAAAAAAAATCACGAAGAGCGAAAGCAAAAAAGAGAAGAAACGAGAAGTATCAAATAATAATAGTGTCAAAAATGTGATATAATGGGTAAATTTAAATCCACCCTAGAACATTTTAAATCAAACATGAAATAAGCGAAGAATGGCGAACAATAAAACACACAATAAAAATTACCTCGAAAATACTCGATATTAAATGAATAGGAAAATAGAACAAAATAAGCATGAATAATACTGTTGCAATTGTCACACCTTTTAAATAAAATAAAACTGTTCTGACTAATGTCCTTGTGATAAGCTCGCCGATTAAGAGAAAGAAATTATTAGAATTGTATTGTTTCGATGTGATAAATAAAGGGGACTTAAATTACTTTACATTTTATAAGGGAAACAACTTCCTAATTTATTTGTTGATTAACGTGTACCTAAACATTTCAAAAACAGAATATAAACTTTGCATAATTATATTAATTTTTAAATAGCAACTTTTACGCACAAATATATTTTTTTAAGAAATAAGTTTCGATTTGAAATTGAAACTAAATTGCTTTAGTATTTAAAAATCAGGAGAACCATTTAAATAAATTATATATTTTGTTATATTATGTGACTGCTATTTAAATTACGTTATTAGACTTCTGAACATACACTGTCGATTTCGAATTTTATGTTTTTACTAAGGTCAAACTCAAGTGGATAACCCACAAAGTAATGAAGCAGCTTATTTTGCTCATCCTATTGATATTCACTTTGCTACCAAGGGAATCCAAGGTTGGCCAAGACTTAATTTTCAAGTGTGGCATCAAGATGATTTTGGTAGAAATGAACTCTATGGGTATGGATTTGTCCATCTTCCTACCTCACCTGGAACACATGAAATAGACTGCCCAACATGGCGACCAACTGGTACATTGATGGAGAGCGTATCACAGATTTTTTTTTAGGTGGTGGCCCTCATCTTAAAAATCCTGATATTATTTACAGTGGTGCATATCGTTACAGGCTCCTAACCATTGCTATGGGAAAGATCCATTTGCAGATAGGGATTATATTAAGGAACTTTGATAAATTTGGCATTGAGTGTTAACATTTGAAAACCCGGCAGTTGTATTAAGGATAAAAAGTGCATCATTTCCCTCCAGAAGTGTATTTATACTTTTTACTTAAAAAAATATTGTTATGCCTTAATGTGTACTACATTTTGAAATAACTTGTAAATAGTATGTAAATTTAATGTTAATGCATTGTTTTAAATTGTTGTAGCAGGTCATAACATACTAATCACTGTAGACAGGTATACAATAATTTTGATTCTACATACATTAGAAATAATTATTAAATTTTCAGTTGCTGAATTCGTATAAAATCACATTTTGTCTTTATTTCAATTTCAGTTCACATCCCAAATAGAAAACAATCAAATTATTATTTGGTTTCATTTCTTTATTAAAAAATATAAAAAAATAAACGAATTAATTATTTAAAAAATTGACTATCGGTTTAATTTTATGTATTTCCAAATTACTTTAACACTACTTAAAGACCCAAACCCCTCAGCCCATCACGCCGATAGAAAAAAAAATCAATGAATCATCATTTTATTACACATTTGTATATTCAGTTAAAAAAAATGATATGTAATTAGACGTTTTGTATTAGATCTATGTATAAGTAAACCATCTTAAGTGAATGAAAGTTGGCTTCAAGTAAGAAATAAATATTACTATTGCAAATCTATATCAGCCCTCATTAACCGCTGATGAAAACTGTAAAACTAAAGCGAACATGCGAGGCGAAATGACGCTGTAAATTACATGTCTGAGGCGGAAAAAACAAAGAGAGAAAAAAATAAATATGACTAATGTAAACCATGTTTGTAATCACTTGTATAACAGTGTGATATTGTACCTATGCACACATTTTCATTTGACTTTTTTTGGCTTTAAATATATACTTATATATATATATATATATATATATATATATATATATATATATATATATATATATATATATATATATATATACTTATATATATATATATATATATATATATATATATATATATATACATATACATATATACATATACATATACATATATTTATATATATATATATATATATATATAATGGTAAAATTATAATAAATAATACATATTTTTAAAAATGGTGCGAATAAAATAATATTTAAAAAAACAACTCGTATCAGTATTTGAGTTTATTTAAAAGTAAGCACAGTGCATTTATTTTTATGTTATCTAAGTTTTTCAGAATATTAACCTTTCTTTTTTGTATCTTTCCAGTTTTACAAATGTTTGACCTAAAAACCTCTGTCCACTACCAAATATTATCTTTTATTTCCGCCTTGAACTTTTCGATAAAATATTAGATGGTCTACTCTGTTTACCCGATGATCTTTTGATAAACATAAAATTAATCATAGGTTTTAAATAATACAGATGTATATGGTATATATTCTCGTGTAATGTTTCGTTAGTTTCATCATATATGTTACAGTTTACCCTGATATTATTTTCAAATTACCGCTATTCAAATGCAATAAAATATTAATCATTTAAATGAGGTTAACATAGAGTTGAACATCATTATTTAAGTTATTGAACAAGTTGGATTATAAAAAAAAAAACTTATACAGATACAATGCAAATATAGGCGATACTATTTTTTAAATCTCAAGAAAATCATCAAAATAATATTTATTCCAATTTATTATTTTAAAAAAAGACTAGGTATGAAACGTTTTGACGAATTTGTGTCGGTTTTAGTTAAATAAAGTGTTAAGTTCAAAATTAATTTGTTTATTAATGACTTCAAATGTAGATCTAGTCATTTTTTTTAAAGTAAAAAACTCAAAATAACCACGTTACAATTATATATTTAAATAACAGAGTGTGAATCATTATAATGTGCTCGCTTGGTCAGGTGTGTAGGGCTAACGGTCAGTCCGACTACAAAAAGAGAGAGAGGCGGTTTGTTATAGAAACACATGCAGTGAAAAGTTGAGTAAATGTAATATAATGACGTCAATTTATAATCGTTGATCGCTAGACAGCTAAAAAATGCAGGAAAATGTTTGGTCTACAGCATCTTCTATTAAAAAAAAAAAAATTACTGCCCGCGATCTCTGACTCTTTATGAAAAATGGTGGGTCAAAAAAGCCTTTAAAATTGAGGGGCAATGTACACAGCGTCACGGCGCGATCACTGTTTCAATAAAGAACTATTTTAGATAGTCTTAGCTAACCGATTAAGAGAATGATGTTAAAATTCTATTGTTTTGATGTGGTAAATCAAAGGGACTTAACTTAATTTACATTTTATAAGGGAAACAACGACACATTCTTTTGTTGATTAACGTTTACCTAAATAGTACAAAAATAGTAAACAGCTATTACATTTTTATATTAATTTTCTAATATTAACTTATAAGTCCATATGTATTGTTCAAGAGATCAGTTTTGATATAAAAAAGGAAACTAAATTGTCATTGTATTCAAAATTTTAAGAACTATTCAAAGATGTGACATAATTTCTTACATACATTGAGCTTGATCTTCTTTTAACGTTGTTCCCTCATCTTCGGTTTTCTCCAATTATTTAATGTTTATGACGAATTGGAAATTTATGTTAACACAGGGGTCGGCTATTTCGATTTCGAAGTGCGGCTCTCCAGCTCTTTGCAGAAATATTAATTGTTATATTATTTAGTTTTCAAATTTCAAAACAAATATTTTACTGTAACGTAACACAAGTTTAAACAGGATAAAAACACTCATCAGAGAACAGTGAGAATTGGTGGAGTAGAGAGTACATGGACAGCTAATTGCCGCTTGGACACCAGGCCCGGCCCCTCCGCCGTGCTATGGACAGTAATTCCATGCTTGACACTGCATTTACCTATTTGTCAGTAATCATTAATTTAACCTGGGTGACGTTGTTTTTTTTTAGTTATTAGCTTCCTACGGTCGAGCTGGGTACTGGACTGTGGGGTACGAGTTTACCCTGTGCTCTGTGTGGTGGAAAATAAGCCTGGTGAGTACCAAATGACAGAAGGGACCGATACACGGTAATCAAACCGATATCCAAGCCACTTACTAGGAGTTTGCCGTGTTAAGGCCTGCCTGGCTAATTGAGAGACACCTTCTGAGCCGGTGATATCCGTAAAGACAAAAAAAAAGTTAACAGCTTCTAAAGTGGATTGGGATAGCCCTAAAGTTATATTATTTGATTTATTATATTATTTACGATTTTGATAAAATACCTATATATGAAATTTCATCAACCTAGCTGTAACGGTACTCAAGTAATCATGTTTACACACAGACAGACAGACAGACAGACAGACAGACACACACACACACAGTCATACGGAAAAGATTGCAAAATTATGTTTTTCCGTATCAGTGAGGTGTAAAACGTCGAGATTTGTAAAAATCTCGATTTTTTTTTGCACGATTACAATACTTTCTCTATACTTCGTATATACGAGAAAGTAAAAAAGGATACTAACGTGACGAAAACTACACTTCCTTCTGCTCATGATTGCCTTGCAAAAGAAAATACACCTGGTTTCTTAAAAGTTTTAGACAGTGTTTCTACCAGACGTTTTTCTCCCGGGGGGGGGGGGGGGACTTGAAATTTTCGGGGTGGGGCCGGTAGACTTTCTTCGGGGGGGGGGGGGGGCGGACACTGTTAAAAGTATATATTTTCTATATAAATTATATAAATTTCAATTCGTTCGGGGGGAGGGGGGGGTAGAATTTTTTCGGGGAGGGGACGGGGGGGGGGGGGAAATGCCTGGAAGAAACTCTGTTTTAGATAGTAAAGAGTTCAATTGGGATCAGCTCGAAAAACGTCTAGACAATGTCAATGCAGATCAACAATCACAGATTTCAAGAAGAATGTTACCAGCTTAGATGGCCGCCGTAGCATGTGTTTGTAAATAGTGCTCCGTATTTTTCCATTTTTAATGTGTTATTTGTGACATTGTGTGTTGTTTTTTATTTCAAAATTTGGATTTCAATGACAGTGAATGAATCGAGATACCCTTGTTATCTTGATTTAGTATGCGTGTTTTTATTTCTGCCTGTGGACTTCATTTGTAAGTAAATTTTCATACTAAACAAAAACAATTGAAACTTGTTGAGTGTATTTTGGTCCTGGTGGGGCCAAAACACAAAAAACAAGAATGGCACGAAAGTTGCACAATTTTAACTTTTGTTTTATAAATGATTGCTTTAAAAATATTTTAATCATTGACGAATTTCTATGTATTTTTGAAGGTGTTTATTTGTATTGTGTTGATTTAATTTCGTCTTTTTCTGTCAGACTGTCTGTTTAAGGTTACCAAACAATAGTACATTACATAGGCACACATCAATCATACCAAACAATACAACATTATATACCTAGTCTCTAGCTGTCAAAGACCGATGTCATTAATACCAAACAATAACATGTTACAAGACTTATTCTCTAGCTGTCTAATGCGCATGTCGATCATACTATCTGATACATCGATAATAAAAACTACTGAAGCGAACATAGCAAGGCATTTCACACTGTAAATTTAAATATTTGAAGCAAAAAAAATATAACTGAAACAATTGAGTTCATAGATTACTATTGTAATTCTTCATCAGTCCTCGTAAGTCGACAATACAAACAGTAATACTAAAGCGAACATGGCATGGTAAACTGACGCTGTAAATTATATGTCTGAGGCCAGAAAAAGCTTAAAGTGTATCAGAATAAAGGAAAGATATTTTATGAGTCACCTTTAGTTTGAACTAATACAACCAACTGTTTTAATTTTCTATTTTTATTTGATCAAAATGTATCTCTGTACGTTTGTATACAAGTATTGTCTAGCTTTAAGAGACCCTTAACTTTTAAAATTTCAAATAGTAGTCCTAAATTGATTTTTGTTAAGAATTTACAAAACAAGTAGTCTTTTGATTTTTGTTTTAACCTGGCAACTAACTGGAGATGAGAATAATAATGACATTTAGCGATCACTAGCACGTAATTCATCTTCCCTTTATCTAATTAATGTAGTCATCTTTTAATAACTTTTAATGACCAATTTATTATCTAATTAGAGAAAAAATCGGAATTCATGATAATTACCGGAAAGACACTTGTCAGATGGACATTTTTCCTAAATTTCTTTAATATTGGAATTGACATTTTCCTCATTGTGAGAAATGCTCGAATGAACCTTTACCTGAATTGACGTTTGCTTGAATTCGGACAATGATGAAAGCCTGGCCTGCCAAGGTGAAAAAGAGAATTACTGGAGATGGCTAGCACTTGTTATCTAGTGTTTTCTACACTCAAAGTGTTCATTTAAATATCAAACCTGTCAAAAGGTTGTCCACGGGACAGGTAAAGTAGAGTCCACTTGTTTACGAGACCTCGACATATAAATGAATGGGGATATCAGCACTATATCCAGCCGCTTTAACTAACCATAACACAGTAAGTCTGTTGGTCACCGCTACATGTTCTTACACCAATTTGACGGAATTTTAATATCATTTAGATCTCCATAACATTCAATCGTGCTATAGACTTTTTTTTTTACTATTTTAAATAGGTAAACCGCGTATTTGTGGACTGGTGTTTGAATAGCAATGGCATATTTTAAACTGATTTGCAATAAAATTGATTATAATGTTTGGATTGCTTTGGAAAATCAAATTTCAATGGTTTTGTTATTTGTGTACACTGTGGTGTTAATGCACAGTCATCAACATTCCCTGCAATGCAAGTAGGCATATTATCAGACGACTGATCAGTCGGCACACTATTCTACAACTCAACTACGGTCAAGCAGATACTTGATATTTCTTGGCAGTTGTTCACGTAAAAGAACTAAACAACACCACCAAACATCACGGACTTTATACATTAGAATTCACCATCTACAGGGAAAACAATGTCAGCGGCACCCTCAGATGTCCTACCCCCACCCCACCCACTCAACAGCGACACAATCATAAAGGCCCTGAGAAATCTTAGCAAACTAGAACCCACTGTCAACTCAATGGCCTACACCAACAACCGCAGCTTCACAATATTTCGGACAATTCTTCAACCTTTACACACTACATAGAAATCAATTATAAAGAACACCAATAAACATTGGGTTATAAAATTGATCAGCAACGGTTGAGTGTATTACTGTATTCAATATTTTTACAACGTCATTTGCGTTTTATTTTCTCGAAGTAGTATGCTGTGTTTTTAGAATTATCATATTAGAATAATATTGTTTCGGTTTGATAAATGATCGGGACTTAATTTACATTTTATAAGGGAAACAACTTACCAATTATTTTGAATAACGTGTACCTAAACAGTTCAAATATTGTATACATATTACATATATATACATATTATATTAATGTTCTAATACAAACTTTTACGATCTTATGTGTCATATATGAAATAAGTCTCAGTATAAAAATGTAATTAAATTGCTTCTGCATTCAAACACATAAGAACCATTTAAAGATGGTATATAATGTGTTATATATTTTGTGCCTGATCCTTAATTTTCGCTACCTACTTTTCTTTCTGTTCCTTTAAAATTATGTTATTTATAATTTTCATTCCAGAAGAATCGTGGTCTGCTCAAACAAAATTTAGGCTTTAAAATGAGTAATCAGGGTCTTACTCTCAAGGAACAGTATGTGCACAAAGCAAAGCTTGCTGAGCAAGCTGAACGGTATGATGACATGTCAGGTGCTATGTGTTCATGTGTAAAATACGTTTACTCCGATGATAATTCTGGAGCGACTCTCGACAACGAGTAAAGAAACCTCCTGTCTGTTGCCTACAAAAATGTCGTTTATGCTCGAAGATCAGCCTGGAGGGTTGTTTCAAGCATAGTATCTAAAACCGAAGGCAGTGAGAAAAAGCTTGAAATTGCTAAGAAATATCGAGAAACCATTGAAGAAGAACTTAAGTCAATTTGCAATGAAGTTTTGGATTTGCTGTCTAAATATCTAATCCAAAAAGCCCAAGATGACAGTGCCCACCACGATAGCCATGTTTTCTACCTCAAAATGCAGGGTGATTACTACCGCTACTTATCAGAAGTCTCTGTAGGAGAAGATAGAAAAGTCAATGTTGCCAAATCAAATGAGGCATACAAAAAAAGCTTCAGAGATCGCTAAAGAAAAAATGTAGCCAACACACCCTATAAGACTAGGACTGGCTCTGAACTTCTCAGTCTTTTATTATGAGATCATGAATGAGCCAGATGAAGCTTGCAAGTTGGCGAAAGCTGCATTTGATGATGCTATTGCCCAGTTAGATCAGTTGAATGAAGAATCCTACAAGGACAGCACATTAATAATGCAGCTGTTGCGAGATAATCTTACACTGTGGACACCTGACTCGCAGGCAGAAGTGGTGCAAGAAGCCGAAAACCAGTGATATGTATGGCTGTCTAATAACTACATTTCTTTTAATTATGAATTCAAGCAGTTTACAGAAAAACAACTTTCAGTCATCAATTTCCTCATGTTACAATCCACGCCCTTGATCCATGTCCTAGCCCTTATCTTTCATCAAATCAATTCCCTTACCCCCACATCACTTGGGTTCAGTAGTCTAGAGACATCATAGCTCACAACAAATAGTGCAAACGTATTAATGTTCTTACACTTCCATCTTAATTTACCACATTCAAATGCATTTTACTAATGCATTGTTTATTGGTTTTCACCCTTTAGCTTTTTATATTAAGTTTTGCCATAAATGTCAGTAGCCTAGGCAACAGAGTGATGTAACAGAGCAAAGTTTGGCTCTGGAGTTAGCTCTTTTTAAAAGTTAAATTAATTGCAAATCTTTACAACTGTGGCAGATAATAATAAAGCACTTAGTTTAAAAATGTGTGTTTGTTGTCAATGTGTTGAAGGCAAACATTTGCATTTACTTATTTTGATTATTCAGTTCTTACAAATCCAAGAATATAATTTTGTAACATCACAATGTTAGATGTTAGCTATTTTTACTGTTTTTTTAAATAAATTCTGCATACTTGAAAAAAAAAATGTTATTTATAATTTTTGGAAATCAATAACTAAATTATTTATTTTAATTCAGACAGCCTCAAGCCAAACATCACTCGATCAGCCTTCAAGTAAATTAACATAACAGTCTTCTGTTTCACAGGTTTTAAAAGTGCACAATCTGAATGGTAGATACACACCTCACCCCACCCCCCACAGACACACACACTCTCCCCCCACCACTCAACCGGACTGGCGGTTATTTCAAGGTAGCGTGCCATCTTCGCCATCCATCTTCCCTTTATCTATTTAATGTAGTGATATTTTAGTTACTTTTAATGATTAATTAATTATCTAATTAGAGAAAAAAAAATAGGAATCTACAAATATTTACCGGAAAGACAATTTGCAGATGGACATTTTTCCTAAATGTCTTAAATATTCGAATTGACATTTTCCTAACTGTGACACATGTTCGAATGAACTTATACCTGAATGGGACAAACGTGAAAATTGGCGTTTGCTAGAATTTGGACAAAAACGTTTCGCCGCATGCAATGATAAAAGCCTGGCCTGCCAAGGTGAAAAAGAGAATTACTGGAGATGGCTAGCACTTGTTATCTAGTGTTGTCTACACTCAAAGTGTTCATTTACATATCTAACTTATCAAAATGCTGTCATTGGGCCGGTGAAGTGGAGTCGACTTGTTCAAGTGTTATTGTTAGGAATATTACATTTCAACACTGTAATTTAGTAAAACGTAAGACTTTACAATTATTTCATATATTTTTTTTTATCTTTTGAGTTTGTTTACATATTTTGCGTTGGACTGACATAGATGAGTTATAAATCAATTACATTTTTTTTAAAGAGGACTTTGGTAGATGTTATGTTTATATATGAGCAGGGTAAATAATAATTTAACAGACCACTGTACATTAATTTTGGTGTATGGTTTATGTTTCATTACAGGGTACAACGAAAAAGAAAAGGTAAACGCTTTAGAATTGACAGTAACCCCCGACCCCAACCCCTACAAAATTCAAAAACGTTTCATAACCGAATGTCACTGTTTCTTTTCAGAACACTGATTATGCCAGCTTACTACTTTATAACCCCCACCCTTACCACTAAACGTTTCTATGTGTTATATGTATATTTAAGAATGAAACAGATGAAGTTAGCGGAGGTTTGTAAATCTAATACGGTCCTCGTATGTCACGTGATGAAATACAAGTAATTAGACAGTGGTCACCTTCTGGACAAAGCTCAGGCGAGCTGAACATGATTACACAATCTGAGAATAAAAAAAAACCCAATTATTTTTATTTTTTTATTTTTTTTATTTTTTTGTCTTTTTTTAAAGGTTTGTAATAGCTATCAATTAAGTGTTTAAATATCTACTATTTTAATCCACAGATGTAAATAACAAATATCTACATTTAAATTTTTCATCTATTTAAACAAAGTTGGGGCTTAAAGACAAGTTATTGCGGTCACTCTAGTGTCGTATTTTAAGTTATCCTAAATAGGCTTACATTTTATTATGGATTTAATCTCACAATACGTGTTTTCAGTAGGACGTGATTATATGTACAGATGTTAGTAGGAAAACATAGAAAAAACGAATACTTTAGAATATTTTAACTATGAAACATCATTGTCCGAAATATTTATACAATACATTTTTTTACTGTAATAGTTTACAGTATGAAAGAAAAAAAAATAGCGCAAAAAAAAGATACAAGCATAAAACTTTAACATAATAATCTTTTAAATAATTTGGAAATGTGACCAAACACCGTAAATAAAAGAATGGTTAGATAACGATTACAATTACCGCGCAGTAGAGAGAAGATACCAAATGATGTAAGTCATAATGGTACTAAATGTTTTTTTTTTTTTTTTTAAATGAGATTGTCTAAGAATGTGTTATAAAAACCACATCAGTCACGTCATTGCCGTTGACATCGTCATTATCATTATTGTTATCATCATCGTCGTCCTTGTCGTTGACGTCATCAAACAACGTGGAGTATTACTGTGCTGTATGTGTACCCGGATTGGCTACGCCCAGCTGCACACAATGCAGTGTGCTTCACTCGCGTTACACCCAAACGTGTGCTGTGTTGTTTTCCTCTCAGGATCTGACCCTACCCGCTCTTAACCCCAGTGGGTGTCGACCACTAACATCCCAACTAGGCAGTGTTACTGTTATATCATATATCTTGATCACTTTCTCACCTAATATAACACACCATAAAAATATTAAAATACAAACATATCATTTCTTGTCTCCAGTGATAAACCTAACACAAATAAAAAGGTAAAAGAAACCCTCTGCCACTAATATTATCCTCACTTCCATTTATTACAAAAGAAAAAAAAAGATGTTGATATTTACAAGATAAAACGTGTTAGCGATTTTGTGTAAGGGAGGCAACTTACATACAATACTTTTATGTAAACATATATAGTAAACGAGAAAAATGGCCCGTTGAGGAAGGGTACAACGGGCGCTAGGCTGATAGTGCTGTCTCTTTTCTCTAAACTAAAACCAACCCACCCCCCACACACCACCCCCACCCCCACCCCCCCCCCGACCCCCAGACACCACCCCCAACCCCCACCACACACCACCCCCCACCCCCACACACCATCCCCACCCCCCACCCCCACCCCCCACACACACCACCCCCCTCCACACACCGCCCCCCACCCCCACCCCCACCCCCCCACCCCTCCAACCCCCCCCCCCCCCCCCCCCTCCACCGCCCCCCCCCCCCCAAAAAAAACCATGTCTACCGTCCCATTCAACGAAATATAATTATATACTTTTTCCAGTGTCCGCCCCCTCCCAGAAAATTCTACCCCCGCCCCCGAAAATTTCAAGTACCCCCACCCCTCTCCGGGGAGGAAAAAGTCTGAAAGAAACACTGAAACCAACCCACCCCCCACACACCACCCCCACCCCCCACACACCACCCCCACACCCCCCCCCCCCCACACACACCATTTTCTACTCTGAGCGCTAAATGTGTCGACGTCATACTTCGTTTTTCGAATTACTATGCATGTTTTTAAATTGCTTGTCTTTTCTCTAGAGCGTTCTTGTCAGACAGATAGATAGATAGATAGATAGATAGATAGATAGATAGATAGATAGATAGATAGATAGATAGATAGATAGATAGATAGATAGATAGATAGATAGATAGATAGATAGATAGATAGATAGATAGATAGATAGATAGATAGATAGATAGATAGATAGATAGATAGACAGACAGACAGCGAAACTATTATTATAGATAAATAAATTTAAAAAGACTAAATTGTTTAATACAAACTAGTTGAACAAATTGTAAACGTGTGATGTTCTCTTTTATAAACATAACTAGTTAGTAAAATAACGACATAAAATGTAAAGTATTCAATGCCTATTCAATGATCTGTAACTGGCGATCATAACTCTAAATGGCAATTATCTGCCTCTTCTTAAGGTCGTTGGTCAGCTCTTAGACGTGAACATTGTTCCGAGGGATACTTGGAGTTGGGGAGTGGGGGGGGGGGGCATTCGAAAAAAATAAAATATACACGATGGACTTTTATAATGGTACTACACGGGATAAAAATATAAAGTAAAGCGGATTTTTTTTCTTTTAAAGTTAAAAAGCAAATACTACGAGATTACTCAACGTAGACATATTTTTAACAACTTAATAGTTTTATAAATTTAACAGCCTCGAATATACAGATAGCACATATAATAATGCCATAAGACAAACTTCTTAGAAACATGTAAAACATTTACGTCATTTGATTGTGTTTGTTCGTCGTTTGATGGATATCTGGTTGAATATAATAAATTTATACACAGATAATTTGAAATACACAATGTATTAAACTATAGTGCAAGTAAAAAGCTATTCAATCAAACATATTTTATGATTTTAAATGCAACCAATTGAAATCTCAGCAAGTCATACAAAACAGTAGCACGGTGTTCTTTAATCTACTTAACAACATCTGTCACTCAAGGTGACAGTGCTATTTATCGGTTTATAGATCTAGAGGGAAGATGAATGTAAGTAAAAAAACACATTTATATCATGCCTGTCTGGATGTTATTAAACTGAAAGTGAACCAACGCTAATCCATCTGCTCTTTATAGCTGTGATCTAGCTAGCTGAAACAAGCAAACTTATTTTTAGACCTTACATTGGATTGAACACATATTATAAACACATGTTCAATGTATATTTGAATATGTAGTGTTCCGTTTATTTCTAGTATATGTATGTATATATTTGGATGACCATGTCAATATGTAACAAAATAAAATAAAATAATGATTCAATAGATACGCCACACTAGGTGAAATTCATTAAAAGCAAACTGAACAGACGCGAATATTTAACACAATTAAGTATAAACAAATATTCTACTCCCTTCAACATATTAAATTTGTGTATGCACAGATCGTTAAGGACATTTTGCGGATATAACGAAATCTAAAAGGGGAATATAAATAACCCAGTGCTGGAGAAATGCACGTAGTTCACTCCCGTATGTTAGGGGAAACAACTCTT
The DNA here is from genome assembly GCF_028476545.2 of Physella acuta. Taxonomy (NCBI): domain Eukaryota; kingdom Metazoa; phylum Mollusca; class Gastropoda; family Physidae; genus Physella; species Physella acuta. Next base: position 2,632,931 of record NW_026731661.1, read on the forward strand.
ACAACATTTAGTAAAGTCAACACATTAAGGTCGCCAAGAGGTAATACACATGTGTAGGCCTATTGAAGTATAAACATAAACATGTTTAGTTTTAGTAAGCATTTTTTTTTTTACTGTGATGAAATATTAATACACAAAACGCCAGAGCTTTACACTAACTTTTGCTTATAAGTAGTTGAACCAATCTTTAAGTTGTATTTTGTTTCAAGTATCAACGCAATTAAAATATTTTGTTTTCCTTATACATAACTAAACGCAATAATAATTCAGTTTTTTTTTTTTTTTTGCTAAATAAAAATCCACGAACTGGTCGTAGCTCTATTATATTTTTTAAAACGTTGGAAATTGATAGGCACATGTCTAAAAATAACTAGGTACACAGATGCTATTATTTACGCTTCGTACCGAATACTATGTTATGCTTACATACAGAGGCATAGCGAAGTGGGGGGGGGGGGGGGGGGGGGCGGGGGGATGCGGACCGTGCCGGGTGACATCATTAGGTTTGGGGGGGTGACACCAAGGCAAAAAAAAAAATATATAGAGAGAGAAAAATGTGAGGGGGGGGGGGGGGGGCGTAAATCGAAAGTTTGAGGGGGGAGGGTGCAAATCGAACGTTTTAAAGTTTGGGGGGTGACACCATTAAGTGCCGCACCGGGTGACACCCAACCTCGCTACGTCACTGCTTATATTGCCCAAACACCCCTCAGCCCACCACGCCGATGGAAAAAAATAATCCCTTGATCAATATTTAATTACACTAGTTGCATTTTCAAGTGAAATTTAAAGTTTTTTTTTTTCTCTTTTCATATTGTGACTTAAAAAATACTGTTTCATTCATGCCAATAATGACTTTCTAGATTTAATTGTTTTAATGTTTAATTTTTACTACCTTTTTTTTGCCCTACACATGTTATAACTATTTCAGAGACTGGCGTTTAATTACCCTCGTATGGTATTTGCATTGAATAATACATACGATGGATATTAAACGTAAAAAGCAAAGTTAGTCCCCAAAGTTTAGGATCAAAATTATATTGAAGACGATTCGGACAACGATGTATATTTGTGAACTACAACTGGGGCTCAGTACACAGGAAGTAAAAATACCGAACTTTTTTAGACAGACATCTCATGTATGTTTTTACCTCGACATATACGATGGTTGCATGGTCAGCACTGTAAGACAATACACATTTGATCGGTGTAAATTATTAAAATATAGATGATGTCGCATCTATTACGATCGACCTTGAAAAATTACCTAGTTATCTTCTGTATGTTAGGGGAAACAACTCTTACAATTCAACAATTATTAAAGTCAACAAATGGTGGTCGTCAAGACGTAATACACATTTGTATTGAAGTATAAACCTAAAAACATTAAATCTAAACTTGCATAAAATCATATATATATTTTTTCTTTCGTGATGGAATACATTTAAAGTTTTAAATAATTAAAACTAAAATGCCAGAACTTTATACTAAATACTTGTTTATAAGTAGTTGAACCAATATTTTATGTGTGCTGTGTCCTTGGTTTACAGATATCATATAATGTTTCTCTACAAAACTAAATGCAACTGTAATCTCTAATAATTAGTTTTGGCTGAAAAAAAATCCACCAACGGGTTGTAGCTAAATTATTTTTTTTTAAGGTTGGAAGTTGATAGGCCCATGTCTAAAAATAACTAGGCACACAAACGCTATCATTTACACTTCGTACCAAATAATATAATTAGCTTACATATACACACGCCGATAATCAAAGAATGCAAAAGGTGGACGGTCTTATCCTGTGTTTACAAATGAGTAAGCTTTTAAAACTTGTATTAGAGTCTTACGCTTATATTTATTGGTATATAAAACAACAGTTGCATTTATTTAATAATAAAGTAAAATAATTTGAGTTAGGTAAGTATTATCAAAAAGCTCCTTTACACAAATTAGTTGCAACTTTTTTGCGCAGTTTCTTTTCCACGAACATCTACACTCGCTAATCTGGTTACTCGTATCTCAAATTTTGCTTGTGTGACAAAGTACATTTTAGCTTGCTCAACAGCTCGTATCACAACAGTCTCTTATATTGGGACACTCTTATGTTGAGGTACCACTGTATGTAAACGTCTACAATATAAAAAAAAAACAACCATACGACTCCGTGTTTTCAAAGAAAATAAACTGGAGGGGAAAGTAGATATTAAACAATTGAAATCACTGAGGGTAACATGTTTTACCTTTTTGGTTTAGTATAAAGAAAAGTGGTATCGTAAACATGTGTTCACTTCCCAACATACATTGTACACAAACATTGTTTACTATCATATACTAGTTTTGTCCGTAAGTAGTTATAAAGACCCTAGTTAGTACGCGATTTAATAACATAATAGAAAGAAGAATATTTGAGCAATAACTAGAAAAATAGGGTATGTGATCAATAGAAAGAGCAAACAATTTCTTGAGCATACATTGAACTATAAATTAAAACTCCATTGTATATTTTCATTTTTAATTGTGATATTTAAACTCAGCTGCTATAAAACAACATTAAAAAATTATGCTATAACTGATGCAACTTATTCGTACAAGTAATGCGATGAATATACACACTATGATCGTGAATATCCTATATTTGACATATAAAATAATCAAATCACGCCTACAAATCAAACGTTTAAATAAAAATAAAAAAAATAAAGTGTATACCACAGTGCTTTTACAATTTCACTTAAGCATATAAAAATATACGCTTGGTTCGTTAAGCTAGATACGTGTTTCTTCTATTAAATCACCATTATAGTTTTTATACCTAACTTCCGGTATATCAAATTAGATATCTTCAGATGGAAATGAATTGATTGTAAAGAGAGACCATACCTTAACATCTGGAATATTTAAATTTATGTTAAGTGGTCCTGGTCAATTTTTAGAGCATGAGAACAATGACATACACTTTAGAGAAATTCCACCGCATGTCCTCCAAAATGTGTGCTTGTATTTTACATATAAAGTAAGGTAGAAACATTCTTAAACTGCAATTCAGGAGTTTCATATTGCCCATGAAATAGCGCTAGAATTAGTAATAGCAACGCCTTTCTTGTCTGTTAATGACTTGGTTTCCAACACATTGTCTGTATTTAAATATAGTAATAGCTATTTTAAAATACTGAATGTTTATAAACTTTGCATCATGGACGTTTTGCAGTTCTGTAACATTTATCATAACTTGCTGTCCTGTATAGATTTTGTTGCAACTTTTTTTTTTAGAATTTAGTTGTTTTAAGCTGATGAAACACTAGATCCATTGCACCATATTCATGTGCGGGCATGATAAAAAGGTTTGTTTTGATTCATTTGATTGTTTTATATATATATATATATATATATATATATATATATACATCAAATTGTTTTATCATCGGTTGTGGTTCTTGTTTTTTTTTCATTGGAATATTTTTTTCTTAAAATAGTTATGATTCAGAAGTGAATTATTTTAAGAAACTTAAAAAAAAAAAAAAAACTTTTTTGCCGATTTCAGTTTTTTTAAATGTTTGGATTCTTGTGTAAACTGCAATATGTGTTAAATTAATTAAACTTAACCACATATTATTTATAGTGCATCTAGTCTTATTACAAGAACATGTAGGTAAGTGACATACTTTAACGTTTTTTTTTTATTTCATGGTATAAAATATATAAAAAAGAAAAGTTTAGTATATACTACGATATTTCCCATTATCGTATTTTATTAATTGTTAATTGTAGAATTATTTAAAGCGCTTATATACTAGTATTCTTTAATTATTCTGTTGCATTAACTAAATACAAAATTAGAAGAACACGACTCTGTAGACTAGTGTGGACATCTTAAACTTTATTTATTTAATATTTCAATACAATTTTGTTCAATTCAAATAAAATGCAACAAGTGAGTCGCTTAATATACCAGGGGAGTTCTAACTATACGAGTGTTTTTTAACCTTTTTACTTTTATTATTTGTCTTATATTTAAGTTGGAAAATGTAAAAAATGATAAATACTCTTTTTTTAATCACCATATTGCTTTAATTATGTTTGAATATTCATTAATAGTATCAATGTTTGCATTTACAAAAATCAATTTCTACACCAGGGTCAATGTAAACCAAGATTAAACTACACATAGGTCGAGCAGCACAGACATGAGTACACCCTACAGTCCTGACAATCATCTGATACATTTCTATACAAAAGTTGTCTTGTTTGTATATAGAACGATATATAGGAAATTTAAATCCGCCCAAGAACATTTTAAATGCAACATTTAAATAAGTGACAAAAGTCGAACAGCAAAACAACCGACATAACATTACTCTAAACTACTCAATATTAAATGAATAGGGAAATAAAACAAGACAAACATGAAGAATACTGTTGCAATTAATTACCGTAATTGTTTTCTAAACACTAATTTAATAAAATAAAATATTGACAAGACATGTCTCTGTGCTAAGCTCACCGATTAAGAGAAAGACGTTTATGAGAATACTATTGTTAGCTTCGATTAATAATGGGGACTTCATTTATATTACATTTTACAAAGGAAACAACCTAGACAACATTTTGTTGTTTAAAGTATAAATATGAAATACAGAAAAAAGTATACATCAATCAAATTAGCATAGTAATTTTCAAATAGATACAAATAATTTCGTATTTATTATTTTAAAAAATGACTTTCAGCATTAAAAAATACTAAATTGCGATTGTATTTAAAAATTACAAAAACTGTTGAAATATGTTATATGTGTTATATATCTTTAGACTGCTATTTAAACTAATTTACTGCAAATAACCAACCATAGGCTTGTTAAATGTTGACTATAGTTCAGGGGTCGGCAACCTTTTGAAGCTGAAGTGTCAAAAGTTACAATTTTCAAAATTTCCCTGGTTTTAAAGAGCCACTAACATTTTTTTTTATTTTAAATATTTTATTTTTTATTAAGATTATTAGTATTTGTTCAAAGAGCTGGAGAGCCGCATCTTGATATCAAAAGAGCCGCATGCGGCTCGCGAGCCGCAGGTTGCCGACCCCTGCTATAGTTTGATTTTCTGTAATCCCATATTTATTTTCGCTCTACTTAAATGCTCAAACCCCTCTTAACCCACCACGCCGAATGAAAAAAAAAATCCTTTGAATCATTATTTGATTACACATTTGCATTTTCAAGAACTATATACACGTTTTTTTTTTGTTTCTTTTTATATATTGTGACTTTAAAAATACTGTTTCATTCATGCCTATAATAACTTTCTAGATTTAATTATGTCAATGTTTAAATTTTTAATACCTTTCTATTTGCCCTACACATGTTATAACTATTTCAGAGACTGGCGTCTAATTAAATTGTATGGTATTTGCAATGAATAATACAAACGGTAGATATTAAATGTAAAAAGCAAAGTTAGTCACCTCAGTGTAGGATCAAAATTCTATTGAAGATGATCCAGACCACGATGTATATGTGTCATCTACTACTGTGGTTCAGTACACATGAAGTAAAAATACATATCATGTATGTTTTTACCTCTACATATAAGAAGGTTGTATAGTCAGCACTGTGAGACCATATTCACGGCATACATTAGAACTGTAGCCTATTTACTTTTTAAAATAGAGTTGATTTCTTTCCCTTACGATCGATTTAATATAGAACTACTACCTTGTCTTTACAAAGGTGGCAAGTTGAATAACAAACTTCAGTGGTTCTCCATTAAAGTCAAATCATACTAATATAACATAATATATATAAGTGTAAAAACAGTTACATGTTATTTACTTTAATTTAAATAACAACACCCGCAGCTCAAGGTGACAGTGCTATCCACCGCTATATAGAACTGAGTGAAAACTAAAATACATTTTGCCAAATGTCAAACAAAGTCATCAAATTATTTGATTTTTATCGTAAAAAATGCAAACGATATTATAAACACAAAACTAACTTGGCTGCGTGATTGCTATTAAACTGAATGTGTACTAACACAAATGCATCTTCTCTTTAAAGCTGCTGATCTAGCCAGAGGGTAGCGAGTTAGAGGGAGGGGGCGAGGGGGTGCGGATCGCAGCGGGTGACATTATTTAGGGGGGTGACACCATGGCAAAAGAATAGCAAAATATATAGAGAAAAATTTGGAGGGAGGGGGGGGGGGGGTGCACGTCGAAAGTTTGAGGGGGGTGGGTGCAAATCAAAAGTTTGAGGGGGGGGGGGTGCAAATATAAAATGTGTCCACGGGAAGGGTCGCTACGCCTCTGAGGGGGGGGGGGGGGGGGATTGTGACATAATTAAGTGCCGCACCGGGTAACACCCGACCTCGCTACGCCACTGGATCTTGCTAACTGAAACTATGCTTCAGGAGCTGCCTAAACATCAATACTTGCAAGTTTGAAACTAACCAGTGCTTTATTTAGCTGTAAAAATATATCAGCAACAATCAGAAGAGATAGAGAAAATGTTACATTTAACCCAGACCATAGCTGTTTTTGTAACGTCAAAAAAAATCATAAAAAAGGAAAAGAAAAAGAAAAAAGTAAATACATGAAAAAATAAAAATAAATGATAATAGTGATCGAAAAAATGCAATAAATGAACACACTTAAATCCACCCAAAAACATTTTAAATCAAACATTAAATAAACAAAGAACGGTGGACAACAAAAGAAACATTACGTCTAATCTACTCCATATTAAATGAATGTGAAAATAAAACAAAGCAAACATGAATAATACTGTTGCAATTATTTGACGTAATTATTCCATATATACTCAACACTCTTATTAAATAAAATGAAATTGTTCAGACTCTTATCTCTGTGTTGCTCTCACAAATTAAGACATATTAGAATTATATTGTTTCGGTGTGATAAATGATCGGGACTTAATTTACATTTCATAAGGGAAACAACTTACCAATTATTTTGTTGATTAACGTGTACCTAAACAGTTCAAATATGGTATACATCTATTACATAATTATATTAATTTTCTAATACAAACGTTTACTGTCGTATATATCATTTAAGAGATAAGTTTTGATATAAAAAAATCAATTAATTTCCTTTTGTATTTAAAAGCGTAAGAACCATTTAAAGATGGTATATAATTAGTCATATACTTTGTGCCTGATCATCATTTAACAGTACTATGTACGTTCTGTTTCCATTTTATTTATTTTTTGGAAAACAATAAAGTATTAATTTAATTTAGACAGTCTCAAGCTAAACATCACTCGATCAGCCCTCAAGTAAACAAACATAATAGTCTCCTGTTTCCCAGGTCTTAAAAGTGCACATCTGAATGGTAGATACATCTTCACCCCCCCCCCCCAGGCACACACACTCCCCCCTTCGCCATCCATCTTCCCTTTATTTAATGTAGTCATATTTTAATTACTTTTAATGATTAATTAGTTATCTAGTTAGAGAGAAAAAATTAGGAATCTACAAATAATTACCGGAAATACAATTTGCCGATGGATATTTTTCCTAAATGTCTTAAATATTCGAATTGACATTTGCCTAATTGTGAGAAATGCCAAATGAACTTTAACCTGAATGGGACAAACGTGAAAATTGACATTGGCTCGAATTTGGACAAAAGCGTGTTGCCGCATGCAATGATGAAAGCCTGGCCTGCCAAGGTGAAAAAGAGAATTACTGGAGATGGCCATCACTTGTTATCTAGTGTTGTCTACACTCAAAGTGTTCATTTAAATATCAAACTTATCAAAATGCTGTCATTGGGCCGGTGAAGTGGAGTCGACTTGTTTAAGTGTTATTGTTAGAAATATTACATTTTAACATAGTAATTTTGTTAAACGTAAAGACTTTAGAATTATTTTATATCTTTTTTTTTAATATTGTGAATTTTTATCTTAATAAGCGTTGGACTGAGATAGATGAATTAAAAGTCTATTACATTGTTTAAAAAGAACTTTGGTAGATGTTATGTATATATGAGCAGGGTGCATTGGCGTAGCTAGGTCGGGCGTCACCCAGTGCGGCGCTTAATGGTGTCACAATAGTATAAATCAAATATTGTATTAAATTTACTTTCGCTTGTGATTTTTACAATTTCAATACAATACATACCTTTATTTATTTAAAAAAAAAAATTATTTAATTGATGCTATATATTTGTGATTTTGACAGAGTTCACATAATCTATATATATATATATATATATATATATATATATATATATATATATATATATATATATATATATATATATATATATATATATATATATATATATATATATATATATATATATATATATATATATATATAATTCTCTTCTGGGAGACGCTAGAAAACAAGTTGTAAGCGCGCTCCCTACCTCCCCAACCCTACATGGTCTGGTGAGCTGTGTTCACATTGTTTACATTAATCGTAGAGCCGGGTTTAGTGACAGCTATTAGGGGCAGGTAAATAAGTTTGAAACGATTTTAAACTATGGTGAGGTAACTAAGAAGAGGCTGCTTTCACGAGGGGGGGGGGTTGTAGGGAAACGGTTGGGGGAAAAGAGAGTGGGGGTAGTATCGTCCTTAATGACCTATTGATAATGTTTTAAAGCAAATATTTTCAGTGGCAGCATTGGTACTGTCGAATTCACAAATTATGAATTACTGAAAAGTAGAAAATAAAACAACTAAATAGCGGCGTATGATATCCCGCGGGTCGGCTCGTACTAACGATTTTTATCTATATCCGGTTATAAAATACACCTTGATGCGTGTTTTCTATATCATTAGCAGGTTTACGTCATGGTGTCACCCCCCCCCCCCCACCTCTCCATCAGTGTCGGGATTTGTCAACTGTGCCTTAAAAGACTATTCCACTTACTCCAATTGATCACCTAATTAAGTGGGATTATCATTTTTCTTTAAATATTTTGCTAATTTTTGCCTCGGCGTCACCCCCCCCCCCAAATGGTGTTACCCTGTGCGGTCCACAACCCACCCCCCGCCACCCCCACGCTACGCCTCTGGCAGGGTGAACGATAATTTAACAGGCCTCTATGCATTACTTTGCGTGTTTGGTTAATGTTTCGTTACAGGGTATAACGAAAAAAGGAAATTTTGTTTGCATTTCAATGCTGGGCATTAATTAGAAACATATTATAGGTTCTATAGGCATAGTAAATAATTGTCTAGGCCTAAATAAACTTAAAACAAATTCTAATTACTGTGTCTCATGTTAAACTATAAATAAAAATTCCATTGAAAAGTTTTATTTTAAACTGAGATATCACAGAAAGTGTTTATAAACACCGTTAAAAATATGCTATAACTGATGCACCATAACTGTAAACACCATAATTGTGAAGATCCCAGCATTGATATATGGAATATTCAAATCACGCTGTGGGTAAGGCAGTTGATGGAACCTCCATAGTTTTATCACAGAGTTTATCTAAGGAATGATATTGAGAAACATTACTACGAGTTGATGTATGCTTTGATTGTCCTTCTAGAGTACCAGTCAACAGTATTGGGTCATACACGTGAAGAGGAACAGATAGTAGATTTAATACTGGAGGTTAGTCATGATATCAAGGACGTCTAAAAGAAATGACAATATATTGTTATTTTGTTTTCTAGTGTTAGAAAAGTTAGCAGAGGTAGCTTTATCTTCAGGAGCTGACTATACAAATGAATAAACCGGGAGTGATATCCCCTAAACTTTCTCGAATATTCTTATATAACAATACGGGGAATGGCAACTCCGAATATAGACAGTATTTTAAACAATTTATAATTACTTAAACTTTTTAAAAAAGAATAGAATCTCGTAGAGAAAATAACTGCACACTAAGTGAGGAGGTTAGCCATGAGATCAAGGAAGTGTAAGGGGAGCATAAGGTGGACTAAGTGTGCCTGTATGGTGCCTGTGTGGTGCCTGTATGGTGCCTGTATGGTGTCTGTATAGTGACTGTATGGTGTCTGTATGGTGCCTGTATAGTGCCTGTACGGTGCCTGTATGGTGCCTGTATGGTGCCAGTATAGTGCCTGTACAGTGCCTGTATGGTGCCTGTATGGTGCCTGTATGGTGCCTGTATGGTGTCTGTATGGTGCATGTATTGTGTCTGTATGGTGTCTGTATGGTGCATGTGTGGTGCCTGTATGGTGCCTGTATGGTGCCTGTATGGTGTCTGTATGGTGCATGTATGGTGTCTGTATGGTGTCTGTATGGTGCATGTGTGGTGCCTCTATGGTGCCTGTATGGTGCCTGTATGGTGCCTGTACGGTGCCTGTATGGTGTATGTACGGTGCCTGTATGGTGCCTGTATGGTGCCTGTTTGGTGACTGTATAGTGCCTGTATAGTGCATGTATAGTGACTGTATGGTGTCTGTATGGTGCCTGTATAGTGCCTGTACAGTGCCTGTATGGTGCCTGTATGGTGCCAGTATAGTGCCTGTACAGTGCCTGTATGGTGCCTGTATAGTGACTGTATGGTGTCTGTATGGTGCCTGTATAGTGCCTGTACGGTGCCTGTATGGTGCCTGTATGGTGCCAGTATAGTGCCTGTACAGTGCCTGTATGGTGCCTGTATGGTGCCTGTATGGTGCCTTTATGGTGTCTGTATGGTGCCTCTATGGTGTCTGTATGGTGTCTGTATGGTGCATGTGTGGTGCCTGTATGGTGCCTGTATGGTGCCTGTATGGTGCCTGTATGGTGCCTGTATGGTGCATGTGTGGTGCCTGTATGGTGCCTGTATGGTGCCTGTATGGTGCCTGTATGGTGCCTGTATGGTGCCTGTATGGTGCCTGTTTGGTGACTGTATAGTGCCTGTATAGTGCATGTATGTTGTCTGTATGGTGCCTGTATAGTGCCTGTATGGTGACTGTATAGAAGAATGTAAGCTGTCACCACGTCAATCTGTTTTTGGATTGTACTTTGATTGTCGTTATTCTACTGTGGATGTATCATTGTTATTTATTGTGGATCTATTTTAATGATGTAAATAAAGTTGAAAGTTGAAAGAACTGTTAGTTGTATTCATTGAAGCAAGAACCCACAATAACACCATATTGTCATATTAACGATTACGTGATGTTACAAACGATACATATGAAATTTAAATCCACCCAAAAACATTCTAAATCCAAAATTAAATAAGAGAATAATGGCGGACAGCAAAACAAAAGATATAACAAAACCCCTAAACTATTCGTAATTAAATGAATAGGGAAATAAAACAAAACAAAAGAATAATGGTGTTGGAATTGTTTGCCCTAATTATTCTATACACACTTATTAAATAAAATAAAATTGATTAGACACACTGTCATGTCTCTGTGCTAAGCTAGCCGATTAAGTTAAGACGTAAGTGAGAATACTATTGCTGCGATGTGATATATAAAGGAAACTTAATTGAATTTTAGATTTTACAAGGGAAACAACTTACCATATTCTTTTGTTGATTAATGTGTACCTTGGCAGTGCGAAAAAAAATGCATCTATTAAACTAATATTTTATTTTCGAAAAATAACTAATGCGTTCGTATATGTCATTTAATAGATTAGTTAAGATATAAAAATGGAACAGAATTACCATTGTATTTAAAATCTTAGGAACCATTTAAAAATGTTATGTCTCGCTATATAAGTTGTGACTGATTTTCGATCAATGATGTGAAATAGAAACCCAACAATGCATTAGACTTCTTGCGACAAAATTTGAATGCCACTGGACCTGAGACAGCAGACGTTGAGGCTCTGAAGCTTGAGGTCACTGAACTGAGACAGAAATGTGAACAGTGGCAAGAAGAAAACAATGACCTCAAAGCACGGCTGCAGCAGTTTGAGCCCACAGCTGAGCCAGACACCCCTGACAACTAAGACCTGACCTGCTCGTACACTCCAATGTTTTGTAATCAAATAAACTACATGCTAAACTTCAAAAAAAAAAAGGAAACCTTTTGAGTCTAAAGCAGGGGTCTCCAAACATTTCAGTCCGAGGGCCGCATTAACTATCAATTTTCAGCTCGGGGGCCAGTTTCTTCTAGAAATGTCTTTGATTTTTCTGGTCAAAGTTCCTCAGCCATCACCAACAAACGCTTTTTCTGTGGACAAAAAGATCTCCGCGGGCCGGATGAGAGGACATCGCGGGCCGCATCTGGCCCGCGGGCCGTAGTTTGGAGATCCCTGGTCTAAAGAGCCAAAAGTTACAATTTACAACATTACCCGGTTTTTAAAGAGCCACTAACATTTTTATGTCAATAGTATATTTGTTTAGGATTTTATATATATATATATATATATATATATATATATATATATATATATATATATATATATATATATATATATATATATATATATATATATATATATATGTATATATATATATATATGTATATATATATATATATATATATATATATATACATATATATATATATATATATATATATATATATATATTCCTAAACAAATAGCATACTATATATATATAATTTAAAATAAATAGCTTTGAATATATGAGATAATCTAATTTGAATTTGTGTTGAGAGGATCTACTATGTAAGTCAGAGTAATTGCATTTGTTTTGAATTGCTCAATCTCTCAGTGAAAACATCCCTCATTTTGTTTATATTAATGCTGAAGTGATTGAATAGTAGCATTGGTTTCATAACGATATTTTTTCGTAATTAATTTACTGCTCACCATGTATTCAACAAAAATGTTTTTTTTTTTTCGAAACAAACCACTTCTTCAAGCAAGACATAGGCTGGGTTTTCCTTTCAGTTTTACACTTAGCTGGTTTAGTTTCTGTGTGATATCCACTATGAAGTTGAATGTTTCATTTCGGAATGAACAATGTAATAGGAAGTACATTGAGATAGGGAGTAGCTAAATATTCTAATATAATAGTGAATGTTTATTGCTTATATCTTATGTTATATCGTTTATTACCGAGTGTTGCAGACTAATATTTTTTATGAGTTTTGAAAATAAAATAATTATTAATATTTGTGCATGGAGCTGAAGAGCCGCAACTGGACACCAAAAGAGCCGCATGCGGCTCGCGAGCCGCAGGTTGCCGACCTCTGGTGTATGATATTGTGCATATGCGAAAATTTTTGTTTTAACTTTTTAGGCTTAAAATAAATAAATAAATAATGTCAAAATAATTAAAAAAAAATACTGCGAGCTGATGTATGCTGTGATCGTACATCTGGAGTAATAGTCGACAGTGTTATACAAGTGTTTAAATATAAGACGGAAATAAAAATATATTAGCAACAATCAGAAGAGATGGAGAAAATGTTACATCTAACCCAGACCATAGCTGTTATTGTAACAAAAAAAAAAAAAGAAAAGACGTCAATAGTCTAATGACCCAGTATGTTTCTTCTAGTGAATATATGTGATTGCAAAATACGATCTTTTGAAATGTGGCTTGTTTTTAGTTTATACCCCCGTGAGTCGAAACAACATTGTTTTTCCGAATGTCTCTGTGTGTGTGTGCATGTGTGTGTATGTGTGTGTGTATGTGTGTGACTGTGAACACGATAACGTGAGTACCGTTATAACTAGGCCGATGCCATTTCATATGCCTTTTATATCAAGAAAGAGAGAGAGAGAGAGAGAGAGAGAGAGAGAGAGAGAGAGAGAGAGAGAGAGAGAGAGAGAGACAGAGACAGAGTGGAGACGAAATGAAATATGTTAGATGCATATTTCTGTATTTGACAAAAGTTAAAAACCGGTCGTGAGTACCCGCTAAAGACCAATAGAAAAAAAAAAAAAACTTACCTCAAAATTCCCAGCCCTATTCCTGTAGCAACTCTCAATGGTAGTAAATAGTATGGTGTCAAAGTTCAGTGGGGCTTAGCGCCCCCCCCCCCTCCCCCCGAAATTGTTTTACCGACCCCCCCCCCCCCGAACAAAATGAAATTTATATAATTTATATAGAAAATATATACTTTTAACAGTGTCCCTCCCCCCCCACGAAGAAAGTCTACCGCCCCCCCCCCCCCCGAAAATTTCAAGTGCCCTTCCCCCCCCCCCCCTCCCCGGAGAAAAAAAGTCTGGAAGAAACAATGATCTTTTATTTTTCCAGTGATAAACCTAACACAAATAAAAAGGTAAAAGAAACCCCCTGCCACTAATAGTATCATCACTTCCATTAAATACAAAAGAAAAAAAAGAAAAGTAGGGGATCCGACACTTTTCGATGGGATATTTACTTGAACTACGCGTACAAGATAAACATGTTAGCGATTTTCTGTAACGGAGACAACTTATATACAATACTTTTATGTAAGAATATATATTATATTAATACATTTATATTAATTAATTGTTGATTACCAATTAGTTAGGCATATTATAAATGTTTTGATTACATTTCTATAATATATTACTATATTGTAAAAGAGCTATATTCAATCATAAGTATATCAAAAGAGTGAAACTATCATTTTATTTTAAAACCATGACTACATTAAAAGTTTTTTTTCTTAATCAAATTATTACTGCAACTTTTTTTCGCAAACCAAGTGAAAAATAAATCCCTTTGTAATGTCAATAAATCCCTTTGTAATGTCTAGACCAGGGGTCGGCAACCTGCGGCTCGCGAGCCGCATGCGGCTCTTTTGATATCAAGATGCGGCTCTCCAGCTCCTTGCACAAATACTAATAATCTTAATAAAAAAATAAAATATTTGAAATAAAAAGTTTTTAGTGGCTCTTTAAAACCAAGGAAATTTTGAAAATTGTAACTTTTGGCTCTTCCACTTCAAAAGGTTGCCGACCCCTGGTCTAGACTTACAGGCTGCAACCTTAATCACTACACTTGTTCTCACCCCTTACCTATCTCATATCATGATTTTGATTGTTATTCCTGTTTCCATATTAATACCTTTTTATTTCCACTACACATTTACTATGTCATTGTTAAACTGGTTTCTTTTTCTTGTTTGTAAATATTTAAACAATGTAGATGTGATTATTTTAAAATGGAAAATAAAAACATATTTTTAAAAATTGAAAAAAATAAATAAAAAAATTAATGAAGAATAACTGAAAAATATGTTAAACAAAAATGGCTCTAGCGTTGCAGAGGTTACTTAAGGGTCGTATATAAATGACGTCACACTCGCAGGGGGAGGGGAAGTCCGTAATTTTGTGACGGTGTGTGATGAAGTGGAAGGTGGGGGGGGGGGGGGGGGGGTCAGATGGTGTGATTTCACACTTTTGCATCATAAAAAAGCAATAATAGAAAATGAATTATAACTTTTATTTCGCGTTTTAGAACAGTAGAACAGTGTTTTAATAAATTGACATATGAATTGATTAAAATACTCGATGTTGACAGAGTTCAGACGAGATTGTGGAAAAAAAAATATCGTATTTTGAAATTCAACTACACTTTTTGATGGGGGGGGGGGGTCGTAGGCTGAGGTGCGATATCATTTTAGGGAGGGGGGGTCTGGCTTTTGGTGATGATGTCTGACGGAGGGGAGGTGGGAGGTAAAAATCGTCAAAAAACGTGTGACGTCATTTGTGGATGGTCTTATGCCTTTATCAACTTTTTTTTTTTTTTTTTTTTTTTTTTTTTTTGTTAACAACCTGCAACACGCATAGTTTATTCCGCTATTTGTGATTGACTTCCAAACAAACCAGATTTTAAAAAATGAAGTTACAAAACAGCGCAAAGAAATAGATATTGGAGGAAAGCCAATAAAAGAGGAAAAAAAAAGTAAACTGTACAGAAAAATAATTCACCTACTGGATGCCCGCTTTTTCAGGACCAGCTAACTTATAGGGATGTACTGATACTGCAACAGTTTCTGTCTCCTGATGGACATATATTGCCCAGACGGTTACAGGACATTACCCCCCCCCCTGGATATTTCCCCCCCCCCCGGACATTTCCCCCGCGTATTTACCACCCGGAGCAATTACCCCCATGTCAATTACCCCCCTGTCAATTACCCCCCCCCCCCGGGAATTACCCCCCCCCCCCTCTCAAGTTGAAATCCTAACTCTAACTAGAATTTTATCCCTATATACTACTTTAATCCAAACTTTAAGAAAAAGACCAAAACCTAGCAACCACCTCAGCCTAAAACTTCACACAAAACCAAAACCAAAGCTAGACACAACCCTAACCCTAAAACTAGCTCTAACCCTAACCCTAACCCTAACCCTAACCCTAACCCTAACCCTAGCCCTAGCCCTAGCCCTAGCCCTAGCCCTAGCCCTAGCCCTAGCCCTAGCCCTAGCCCTAGCCCTAGCCCTAGCCCTAGCCCTAGCCCTAGCCCTAGCCCTAGCCCTAGCCCTAGCCCTAGCCCTAGCCCTAGCCCTAGCCCTAGCCCTAGCCCTAGCCCTAGCCCTAGCCCTAGCCCTAGCCCTAGCCCTAGCCCTAGCCCTAGCCCTAACTCTAACAACTCTAACAACTCTAACAACTCTAACAACTCTAACAACTCTAACAACTCTAACAACTCTAACAACTCTAACAACTCTAACAACTCTAACCACTCTAACTCTAACCACTCTAACTCTAACCACTCTAACTCTAACCACTCTAACTCTAACCACTCTAACTCTAACCACTCTAACTCTAACCACTCTAACTCTAACCACTCTAACTCTAACCACTCTAACTCTAACCACTCTAACTCTAACCACTCTAACTCTAACCACTCTAACCACTCTAACTCTAACCACTCTAACTCTAACCACTCTAACTCTAACCACTCTAACTCTAACCACTCTAACTCTAACCACTCTAACTCTAACCACTCTAACTCTAACCACTCTAACTCTAACCACTCTAACTCTAACCACTCTAACTCTAACCACTCTAACTCTAACCACTCTAACTCTAACCACTCTAACTCTAACCACTCTAACTCTAACCACTCTAACTCTAACCACTCTAACTCTAACCACTCTAACTCTAACCACTCTAACTCTAACCACTCTAACTCTAACCACTCTAACTCTAACCACTCTAACTCTAACCACTCTAACTCTAACCACTCTAACTCTAACCACTCTAACTCTAACCACTCTAACTCTAACCACTCTAACTCTAACCACTCTAACTCTAACCACTCTAACTCTAACCACTCTAACTCTAACCACTCTAACTCTAACCACTCTAACTCTAACTCTAACTCTAACTCTAACCCTAACCCTAACCCTAACCCTAACCCTAACCCTAACCCTAACCCTAACCCTAACCCTAACCCTAGCCCTAGCCCTAACCCTAACCCTAACCCTAGCCCTAACCCTAACCCTAACCCTAACCCTAGCACTAACCCTAACCCTAACCCTAACCCTAACCCCTAACCCTAACCCTAACCCTAACCCTAACCCTAACCCTAACCCTAACCCTAACCCTAACCCTAGCCCTAGCCCTAGCCCTAGCCCTAGCCCTAGCCCTAACCCTAACCCTTAACCTAAACCTAAACCTAAACCTAGCCATAACCCTAACCCTAACCCTAACCCTAACCCTAACCCTAACCCTAACCCTAACCCTAACCCTAACTCTAACCCTGTCCGGGGGGGGGGTAATGTCCTACTGGGCGGGGGGGTAATTGACAGGGGGTAATTGACAGGGGGTAATTACTCGGGGGGGGTAATGACGGGGGGATATCCGGGGGGTAATTGACAGGGGGGGGGGGGGGGAAATGCCCTCTTCCCTGCCCAGACATGTCACAGGGGTTTGTTTTACAATGCAGTGGAAATTAGAAACTATTTTATATCAGTCATATTCTGCTGGTCTCCTGCCCAAGTACAAGCCTGTTTTACCTGTGAATGAAGATCCAGCAACCTATGGCAAAACTATAAATGGAGGAAAAACAATGTTTATTATGCACATTTTAGTGTTGAAAGTCCTTTGTGGTCAATGAACTTGAAAAAAATAAAATAAAAATTTAAAAAAAAATATTTAATGAACACCAATGCATTTACTTAAAAAAAACGAAGTGATTTATTTTGGTGGATAAATCAAGGGCATCGCACGCTCATCGCCAGGTGCAAATTTTGTGTGATAGAAAATTTTGGAATAATAGATCATTTTGAGTATTACAAAGACCTTTCTCTCAAGCGGGCAATCACCAGTCTTTCCAAGAGCTTGCTGATGTTAGAGCAGAGGGAGAACGGTCTGTGGCTCTCAGGTGAGCCCAGATCAAGATCCGTGGCAATTTTTTAGAACAATTCATGGTATTTTATGTTTATTTTTAAACATTTTAAAGAATTGTAACTAAAATAATGTAGATCTAGTCGTTTTTTTTTTAAAGTAAAAAACTCAAAATAACCACGTTACAATTAGATATTTAAATAACAGAGTGTGCATCATTATAATGTGCTCGCTTGGTCAGGTGTGTAGGGTTAACGGTCAGCCCGACCACAAAAAGAGAGAGAGAGGCGGTTTGTTATAGAAACAAACGCAGTGAAAAGTTGAGTAAATGTAATATAATGACATCACGTTGATTAACCAAATTTATAATCGTTGATCGCTAGACAGCTACAAATGTCAGTAAAAAAGTTCGGTCTACAGCAGGGGTCTCCAAACTTTTCAGCCCGAGGGCCGCATTAACTATCTATTATCAGTTCGGGGGCCAGAGTTTTTCCAGGCATCTCCTTGTGGTGGCGGTGTCCCCGCATCCCCCTCCGCAACGAAATATAATTAATATAGAAATATATACACATTTTAAATGATACCCCTACCCTGCAGAAAAAGTCTGAAAGAAACATTGTCGGGGGCCAACAACACACTCGAGGTCCAAGTATGTACTCCTTGGGCAAACACAAAAAACCCAACCGCCATTTTTGAACTTGTCTCTAAGGAGGTCATTTGCTTGCTATTCAATGACCTTCATCTACTGTTCATCTTGGCAACTAGTTACGTTTGCTTCAAATGGGTTTTGAAACAGTCTCACTTCTGCCTTTGAATCCTAGTCAGAAAACCGCTACTGAAACTGCAGCTGAAGGTCTTGTTAGCAGTTTTCACTATTTGAGTCCCAATGTTTTCACCCATGTCTGCAACACGGAGGACAATGGTATTTGCAAAGCTAAATTTTCAAATTGTTTTGAATTTTCTGGGCATAGTTTCTCAGCCATCTCTAACAGACATTTTTTTCTGTGAACAAAAAGATCTCCGCGGGCCGGATAAGAGGACCTCGCGGGCCGTAGTTTGGAGACCCCTGGTCTTAACTAACCGATTAAAAGAAAGATATGTTAAAATTCTACTGTTTCCATGTGATTTTTGAAAGGGACTTAATTTACATTTTATAAGTGAAACAACTACACATTCTTTTGTTGATTAACGTTCACCTAAACAGTACAACAATAGTGACCAGCTATTACATTTTATTATAATTTTTTTTAATATCAAATTATACGTTCGTATGTATTGATTAAGAGATCAGTTTTGATATAAAAATTAAACTAAATTGCTTTGTATTCAAAACACTAAGAACCATTTCGAGATGTCACATACTTTCTTACATACTTTGAGCTGGATCTTTAATCGACGTTTGGCCCTACTTATATACGTATCTCAAATTATTTTATTTTTGACGTCGAATCTAAGGTGGATTCTTAAAATCAAAAAAAGTCACAAAAAGCTGATAGATCTACTTTAAACGTGGGAAACCATTGGAGATGGACGAGCCAAAAGATCAATTTACAGATCAATCTCCTAGTTCTTAAAGAGCTACTAACATGTTTTAAAATGGTATTTGATTAGGATTAGATAAATGAATTTAAAATAAATTGGTTTAACTATGAAATAGTATTTATTCATATAATAAAATACTTAAAAAAACTTTTTAAAAAAACACGTTTTTCTTGTAGACTAAAAAGTAGAAAATAATTTTTTCTTTTGTGCTTCCTCGAGCTGTGCAGATTCTTGTGATGACTGACAAAAAGGTGGGTACGTTCACCATCAAATTTCCCGACCCATCTGCCCGACCCACGTTTTTGTCAGTCATCACAAGAATCTGCACAGCTCGAGGAAGCACAAAAGAAAAATTTATTTTCTACTTGTTAGTCTACAAGAAAAACGTGGTTTTTTTAAAAAAAGTTTTTTTTAAGTATTTTATTTTCTCCTTTTTAGTCCGTTGCTACACATGAAAAACGTGGTTTTTAAAAAAGTTTTTTATATAGTTTATTTTCTACTTTATCTAATGACTTGATTAAGTATGACTTGACTAAGTGTTTATAAATACACGGACTAAAAATCTTGAGCGACCAGGATTCGAACATGGGTTGTCGCGGCCACAACGCGAAGTACTAACCACTATACGATCACGGCCAGCGCGCTCACATCGATTGGGGCCGAAGTGACTGTGTCAATAGGCCTCCAGTCTTGTCGGTATCTTTAGAAATCATGTCCTCAATGTTATGGTCCTTGGGGCGTAATTAAATTAAGATAATTACGGTCTCTAATTGCTAGTTTTTATGATTGCATCTGAAATTGTAAGGCAAAAGTAGCCAGCATGCCAAATTTCAGATCTCTAGAGCAATCAGAAGTGGGCTAATTTTCGATGTCAATTTTAACAACAAACAAATCCACAAACGCGAAGCTGAGTTAAGAAAAACGTGTTAAAAAGTATAAACATGTTTTCTCAATACATAATAAAGTATATAACTAGCTTTGCTAGGATGCTAGGATAACAAAATCAAATTATATATATAACTATAACACTATTCCTACCTTATTTAGAAGCTAATAACTTAAACACCATGTCACAAAAGTCAACACAATGCACACTGACACATAAGACAATGTCTTCTGAAGGAAAAAAAACATAAAATTGGAAATATTCGAAAAAAATAAGCATACAATTTTATCGGTCAAACTAATTCACATTACTTAAACACAACGTAATGACTATTGAATAGCCAGATTTTTAACGGAATCATTTAAGTCACTTAATCAGTGAGTGACTGTGTTATGTTTAATGTGTCGGATTTTTAGCTAACTAGTTATTATTTTTGCTTTGTCACTAATATCGTTCAGCGTGTAGTAAAGCACATTGCGTTTTGACCAATAACTATTTCATAAATTATTTTTTTCTCAAACAAGTACATTTTAAAATATATAGGCCTCTAATTTACGTAAAACGGGTACCGATGACAAGTATAACTTTAAACAAATTACGGTAAATATATAGATGCATATGGATGACCCTATAGTAAAAAAAAATTAATCTACACAATGGGTAGATTCATTAAAAGCAAAACGATAATATTTAATATGGTTTAATATGGTTTAATATGACTAATACATGAAAGTGGTTTAAGCGTTTGCCTATCTTTCAAAATGTTTTGAAAAAGAATAATCGTGGGATGGTTTCTATAAAATAAAGATAATCCAATCGCAGCTACGGCATTCTTTTAATAAAACAACCATCAAAAGTCAAAAATGAAAGAAAATTAAGTTTTTTAACAAAATAAAAAAAAAAGGATTATGTCGGATGTGGGCCCTAAACAACGTGGGAAGCCCCCCCCCCCCGCGTCGCGAGGTCTGGCTACCAATAAAACATATTAAATTTGTGTATGTGCCATATCGCCATGGACATTTTTAGGATATAACGAAATCTAATAGAGGAATATAAACAACACTGTGCTAGAGAAATGCACCGAGTTACCTGGTTATCTTCTGTATGTTAGGGGAAACAACTCTTAGAACACAACAATTATTAATGTTAACAAACGGTGGTCGTCACGGTGTATATACATTTGTATTGAATTAAAAACATAAAAATGTTAAGTCTATATGTGCACATAAGAATGCATATATTTTTTCTCTCGTTATGGAATACATTTTAGTTTTTAAAAATCAAAATTTAAACGCTCATAAGTTGTTTTATCATACTTTATTAATACTCCTCTAATGCTTAACTTGGATTCAAATATTTTTCTTTACAAAACTAAATGCAACTGTAATCTATAATATTTAGATTTTACTAAATAAAAATCCACTAACGGGTTGGAGCTATATTATGTTATTTTTAAAGATTTGAAGTATGTAGACACATGTCTAAACATAACTAGTAACACAAATGCTATAATTTACGCTTCGTACCAAATAATATAACTTGCTTACATACAAACACGCCGACAATCAAAGAATGCAAAAAGAGGACGGTCTTATTTTGTGTTTACAAATGAGTACGCTTTAAAAATTTCTATTTGAGTCGTACGCTTATATTTATTGGTATATAAAACAAAAGTTACATTTATGTAATTATAAAGTAAAAATCATTTGATGCGTTATCAACAAGCTCCTTTGCACAATTAGTTTTAACTTTTTCGCGCAGTTTATTTTCCACGAACATCTACACTCGCTAATCAAATTTTCGCTCGCATATCAAAGCACATTTTAGCTTGCTCAACTGCTCGTATCACAAGTCTCTTATATCGGGGCTCTCTTAAGTAAAGGTCTCCACTTTAACAAACAACCGTACACAAGTCTCTTATATCGGGGCTCTCTTAAGTAAAGGTCTCCACTTTAACAAACTACCGTACACAAGTCTCTTATATCGGGGCTCTCTTAAGTACAGGTCTCCACTTTAACAAACAACCGTACAACTCAATGTTTTCAAAGATACTATACTGATGTAAAAGTAGATATTAAACAATTGAAAGCACACGTGGTAAAATATTTTACATTTTTGGTTTAGTATAAAGAAAAGTGGTATTGTAAAAATGTGTTCACTTTCCAACAGACATTGTACATGAGGTTGTACAAGATATTGCGAGTCTGTTTTCTATTGTCAGAAAAATTAGCACATGTCACTATATAAGAGCTGCTTATACTACAATCCATTAAATTATAAGACTAAAAAGTGCGTTATTGGCTGTAAAAATATATCAGATTCACTCAGAAGCGATGTTGGAAATGTTACATTTGACCCACACCATACATTTTGTTGTAACGACAAAAAAAAAACAACATGAAAAGTGGAAACAAAAAACGAAAACTATCAAACGATAATAGTGACCAAAAATGTGACATAATTTGCACATTTAAATCCATCCGAAAATATTTTTATATAAAACATTAAATAAGAGAAGAATGATGGACAATAAATCAAACAATATAAGGTTACCTCTAAAATACTTCATATTAAAAGAATAGGAAAATAAAACAAAACAAAAATGAATAATACTTTTGCTATTATCACACTTATTAAATTAAATAAAATTGATCAGAATCATGTATCTGTGCCAGAGGCGTAGCGACCCTCCCGGCGCCCGGGGACAAACTTTAAATTTGGCGCCCCCCCCCCCCATATCAAACTTTCGATTTGCACACCTCCACCCCTCAAACTATTTATAATAAAAATGCAGCTAAATGATACTTTTTTTTTTACAACCCATTTTGGCGCCCCCTAAGGTCGGTGCCCGGGGACATATGTACCACCTGCCCCCCATCGCTACGCCTTTGCTCTGTGCTAAGCTCACCGTTAAAAGAGAAAGGCTTATACTATAATTCTATTGCTTCGATATTATAAATGAAGGGGACTTAAATTAATTTACATTTTTGAAGGGAAATAACTTTCTTACTCTTTTGTTGATTAAAGTCTACCTAAGCTGTACAAAAACAATATACAACTATTATATTTTTATAATAATTTTCTAATAACAAGTTATGCATTCGTAAATGTCTTTAAATAGATACGTTTCTATATATAAATGTATAAAAATTGCTTTTGTATTTAAAATCCTAAGAACCAGATAAGTATGTTATATATTTTGTTATATACTTTAAGCCTGATCTTTAATCTACGGTAAGTGCAGTCTTTATTAGGCGTCAATTATTTCATTTTCGAAAACGTATAAGTAATGCAAAAATTATCACTAGAAAAGAACGTGGCATCACTTAAAACAAAATTGATTTTAATTGGGATTAATGTAAACTGTTTGTGTAAATTATGTGCATATGATATTGTGCTTATGCAGTTATGTTTGACTTTTTTGGATTTAAAAAAAAAAAATAGAGTAAAAGTTACTGCTAAAATGATTAAAATGCTGAATAGAACAGTTTGCATATCTCCGCTAATAGGTTAAAGACATCTAATTAATACAAATAAAAGCACTATATCTTGCGGTGCTAGATCAGAGTCAAATCATACTAATATAACATATAATATATATAAGTGTAAAAACAGTTACATGTTATTTACTTTAATTTAAATGGCAACACCCGCAGCTCAAGGTGACAGTGCTATCCACCGCTATATAGAACTGAAATATTACAGATCAAACATGGCTGTATGATTGCTATTAAACTGAATGTGAACCAACACAGATGCATATACTCTTTAAACCTGCTGATCTAGCAAACTTAAACTATGCAACAGGAGCTGCGTATACATCAATACTTGCAAGTGTACAACTAATCAGTGCTTTATATTGCTGTTAAAATATATCAGCAACAATCAGAAGAATTGGAGAAAATGTTACATCTAACCCACGCAATTGCTGTTCTTGTAACGACAAAGAAATCATGAAAAGTGGAGGAAACAAAAAAAAATAATTATTTAATGATAATAGTGATCGAAAATGCAAAATAAAAAAAAATAACACATGTAAATCCACCCTTATTTTGTTCAAATAAAATTTTAATGGAGTTGAAAAAAATAATTATGTATGTATTAACAGTGTCAGTTTGCCTTTATGTGTGCTTTAGTATTACATTTTTCATTATCGGCTTGTGAGAATTGATACAGATTTACAATAGTAATACTTATTTCTTACATGTAGCCTACTTTCATTCATTTAAGATGGTTTACTTATACATTTATACATTACATGTCTAAGGCGAAAAGATATATTTCTGGGAACTAAAATGTCAAACATGTAAACAGAATATACAAGAAACTGTGATACACATTTATTAAGATTGTACTTTAGTAAACAAAGCAAATCAAACACTTGCGAAAATATTTAAAAAATCACCAATCAAATAGCTAAAACAAATAAAGCAATCACACTTAACTAACACATCTAGACAAATAACAGAAGGCAAAAACAGACTTGTGGCAACGGCTATTTATAGATATATATGGAAATATTGGAAGAAAATCGTATTTTATTCTAAAAAAATACCCTGCCTCGAGTTCAAAGAAATATTTCAAGAAAAGCTGAGACATAACTAAGACAGTGTTGTTAATAAACATATAAATGTCTAAAATATTTGAGTGTTACTGAACCTTTTCGTACTATATTTTTTTCTGTTATGTAAAATTCACAATTGTAACATTTGTTTTGCTTTTGTTTAATATATTTTATTTTTAATAATATTTTAAACAATACATAATACCTATTTATTTCTGAAGGTGTTTGTTTTGTGTTGCTTTCATTTCGTCTTTTCTGTCAGACTTTCAGACACCAAACAATAGTACAGTACATAGGCACACATCAATTATACCAACAATACAACATCACATAACTGTTTATATTATCAATGTCAATATTCCCAAAAATATATTTCTACACCAGGGTCAATGTAAACCAAGATTAGCAGCACAGACATGAGTACACCCTACAGTCCTGACAATCATCTGATACATTTCTATACAAACGTTGTCCTGTTTGTCTATAGAACGATATATAGGAAATTTAAATCCGCCCAAGAACATTTTAAATGCAACATTTAAATAAGTGAATAATGGCTGACAGCAAAACAAACGATATAACATTACCCCTAAAGTTTAGGGCCTAAAATATTTCTTATTAAATGAATAGGAAAATAATACAATACAAACAAATAATGCTGTTGCAATTGTTTGCCGTAATTATTCTATACACAATAATTACATAAAATAAAATTAATTAGACACATTGTCATGTCTATGTGCTAAGCTCACCGATTAAGTTAGATACGTAAATGAGAATACTGTTGCTGAAATGTAATAAATATAAATCTATAAGGGAAACAACTTACACATTCTTTTGTTGATTAATCTGTGCATTAGTAGTACACAATAGTATACATCTATTAAACTATTATATTCATTTTCGTATACTAACTAAACCGTTCGTATAAACCATTTAATAGATTTGTTTAGATATCAAAATATAACAAAATTGATTTTATATTTACAATTGCGAAAACCGTTTAAAGATGTTTTATATTTTGTTATATACCTTGTGAGACTATTCTCCAATCAATTGGTGATCTTGTAAGATCTACTTTAAATTATTCTTATTTTGATACGAGAATTTAACAAAAAATAAATATGAATGGAGACTAACAAAAGTTTATTTCTTCTTTAATGGGCAAGTTGTAAGTGAAGTATTTTAAACTGTCAACAATCTAGAACGTTTTTCTCTGAACAAATATCAAGGTGGCTAGTTTGTAAACTTTCATGAAGTAGCATGGCTGAAAGACCAGAAGATTTAAATTTGCCCAATGCAGTGGTCGTCCGAATAATTAAAGATGCACTCCCGGAAGGTGTCAATGTTTCCAAGGAAGCCAGGCTAGCTATATCTAAAGCTGCCAGTGTATTTGTTCTCTATGCTACATCTTGTTCCAAAAACTTTGCTGTAAAAAACAAACGAAAAACAATCAACGCCCAGGATGTATTAAGTGCTATGGAAGACATGGAGTTTGAGCAGTTTATTGAACCTTTGCAGCAGTGCCAAGAAGCTTTCCGCTTGGAGAAATCTGAGAAAAAGAAAGACAAAGCACCCAAGCCAGCTCCAGCTGCCCCAGAGATCATAGAGGACAGTGACAAGGACGTGGAGGAAGTCAGTGATGAAGATGACACAGCAGCTGGCCAGTTGAAAAGCGCAGACTTTGAAATCACATTAAACAACGACACCAGTGAGAGCAGCCCATAAATTGTGGAGGATGTGGATGATTGATGTGGGTGTTAGGGATGAGTGGTGTGGTTTTTTTTATGTAACAGAAAGTTGAGGTAATGTTACTGTGGGGAGGGGGATGGGGCTGGTTGACAGTTTAAATGAGAAATATGTGTGAAGACTGAGACATTTTGAATTGCATGAATGTATGCTAGGAATTTACATTGCTTCATTATTCATACCATTTTGATTGTATTAGATATTTGTAAATAAATTCAAAATTTAAAAAAAAAAAAATCGATAAACGATAAAAACATGTTGTCTGAGACTTGGCGGGACACTGGGCAGGTGAAGTAGAGTTGAGTAGGTCACCTGTGACGTCAGTATATGAAGGGATAGTCCGAAATCGGTGTTTTCGGTGTTTTTAAAAGATAAAAAACATATTTTTGAATGTGGGGTCTGTTTTTTGTGACGATAAGTGGCACTGCAGTAGCGTAGCGAGAAGGGGGGGGGGGTGGGGGGACATATGTCCCCGGGCGCCGACCTTAGGGGGCGCCAAAATGGGTTGGAAAAATAAATTGAAAAGTTAAGGGGGTGCACATAAAAAGTTTGGGGGGGTGTTGCAAATCAAAATCCTGCGGGGGGGGGGGGGGGTTCAAATTGAAAAGTTTGTCCCCGGGCGCCGTTAAGGGTCGCTATTTCTCTGAGTGACAGACGTGATGTTTTTTTATGGATGACCCCCGAAACCCACAGTTATCCAACGGATGACGGGTAGTCTAGTGTTAGTCTAAAAGAAATGACCAAATCCTGCTATTTTTTTTCTAGTGCTAGAAAAGTTAGCAGAGGTAGCTTTAGCTCCAGGACCTGACTATACAGCAATATGTTTAAATATAAGACGGAAATAAAAAATATATCAGCAACAATCAGAAGAGATGAAGACAATGTTACATCTAACCCACACCATAACTGTTTTTGTAGCGAATAAAAAAGAAAATACGCCAATAGTCTAATGACCCAGTAAGTTTCTTCTAGTGAGTATATGTGGTTGCAATATACGATATTTTGAAATGTGGCTTGTTTTTGGCTTTGTCTTTTTAAAAAATCTATTTTATACAATTATCGTCATTTTCCTTACTCGCATACGAAGTGTAGATACATTATTGTAATCGTGCAAAACTCGAAATTGACATGTAATCAAATCTTGAAGTTTTATATCCCCGTGAGTCTAAAAAAACATGTTTTCCGAATGTCTGTGTGTGCATGTGTGTGTGCATGTGTATGTGTGTGTGTCTGTGACTGTGAAACACGAAAACTTGAGTACCGTTTTAACTAGGTTGATGTCATTCCGTATACCTTTTATATCAATAGAGAGAGAGAGAGAGAGAGAGAGAGAGAGAGAGAGAGAGAGATAGATAGAGAGAGATAGAAAGACTGGAGACGGAATGAAATCTGACATCTATGTTTGTAAAGCAAAACCTTCTATTAGATGCAGATTTCTGTATTTGACAAAAGATAAAAACCGGTCGTGAGTACCCGCTAAAGACCACTAGAAAAAAAAAAACTTACCTCGAAATTCCCAGCCCTTTTCCTGTAGCAACTCTCTGTCATTAGTAGTAAATATTATGTCGGAACGTCGATAAAAGTTTGCTAATGACGACAGTTACAGTTCGGTAGTGGCGATGATACGAATTCACATGTGACGACGATAACAACTATCTGGTGACAACGATGAAAGTCTCAGGCAATAAACACCTTATATGGTAAACATTTACCCTTAAGTAATACCAGGGACTGTGGCAAGTCTCAGGCTTTCTTAAAAATTAAAGAAGTTCAAGTCAAAAAGAAGCTTGATGAAAACTGTAATACTAAAGCGAACATGGGAAGGTAATCTGCTGCAAGACTAAGATATATATTCGTCTTCCTTCTAGGTTCATTGCCTTTTTTGGATGAGGTTAAACATCGCCATGTTTTCAAATATCGCGATGCAAACCCCGTTCTCTCTCCTCTTACTTAGTAATCACATCGTCTACCCATTGTTTACAAGACTCTTACAAAGAATAAATATCACACCCCTCTACTTGAGACATAAAATACAAAAGTGTATTGTGCCTTGTCGTCACAGAAAACAAAAAAGGGTGGCGTCTAATGTTGTTAACCCTTGACTTCCTAAATTATTTTTTAACTTGTTAAAGAAATTGAATGTTTAGTTAAGGATTCTGACGCGAATATGTTTCACAAGGGATGATACTCGTGGCTGTAAACAAGGCTGTTCTAATTTTAGAACAGTTGTCTTTCCTCTCGTTTCTCTACTAGGGAAGACACGCGACACGACTTTTAAAATGTAAACAAAAGTGCACGAGGTGCACTTAAACTAAACCCCGCTGCGAAAATGACAACGGCATGGTGACACTTTTTGGAAAACACGCTTTCATGTAAATAAAATAAGGATCGCTTTTGTTGTCACCATGATAATGTATACCTATAAGTTCTCTCCGCCTTTATCGACCTAGTATGAATTTTGCGCGCGCGCGCGTGTATGTGTGTGTGTGTGTGTGTGTGTGTGTGTGTGTGTGTGTGTACGTGTATCTCAAAAAAGCGTATCATGTCAACACCTGGGCAACAAGTCATAGTCAAAAAGGCCTAATTCATTACAGATCTATTGGAAACCCCTCTTTACATGTACTTACGTTAGGAAAAGTAAACTCGGTTGAATCAAAAATGTATTTAAATATATAGAGTTATAGAACCTTAAAGTTAACAGATAATGAAAAAAATAAAATTAAAAATTAAAATTAAAATCCATTAATTTTAAAAACTCATTAAAACTAATTAAAAACACGATCAAATTACGTAACTCGTTAATAAAAATTAATTAAAATTTTAAAAAGTCATTAAAACTAATTAAAAACTTATTAAAATTACGTAACTAGGTCACCTGCGGTGATTACGTCACAAGGTCACCGGTGGCGACCTACTGACCTACTGACCTACTGACCTACTCCCCATCCGCATCCCTGCGCATCCTCATCATCCCCATACGCATCCCCATCCCCATCCCCATCCGCATCCCCATCCGAGTATTTTACTATATGTCTTTGCGCCTGCGGCTCCTTCACCCTGCGCCTGCGCCTGCGCCTGGAGTATTTTACTATATCTCGTTGTTCCTGCGGCGCCTGCGCATCCCCCTGCGCATCCGAGTATTTTACTATATATCCTTTGCGCATCCTGGGTGCGCCTGCGCCAGCGGATACGACCCAAAAGGGACTTAATATACTACTACTACTAATATTCACCAATCTCGAAGTTCTATACCCCCCGTGAGTCGGATTTTTTTTTTCAGAATGTCTTTCTCTCTTTCTCTCTCTCTGTGTGTGTATGTGTGTCTGCCTGTGTATGACTGTGAACACGATAACTTTAGTACCGTTATAGCTAGGATGCCATTCCATATGCCTTTTATATTAAGAGAGAGTAAAAGAGAGAGAGAGAGAGAGAAAGAGATAGAGAGAGAGAGAGAGAGGAGACTGGAGACGGAATAAAATCTTACATCTAAGTTTGTAAAGCAAAACTTTCTATTAGATGCAGATTTCTGTATTTGACAAAAGATAAAAAACCGGTCGTGAGTACCCGCTAAAGACCAATAGAAAAAAAAAAAACTTACCTCGAAATTCCAAGCCATATTCCTGTAGCAACTCTCTGTCATTGGTAGTAAATATTATGGTGTCAAAGTTCAGTAGGTACGTCGTTTAAAGTTCGCTAATGACGACAGTAACAGTTCGGTAGTGGCGATGATACAAATTCAGATGTGACGATGATAACAACCATCAGGTGACGACGATGAAAGCCTCAGGCAATAAACACCTTTTATGGTAAACATTTACCCTTAAACAATACCAGCGACTGTGACAAGTCTCAGGCAATAAACACCTTATATGGTAAACATTTACCCTTAAAAAATACCAACGACTGTGACAAGTCTCAGGCAATAAACACCTTATATGGTAAACATTTACACTTAAACAATATCAACGACTGTGACAAGTCCCGGTAAATTGCGATCGCTACAGTGGTTGATGTTTTTGTACGGCCGGTCTATTTGTAAGTTCTTCTTGTTTTTACTGGCCACCAGCTGTTAAGGTCGACTTTAAGAAGTACAAACAACAAACTACACAAAATTTGGACCACAGTATTAGTGTGGGCCTACACCCGTAATATATTCGCCTAGCCCTCTGTCCAAATCAGCCCATCAACTCTTGTTCACACACCTAGTAAACTGAATACCAACATTTGGTCTAAGGGGAATAACACAACAACGTGGGACTGAACACAACTCATATACTCACTATAAACAATGACTTACCAAGCCTTAACCCGACGCGTAACAATAACAGTATTCACGTCCACCACTGAAATAACAATACACGTGAAGAAAACACGTCCACTCCCTCCCCTACCCAGCAACAGAAAAAAAAAATAGAACTACATGTCAATCACACCAAACATAAGAACATTACATACCTATTCTCTAGCTGTAAAATATGCATGCCCATCATAGAAACTATCTGCTACATCTGTAATGGTAAACTGGGTACAACTTTATAAACACAAGTCAGCACTGACTATTATCAATACCGGATTTTATTATGTATGTTTGCTTTCAACTTTAACTGTTAGCCGTTCATATAGTACAAAAGAATATCACATTTAAAAACAAATACACGTCTTTTCGTACGTATTTACAAGTTCTAGCTATATTGGTCTATCCCCACCAACTTCAGAACTGAATTAATCATTACGCGCTTTTAGAAAGCATGTATTTGTGATACAAAGATTTTAACAATAATCAAATATACATAGAATTTAGCGTATATGAGATAACGCATTATTTTTAAGAAAGAAAGCTAAGTTTAACATATTTTAAAACATTCTTTTAAGATATACAACTGCTAAGAAAGTGTACGATATTTAAATAGATTTAATTGATTTAAAACAATCTTGTGTAGCTCTACGTTACTGTATTAAATCCGATAAATGACAGCTTACTTATGAAGTAAAAAAAAAAACAAACAAAAAAAAACAATATATTTTCTTTCAAAATTTAACAAAATACCCGTGGGCCCACATCCCAAACCGCAAATATAATTATAAACATTATGCTTTGCCATAGATCGCAGTAATAGAAAATTATTGACAAAGTAGGCCTAGTGTTTAGGTAAAGGTAACTCTTGTATTTTTTTACGCAGGGGAAACAATCAAATATTAGTACATTAATTTAAGAAACACAACAAAAAAAAGAATAGCAATAAAATAAAATATACTATTTTTAATAACAAAACATAAAATAAATATTGTATTTAATTATTTTTTAAAAATAATGATGTAAAATGACATTATCTATAAATAGTCCCTTTTATATTGTATCTAACTCTAAATGTAAAACTT
This sequence comes from Physella acuta, assembly GCF_028476545.2. NCBI lineage: Eukaryota > Metazoa > Mollusca > Gastropoda > Physidae > Physella > Physella acuta. Next base: position 2,665,194 of record NW_026731661.1, read on the forward strand.
TTGTCAGATTACAGTACTTAATGCTAAATATATTGTGATTTTTATTTTGATCACACTCTCCTATATCTCTAAATTTTTTTTCGATAACTGTTTGATTTTTTCTAAGTAAATTATAGTATTAATGCCTGGTCTACGCTTTGCATTTGTATATTTATTTTTGACAAGTGAGAAGAAAGATAAAAAGAATGAAAAACCAGAAGTATCGTTAGATAATTCAACATGTGTTTATATTTTTCCAAATGGAGATCGTTATGAGGGTGAATGTACGCAGACAGATTTGGGTTCCATTGAAAGAAGCGGACAAGGAACACATATAAGCTCATCTGGTATTATATATCAAGGTTCTTGGAAGAATGACTGTATGAATGGAAAAGGAAAACTCACCCACCCATCTAATGCATCGTATGAAGGAGAATTTGTAAACAACCAATTTCATGGTTTTGGAAAATATACTTGGTCAAATGGGTCATACTATGAGGGAAATTTTGTGGAAAATATGTTGTAAGGAGAAGGGGGATATCATGATACAGAAGGGCAAATATGGACAGGAACATTTCATTATAAGGCAGCTCCAGGGCTTAAGTTCAAGCTTCAGCTGAACTGATCTGTAGATATGGTGTGGATAAAAGCTAAGACAACTCACTTTAAATGTACATTAAACAGCTACACTGATTTGTTGATGTAGACTAAAGCTAAGACAAAACAAATGTTTAATTAACATTGAAATGTTTATATCATCTAAATATCTATGGTGTAAATTTACTGCATCCTTTTTTAAAATTACTTTTACAATTGTAAAGCTTTTTGATAGGATTCTATTATACCCTATAGTTTGGATTAATTTAGACTATAGCTCTTGGAAACACATTTTCTACAAGATACAACAGAATCAAGTTAAAGGTTTAACTTTTTAAACATCTCCCCACGGAAATCAAAATCAACTTTAAAATGTGAATCTTTTACAATACAAAATTTATGTTTTGGTTATTTTTTTTATTTTTTACACTTTTGAAGTGACATATGTGAAATCTGTATTAGCTATTACATTGAAGGAAAACAAGCTGAGCAAACGCATTTAGGCAACGTGTTTTGAATGCTTTTCATAGAAAAAACATACATATGATTTGAATAGAAAAATCTAATGCATTGTTTGATGATATCATGAGATAACTATTTTATTTACATTAATAAATATTGCCTGGTCAAGTGCTTGTCTTTAAAAAAAAAAAAAAAAAAAAAAAAAAAAAAAAAACAATATTAATGGATGAATAGGACGATAGCATCTAGATCAGGGGTCGGCAACCTTTTGAAGCGGAAGAGCCAAAAGTTACAATTTTCAAAATTTCCCTGGTTTTAAAGAGCCACTAACATTTTTTTTTATTTCAAATATTTTTTTTTAATTACGATTATTAGTATTTGTTCAAGGAGCTGGAGAGCCGCATCTTGATATCAAAAGAGCCGCATGCGGCTCGCGAGCTGCAGATTGCCGACCCCTGATCTAGATCTAAATGTGCGAACGTAGAACTTAAGCTAAAAAAAAAAAATATATTAATGGATTTTAATTTAAACCAAAACTAAATTACAAATTAAACAAGTGTATAACGAAAAAAAGAAAACACCTTTGGATGGGCAGACTGGCGACTTTAACCCCGACCCCAACCACCACACAATTAAAAAACTTCTTCATAACCGTATGTCGCTGTTTCTTTACAGAACTCTGATTATGCCAGCTTACTACTTTATAACCCCCACCCCTACCACTAAACGTTTCTATGTATTATATGTATATTTAAGAATGAAAGAGATGAAGATAGCGGAGGTTTGTAAAACACCCACATACAGAATTGAGCTTTATATATATAATATATTGTCCAACAATGTCACAGCCTAGCTCGACGACATATGCAAATATAGTCTACGCCAGCAAAGGGGTTGCGCCCTTGGATGTTCCCCCTGGGTCGAGAGACTTGGGGAGGAGCCACCCGGACTACGGTCCGGGGTGTTTAATGAAATTCAGGGCCCAACCCTTTTCAGCCACAACCGCCATACTGGATCTACCTGAAGAAGACTGCCCGGAACTTTTCCCTGCTGACTCACCCACCATCCAGGTTACAATCAACTCAAAAGGTCAACCCAATCTGAGGGGTCATATCCTTCGCCAATTAATAAGCAATCAACAGATCTTCCTCCTTAACTACGGCCGTGCAGACACTTGGTTCTTTACATCAATTGCCTTCGACGTCACCACTCTACATAATACACACAAAACATACGGCCCATATACGCTACACTTCACTTTACACGAAAAGGACAGAATAAACGGAACCCTTAGATGGGTCCCACCCACACTCAACGAGCGCGCTCTCATACAAGCACTACAACCCTACAGCAACAAAGAACCTTCCATAAACACAATCCCCCACACCACCAACCGCAGCTTCTCCATTTACACTGACAACCCAGCAACCATACCCCACTACATTCAAATAAACTACAAAAACAAATCACTCAACATTCTAATAGCCATCAACGATAGAAAACAAGCCTGCCAAACCTGCTCATCAACCTCACACTGGACGAACCGCTTTCAAGCTCTCAACCCAGAATCAATGCCCAGTGATCAAACACCAGCACAAACTGCAGCTGCACCCGATCCACAAGCCCCCATGCCAAGCAATCACCAATAACCAAAACCCCTCAATCAAAGACGCAGAATCGAACCCAAAAACACCGCCCAAAAAAAAAGCCTCCAGCACAAAAACCAGCGCCACCCGCCCAGCCAGCACCAATACCAAGCAGCCAACAAGCAAATACAGCTAATGAACCAACAACCTCAAGTACAAGCACATCGAAATCTCCAACCATCAAGCAACTGCATCAAAAGTACCCATACCAAATTTTGCCTCACCACTCGCGCTGAGCCCGGACACTTTCACGTTTACGGCGACGCCAACCTATAAAACTAACGACCCTAGCCTAAGTGTAGAAATGAGTGACAGCACACAATCAAAAAGGAAAAAGGAAGACAGCCCCACAGACACAAAAACAGTAAAAATTCTAAAAACTACAGAGGCAAAGCTAAAAACGAAGAGTCAAAAAACCGAAAAGTTGGTACAAGGGGAAGTAACAAGCCCTAAAGAATTCACGAAACAAAAATATGATCGTCGGACCTGCCTTTTCTGCCTTAAGTCGTACCAAACAATCAAGGAAGCTAGAGAGCATGAAAATGCAGAACATGCTAAGTTGAAACAGTGCAACACCTGCAAGGATACAATTGTGCACAATAACCTAGCAAAACACTGTCAGGTAAAACATACTGAAATTTTAACAAGTTGTTGCTTTTGTGATGTACTCCTGCTAAAACGAAGCTTTCTTCAGCATATGGAAGCACACCATTCTGATCTCTTAACCCAGGAGCAGAAAGATGGTATAAGAAACGTTTCACATCTTGTAGAGTAGTTTCTTCAAATATAGAACTCTGTTAACTTTATAGACGTTTTGTATTAGAAATGTAACAGCTTGTATTATTATTATTATATGTATATATTTTTATGCAAACCTACTCTTGCTGCCAACCCTTGGAAAGGGAAAGCAGCAAGAGAGGAACAATATTAAACGCCAACAAAAAAAAAAAAAAAAAAAAACTATGGCAGAGCTGACACCTAGTAAAACTAATATTTAATAAAATACTTAAAAAAAAAAAAACTTTTTTTAAAAACCACGTTTTTCTTGTGGACTAAAAAGTAGAAAATAATTTTTTCTTCCGACCCTAGGGGTTCTACCAATGACTGCTCTTAGATTTTGTGCTTCATCGAGCTGTGCAGGTTCTTGTGATGACTGTTCATACATTTGATGACAAATAACGTGGGTACGTTCACCATCAAATTTCCCGACCCATCTGCCCGACCCATCTGTCGCTAAGCATCTGGTAGGGTGAACGATAATTTAACAGACCTCTATACATTATGCGTGTTTGGTTTATGTTTCGTTATATGGCACAACGAAAAAAGAAAATTTTTGTTTGCATTTCAATGCTGGGCATTAATTAGAAACATATATTATAGGTTTATAGGCATAGTAAATAATTGTCTGGGCCTAAATCAACTTAAAACAAATTCTAATTACATGTTAAACTATATAAAAATCCATTGAAAAGTTTTATTTTAAACTGAGATATCACAGTCAGTGTTTATATGATATATATGGAATATTCAAATCACGTTGTGGGTAAGGCAGTTGATGGAACCTCCACAGTTTTATCACATAGTTTATCTAATAAATGATATTAAGAAAGATTACTACGAGTTGATGTATTTTTTGATTGTACTTCTAGAGTACCAGTCGACAGTATTGGGTCATACACGTGAAGAGGAACAGATAGTATATTTAATACTGGAGGTTAGCCATGAGACCAAGAAAATTTAAAAGAAAAGACAAGATATTGCTAGTCTGTTTTCTATTGTCAGAAAAGTTAGCACATGTCACTATATAAGAGCTGCTTATACTACAATACATTAAATTATAAGATTAAAAAGTGCGTTATTGGCTGTAAAAATATATCAGATTCACTCAGAAGCGATGGAGGAAATGTTACATCTGACCCACACCATAAATTTTGTTGTAACGACAAAAAAAAAAAAAAAAAAAACATGAAAAGTGGAAAAAAAAATCAAAAAACTATCAAATGATAATAGTGACCAAAAATGTGACATAATTTGCACATTTAAATCCATCCGAAAATATTTTAAATCAAACATTAAATAAGAGAAGAATGACGGACAATAAATGAACAATATAAGGTTACCTCTAAAATACTTCAAATTAAAAGAATAGGAAAATAAAACAAAACAAGCATGAATAATTATTAAATTATTAAATAAAATAAAATGGATCAGATTCATGTCTCTGCCAGAGGCGTAGCGACCCTCCCGGCGGCCGAGGACAAACTTTCAATTTGGCGCCCCCCCCCACCTCAAACTTTCGACTTGCACCCCTCCCACCCCCCCTCAAACTTTTGATTTGCACCCCCCCCCCTCTCAAACTATTTATAATGAAAAATGCAGCTAAATGATATTTTCTTTTTTAACAACTCATTTTGGTGCCCCCTAAGGTCGGCGCCCGGGGACATATGTACCCCCTGCCCCCCCCCCCCCCCCCCATCGCTACGCCTCTGCTCTGTGCTAAGCTGACCGATTAAGAGAAAGGCTTATACTATAATTCTATTGCTTCGATATTATAAATGAAGGGGACTTAAATTAATTTACATTTTAGAAGGGAAACAACTTTCTTACTCTTTTGTTGATTAAAGTCTACCTAAGCAGTACAAAAACAATATAGAATTATTATATTTTTATAATAATTTTCTAATAAGAAGTTAAACATTCGTAAATGTCTTTAAAAAGATACGTTTCTATATATATATATATATATGTATACATTGCTTTTGTATTTAAAATCCTAAGAACCAGATAAATATGTTATATATTTTGTTATATTGTTTAAGCCTGATCTTTTATATACGTTGAAATCTGCTCTTTTTCTCCGAGCCAATTATTTCATTTTTGAAAACGTATAAATAATGTAAACATTATCATAGTAAAGAATGTGGCATCACTTAAAACAAAAATGCTTAAATTGTAATTAATGTAAACTGTTTGTGTAAATTATTTCCAAATGACATTGTGCTTATGCAGTTATGTTTGACTTTTGTGGCTTTAAATTAAAAAAAAAAAAAAAAGAAAAAAAAAAAAAAAAAAAAAAAGTAAAAGTTACTGCAAATAGATGTATGCTTTGATTGTCCTTCTAGAGTGCCAGTCGATAGTATTGGGTATACAACTAAAGAAGAACATATTGTAGATTTAATACTGGAGGTTAGTCAGGAGATCAAGAAAGTCTAAAAGAAATGACAAGATATTGTTATTTTGTTTTCAAGTGTTAGAAAAGTTAGCAGAGATAGCTTTACCTTCTGGAGCTGACTATACAAATGAAAATAGTGACCAAAAAATTTGGTTGATTATAGGTATAGAACTAAGGTAACGACCAATACGATATTTTAAAAAATAAAGCGAAGCTTCCATCCGATTGCAACAAGTTTCCTTTACACTTGTTCTCTCCTACAACAAAATATATAAATAGCTACAAGCGTTGGAGGTGAGAAGTTGACCGAATCAAAGTAGGCATGTGATGGAATGTTTTGATTAGCAATGCACTGTGCCTTGGAATATGAATTGACTTTGGTTTGTAATGGGAAATAACTTTTGATGACATTTTTAGTAGAACAACGTATTATAAAAAGTAATAAAATATATTTATACTGCATTCTAATTTTAAAATATCAATTATTCAAAATGTTTTTCTAGCAAACACATGTTTTGGTTTTTCTAAAGATTATTACAATTTTACGATTCTAATTTAATAAACCAAAATGACTTTTAATGTAGGCCTTATTCATTTTTATTAATGAATATATTTATTTTAAACTTTAATACATTGGTAGTCTGCAATCGCAACGTCAACACTAATGGCTGATTTTTCACTACTTATCCAGCATCTAATTCCTTTGTCATTTTCCCATGTTATCTACTCAGATTTAGTTTTCATTAGTTCAGTCCAGTAGATAGCCAGTTGTGTCATAACCTAAGATTAAATTTTTGTTTCTAACCCTTATATTCAAAACTTTTATGGTCTTGTAATAATGTAGGCCTCTGTCATTTTCTATTAATTAACTATTTTTAACATTGAAAAAAAATCCTGCACCTAAATATCAAGCATTCTACATTCTCTATGTCATTATGAGTTGCTGACACCTACATTCCTGACCAGATCGCTAAAAATGCAAGATAAATGTTCATCACTTTACAAGAAGTGTTGGATTGGTTTTTTTATTCATATTTAAGATAAATAAATAATAGAAAAAAAACAATCAAAAAGGCCCTGAGAAATCTTAGCAAACTACAACCGCAGCTTCACAATTTTCGGACTATTCATCAACCTTTACACACTACATACAAATCAATTATAAAGAATACCAATAAACATTGTATTTGCTATTCCTGTAAGACGACACATGTGTGGAAGTTGTGGGTCAAACAAACATTAGACTACCCACTGTCACTTAACTAATCAAGTCATACTACAACAAGATACAGCGGCAACGCTAGTGCGAGCATTTTAAAATTAAAGTTATCATTTAATATCATATTTTTAAATAGAAACAAATTGATCAGCAACTGTTGCGTGTATTAATGTATTCCATAATTTATATTTATGATGTATTATGCTGAGTTTTTCATCCAGTGTAATGAATGTTTGACTTAACAATCACTTTCAGACAACAAAAATGATACTTTTTCCGCCTAAAAACTTTTCCATACAATATAAGCTATCCCACTTTACATATTGGATGATCTTTTGATAAACATTAAGGTTAAAGTTAGGTTTAAAAAATACATATCATATGGTATATATAACAGTTAATGTTATTATTAGTTTCATCATATAATAGTACATGCTTGTCTAATGAAAACACTATGTTCTCCTTTGTTTTTCTATTCGAATGCCATAAAATAGTAATCATTTAAATGTGGCACATTCAAAGTTAAACATTATTATTTTAATGTATTGTATAGTACAGTTGAACATTTACAATTATTATTTTTAGCGCAAAATAAGTTTCTGTTTTTGGAAAGATAAAATGCTAAAAAGATCATTTTACATATCACCCCTAATAGGTTAAAGACATCGAATTAATAAAAATAAAAGCACTATATATTGCGGTTCTCGATCAGAGTCCAATTAATATTAATATGATATATATAAATATATATATATATATATATATATATATATATATATATATATATATATATAAATATATATATATATATATATATATATATATATATATATATATATATATATATATATATATATATATATATAAGTGTAAAAACAATTGCATGTTATTTACTTTAATTTAAATGACAACACCCGCAGCTCAAGGTGACAGTGCTATCCACCGCTATATAGAACTGAGGGGAAACTAAAATACATTTTGCCAAAAGTCAACCAAAGTCATCACATTATTTGATTTTGATCGTAAAACAAATACAAACAATATTATAAACACAGAAATAACATGGCTGTGTAATTGTTATTAAACTGAATGTTAACCAACACAAATGCATCTTCTCTTTCAGAGTTTCTTCCAGGCATCTCTTCGAAAACATTTTACCGCCCCCCCCCCCCCCAACGAAATGAAATTTATATAATTTATATAGAAAATATATACTTTTAACAGTGTCCGCCCCCCCCCCCCCCGAAGAAAATTTACCGCCCACCCCGAAGATTTCAAGTGCCCCCCCCCCCCCCCCCCCCGGAGAAAAAAGTCTGGAAGAAACACTGTTCTCTTTAAAGCTGCTGATCTAGCTAACTGAAACTTTGCTTCAGAAGCTGCCTTTCTATACATCAATACTTGCAAGTGTACAACTAACCACTGCTTTATTTAGCTGTAAAAATATATCAGCTGCAAAGAAAGGTGGAGAAAATGTTACCCACACCATAGCTGTTTTTGTAACGAGAAAAAAAAAATCATGAAATGTGGGGAAAACAAAAAAAAAACTAAAAAAACAAAACAAAAAACAACCAATTATTAAATGATAATAGTGATCAAAAATGAAAAAAAAAAAAAAAAGATCAAATGACCCAAAAACATTCTAAATCAAACATTAAATAAATGAAGAACGGTGGACAATAAAAAAACGATTGAACATAACGTCTAAACTACTCCATATTATATGAACGAGCTGACCCGCGACGTAGCATACGCCGCTATCTAGTTGTTTTATTTTCTACTTATCAGTAATTCATAATTTGTGAATTCGACACTATCCCACCTCCTGCCTCCCCACCCCACCCCCACCTCACCCCGCCCAGTGAAAGCAGCCGTTTAGAAACGGCAATGAAAATATCAAACAAAACTTATTATCTCCCTTTAGTTTCTAATCGTTTAAGAACTAAATTATCTGCCCCTAATAGCCGTCACGTATTCGAACCGGCTCTACTATTGTAAACATTCGGGGTGAACCATCGCTCACTTGACAGGTGTGGACGAGGGTGGTGGCTAAGCTGCGTGGTGTTTTCTATGGTCTCCAAGAAGAGAATTATATATATACGAACCGGCCCGCGGCATAACATACGCCGCTATTTAGTTGTTTCTAATTTTCAATAATTCATAATTTGTGAATTCGACAGTACCAACGCTGACACTGAAAATATTTCTTTAAAACACTATAAGTAGCTCGTTAAGGACCATACCCCCCCCCCCCCTTTCTTCCCTCCCCCCCTACTCCCCCCCCTACGTTTAAAATCGTTGGCTCTGCTTGTAAACATTTAGAGTGAACACAGCTCACTAAAACCATATAGGGGTGGGGAGGTAGGGAGAGCGTTTGCAGCTTGTTTTCTAACGGCTCGAAGAAGAGAATTATATATATAGATAGGAAATAAAACAAAGCAAACATGAATAATACTGTAGCCATTATTTGACGTAATTATTCCATATACACTCTACACTATTTTTAAATAAAATGAAATTGTTAAGACTCATATCTCTGTGCTACTCACACAAATTTAGAGAAAGACTTATATTAGAATTATATTCTTTAAATGTGATAAATGAACGGGACTTAACTTAATTTACATTTTATAAGGGAAACAACCTACCAATTCTTTTGTTGATTAAAGTGTACCTAAACAGTACAAATATGGTATACATCTTTTATATTATTATATTGATTTTCTAATTAAAACTTTTACTTTTGTATATACCATTTACGATATAAGTTTCGATTTAAAAATATAATTAAATTTCTTTTCTATTTTAAATCATAAGAACCATTTAAATATGGTATATGATTTGTTATATGGGTTGTGCCTGATCTTAAATAAACGTTCGTGCACCTATAGCAATCAAATTTAAACTGCTTATATTTCAGTATATATTTAAACTTTTGTCACGACAACTTTTTGAAATAATTACTAGTAAGAATTTTACAAGGTCTAAAAAATCATACCCTTTTTAGTATTCAAACGTTTCAAAATTTGCATATTAATTACCAAATACTTTTTTTCTATGAAAGCAATCACAATTCTCTCGTGACAAAAGTTGTATTTTTGCACGAAGAACAACTTCTGAAAATATGGTTGGCATTGTTTAATAAATAAAAAAGTAGTAGGCTTTTTTGTGTTAAAAACATGCGAACTGAGAAAAACAGCCAAAAGCAACGAAAACTAGGTCAGGAAAGTACCATATCTTTGTAAACTGCAAAGCCGATTGTAAGCTTTGGGTGTTTCCGAGATGTAGGAAATTAAGTTTATTAGATACATGAGAAATTCAGCTTTCCAATGATGTCAAATACAATATAATGACGGATATAAAACTTTTCATAGAGAACTTGTAAGATTGGGAAAAATTGATTATTTTTTAATTTATAGGGTCATAAAAATCGTAATTCAAACACATACAATTTTTTTTCTCTTTAAAGTTATTATTTTCTGTATACAAAAATGGACAAAGTATCCAAAAGTGCAAGAAACCCATCATGACGAAAAACAAGAAATTTTGTGATTTTTTTCCGCGCATATCCCCTTAAACACAGACTATAAAATCCTAACAAAAATTTTAGTATCTAAATTAGAACCACATCTCCACAAGCTCATTCATCTAGATCAACAATGTAATATTGCCGGTAGGAACATTCAAAACCACAATCACTTAATTAGAGATATCATTCAGTATACACAGGATAAAAATATACAAGCAGCCATACTTAGCCTAGACCCAGAAAAGGCTTTCGACAGTGTAGCACATTCATACCTTTTCAAAATTCTAGAAGCTAACAATTTAGGAACATACTTTTATAAATGGATCCAACTAATCTATCATAACGCTCAAAGTCAACGTTTAATAAATAACAACATCACCAAACCTTTTCCTATCAATAGATCAGTCAGACAAGGGTGTCCTTTATCTCCTATCTTATACATATTAACACTAGAACCGCTTCTAGAATGCATCAGGCTCACCAGAGAAATCCGAGGCATAGACTTACCAAACCTGACAAATAAAAAAATCTTAGCATATGCTGACGACACAGCTTTTACCATACAATCGGAAAAATCCATTACACAAATAATCGACCTTTTCCTCGATTTCGGACCTGCTAGTGGGACGAAAATTAACCTTACGAAAACTAAAATTTTGGGGTTAGGACGCTGGACGAACAAAGAAAACTATCCACAAAATCTGAAGGGTACTAACAAATTGAAACTTTACGGAATAACCCACCATAATAACCCACAAGACACTAATGAAGAAGAATGGAAAGAAATGGCAAAAAAAAATCAAAAACACCTTGGCACTTTACAAATTTAGCACAACAACAATTTTCGCTATTATCAATCGGTACATCATCCCCAAAATTATTTATATAGCCACAGCCAAAACAATCTCAAAACAAATAATCAAAACCATTAACAAACTCATTAGAGAGTACATATTCCAAGGCACTATTAGAAACATTAGTCATAATACGCTGGTTCAAAACAAATACAAAGGGGGAATCAACCTACACGACATTCAAACACAAATTAACACATTTAGAATAACACATATCGGAAGAATAATTGCACAACCACACTTTCACCCATTAGCACACTATTACATAGGCATTCAGCTCAATAAATTCACAAAACTAAACAACAAATCCCCCCATTTTTTTGTCATGAAGACAGCGCCTTTTACAAAGAATGCTTACAGTCACTTAAAAACAACGAAAAATTCATACACGACAAATCCCAAAATATCTACAAAAAATTAGTACAAAAACTATCAACCCCCCTTTTTAACCGAATTAAATGGTGTTCAAAATTTTCCCTAACAGATACAACTGACATTTTTCGGAACCTACACCTGAAAAACATTACACCTAAAGCTAGGGAAATAACATACAGACTAATCTACAATAAAACACCGATAGGCCAAAGTCAGACCGCCCACTGCCCACTATGCAGACAAAACACATTAGAAACAGAAACACACATCTTTTTAGAATGCCCCACCATACAGACAATGAAAAACAGCCTTAGGGCCAAAATAACTAGTAAAAAAGACACATACAATGTTGATATAACCATAACGCTAAACAAACTACCTAAGCCAAAAGACAGGACAGACTTAGAAGACAAAGCAAGGACTGTAGCCATTTATAGACAAACTATTTGGACTAGTAGAAACAGAGCTAAATTCGGAAATTCACAGTTTACGGGACAGATTTTAGATTTAATTTTTAGCAGACGACTGGACAAATATGGCACACCAACACACAAACTATAAATAGTAACACCCCAGTAGTTAGTTTAGTTCACACACAACACAGTCTCTTACGCCTGGCTCGTCTTAAACTCACACACTCAGCGCCCCGTCAACCATCGCGACCCGCCCCTTACCCTCAGCATTCATGTCACGCTTTATTGGCCCGCCTTACCCAACTAACCCCCACATACACCTCCCCGCCCCTCAACGTTTTTTTTTTCTTCCAATTTTTGTTTATCCATGTAACCTTTAGACACAGTTTGGCAGTTTTTTTTTTTCCTTTTTTTGAATGTTTTGTAATTGCACTATTTATTTATATTGCCATACACAGCTAGCTATTTAATGTGAGCATCAGCTGTCAATAGACACACCTTTATAAGAATGTAAAATTCTTTTTCAAATTGTAGTGCTGTATCAAAACTGAGGCTGACAAGCATGTTAACCTTCTTTGTTTTACACATCCGGTGTTCAAGTACGCAACACCTCCCACCTACACCTCCCCGCCTACACAACAACCTCCGTCTACACCTCCCTGCCCACCCAATAACCCCCACCTACACCACCCCGCCCACCCAACAACCCCCACCTACCCATCCCCGCCCCACCACGTGTTTTGTTCTCTCTTTCAATTTTGCTGTTATACCATTATAAGAATGTTAATTTCTCCTTGAAATTGTAGTATTGTACCAACTCTAAGGCTGTCAAGCACGACAAGCTCTTTTCGTTTTATACATCAGTTGTTCATGCATGCATCACCCCCCACCTACACCTCCCCGGTCACCCAACAACCCCCACCTACACCTTCCTGCCCCACCACTGTACATTTGACAATTTGGAATTTTTTATATGATAGTTTTGTAATTGCACTATTTACTCACATTGCCACACACGGCAAGCTTTATTTTGTGAGCAGCAGCTGTCAATAGACACACCATTACAAGATTGTTAGTTTCTCTTGAAATTGTAGTATTGTATCAATATGAGGCATTCTTTTTTTGTTCTATATATGTATCATTGTATAATTACCGAGGCCGTCAAACACGACGCGCTCTTTTTTATTTTCATCTGTCGTTAACACATGAACCACCTCTCTAAAATGTATTTTATTATAATAAACTTAACCCCTGTGATGGTTAAATGATTTTGTAAATTGTGTTATTGTTTTATTGCAAATAAAAGTATTTAAAAAAAAAAAAAAAAAAAAAAAATTAACTTTAAAAAAAAAATTTAAAAAATTAACTGTCGAAAATATCGACTCAAATCAAAATGTGAAAACCACATGTCCAACATCTTAACAAAATATACAATAAACTAGCAAACATTTATTAAGATTATACGTTAGTACGGAAAGAAAAGCAAACGCTTACGCATATATTAAAAAACCACCAATCAAACAGTCACACAAATAATGTAATTACACTTTACGTAATTAAGATGACTAGACAAAAACAAGACGAAAGCAGACTTGAAGCAGCGGCTATTAATACATTCACTATATGGAAATATAGGAATACAATCAGATTTTATTCTAAAAAAATACTCTGGCATCGATTTAAAATAAATATTTCAAGAGAAGCTAAGACATAGCTAAGACTTTGTAGTTAATAAACATATAAATGTCTAAAAATATATTAGTGTTACTTAACATTTTCCATATTATATTTTTTTTAGTTACGTAAGTTGCACAATTTTAACTTTTGTTTTGCTTTCTTAAAATATATTATAGCTTAATGTGTTTAAACCATATATTCATATGCACTGTTTAGTTTATTTATAACAGATGTGTGGTTGTATATGGACCACCAAATAAAACAAAACAAAAAATCGAAACACCACACAGTTGGTGACATTCAATAATAGAAAAATGAACATACGCTGATAGTTAACACGATTGTCTATTAATACTTATTCTAATCCCGTCAACATATTAGATGTATGCTTAAATAAACCGGGAGTGATCTCCCCTATGCTTTCTTGAATATTCTTATATAACACTACGGGGAATGTCAACTTGGGATATAGACAATATTTTTTATCCATTTTAATTACTTATACTTTTAAAATAGAATAAAATCGCGTAGAAAAAAAAAAGAATTGCACACTAAGTGAACGCCAAATAAAATGTGTATAATAGTGCGGAATATTATTAGTACTTTATAAATTCACATGCGCGTTTTGAGAAATCGGAAATAGCCTAAACTACATCCGGTCGACGAAAGTTATTCAAAATTTAATATAATGTAGAGCATTATATATTTTACTTATATATGATACTTCGTGTATCTATCTGAAATAGTTTTCTCGTTAGAGGATCTACAAATTTGATATAATACTAATATTTAAAATTTCATCAACTTAGCTGTAACGCTACTCAAGTTATCGTGTTTTCAGACACACACACACACACACACACATATATAAACTGATCAGCTACCTGTGTGTGTATTAATGTATTCCATAATTTTACTACGTTAGTTGCGATTTAATATTATGAAGAAGTATGCCAAGTTTTTGACAATTATCAGTATATTTTCAACCAATGAAACAAAGGTTTGACCTAACAACTATTGTTCATCAAACAAATGGATGTTTTTTTTCGCCTTCAATTTTTCAATATGATATAAGCCCTTCCAGTGTATACATGAGATAATCTTTTGATTTACATTACGTTAAATGTTGGGTTTTAAAATATATATATTGACATGGTATATATTATAGTTAATATTATCATTCGTTTCATAATAAATAGTATGGTTTCTCTGAAGTTAACATTATTTTCTTTTATTAATACTATTAAAATGCAGTATCATATTAATCATTTAAATGAGGCGCATTCAGAGTTAAACATGATTATTTTAATTCATTGCACAGTTTAGATTATAAAATAGAAACGTATACAGATACAAGGTAAATATAGGCAATAATGTTGCAATAAATTATTCTGTGAAAGAGATAAACCGAAGAAAACAATGTTTAAAGATAATGTCCCAATTAGCATGAAGTGTGATTGACTACACATTAGTGCTGAAACAAGCAAACACATTTTTAGACCTTACATGTAATAGGACACATTCTATAAACATAGGTTTTGTTTATTTATAGCAGATTGATGGATGTATATGGATGACCATATGTAACAAGATATTCAGTCGATAAATCACACACCTGGTGAAATTCATTACAAAACAAAAAAATATATTTTTTTTAGAAAAAATATGTAGATGTTATATTTTTTGTTAAAGTTATATGCAGTACAATTACATTTTGTTAGTTTTTGTAAAATATTTTTCGATACAATAATTCCATTCAAAGTTGTTTCCCATGACAAACAAGAGATTATTCAGGTTTTAAGGATCACTATATTCAATTGCATATACAAACATATAATCAAAAGTATCATTGATTCGGTCAACTTATCATCTCCAACGGTGGGGACTATTGATATTTTTTGTCGTTGTAGGAGAGAACATGTTTAAACGATAATTTTTGCAGTCGGATGGAAGCTTCGCTTTATTTTTTAATATCTTATTGGTCGTTACCTTAGTTTTATACTTGTAATGAACCAATCATAGACGTGTGTCGAACTTGCCAGCAGGTGTAAAATTGTGGAGGTGGTCGCCCTGTCCAAGACAGCAAGGGATCTGGGCTCACCTGAGAGCTACAGACCGTTCTCCCTCTGCTCTAACATCAGCAAGCTCTTGGAAAGGCTGGTCAATGCACGCATTTTAACTTGATAATGTAGTTAAACACAAAGACTTTTAACTTATGACATATGTATTTATTTATACATCGATTTAAAACAGGTGTCAGTCAAGAAAACGTATTACATCGCTAGTACCTAATTTTCACATAAATAGTTTAAATTTTTTGTATATCTATTTATTTATACTTTTTTTTTTCTTTTTATAAAAAAAAAAAAAAAAAAAAAAAAAAAAAAAAAAAAAAAATCTATTTATTTATACAGTGATATTTAACTTTAATATCCGGGGAGATAAAAAGCAAAATGTCAACGTTAAAATCTTTTTTTTCTCTACTTCCAATTATCAAAATCTCTATATTCTCATTATCATTCATAGTTTCTCTTAATCAGTGCGTGCATTTGATATGCTGTTGTGTTGCCTAATAATGAATGTACAGGCCTATAGATATAATTTGTTTTTTCTCAAAGGTATTGGTAGCCTACGTTATTTTAAATGTGTCGAATCTTTAGCAATTCAGTTATATTTGTACCACTAATATCTTTCAACGTGTAGTAAAGCACATAGCGTTATGACAATAACTATTTTATAAAATATTTTTCTCAAACAAGTATAACATTAAAATATATCGGCCTATAATTCACGTGTAAGAGGTACCGACGGCTAAATATATATGTCCGCCGTCAACTTTGAAAGCCAGCCGTTCATCTTGTGCAAAAGAATATCATAACTGAATACAAAAGGAGATACGTACCTAACTTTTGGCACGCTTTGTTTATAAATGTTCTAGCTGCCCTCTCTATCTCCAACCGCTTCAAGACTGTATTAATTAAAATTTTAACACGAGCGTCCAGACTAGGGGATTAGTAAAGAAGGGGGGGGGGAGAAATAAACGGTTTTACAAAAACAAAATATATATATATTTCTGATACAAAGATTTTGACAACAATGAAACTTTTTTTTTTCCAAAAGCAAAAGCATGTATCTCTTATATTATAATTTTGACAATCTACTAAAATGTAACTTAATAACGAAATATATATAAAAAATATTTTTTCTTTAACTATGTATCAAATAATAAACATATTACTGCTAAGATAACAGCTGCTACAAATGTGTAAGCTATTTAAATTCCAGTTTGCAAGCGTAATCATATTCTTTTGAAATCGTTGCTAAGTCCACGAGTCTACTTTACGACAACCCTCAACCCCCATCCCCCACGCCCAAAAATAAATCAAGTGCATCCCCCTCCCCCCTCCCCCTCCCCTGGAGAAAAAAAAAACTAGAAACAAACACTGAAAAAAACCCAACAATTCTTGTGAAGTTGGGCTCTACGCAGATCTTACAAGCTGAGTTCTAGAACGGAACTTACCTATTTTAACATGACTGTCTTTAGTTGTAAAATGTCTATATTGTGTGATTATGTCACGATTTTATTTTGTTTTTGAGAAATAAAAGTTTACAAATGTTGTAGATTCCAGCCTACAATTGTTACATACGAATCCTTTAGGCAGTGGCGTAGCTAGGATTTTGATTTTTGGGCCCCTATGCAAAAAGTGTTAGTGGGCCCTTCAGAGGCGTAGCGACCCTTCCCGGTGACCGGGGTACAAACTTTCGATCTGCACCCCCCCCCCCCTCTCAGACTTTCGATTTTCACCCCCCTCAGACTTTCGATTTGCACCCACCCCCTTCAAACTTTCGAAAAAGGGCCCATATTTGCCTTGGGCCCCTATGCCTTGCTTACGCTAGCTTTACGGTAGCTACGGCACTGCCTTAAGGATAGGTGAAAGATATGAAAAAGACATTCAGTAGATGATTAATTACACCTTCCCAATATCCATCTATAAAGGCTAATAATAACAAAATGTACCTACTTTTCTTCGGGAAATGAGACATTAAATTACACGAAAAAAAAAACGATTATTTAATTATAGTGTGTAAATCTGATACCCACATTACCATGCATTCACTGACATTCGATATGGGAATCTTGATTGACTTGATGCATAAAGAAACGATGTAACGATTGAATGTGTTCCTAGTTCGTCATGCATAATATTGTTTTTATAAAATATATTTTTTTATTACATTCAGAAGTCCCGGAAATGCATCTAGTCTTATTACAATAATATGTAGGTCAGTGACATACTTTAACATTTCTGTTTTTATCTCATGGTATAAAATGTTATCAAAAAGAAAAGTTAATTATATATTACGATACTTCACTTTATAGTATTTCATTTCTTGGTAACCAAATTGTAGCATTACTAAACAAGGGAAACAACTTTCACCATGTTTTGTTGATTAAAGTCTACCTAAGAAATACAGAACAATTGCATATAAATCAAATTACTGTATTAATTTTCTGATAGTAACAAATAATTTATTATGTAATATTCAAGAAATTACATTCATTATAAAAATTTATTAAATTGCGTTTGTATTTACAAATCATCAGAACCCTTTAAATATGTTATTTACTTTGTTATATCATTTGTGACTGACATTTGACAACAATAGAAGATGCATGATTATTGGAATATATTTTTTTTTCAAGTTTCACAAATGTTAAAAAAAAAAAAGAAAAAAAAAAAAAAAAAAAAAAATGTTTGACCTAAAACCACTGTTTACCACCAAATATTATCTTTTTTCCGCCTTTAACTTTTCGATAAAATACTAGCTGGTCTTCTATATATATCCGATGAACTTCTGACAAACACAACGTGTAATCTTAGGTTTTAAATAATACTTATTTATATGGTATATATTCTCATGTACTTAATGGGTAGGCTATTCATACAGCTTTCTTTGATTTTTTTTTCTCAAATTATCACTATTCGATTGCAATAAAATATTAATCAATTAAATATGGCTAACAGAGAGTTGAGCATGATTATTTTATTCATTTAACAATTTGGATTATAACAAAAAAACTATACAGATACAAAGCAAATATAGGCGATACTATGCATTTTTTAAAAATCTTAATATAATCATCAAATAAATATTTATCTCAATTTCTTATTATTTAAAGAAAATACTAGGTATGAAATTTTTTGACGTATTTCTGTCGGTTTTAGTGTAAAAAAGTGTTACGTTCAAAATTAATAAATTAATTAATTAATGACTTCAAAACAAGTAATTAATGAACCAAAAAAAAATGTCAGAAGTATTACTTTAACATAAAACACTAAAGTAAGCTTACGTTCAGACGACTTTAGACTACGGAAAATGCTGTTGGTGGTGTCGGCCAAATGTAGTGTGAAGGCGAAAGGCGGAGTAGCTTTAATTTGTTCACATACTCACTGTTAATGCCATGGTAAGCTCTTTCGGTTACTTTAATCAACTACTTGTTTTACTATGATCGTTTAATTTTAGCAGAGGTATTTAATAGATGATATAGTGACCCACCGTATTCTTTATGTTTATAAAACGTATAGTTATATAATTAAACATATATTTTATTGGAGTCAAAAGCTCACTGGAAGCGATAATCTGGAAGATGATCTTTATCTTTGACTTTTTATGGAATAAAAAAACAACTATAATGGACATTTAACCTTTAACTGGAACTGGATATTGAATTGAAAAAGGAAATTATATCAACATTTAAAATTTAATCAAAACATTATCTTACATCGGAAACTGACGTTTTTTTTACCCTGGGGTGGTGTATTTTCCGAAACAAAAAAAAATACAACGCAACCAGAACCAGAAATTCCAGTCGGAATAAAAGAATTCCATCCTTTATACCAACAACCACAGCAATTACCATTTACACAGTCAAACCAACAATCATCGCACAATACATAACATTGAACTACAAGGACAACATAATAGAAAATCTGAGAGCCGCCCCAGACAGAGAGCAAACATGTCAACACTGCGCATCCCCACAACACTGGACAACCCACTGCTAGCTAAGTCACCTCAACAGAAAACCCCTACACCACTGGACAACCCACTGCTAGCTAAGTCACCTCAACAGAAAACCACTACACCACTGGACAACCCACTGCTAGCTAAGTCACCTCAACAGAAAACCCCTACACCACTGGACAACCCACTGCTAGCTAAGTCACCTCAACAGAAAACCCCTACACCACTGGACAACCCACTGCTAGCTAAGTCACCTCAATAGAAAACCCCTACACCACTGGACAACCCACTGCTAGCTAAGTCACCTCAACAGAAAACCCCTACACCACTGGACAACCCACTGCTAGCTAAGTCATCTCAACAGAAAACCCCTACACCACTGGACAACCCACTGCTAGCTAAGTCACCTCAACAGAAAACCACTACACCACTGGACAACCCACTGCTAGCTAAGTCACCTCAACAGAAAACCCCTACACCACTGGACAACCCACTGCTAGCTAAGTCACCTCAACAGAAAACCCCTACACCACTGGACAACCCACTGCTAGCTAAGTCACCTCAATAGAAAACCCCTACACCACTGGACAACCCACTGCTAGCTAAGTCACCTCAACAGAAAACCCCTACACCACTGGACAACCCACTGCTAGCTAAGTCATCTCAACAGAAAACCCCTACACCACTGGACAACCCACTGCTAGCTAAGTCACCTTAACAGAAAACCCCTACACCACTGGACAACCCACTGCTAGCTAAGTCACCTCAACAGAAAACCCCTACACCACTGGACAACCCACTGCTAGCTAAGTCACCTCAATAGAAAACCCCTACACCACTTGACAACCCACAGCTAGCTAAGTCACTTCAACAGAAAACCACTACACCACTGGACAACCCACTGCTAGCTAAGTCACCTCAACAGCAAACCCTTACACCACTGACAGCTAGCTAAGTCACCTCAACAGAAAACCCCTACACCACTGGACAACCCACTGCTAGTTAAGTCACCTCAATAGAAAACCCCTACACCACTTGACAACCCACAGCTAGCTAAGTCACCTCAACAGAAAACACCTACACCACTGGACAACCCACTGCTAGCTAAGTCACCTCAACA
The DNA here is from genome assembly GCF_028476545.2 of Physella acuta. Classification (NCBI taxonomy): domain Eukaryota; kingdom Metazoa; phylum Mollusca; class Gastropoda; family Physidae; genus Physella; species Physella acuta. Next base: position 2,686,261 of record NW_026731661.1, read on the forward strand.
GAAAACCCCTACACCACTGGACAACCCACTGCTAGCTAAGTCACCTCAACAGAAAACCCCTACACCACTGGACAACCCACTGCTAGCTAAGTCACCTCAATAGAAAACCCCTACACCACTTGACAACCCACAGCTAGCTAAGTCACTTCAACAGAAAACCACTACACCACTGGACAACCCACTGCTAGCTAAGTCACCTCAACAGCAAACCCTTACACCACTGACAGCTAGCTAAGTCACCTCAACAGAAAACCCCTACACCACTGGACAACCCACTGCTAGCTAAGTCACCTCAATAGAAAACCCCTACACCACTTGACAACCCACAGCTAGCTAAGTCACCTCAACAGAAAACACCTACACCACTGCTAGCTAAGTCACCTCAACAGAAAACCACTACACCACTGGACAACCCACTGCTAGCTAAGTCACCTCAACAGAAAACCCCTACACCACTGGACAACCCACTGCTGGCTAAGTCACCTAAACAGAAAACCCCTACACCACTTGACAACCCACTGCTAGCTAAGTCACCTCAACAGAAAACCCCTACACCAGCACCACACCCAGCCGAAGACAGAACAACGCCAATAGCAACAATGATCAAAATACAGCCAGCTATATCCACTCCAACCCTGGACACTCTCCACCTATGGTCACGAAGACGGTTTATAAAAGGATTCGTCCATAAATGACGTCAGGTTCGTATGGGGAAGGGGTCTGTAATTTTGTGACGGTGTGTGATGAGGGGTGTGACGTCACACATTTTCACTTCTAAAAAAAGCTTTGTTATAAAACGAGTTTTAGCCGTTATTTTGCGTTTTAGAAAACTGTTTTAATAAACTGTAATAGGAATTGATTAAAATACTCCATTTTTGACAGAGTTCAGAAAAGGATTTTGGAAAAAATGCTATTGCAATTTTATTTTGATGGAAGTTGTAGGCTGAGGTGTTACGTCATTTTAGGGGATAGGGTCTGGCTTTTTGTGACGGTGTGTGGCGGAGGGGAGGGGGTGGAGGAGGTAAAAATCGTCCGAAAATGTGTAATGTCATTTATGGATAACCCCATACAATCCAAGAAGTATGTGTGCCTTTGTGTTTGCATGCCTCTAGATAACACTTAAGACACGCCTTGGATTAGTGATGGTATAACTCAATATCTTGGCAAATTGCATTGATTTATGTGGTGTATGTTTCACTAAATTGTATCTATTTTATTTTGGAAAGTGTGGTGAGACTAATTATGTTAATTATCAAATGTGTTGTTTGGTGTTGTAATACAATCTACTCGAATATTGTCTTTTAGTTTTTACTCATGGGAAATAACTTTTAAAAATTATTTTACAAACACTAATAAAATATGTGTATACTACATTCTAAATTGCTTTTTTTTTTAATATAAATTATGTACAAATGTTTTCAAAAAAAAAAGCTAAATCCGCCCTGCTCAAGGTGACAGTGATTTCCATTGCTTTATAGAACTAAAGCGAAACTAAAATACATCTTGCCAGATGTGAACCATAGTCATCCAATTATTCGATTTTGATCATAAAAAATAAAAAAAATAAAAATAAACAAACACCGTATTTTCATGGCTGTGTGAATGATATTAAATTGAATGTGAACCAATAAAAGTACATCGGCTCTTTACAATTGCTCATCTAGCTAACTGAAACAAGCTAACTAGTTTTTAGACATAGGGCCTATTTAGAATAGGACACATAATAAACATATGTTTAATGTATATATTATAAACATGCACGGTTTCGTTTATTTATGTAGATTTATGCATGTATATGGACAACCTTATAAAAGGAAATAAAATAAAACATACTGATGTAATCGATACACGACACACATTGTGAAATTCATTAAAGCAAACTGAGCAGACGCGATTATTTAATACGGTTATGTATAAATAAATATTCTACTACTTCAACATATTACATTTGTGTATGTGCCACATTCATATGGAAATGTGTCGGACACGATGAAATAGAATAGAAGATTATAAATAGCACTTTGCTAAAAGAAGTCATCTAGTTATTTCCCTTTAGTTAGGGGAAACAACAACTCTTACAACATTTAAAATCGATAGATGAAGAACACCAATTGATGGAACACATTTTTATTGAAAGAGATTCAAACGTAAAAATTATTTTTCTTTTATTGAAATGTTGTTTTGTTTATTTTTTGTAATATGTAAATTAAATGTTACACAATCCTAATAAAAACGCCATATCTTTATATAAAAAAAATGTTCTTATTAGTTACTGAAAATATATTTTACATCCTGTTGATCAGAAATGTCAGTTGAGCAAATATTTGTTTCCTTTTTTTTATTAAAAAAATATCCAAGAACGAGTTGTAGCTTACTAGATCTACGTTTTGGAAAGGATAGGAAGTTAAAGTCACATGTCTATTCAATTATGCTCCTACCGAAACACATGAACTCAAATAATGCTAAAAGTGGACGATCCTATCACGTACTTGCTTACGAATACGCTTTCTATTTTTTTTAGATCCTTACTCTTTTATTTATTGTTATATAAACAAAAGTTGCATGCATGTAATAATATATTAAATAACATGGTAAAAGTGTGTTCACTCTACAACGGATGTTGCACATAAAGATTGTTTTTAATCACACATTAGGTTTTGTTATGATTTAAAAACATAACACCAAGAAGATTTTTGAAAATATGTTTGCATTCCAAACCTGAGCATTAATAAGAAACATATAGTACATGATCTATAGAAATAGCTAATAATTTCTTGAGCCTAAATTGATTTAAAACAAACTCTGATTACTGTGTCTGATGTCAAACTATAAATGAAACGCCATATAAAATATTATATTTTAAACTGAGATATAATACCAAGCTATTGTAGAACAACGTTAAAAATATGATATAACTGATGCTTCTTATCTATACACGAAATGCAAAGATTGTAAACATTATAATCGTCAAGATCCCAGTGTCGAAAATAGATAATTTAAATCAAGTTATGTGGTGAGGCTGTTAATGGAACCTCCACAGTTGTATCACAAAGGTTACCAAATGAATGATATTGAGAAAGATTACTGCGAGTTGATGTATGCTTTGATTGTACTTCTAGAGCTCAAGTCGAAAAATGTTGGGTCATACACGTGAAGAGGAAGAGATAGCTGATTTAATACTGGAGGTCAGACATGAGATCAAGGAAGTCTAACATAAACGACAAGATCTTGTTATTTTGCTTTCAAGTGTCAGAAAAGATGTCACTATATAGGTTGCTTATGCTTCAAGAGCTGTCTATACATCAATCAATTGAAGTATAAGACTAAAAATGTGTTATTGGCATTAAAATATATCAACAACAATCAGAAGCGATGGAGAAAATGTTACATCTAACCCAGACTATAGCTGTTTTTGTAACGAAAAAAAAATCACGAAGAGCGAAAGCAAAAAAGAGAAGAAACGAGAAGTATCAAACAATAATAGTGTCAAAAAATGTGACATAATGGGTAAATTTAAATCCACCCAAGAACATTTTAAATCAAACACTAAATAAGTGAAGAATGGCAGACAATAAAATAAACAATAAACATTACCTCTAAACTACTCGATATTAAACTAATAGGAAAATAAAACAAAATAAGCATGAATTATACTGTTGCGATTGTCACACTTTTTAAATAAAATAAAATTGATCTGACTAATGTCCCTGTGCTAAGCTGGCCGATTAAGAGAAAGACACTATTAGAATTGTATTGTTTGGATGTGATAAATAAAGGGGACTTAATTTAATTTACATTTTATAAGGGAAACAACTCTCCAATGCTTTCGTTGATTAAAGTCTACCTAAGAAGTACAAAAACAATATACAACTATTATATGTTTATAATACTTTTCTAATAACAAATTATGCATTCGTAAATGTCTTTAAATAGAAAAGTTTATATATATATATATATATATATATATATATATATATATATATATATAAATGTATATAACTTGCTTTTGTATTTAAAATCATAAGAACCATATAAATATGTTATATATTTTGTTATATAGTTTAAGCGTGATGTTCAGTCTCCGGTGGTTGTGTCATTTTCGTCGTCAATTATTTAATTTTTGAAAACGTTCTGTAAGCAGTCTGCTTACAAATATTGAAAAACAACGAAAAACTTGTTCACGAAAAATCACAAAACATCTACTAAAAGTGAGTGTAAAAACTCTCAACCCCATTATACAACCGAATTCAATGGTGTAGGAAATACGCTCTAACAGACACAATAGACACCTTCCGGAACCTACACCTCAAAACCATCATAACCAAAGCCAAAGAAATAACATACAGACTCATCTACAATTCAACACCCCTAGCAAAACAACAGAAACCCTTTTGCCCACTATGCAGACAAAACACACCAGAAACGGAAAAACACATCTATTTAGAATGTCCCTCCATACAAAACATGAAAAAGATGATAGAAACCAAAATAACAAAATACGAGACATTTAACATCGATATAGTTATATATTTTCTCTGTCAGATCTTCGATCAAGGTTTAGAGAGGTTTTATTTGTAGTTCGTATTAATTTAAATTTAGAAAATAACAACTCAAATCATAATGTTAAAACCACATGTCAAACATCTTAATAAAATATACCAGAAACTACGAAACACATCTATAATAATAGTTTCGCTTTCTGTCTATCTATCTATCTGACAAGAACGCTCTAGTGAAAACACAAGCAAATTAAAAACAAGCATAGTAATTCGAAAAACGAAGTATGACGTCGTCACATTTAGCATAGAGTAGAAAATAATCTCAAGCCGGAGAGTGCACACAGTAATATGACGTCATTGATTCTCGAGTAAAAGGGCAATTTTGTCTAATCTAAGTGGTTTGCGTGAAGAGTTTCTTTCATACAATTCTTTGGGTAGGGGCGAAGCCCCAACCCCGCGTAAGAACGTCTGACCCCCCCCCCTCTCCCCAACTCAAATGAAATTTCCTCATCGATACTCTATAATAAAATTACCGCCTAATTAATGTGTCTAATCTAAAAAGTGGTTTTCTTGCAATTTCTTTAATGCAATTCTTCGGGTAGTGGCTAAGCGACACTAGTGTTTCTTTCAGACTTTTTCCTCCCCGGAGAGGGGTGGGGGTACTTGAAATTTTCGGGGGCGGGGGTAGAATTTTCGGGGAGGGGGCGGACACTGGAAAAAAGTATATAATTATATTTTGTTGAATGGGACGGTAGACATGTTTTTTTGGGGGGTGGGGATGGGGGGTGGTGTGTGTGTGGGGTGGGGTGGGGTGGTTTTAGTTTAGAGAAAAGAGACAGCACTATCAGCCTAGCGCCCGGTGTATCCTTCCTCAACGGGCCATTTTTCTCGTTTATTAAGATTGTACGTAAGTCCGGAAAGAAAAGCAAACGCTTTCGAATATATCAAAAACCACCAATCAAGCAGCCACAACAAATAAAGCAATTACACTTAATTAACACGAATAGACAAACAACAGAATACGAAAGCAGACTTGTAGCAACGGCTATTTATATATCCACTATTAACCGATGAATGATAGTTTACTTATAAAGTAAAAAAAAACTCTTGAGTTCCATTCAAAAAAAATATAGGGCCCACATCCCAAACCGCAAATATAATTATAAACACGAGCCGACCCGCGGCGTATCATACGCCGCTATTTAGTTGTTTTATTTTCTACTTTTCAGTAATTCATAATTTGTGAATTCGACAGTACCAATGCTGCCACTGAAAATATTTGCTTTAAAACACTAACCCCACACCCTTTCCCCTAACCCCGACCCTACACCCCCCACCCCGTGAAAGCAGCCTCCTCTTAGTTATTTCTTAGTTACCTCCTGTAAGTTTAAAATCGAACTAAATTATCCGCCCCTAATAGAAACCCGGCTCTACGGCTCTACGATTTGTAAACATTTAGTTTGACTACAGCTCAACAGACAATGTGGGGGTGGGGTAGGGTGATAGTGATAGTGATAGAGAGAAAGAGGGGACTGCAAGGAGGCGCTTGCAGCTTGTTTTCTAACGGCTCCCAGAAGAGAATTATATATATAGATTATGCTTTGCCATAGATCGCAGTAATAGAAAAGCATTGACAAAGTATTGTTTAGGTAAAGGTAACTCTTATGTTTTTCATGCAGGGGAAACAATCAAATATAAGTACATTAATTTAAGAAACACAACAAAAGTAAAGAATATAAATAAAATAAAATATAGTACTTTTAATAACAAAAGATATAAAAAAATTAAAAAAAAATTCTTTGAAACAATGATGTAAAATAGCATTATCTATAAACATGCCGTTTAATATTGGATCTAACTCTAAATGTGAAACTTTTGTCAGATTACAATACTTAATGGTTTATATTTAGTGATTTATCAATTGAAAATGATGTCAAAAACCTCCGATTGTTTTTCCATATAGAAACAATAATGGTTTTTAATTTAAACCAAAAATAAATTAAAAAGTGTATTACAACATTACTTTTGGATTGACAGACTGGCGGCTTTAACCCCCGACCCCAGCCCCCACAAAATTTAAAAAAATCTTCCTCATAACCCAGGGGTCGGCAACCTATTGAGGCGGAAGAGCCAAAAATTACAATTTACAAAATTTACCAGCTTATAAAGAGCCACTAACATTTTTTTTCCAATATTTTGGTATTTGATAAGGATTAGGTACATACATTTTATTTTTTATATGAAATAAATAGCGTTAAATATGAACTTATTGTTTCATATTAAAACAAACCAATGTTTCTCACAAGAACTGGTTTAACTAGATCTGCTATGATAAAATAAGTAATCACATGTATAGGACTATTTATAGGATTATACCAATCCACTTTAGAAGCCAATAACTTTTTTTTCTTTACGGACACCACTGGTTCAGTAGGTGTCTTTCATAGCCAGGCAGGCCTCAGCACGGCAGTAGTATATTAGGTCCCTTTTGGGTATTATTTTTGGCGGAGGTGGGGATGGGGAGGAACAATGACATATAGGAAAATACTCGGGAGCAGGATGCGCGGGTGGCGCAAAGAGATATAGTAAAATACTCCCAGCCTGGCGCATCGGGATGGGGAGGGTGGGTGAGCAGGATGTGGGGGTGGCGCAAAGACATATAGTAAAATACTACGCCAACTGGGGTTGGCGGAGGTGGTGGGGAAGTAGGTCACCTTTTGGTGACCTTGTGACGTAATCATTGACCTAGTTACGTAATTTTAATGAGTTTTTAATGAGTTTGAATTTAATTTTTAAATTTTAATTAATTTTTGACCTAGTTACGTAATTTTAATGCGTTTTTTAATGAGATTTAATGAGTTTTTAAAGTTTTAATTAATTTTTGCCCTAGTTACGTAATTTTAATGTGTTTTTTTATTAGTTTTAATGAATTTTTAAAATTTTAATTAATTTTTTATTAACGAGTTACGTAATTTGATTATTTGTTTACTTTTTTAATTGTTTAATTTGTTTGATTTAAATTGTTTAATTACTTTGTTTATATTGTGTAATTTTTATTAACGAGTTACGTAATTTGATTATTTGTTTACTTTTTAATTATTTTTATTTTGTTTATTTTTAATTTAATTTTATTTTTAATAAGTTTAATTAATTTGATTTTTATTTATTTTGTATCTAGTTACGTAATTTTAACTTTATTTTATAATTCGTTTGAATTTTTATTGACTAGTTATGTAATTTAATTACTTTGATTGTTTAATTAGTTTGTTTACTTGTTGTTTAATTTAATTACTTTGTTTATATTGTGTAATTTTTATTAACGAGTTACGTAATTTGCTTATTTGTTTGAAATTAATTTAATTAATTTGATTTTAATTACTTTGTTTAATTTATTTATTTAATATATTTCTTTTCTTTGTTGTTTAATTTGTTGGTTTGTTTATTTACTTGTATGTATGTTTAATAGTAAACGGATAGGGGTGTTGGTGGATGAGAGGGGGAGTAATGATGGGGTTTGAGGGTAGGGGTGCGTTAGCGTGTACTTTGTGAATAACATACATTAACAACACCTGTTACTCGCTAATGGCACCCGGCACGTATCGATTCACCAGCAAAGTTTTTCTTTTTGTGAGGGACCGTACACTGTCCGAGTTAATTTTGGTCACACCCACTGGACCATCATCAACTTGATAGCCCACCTAATTAAATTTTTTGACACCCGTCATTGATTTATGTGGGTTCGCGAACCGATCCCACCGGGAGGTATGGTAATTAACGCGAAGCCAGCGTTAAGTGTGGGAACATCTGTTACCACGTTAATCGATTTTACCGATCGCTTTGTTAGCTCCGCGAAGTACATAGGTCATTATGCAACAGCTGTTGTGCGACAGCTGGTGGTGTAATTAGGTTGAGCAACCGGACATTACCTTGTTGGTTTTCTAGTACGCGTATGCTACACGTATATACACATTCACACACACATACACTAAATTAGAACAAAAATCTTCTTATATTTTATTTGTTTATTAACGTTTTTCCAACTCATCAAAGGCTTTTAAAATTTGATTTTAATTTTTTAAATTTTAAAATTTGATTTTAATTTTTTAAATTTTTAAATTTTTTAAAATTATTATTTTTAAATTTTATTTTTAATTGTTGTTTACTTGTTGTTTAATTTAATTACTTTGTATAATTTATTTGTTTGAAATTCATTTTAATTAGTTTGCTTTTAATTTCTTTGTTGTACGCCGTTTGAAATAAAAGACTAACACTAGCGTGTACTAGAAAGTGTCATTGTGTATAACATCCATTTAACCACAGCTGTTACTTATTAGCGACAGCTTGTACTTATCGATCCGCCCGTGATCCTCCCCGGCGCTCCCCGTGGTTGCTTAATAGCGGGCTCACTGAAGCGATCACAACAGGTAATTAATCGAAGCCATTAAGTCCCTCTACGCGTTAAGTGTGGCGACAGCTGGTGCTGTAATTACTCACGGCTCTCGGCTTTTTTCATTAGACTACAGCTGTACATGAACTATGTTCACATATCGTACGCCCGGTCATTCTTTGAGCAAATTAAAAAATTTTGTTTCCACATGTCCTGCGAACCGTCCCTGGCTATGTATGAAAGATTAATGGTTGTAACTATTCGCTTATAGCGAGGGTCAGCGAAAACACAAAATATATTTAAGGGTCGGAATTTTCTTTCAACCACCGTTAAGTCAGGTTTTGAGACGAAACGAAGTCTCGGTAGGTTCGTGTTTTTTAATGGGCGACAGGGCGACTTGGTGCGTTGGTACGTAGGTATGCGGGGTAGACATGTTTTTTACAAGTCTGGAAAAGTAATTACGTTTTTATGACCGTTCCGATTTTCTTTTGATCTGACCACCATTTGACCACACTGAGCCAGATAAATTTAACAATTGTCGCAGCGGGGTTTATTTTAAGTGTACCCCGTGCACGGTTGTTTACATTTTAAAAGACGTGTCGCGTGTCTTCCCCTTACGGCTTCCCTAATAGAGAAACGAGAGGAAAGACAAGTCTGTTCTAAAATTAGAACAGACTTGTCTACACACACGAGTATCGTCCCTTGTGAAAAAATTCGCGTCAGAATCCTTAACTAAACAGTCAATTTCTTTAAAAAGTTAAAAAATAATTTAGGAAGACAAGGGTTAACAAAATATATATCTTAGTCTTGCAGCAGATTACCTTCCCATGTTCGCTTTAGTATTACAGTTTTCATCAATCTTCTTTTTGACTTGAACTTCTTTAATTTTTAAGAAAGTTTACTTATACATAATACATTACGTCTAATGACAATTTTTTTTTATTTTTACCACTCAATGTATTTTCTTTTTCTATATCTTACATTGTCATCTTAATTTTTGATCACCTTAGGTGGTGGTAAGGTGGTAAGGTGGTGGTAAGGTGGTGGTAAGGTGGTGGTAAATTTGCTTAAGATTATAAACTTCAAGTTTTAAAAATCAACAACGTTATAGTACGTCGTGTCAAATGACACACCGTTAAAATGTCTACATTTAAATTTCACCAAAATAATGATGTATAAACTAAATATGATATGACGTTAGCATACATATCATTCAATCTAATCATTCTAAAGTACAAATCAATAATTTTATTTATTAAGGGGCTGGGTGAGTTATTTTTATCACTATTCGCCCTTCCCCTTCCCTTTGTCCGCAACCCCTTTCCCCTTCGCCCATCCCTAACCTCAATACCAACCGTACCACTACCCATTCTATTCCATTAAAGAGACAAAGGATTTATGACAATCCTAAAGACAAATATTTATTCAACTAATATCACAACCCCCTAGAAACCACTCCAACAGACTGGGATACATAACTTGTAGACACCACTCCACGTTGAATATCTCTTGCACCCTACCTACATCGACAACTTTGTCCGCCGCCCTCGCCCCCGTCCCTAAACAACCGATAGATAAACACACCGTACCACTACCCACACTATTCCCTTGGACAGACAAAGGACAAAGTAACAGACAAACATTTATCCCCCTTCGTTTACTGTCACAAGTGACAACGTTCCCATCCAACTCCAAAACATCCATGGCCGAATTTCGAAACCTGTCTTGTTGAAAACAAAGACCGTCCCACTCTAGTGTAAACTCTACCCCAACCAACTCCGAAACAGGGATGGTCCACGTTTTAAATCTACCTTAGTGAAAACAAAAGCCTTCCCACTCTAGACTCGGCCCCTAACACTTCCAAAACATACCTGTACTAACTTTGAAACCACCCTCGGTGAAAACTTCACCGACACTAGTATGGACTCTACACCTACCGATTCCAAAACATGAATGTTCCGAGTTCAAAACCAACCTTCACCGACACTAGTATGAACTCGGCTACCAACAATTCCCAAACATACATGTACCAACTTTCCAACCTGCCTCAGTGCTAACAAAATTCCCCGACCCTAGTATGAACTCGACTGCCAACAATTCCTAAACATCCCTGTACCAACTTTGTAACCTGCCTCGGTGAAAACTTCACCGACCTTAGTTTAACTCTCCCTAACAATTCCAATGATGCATGTACGAACTTTGTAACTTGCCTCGGTGAAAACACCCCCGTCCCTAGTATGAACTCGGTTACCAACAATTTCAAAACATGCATGTTCCGAGTTCAAAACCAACCTTCACCGACACTAGTTTAAACTCTGCCCCATCAATTCCTAAACATGCATGTACCAACTTTGTAACCTACCTCGGTGAAAACTCCCCCGACCCTAGTATGGACTCTACACCTACCGATTTCAAAACATGTATGTTCCGAGTTCAAAACCAACCTTCACCGACACTAGTATGAACTCGGCTACCAACAATTCCTAAACATGCATGTACCAACTTTGTAACCTGCCTCGGTGAAATCTTCACCGACCCTAGTATGGACTCTAGACCTAACGATTCCAAAACAGGCATGTTCAGAGTTCAAAACCAACCTTCACTGACACTAGTACGAACTCTAGACCTACCGATTCCAAAACATACATGTTCCGAGTTCAAAACCAACCTTCACCGACACTAGTATGAACACGGCCCCTAACAATTCCAAGGATGCATGTATCAACATTACAACCTGCCTCAGTGTTAGCAAAACTCCCCGACCCTAGTATGAACTCGACTGCCAACAATTCCTAAACATGCATGTACCAACTTTGTAACCTGCCTCTGTGAAATCTTCACCGACCCTAGTATGGACTCTTTACCTGTCAATTCTAAAACATGGATGTACCAACTTCGAAACATCCGTCTGTGTTAACAAAACTTCCCCGACCCTACTATAGACTCGACCCCTAACAATTCCAAAACATGCATGGTCTAGCTTCGAACCCTTGCCTCGGTGAAAACATCACAGACTCGTGTATAAAATCTGTTCCAACCAACTCCAAACTTCCCTGGGCGCCCGAATAAAAATAACTCACCCAGCCCCTTAATAAATAAAAATTATTGATTTGTACTTTAGAATGATTAGATTGAATGATATGTATGCTAACGTCATATCATATTTAGTTTATACATCATTATTTTGGTGAAATTTAAATGTAGACATTTTAACGGTGTGTCATTTGACATGACGTACTATAACGTTGTTGATTTTTAAAACTTGAAGTTTATAATCTTAAGCAAATTTACCACCACCTTACCACCACCTTACCACCACCTTACCACCTTACCACCACCTAAGGTGATCAAAAATTAAGATGACAATGTAAGATATAGAAAAAGAAAACACATTGAGTGGTAAAAATAAAAAAAATTGTCATTAGACGTAATGTATTATGTATAAGTAAACTTTCTTAAATATTAAAGAAGTTCAAGTCAAAAAGAAGATTGATGAAAACTGTAATACTAAAGCGAACATGGGAAGGTAATCTGCTGCAAGACTAAGATATATATTTTGTTAACCCTTGTCTTCCTAAATTATTTTTTAACTTTTTAAAGAAATTGACTGTTTAGTTAAGGATTCTGACGCGAATTTTTTCACAAGGGACGATACTCGTGTGTGTAGACAAGTCTGTTCTAATTTTAGAACAGACTTGTCTTTCCTCTCGTTTCTCTATTAGGGAAGCCGTAAGGGGAAGACACGCGACACGTCTTTTAAAATGTAAACAACCGTGCACGGGGTACACTTAAAATAAACCCCGCTGCGACAATTGTTAAATTTATCTGGCTCAGTGTGGTCAAATGGTGGTCAGATCAAAAGAAAATCGGAACGGTCATAAAAACGTAATTACTTTTCCAGACTTGTAAAAAACATGTCTACCCCGCATACCTACGTACCAACGCACCAAGTCGCCCTGTCGCCCATTAAAAAACACGAACCTACCGAGACTTCGTTTCGTCTCAAAACCTGACTTAACGGTGGTTGAAAGAAAATTCCGACCCTTAAATATATTTTGTGTTTTCGCTGACCCTCGCTATAAGCGAATAGTTACAACCATTAATCTTTCATACATAGCCAGGGACGGTTCGCAGGACATGTGGAAACAAAATTTTTTAATTTGCTCAAAGAATGACCGGGCGTACGATATGTGAACATAGTTCATGTACAGCTGTAGTCTAATGAAAAAAGCCGAGAGCCGTGAGTAATTACAGCACCAGCTGTCGCCACACTTAACGCGTAGAGGGACTTAATGGCTTCGATTAATTACCTGTTGTGATCGCTTCAGTGAGCCCGCTATTAAGCAACCACGGGGAGCGCCGGGGAGGATCACGGGCGGATCGATAAGTACAAGCTGTCGCTAATAAGTAACAGCTGTGGTTAAATGGATGTTATACACAATGACACTTTCTAGTACACGCTAGTGTTAGTCTTTTATTTCAAACGGCGTACAACAAAGAAATTAAAAGCAAACTAATTAAAATGAATTTCAAACAAATAAATTATACAAAGTAATTAAATTAAACAACAAGTAAACAACAATTAAAAATAAAATTTAAAAATAATAATTTTAAAAAATTTAAAAATTTAAAAAATTAAAATCAAATTTTAAAATTTAAAAAATTAAAATCAAATTTTAAAAGCCTTTGATGAGTTGGAAAAACGTTAATAAACAAATAAAATATAAGAAGATTTTTGTTCTAATTTAGTGTATGTGTGTGTGAATGTGTATATACGTGTAGCATACGCGTACTAGAAAACCAACAAGGTAATGTCCGGTTGCTCAACCTAATTACACCACCAGCTGTCGCACAACAGCTGTTGCATAATGACCTATGTACTTCGCGGAGCTAACAAAGCGATCGGTAAAATCGATTAACGTGGTAACAGATGTTCCCACACTTAACGCTGGCTTCGCGTTAATTACCATACCTCCCGGTGGGATCGGTTCGCGAACCCACATAAATCAATGACGGGTGTCAAAAAATTTAATTAGGTGGGCTATCAAGTTGATGATGGTCCAGTGGGTGTGACCAAAATTAACTCGGACAGTGTACGGTCCCTCACAAAAAGAAAAACTTTGCTGGTGAATCGATACGTGCCGGGTGCCATTAGCGAGTAACAGGTGTTGTTAATGTATGTTATTCACAAAGTACACGCTAACGCACCCCTACCCTCAAACCCCATCATTACTCCCCCTCTCATCCACCAACACCCCTATCCGTTTACTATTAAACATACATACAAGTAAATAAACAAACCAACAAATTAAACAACAAAGAAAAGAAATATATTAAATAAATAAATTAAACAAAGTAATTAAAATCAAATTAATTAAATTAATTTCAAATAAGCAAATTACGTAACTCGTTAATAAAAATTACACAATATAAACAAAGTAATTAAATTAAACAACAAGTAAACAAACTAATTAAACAATCAAAGTAATTAAATTACATAACTAGTCAATAAAAATTCAAACGAATTATAAAATAAAATTAAAATTACGTAACTAGATACAAAATAAATAAAAATCAAATTAATTAAACTTATTAAAAATAAAATTAAATTAAAAATAAACAAAATAAAAATAATTAAAAAGTAAACAAATAATCAAATTACGTAACTCGTTAATAAAAATTACACAATATAAACAAAGTAATTAAACAATTTAAATCAAACAAATTAAACAATTAAAAAAGTAAACAAATAATCAAATTACGTAACTCGTTAATAAAAAATTAATTAAAATTTTAAAAATTCATTAAAACTAATAAAAAAACACATTAAAATTACGTAACTAGGGCAAAAATTAATTAAAACTTTAAAAACTCATTAAATCTCATTAAAAAACGCATTAAAATTACGTAACTAGGTCAAAAATTAATTAAAATTTAAAAATTAAATTCAAACTCATTAAAAACTCATTAAAATTACGTAACTAGGTCAATGATTACGTCACAAGGTCACCAAAAGGTGACCTACTTCCCCACCACCTCCGCCAACCCCAGTTGGCGTAGTATTTTACTATATGTCTTTGCGCCACCCCCACATCCTGCTCACCCACCCTCCCCATCCCGATGCGCCAGGCTGGGAGTATTTTACTATATCTCTTTGCGCCACCCGCGCATCCTGCTCCCGAGTATTTTCCTATATGTCATTGTTCCTCCCCATCCCCACCTCCGCCAAAAATAATACCCAAAAGGGACCTAATATACTACTCACGGCAAACTCCGACTAACTGTCTTGGTTATTGGTTTGATTACCCTATCGGTCGCTTCTGTCTTTTGGTTTTGACATGGTTTAACTTCCACCCTACACGAACCCAGAGTCCAGTACCTGGCCTAACCGTATGAAACTAATAAGTAAAATACTTAGTCACTCAGGTCAAATTAATGCATACTGACAGGTAGAGGAATGCATTCTGTATAAAAATAACATTCCCCATTTAACAATATTCGAAAAAGGCAGCACTTTGACAGTGGCAAAAATGGAATAGTCGCCACGGAGCTGGCAACAGCACGGCTGTGGGGTTGGTGCCCAAGCGGCTGTCCGTATACTTTCTACCTTACCTATTCTCATTGTTCTCTGATGAGTGTTTTTATCCTGTTTAAAGTTGTTTTTCTTTACAGTATGTTTTTTTATGAGATTTGGACATGGAATAATATAACTTTTAATATGTGTGCACCGTATGTCACTGTTTCTTTACAGAACACTGATTATACCAGATTACTACTTTATAACCCCCACCCCCACCACTATACGTTTATATGTATTATATGTATATTTAAGAATGAAAGAGATGAAGATAACGGAGGTTTGTAAATCTACTACGGTCTTCGTATTTCACGTGATGAAATACAAGTAATTAGACAGTGGTCACCTTCGGGACAAAGCTCAGGCGAGCTGAAAAGAATTACATAATCTGAGACTTAAAAAAAACATTTATTTGTTTGTTTGTCATTTATTTTATATACATGTTTTTTTAAAGGTTTAAAATATATCAAGTACGTGTTTAAATATCTCCTATTTTAATCCACATATCTAAATTACAAATATCTACATTTAACTTTTCAAAAGGTTCGTATGTTTTACCCACATACATCTTTTTAAACAAAGTTGGGGCTTAAAGACAAGTTATTTGGGTCTGTGACCTACTTAGGTCGAGTCAGGTTCTATTTTTATTTTGACATTGTATAATACCTTATATGGAGTGATTGTGCAACATAGAAATTTTCCATTAAGATCTGATTGAATGATTCTGGTCAGATGACTACCCCATAGCTCAATGGCTAGGATCTCGGCGCGCCACGGCGGCGGCCGAGGTTCGAATACTCGGTGAGAAACTGAGTAGAGTCTATGGTGCCTAGTGGTCTAGTGGCTTAGAAACTCGGCTTGCTGCCGAGTAGTGTGGCATAGTGGTTAGGAACACCATTAGTGGCCTAGTGGTTAGAACCACGTAAAGTGTCACACCACAGGAAACACAACCAGCACGATAACAGTAGCTCAAGTGGCCTTGAGTGATCTGTGAGTCTCCATTTGAGACTTGTCGCAGGCAGTTTACATTGATCAGGCAGTTTTACCTTGATCAGGCAGCCGTCCATAATGTCCGGCTATAGACCATTTGAACGTGAGAGAACTTAAGTCCTGTGTGTGCCTTGCTTTCTTAAATTGATTTAGTCTTCTAGTATAATATTACTTGTCGCCAAGTAATTCTTGAAGCTATAGCAGTGTTGTTTGGCCTGTGGCTAGTTTTTACAGTGGTGAAATCTGTGATAGTGTTTTTTCCTACACTCTGTAAGTTGGGTTTTGATATTTTATACATTAAATATTTTATCTAGTTTCACCTTTGTGTTCTGCCACAACTGTGTTCGCTGATTAAAGGTTGTATGTAGATTGGATGAGTTTTAATTACAATTGAAATCACTAGTTTCCCCTAGACATCGAATTCGAGCCCTAGTGTGCCGTTGTGTTAGTGTTCATCCATTTAAGCCGTAAGGCATTTGCATATAACCCCGAAAAAAGAATCCGGGGACGTTCACCTTCTATTTGGCTGATAGATAGGGGACGTTACAAAGTGGGGGCCCGTCCGGGATTTAATCTGTCGTTCCAGTTGTTGGTTATATCAGTAAGCGCTAAGTTTAGTTTGATTTGGTTGTTTTTCTATTCAGTGCGCCGTGTTCTTACAGCGCGCGCAAGCCTAGTGGTATCTAGGTCAACAGCCAGACGTGTCACGATAAGAGGTCAAGTACACGGCCCAACGTTCAGTGTTAAGTTAGTGAACCTAGGCTTGTTGTGATTTGAAAGTTAGTGTTATGGAGTCTTTTTTGGCTAATCCCACTTTTGAGGAGGTCGAGAAGTTGAGTAGAACAGTTTTGATTAGTCTTGTTAAGGAATTGAAATTGGATTATTCTGTTACGCAGAAGTCAGAGGTGTTGAGAGATAAAATTGTTGTTCATTTTATTAATGAAGGGGTATTTGATGAAAGTTTGTTGGCTGGTGTATTACTCCGGGAGGAGAAAGTTGCTTTAGAGAAGGCATTAAAAGAACAGGAGTTAGAGGTTAAAATTGCTTTAGATAGGAAGAGGTTGGAATCAGAATTTGGTCAAGTTAGTGATGTTACTTCTCTGGTAGATCCAAAAAAGTTGTCGGTGGGGCAAGTGATTGCCAAATTCGGGAAATTAGTTCCTAAATTTGATGAAACAGATTTGGTCGTTTTCTTTAACTCATTTGAGAGTTTAGCGAAGACATGTGAATGGCCCGAAACTTCCATTACTGCTTTATTGAGCTCGGTCCTTACTGGGAAAGCTGCAAAAACATACCAGGCACTCTCTCACGACGTTCAAAATAACTATAGTTTGGTCAAGACTGCCATTTTGAAGGCCTACGAGCTGACGCCTGAGGCCTATCGGACAAAATTCCGAACACTCCGCAAGTTACCCACTCAATCATATGTGGAATTTCTCTTTGAAAAGGAGAAAATATTTTCAAGGTGGCTACACTCGGAGGAAGTTTCTGAGTTTGAGAAACTCAGGTCACTTATCCTAAGGGAAGAATTCCTATCGTCCCTGCCTGAAGAGATACGACTACACATACTGGATAACAAGATAACTGACATCCAGAAGGCTGCTGAGTCGGCTGACACATATATGTTGGTGCATAAGAAACCACCAGTGTCAGGAAACCGCCTCAACCCCGTGCTTCCCCTTTTTGGCAGCAATCTTCCTGTTGGCCAACACTTGAAGGCATCACAGTCCAGAGAGAACCCAAGATCAACTCTCAATCGTCGAGCGGTATGCCAGTTCTGCAAAAGACCTGGTCATCTTGTCAAGGACTGTTACAAACGTCGTCAATATAACAGAGAGGTGGTGCGTACTTCTGCGCACTATGCTCTATCCCCTCAAGCTGCCGGTTCAAATATGAACTCTAGAATTCCAAGGGACGCTAACCCTAAGTGTCCGCAAGAAGGCAGTCAAATTTCCACACATTATGTGCAGTCACATTTTGACTGTTCTCGCCACCATCCAGTTTCTTCCGAGTCTACCGATCTCGAGGGATCGAGAAAAGTTGACTTTTCATCTTTTATTGCCGAAGCCATCATTAGCAAACCAGGTGATCCGTTGTCTCAGCGGAATATCACCGTCCTAAGAGACACAGGAGCGTCACAATCACTTCTTTTGAAAAGTTCAAGGGACATTACACCCGAAACGAACACCGGAAGGATTTCCATTATCCAGGGAGTGGGGACAAAATCAACTGTCGTCCCTTTACACAAGTTTGCTCTGAAACATCATCTCGTCGAAGGTGAAGTCCTTTTTAGGTGTGATAGATAGTATTCCTGTCCCAGGAGTACACCTACTTCTAGGGAATGACCTTGCGGGAAGCAAAGTATACCCCTGTACGGTTTCAAACCCTTTCTCAACAGTTCCAGATAATGATAATGAACTGTATCCTGCATGCGCGGTGACAAGAAGCCAGGCCAAACAATTGGCTGACATAACGTCTGAACCACACCCGCCATCATCGACAAGAAATTCGACTCCCAAACTGGAGTCTATGCTTCCAGAAAACACAAGCCTGGGCTTACCCCTGAGGATATCTCAGGAAGACATCATTAAAGCTCAACAAGTCGACGCGGAACTCAAAACAACGGTCGAAAAATCTCTATCATCTGACGATGGAGAATATTTCTCCGAGAACGGCCTCTTCTTTCGTCGCGCTATACCAGTGAATGCCTCGCCAGCCGAACCATGGTTGGGTAAAAACCAGCTGTGGGTCCCTCCACCTTATCGGCATGAAATACTTAAGCTGGCACATGACCATCCAATGTCAGCGCACCCAGGAGTCTCTAAAACGACGGCGAAGATCAAAGAACTGTTCTTTTGGCCTAAAATGAGAAATGATGTGTCGCGTTACTGTAAAAGTTGCACGAACTGTCAGTTGGCCGGAAAGCCAAACCAGACAATTCCTAAGGCCCCTTTGAGTCCGATTCCTGTGTTAGAAGAACCCTTTTCTAAAATCGTCATGGACTGTGTAGGTCCCTTGCCTAAAACCAAGGCGGGCAACGAGTACCTACTTACCTTTATGTGTTCAAGTACCCGTTTTCCCGAGGCGATTCCCTTACGGAACATTAAGGCAAAGACTGTAGTCAGAGCCATGACCCGGTTCTTCACTACCTTTGGATTACCTAGAATCGTGCAAACAGATCAAGGCAGCAACTTCACCAGTCACCATTTTCAGGAAGCACTAGCCAAGCTAGGCGTTACCCACATCACCAGCTCAGCCTACCACCCTCAGTCTCAAGGCATACTTGAGAGGTTCCACCAAACCCTCAAAACCATGCTAAGAACGTTCGCTAACAGTAACACCCAATGGGATGAGACTGTTCCTTGGATTATTTTCGCCGCGAGGGACTGTGTCCAGGACTCTTTAGGCTACTCGCCTTTTCAACTTGTGTTTGGACATTCTGTCCGAGGTCCCCTGAAGCTGATCCACGAACAGTGGACAGGTACCAGCGTTCATCCTGTGGAAAACTTTGATGATTTTCACGTTCGACTGAAAGCCGTGTGCGAAATGGCTCACAAGAAATTAAGAAAGGCCCAAGTGAGAATGAAAGGACTGTATGATAAGAGTTCTTGTAAACGAACATTCAATCCAGGCGACAAAGTTCTTGTGCTAGTGCCTAATCTGAACAATGCGTTATCCTTGAGATATTGTGGACCCTTTACTGTGCATTCAAAATTAAGTGATTTGAACTATGTTGTCAATACGCCTGACAGAAGAAGGAAACAGACAGTGTATCATGTTAACTCACTGAAAAAGTATTATGATAATTGTAACAATTTTCATTCCACAGCTAAAATTACTTTACCTGTATGTTCAAATGTTTCTGATGATGTGATACATGATAAATTGAAACCCCCAAAATTGGTAAATTCTTCCTTTTTAGATAATTTGAATGTCCACCTTATGCATTTGTCCACAGAGGAAAGCCATAGATTGTCTCAGTTATTTGAGACATTTCCCTCTATTTTTGGGGATGTCCCCAAAGAAGCGAAAGTTCCACCTCATGATGTAGACGTATGTGACGCAAAACCCATCAAACAACACCCCTATAGAGTTAACCCGGAAAAAAGCTGCTTTAATAAAAGATGAAATTGATTATATGCTCAAGAATGATATCATTGAGCCCAGTTTCAGCAACTGGAGTTCCCCATGTCTCCTAGTACCGAAAGACGGTGGATCTTTCAGGTTTGCGACCGACTTTAGGAAGGTAAATGCGCTCACCAAAGCTGATTCCTATCCATTACCTCGGATAGAAGACGTTATTGATAAAGTTGGTCAGGCTAAGATAATTTCCAAAATTGATTTACTTTCAGGATACTGGCAAATCCCCTTATCTGACCGTGCAAAAGAAATATCTGCTTTTGTAACCCCTAATGGTTTTTATAGATACAAACGTATGCCCTTTGGTATGCGAAATGCTGGTCAAACTTTCCAGAGGGTCATTAACTCTGTCATTGCTGACATAGACCAATGTGAGGCCTACATAGATGATATAGTTGTATTTTCTAATACTTTTGAAGAACATATTGTTCAGTTGACTAACCTTTTTAAAAAATTGTCTGAAGTTAATTTTACTGTAAACTTACATAAAAGTGATTTCTGTAAAGCTTCAATTACCTATTTGGGTTATCAAGTGGGAACGAACCAAGTTCGGCCCATTGAAGCTAAAGTAGATGCTATTGTAAAGTTGCCACCTCCCAAAAATTGTAAAGAGATCAAAAAGTTCCTTGGGATGGCTGGTTACTATAGGCGGTTCTGTCAAAACTTTTCAGCTATTGCTGAACCTCTTACTGCATTATTAAAAAAGGGTGTTGAGTTTGAATGGTCCAATAAATGTCAAGAAGCCTTTTTAACCATTAAGTCATTTTTATCTAATGCTCCTGTTATGGCTGCACCAAATTTCAGCAAGCCCTTTAAACTTGCCATTGATGCTAGCAACTTAGCCATTGGCTCAGTCCTATTTCAAGAAGACAACATGGGAATTGACCATCCCATTGCCTTTTTTTCCAGGAAGTTAAATGAGAACCAAAAGAATTACTCTACTATTGAAAAAGAAGCTTTAGCTTTGGTTTTGTCATTACAACATTTTGAAGTCTATGTCTCTTCTTCAACCAATCCAGTCAGAGTGTTTTCTGACCATGATCCCCTGAAATTTACCTCTAAGTTAGGACAGACAAATCAAAGAATATTGAGATGGTGCTTATATTTCCAAAATTTTAATCTGTAAATTTCACACATTAAGGGTAGTGATAATGTTGTGGCTGATTGTTTGTCAAGGATGTAAAATCTTGTTGCACACATTGATCATGTGACATGTTTGGTGGTTCATTGAGACCATACTCAAGTGTTGTGTTTAACATGAAAATGAGTGGTATGATTTTTGATTTTTTACAAAATTCCATTCCTATTGAATATTTTGTTTATTTTCAGGTGAACCTTAATTAAAGGTGGTTTTTGATTATATGTAATCTTTTACAATAAAATGTCTCATATGACTCAATTGGTATTGTAGCTAGTCATTGAAATAAAGGTCTTACCCTGGCGGGTTTACCACTTTTAATATCCACATGGAAATATTTGTAATACCCTTTTCTGAGGGATTTTGATGTATAATTACCTTTTGAAGGGTTACTTCCCTTTCACCAATTGTAAAAGTTGGAGTTACTTCCCTTTTATGTTCAGGGATATTTTCATCTGGAATTATGATTTTGATTGCCTACATTTGTAAAACATTTTTGTATTTTCATTGCCAGATTGGTTCCTTATGTATGTTTTTGTGGAACCTATCTGTCACTTCCAAAAAGGGAGGGGATGTGACCTACTTAGGTCGAGTCAGGTTCTATTTTTATTTTGACATTGTATAATACCTTATATGGAGTGATTGTGCAACATAGAAATTTTCCATTAAGATCTGATTGAATGATTCTGGTCAGATGACTACCCCATAGCTCAATGGCTAGGATCTCGGCGCGCCACGGCGGCGGCCGAGGTTCGAATACTCGGTGAGAAACTGAGTAGAGTCTATGGTGCCTAGTGGTCTAGTGGCTTAGAAACTCGGCTTGCTGCCGAGTAGTGTGGCATAGTGGTTAGGAACACCATTAGTGGCCTAGTGGTTAGAACCACGTAAAGTGTCACACCACAGGAAACACAACCAGCACGATAACAGTAGCTCAAGTGGCCTTGAGTGATCTGTGAGTCTCCATTTGAGACTTGTCGCAGGCAGTTTACATTGATCAGGCAGTTTTACCTTGATCAGGCAGCCGTCCATATTGTCCGGCTATAGACTCTGACCATTTGAACGTGAGAGAACTTAAGTCCTGTGTGTGCCTTGCTTTCTTAAATTGATTTAGTCTTCTAGTATAATATTACTTGTCGCCAAGTAATTCTTGAAGTGTTGTTTGGCCTGTGGCTAGTTTTTACAGTGGTGAAATCTGTGATAGTGTTTTTTCCTACACTCTGTAAGTTGGGTTTTGATATTTTATACATTAAATATTTTATCTAGTTTCACCTTTGTGTTCTGCCACAACTGTGTTCGCTGATTAAAGGTTGTATGTAGATTGGATGAGTGTTAATTACAATTGTATCACTAGTTTCCCCTAGACATCGAATTCGAGCCCTAGTGTGCCGTTGTGTTAGTGTTCATCCATTTAAGCCGTAAGGCATTTGCATATAACCCCGAAAAAAGAATCCGGGGACGTTCACCTTCTATTTGGCTGATAGATAGGGGACGTTACAGGTCACTCTAGCGTCGTATTTTAAGTTATCCTAAATAGGCTTACATTTTATTATGCATTTATTCTCATATTACGTGTTGTCAGTAGGACGTGATTATATGTAAATATGTATATCTTATGTAAGAAGGAAAACATAAATAAACGAGTACTTAATATTATTTTCACCATGACACATCATTGTCGAAAGATTTATAAAAATACAATTTTTTTTACCGCAATAGTTCACAGTATAAAAAAACCCACCAAAAAGCAAGTGTAAAAACGTTAAAATAACAATTGTGTATTAACTTTAGAAATGTGAACAATCTAACCTTGCATAATAGAATGGTTAGATAACAATTACAATTACCGCGCAGTAGAGAGAAGATACCAATTGATGTACAGGCACCATGGTACTACATGTTTTTTTTTAATGAAATTGTCTAAGAATGTGTTATTAAAACCACATCAGTCACGTCATTGCCGTTGACATAGTCATTATCTTTATTGTTATCATCATCATCGTCCTTGTCGTTGACGTCATCAAACAACGTGGAGTATTACTGTGCTGCATGTGTACCCGGATTGGCTACGCCCAGCTGCACACAATGCAGTGTGCTTCACTCGCGTTACACCCACACGCGTGTTGTGTTGTTTTTCTCTCAGGATCTGACCCTACCCGCTCTTAACCACAGTGGGTGTCGACCACTAACAACCCAACCAGGCAGTGTTACTGTTATATCATATATCTTGAGAACTTCCTCACCTAATTCAACACACCATAACATATTTAAACACACATCTAACGCAAATAATAAGGTAAAAGAAACCCTCTGCCACTAATATTACCATTACTTCCATTTATTACAAAAGAAAAAAAAAGATTTTATTATTTACTTGAACTACGTGTACAAGGTAAACATGTTAGCGATTTTTTTAAAGGGATACAACTTATATACAATAATTTTCTGTAAAAAATGTAGAATATAATTGTATTTGAATCAATTAATTTTTTGAATACCAATTACTTAGACATATTGCTATTTGTATTGCTTTCGTTCTTATAACATATAACTATTTTGTTAAAAAGAACTATATACAATTAAAATGTTATCAAAATAGTAAAACTATCAGTTTATTCAAAAACCATTTGTTCAGCAAAAGGTTTTGTAACTAATAATTGCTTCATGAAAACTGATTGTGTTTCCCTAAAATAAATGTAGAATAAATGAAACATATTTTATAAAGACCAATGCATTTACTTAAAAAACAAATTGTTTTACTTTCTTATTTTTAGTGCACAAAGTATCACTATATATTTTGCATGTATAGTCTAACTTTTAGTGACACATAACTTTAAAAATTTCAAATTGTAGGCCTAAATTATTTGTTTAAAGATTACTAAACAAGTAACTCTTTAATTTATTTTTTAATCTGATCTATAACTAGCGATCAGAACTCTAAATGGCAGTTATCTGCCTCTTCTAAACGTCCGTGGTCAGCTCTCAGACAGCGTTTCTTCCAGACTTTTATCTCCGGGGTCATCATCATCATTCCTTTGTGGCCCCTGGGGAGCAACCACACATTTCCAGCGGACACAGTTTTGGGCTGCTCCCTTAATCTTTGCCCATTTGAGCCCAGCTGTTTTCGCCTCTTCTTCAACTGTTCTACTCCATGTCTTCCTTGGCGGGCCCACCCTCCATTTTTCATGGGGATTCCAGTCCATAGCATGTTTTGCGATGTTTTCTTTTTCTCTTCTTAACGTGTGCCCGATCCATCCCCTTGATAACTTTCTGCATTTGCTGTTGCTTTAAAATTTGCCACAGGTTTTTGTTTGATATTCTGTCTGGCCATCTTATTTTAAGTATATACCGTAAGCATTTGTTTACGAATGCCTTTAGCTTATCAGTATTTGTCTCTGGGGTAGCACACTTAAATTATTAATTTTATTTTATTTTATTTGGGGTAAAAGTATATATTTTTATTTAAATTTCCATTTCATTCGGGAAGGGGAAGGGGGTAGACTTTTTTACGTTGAGGGGGGGGGGGGGTGGGGGAGTGGGAACGACTCTAAATGTGAGAAGTGTTCGAACAGACGATTTGTGAAGTATGAGACATGCTAAAATAGACATTTTCCTAAGTTTGAGAAATTCTTGAACAGACATTTCACCTTGTAGATATCACTTAAGACCGGACTTGGATTATCGATGGTACAATTCATTTTCTTGACAAATTGTATTGATATATGTGGTTTATGTTTCACCACAAGTTATCTTATATATTTTGGATTGTGTAGTGAGAAGAGTTATGTTAATTATCAATTGGGTTGTTTTGTGTCGTAACACAATCTAATTGAATATTGTCTTTTAGTTTTAATAGAGCGTCATTTGACGTGTTGTGTTTCCTACCACACGGGGTAATTCAGTTCAAATGAAAACATACATTGGCTAACCCTAACCCTAACCTAACCCTAGCCCTAAACCTAGCCCTAACCCTAACCCTAACCCTAACCCTAACCCTAACCCTAACCCTAACCCTAACCCTAACCCTAACCCTAACCCTAACCCTAACCCTAACCCTAACCCTAACCCTAACCCTAACCCTAACTCTAACCCTGTCCGGGGGGGGGGTAATGTCCTATTGGGCGGGGGTAATTGATAGGGGTAATTGACAGGGGTAATTACTCCGATGGGTAATCTTGGGGGGGGGGGAAGGTCCGGGGGTAATTGACAGGGGTGAAATGCCCTGTTCCAAAAATTTTGTAATTGCATTTATTTACTGCTGAAACTTCGGCAGAATATTAATGTTCTCGGTAACTGCATTTACACATTGATTCTGCCAGAAGTGACAATCCTATTTATTGTATACAATTTCATTTATATACCCATCACGCTTCATGAATGTGTTCCCAATATTGTAAAAACATAAACAGGTTTAGTTTTAGTTAGCATTTTGTTGTTACTGTGATGAAATATTAATACTCAAAACGCCAGAGCTTTACACTATCTTTTGCTTATAAGTAGTTGAACCAATCTTTAAGTTGTATTTTGTTTCAAGTATCAACGCAATTATTTTTTTTTCTTTATACATAACTAAACGCAACTGTAAGCATTAATAATTCTTTTTTTTTTTTTTTGCTAAATAAAAATCCACGAACTGGTCGTAGCTGTACAATGTTTTTTAAAAGGTTGGAAATTGATAGTCACATGTCTAAAAATAACTAGGTACACAAATGCTATTATTTACGCTTCGTACCGAATTCTATATAACGCTTACATACAGAGGCGTAGCGAGGGGGGGGGGGGAAGGAGTGCGGATCGCACCGGGTGACACCATTTGGGGGGGAGGGGGTACACTTCTACACGTTTTAATATCAATTTTGAACCCTATACCTTATAGTAGCCTGTTTCAGATCGAAGGACAGCACATAGGTGGTGACCTTTGTGTGGAAACAGCCAGTGATTTCCTTAATCAACTAAAGAACGGAGTCCACTGGCTGCCGTCCCCACCAAAAGCCCGCTTGACACGAGTCTATCAGTCTGTTATTTGACAAAAACCAAAACAAGCGTAGAACAATATTTTCACAGTTTGTACCTGTTTCAAAAGCTATGATTCTGGCGGCTAGGTACTTTGATGCCTCATTACGCGATTTCCCAAATGTACTTAACTGATCAGTTCGAGTGGGTTGGGGGGGGGGGTCAACTTCATTCACCACTGTCCAGCCAATTTGAATCTCCGTACCTTATAGTAGGCGTGTTTCAGATCGAAGGACAGCACATACGTGGTGAACTTTGTGTGGAAACAGCCCGTGATTTCCTTAATCGACAGAAGAACGGAGTCCACTGGCTGCCGTCCCCACCAAAAGCCCGCTTGACACGAGTCTATCAGTCTGTTATTTGACAAAAACCAAAACAAGCGGGCATTGACCAGCCTTTCCAAGAGCTTGCTGATGTTAGAGCAGAGGGAGAACGGTCTGTAGCTCTCAGGTGAGCCCAGATCCCTTGCTGTCTTGGACAGGGCGACCACCTCCACAATTTTACACCTGCTGGCAAGTTCGACACACGTCTGTGATTGGTTCATTACAAGTATAAAACTAGGGTAACGACCAGTAAGATATTAAAAAAATAAATAAAGGGAAGCTTCCATCCGACTGCAAACATTATCGTTTAAACATGTTCTCTCCTACAACGAAAAAAATATCAATAGTCCCCACCGTTGGAGATAAGAAGTTGACCGAATCAATAATACATATCATTATATGTTTTTATATTAGATTGAATATAGTGATCATTGAAATCTGAATAATCTCTTGTTTGTCATGGGAAATAACTTTGGATAAAATTATTTTATCGAAAAATATATTACAAAAACTAACAAAATGTAAGTGTACAGCATATAATTTTAAAAAAAAATATAACATCTACATCTTTTTCTAAAGAAAATATATTTTTGTTTTGTAATGGTTATTTCATTGTAACTTGATAATGTAGTTAAACACACAGAGGCGTAGCGACCCTTCCCGGCGCCCGGGGACAAACTTTTCAATTCCCCCCCCCCCCTCGAGATTTCGATTTGCACCCCCCCCCCCCCTCAAACTTCCGATTTGCACCCCCCTCAACCTTTCAATTTATTTTTCCAACCCTTTTTGGCGCCCCTTAAGGTCGGTGCACGGGGACATATGTCCCCCCCCCCCCGCGCTACGCTACTGTAAACACATAGACTTTTAATTTATTACATATGTATTTATTTATACATTGATTTAAAACCGGTGTCATTCAAGAAAATGCATTACATCGCTAGTACCTATTTTTCACATAAATAATTTTAATTTATTGTACATCTATTTATTTATACAGTGATTTTTAACTTTAATATGCGGGGAGATAAAAGCAAAATGTCAACGCTAAATTTTATTTTTCTCTCTACATCCAATATCTAAATCTCTATATTGTCATTATCATTCATAGTTTCTCTTAATCAGTGCGTGCATTTAATATGCTGTGGTGTTGCCTAATTATGAATGTACAGGCCTATAGTTATAAATTGTTTTTTTCTCAAAGTTATTGGTAGCCAACGTTATTTTATATGTGTCGGATTTTTAGCAATCTAGTTATATTTGTGGCGCTAATATCTTTCAACGTGTAGTAAAGCACATAGCGTTTTCAACAATAACTATTTTATAAAATATTTTTCTCAAACAAGTATAACATTAAAATATATAGCCCTATAATTCACGTGTAAGATGTACCGACGGCTAATTATTTATGTCCGCCGTCAACTTTGAAAGCCAGCCGTTCATCTTGTGCAAAAGAATATCATAACTGAATACAAAAGGAGATACGTACCTAACTTTTGGCACGCTTTGTTTATAAATGTTCTAGCTATCCTCTCTATCTCCAATCGCTTCAAGACTGTATTAATTAAAATTTTAACACGAGCGTCCAGACTAGGGGATTAGCAAAGAAAGGGGGGGGAATAAACGGTTTTACAAAAAAAAAATATTATATATCTCTGATACAAATATTTTGACAACAATGAAACTTTTTTTTTTCCAAAAGCAAAAGCATGTATCTCTTATATTATAATTTTGACAATCTACTAAAATGTAACTTAATAACGAAATATATATAAACAATATTTTTTCTTTAACCATGTATCAAATAATAAACATATTACTGTTAAGATAATAGCTGCTACAATGTGTAACTTATATATATATTCCAGTTTGCAAGCATAATCATATTCTTTTGAAATCGTTGCTAAGTCCACGAGTCTACTATACGACAACCCTCACCCACCATCCCCCACGCCCAAGAAAATTCAAGTGCCCTCCCCTCCCCTGGCGAGAAAAAAAATAGAATCAAACACTGAAAAAAAAACCAACAATTCTAATGAAGTTGGGCTCTACGCAGATCTTACAAGCTGAGTTCTAGAACGGAACTTACCTATTTAACATGACTTTCTTTAGTTGACAAATGTCTATATTGTGTGATTATGTCACGATTTTTATGTTTTTGAGAAATAAAAGTTTACAAACGTTGTAGATTCCAGCCTCCAATTGTTATATACGAATCCTTTAGGCAGTGGCGTAGCTAGGATTTTGATTTTCGGGCCCCTATGCAAAAAGTGTTAGTGGGCCCTTCAGAGGCGTAGCGACCCTTCCCGGTGACCGGGGTACAAACTTTCGATCTGCACCCACCCCCCACCCCCCTCAGAGTTTCGATTTGCACCCCCCCCCCACGTCATACTTTCGATTTGCACCCCCCTAAGACTTTCGATTTGCACCCCCCCCCTTCAAACTTTCGAAAAAGGGCCCCTATTTGCCTTGGGCCCCTATGCCTTGCTTACGCTAGCTTTACGGTAGCTACGCCACTGCCTTTAGGATAGGTGAAATATATGAAAAAGACATTTAGTAGATGATTAATTACACCTTCCCAATATCCATCTATAAAGGCTAATTATAAAAACGTACCTACTTTTCTTCGGAAAATGAGACATTAAATTAAACGAAACAAAAACGAATATTTAAGTATGGTTTGCAAATCTTATACCCATATTACCATGCATTCACTGACATTCGATGTGTGAATCTTGATTTACTTGATGCATAAAGAAACGGTGTAACGATTGAATGTGTTCCTAGTTCGTCATGCATAACGTTGTTTTTATAAAATATTTTTTTTTTGTTTACTTCTGAAGTCCCGGAAATGCATCTAGTCTTATTACAATAATATGTAGGTCAGTGACATACTTTAACATTTCTGTTTTTATCTCATGGTATAAAATGTTATCAAAAAGGAAAGTTAATTATATACTACGATACTTCACTTTAGAGTATTTCATTTCTTGGTAACCATATTGTAGCATTACTAAACAAGGGAAACAACTTTCACCATGTTATGTTGATTAAAGTCTACCTAAAAAGTACAAAACAATTGCACATAAATCAAATTACTCTATTAATTTTCTGATAGTCACAAATAATCGATTATGTAATATTCAAGAAATAACATTCATTTTAAAAATGTATTAAATTGCGTTTGTATTTACAAATCATCAGAACCCTTTAAATATGTTATTTACTTTGTTATATCATTTGTGACTGACATTTGTCAACGCTTTTATATGATTATTTATTGGAATATATTTTTTTTTCAAGTTTCACAAATGTTTGACCTAAAACCACTGTTTACCACCAAATATTATCTTTTTTTCCGCCTTTAACTTTTCGATAAAATACTAGCTGGTTTACTATATATATCCGATGAACTTTTGACAAACACAACGTGTAATCTTAGGTTTTAAATAATACTGATTTATATGGTATATATTTTCATGTATTTAATGGGTAGTCTATTCATACAGCTTTCTTTGATTTGTTTTTCTCAAATTATCACTATTCGATTGCAATAAAATATTAATCAATTAAATATGGCTAACAGAGAGTTGAGCATGATTATTTTATTCATTTAACAATTTGGATTATAACAAAAAAACTATACAGATACAAAGCAAATATAGGCGATACTATGCATTTTTAAAAATCTTAATGTATCATCAAATAAATATTTATCTCAATTTCTTATTATTTAAAGAAAATACTAGGTATGAAATTTTTTGACGTATTTCTGTCGGTTTTAGTGTAAAACAGTGTTACGTTCAAAATTAATTAATTTATTAATGACTTCAAAACAAGTAATTAATGAACAAAAAATGTCAGAATTATTACTTTAAGAAAGGCGGAGGAGCTTTAATTTGTTCACTTACTCACTGTTAATGCCATGGTAAGCTCTTCCGGTTACTTTATTCCACTACTCGTTTTACTATGATCGTTTAATTTTAGCAGAGTTATTTAATAGATAATATGGTGACCCACCGTATTCTTTATATTTATAAAACGTATAGTTATATAATTAAACATATATTTTATTGGAGTCAAAAGCTCACCGGAAGCGATAATCTGGAAGATGATCTTTATCTTTGACTTTTTATGGAATAAAAAAAAAAAACTATAATTGACATTTAGCCTTTAACTGGAACTGGATAATGAATTGAAAACGGAAATTATATCAACATTTAAAGTGTAATCAAAACATTATCTTACATCAGAAACTGACGTTTTTTTTCTCTGGGGTGGTGTATTTTCCGAAAGAAAAAAATTTCAACGCAACCAGAACCAGAAATTCAAGTCGGAATAACAGTATGCCAACCCTTTTACCAACAACAACAGCAATTACCATTTACACAGTCAAACCAACAATCATCGCACAATACATAACATTGAACTACAAGGACAACATAATCGAAAATCTGAGAGCCACCCTAGACAGAGAGCAAACATGTCAACACTGCGCATCCCCACAACACTGGACAACCCACTGCTAGCTAAGTCACCTCAACAGAAAACCCCTACACCACTGGACAACCCACTGCTAGCTAAGTCACCTCAACAGAAAACCTCTACACCACTGGACAACCCACTGCTAGCTAAGTCACCTCAACAGAAAACCCCTACACCACTGGACAACCCACTGCTAGCTAAGTCACCTCTACAGAAAACCCCACACCAATGGACAACCCACTGCTAGCTAAGTCACCTCAACAGAAAACCCCTACACCACTGGACAACCCACTGCTAGCTAAGTCACCTCAACAGAAAACCCCTACACCACTGGACAACCCACTGCTAGCTAAGTCACCTCAACAGAAAACCTCTACACCACTGGACAACCCACTGCTAGCTAAGTCACCTCAACAGAAAACCCCTACACCACTGGACAACCCACTGCTAGCTAAGTCACCTCAACAGAAAACCCCTACAACACTGGACAACCCACTGCTAGCTTAGTCACCTCAACAGAAAACCCCTACACCACTAGACAACCCACTGCTAGCTAAGTCACCTCAACAGAAAACCCTACACTACTGGACAACCAACTGCTAGCTAAGTCACCTCAACAGAAAACCCCTACACCAGCACCACACTCAGCCGAAGACAGAACAACGCCAATAGCAACAATGACCAAAATACAGCCAGCTATATCCACTCCAACCCTGGACACTCTCCACCAATGGTCACGAAGACGCCAACAACTGAACAAGACACATCAGCATCTTTAATAAGTAACACACATGGTTGGAGTAACAACACCACATATTTGATTATCGACGCCCAGAAAGAAACCCCCTCCCTCAACCACCCAACAAACAAACATGGTTATAACAACAACAACCACTAAGAGGAAGAAGGACAGCCCAGACACAGAGAAAACATCAAAAGCAACAAAGGTCAATGAAGAAGTCAAGGAACCAGCAGCCCCCACCCGTTATAAAAACACCACCACTTTATCTAAGGCGTCGTCTGTAAATGACGTCACACTCGTAAGGAGGGGGGGGGGGGTCCGTAATTTTGTGACGGGTGTTTGATGTGGGAGTTGGTGGGGGGAGGTGGGGGGGTGAGATGGCATGTAGTGTGACGTCACACTTTTGCATCATAAAAATGCAATGTTAGAAAACGAGTTTTAGCCGTTATTTCGCGTTTTAGAAAAAAGTTTTAATAAATGTTAATAGGAATTGATCAAAATAATCCGTGTTCACAGGTTTCAGAGAAGATTATGGAAAACCATATCGATGTTTTAAGAAAAATCGCAATTTGAGGGGGAGTTGTAGGCATAGGTGTTACGTCATTTTAAGGAGGAGGGGGTCTGACTTTTTGTGACGGAATTGAGGGGGGGGGGGGTAAAAATCGTCCAAACAATCCAATAACTATTTGAGCCTCTGTGTTTGCATGCCTCTAGATATCACTTTGCTTAGTGAAAATATAATTCAATATCTTGACACATTTTAGTGATTTATGAGGTGTATGTTTTACAACATTTTATCTAATATATTTTGGATAGTGTGGTGAAAATAATTATGTTAATTATCGGATGTGTTGTTTGGTGTTGTAATACAATCTACTTGAATATTGTCTTTCAGTTTTTACTCATGGGAAATAACTTTTGATGAAATTATTTTATTATTAAATTATTTTACAAACACTAATAAAATATGTGTATACTGCATTCTAATTTGTTTTTTTAAATATAAATTATACAAAAATGTTTAAAAAAAAAAGGTTAATCCGCCCCTGCTCAAGGTGACAGTGTTCTCCAGTTCTATAGAACTGAAGCGAAACTAAAATACATACAAATGTGAACCAGTGTCATCAAATAATTTGATTTTGATCGTAAAACAATTACAAACTATAAAACAAACACAATATTTTCATTTATGTGTGAGTGATATTAAACTAAATGTGAACCAATAAAAGTACATCGGCTTTTTAAAAATGCTGATCTAGCTAACTGAAACAAGCAAACTTTGTTTTTAGACATAGAGCCTACTTAAACACATGTTTAATTTATATAGGAATATGCATGGTTTTGTCTATTTATAGTAGATTCATGTATGTATATGGACGGCTTATACATACATTGATATGGAAATGTGTCGGACAAGAAGAAATAGAATAGATGATAACAAACAACCCTTTACTAAAATAAGACATCACGTTATTTCCCATTAGTTAGGGGAAACAACAACTCTTACAACATTTAAAATCGATAGAAGAAGAACACCTATTGATGGAACACATTTTTATTGATATAGATTCAAAAGTAAAAATTAATTATGTTTTTAATTAAAATGCTGTTTTGATTATTGTTTTGTAATATGTAAATTAAATGTTAAACAATCATATATATAAATGTCATATCTTTATATAAAAATGTTCTTATTATTAACTGAAAAAAAAATTAATATTACTGCAGTCGAATCGAATCAACTAATTGATTTTATATTTGTTTCCTTACAATATTAAATATTTTTCATTAACAAATATCTAAGAACGCGTTGTAGCTTACTACGTTTTGGAAAGGGTAGGACGTAGGATTTAAAAGCACATGTCTAATCAATTATGCTCCTACCGAATAATATAATATACTACACATGAACTCAAATAATGCTAAAAGTGGACGATCGTATCACATGTTTGCTTACGAATACGCTTTCTATTTTGTTTTAGATCCTTATGCTTTTATGTATTGTTATATAAATAAAAGTTGCATGTATGTAATAATATATTAAAACAATTTGAAATAATTTTTCGTAAATGAGTTAGGTAATTGTCATTAAATAGCTCCTATACACAATTAGTTACCACTCTTTCGCGGTGTTTCTTTTCCACGAAAATCTACACGCGCTAATCCGGTTACTCGTATCTCAAATTTTGCTTGTATGTCAAAACACATTTTAGCTTGCTCAACAGCTCTTACCCCAACGCTCTCTTATATTAGGGCACTCGTATGTCGAGGTACCACTGTATTTAAAAACGTCTACACATTAACAAATAACCATATGACTCAGTGTGTTCATTGACATTATACTGGGCGGAAATGTAGATAGTTAAACAATTGAAATAACAGAGGGTAACATATTTTACCTTTTTGAATTGGGATGAAGAAAAATAACATGGTCAAAATGTGTTCACTCTACAACGGACGTTGCACATAAAGATTGTTTTTAATCATAAATTAGGTTTTGTTATGATTTAAAAACATAACATCAAGAAGACGTTTTGAAAGTATGTTTGCATTCCAATCCTGAGCATTAATAAGAAACATATAGTACATGATCTATAGAAATAGCTCATAATTTCTTGAGCCTAAACTGATTTAAAACAAACTCTGATTACTGTGTCAAACTATAAATGAAACGCCAGATAAAAAATGATATCTTAAACTGGGATATTAAACCAAGCTATTGTAGAACAACGTTAAAAATATGATATAACTGATGCTCGTTATCTATACACGAAATGCAAAGATTGTAAATACTATAATCGTGAAGATCCCAGTGTAGAAAATAGATAATTTAAATCACGTTATGTGGTGAAGCTGTTAATGGAACCCCCACAGTTTTATCACAAAGTTTACCAAATGAATGATATTGAGAAAATTACTGCGAGTTGATGTATGCTTTGATTGTCCTTCTAGAGTACAAGTCGAAAATTATTTGGTCATACACGTAAAGAAAAAGAGACAGTAGATTTAATACTGGAGGTCAGACATAAGATCAAGGAAGTCTAAAAAAATGACAATATCTTGTTATTTTGTTTTCAATTGTCAGAAAAGTTAACATATGCCATTATAATAGTTTGATTATGCTTCAAGAGCTGCCTATACATCAATCAATTAAAGTATAAGACTAAAAGTGTGTTCTTGACATTAAAAATGTATCAACAACAATCAGAAGCGATGGAGAAAATGTTACATCTAACCCAGACTATAGTTGTTTTTGTAACGAAAAAAAACCACTAAGAGCGAAAGCAAAAAAGAGAAGAAACGAGAAGTATCCAATAATAATAGTGTAAAAAAAAATTGACTTAATGGGTTAATTTAAATCCACCCAAGAATATTTTAAATCAAACATTAAATAAGTGAAGAATGGCGGACAATAAAATAAACAATAAACATTACCTCGAAAATACTCGATATTAAACTAATAGGAAAATAAAACAAAATTAGCATGAATTATACTGTTGCGATTGTCACACTTTTAAAATAAAATAAAATTGATCTGACTAAAGTCCCTGTGCTAAGGTGGACGATTAAGAGAAAGACATTATTAGAATTGTATTGCTTGGATGTGATAAATAAAGGGGACTTAATTTAATTTACATTTTATAAGGGAAACAGCTCTCCAATGCTTTTGTTGATTAAAGTCTACCTAAGCAGTACAAAAACAATATACAACTATTATATGTTTATAATACTTTTCTAATAACAAATTATGCATTCGTAAATGTCTTTAAATAGAAAAGTTTCTATATATATAAATGTATATAATTTTTTTTTGTATTTAAAATCATAAGAACCATATAAATATGTTATATATTTTGTTATATACTTTAAGCGTGATATAAATTTCCCGTTTGTTGTATCATTTTCGTCGTCAATTATTCAATTTTTGAAAACGTTCTGTAAGCATTCTGCTTACAAATATTAAAAAACAAGGAACAACTTGTTCACGAAAAATCACAAAACATCTACTAAAAGTGAGTGCAAAAACTCTCAACCCCATTATACAGCCGAATTCAATGGTGTAGGGAATACGCTCTAACAGACACAATAGACACCTTCCGGAACCTACACCTCAAAACCATCACACCCAAAGCCAGGGAAATAACATACAGACTCATCTACAATTCAACTCACCTAGCAAAACAACAGAAACCCTTTTGCCCACTATGCAGACAAAACACACCCGAAACGGAAAAACACATCTATTTAGAATGTCCCTCCATACAAAACATGAAAAAGATGATAGAAACCAAAATAACAAAATACGAGACATTTAACATTGATTTAGTTATAACTCTAAACAAAATCCCTAAACAAAGAGACAGGACGGACCTAGAGCAAAAAGCAAGGACGGTAGGTATCTATAGACAGACTATTTGGAACAGTAGAACAAAAGCAAAACACGACAAGGTACAGTTCACGGGACACTTATTAGACTTGATTTTATCGTAGACGACTCGACAATGACAGCACTCAAACACATATACCATAATTAGCAACACCACAACGCAAATAACATATTACACTGCATTGGCCACCTGGCCCGCCTAATCTAACAGACACATCCCCTTTCATCACAACCTCCCCGCCCCCCGCCCCTAAACCTCATGACCCCAATATAATTTTACCCCCATTACTGCATCCCCTTCGTCCCCACGACCCCACCCCTGTGTTAAATACTGAAGATGATGTATTATCCAAATAAATTTCTAACAACATTAATTTGACTCCCACCCCCACATCCCCCATGCCCCCACCTTGTTTCGCTCCATGTATTATTTGCCATTCAGTTTCCTATTGTTGCTTAATTGTGTATTGTTTTATGTATAACACTTACAAACAGACATTGTAAAGTTATCAGTTGTCTCTATTTTACTATTATCATATACGTACAAAAAAAATACCAAAAAAAATAACAATTCACAGTTTACGGGACAGATTTTAGATTTAATTTTTAGCAGACGACTTGACAAATACAGCACACTAACACACACACTATAAATAGTAACACCTCAGTAGTCAGTTCACACACATCTCAGCCTATTACTCCTGGCTCGCCTTAAACTCAAACTTTCATTCTCCCCATGTCCTGTCAACCATCGCGACCCGCCCCTCACCCTCAGCTTTCATGTCACACAACAACGATCCCGCTGCCTAGCCCGCCTTACCCAACTAACCCCTACCTACACCTCCCCGCCCACCCAACCAACCCCTACCTACACCTCCCCTGCCCACTCAACCAGCCCCCACCTGCACCTCCCGGCCCCACCATTGTTCTTTCCCTTCAATTATGTTTATCCATGTAACATTTCGGCACATTTTGGACGTTTGGAATTTTGTATTTGAAAGTTTTGTAATTGCATTATTTATTTACATTGCCATACACGGCAAGCTCTGTATTGTGAGCATCAGCTGTCAATAGACATATCGTTATAAATAAACCGGGAGTGATCTCCCCTAAACTTTCTTGAATATTTTTATATAAAATAACAGGGGATGGAAACTCGGGCTATAGACATGATTTTTAATCCATTTTAAATACTTACAGTTTTAAAAATATAATAAAATCTCGTAGACAAAAGAATTGCACACCAAGTGAACGCTAAATAAAAAAGTACATAATAGTGCGCAATATTATTAGTACTTTGAAAATTTACATTCGTTTTTTGAGAAATCTGAAGTAGCGTAAATTACTACTTTCGGTCAACGGAAATGACTCAAAATTTAACAGAAGGTAGAACATTAGATCTTTTACTTACATGTGAAATTTCGTTTATCTATCTGAAATAGTACTCAAGTTATAGGCTTTTGAAAAATTCAAAGTAGGTAAAGTACCACTTCCGGTTATCGTAAATCGCTCAAAAGTTGATAGGAATCTACGATTTTGATAAAATACTTATATATGAAATTTCATCAACCTGGCTGTAACGGTACTCAAGTTATCGTGTTTACACACACACACACACAGACAGACACACAGACACGGACAAGATTGCAAAATTATGTTTTTCCGTATCAGTGAGATGTAAAACGTAGAGATTTGTAAAAATCTCGATTTTTTTTGCACGATTATAAGACTTTCTCTATACTTCGTATATAGGCCTACGAGAAAGTAAAAAAATTGAAAACGTAAACGTAATGCATAAATCATCACTAGTAAAGAACGTGGCATCACCTAAACAAAAATGATTTTTATTGGGATTAATGTAAACTGTTTGTGTAAATTATTTGCATATGGTATTGTGCTTATGCAGTTATGTTTGACTTTTTTGAATTAAACGATAAAATGCTAAATATAACATTTTGCATATCACCCCTTATAAGTTAAAGACATCGAATTAATACAAATAAAAGCACTATATCTTGCGGTTCTCGATCAGAGTCAGATCATACTAATATAACATACAATATATATATAAGTGTAAAAACAGTTACACGTTATTTACTTTCATTTAAATAGCAACATCCGCAGCTCAAGGTGACAGTGCTATCCACCGCTATATAGAACTGAGGGGAAACTAAAATACATTTTGCCAAATGTCAACCAAAGTCATCAAATTATTTGATTTTGATCGTAAAACAAATACAAACGATATTATAAACACAAAAGTAACATGGCTGTGTGATTGCTATTAAACTGAATGTGAACCAACACAAATGCATCTTCTATTTAAAGCTGCTGATCTAGCCAGAGGCGTAGCGAGGGGGGGGGGGAGGGCGGGGGTGCGGATCGCACCGGGTGACACCATTTAGGGGGGTGACGCCATGGCAAAAAAAATAGCAAAATATATAGAGAAAAAATTGAGGTGGGGGTGCAAATCGAAAGTTTGAGAAGGGGGGGGGGGATGCAAATCAAACGTTTGAAGGGGAGGAGGAGCAAATCTAAAATGTGTCCGCGGGAAGGGTCGCTACGCCTCTGGGGGGGGGGGGGGGGTTGTGACACCATTAAGTGCCGTACCGGGTGACACCCGACCTCGCTACGCCACTGGATCTAGCTAACTGAAACAATGCTTCAGGAGCTGCCTATACATCAATACTTGCAAGTTTACAACTAACCAGTGCTTTATTTAGCCGTAAAAATATATCAGCAACAATCAGAAGAGAATGAGAAAATGTTACATCTAACCCAGACCATAGCTGTTTTTGTAACGACAAAAAAAAAAAATCATAAAAAAGGAAAAGAAAAAAATTAAAAAAAATAAATACATTAAAAAATAAAAAATAAATGATAATAGTGATCGAAAATGCAATAAATGAACACATTTAAATCCACCCAAAAACATTTTAAATCAAACATTAAATAAACGAAGAACGGCGGACAACAAAACAAACGATAGAACATTACGTCTAATCTACTCCATATTAAATGAATAGGAAAATAAAACAAACCAAACATGTATAATACTGTTGCAATTATTTGACGTAATTATTCCATATACACTCTACACATTTATTAAATAAAATGAAATTGTTCAGACTCATATCTCTGTGCTGCTCTCACAAATTAAGAGACAGACATATTATAATTGTATTGTTTCGATGTGATAAATGATCGGGTTTTAATTTACATTCACAAGGGAAACAACTTACGAATTATTTTGTTGATTAACGTATACCTAAACAGTTCAAACATAGTATACATCTTTTACATTATTATTTTAATTTCCTAATACAAACTTTTACGACCGTATATATCATTTAAGAGATAAGTTTCGACATAAAAGTGTAATTAAATTGCTGTTGTATTTAAAAACAAAATAACCATTTAAAGATGGTATATAATTTATTATATACTTTGTGCCTGATCTGTAACTCACGTTCTGTATCCGGTAGGTTCTCCATTAAAACTATTCTATTTATAATTTTAGGTCCGAAGGCAAAGGTTATGTTATGATAAGGTTGAAAAATAACAACAACTCGACGCAATGAGTGTCTTAAACAACTTAAAAACAGCAGCAACCCAAGTGTGGAAAAAGTCATTATGAAACCAATTTCATGTAACAAACCTTAGGGTTACAGACACACCTTTTTGGACAGCAAACTTTACCATACCTGGTCATGAAAGTTTTGATAGAGATGGTAACCCAAAATTGACCAGCCTGATGTTGACCTCTGTCATATCCAGATCGCACGTCATGAACAGACCCTACAACAATGCTGGTCACGTTTTTCTCGACTGGCCAAGCATTACTAAAAACAACTTCACCTTTGTGTCCTCCACTCAGTTCACAATGTCAAGGTCGTTGTACTCTGCTGAAGTTCTCAAACAGCCACTGGACGAGGTGTTTGTCATGGGCTATGTTAGAAATTCCTCAATGGGAAGCGTGTCACATTTCTACACCGCTGGTAAAACCATAGAAGAACCTTTATGGACACAGTTGAATCAGCTGGTGTACATTGACAGAGAAACAAGGAAACCCACAGCACTTCCTGATTGGTATAAAAATAAATACAAAGACAAGGGGTGTATGGAGAAACCTGTGTTCTTCAACCCTTTGGATCGTCCATCTCCAACATACAAACAATCTGTTGTGGTGCAATGGTCAGACACAGACAACTTCAAACACACAATTTGCCAGCTACGTACACTGGGCCATCAATGCCATTCACCACGCTATCATGCTGCGAGACACATATTCAAACACTGCAACACATTCTAACAACACTGGTGCTACGTCAGTTGGCGCTTCACCAGTTACATCATTCAATGCTACAGCTGCCGGTGCTATTGCAGTCATTGCCCTGCCTGGGATAAGTAAAAACATAATCACAAATGGGCTCAAGGATGTCCAGATCCGTTACTTTAATTAGAGTGTAGAAGGTCAAACGTTGGATGTCCATCTCTATGGCAAAAACAACATGAATATAACATTGTGTATTCATCTGTTGTAAGAGATGGGAAAGATTTATGTCAAATCAAACTAGAATATTTTCACTCAGTCAAGGATTAATCAGTTATATTTATGTAATACATTATTAATTAACATTCTAGAAATTAAACTTATAATTAAGTTTTAAATAATGAAAAAAAAAAGTATTTATAATTTTAGGAATTAGACAAAATGTCATTTAGCGGATCTTTTGGCGGAGGCCCTGGTGGCGGCGTAAGTTCAACAACAATGATGGTTGAGTCATCAAATGTGGGAAAGATCATAGGTCTTGTTGGAAGTAAAATCAGAGATCTAGAACAAGACAGTAATGCCAGAATCAAAATATCCAGATATGAGGATGGAATGAAATCTGTTGAAATCAGTGGAACAACGGAAGAGATTGAAAATGCCAAGAGACTAATTGAAGAATGCCTTAGTGGTGGAAGCCGTGGTGGCGGCGGCGGTGGTAGAGGCTTTGGAGGTGATGGTGGAGGTGGTGATGGTAGAGGCTTTGGACGTGATGATGGAGGTGGTGATGGTAGAGGCTTTTGAGGTGATGGTGGTGGCGGCGGCGGTGGTAGAGGCTTTGGAGGTGATGGTGGAAGTGGCGGTGGTAGAGGCTTTGGAGGTGATGGTAGTGGCGGCGGCGGTGGTAGAAGCTTTGGAGGTGATGGTGGTAGAGGCTTTGGAGGTGATGGTGGTGGCGGCGGTGGTGGTAGAGGCTTTGGAGGTGATGGTGGTGGCGGCGGCGGCGGTAGAGGCTTTGGACGTGATGGTGGTGGCGGTTGCGTTGGTAGAGGCTTTGGAGGTGATGGAGGTGGCGGCGGATGTGGTAGAGGTTTTGGAGGTGATGCTGGAGGTGGTGGTGGTAGAGGCTTTGGAGGTGACGGTGGAGGTGGCGGTGGTAGAGGCTTTGGAGGTGATGGTGGAGGTGGTGGTGGTAGTAGCTTTGGAGGTGATGGTGGAGGTGGCGGTGGTAGAGGCTTTGGAGGTGATGGTGGAGGTGGTGGTGGTAGAGGCTTTGGAGGTGATGGTGGAGGTGGTGGTGGTAGTAGCTTTGGAGGTGATGGTGGAGGTGGCGGTGGTAGAAGCTTTGGAGGTGATGGTGGAGGTGGTGGTGGTAGTAGCTTTGGAGGTGATGGTGGAGGTGGTGGTGGTAGAGGCTTTGGAGGTGATGGTGGAGGTGGTGGTGGTAGTAGCTTTGGAGGTGATGGTGGAGGTGGCGGTGGTAGAGGCTTTGGAGGTGATGGTGGAGGTGGCGGTGGTAGAGGCTTTGGAGGTGATGGTGGAGGTGGCGGTGGTAGAGGCTTTGGAGGTGATGGTGGAGGTGGCGGTGGTAGAAGCTTTGGAGGTGATGGTGGAGGTGGTGGTGGTAGTAGCTTTGGAGGTGATGGTGGAGGTGGTGGTGGTAGTAGCTTTGGAGGTGATGGTGGAGGTGGCGGTGGTAGAGGCTTTGGAGGTGATGGTGGAGGTGGTGGTGGTAGTAGCTTTGGAGGTGATGGTGGAGGTGGCGGTGGTAGAGGCTTTGGAGGTGATGGTGGAGGCGGTGGTGGTAGAGGCTTTGGAGGTGATGGTGGAGGTGGCGGTGGTAGAGGCTTTGGAGGTGATGGTGGAGGTGGTGGTGGTAGTAGCTTTGGAGGTGATGGTGGAGGTGGCGGTGGTAGAGGCTTTGGAGGTGATGGTGGAGGTGGTGGTGGTAGTAGCTTTGGAGGTGATGGTGGAGGTGGCGGTGGTAGAGGCTTTGGAGGTGATGGTGGAGGTGGTGGTGGTAGAAGCTTTGGAGGTGATAGTGGTAGAGCCTTTGGAGGTGATGGTGGTGGCGGTGGAGTTGGTAGAGGCTTTGGAGGTGATGGTGGTGGCGGCGGTGGTGGTAGAGGCTTTGGAGGTGATGGTGGTGGCGAATCTGAAACAATTGATGTTGAGTCGTCTGAAGTAGGCAGACTACGAGACATGGAAGCAGACAGTGGTTGTCGGATAAATGTGTCACGTGATGGCCACTTATCTGGTAGAAGTTCTGTTGAGTTATCTGGGAGCAAAAACGCTATTTCTGAAACAAAAAGGCTTATTCAAGATGCTGGAGTTGAAATTGTTAATGGAAACGATCGTGGCCGTGGTTGGGGATTTATTCAACCATTTTCAGCAGATAAAAGCATCAAGGATTCACAAGATTTTCATCCAAGTTGCAATGTCATCATTTTTATTTTTTTACTTTTTTTTTGAGTATAGTTACCAAGTCATGTATCATTTATCATCCAGACCAGCTTAAATTATTTTTAAATTCTCGGAAGATTTGAGTCTTGCTCACTCATGCAGAATGTCAGATGTTATATATAATTGGACTTAACCCCTTGAGAAATCTAATGTATATATTATTCGCAAACTTGATATGTTCACTGAGCGACGCCATATTTTAAAGTATTGGTCTTATTGTTTTTAAAATCGTGTTCATTGTGCATTTTATGCTTACGAATTTCCAGCTTT
Organism: Physella acuta; assembly: GCF_028476545.2. NCBI lineage: Eukaryota > Metazoa > Mollusca > Gastropoda > Physidae > Physella > Physella acuta. The sequence goes on from NW_026731661.1 coordinate 2,729,939, forward strand.
GAATAAACACAACAAATTATATATATATTAAAAAAATGTATTAAAGTACAACATTTGGTTTTACATAACTAAACCCAAATTTAAGCAATAATAATTACTTATCGCTAAATACAAATCACGGACGGGTTGTAACTGTATTGTTTTTTAAATGGTTGAAAGTTGATTGGCACATGTAAAAAAATAACCAGGTACACAAATGCTATCGTTAACGCTTCGTACAGATTAATATTATACATTTACATATAAATACGCCGATAAAGAATGCTAAAATTTGACGGTCTTTAATATGTGTTGGCAAATAAATACGCTTTTGTTTTATTACAGTCTTACGCTTTTATTTATTGTTATATAAAATAAAAGTAGACATTAGACTATTGTTATCACGTGAGAGTAAAATATTTTAACTGTATAAAGACAAATGATATCATAAAATTGTGTTCACTGTCCAACGGATGTTGTACATAAACAATGTTTTCGATCACACTTTGGGTTTTGTTCTAAAGTTCTTATAAATACTTTAAAAAGAAATACATAAAGAAGGCATTTTGAAAAATATGTTAGCATTCCTGTTACGGGTCAGTTGTAGGTTAGATAGAAATATGTTAGAATAATCTAGAATTAGGGGAGAGTGTGTGTGTGAGTTGAGTTTACCCTAGAATATTGTTAACCCCGGTGTGTTTATGTATTGTTATCCCAAAGCTGGAGTGAATGATTGTTAGGGGTTAGTTGGTAGCGGTTAGGACGAGGGCTACTGTGGAATGTGAATATTTGAGACGGAATAAAAGTATGGAACGTAAACACGAGTCGTTATTGAGTAGAAACTAACCAGGACGTGACAATTCCAATGCTGAGCATTAATTAGAAACATTATGTATGCAATCTATTAGAATAGCAAATAATATATTTTGCCTAAATTGACTTAAAAGAAATTCTAATTATTTTGTCTCATCTCAGCTATAAATAAACATTCCATTGAAAAGCTCCATATTTAACTGGGATATTACAGTCAGTTGTTATAAAGCAACAATACAAATTTGCTATAACTGATGCACTTTATCCATAAAAGAAATGCTTTGGTTGTAAACTGTATAATCGTGAAGATTCCAGCGTCGATATATAGAATGATTAAATCACGGTAATGCAGTTGATGGAACCTCCATAATTTTATCACAGAGTTTATCTAATGAATTATATCGAGAAAGATTATTACCAGTAGAAGTATGCGTTAGTCGTCATTCTAGAGAACAGTCTCAGCGGGTAGCTACCCCACCCGCGCATCGAGACAAACTTTCAATTTGACGCCCCCCCCCCCCATTATATTGTTTTATAATTATAATTCAAAATAGCAGCTAAAATGAGCTTATTTTGGCGCCCTTGGGTCGGCGCCCGGGGACACATGTACCTTAACCCCCCCCCCCCCCCCCTCCGCAACGATTTTGACCAGTCTAGAGTATTAGGTCATACAAGTGAAGAAGAGCAGAGGTTAGTCATGAGATCTAGGAAGTCTAAAACAATAGACACGATCTTGTTATTTACTTTTCTGGTGTTAGAGAAGTTAACAGAAGTCAAAATTATTGTAGCTTTAGCTTTAGGATCTGACTATTTATCAATAGTTGCACATGTAAAACGTAACAGTGTTTTTATTTGGCAGATAAAATGTATCAGCGACAATCAAAAGAGATGGAGAAAATGTTATAACTAACCCAGACCAATGCTTTTTTGTAACGACGGAAATTATGAAGAGTGGAAGACAAAGAAAACAATAAACGAGAACTATCAAATGATGTTTTTGAAAATATTTTTTTTAACGAACGAAATGCAAATAAAAAAATTTCATGAAAAACTTTAATTAAAAACATGTGGTAGATGAATATTTTTAGCAATATCACATATTTTCTTGGGCATAAGTTTAGTTAAGGCAAATTGAAAATAATGTGTCTATGTCAAACTGTGCCTAACAATTTCCATTTTTTTCTCCGATGGAGGGGGGAGGGGGTGGGATGGATAAAGAGAGAGGGGGGAGCGGAATGTGTTTAAAGTATACATTTATGTATACATTCTATATTATTTTAAGGGGTTTGGGTGGTGGTTGACGCCCCTCCAATTCCCCCCCCCCCCCCCCCCTTTGGTGATTCCTGAAATAAAAATTACTCTGTTTTAACAACTAAAGACAAAAGTAGATGAACTAGAACATATAGACTAGAGAAAACATCTTTAAATGTATCTACCCAATCTTTCAATACCACTATATACAATTTTTATTGTAAAATATTACAGGTGATTCGTTGTTGTCAGCTTAATACATATTGGAAGTTCTAAACCGTACGAGTGCTGTTTAAGCTTTATACTTTCATTATTTGTCTCGTATTCAAGTTTGAAAATATTAGCTTTATAAAGATTCAAATATTTGTAAATTAGCATAAATTCTGTTTTTAAAGTATAATACTGCTTTTCTATGGTTTGAATAATTGTTTATAATATCAGTGTTAATATTTCCAAAAATCTATTTCTACACCAGGGTCAATGTAAACCAAGATTAAACTACACATAGGTCGAGCAGCACAGACACGAGTACACCCTACAGTCCTGACAATCATCTGATACATTTCTATTCAAAAGTTGTCCTGTTTGTCTACAGAAAGATATATAGGGCATTTAAATCCCCCCAAAAAGATTTTAAATCCCAAGTTAAATACGTTAATAATAGCTGACAGCAAAACTAACGATATAACATTACCCCTAAAGTTTAGGGCCTAAAATATTCCTTATTAAATGAATAGGATAATAAAACAATACAAACGAATAATGCTGTTGCAATTGTTTGCAGTAATTATTCCATACACAACAATTACATAAAATAAAATGTATTAAACACAGTGTCGTGTCTCTGTGCTAAGCTCACCGATTAAGTTAAGACGGAAATGAGAATACTGTTGCTGCGATGTGATAATATATAAGGGAAACAACTTACACATTATTGTGTTGATTAAAGTGTGCATTAGTAGTACAAAATAGTATACATCTATTAAACTGTTGTATATTCATTTACGTAAACTTATTAAACTGTTCGTATGTACCATTTAATAGATTTATTTTGATATCAAAATATAACGAAATTACTTTTGTATTTACAATTGTGAAAACCATTTAAAGATATTTAATATCTTGTTATATATATTGTGACTTATCTTCGATAAATGTTGACGATGATAGCCATACATCTGAATTATTACTATTTTGATATAAGTATACCATAGTGTATAAGCGCAGGTCGAAAGCGTACGTACATTGATTTCAGACCAGTTTTCACGTTTATGTAATAAAGATGTCGACTGCCCACCTTATACCGCCGCAAATTTAGGACAACCCGAATGGATGGGGACCCAATCAAATACCCGATCAATTTAAAGATATGCCCTATCAGCCTTTTCTAAAGATGTTCGTCTTGGAAAGGTATCTGATTGGACAGGAAGCACTTATCAAGATAAAAGATATCTAGGAAAATACAATTCTGCATTTGGAGGTGGGAGTCAATATGCCTATTACCATGAAGAGGGTGAAAGCACTTTTCAATTGGTGGACACTTCAAGGGTCCAAAAACCAGTTTACCAGAGAAGAGGTCGTCTGCTTCAACAGAATCGTCAACGCAGGGATAGAGAACGACGCCAGCAGCAAACTCAAGCTAATATGCTTGTTCTTACCAAGACTCAAAAGAATCGTGAGAGGGATAGGCAGCGACTGCTTAAAAAATGGCAGAAACAATTTGGTAAACAAATGCAGGAGAACATAAGCAAAATGCCTATTAGAAACCGTGATGCATCTGTGCAAATCAAGGATGATTGGGTCGTAGTTGAAGAGATGAATTTCCCACGACTGACAAAGCTTAATCTTTCTGATATTAAAGAAGGAGAAGAGTTGATGACATGTGGCTCCATGGAGTTTTATGACAAATATTATGACAGAGTCACAACTAAAAAAGAAAAAAAAAGGTTGAAAAGGATTAACATAATTTTTCACAAGGTTACCACAACAGATGATCCCATCATTAGACAGTTGGCTAAAAGCCAAGGAAATGTGGTTGCAACCGATGCTATATTAGCAACAATGATGTGTTGCCCCCGCTCATCCTATTCCTGGGATGTTGTTGCCCATGTGTTGGAAACAAGTTATTCTTTGACAAACGTGATGACTCTGACTTTGATCTTCTCACTGTAAGTGAGACAGCAACAGAACCCCCTCAAGAAGATGGCAGTGCTAGCACTAACTCCCCTCGTAGTTTGGCTCTTGAGGCAACTTTTATTAACCACAACTTTTCTCAGCACGTTTTGAGAATGAATGAGGAAAAATACACCTTTTAGAAGCCCAATCCCTTCATCCAAGGTGCTGATGATTCAGAAGTAGCTTCTGTTGGATACAGGTATCGTAAATGGGATCTTGGTAAGGATATTGTCTTGATAGCTCGAACAGAGCATGATGCTGTGACAAATGGTCCTAATAATGAAATTCAGTTTATGAATATCAAGTCTCTAAATGAATGGGATTCAAGGTTTTCTGGTGGTGTTGATTGGCGCAGTCGTTTAGACAGCCAGAGATGTGCTGTTCTTGCCACTGAACTTAAAAACAATAGTTGTAAATTAGCCAAATGGACTGTCAGTGCTTTGTTGGCAGGATCTGACCAGATTAAATTTGGATATGTGTCTCGGTTACACGTGAAAGACACAGCCAAGCATGTGCTACTTGGAACCCAACAGCTTAAGCCTGTAGAATTTGCCAGTCAGATCAACTTGAACATGGATAATGCTTGGGATATTCTGAGATGTATCGTGGACACGTGTATGAAACTGAAAGAAGGCAAATATCTCATCATGAAAGATCCAAACAAGCCTGTTGTTAGGATCTATGATATTCCTGATCACAATTTTGAGTCAGATGAGGATGAAGATGACGACGACGATGATGATGACGATGATTCAGATGATGATTCAGACGATGATGATGATGATGAAGTCGAAAAGTAAAATTGATTTGAGACAGCTTGAATATTTTTTCTTCATGACGAAGAACGTGTGTAATTGGAGCTAAAACAATTGTATAGATGATGTAAACAAGGACCCAAAGTTAGACATTCTTAAGGCTACTAAAGTTTCAATTGATCAGTGTATAGTTGTACCCACTTTTTAAAAAGCAGGTTTGGCTTTGCTATTTATATCTTACAATTTAAAATGTGTATTTTATCTTTCATTTCTTAAGTATTTAGATTATCACCCCTCAAGGGTGTTACATTATAAGTTAAAGATTTTAATTTTGTTGGGAAGCTAGTGAAAAATAAACATTTTAAATAAAAAAAAAATGATATAAGTATATTTTAACAACTTACGTATTCATTTACTTATTTCGCTATGTATCTCCTATTTTCTGTACATCAATGTATCTACCTTGTAAATATCCACCCAAACGGCGTGGGATGTTATTGTATTTGTTTTTAATTGGAAAATAAAAAGGATTAAAAAATTGATAAAATTATACTATTTGTGTAAACTATTTTTGTATGATATTTTGCTTATGCGAACATTTTTGTTTTAACTTTTTTCGCTTAAAATAAATAAATAAATAATTTCAAAATAATAATAAAATACTGCGAGCTGATGTATGCTGTGATTGTACATCTGGAGTAACAGTCGACAGTATTGGGTCATACAACTGAAGAGGAACATATAGTAGATTTAATACTGGATGTTTGACATGAGATGAAGGAAGGCTAAAAGACATGACCAGATCCTGCTATTCTGTTTTTTAGTGCTAAAAAAGTTAGCTTAGGTAGCTTTTGCTGCAGGGGCTGACTACACAGCATTATGTTAAAATATAAGACGGAGACGTTCTTTCTTGGCTGTAAAAATATATCAGCAACAATCAGAAGAGATGGAGAAAATGTTACATCTAACCCACACACAGAGGCGTAGCGATGGAGGGGGGGGGGGGCAGGAGGGGGGGGGGGCAAAATGGGTTGTAAAAACTAATTAAAATGTCATTTTAGCTGCATACTTGCAGTTTGAGGAGGGTGGGGTTGCAAATCGAAAGTTGAGATGGGGGGGGGGGGGTGCAAATTGAAAATTTGCTCCAGAGGGGGCGCTAAATTGAAAGTTTGTCCCCGGGCCATATACCCCGTGAGTCGAAAAAAAAAACCTGTTTTCCGAATGTCTGTGTGTGTGCATGTGTGTATGTATGTGTGTGTGTTTGTGACTGTGAACACGATAACTTGAGTACCGCTATAGCTAGGTTGATGCCATTTCGTATACCTTTTATATCAAGAGAGAGAGAGAGAGAGAGAGAGAGAGAAAGAGAGAGAGAAAGAGAGAGGAGACGGAATGAAATCTGTAAAATGCAGATTTCTGTATTTGACAAATGATAAAAAACCGAAAGTATGTACCCGCTAAAGACCAATAGAAAATAAAAACTTACCTTGAAATTCCCAGCCCTATTCCCATAGCAACTCTCTGTCATTGGTAGTAAATATTATGGTGTCAAAGTTCAGTAGGGACGTCGTTAAAAGTTTGCTGAAGACGACAGTAACAGTTCGGTAGTGGCGATGATACAAATTCAGATGTGACGACGATAACAACCATCTTGTGACGACGATGAAAGTCTCAGGCAATAAACACCTTATATGGTAAACATTTACCCTTAAACAATTCAAGCGACTGTGGCAGGTCTCAGGCAATAAACACCTTAAATGGTAAACATTTACCCTTAAACAATACCAGCGACTGTGACAAGTCTCAGGCAATAAACACCTTATATGGTAAACATTTACCCTTAAACAATACCAGCGACTGTGACAAGTCTCAGGCAATAAACACCTTATATGGTAAACATTTATCCTTAAACAATACCAGCGACTGTGACAAGTCCCGGTAAATTGCGATCGCTTCAGGGGTTGATGTTTTTGTACAGCCGGTCTATTTCTAAGTTCTTCTTGTTTTTACTTGCCACCAGCTGTTAAGGTCGACTTTAAGAAGTACAAACAACAAAGTACACAGAGTTTGGACCACAGTATTAGTGCGGGCCTACACACGTAATATATTCGCCTAGCCCTCTTTCCAAATCAACCCATCAACTCTCGTTCACACACCTAGTAAACTGAATACCAACATTTGGTCTAAGGGGAATAACACAACAACGTGGGGCTGAACACAACTCACATACTCACCATAAACAATGACTTACCAAGCCTTAACCCGACGTGTTACAATAACAGTATTCACGTCCACCCCTGAAATAACAATACGCGTGAAGAAAACACGTCCACTCCCTCCCCTACACAGCAACAGAAAAAATAGAACAATATGTCAATCATACCAAACATAAGAACATCACAGACCTATTCTCTAGCTGTAAAATGTGCATGTCCATCATAGACACTATTTACTACATCTGTAATGGTAAACTGGGTACAACTGTATACACACGCTTTTAGAAGGCATATATTAGTGATACAAAGATTTTAACAATAATCAAATATATATAGAATTTAGCGTATATGAGATAACGCATTATTTTTAAGAAAGAAAGCTAAGTTAAACATATTTTTAAATAAGTGTAAGTGTAATAACTCCGATAAATGATAGCTTACTTATGAAGTAAAAAAAAAAAACAATCTATTTTCTTTCAAAAGTTAACAAAATATGGGGCCCACATCCCAAACCGCAAATATACTTATAAACATTATGCTTTGCCATAGATCGTAGTAATAGAGAATAAATGACAAAGCATTGTTTAGGTAAAGGTAACTCTAATGTTTTTTATGCAGGGGAAACAATCAAATATTAGTACATTAATTTAAGAAACACAACAAAAATAAATAATAGAAATAAAATAAAACATACTTTTTTTAATAACAAAAGATACAATAAAAATTAAAAAAAAATGTCTTTGAAACAATGATGTAAAATGACATTATCTATTAACAAGTCCTCTAATATTGGATCTAACTCTAAATGTGAAACGTTTGTCAGATTTCATTACTTAATGCTAAATATAGAGCGATTTATCATTTGATAAGTTGGTGCCATGTTTTCGCTACTTTTTCCATATAAAAATATTAATGGTTTTTAATTTAAACCAAAAATAAATTACAAATTAAACAAGTGTATAACGAAAAAAAGAAAACACTTTTGGATGAACAGACTGGTAGCTTTCACCCCCGACTCCAACCCCCCCAAAATTCAAAAACTTCTTCATAACCGAATGTCACTGTTTCTTTTCAGAACACTGATTATGCCAGCTTACTACTTTATAACCCCCACCCTTACCACTAAACGTTTCTATGTATTATATGCATATTTAAGAATGAAAGAGATGAAGATAGCGGAGGTTTGTAAATCTAATACGGTCCTCGTATGTCACGTGATGAAATACAAGTAATTAGACAGTGGTCACCTTCGGGACAAAGCTCAGGCGAGCTGAAAAGAATTACATAATCTGAGACTTAAAAAACAATGTATTTATTTGTTTGTTTGTCTTTTATTTCATAAACATGTATTTTTAAAGGTTTTAAAATATATCAATTCGGTGTTTAAATATATCCTTTTTTAATCCACATATCTAAATTATAAATATTTACATATATTTTTTTTAAAGATTTGTATGTTTTACCTAAATACATCTATTTAAACAAAGATGGGGCTTAAAGACAAGTTATTGCGGTCACTCTAGCGTCGTATTTTAAGTTATCAAAAATAGTCTTACATTTTATCATAATACTTTTTGTTAGAAGGACGTGATTATATGTAAACATGTTAGCAGGAAAATATAGAAAAACCACACGAGGTAATTTAGTTCAAATGAAAACACAGTTGCTGCCGTAATTTTTACTTTGTCGATTGAGTCACACAGTCAAATAATTGATTGGAACGCCTTATGCTGAATTAGAGTATTAGTCTACATCAGTAATTCATTAGTGTTCATTGATAATTGAATGATTTTTTTACGTCACGATTTTCTTTTTTACTCTCAAACTTGTGAATAAAAAAAAAAAGAAAAAAAAAGAATGTTTGGTTTATTTAACTTAGTAGGGCTGGTAAGAAGATCACCAACCTGTTCTACGGCTGAATAAAACCTGCATGAGACATAGAACTAGTTGGTGACCTACTTACCAGCCCTATTGTCTCGCCCTCTTTTCTCTCAGCTTGTCATTGCCTTTTTGCCACACTTTTTTTCATATTTCCAAGCTGGCCGTTAAAATAAACGTGTCCAAGGTTTGTTTTTTTCTATCATTTTAGAATGTTTCAAACATAAATTAGGTATTTGTCATAAACTAGCCCCGATGCACATTCAGCTGAAACATGTTTAGGGTGTTAACTATCATTCGCGCTAATATTGGTTATTCCCAATTTTTATCCTCAAGTATCAAAGCAAATTTTATCTAGCAAGTATCTAAAATAAAACCAGATGTCGGGGGATTATAATGTCGAGGTACCACTTTGTTACGGTGATATTGAAGATCCAAACTCAAAACGCAAAAAAAGGAAACTATGTACGATGGTCATCTGGGATATAACAGTCAGTTATTATAAAACAACGTTAAAATGGTGCAATAACTTATGCTCTTTGTCCATCCAAGTATTGCAATGATTGTAAAAACTATACAGATGACATCTAGTATATTTAAATCACGCTGGGGGTGTGGCAGTTAATGGAACCTCCACAGTTTTATCACAGAGTTTATCTAATGAATGATATTGAGAAATATTTCAGGAAGTAGATGTAAGCTTTGATGGCCCCTCGAGAGTACAGTTTACAGTATTGGGTCATACAACTGAAGTGGAACAGATAGTAGATTTAATACTGGAGGTTAGTCATGGGATCTAGGAAGTCTAAAAGAAAATACAATATTCTGCTATTCTGCTTTGTAGTGCTAGAAAGTTTAGCAGAGGTTGCTCTAGCTTCAGAAGCTGACTATATATCAATAAAGGGTAAAAAAAAAAAGACAAGATGAAATTATTTTGTTTTCTAGAGTTAAAAAGGTTAACATATGTCACCACAAGAAAGTCAAAAAGAAAAGACAAGATCTTGCTAATCTGTCGTCAAAGAATGGTTAGTAAAAGTAGCTTTAGCTTCATGAGCTAACTATGCATCAATAAATTCAAGACTAAAACAATCGTTATTGGATGTATAAATATATCAGCACCAATCAGAAGAGATGGAGACAATGTTACATCTAACCCAGACCATAACTGTTGTTTTAACAAAAAAAAAATCATGAAGAATGGAAGAAACAAAGAAAAAATAAAAATAAACGAGAACTATCAAATAATAATGATGAGACATGTTTATTTTTTTAACCGAACTAATTGCAAATGAAAAAACGTTATATTAGTTTTTGTTAAACAACACAATTAGAAACATGTGGTATATGATTTGTACCAACAGCATATACTTTTGTGGGACTAAGTTGACTTAATTAATAAAAATTGTAATTACTGTGTCTGATGTCAAACTATAAAGAAAGGGGCGGGGGGTAAACAAAATGTTCAGTAGGGGGATAGGAGGGGGGGGAGCGGATAATTTAAATAGCAGATATTTTTATATAAATCCGTTTTCTTTTATAAGTTGTGTATGGGTGGGCGGGGGGGGGGGGTGTGTGTGGTAGACGTGCCTTCAATCCTCCCCCCCGGAAGTGATGCCTGAAATAAACATTACTCTGTTAAATTAACTTAATACAAGAAAAAAATATGTACACTTGTGAGAACTTTTGATTAGTTGTTCACTGCTTAATAAATACAGACAATTCTAAACTATGCGAGTGTCATTTTTTTAAAGATTTATCATTTCATTATATGTCTCGTATTTAAGTTGAAAGATGTTAACTTGATTTTAAGAGTCACATATTTGTAAATTAGCATAATTTCTATTTTCAAAATATAGTACTGCTTTTCTATTGTTTGAATATCTATTTATATTATGAATGTTCACATTTCCAAAAAAAAAATATATGTATACACCAGGGTCAATGTAAACCAAGATTAAACTACACATAGGTCGAGCAGCACAGACATGAGTACACCCTACAGTCCTGACAATCATCTGATACATTTCTATACAAAAATAGTCCTGTTTGTCTACAGAACGACATATAGGAAATTTAAATCCGCCCAAGAACATTTTAAATGCAACATTTAAATCGGTGAAGAAAGTCGAACAGCAAAACAAACGGCATAATATTGCTTCTAAACTACTCAATATTAAATGAATAGGGAAATAAAACAAGACACACATGAATAATACTGCTGCAATTAATTACCGTTATTATTTTCTACACACTAATTTAATAAAATAAAAATTGATCAGACATATCTCTGTGCTAAGCTCACCGATTAAGAGAAAGACGTCTATGAGAATATTATTTTTAGCTTCGATTAATAATGGGGACTTCGTTTATATTACATTTTATAAGGGAAACAACTTACACAATATTTTGTTGTTTAAAGTTTAAATAAGAAGTACCAAAAAAGTATGCATCAATCAAATTGCCATAGTATTTTTCGAATAGCAACAAATAATTGCATATGTAATATTTACAAAAATGACATTCTGCATAAAAAATAACTAAATTTATTTTGTAATAAAAAAATGACAAAAACTTTTTTAATAGGTCACTTTTCTTGTAATATACTTTGTGACTGCTAATTAATCAACGTTGGGTCCTCATTATTACTTCCGTGTTATAACATTTTGCTGTAAAAAAAAAACTTATTTCCCCCTACTTTCTAAAAAAAAGGCTATCGTTTTGACTTCTTGTCCTCTTACTAAAGCCGTGTGGTTGACAGGACAAACGTATTGTGATTGAAAATGACAAATCCAAAAGGTTATCGCCGCGGCACGCGTTACATGTTCTCATGTAGATTCAGAAAAATAAACGCGGTACATGTTCTCACGTAGATTCAGAAAACAAACGCGGTACATGTTCTCACGTAGATTCAGAAACAAAGGTGTGACCAAGCTGTCACGTTATATGTCAGTTTACAAACGTGGGGACATCGTTGACATTAAGGGTGATGGTGCCATTCAAAAAGGTATGCCACACAAGTTCTATCACGGAAAGACTGGTCGTGTTTTCATTGTAACCCCTCATGCTGTTGGTTGGTGTGGTTGTCAATAAACAGTTGGGCAACCGTATTATCCCCAAACAAATCAATGTAACCCCTCATGCTGTTGGTTGGTGTGGTTGTCAAAAAACAGTTGGACAACCGTATTATCCCCAAACAAATCAATGTAACCCCTCATGCTGTTGGTTGGTGTGGTTGTCAATAAACAGTTGGGCAACCGTATTATCCCCAAACAAATCAATGTAACCCCTCATGCTGTTGGTGTGGTTGTCAATAAACAGTTGGGCAACTGTATTATCCCCAAACACATCAATGTAACCCCTCACGCTGTTGGTTGGTGTGGTTGTCAAAAAAACAGTTGGGCAACCGTATTATCCCTAAACAAATCAATGTCAGAATTTAGCCTGTTAAGCACAGTAACTGCCGTCTTGATTTCTTGAAACGCGTCGAGAAGAATGAAGAGCTGAAGAGACAAGCTAAGGAGATAGGTGTTAAAGCTAACACTAAGAGAGATCCCGCCCAGCCAAGGAAAGCCCATTTTGTCAGCAAGCCCGACTTCTTGACACCTATTCCTTATGAGATCATTGCTTAATCTATAATAATAGTTTCGCTGTCTGTCTGTGTATCTGACAAGAACGCTCTGTCTGACAAGAACGCTCTAGAGAAAACATAAGAAAAAATTCTATCTGACAAGAACGCTATAGAGAAAACACAAGGAAATTAAATTAGGTGTTAAAGCTAACACTAAGAGAGATCCCGCCCAGCCAAGGAAAGCCCATTTTGTCAGCAAGCCCGACTTCTTGACACCTATTCCTTATGAGATCATTGCTTAATCTATAATAATAGTTTCGCTGTCTGTCTGTGTATCTGACAAGAACGCTCTGTCTGACAAGAACGCTCTAGAGAAAACATAAGAAAAAATTCTATCTGACAAGAACGCTATAGAGAAAACACAAGGAAATTAAAAACTCTCACAGTGAAACGAAAGACGAAGTATGACGTCGACACATTTAGCATAGAGTTGAAAATAATCTCACGGCGGAAAGTGCACACAGTAATATAATGATGTCATTGATTATCGCGTAAACATTGAATAAAAAGGAAATGTTGTCTAATTTAAATGGTTTGCGTGAAGAGTTTCTTGCATACAATTCTTCGGGTAGGGGCGAAGCCCCACCCCACGCGTAGGAACGTCTGAGCCCCCCCCCCCCCTCCCCAACTCAAAAGAAATTTCTTCATCGATACTCTATAATAAAATTACCGCCTAATTAATGTTTCTAATCTAAAAAGTGGTTTTCTTGCAATTTCTTTAATGCAATTCTTCGGGTAGTGGCTAAGCGCGACACCAGTGTTTCTTTCAGACTTTTTCCTCCCCGGAGAGGGGTGGGGGTAATTGAAATTTTCGGGGACGGGGGTAGAATTTTCGGGAAGGGGGGCGGACACTGGAAAAAGTATATAATTATATTTCGTTGAATGGGACGGTAGACATGATTTTTTTGAGAGTGGGGGGTGGGGTATGGGAGGTGGGGGGTGGCAGGGGGGGGTGGGGGGTGGGGTGGTGGTGTGTGGGGGGGGTGGGGTGGGGGGTGGTGTGTGGGGGGGTGGGGGTGGGGGTGGTGTGTGGAGGTGTGTGTGTGGGGGGGGGTGGGGTGGGGTGGTTTCCTCATCGATACTCTATAATAAAATTACCACCTAATTAATGTGTCTAATCTAAAAAGTGGTTTTCTCGCAATTTCTTTAATGCAATTCTTCGCGTAGTGGCTAAGCGCGACACCAGTGTTTCTTTCAGACTTTTTCCTCCCCGGAGAGGGGTGGGGGTACTTGAGGTTTTCGGGGGCGGGGGTAGAATTTTCGGGAAGGGGGCGGACACTGGAAAAAGTATATAATTATATTTCGTTGAATGGGACGGTAGACATGTTTTTTTTGGGGGGTGGGGGTGGGTGGGGGTGGATGGGGGTGGTGTGTGGGGGTGGGGGTGGTGTGTGTGGGGGGTGGGTGGTGGGGGTGGAAGTGTGTGTGGGGGGTGGAGGTGTGTGTGGGGGGTGGGGGGTGGGGGGTGGGGGGGGTGGGGGTGGGGGTGGGGTGTGTGTGGGGGGGTGGGATGGTTTTAGTTTAGAGAAAAGAGACAGCACTATCAGCCTAGCGCCCGTTGTACCCTTCCTCAAAGGGCCATTTTTTCCGTTAATACTAATAGTTTCGCTGTCTGTCTATCTATAATAATAGTTTCGCTGTCTGTGTATCTGACAAGAACGCTCTGTCTGACAAGAACGCTCTAGAGAAAACACAAGCAATTTAAAAACATGCACAGTAATTCGAAAAACGAAATATGACGTCGACACATTTAGCGCACAGAGTAGAAAATAATCTCAAACCCAGAGAGTGCTCAAAGTTATATGACGTCATTGATTTTCGCGTTAACATTGAATAAAAAGGAAATGTTGTCTAATCTAAATGGTTTGCGTGAAGAGTTTCTTGCATACAATTCTTCGGGTAGGGGCGAAGCCCCACCCCCCGCGTAAGAACGTCTGAGCCCCCCCCCCCCCCCCCCCCCCCCCCCTCCCCAACTCAAAAGAAATTTCCTCATCGATACTCTATAATAAAATTACCGCTTAATTAATGTGTCTAATCTAAAAAGTGGTTTTCTTGCAATGGGACGGTAGACATGTTTTTTTTTGGGGGGGGGGGGGACGGACTTTTTCCTCCCCGGAGAGGGGTGGGGGTACTTGAAATTTTCGGGGGCGGGGGTAGAATTTTCTGGGAGGGGGCGGACACTGGAAAAAGTATATAATTATATTTCGTTGAATGGGACGGTAGACATGTTTTTTTTGGGGGTGGGGGGGTGGTGGAGGGGTGGGGGGGGTGGGGGTGGTGTGTGGGGGGTGGGTTGGTTTCAGTGTTTCTTTCAGACTTTTTCCTCCCCGGAGAGGGGTGGGGGTACTTGAAATTTTCGGGGGCGGGGGTAGAATTTTCTGGGAGGGGGCGGACACTGGAAAAAGTATATAATTATATTTCGTTGAATGGGACGGTAGACATGATTTTTTTGGGAGTGGGGGGGTAGGGGGTGGGGGTGGTGGGGGGGGTGGGGTGGGGTGGTTTCCTCATCGATACTCTATAATAAAATTACCGCCTAATTAATGTGTCTAATCTAAAAAGTGGTTTTCTCGCAATTTCTTTAATGCAATTCTTCGCGTAGTGGCTAAGCGCGACACCAGTGTTTCTTTCAGACTTTTTCCTCCCCGGAGAGAAGTGGGGGTACTTGAAATTTTCGGGGGCGGGGGTAGAATTTTCGGGGAGGGGGCGGACACTGGAAAAAGTATATAATTATATTTCGTTGAATGGGACGGTAGACATGTTTTTTTTGGGGGTGGGGGTGGGGTGGGGTTGGGGGGGTGGTGGGTGGGGTGGGGGTGGGGGGTGGTGTGTGTGGGGTGGGTGGGTTGGTTTTAGTTTAGAGAAAAGAGACAGCACTATCAACCTAGCGCCCGGTGTATCCTTCCTCAACGGGCCATTTTTCTCGTCTATAATAATAGTTTCGCTGTCTGTCAAGAACGCTCTGTCTGACAAGAACGCTCTAGAGAAAACACAAGCAAAATAAAAACATGCACAGTAATTCGAAAAACGAAATATGACGTCGACACATTTAGCGTAGAGTAGAACATAATCTCAAACCAGAGAGTGCACACAGTAATATGACGTCATTGATTAGCGCGTAAACATTGAAAAAAAGGAAATGTTGTCTAATCTAAATGGTTTGCGTGAAGAGTTTCTTGCATACAATTCTTCGGGTAGGGGCGAAGCCCCACCCCCCGCGTAAGAACGTCTGAGCCCCCCCCCCCCCTCCCCAACTCAAAAGAAATTTCTTCATCGATACTCTATAATAAAATTACCGCCTAATTAATGTGTCTAATCTAAAAAGTGGTTTTCTTGCAATGGGACGGTAGACATGTTTTTTTTTTGGGGGGGGGGGGGGGGGGGGGGGGGGTGTGGAGGGGTGGGGGGGGGGTGTGTGGGGGGGGGGGGTGTGTGGGGGTGGGGGGGTGGTGTGTGGGGGGGGTGGGTTGGTTTCAGTGTTTCTTTCAGACTTTTTCCTCCCCGGAGAGGGGTGGGGGTACTTGAAATTTTCGGGGGCGGGGGTATAATTTTCTGGGAGGGGGCGGACACTGGAAAAAGTATATAATTATATTTCGTTGAATGGGACGGTAGACATGTTTTTTTTGGGGGTGGGGGTGGTGGAGGGGTGGGGGGGGGTGGTGGTGTGTGGGGGGTGGGTGGGGTGGTGTGTGTGGGGGGGTGGGGGTGGTGTGTGGGGGGTGGTGGGGGGTGGTGTGTGGGGGGTGGGTTGGTTTCAGTGTTTCTTTCAGACTTTTTCCTCCCCGGAGAGGGGTGGGGGGTACTTGAAATTTTCGGGGGCGGGGGTAGAATTTTCTGGGAGGGGGCGGGACACTGGAAAAAGTATATAATTATATTTCGTTGAATGGGACGGTAGACATGATTTTTTTGGGAGTGGGGGGGTGGGGGGTGGGAGGTGGGGGGGTGGCTGGGGGGGTGGTGGGGGGGGGGTGGGGGGGTGGTGTGTGTGTGGGGGGTGGGGGGGGGGGGTGGGGGTGGGTGTGGGGGGGGGGTGGCGGGTTGTGTGTGGGGGGTGGGGGTGGGGGGGGTGTGTGTGGGGGTGGGGGTGGGTGGTGTGTGGAGGTGTGTGTGTGTGGGGGTGGGGGGGTGGGGTGGGGTGGTTTCCTCATCGATACTCTATAATAAAATTACCACCTAATTAATGTGTCTAATCTAAAAAGTGGTTTTCTCGCAATTTCTTTAATGCAATTCTTCGCGTAGTGGCTAAGCGCGACACCAGTGTTTCTTTCAGACTTTTTCCTCCCCGGAGAGGGGCAGGGGGGTACTTGAGGTTTTCGGGGGGCGGGGGTAGAATTTTCGGGAAGGGGGCGGACACTGGAAAAAGTATATAATTATATTTCGTTGAATGGGACGGTAGACATGTTTTTTTGGGGGGTGGGGGGTGGGTGGGTGGGGGTGGGTGGGGGGAGGTGTGTGGGGGGGTGGGGGTGGTGGGGGTGGGGGTGGGGGTGGGTGGTGTGTGGGGGGTGGAGGTGTGTGTGGGGGGGGTGGGGGGTGGGGGTGGGGGTGGTGTGTGTGGGGTGGGGGGGGGGGGGGTGGGGGTGTGTGGGGGGGGTGGGATGGTTTTAGTTTAGAGAAAAGAGACAGCACTATCAGCCTAGCGGCCCGTTGTACCCTTCCTCAACGGGCCATTTATCTAGTCTGACAAGAACGCTCTGTCTGACAAGAACGCTCTGTCTGACAAGAACGCTCTAGAGAAAACACAAGCAAAATAAAAACATGCACAGTAATTCGAAAAACGAAATATGACGTCGACACATTTAGCATAGAGTAGAACATAATCTCAAACCAGAGAGTGCACACAGTAATATGACGTCATTGATTCTCGCGTAAACATTGAAAAAAAGGAAATTTTGTCTAATCTAAATGGTTTTCGTGAAAAGTTTCTTGCATATAATTCTTCGGGTAGGGGCGAAGCCCCACCCCCCGCGTAAGAACGTCTGAGCCCCCCCCCCCCCCTCCCAAACTCAAAAGAAATTTCTTCATCGATACTCTATAATAAAATAGCACTTGTAATCTAGTTTTTCTACACTCAAAGTGTTCATTTTAATATCAAACCTATCAAAAGATTGTCCATGGGACAAGTAAAGAAGAGTCCACTTGTTTAAGGGACCTCGACAAATAAATGAATGGGGATATTAGCACTATAATCAGTATATCCAGCCGCTTTAACTATCCCTAACACAGAAAGTCTGTTGGTCACCGGTACATGTTCTTACACACGCCCATTTGACGGAGTTTTAATATCAATTTGGATCTCCATACCTTATAGTAGGCCTGTTTCAGATCGAAGGACAGCACATAGGTGGTGACCTTTGTGTGGAAACAGCCAGTGATTTCCTTAATCAACTGAAGAACGGAGTCCACAGGCTGCCGTCCCCACCAAAAACCAAAACAAGCGGGCATTGACCAGCCTTTCCAAGAGCTTGCTGATGTTAGAGCAGAGGGAGAACGGTCTGTAGCTCTCAGGTGAGCCCAGATCCAGATTTAGGCGAGAACTTTGTTAATGACCAATAAAAAAATTACAAGAGAAATAGCAGACAAAATATTCAAATCACGCTGTGGGTGTGGCAGTTGATGGAACCTCCACAGTTTTATCACAGGGTTTATCAAATGAATGATATTGAGAAAGTTAACTGCTATAGTAGTTCAGTAGTACCAGATGGGTCATAAAACGGAAGAGGAACAGATATGATATTTTATACTTCAGGTTAGTCATGAGGTCAAGGACGTCTAAAAGAAAAGACAATATATTGCTAGTCTGTTTTCAAGTGTCAGAAAAGTTGACACATGTAACCATATAAGAGATGCTTATAATACAATCAATTAAAGTATAAGACTAAAAAGTGCGTTATTGGCAGTAAAAATAAATCAGCTACAATCAGAAGAGATGGAGATAATGTTACACCTAACCCAGATCATAGCTGTTTTTGTAACACCAAATAAAAAATCACGAATAGCAACACAGAAAAGAAACGAGAGGTATCGAATAATAATAGTGACAAAAATGTGACATAGTATGCAAATTTAAATCCATCCAAAACATTTTAAGTCCAACATTAAATAAGAGAAGAATGGCGGACAATAAAACAAACAATATAACATTAGCTCTAAACTACTCAATATTAAACGAATAGGAACATAAAACAAAATAAATATAAATAATACGGTTGCAATTGTCACACTTATTAAAGACAATGAAATTGATCAGACTAATGTATCTGTGCTAAGCTCACCGATTAAGAGAAATACTCATGTTAGAATTATATTGTATTGTTGCGAGGTTATAAAAGAAGGGGACTTAATGTAATGTACATTTTATAAGGGAAACAACTTAAAATCTTTTTTGCTTATTAAAGTGTACCCAAACAGTTCAAAAATAGCATACATCTATTACACTTTTGTATTAATTTTCTAATATAAACTTATAATTTCAAATTTTTATCGTTTAAGTAAAAAGTTTCGATTTGAAAATAAGATTAATTGCTAATGTATTTTAATTCGTTAGACCCATTACAAAATGATATGTAATCTCAAATATATTTTCTGCCAAATCGTCGAACAAGGACGGGTGTATTATCATCTGTAGTTCGTATTATTTTAATTTTAGAAAATAACAACTCAAATGAAAATGTTAAAACCGCATGTCAAACATCTTAACAAAATATACCAGAAACTACGAAACACATTTATTAAGATTGTACATAAGTCCGAAAAGAAAAGCAAACGCTTGCGAATATATTAAAAACCACCAATCAAGCAGCCACAACAAATAAAGCAATTACACTTAATTAACATGACTAGACAAACAACAGAATACGAAAGCAGACTTGTAGCAACGGCTATTTATATATCCGCCATATGGAAATACAGGAATACAATCAGATTGTATTGTAAAAAATACTCTGACATCGAGTTAAAAGAAATATTTCAAGAAAAGCTAAGACAAAGCTAAGACATTGTAATTGATAAACATATAAATCTCTAAATTATATAAGTGTTACTTAAGCTTTTCTTTACTATAATTTTTCAGGTACGTAAGTTGCACATATGTAACTTTAAAAAAAAAAAAAATATATATTATTGCTTAATATGTTTAAAGTTTAATGCATATATGCATTTGCACTGTTTTGTTTATTTATATAAGATTTATGGTTGTATACGGACGACTATATGTGACAAAATAAAAATTAAAGATTAATAAACCAAACACTTGGTGAAATTCATTAAAAGAAAACAGACGCTAATATTTAACACTATTGTTTAATGATAAATAGTCTACTCCCTTTCATATATAATAAATGTATGTTAAAAAATGCACACAGTTTCCTAGTTTTATCGCCTATGCTAGGGAAAACAACTCTTACAACATTTGTTAAAGTCAACACATGAAGGTCGCCAAGAGGAAACATACATTTGTTTTGAAAAAATACGTAAAAATGTTAAGCTGTAGTATGCACTTTGAAATGCAACGATTGCTTGTTTTTTTTCTAATGGTATACATTTTAAAATTTAAATAATCTTAAACACAATGCCAGAGCTTTGCAACAACTTTTTGTTTATTAGTAACTGTATTCATCTATGATTAGTGGTTGTGAGGGTTCATTATTGAAATTAAAATAATACTGTATTCTTTACATGAATAAATGCAACTGTAATCAATAATATTTAGTTTTTGCTAAATAAAAATCCACGAACTGGTTGCACCTGTATTTTTTTTTAAATGGAAGTTGATAGGAACATGTCTAAATATAACTAGGTACACAAATGATATCATTTGCGCTTCGTACAGAAGAATATAATACACTTACATGTTAAAACCTCGGTACTCAAAGCATGCTAAAAGTGGACGGTCTTATCATGTGTTTGCAAATAAAAACGCTGTCTAGATTTTTATTAGAGTATTACGCTTTAATTTATTGAAATACAAAGTTGCATTAATATAATAATATAGGAAAATAATTTTAAAGAATACTGTTTTGCGGTGTTTCTTTTCCACGAACACTTACACTAGCTAATCTAGCTAAAATTTTGCTTGTATGACAAAGCACATTTTAGCTTGCTCAACAGCTTTTACCCCCAACACTCTCTTATATTGGGGCACTCGTATGTCGAGGGAACACTGTAAGTAAAAAGGTCTACCTTTTAATACAAAAAATAAGACTCAATAATATTATAGTGGGTGGAGATGTAGATGGTTAAACAACTGAAATCATAAATGGTAAAATATGTGACCTTTTTGGTTTAGAATGAAGAAAAATGGTATCATAAAAATGTGTTCACATTGATTTCGATCATACATCAGGTTTTGTCTGAAAGTAATTATTACGTAGTACGGGTTTTAAAAACATAACATGAAGAAGGCCTCTTGAAATTTAAGTCTGTACTTCAATGCTGAGCTTTAATAAGAAATATATGGTTTATGATCTGTAGGAATAACAAATAATTTATTGGACCTAAATTGATTTAAACATATTTAAATTACTGTGTCGAAAGTCAAACTATAAATAAAACTTCCTTTGAAAAGGTTTTATTTTTAACAGGGATATTACACTCAGCTATTATAGAAAAAAACCGTTGAAATATGCAATAACAGATGCACATTATCCATACAAGAAACGCAATGATTGTAAACACTATAATAGTGAAGATACCAGAGATAACAGACAAAATATTCAAATCACCCTGTGGGTAAGGCAGTTGATGGAACCTCCACATTTTTATCACAGAGTTTATCTAATGAATGATATTGCGAAAGATTACTACGAGTTGATGTATGCTTTGATTGCCCTTTTATAAAGCATCAATCAGAAGAGATGGACAAAAATTACATGTAACCCAGACTATAGCTGTTTTTTTGTAACAACAAAACAAAAATCATGAAGAGGAAAAAAAACCAAAAGAAAAAAAAAACCGAGGACTATCAAATAATGATAGTGACAAAAATTGTGAGATAATAGGAACATTTAAATCCACCCAAACACATTTTAAATCAACCAACATTGAATAACATTACGTCTAAACTATTCCATATTAACCGAATAGGAAAATAAAACAGACCAAACATAAATAGTACTGGAGCGATTGTAGCCTATACCGTAATTATTGCATGGATACTCATGAAATAAAATAATAATTGATGAGACTCATGTCTCTGTGCTAAGCTAACCGATTAAGAGAAAGACGTATTTTAGAATTTTATTGTTTTCATGTGATAAATGAAGGGGAATTAATTTAATTTACATTTTATAAGGGAAACAACTTACCCATTATCGTGTTGATTAACTCGTACCTAAGTAATACAAAAATAATATAAATCTATTAACTTATTATATTAATTTTCTAATAGCAACTTTTAAATTCGATTGCATCATTAAAGATATATGTTTCTATATAAAAATGTAACTAAAGTGCTTGTGTATTTAAATTTTTGAGAACCATATAAAGATGTTATATACTTTGTCATATAAGGTGTGCCTTGTCATATATAAACGTTGAGTAATACACGCATATTTTTAAAAATTATTTTTGTTTGGAAAACCTCTATTCCTTATGAAGCCGAAGTTAAATCTTTACAGCAAAATTCTGTTTTCATCCTTCTCATTACTGACATTAAATCATCTCAAATTGTTATGTGTCGAACAGGATACATCTGCCACAATTTCTTGAATAATATCTCACTAATATCAGTTTCATCATTTGGATTTAGTAGATGCCAGTTCTCCAACCAGAAGAGCAGTTCAACCCACATTAATTCTTAGCCAAAGTTTAGTCATAATCCTGCCCTGTCAAAGATCCATGCAGGAAAGTAATGTCTATATTACAGATTATTCTATTTTTAAAAAAAAATTGTTTCAGAATATTGGAACTGATTATGATATTGACATATTATGCTGTTTGTATGTTATAATGAGAACAGCCACAAATGTGCCAAATTGCTGGCTTAAACTAATGTGACGTTTGGTTTTATATTTATTTTAGCAACTGTTGGGAGAAGATGGACAATGCCGATGTGATACCCAATACCTTGTCTGGATGGACTGAGATTCTAAGACCAACCATTGATATAATATGAATGCCAGTATATTTGGAATACAATAATCTGTTGTGAGAGTAAAGCTAAAAGCTTGAATGTATGAACTAATTAGGAATTAATAATATACTGACGTAGTTGATATTGTTAGGTTAAACAATGTGTTGTACTTAACTACGTGAGTAGAAGCTAATACTATTAACTTCAGTGGGAGAGGGGGATAATGTTATGATGCATGTTATGATCTATGCTATAGATCGGCGCGAATGAATGTTGGTGCGAAAGGTATGTTGAACGCAAGGAATGATGACGCGTATGGTGCGACAGTGGCGTTCTGGTGTAGAGACTGGTTGCTGGGTATTGTGCGTGAGTTAGATGATTTGTCTTGGTCTTGTTGGAAGGATGTACGTGAGTTGAGAGTACAGAATTAAAGATAAGAAAAGAAGCCTGCGTTCCTCTCATTGATTGGTGGTCGCCCATGTCGTCTTAGTGAATGATGGTACGATACATGTCTGTGGACACAACATCTCCACATGGTAGTGGTTAAGACAAAACGGTATTGAATCAAATAATCAAAGCCACTCACTCAGCGTAACATTCAGCCTCTAAAGCAAGCTCTACAGCTTTTACCCTCTGAGGGTGTAGCCCAAAAAGCTGTAGCAGTGGATTAAGACAAGGAGTACAGATGTCCGTCTAGACTGTTGGGACATTTAACCCAGCTAGTAATCCTTGAAAAAATCTCTGCTGTCAAATATTTCTATGATTGCCCGGTGGCAAATAACATTATAGATGCTGTTGAAGTTCAAACTATTAAAAAACTGAAATGATAAAAAAACCAGGTAGAAGCTCTCCAGCTAAAGAAGCAAAAATTATACGTATCACTAAGATTGGCCATAAAAAGATGAAGAAGCGCAAATAAAAAAAAAGACATAGGATGTACTTCGTGTGGTCAAGACAGAGGCGAGCCAAGAACGCTAAAAAGATGAAGACATACCGCAAGGAACTTGAAGAAATCATGAAGACATACCGCAAGGAACTTGAAGAAATCATGAAGACATACCACAAGGAACTTGAAGAAATCATGAAGACATACCGCAAGGAACTTGAAGAAATCAAGACGTCTACTGAAACCTTTGACGTCATAGCTTTCATACAAGGACAGTTGACAAAAGCTAAAAAAGTCGGATACTCTACCAATGTGTTTGAAGCTAAACAACAAAAGTACTTTATACAAGAACAGTTGTCAAAAGCTAGAAAAGTCGGATACTCTACCAATGTGTTTGAAGCTAAACAACAAAAGTACTTTATACAAGAACAGTTGTCAAAAGCTAAAAAAGTCGGATACTCTACCAATGTGTTTGAAGCTAAACAACAAAAGTACTTTATACAAGAACAGTTGTCAAAAGCTAGAAAAGTCGGATACTCTATCAATGTGTTTGAATCTAAACAACAAAATTACTTTATATCTGTCATAAAAGTCAGGATAAGTAACGCAAAAATGTTTTTCAAAAAAAGGCATCAGTTAAAACGAATAGGATGTTTATGTTGATGTAAGTAAACTATGTGTGCAAATCATTTGCATATGCTATTATGCTTATGAACATTTTTTTGTTTGATTTATTTTGTTTGGCTTTAAATTACAAAAAAAAATAAAAATAAAAAATTAAAGTGAAACATCACTGCGAGTAGATGTATGCTTTGATTGTCCCTCGAGAGTACAGTTTACAGTATTGGGTCATAAAGTAAAGTAGATTTAATACTGGAGGTTAGTCATGAGATCAAGGAATTCTAAAATAATGACACGATCTTGCTATTCTGCTTTTTAGTGTTCGAAAAGTTACTAGAGGTAGTTTTAGCTTCAGGAGCTGACTATACATCAATAAGTTAGAAAAGTTATCAGTTATATATCATAAATATAAAAAGGAAAATAATAAAAATAAAAGCATTATATATTGGCGTTCTCGATTAGAATCAAATCCTACTAATATAACATATACTATATTTATATATAAGTATAAAACAGTTACATGTTAGTTACTTTAATTTAAATGAAAACACCCGCAGCTCAAGGTGACAGTGCTATCCACCGCTATATAGAACTGAGGGGAAACTAAAATACATTTTGCCAAATGTCAACCAAAGTCATCAAATTATTTGATTTGCTCGTAAAACAAATACAAACGCTATTATAAACAGATAACTAACATGGCTGTGTGATTGCTATTAAACTTAATGTGAATTTCTCTTTAAAGCTGCTGATCTTGACTTGACTTACTTTGGCTTAGTCCTCTTTGCTTCTTATGGAACATAGGGCCTCCACCATTTCCTGCTGCTAATCTAGCAAACTAAAACTATGCTTTAGGAGCTGCCTATACATCAATACTTGCAAGTGTACAACTAACCAGTGCTTTTTTTAGCTGTAAAAGTATATCAGCAACAATCAGAAAATATTACATCTTACCCACACCATTGCTGTTTTTGTAAAATCATGAAAAGTGGAGGAAACAAAAAAAAATCAACAAAAAAAAAGTACTAAATGATAATAGTAATCAAAAATGAAAAAAAAATGAACAAATGTAAATCCACAAAAAAATATTGTAAATAAAAAGTTAAATAAACGAAGAACGGCGGAAAACAAAACAAAAAATTGAACATTACGTCTAAACTACTACAAAGTAAATGAATGGAAAAATTAAAAAAAAAAACACACATTAATAATACTGTTGCCATTATTTGACATAATTATTCCACTCTACTTTTTTTTTTAATAAAATGAAATTGTTCAGTCTCATATATCGGTGCTACTCTCACAAATTAAGAAAATTCTTATATTAGAATTATATTGTTTCGATGTGATAAATGAACGGGACTTAACTTAGTTTACATTTTCTAAGGGAAACAACTTTTCAATTATTTTGTTGATTAACGTGTACCTAAAAAATACAAATATGGTATAAATCTTTTATATTATTATATTGATTTTCTAATTACAACACTTACATTCGTATATAACATTTAAGAAATACGTTTTGATATAAAAATGTAATTAATTTTCTTTTGTATTTTAAAGCAATAGAACCATTTAAAGATGGTATATAATTTGTTATATACCTTGTGTCTGATCATTCATTATTATTCGCATTTGTGTATCAAGTATTTCAATTTTTATTCTGATTAAAACGGCGAAAAATAAGCGAAAAATAAGATGCATCTGGAATAGACAGCATGTATCCTGAAACAAAAGAACAGTTTGATCAATTTGAACAAGCTTTGAAAACAAAAATCACATTTTTTTAGAGTAACAAATTGTATTCAGCATTTATAGAAAAAATTATCCATGATTTAACCTTAACCTTGCCTGCTGATGACATCAAACGAATTGGTATTTCATTAAATACACTGTATCATGAAAAGGAACGACAAAGGAGAGAACAGGCAAAGACTCAAAAGAAAAAGAAACCAAAGGCCACAATTAGAGTAGACAAGGCTGATGACTTAGGTTTGGCAGATGTGGCGGAAGGAGCATATTATGATGATGATGAGGATGATTTCATAAAGCACTCCTGTAGGCCTACATAGTCTCTTTTTTTTTTTAACTCATCATACTATGCTGTCTTTCCACTGTGCCTAATTTTTAATGACCTTTAGACATGTTAACAGTGTAGCTAAAAGAAGTCCAACATATTTAATTTTCTTTATTCTTGTATTGTCAAAAAAAAGTTTTACTATCCATCCATCATTTTCAAATTTTGTGTTATGCTCTTGGTTTTGGTCATTTAAAAATAAAAGTTGTCAAAGTTATTGTATGAATGTTTTGTTTATAGCATTTATCTTCATTTATTTATGATTTTTTAATAATTGATCATTATGGTACACTATGATTCATATTATGTGAGGTATTTTCTTTTGAAAAATGCATCAATAATAAGTAATATAAAAAAAGCCTTTTGCTTATAAAAGAAGAAAATGACATTCATCTTCAAGTGCAGGTACTTGATGTTTTTGTAGTGTAATAAACTACCTAGTCCTTAAATATGTAAATATTTGCTGCTGTAATTTTATAGCATGGAAAGATAAACACCAAGTCTAGTATAAAAACTGGTTCTAATACTTTTTATAATTCTAATTATTGAGGAAACTTTTTTTTGAAAATAGACTATGACTTTCTTCAAGGAGGACATACACAACCAGATTTTCAATGATGAAATAAATATCAAAATAACTGCAAAAAAAAAAAAAAAAAAAAAAAAGTAAAATAAAAGTAGAATTGACTAGATATAGATGTTTGAAAGAGAAGAATGTTTGCTTTGCTTTGTCTCATTGTAATAACATAACTTTTCCGATTGCTTAAAATGTGTATCATTTTAATTCTCTGTAATCCCAAATTTATTTCAGCTCTACTTAAAAACCCAAATTCCACCCCCCCCCCCCCCCCCCCCGTCCCCTCAGCCCACCACGCCGAAGAAAAAAATCCATTGAATCATCATTAAATTACACTTGTGCATTTTCAGTTTCAGGTTGTTTTTTTTTTTATATTTAGACGTTTTGTATTATGTATATCTATGTATAAGTAAACCATCTTAAATGAATGAAAATAGGCAACAAGTAAGAAAGAATTATTACTATTGTAAATCTGTATCAGTCCTCACAAGCCGGTGATGAAAACTGTAATACTAAAGCGAACACACGCAACTGACGCTGTAAATTACATGTCTGAGGCAAAAAAAAAGAGAAAAAAAATGATTAAAACGAAAGCAAAGTTAGAATTAGAAAGTTAGAAATCAGCATGAATGTCAAGAATAGTCACACTTTTTTATAGTATACATTTTTCAATTATCCCTTGGGTTAGGGTCAAGAAATCATTATCATCACCATAATCACCATCTGCACCTACTTGGACAAATCCAACATTATCCTGTCGTGCCCACACTCACAAAACTATAGTGCCAAATCTTCATCTGGGCAGTCAACCCTCAGTCTCCAATTCAGCTATTTAAGCTACCGAACAAAGACTAGATATATCAAGTCATCCTCTGGCCACACCAGACCTCCATACTTTTCTAATGTTGGATAAATACATCTGTCAAATTGCATGCAGCTTATAAGTTTTTTCAAAGATAACAAAACAAATATTAAAAACAAAAGAGATTACTTTTTTGTTCAAATACAATTTTAATGGAGTTGATTTTTATTATTATTAGGTACTTATTAATAAAGAAAACTACACATTTTTTGCGCCCCCCCCCCCGTAAGGATAGCGCTATAGGCGACCGCCTAGGGCCCCCATCCCAAAACGTAATCATAACTGTTTGGAAATTCCATAGATCACTGTAAGGAAAATAAAAAATAATAGACACAGCCTGTTTAGATAAAGTTACCTCCCATGATATATTTTTATGACATCAGGGGAATTCGTTAAAGGATAGTAAATCGATTAAGCAAACAAATATAAAGTAGAAATAAAATACCAAAATGTATGATTAGGAATAATAGTTCAAATTTAATTTTTTAATCTTGAAAAATGTGTATAAAATGATTCCCCCTATAGAAATTTTGTTTAAAACTCAAATGACAAACGTTAGTCAAAAAACAAAGAAAGTTTTTCAGATAGTGAGATGTAAATTTAATATACGATACAGGTGTTACGATAATTTCAATCTGTAATCTTATTCTTTTTTTTTAATAAAAAAGTAACAGTATTTATTTTACATTTAAAGATAGTTATAGTTTTATCATAACGCACTTTTTGTACGCTCAGTTCCTAAAAGTTATTAATATCCACAAACATTCGGCAATAATAATAATTTCAATATGGCGACTTAAACGTTTACATAAACTATATAGCTGGAAATAATGTATGCTTGTTTTTGTTTGTTTTTATATCGTTTGTGCGCATAGAGTTCACATACATTTATATTGATTGAACCGTTTTGACTCATTGTTACATAGATCTCACACACGCTAGGTAGCGTCAATATCTGGTCCAAAGGTTCACTGGCTTTCTCTGTCAATAAATAGCATACATCTATTACACTACTGTATTAATTTTCTAATAAGAACTTAAAATTTCAAATATAATATGTCGTTTAAGAGAAACGTTACGATTTGAAAATAAGCTTAATTTCTTATGTATTTTAATTCGGACAAACCATTACTAAATGATATACAATCTCAAATATGTTTTGTGCCAGATCTTCAATTAACTAGGTTTGATCATCACACTTTTTTTCCGTATTATCTTAACTTTAGAAAATATCGACTGAAATCAAAATGTGAAAACCACATGTCAAACATCTTAACAAAACATTCCGGCTGTCTATAATTTTTATAATTTTAATTTTCTTTAATCCCAAATTTACTCCAGCTTTACTTAAAAGCCCAAACCTCCACCAGTCCATCACGCTGATGAAATAAAAAGTCCATTGAAATATCATTTACATTTTAATTGCACATTTCCTTTTTCAGGTGTTTTTTGAAGAGTTAAATTGTAATTATACTTTTTGTATTAGATCTATGAATAAGTAAACCATCTTAATTAAATGAATGAAAATGCTATTGCAAATACAAAAGCGAACATGCAAGGTAAACTGACGCTGTAAATTGCATGTCTGGGGCGAAAAAACAATACAAATAAAAAAAAACATTGAAGAACATTAAGTAACGCAAAAACGTTCAAGAGAGTGACTTGAGACGAATATGATTTAAATTTTGATTAATGTAACCTTTTTCTGTAAGTTATTTGCATGCTATTGCTTATGCATTTATGTTTTTGTGTGACTTTTTGGGGCTTTAAATTAAAAAGAAATACTGATAGAAGATGTATGCTTTGATTGTCATTCTAGAGTCCCAGTTTACAGTATTGGGTCATACAACTAAAGTGGAACAGATAGTAGATTTAATACTGGAGGTTAGTCATGAGATCAAGGAAATCTAAAAGAAAATACCGGATCCTGCTATTATGTTTTGTAGTGTTATACAATTTAGCAGAGGTAGCTTTAGTTTCAGTAGCTGACTATATATCAGTAAAGTCTAAAAAAAATGACAAGATAAAACTATTTTGTTTTCTATTGTTAGAAAAGTTAACAGAACCCCCAACTTTTAAATCCACCCAAAAACATTTAAAATCAAACATTAAATAAAAAAAGAACGTCGGACAATAAAACAAACAATAGCACATTATACGTCTAAACTACTTCATATTACATGAATAGGAAAATAAAACAAAGCAAACATGAATAATACTGTTGCAATTATTTGACGTAATTATTCCATATACACTCTACACACTTATTAAATAAAATGAAATTGTTCAGACTCATATATCTGTGCTACTCTCACAAATTAAGAGAAAGACTTATATTAGAATTATATTGTTTCGGAGTGATAAATGATCGGGACTTAATTTACATTTTTCAAGGGAAACAACTTACCAATTATTTCGTTGAATAACGTGTACCTAAACAGTTCAAATATTGTATACATCTGTTAAATATATTCTATTAATGTTCTAATACAAACTTTTACGATCGTATGTATTAATTAAGAGATAAGTTCCAATATAAAAATGCAATTAAATTGCTTCTGCATTCAAAAACTCAAGCACAATTTAAAGATGATATATAATTTGAAATATATTAAGTGCCTAATTATTACTTTGCGTTTGGTTCTGCATTTCTTCTTCGTTAAAATTAATTGATTTATAATTTTTGGAAAAACCCCACCACCCACCGCAACATCAATATCCAGAACTTATTTAAAGTTTTAAATCTTGTCTCTTTCCCCTCATCTTTCACACAGCAACCTTTTGAAAACTCAATGCGACCACTACAACACCCTTTCAACTAGTCAACTTAAGTTGTTTCCCTACATAGAAAATGCTTCACTGTCCCATTGACCCTCTCTGAAAAATTTCCTTTCCTCTCCCCACCCAGACTTCTGACACTTTCATTTGACCTTAACCCCTTTTACTGTCATCCTTTGCAATTTTTTATAATCAAATACATGACATCATGCAATTATTCATTACTTACATTTGCAAAACCTTTCGTTTTCATTTGGTGTTCAAAATTATGTTAAAAAATGTGATGTTGATGTACTTGTTTTAATTGCAAATAAAAGTATTAAAAAAAAAATGAAAAAAAAATAAAAAACGAAATCAATAAATAAAGTATATATATATATATATAATTCTCTTCTGGGAGACGCTAGAAAACAAGCTGTAAGCGCGTTCCCTACTACCCAACCCCTACATTGTCTGGTGAGCTGTGGTTCACGCTAAATGTTTACAATCATAGAGCGGGTTTAGTGACGGCTATTAGGGGCAGATAATTTAGTTTGAAACTGTTTTAAACTTAGGGGAGGTAACTAAGAGGAGGCTGCTTTCACGGGGGGGGGGGGGGGGGTGTGGGGTAGGGTAGGGGTTGGGGGAAAGGAGGGTGGGGTAGGGTAGGGGTTGGTGGAAAGGAGGGTGGGGGTAGTATCGTTCTTAACGACCAACTGATAGTGTTTTAAAGCCAATATTTTCAGTGGCAGCATTTGTACTGACGAATTCACAAATTATGAATTACTGAAAAGTAGAAAATAAAACAACTAAATAGCGGCGTATGATATGCCGCGGGTCGGCTCGTTTATTTTAATTTAGAAAGGTCTCAAGCCAAACATCACTCGCTCAGCCCTCAAGTTAACATAACAGTCTTCTGTTTCCCAGGTTTTAAAAGTGCACAATCTGAATGGTAGAAAGAGAAACACACCTCACCCCACCCCCCACAGACACACACTCCCCCCCCCCCCCACTCAACCGGACTGGCGGATATTTCAAGGTAGCATACCCTCTTAGCCATCCATCTTTCCTTTATTTATTTAATTTAATTTTAATTACATTTAACGGTTAATTAATTATCTAATTAGAGAAAAAAAACTGGAATTTACAAATAATTACCGGAAAGACAATTTGCCGATGGACATTTTTCCTAAATGTCTTAAATATTCGAATTGACATTTGCCTAATTGTGAGAAATGCTCGAATGAACTTTTACCTGATTGGGACAAACGCGAAAATTGGCGTTTGCTCGAATTTGGACAAAAGCGTGTTGCCGAATGCAATGACACTTGCCCGAATGCGACAAATGCCCGAATGGACACTTGCCCGAGTGCGACAAAAACCCGTATATCAAAATATAACAAATTTATTTTGTATTTACAACTGTGAAAACCATTTAAAGATGTTTTATATCTTGTTATATACCTTATGACTGATCCTCGATTAATGTTACTTTGTCCGCAATATAATCTGAATTATTCTTATTTTGATATAAGTATACTATTTGTGTTAACTATTTCTATATGCTATTGCGCTTATGCGAAAATGTTTGTTTTAACTTTTTTTGCTTAAAATAAATAAATAAATAATTTCAAAATAAAAAAAAATACTGCGAGCTGATGTATGCTGTGATTGTACATCTGGAGTAACAGTCGTTATCATGTTAGTCTAAAAGAAATGTGCTAGAAAAGTTGGCAGAGGTAGCTTTAGCTCCGGGACCTTACTTTACAGCAATATGTTTTAATATAAGACGGAAATAAAAATATATCAGCAACAATCAGAAGAGATGGAGAAAATGTTACATCTAACCCAGACCATAGCTGTTTTTGTAACGAAAAAAAAAAAAGAAAAGACGTCAATAGTCTAATGACCCAGTAAGTTTCTTCTAGTGAATATATGCGATTGCAAAATACGATATTTTGAAATGTGGCTTGTTTTTAGTTTTGTCTTTTTTAAAGTGCTCTTTTATACAATTATAATCGTCCTTTTTACTTTCTCATATACGAAGTATAGATACATTATTGTAATCGTGCAAAAATCGAAATTGACATGTTAACAAATATTGAAGTTTTATACCCCCGTGAGTCTAAAAAAAAACATGTTTTCCAAATGTCTCTCTGTGTGTATGTGTGTGTGTATGTGTGTTTGTCTGTTACTGTGAACACGATAACATGAGTACCCTTATAGCTAGGTTGATGCCATTTCTTATGCCTTTTATATCAAGAGAGAGATAGACTGGAGACGGAATGGAATCTTACCTCTATGTTTGTAAAGCAAAACATTCTATTAGATGCAGATTTCTGTATTTGACAAAAGATAACAAACCGCTCGTGAGTACCCGCTAAAGACCAATAGAAACAAAAAACTTACCCCACATTTCCCAGCCCTATCCCTGTAACAACTCTCTGTCATTGGTAGTAAATATTATGGTGTCAAAGTTCAGTAGGGACGTCGTTAAAAGTTTGCTGATGACGACGGTAACAGTTTGGTAGTGGCGATGATACAAATTCAGATGTGACGACGATAACAACCATCTTGTGACGACGATGAAAGTCTCAGGCAATAAACACCTTATATGGTAAAAATTTACCCTTAAACAATACCAGCGACTGTGACAAGTCTCAGGCAATAAACACCTTATATGGTAAACATTTACCCTTAAACAATACCAGCGACTGTGACAAGTCTTAGGCAATAAACACCTTATATGGTAAACATTTACCCTTAAACAATACCAGCGACTGTGACAAGTCTTAGGCAATAAACACCTTATATGGTAAACATTTACCCTTAAACAATACCAGCGACTGTGACAAGTCTCAGGCAATAAACACCTTATATGGTAAACCTTTACCCTTAAACAATATCAGCGACTGTGGCAAGTCTCAGGCAATAAACACCTTATATGGTAAACATTTACCCTTAAACAATATCAGCGACTGTGGCAAGTCTCATGCAATAAACACCTTATATGGTAAACATTGACCCTTAAACAATACCAGCGACTGTGGCAAGTCTCAGGCAATAAACACCTTATATGGTAAACATTTACCCTTAAACAATACCAGCGACTGTGGCAAGTCCCGGTAAATTGCGATCGCTACAGGGGTTGATGTTTTTTGTACGGCCGGTCTATTTCTAAGTTATTTTTGTTTTTACTGGCCGCCAGCTGTTAAGGTCGACTTTAAGAAGTACAAACAACAAACTACACAAAGTTTGGACCACAGTATTAGTGCGGGCCTACACCCGTAATATATTCGCCTAGCCCTCTGTCCAAATCAACCCATCAACTCTCGTTCACACACCTAGTAAACTGAATACCTACATTTGGTCTAAGGGGAATAACACAACAACGTGGGGCTGAACACAACTCACATACTCACCATAAACAATGACTTAACAAGCCTTAACCCGACGCGTAACAATAACAGTATTCACGTCCACCCCTGAAATAACAATACACGTGAAGAAAGCACGTCCACTCTCTCCCCTACCCAGCAACAGAAAAAACAATTAGAACTACATGTCAGTCATACCAAACATAAGAACATTACAGACATATTCTCTAGCTGTAAAATGTGCATGTCCATCATACACACTATCTGCTACATCTGTAATGATAAACTGGGCACAACTTTATAAACACAAGTCAGCACTGACTATTATCAATACAGTTTTTATTATGTATGTTTGTCTTCAACTTTAACTGTTAGCCGTTCATATAGTACAAAAGGTCTATCCCCACCTACTTCAGAACTGAATTAATTATTACGCGCTTTTAGAAAGCATGTACTGGTGATACAAAGATTTTAACAATAATAAAATATACATAAAATTTAGCGTATATGAGACAACGCATTATTTTTAAGAAAGAAAGCTAAGTATAACATATTTTTAAAAATACTTCTAAAATATAAAGATGCTAAGAAAGTGTACACTATTTAAATAGATTTAACTGATGTAAAACAACAATCTCTGTAGGTCTACGTTAGTGTAATAACACCGATGAATGATAGCTTACATATAAAGTAAAAAAAAACAACATTTTATTTCCATTCAAAATTTCACAAAATATAGGGCCCACATCCCAAACCGCAAATATAATTATAAACATTATGCTTTGCCATAGATCGCAGTAATACAAAATTATTGATAAAGTATTGTTTAGGTAAAGTTAACTCTTATGTTTTTTTATGCAGGGGAAACAATCCAATACCAGTGCATTAATTTAAAAAAACACAACAAAAAAAAGAATAGTAATAAAAAAAGTTATAATATTTAAATAACAAAAGATAAAAAAAAAATTTAAAAAAAAATTCTTTAAAACGATAATGTAAAATGACATAATTTATAAACAGGCCTTTTAATATTTGATCTAACTCTAAATCTGAAACTTTTGTTAGATTACAGTACTTAATGTTAAATATATAGTGATTTTAAATTTGATCTCACTCCCAGCAATTCTTCAATTATTTTCGATATAAAAATATTAACCCATAGCTCTTAGTCATTTGGTTGGTCAGCCCTTTTAGGACTGGTTGCCGGGGTCGAGAGGCGGTCAATCTACTACTCAACTCCTCAAGCAATCAATTGCAAATCTCGCCAACGACCGCTGTGGGGATGCGCCCACACATCCCTTGAAGTGCACATGCCCTCGAGATGAGTCACCCAGTACTTGTATTGGGTGGTTTCAAATGTACGAGTGGCTAACTTTCAATCTTCTAATTTTCTGCCTGACGACACCCACCTAGGAGAAATCTTAGGTGGGAGGTCCGTCACAATTGCCAGCAAATCAAACTCATCTCTCAAAGATCAACTACGCCAAACACAACTACCTCGCTATCAACAAACTCACTCACACTCTGACGACACCCACCTAGGAGAAATCTTAGGTGGGAGGTTCCGTCAAATACCAGCAAATGAACTAACCATCTCTCAAAACCAACTCAACTTACCCAAAATAAACACTCGTCAACAACTTCACTCTACCCCAGGGGTCGGCAACCTTTTGAGACGGAAGAGCCAAAAGTTACAATTTACCAAATATCCCAGTGTTTAAAGAGCCACTACCATTTTTATTTCAATATTATGATATTTATTGATTATGATTGTATATATATATATATATATATATATATATATATATATATATATATATATATATATATATATATATATGAAATAATATTTATTCAAATAAGAACATGCACATGTTTCGCAGAAAAAGTATTAAAGTTTTTTATCTAGCTATGCTAGAATAATTAAATCAGTAATCAAAGTATATAACTTTAATTATTGAATATTGAATACTATTTACAACAGTTTCGCCTTGCATGCCTTTTGAAAGATTGTTTAAACCTGGCTCATAACTTTTTTTCAATTTCAAGCATGCCTCTAGATTGTTATTTGTTAGTTGGCTCTTATGCTTTGTATCATATTCATGCAAGAAAACGCTTGCTTGCGTGAATATGTTGACCCGAAGATCGTCAGCACTCCAAATGCCAACTTATTCGCATCACTGTGGCATCCTTGAAGAATATTCATGAGTCACATAATAGGGCCTTAACTCGCGACATTTCTATTAGAGTTGTCCAGTTGTGCAGTGAAACGTGCACGTTTTACTGGACCTCCAAATAATCCAACTTGCTCTTGAGATATGTGAACTAACCGCTCCACAAATGTTTGGTTTATAGCAATGCTCAAGTTATTCATGTTAACAGTAGCGTTGGTTTTATCATGATAATTTTTTAGGTTTTTCGAAATAAAGTAATTTACCGCTCTCCGTGTCTTCAACAAAATGAAATAATTTGTTTTCGAAACAATCATCTTCTTCAAGCAAGTCATAGGCTGGGTTTTCCTTTTCATGCAGTTTTACATTTAGCTCGTTTATTTTATTTGTGATATCCACAACAAAGTTGAATGATTCAATTTGGGATAAAAGCGTTATAGGAAATACATTGAAATATGGCCATACTAAATATTCTAATATAATAGCGAGTGTTTATCGTTTATATTTATTATTATATCGTTCATTACCGACTGTTGATGAACAATATTTTTATTAATTTTAAAAATAAAATAAAATAATTATTAATATTTGTGCATGGAGCTGAAGAGCCGCATCTCGACATCAAAAGAGCCGCATGCGGCTCGCGAGCCGCAGGTTGCCGACAAGAAATCAAAAGAAACACGGAATAAATCAAACCAAGAAAAGGAAACAAGAAATCAAAGAAACATGGAAAATGGAACAGAGAAAAACTGAGGAAATCAAGAAAATGACATTGTACATTTTTCTCTTTATGCAATGCTATGTATTGTATCTATTTTATCATGTTCATGCAACCTATCCACACAGCTAGCTCCAGGCTCGACTGGAGTGAACTGTGTGGAAGGAGATCTATTAAACTTGTAAAAAAAAATATATATATTAATGGTTTTTAATTTAAACCAAAAATAAATAACAAATTAAACAAGTGTATAACGAAAAAAAAACACTTTTGGATGGACAGACTGGCGGCCTTAACCCCCGACCCCAACCACCACAAAATTAAAAAAACTTCATAACCGTATGTCACTGTTTCTTTTCAGAACACTGATTATGCCAGCTTACTTTATTATAACTCCCACCCCTACCACTAAACGTTTCTATGTATTATATTATGTATATTTAAGAATGGAAGAGATGAAAAATGTGGTCTGACACACACCCTCACTTCAATAAAGATGAAGAATATTATAATTTGACACAAAAACAACAATACATAATCTTTCGACTTAGAACAGGCCATAGCAGACTAAATCAACACATGCATAAAAAACTAAAAATTGGGTGTGGCGAAATATGCCGTTGTGGCAAGGCCCCGGAAAATACGGAGCACGTCCTTCAGGAATGTTCTTTATATAGCCAGGCGCGAGTCAGACACTGGCCCCTGCTCACCCCACTCAGGGAAAAATTATATGGGGCACCTGCCAAAATGGAGACCACAGTCCGGTTTATTCACGAAGTTGGACTTGTTGTCAAAATCCCCCACCATATTCTCAATTAAGAACGAAGAAGAAGAAGTATATGTTTCCTATATAAATTCCATTTCGTTCGGGGGTGGGGTTGGGGCGGTGGACTTTCTTCGTGGGGGGTGGGGGGCAGAGGAAGAGATGCCTGGAAGAAACTCTGCATAATATACATGTATATTCAATGTATGTATGAATAAGCACTTTTTCGTTTATTTATAATATATTTTTGGATCGATATGGACGACAATATGAAACAGGAAAAAAAATAATGATTCTATCGATGAACTACACACTTGTTGAAATTCTTTAAAAGCAAACTGAAAACATGCGAAAATTTACTATGGTTTTGTATAAATACATATTCTAATACTAAAACATATTAAATTTGTGTATGTGTCAGTTCGTTATGGAAATTTTGCGGATATAACGAAATCTAATAGAGGAATATAAACAACACTGATAGAGAAATGCACCGAGTTACCTAGTTATCTTCTGTATGTTAGGGGAAACAACTCTTACAATACAACAATTATCAACAAATGGTGGTCGTCATGTTGTGATAATCTTTTGTATTAAAGTAAAAGAGTTGAATTAAAATGTTATAGTTTGCACATAAAAATGTATACATTTTTTCACTCGTGCTGGAATAGATTTAAAATTTAAAATAATCAAAACTAAAACGCCAGAGCATTACACTAAACACTAGCTTATATATAGTTGAAAAAAATCTTTTATTATTGCGATTTCACGTCTATCGTATTTGAAAAATAATTTTACTTTACAAAACTTATAAATGCAATTGTTATAAATAGCAATTGATTTTTTGCTAAATACAAGTCCACTAACAGGTTGTAGCTATATTATGTTATTTAAAAGGTCAAAAGGTAATCAATAATAATTTTGGGTTTTTGCTCAATTAGAATCTACTAACGGTTTTAGGATATAGTATGTTTTTTAAAAGGTTGGAAGTAGATAGGCACATGTATAAAAATAACTAGGTACACACATTATATCATTTACACTTCGTACCAAATAATATAATTAGCTTACATATAAACACGCCGATAATCAAATAATGCAAAAAGTGGACGGTCTTATCTTGTGTTTACAAATGAGTACGCTTTTAAAATTTGTATTAGAGTCTTACGCTTATATGTATTGGTATATAAAACAAAAGTTGCATTTATGTAGCAATAAAGTAAAATGAATTGTGTTAGGCAATTAGTGTTATCAAAACGCTCCTTTGCACAGTTAGTTGCAACTTTTTCGCGCAGTTTCTTTTCCACGAACATCTACACTCGCTAATCGGGTTACTCGTAACTCAAATTTTGCTTGTATATCAAAGAACATTTTAGCTTGCTTAACGGCTCGTATCCCCAACATTCTCTTATATTGGGGCACTTTTATGTTGAGGTACCACTGTATGTTAAAGTCTACACTTTAATTAACAACTATACGACGCCGTGTTTTCAAAGATATTGAATACCAATGCTGAGCATTAACTAGAAAAAATAATGTATATGATCAACAGAAATAGCATATAATTTCTTGAACCAAATTTGACTTAAAGAAAATATAATTACTATTTCTGATGTCAAACTATAAATTTAAAAAAATTATGCTATAACGGATGTTCCTTATTTGTACAAGAAATGCGATGATTATAAACACGATGATCGTGAAGTTCACATAAATGAGAAATAAAATAATTAAATCACGCCTACAAATCAAACGTACACATTTTGGTAAAAAAATATTTTAAAGCGTACACCACAGTGATTTTACAATTTCACTCTAGCATATAAACATATACACTTGGATAGTGAAGCTAGATAAGTATTTCTTCTATTAAATCACCATTATTGTTTTTATACCTAACTTCCGGTATATCAAATTAGATATCTTCAGATGGAAATAACATTCAATATAAACATAGAACTAAATTGCATTTGTATTTAAAAATCAAAAGAACCATTTAAATATGGTATATATGTTGTTATATCATATGTGGCTAATATTTAACAATAACTCTTTTTTCGACCGTCGATTTCGAATTATTTAATTTTGGTTGTTGTATTGTATTGCCATGATGCAAACCTCGCGACAACACAGGATACAGGACTACCCGCACCGCAGCAACCGAGGGACCAACAACCAAGTTCACTGACGATTATAACAGAGCCACCAGGCGGATCATCCACACCGCAGTAACCAACGGAATCCCCAAAGTCGACGAACCAACAAGCAACTCCAGTTACGACTGCAGCGAAGCCACCAGTCGGAGAATCAACAACAACAGCAAATCAAAACAATGCAACACCAAGCCTCAAACCGGAAACGGAAATGAACATCAACACGTTAACCAAAAGAAAAAAAATGAACTCAGCCACACAGAGTTAGAGAAAACAACAAAGGCTCTAAAG
The DNA here is from genome assembly GCF_028476545.2 of Physella acuta. NCBI lineage: Eukaryota > Metazoa > Mollusca > Gastropoda > Physidae > Physella > Physella acuta. Next base: position 2,769,959 of record NW_026731661.1, read on the forward strand.
ACCATAAAGATAGTCCACGACATCTCGCAATGCAAGTTCTGCACCAAGAAGTATACAACACCCACGGAAGTCGAGGCTCATGAGAACAAAGCACACAAAAGTATCAAACAGTGCAGCATCGGTGACGATAAAAAAGTTCACACCGACATAAAAAGGCGCTAAAGTCTAGTACACTATGAAGAAACTACATTTGATTGCCGCAGTTAAAAAAAAAAAAGTTTTAAGTTCAATTAGTTAATTTATTGATAACCTAAAACAAGTATTTAATTAATTTAAAAAAAATATGTCAGAAGTATTACTTTAACATAAAACACGTATGTAAGCTTACGTAAAATGTTCAGACGACTTTAGACTACGGAAGATGCTGTTGGTGGTGTCGGCCCAATGTAGAGTGAAGGCGATAGGCGGAGAAGCTTTAGTTCGTTCACTTACTTACTGTTAATGCTAAGCTCTTTCGTTCACTTTAAAACCTTTCTCGTTTTACTCTGAACGTTTAATTTTAGCAGTGGTATTTAATAGATAATATAGTGACCCACCCTATTATGTATTTAAAAAACACATGTTATATAATTAAAATCTGGAAAATTACCTTCATCTGGGACCTTTTACGGAATAAAAAAAAAAATCAAGGCGCTTGCAGCTTGTTTTCTAACGGCTCCCAGAAGAGAATTATATCTTGCAGTCCCCTCTCTTTCTCTCTATCACTATCACTACCACCCCGACCCCACCCCCACATTGTCTGGTGAGCTGTGGTCACGCTGTTTACATTTTGCAATCATAGAGACGGGTTTGGTGACGGCTATTAGGGGCAGATAATTTAGTTTGAAACGATTTTAAACTTAGAGGAGGTAACTAAGAGGAGGCTGCTTTCACGTGGGGGGGGGGGGGGGGGAGTTAGTGTTTTTAAGCAAATATTTTCAGCGGCAGCATTGGTACTGTCGAATTCACAAATTATAAATTACTGAAAAGTGGAAGAAAAAAAGAACAACTAAATAGCGGCGTATGATACGCAGCGGGTCGGCTCGTTATATATATATATATATATAGGTTGTTTCGATGTTATAAAATAAGGGGACTTAATTTAATTTACAATTTATAAGGGAGACAACTTAAACATTATTTTGCTAATTAAAGTGTACCTAAGCAGTTCAAAAATAGCATACATCTATTACACTATTGTATTAATTTTCTAATAAGAACTTATAATTTCAAATATATGTCGTTTAAGAGAAATGTTACGATTTGAAAATAAGCTAAGTTTCTTATGTAATTTAATTCGTAAAAACCATTACTAATTGATATATAATCTCAAATATATCTTGTGCCAGATCTTTATCTAATAGTCATACCGAGGCATACTTTCCTTTCGTATTAGTTCTATCTTAACTTTAGAAAAAAAAAAAAAAAAAAAAAAAAAAAAAAAAAAAAAAAAAAAAAAAAAAAAATTAACTGTAGAAACTATCGACTTAAATCAAAATGTGAAAACCACATGTCAAACAGCTTAACAAAATACACAATAAACTATAAAACATTTATTAAGATTGCACGTTAGTACGGAAAGAAAAGCAAACGCGTACGCATATATTAAAAACCACCAATCAAACAGCCACAACAAATAATGCAATTACACTTAACGTAATTAACATAACTAGACAAAAACAAGACGAAAGCAGACGTGTAGCAGCGGCTATTAATATATCCACTATATGGAAATATAGGAATACAATCAGATTTTATTCTAAAAAAATACTCTGGCATCGATTTAAAATAAATATTTCAAGAAAAGCTAAGACATAGCTAAGACTTTGTAGTTAATAAACATATAAATGTCTAAAAATATATTAGTGTTACTTAACATTTTCCTTACTATAATTTTTTTTGTTACGTAAGTTGCACAATTTTAACTTTTGTTTTTCTTTCTTAAAATATATTATAGCTTAATATGTTTAAACCATATATTCATATGCACTGTTTAGTTTATTTATAACAGATGTATGGTTGTATATGGACCACCAAATAAAACAAAACAAAAAATCGAAACACCACACACTTGGTGAAATTCATTAATAGAAAAATGAACAGACGCTGGTAGTTAACACCAGGGGTCTCCAAACTTTTCGGTCCGAGGGCCGTATTAACTATCACATTTCAGTTTGGGGGCCAGTTTCTTCCAGGCATGTCTTTGATTTTTCTAAGCAAAGTTCTTTAGCCATCACCAAGAAACGCTTTTTCCTTGGACAAAAAAATCTCCGCGGGCCGGATGATAGGACTTCGCAGGCCGCATCCGGCCCGCGGGCCGTAGTTTGGAGACCCCTGGTTAACACGATTGTCGATTAATAAATATTCTACTCCCTTCAACATATTAGATGTATGCTTAAATAAACCGGGAGTGATCTCCCCTATACTTTCTTGAATATTCTTATATAACACTACGGGGAATGTCAACTTGGGATATAGACAATATGTTTTATCCATTTTAATTACTTATACTTTTAAAATATAATACAATCTCGTAGAAAAAAGAATTGCACACTAAGTGAACGCCAAAAAAATTGTGTATAATAGTGCGGAATATTATTAGTACTTTATAAATTCACATGCGTGTTTTGAGAAATCGGAAATAGCCTAAACTACTACATCCGGTCGACGAAAGTTATTCAAAATTTAATATAATGTAGAGCATTACATATTTTACTTATATATGATACTTCATGTATCTATCTGAAATAGTTTTCTAGTTAGAGGATCTACAAATTTGATATAATACTAATATTTAAAATGTCATCAACTTAGCTGTAACGCTACTCAAGTTATCGTGTTTTCAGACACACACACACACACACACACACACACACACACACACACACACACACACACAAATAAACTGATCAGCTACCTGTGTGTGTATTAATGTATTCCATAATTTTACTACGTTAGTTGCGATTTAATATTATGAAGAAGTATGCCAAGGTTTTGACAATTATCAGTATATTTTCAGCCAATGAAACAAAGGTTTGACCTAACAACCATTGTTCATCAAACAAATGGATGGTTTTTTTTCGCCTTCAATTTTTCAATATAATATAAGCCCTTCCAGTGTATACATGAGATAATCTTTTGATTTACATTACGTTTAATGTTGGGTTTTAAAAAATATATATTGACATGGTATATATTATAGTGAATAGTATCATTAGTTTCATAATAAATAGTATGGTTTCTCTGAAGTTAACATTATTTTCTTTTATTAATACTATTAAAATGCAGTATCATATTAATCATTTAAATGAGGCGCATTCAGAGTTAAACATGATTATTTTAATTCATTGCACAGTTTAGATTATAAAATAAAAACGTATGCAGATACAAGGTAAATATAGGCGATAATGTTGCAATAAATTATTCTGTGAAAGAAATAAACCTAAGAAAACAATGTTTAAAGATAATTTCCCAATTAGCATAAAGTGTGATTGACCACACATTGGTGCTTAAATAAGCAAACACATTTTTAGACATTACATATAATAGGACACATTCTATAAACATAGGTTTTGTTTATTTATAGAAGATGTATGAACGTATATGGAAGACCTTATGTAACAAGAGATTCAGTAGATTAATCACACACTTGGTGAAATTCATTAAAAGCAAACCGAAAAAAACGCATATATTTAATACGGTTAAGTATAAATAAATATTCTACTCACTTCGACATATTAAATGTGTGTATATGAAATATTGATCTTGAAATTTCACGGATAAGACAAAATTGATTAAAATAATATATACAGCACTGTTCTTAAAGACGTCACCTTTTTATTTCCCTTGCTTTAGGAGAGATAACTCAAAGTTATTTAATAAAGTCAATAAGTGAAAAACACTAAGTGTAAATACAACTTTAGTTTCAGGACTATCAAACAAACAACGTTACTTTTTGAATGGATATAGAAAACATATTTTAAATTTTTGTAAAATGTATTTTAAATTTAAAATATTCTGCAAAACTTACAGCAGAGCTTTACTTATTAAAAATGCTTTTAAAAAGCTTTACTTGTAAATAAGAGAAGTATTATCTTTTGCTAAATTATTTTTCAAGTAAAATTTTCATTCTTTTCAAAAACAAAATACGACTGAAAATTATATTAAATTAGATTTGGTTACATACAATTCCAAGAACACGAAGATCTAGATTCTAGCTGAAATACGTCTTAAAAACGTGGGACGTTGGTAGGCACATGTTTAAAAACAATTAAGCACACAGTCGCTATCATTTAAGCATGCGTGCATTGATCAGTCTTCCCAATTTTTTTTTTTTTACTTTTTTATACTTTTACTTATACGCCGATAATAAAATAATGCTAAACGTGTACGGTCGTATGTGTTTACAAATGAAAACGCTTTCTAAATGTGTATTATAGTATTACGCTTTTATTTATTTACAAAATAATATAGTAAAATAATTTTAAAGAATACCGTTTCGCGGTGTTTCTTTTACACGAACTTTTAAACTCGCTAATCCGGTTACTTGTATCTCAAAATTTGGTCGAATGTCAAAGCATATTTAAGCTTGTTCAACAACTCTTACCCCAAAACTTTGTTATATTGGGGCACTCGTGAGTACCACAGTAAGAAAAAAAAAATCTTCCTTTTAATAAGAAGAACTTAGACTCAATAATATTATAGTGGGTGGAGATGTAGATGGTTAAACAACTGAAACCATGGAAGGTAAAATATGTTACCTTTTTGGTATAAAACAAAGAAAATTGGTATAATAAAAATGTGTTCACTTTACAGCGGACATTGCACGTAAACATTGTTGTCGATCATACAAGAGGGTTTGTCTAAAAGTTGTTTATTTATACCATACATATTAAGGAATTTTAAAACATAACATAAAGAAGACTTTTTGAAAAGTTTGCATTCCAACGATAACCATTATTTAGAAACATATGGTTTATGATCTGTAGGAATCGCAAAAAAAGTATTGGACCTAAATTGATTTAAACATATTTTAATTACTGAGTCTGAAGTCAAACTATAAATAAAACTTCCTTTGAAAAGTGTTATTTTTAACTGGGATATTGCACTCAGCTATTATAGACGAAAAAAATGTTAAAACTATGCAACAACTGTTGCACTTTATCCATACAAGCAACGCAATGATTGTAAAAACTACTCGAGATCGAACCGTCGGGCAGATGAGGCTCGTTAGCTGGTGACGACCACTCTTTTAGGACAGTCAACTCCAAAATCAAACAACTGCTGCCATGTAGTTTGTTCTTGGTTGGACAAAGGCTATGGAAGCACATCCAAAAAGAAAAGCAGGCTGAAATCGGAGTCAATGGCCTCAATGGTGCATAACCAGTTGACACGTAACCCTTAATTAAAAAGTCTCGAGTTCAAACCCTCTGGCAGATAAGGCTCGATCCCTCCCAACACTAAAAATTAAGAACGAAGAAGAAGAAGAAAAAGTAAACATGAAATATGCAATAACAGATGCACTTTATCCATACAAGAAACACAATGATTGTAAACACTATAATAGTGAAGATATCAGAGATAACAGACACAATATTAAAATCACGCTGTGGGTGTGGCAGTTGATGGAACCTCCACAGTTTTATCACAGAGTTTGGTGATTGTCTTTTTATAAAGAATCAATCAGAAGAGATGGAAACAAAATTACATGTAACCCAGACCATAGCTGTTTTTGTAACGACAAAAAAATCATGAAGATGAAAAACAACAAAAGAAAACAAAAAATATTCGAGGACTATCAAATTAGTGACAACAAATGGTGACATAATAGGCGCATTTAAATCCACCAAAACACATTTTAAATACACCAACATTGAATAACATTACGTCTATACCGTAAGCATTGTATGGATACTAATAAAATAAAATAATAATTGATGAGACCCATGTCTCTGTGCTAAGCTAACCGATTAAGAGAAAGACGTATTTTAAAATCTTATTGTTTTCATGTGATAAATGAAGGGGACTTAATTTAATTTACATTGTATAAGGGAAACAACCTCCACATTATCGTGTTGATTAACGTGTACCTAAGTAGTACAACAATAATATAAACCTTTTAAATTATGATATTCATTTTATAATAGCAACTTATAAATTCGAATATATCATCAAATATATATGTTTCTATATACAAATGTAACTAAAGTGCTTGTGTATTTAAATGTGTGAGATTCATAAAAAGATGTTATATACTTTGTTATATAAGTTGTGCCTTGTCTTATATAAATATTGCGTTTAAAAGAAAAACACCCCAATTTTTTTTTTTTTTTGGAAAACCTCTATTCTTTATGACGCCGAAGTTAAATCTTTTACAGCTAAATCCTATTTTCATCCTTCTTATTGCTGACATTAAATCATCTCAACAGTGTCGAACAGGATACATCTGCCACAATTTCTTGAATAATCTCTCAATAATATCAGTTTCATCATTTGGATTTAGTAGATGCCATTTCTCCAACCAAAGATCCCCTTGCAGGAAAGTAATGTCTATATTACAGATTATTCTGTTAAAAAAAAAGTATGTTCAACCTCTAAAGCAAGCTCTACAGATTTTACCCTCTGAGGGTGTAGCCCAAAAAAGCTGTAGCAGTGGATTATGACAAGGAGTACAGATGCCCGTCTAGACTGTTGGGACATTTAACCCAGCTAGTGATCCTTGACAAAATCTCTGCTGTCAAATATTTCTATGACTGCCCGGTGGCAAATAACATTATAGATGCTGTTGAAGCTCAAACTATTAAAAAACTGAAATGATAAACAAAAAAAAAAGGTAGAAGCTCTCCAGCTAAAGAAGCAAAAATGAAACGTATCACTAGGATTGGCCATAAAAAGATGAAGAAGCGCAAATTTAAAAAAAAGGCATAGGATGTACTTCGTGTGGTCAAGACAGAGGTGAGCCTAGAACGCTACAAAGATGAAGACATACCGCAAGGAACTTGAAGAAATCAAGACGTCTACTGAAACCTTTGATGTAAAAGATGAAGACATACCGCAAGGAACTTGAAGAAATCAAGACGTCTACTGAAACCTTTGATGTCATAGCTTTCTTACAAGAGCAGTTGACAAAAGCTAGAAAAGTCGGATACTCTATCAATGTGTTGGAATCTAAACAACAAACAATATATAGATATATTTTTTAAAATTTACTTCTAAAGTCACTGTAGTGCATCTAGTCTTATTACAATAATATGTAGGTCAGTGACATACTTTAACGTTTTTGTTTTTATTTCATGGTATAAAATGTTATTAAAAAGAAAATTTTACTGTATACTACAATATTTCCCGTTATGGTATTTTATTTCTCGTTAACCAAATTGTAGCATTATTAAACAAGGGAAAAAACTTACACAAAGTTGTGTTGATTAAAGTCTAACTAAGAAGTAGAAAACAATTATACATTAATCAAATTACTGTAGTAATTTTCTTATAGTAAGAAATGATCACGTATGAAATATTCAAGGAATAACACTCAGCATAAAAGATGAATTAAATTGCGTTTGTATTTCAAAAGCATTAGAACCATTTAAATGTGTTATTGATTTTGTTATATGTCTTGTGACTGCTTTTTATCAATGTTTAGATGGTTATACCCATTTGATACGAAATATTTAATTTTGACTTTATTTAAAAAAAATATGTGACTATTGATTTAACTCTCTGTAATTCCAAATGTATTTTAGCTCTACTTAAATGCCCAAACACCACTCAGATTACGCCGATGGAAAAAAAAAATATCCGTTGAATCCTCATTTAATTACTCATTTGCATTTTCAGGTTTTTTTAAAATACAATTGTAATTATCTATATATATAATTCTCTTCTGGGATCAGTTAGAAAACAAGCTGCAAGCGCGCCTTTGCAGTCCCCTCTCTTCCTCTCTATCACTATTACTACCACCCCCACCCCACCCCCACATGATCTGGTGAGCGGTGTTCACTCTGTTTACATTTTACATTCATAGAGACGGGTTTGGTGACGGCTATTAAGGGCAGATAATTTAGTTTGAAACGATTTTAAACTTAGAGGAGGTAACTAAGAGGAGGCTGCTTTCACGTGTGTGTGTGTGGGGGGGGGGGTAGTGTTTTTAAGCAAATATTTTCAATGGCAGCATTGGTACTGTCGAATTCACAAATTATAAATTACTGAAAAGTAGAAAAAATACAACTAAATAGCGGCGTATGATACGCAGCGGGTCAGCTCGTATATTTATATTAGATCTATGTATAAGTAAACCATATTAAAGGAATGAATGTAGGCTACATGTAAGAAAGAAGTATTACTACTGTAAATCTGCATCAGTCCTAAAAATCCGATGACGAAAACTGCCAATGATTTTTTTCGGCTTTAAATTAAAAAAAAAATGAATAAACTAAAAAATGTAGCTTTAGCTCTAGGAGCTGACTATACATCAATACGCGCAAGTGTAAAAGTGAACAGTGCTTTATTTGGCTGTAAAAAGATATAAGCAACAAGGAGAAGAGAAAGGGAAGATGGCACATCTAATCCAGGTCAGAGCTGTTCTTGCAACGGAAAAATTTGAAAAGTTGATGCAACAGAGAAAACAAATAAACGAGAACTATGAAATGATAATGATGAGGAATGATTATTTTTTTTTTGTTATACCGAACTAAGTGCTAATGAAAATAAAAGTCATATTCGGATTAATCTTGTTAAATAATACACATAAACGCTGAGCTTTAATTAGAAACATGTGGTACATGATTTGTAGCAACAGCATATAATTTTGTTGGCCCAAGTTGACTTTAAAAAAAAATTGTAATTACTGTGTCTGATTTTAAACTATAAAGAAAGCGTTTATGTTTTCTACGATAGGGGGGGGGGGGGGAGGGGTTGACAATTTTAATAGCAGATATTTTCTATATAAAGTATATTTCTTTCATAAGGTGTGCGTGTGTGTGTGAGTGGGGTGGGGGTGGGGTGGGGGGTGTAGACCTGCCTTCAATCCCCCACACTGGAAGTGGTGTCTACAATAAACATTACTCTGGTAGATTAACTAAATACAAAAGCAGAAGAACAAGAATATTTACACTTGTGAGAACATCTTGAACTGTATCTACCTAATCTTTCAGTACAATAAAATACAATTAATTTTTTTTTTAATGCAAAAGTTGATTGTTTACTGCTTAGTAAATATAAAAAAAAAATTCTGAACCCGAGTGTCATTTTTTAAGATTTCTAATTTCATTGTTTGTCTCGTATTTAAGTTGAAATAATTTACAAATATATTTCTGCTTTTGTGTTGATTGAATATCTGTTTATATTATGAATGTTCACATTCCCAAAAAATCTATTTCTACACCAGGGTCAATGTAAACCAAGATTAAACTACACATAGGTCGAGCAGCACAGACATGAGTACACCCTACAGTTCTGACAATCATCTGATACATTTCTATACAAAAGTTGTCCTGTTTGTCTATAGAACGACATATAGGAAATTTAAATCCGCCCAAGAACATTTTAAATGCAACAATTAAATAAGTGAAGAAAGTCGATCAGCAAAACAAACGACATAACATTGCCTCTTAACTACTCACCGATTAAGAGAAAGACGTCTATGAGAATACTCTTTATAGCTTCGATAAATAATGGAAACTTCCTTTATATTACATTTTAAAAGGGAAACAGCTTACACAATATTTTGTTGTTTAAAGTTTAAATGAAAGTACCAACAAAGTATACATCGATCAAATTACCATAGTAATTTTCAAATAGTAACAAATTATTTCGTATGTAGTGTTTAAAGAATGACACGTATCATAAAAAAAAAAAAACTAAATTGCTTTTGTATTTAAAAATTTACAAAACTGTATAAATATGTTACTTATTTTCTTATATATTTTGTGACTGCTATTGTCATAACGATTAACTTGTGCCCAAAATTTTCAAATTATTTAATTTTGACTATCGTTTTGAATATCTGTAATCCCCAATTTAATTTAGCTCTACTTAAATGTGTTTAGTACTTTAGGACATTATTCACGGCATACAGTAGATCGTTGTAAACGTTTTAAAATGTAGTTGATTTCCACTCCATTACGATCGATTTAATATAAAACTACTACCTAGTTTTTTTCAAGGGTAACAAGTTGAATAACAAACTTCAAGTTGTTATTGTCTCCCCGTTAGTAACGTCCAATGCTCAATGTTCTAGTTAACTGTTTGGGCTGTAAACACACAACACACTTTGTTGTCAGATTACCTTTATCGATGTTCTTAAAAAGCCCCCCCCTCTCCCCCCCCCCACCCCGAGTCAAGACTGTGCAGCATGTCTTTATGTCAGTGATACATATTTTATTTCTCGATTTTAAATGTGTAGTGTGTACACATTTTAAATAATAAACTACAGTTATGTTACTGACTTTTTAGCGTATTCTCGAAATGTCAAATCTTATTTTTAACGAACCTACGTTACAATTGTGAAGATGTATTAATAATCGATCTAACCAATTCATATAAACATTTTCTAATAAAACCAAACTGATTACTAACTAATGGATGTGGGTATTCCACCGATTAATGAAACATAGTTTAACGAATATGATTGACATCTGGTTCATAATCCTATCTCTTTTTATACTTTCTAGGCAGGGAATACAAATTACATTTTTTTAAAAATTACAAACAAGACGTAATGAATGATATCAAACATTAATATTAAATCTAATCAGAACATGTACTTAAAGTAATGGAATGAAATCATGAGAATGAATTACCTTTTAGAAAATATATAAAGTTGGTAGGCTATTGACTAAAGAAATAGGCACGCAGTCGCTAGTATGTATGCTTCGGACCGAAATATATAATACGAGCCGACCCGCGGCGAATCATACGCCGCTATTTAGTTGTTTTTTCAACATTTCAGTAATTCATAATTTGTGAATTCGACAGAACCAATGCTGCCACTGAAAATATTTGCTTTAAAACACTAAAACCCTCCTTTCCCCCAACCCCTGCCCCACACCCTCCTCTTAGTTACCTCCCCTAAGTTTAAAATCGTTTCAAACTAAATTATCTGCCATTAATAGCCGTCACTAAACCCGTCTCTACGGTTTGTAAACATTTAGCGTGAACCACAGCTCACCTGACCATGTGAGAGGGCGGGGGGGGGGGGTGGTAATGATAGAGAGGAAGAGAGGGGACTGCAAGTCGCGCTTGCAGCTTGTTTTCTAATGTCTCCCAGAAGAGAATTATATATATACGAGCCGACCCGCTGCGTATCATACGCCGCTATTTAGTTTTTTTTTTTTTTTTTTCTACTTTTCAGTAATTTATAATTTGTGAATTCGACAGTACCAATGCTGCCATTGAAAATATTTGCTTAAAAACACTACCCCCCCCCCCCCCCCCACGTGAAAGCAGCCTCCTCTTAGTTACCTCCTCTAAGTTTAAAATCGTTTCAAACTAAATTATCTGTCCCTAATAGCCGTCACCAAACCCGTCTCTGGGATTGTAAAATGTAAACAGAGTGAACACCGCTCACCAGATCATGTGGGGGTGGGGTGGGGGTGGTAGTGATAGAGAGGAAGAGAGGGGACTGCAAAGGCGCGCTTGCAGCTTGTTTTCTAACTGATCCCAGAAGAGAATTATATATATATATATATATATATAGATATACTATAATATAAACATACTGGTTCTCAAAGCATGCTAAAAGTTACGGTCTTATCATGTGTTTTCAAATGAATACGATTTTTATTTTTTTTCTTATTGTCCTACGCTTTTATTTTTTGGCAATTGCAACAAAAAAATGCATTTATATAAAAATAGTATAGTTATATAATAATATAGTAAACTAATTTGAGAGAAAATTGTTTCACACCTGAGTCATGTAAGTGTCATTAAATAGCTCCTATACACAATCAGTTCCAACTTTTTCGCGGTGTTTCTATTTCACGAACTGTTAAACTCGCTAATCCGGTTACTCGTATCTCAAATGTTGATATATGCTTTAACTGTACTTCTAGAGCACCAGTGAAAAGTTTTGGGTCATCCAACTGAAGAAGAACAGATAGTAGATTTAATACTGGAGGTTAGTCATGAGATTAATGAAGTGTAAAAGAAGAGATACGATCTGGTTATTTTGTTTTCTAGAGTTTGAAAAGTTAGCAGAGGTATCTTAAGCTTCAAGAGCTGACTACACATCAATACGTGCTAGTGTGGGACTGGACAGTGCTTTATTTGGCTGTACAAATATATAAGCAACAATCGTAAGAGATGGAGAAAATGTTACATCCAACCCAGGCTAGAGCCGTTCTTGTTACGATAAAAATCTTGAAGAGAGGATGTAACAAAAAAAAATACAAACAAAAACGACAGTTATCATATGATGGTTGTGAGAAATAAAGGTGATACAATGCGATGTAGCCAATTAATAAAAACCAGCATGATAAGCTTTTTTTAGTTGATGTATGAAGTTATAAAAAAATATGAGTTTTATTTAAGTTTTTCCTTATCATCGTTTTACAAGTATGCAAGTGGAAAAATATCAGTTTTTGTTTTCCTTTAGTTTATTATATTATGACTTTTATAGTGTTTCAAAAGTTAAGGAATACCTATGTATTTCTGAAGGTGTGATGTGTGATGTCATGCAATCCTATTCCTGTATTTAGTTTTCGATGCAATAAAGTTGGATTGTTGATAATCCTGCTTTTAAATATAACTCGCTAATATGTTTGTTTGATGAAGTTGCTGGGAAATTAGACATATACAACAACTTTAATACTGCAATTTTCGCCACGGCAGCATACCCAAAACTATATTTTAATTTACGAACAACACAATGCCTAGCAACTTCATTTTTTTCATGAAGTTACGCCCACGTGTCTTCGTCTTCTTTTGTCGGACTGTCTGTGTCAGGTCACCAAACAATAGAACATTACAGACCTTTTCTTGATCTGTCAAATGCGCATGTCAATCATACCAAACAATAGAACATTACAGACCTTTTCTTGATCTGTCAAATGCGCATGTCATTCATACCAAACAATAGAACATTACCGACCTATTTTCTTGCTGTCAAATGTGCATGTAGATCAGGGGTCTCCAAACTACGGCCCGAGGTCATTTTATCCGGCCCGCGACGATCTTTTTGTCCACTGAATAAATGTTTGTTGGAGGTGGCTGAGGAGCTTTGCACAGAAAATTCAAAACTCTTTGAAAATGTAGCTTTGTGTGCAAATACAATAACTCGCCGTGTTGCAGACATTGGTGAAAACATAGTGACTCTAATAGCGAAAAATTCAAGAACGTTCAGCCATTTTTCAATTGCAACGGATGAGTCGCTGGGCAGCTGTTCCACCTCTCAACTTCGTGTGTTCATTAGAGAGTAAAGACCTGAACATAACACAAGAGCTGTCTTCCCTATATAAAATGTATGACACTGTTACCGGAGAGGATATCTAACCATAGATAGTTTAGAGACAAACACAAAAACGCAAGATTTACCATATTTCACATCAGTAAGATTGCTAATTTTGCGAGAAAATTCTGAGCAGAGTATCTAAGAAAAGAAATAGGTGACTTCCTGATAGTAAAGCCAAGTCACAGCCATTTTTGTCTGATGAAGAGTGGGTATAGAAATTGCAGACATAACTAGTCATTTAATTTTTCGGAACCTAAAACGGCAACAGAGTGAAATCTAGTTTCTGATCTTTACACCCACATAAATGCCTTTAGATACAAACTTGTCATGTTTTTGGAACAAGTACAGGCTAACAACTTGACACACTTTCAGCAGTGCAAGGTCTTTACGGCTGAAACAACCACGTCATTTACATACGAGATCATTAAAGACCTCTATCTGCAGTTTAGTAGCGGTTTTTTGACTTGGATTCATAAGCAGAAGATGTGAGACTGTTTCAAAGCCCATTTGAAGCAAATAAAGCCAGTTGCAAAGGTGAACTGCAGCTGGAGGTCATTGAATTGCAAGAAAATGACTTCCTTAGAGACACGTTCAAAGAAGGGCAGATGGGTTTTCATACGTTTTTGCTCAAGGAAGACTATCCTAACATTAAAACTTTTGCATCAAAGTACCTTTCAAATTTTCGAACAACATATGTGTGAACAAACATTTTCAAGAATGAAATACGTGAAGAACAATTTGAACAAACGTGGACCTCGGGAGGTGGACACTTGAAATTTGTATATATTTCTATATAAATTATGTTTCGTTGGGGGGGGGGGGGAGGGGCGGTAGACGTTCTTCCGAAAGGGGGGGGGGGGGCGCCACGACCCTGAAGAGATGCCGTAAAGAAACTCTGACCCCCGAACTGATATTTGATAGTTAATGCGGCCCTCGGGCTGAAAAGTTTGGAGACCCCTGATGTAGATCATACACACTAGCTGCTACATCTTTAATGATAAACTGGGCTCGACGATGTCCCATTGTGTAGTGTAGATAAAAACACTCTTAAAAAATGTCCAGTTTATAATCACAAGTCAGCACTGACTATTATCAACACAGTTTTGTTATTATGTATGTTCGCCTTCAACTTTAATCGGTCGTCGTGGTCGAAAAAGAAGCCGTCCATGTAGTTAATGTAGTACAAAAGACTATCACATTTAAAAAACAAAAACACGTCTTTTCGTACGATTTGTATATACAAGTTCTAGCTATATTGGTCTATCCCCACCTACTTCAGAACTGAATTAATCATTACGCGCTTTTAGAATGCATGTATTTCTGATACAAAGATTTTAACATTAATCAAATATACATAGAATTTAGCGTATATGAGACAACGCGTTATTTTTAAGAAAGAAAGCTAAGTATAACATATTTAAAAAAAAATACTTCTAAGATATATAGCTGCTAAGAAAGTGTACAATATTTAAATAGATTAAATTGAGTTAAAACAATCGTGTTTAGGTCTACTTTAGTGTAATAACACCGATGAATGATAGCTTACTTATAAAGTAAAAAAAAAAAACATTATATTTCAATTCATACTTTGTCATAGATCGCAGTATAGACAATCATCAATCATTGACAAAGTATTGTTTAGGTAAAGATAACTCTTATGTTTTTTAAGCAGGGGAAACAATTACATATTTGTACATTAGTTTAAGAAACGCACAAAAACAAAAGAATAAAAATATAATAACATATACTAATTTTAATACCAAAATAGAAAATAAAAATAGAAACAAAAATATCTTTGAAACAATAAAGTAAAATGAAACTACCTATAAATATGCCCTTTAATACTAGATCTAACGCTAAATGTGAAACTTAAGTCAGATTACAATACTTAATGCTTAATATATAGTGATTTAATTGTAACATGTTGAATGGCTGATAGCTAATTATTTCCATATAAAAATATTAACGGTTTTTAATTCAAATCATCATTTCTTCTAATCTTAATTCAATAATTAATCGACTATTACTGAGTAAAAAAAAATGGTTTTTAATTTAAAATATTTTAATATTTAGAAAAATTTGAAGATAGATGTCAAAAACATTTAAAAATGTGGGTACAATAGAGAAGGTGGAAAAAAACACTAGAGGATTTGTTAGAATACAAATATAAATGATCACAGATTAGGAATAAAATAATTGAAATCATTGGGTCAGATGGCCATACTCACCATTCCCTTATACTGGAGCAGGGTCGACAAAAAAGTAGAAGCATAAAAAAAATCGAAATGGCAAATGGAGAGGAGAGTAAATTCTAATTAAAAAATCATTTACAAATTATTATACTGATCTGTACTCATATGAACCAACACATGCGGAAAAACAGGACTTTTATGTCAATTACACCAAAAAATTAAATGATGAGGACATGAAACAGTTGGACGCACCTTTTAGTGTAGATGATCTAAAAAAAGCCATTAACAGTTTACACGACAACAAATCTCCAGGACCGGATGGAATAACTAGATAATTTTATAAATCTTCAAAGTAGAACTAAGTCCATTTTTATTAGAAGTTTTGAAAGAAATGTATTCATTGGAAAATTGCCTTGAAAATGTTAATAAGTCATTGATAAATTTGATTCATAAGTCCAATACAGACCACTATTTCACAAAGAATTATAGACCCATATCCCTGTTAAATACTGATTACAAAATTTTAACAAAGGCCCTGGTCATAAAATTAAAATCCTCTTTACATAAACTAATAAATATAGATCAACAATGTAGTGTAAGAGGTAGAAATATACAAAATAACAATCATATAATTAGGGACATCATACAGTATACTTTTGAACAAGACACACAGGCATGTATACTTTGTATAGATCAGGAAAAGGCTTTTGACAGAATATCTCATAACTTTTGAAGTTTTGAAAACATGTGATTTAGGAAAACATTTAAATACCTAGATTAACATAATTTATTATAATGCCCACAGCCACCTACTTATCAATCATAAAATTACTAGAGCTTATAATATTGAGAAATCAGTGAGACAAGGTTGCCCCCTCTCCCCAATATTATATATATTGTCTGTAGAACCAATTTTAGAGAATATTTGGTTGAAGCAATGAAATAAAAGGCATTGACATAGGGGTCATCCATAAATGACGTCACGCTTTTTTGGACGATTTTACCTCCCCCCTCCCCTCCGTCACACGTCGTCACAAAAAGCCAGACCCCCCCCCCCCTCCTAAAATAACGTCACACCTCAACCTACAACCCCCCTCAAAATTGCAGTTGAATTTTTTTAAAAACATCGATATTTTTCCAAAATCTTGTCTAAATTATTACAATTTATTAATAAATTAGTTATCTAAAACGCGAAATAACGTCTAAAATTCGTTTTCTAACATTGCTTTTTTATAATGCAAAAATGTGACGTCGCAACATCTGACCCCCCCCCCACCCTCATCACACATCGTCACAAAATTACAGACCCCCCTCCCCCCTACGAATGTGACGTCATTTATGGATGACCCCATACCAAATATGTTAAACAGGAAAATGTTGGCATACGCTGATGACACAGTTTTCAGCCTTCAAAATGAAAATTCTATATCATCAATATTCAAAGCGTTTCAAGATTTCGGACTGGCCAACGGAGGAAAGATCAATTTAGAAAAGACAAAAGTGATGGGTCTGGGAAAATGGAAAGACAAACAAACATATCTTTTGAATCTGAAGGGAGAAAAGTGCTTGAAAAGTTATGGAATATCACATTTAAACAATCCTCAAGAAGGAGCTGACGAAATATGGGAACCTGTTCTGAGTAAAGTCAAAGGAAAAATAGATCAGTTTATGGTGTGCTCAACAACAACTTTTTGGCAGGGCGGCCATTGTAACTAGATATGTCATTCCTAAAATAATATACACAGCCACCACAAAACCTATTCATAAATCTTTAATTAAAACAACAAATCAATACATCAGAAAGTTGTTTTTTTTTTAAATACTATTAGCAATATTGGTCACAATACTCTAATACAGAACAAACTCCATGGATGTATAAGCCTGTATGATATACAACAAATAGACACTTTTTGACTGAAATACTCTCGAGTTCGAACCCTCGGGCAGATGAGGCTCGTTAGCTGGGGACAGCCACTCTTCTAGGAGAGACAACTCCAAAATTAAACAACTGCTGCCTTGTAGTTTGTTCTTGGTTGGACAAAGGCTATGGAAGCAAATCCAAAAAGAAAAGCAGGCTGAAATCGGAGTCAATGGCCTCAATGGCGCAAAACCAGTTGACACGTAACTCTTAATTGTGTTGGAGGCGTGGTCGAGTCGGCAAAAAGCTCATGGTTGATACATTCGAACAGTCTCCAGTTCAAACCCACTGGCAGATAAATCTCGATCCCCTTCAGCACAAATAATTAAGAACGAAGAAGAAGAAAGAAGACTGAAATATATTGCAAATGTTATAAATGAACCACCTTACCATCCACTAGCTCACTACTATATAGGAATTCAATGAAATAAATTATCCAAATTCAATAATAACTCCCCCATTATGCAGGAACACAACTAAATACATTTCATGCACAATGCATAAACATTATTAAAGGGAATGAAGCTTTATTAAAAGAAACAAGTAAACAAATCTACAAAAATCTAGTTAAAAAACTACAAACTCCATTATATAATAGAATATCTTGGTGCACATTATTCTTGGATATTGATGTAAAGGATACTTTTAGAACTCTACATTTTAAAAATATAACTCCAAACGCCAGGGAAATAGCTTATAGATTATTTTTTAACACAACACCTATTATTAGGATCCAAAAAGCTAAATGTCAGTTATGTAAGGTACACGTAGCAACAGAACTGCATCTCTTCCTAGAATGAACCTGTATATCATAAATGAAACAGATCTTAAAAAAATATAGTTAGTGGTTACAATCAAACCTGGAATATTAATCTATCTATTTGTTCAAATAAATATTCTATACCTGTACATTCAAATAGAAGTGATTTAGAGTCATAAATAGCAGCAGTGGCTTTATTTAGAAACATTGTTTGAAAATGTAGAAATAAAGCAAACTATGAGAATATAAAATATAATGAAAATACCTTGGTTATATGGTTTTATATATATATATATATATATATATATATATATATATATATATATATATATATATAGCGAATGACGCAATCTGCATTATTGTTAACATGATGCTATTTGGCACGACGACGCCTGTTATTTTTAAGGAGCCATGGGCCGTACGCGGCGCCTATGCGTTAGTATAATCGGGTGGGGCTACTGAGAGCGCCCTTCTACGTCCCTGGCACATGGGCGGTCACCGAAGTGTGTTCTACCTCATTATTTCGGTGATTGATTAATGTAAACTCAAGGTTTTTTATGCGGTAGTGTAGGTAAACCCGTGTCCCGATATTTATGATCCAAGCGCATGCATTGTTTACATTTAAACAACTCACTTTAAGAAAACAAGGTAATGAGTCCAAGAACACAGGATTGCTAATGCATGGGTGAAACTCTTATATATGTCGTAGGACTTTCTTATATTCCCGCGGAAACGCGCGGGGACGGGTAGGCCTACACTAGTGTGTGTATATATATATATATATATATATATATATATATATATATATATATATATATATATATATATATATATATATATATATATATTAGTTAATATTATCAGTTTCATCATAAAATGGTGCATATATATCTCATGGTAACACTATTTTCTTATATTATTACAATTCAAATGAAATAAAATATTAACCATCTAAATAAGATACATTCAGGGTTAAACGTGATTACTGTAAACCATTGCAAAATTTAGATTATAAAATATAAACATATACAGATACAAGGCAAATATAGGCGATATAGTTGCAATAAATTATTAGATAAACCTATGAAAACAATGTTTAAAGATTGTGTCCCATTTAGTATTACGTGTACTTGACAATTTATTGCTGAAACATACTGAAACAAGCAAACACATTTTTGCGAATAAGACGAAATCAACTAGAAGAATATAAACACTGTTCTAAAATACGTCACCTTTTTATTTCCCTTGCGTTAGGGGAGATAACAATTAAATATTTAAAAACAAGTCAATAAGAGAAAGAAACTAAGTAAAATTACACACTTGTATTAATGATTTCGATATAAATAAATACGATATTGGTAAAAATATACATATTTATTTCAGTGTTTTATATAATGTATTTTAAATTTAAATTATTCTTCAAAATAAACACCAAAATTTATATTTCAAAAAATGCTTTTAAGAATTTTTACTTATAATTATCAACGTTAGCTAATAAGCCACCGTGTGTTTGAAATATAATTCCTTCTTTGAATGAAAAAAAAACTTTAAAAGTATAGTTATTTTTTTAAAAGTTACTTTCAAAAACTAAATACAATTGGAAATAATGATAATTAAATTTCGTTACATAAAAATACAAGAACACGTAGTAGAATTATCTTTTTTGAAATTTTTAAATAAAATTGGTTAGTCACACAGTCGCTATCATTTACGCGTTGGGCCAAACAGTATAAAATACTAACATATAACTATGCCGGTTCTCAAACAGAGTTTCTTCCAGGCATCTCTTCGGGGGGTGGGGGGGGGGCAAAGCTCCCCTGAAAAAATTCTACCACCCCCCGAACGAAATAAAATTTATATAATTTATATAGAAAATATATACTTTTAACAGTGTCCGCCCCCCCGACGAAAGTCTACCGCCCCCCCCCCCCCCGAACATTTCAAGTGCCCCCCCCCCCCCCCGGAGAAAAGAGTCTAGAAGAATCACTGTTCTCAAAGCATGCTAAAAGTTACGGTCTTATCATGTGTTTGCAAATGAATACTTTTTTTTAAAAAAAAGAATTTCCTATTGTCTTACGCTTTTATGTTTAGGCCTTTACAACAACAAAAAATTACATTTCTTTAATAATATAGTAAAATAATTTGAGAGAAAACTGTTTCGCGAATGAGTTAGGTAAGTGTCATTTAATAGCTCCTATACACAACCAGTTCCAACTTTGTTTCTATTCCACGAACTGTTAAACTTTGATTGTTGATAATCATGCTTTTACATATATGTTTGACGAAGTTGCTGGGAATTTAGACACAAACAACAACTTTAATACTGCAATTTTCGACACGGCAGCATACCCAATACTAAATTTCAATTAACGAAGAACACATTGCCTAACAACTCCTTTTTTTTTTCATTAAGTTACGCCCAAGTGTCTTCGTCTTCTTTTGTCAGACTGTCTGTATCAGGTCACCACACAATAGAACATTACAGACCTGTTCTTGATCTGTCAAATGCGCATGTCATTCATACCAAACAATAGAACATTACAGACCTTTTCTTGATCTGTCAAATGTGCATGTCAATCATAGCAAACAATAGAACATTACAGACCTTTTCTTGATCTGTCTAATGTGCATGTCAATCATACCAAACAATAGAACATTACATACCTTTTCTTGATCTGTCAGATGCGCATGTCAATCATACCAAACAATAGAACATTACAGACCTTTTCTTGATCTGTCAAATGCGCATGTCAATCATATCAAACAATAGAACATCACAGACCTATTCTCTAGCTGTAAAATGTGCATGTAGATCATACACACTATCTGCTACATCTTTAATGATAAACTGGGCTCAGTGCTGTCCCATTGAGTCGACAAAACTCTAAAACAGAACTACTATAGAAAAGTCCATATAATTACTTTAATATAACTCAAAATGTGAAACTTTAGAAAGATAAATACTTATCGCAAAATATAGATTTTTATGTTGGAACACTGTTTGACAAAGTATAAAAAAAAATAATGTTTTTTTTTTAATATTTAAACAAAATAAATTTCAAATTAATGATACAAAAGTTTGATAAGTTATCAAGTTTCATTAAAGGAAATTTTTTTTGGAAATAATAAATTTAATTTTAGAGACTTACGCATTAACTTTAAATTATTTGGCTACATACTATATTGTATGTACGTTTTTAAAAAATACCTTTTGTGCATTTCATAACAGTTATTATGCATACATTTTATTTCTATTATTATATTCATTCAACCGATAGTATCGACCACACATACATTATTTCAAGTGTTTGACTTAGATTTAGAACATAGACGGGCCCAAAGGTTCAATGTAGCTTAACAATGAAATATACATGAAGATATTTAAGATTTACATAATAAACATTTTAGATATTAGCGTATATAACAAAATGAAAAGAGGAAAGTACTTAAGATAAACAATATTTATTTAGCTTAGTATCATATAATAAAACTATTACTGCTAAAATAAATAGCTACTAAGAAAGTGTAAAGTATTTTAATGGCTTAGCTCGATTTGCAACAACTTCAGTAAACCTACGATATTGCGATAATACATAAATGTAATTCATTACATGTAACGTAAAAGAAACAAATAAAAACACATTATATCCACACACATTTGACAAAACAAGGGCACCATCCCAAAAAGAAATTATATTAATTTGGATGTAATATAGATAATCATTTTCTATATTAAGTTATCTCCCATGATTGTTTTTTTTTCAGAAATCAGGGGACATTTTAAACGTTAGTAAATCAATTGAGCAAAAAAATATAAATAACATATAAAACACAAAAAAATATGATTAGAAATATAACTTTTAATTACAATGAATGTATTATTATACATTATTTGAACTAATTGTATAAAATTACTCAAAATTTAGTTTAAAATTGTGATATAACTCAAATAGACGAACTGTAATCAAATTATAAATATTACAAATACATATTGTGAGTTTTATATTTAATCAAGTGTTCCTGATTGTTAAATTTGGATAATCCTTTTTCTAATAAAAGTTGACAGTAACAGGCAGTTTTGGTACATGGTTGTCACAGAGGGCGACCTCGTGACGTCACTGCTAGCCAGTTGTTCAGATTATTTTATAATTTTTATAACATGAGTTTGTTATTGACTATATGTTGGTTGTTCACAGTTGGTACATAATTAATATTAGAACAACCTCAAGACCAAATTTAGAGAGTTTTTAAAATAATCATTAGTTTAAAATGAAAAAAAAAATGTTGATCATTTTTTTTTTTAAATTTGAAAAAAGTAAATTAGCAAATTTCTATTTGTATGTGAATATTTGACTGTCATCTCATATGAAATAGGCATGTAGTAAGAAATATTGAGTCGTTAGTAAAATTGTCATAGCCATTAAAAAAAAATAAAAAAAAAAATAACAGTAACAGTAATTTCAATTTAAAGATGTTTTTTCCTTAACGTTGTTCATGTTCGCTCAGATGCAAAACATTCGGCAATAATAATAGTTTTAATAAAGCGACTAAAGCGTTTACATTAAATACATATTTTATACAAAATATAATGTATGATTGTTGTTGTTTTTTTTTTTTAATATTGTTTGTGCACGTAAAAAAGTTATTATGTATGTATTTTGTTTTTGCTATGATATTGATTCTACTATAAGAATAGAGTACACATACATTGTTAGTGATTGAAACGTTTTGACTCATTGTTACATAGATCTCACACACTCTACGTTAGCCTCAATATCTGGTCCAGACGGGCCCAAAAGTTCACTGGCTTTCACTGTCAATCGTAATCTTGACCGGCTCTTTAATGTGGCCATGTCATTCGTGAACAGCGAGTACATGGTCTTCTCCAGGTTGATCTCCAACAGCCAGTTACGTCAGTACTCGGCAATACAGGCCAGGTTAGATTGTAACTTCACTCTCTGCTGAGCGATAGTTTTGTTTGTACCCTGGACCCACGTCATGAGACCATCCGCTAATTACACCTTCCCAACATCTATCTCCGTATCGAGATCGTTGATACAGCATAGAAAGAGCGTGCAACACTGAGCTGATCCCTGTGGCAGACCATACTCGATCGTTATCAGATCAGATAGGTCAGTTCCTACCCTGGTCCTGATAATACAAGCGTTCAGAAAGTCTGTTGGTCACCGGTACATGTTCTTACACACGCTCATTTGACGGAGTTTTAATATCAATTTGGATCTCCATACCTTATTGTAGGCCTGTTTCAGATCGAAGGACAGCACATAGGTGGTGACCTTTGTGTGGAAACAGCCAATGATTTCCTTAATCAACTGAAGAACGGAGTCCACTGGCTGCCATCCCCACAAAAAGCCCGATTGACACGAGTCTATCAGTCTTTTATTTGACAAAAAACAAAACAAGCGGGCATTGACCAGCCTTTCCAAGAGCTTGCTGATGTTAGAGCAGAGGGAGAACGGTCTGTAGCTCTCAGGTAAGCCCAGATCAAGATTTAGGCGATAACTTTGTTAATGACCAATAAAAAAATTACAAGAGAAAGCATACACAATATTTAAATCACGCTGTGGGTGTGGCAGTTGATAGAACCTCCACAGTTTTATCACAGAGTTTATCTAATGAATGATATTGATAAAGTTAACTACTATAGTAGTTCAGTAGTACCAGATGGATCATACAACGGAAGAGGAACAGATATGATATTTTATACTGCAGGTTAGTCATGACATCAAGGACGTCTACAAAAAAATACAAGATATTGCTTGTCTGTTTTCAAGTGTCAGAAAAGTTGGCACATGTCACCATATAAGAGATGCTTATACTACAATCAATTAAAGTATATGACTAAAAAGTGCGTTATTGGCAGTAAAATAAATCAGCTACAATCAGAAGAGATGGAGAAAATGTTACACCGAACCCAGATCATAGATGTTTTTGTAACACAAAAAAAAAATCACAAAGAGCAACAAAGAAAAGAAACGAGAGGTATCGAATGATAATAGTGACAAAAAATGTGACATAGTATGCAAATTTAAATCCATCCAAAATATTTTAAATCCAACATTAAATAAGAGAAGAATGGCGGACAATAAAACAAACAATATAACATTAGCTCTCAACTACTCGATATTAAACGAATAGGAACATAAAACAAAATAAATATAAATAATACGGTTGCAATGGTCACACTTATTAAAGAAAATAAAATTGATCGGACTAATGTCTCTGTGCTAAGCTCACCGAATAAGAGAAAGACTCATATTAGAATTATATTGTATTGATTCGTTTTTATAAAAGAAGGGGACTAAATGTAATGTACAATTTTAAAGGGAAATAATATAAACATTTTTAGCTTATTAAAATGTAAACAGTTCCAAAATAGCATACAACTGTTACAATATTGTATTAATTTTCTAACAAGAACTTATAATTTCAAATATATATCGTTTAAGATAAACGTTTCGATTTGAAGATAAGCTAAATTGCTTATGTGTTTTAATTCGTAAGAACCATTACAAAATGATGTATAGTCTCAAATATATTTTTTGCCCAAACTTCCATCAACGCTCTCAGGTTTTCTATCATTTAGTTTGTATTTTTTTTTAATTTTAGAGAAAATAACTCAAAAAAAAAAAAAAAAAAAAAAAAAAGAAAAAAAAAATTTAGGAAATAACTCAATTCAAAATATTAGAACAGGGGTCGGCAACCTGCGGCTCGCGAGCCGCATGCCGGCTCTTTTGGGATATCAAGGTGCGGCTCTCCAGCTCCTTGCACAAATACTAATAATCTTAATCAAAAAATTAAATATTTGAAATAAAAAAAATGTTAGTGGCTCTTTAAAACCAGGGAAATTTAAAAAATTGTAACTTTTGGCTCTTCCGCTTCAAAAGGTTGCCGACCCCTGTATTAGAACCACATGTCAAACATCTTAACAAAATATACCAGAAACTAGGACACACATGTATTACGATTGTACGTTAGTACGGAAAGAAAAGCAAACGCTTGCGAATATATTAAAAACCACCAATCAAACAGCCACAACAAATAAAGCAATTATTATTACACTTAATTAACACGAATAGACACAGAACAGAATACGAAAGCAGACTTGCAGCAACGGCTATTTATATATCCACCATATGGAAATACAGGAATACAATCAGATTTTATTCTAAAAAATACCCTGACATCAAGTTAAAAGAAATATTTCAAGGAAAGCTAAGACAAAGCTAAGGCATTGTAATTAATAAACATACACATATCTAAATTATATGATTGCTACCTAACCTATTCTTTACTATAATTTGGCAGGTACGTAAGTTGCACAATTTTAACTTTTGCTTTGCTTTTTAAAAATATATTATTGCTTAATATGTTTAAAGTTTAATGCACTGTTTTGTTTATTTATATCAGATTTATGTTTGTATATGGACGACTATATGTGACAAAATAAAAATACAAATTAATCGATACACCACACACTTAGTGAAATTCATTAAAAGAAAACAGACGCTAATATTAACACGATTGTACATTGATAAATATTCTACTCTCTTCAAGATATTAAATGTATGAAAAAATAAACCTGGAGTGATCTCCCCTAAACTTTCTCGAATATTCTAATATAACACTACGTGGGATGTCAACTCGGAATATAGACATGATTTTTGTTTACTTAAACATTTAAAAACGAGAAAAATGGCCCGTTGAGGAAGGGTACAACGGGCGCTAGGCTGATAGTGCTGTCTCTTTTCTCTAAACTAAAACCAACCCACCCCCCACACACCACCCCCACCACCCCCACCCCCACACACCACCCCCACCCCCCACCCCCCCCCCCACCCCCCTAAAAAACATGTCTACCGTCCCATTCAACGAAATATAATTACATACTTTTTCCAGTGTCCGCCCCCTCCCCGAAAATTCTACCCCCGCCCCCGAAAATTTCAAGTACCCTCACCCCTTTCCGGGGAGGAAAAAGTCTGAAAGAAACACTGGTGTCGCGCATAGCCACTACGCGAAGAATTGCATTAAAGAAATTGCAAGAAAACCACTTTTTAGATTAGACACATTAATTAGGCGGTAATTTTATTATAGAGTATCGATGAAGAAATTTCTTTTGAGTCGGGGAGGGGGAGGGGCTCAGACGTTCTTACGCGGGGGGTGGGGCTTCGCCCCTACCCGAAGAATTGTATGCAAGAAACTCTTCACGCAAACCACTTAGATTAGACAACATTTCCTCTTTATTCAATGTTTACGCCAGAATCAATGACGTCATTATATTACTGTGAGATTATTTTCAACTCTATGCTAAATGTGTCGACGTCATACTTCGTTTTTCGAATTACTATGCATGTTTTTAAATTGCTTGTCTTTTCTCTAGAGCGTTCTTGTCAGACAGATAGATAGATAGATAGATAGATAGATAGATAGATAGATAGATAGATAGATAGATAGATAGATAGATAGATAGACAGACAGCGAAACTATTATTATAGATAGAATAAAATCTAGTAGAAAAAAAATTGCGCACCAAGCGAGCACCAAAACCAAATGTGCGTAATAGTGCGCAATATTATTAATACTTAATAAATTTACATTAGTTTTTTGAGAAATCGGAAGTAGCGTAAATTACTACTTCCATTCAACAGAAATTACTCAAAATTTAACCGAAGGTAGAGAATTAGATCTTTTACTTACATGTGAAATTGCATTTATCTATCTTAATTAGTACTCAAGTTATAGGCTTTTGAAAAATTCAAAGTAGATAAAGTACCACTTCTGGTTATCGGAAATCGCTCAAACGTTGATATGGATCTACGATTTTGATATAATACTTATATATGAAATTTCATCAACCTAGCTGTAACGGTACTCAAGTTATCGTGTTTACACACGGACACACACACGGACAGAATTGGATAATCCAGTTTTTCCAACTCCATTACGCATAAAACGCCAACATTTTTTATATATCTGAGTTTATAATTTTTGCCCGATTAAAATAAGTCTTCTATATCCCGGATGTGATGAAGGACAGAGGAGTAAAACGGTGAAAACTGTCCAAATTTAATGTGATTTTTGTGCACGATTACAAGACTTTCTCTATACTTCGTATATACGAGAAAGTAAAAATGCACAGTTTCCTAGTTATATCCCCTATGTTAGGGAAATTAACTCTAACAAAATTTGTTAAAGTCAACTAATGAAGGTTGCCAAGTGGTAATATACATTTGTGTTGAAAAAATGGGTAAACATATTAAGTTTTAGTATGCTCTTTGGAATTTTTTTGTGTGTGATGGAGTAAATTTTAAAATTTAAATAATCATAAAGCAAACGCCAGAGATTTGCAACAGCGTTTTGTTTATAAGTAACTGTACACATCTTTAATTAGTACTGGTGATCTTTCTGTATTGAAATCAAAATAATATTTTAATCTGTACATTAATAAATGCAAATGTAATCAATAATATTTCGTTTTTGCTATATAAAAATCCACGAACGGGTTGCTGCTGTATTGATTTTTTAAAAAGGTTGGAAGTTGATTGGAGCATGTCTAAAAAAACCAGGTACCCATATGCTATCATTTACGCTTCGTACAGAATAATATAATACACTTACATGTTAATACCTCGGTACACAAATAATGCTAAAAGTGGACGGTCTTATCATATGTTTGCAAATAAAAACGCTGTCTAGATATTTATTAGAGGCTTACGCTTTAATTTATTGAAATACAAAGTTGCATTAATATAATAATATAGGAAAATAATTTTAAAGAATACTGTTTTGCGGTGTTTCTTTTCCACGAACATCTACACTCGCTAATCCGGTTACTCGTATCTCAAATTTTGCTTGTATGTCAAAGCACATTTTAGCTTGCTCAACAATTCTTACCCCAACGCTCTCTTGTATTGGGGCACTCGTATGTCGAGTTACCACTGTATGTAAAAAGGTCTACCTTTTAATAAAAAAAAAAGACTTAATAATATAGTGGTTGGATGTGTAGATAGTTAAACAACTAAAATCATAAAAGGTAAAATATGTTACCTTTTTGGTTTAGAATGAAGAAAACTGGTATCATAAAAATGTGTTCACATTGATTTCGATCATACAACAGGTTTTGTCTGAAAGTAATTATTAAGTAGCACGGGATTTTAAAACATAACATGAAGAAGGCCTCTTGAAATGTAAGCATGTAGTTCAATGCTGAGCTTTAATTAGAAACATATGGTTTATGATCTGTAGGTATAACACATTATTTATTGGACCTAAATTGATTTAAACGTATTTTAATTACGGTGTCGAAAGTCAAACTATAAATAAAACTTCCTTTGAAAAGTTTTATTTTTAACTGGGATATTGCACTCAGCGTTTATAGAAAAAAAACATGTTAAAACTATACAATAACTGATGCACTTGATCCACACAAGAAACGCAATGATTGTAAACACTACAGATCCCAGAGATGACAGACAACATATTCAAATCACGCTGTGGGTGTGGCAGTTGATGGAACCTCCACAGTTTTATCACATAGTTTATCTAATGAATGAAATTGAGAAAGATTACTACGAGTTGATGTATGCTTTGATTGTCCTTTTAGAAAGCAACAATCAGAAGAGATGGAAACAAAAATTACATCTAACCCAGACCATAGCTGATTTTTTAACGACCAAAAAAAAAATGATGAAGAGGAAAAAACAAACAAAAGAAAAAAAAAAAAAAAAAAAACCGAGGACTATCAAATAATGATAGTGACAAAAAATTGTGACATAATGATAGTTAAATTTAAATCCACCCAAACACATTTCAAATCCAACAACACTGGATAACATTATGTCTCTACTATTCATTATTAACCGAATAGGAAAATAAAACAGACCAAATATAAATAGTACTGGAGCGATTGTGTACCGTAATTATTGTATGGATACTCATGAAATAACATAATAATTGATGTGACTCATGTCTCTGTGCTAAGCTAACCGATTAAGAGAAAGACGTAATTTGGATTTTTATTGTTTTCATGTGATAAATGAAGGGGACTTAATTTAATTTACATTTTATAAGGGAAACAACTTACCCATTATCGTGTTGATTAACGTGTACCTAAGTAGTACAAAAATAATATAAATCTATTAAATTATCTTATTAATTTTCTAATAGCAACTTTTAAATTCGATTATATCATTAAAGATATATGTTTCTATATAAAAATGTAACTATTATAATGTTTGAGAATCATACAAAGATGTTATATACTTTGTCATATAGGTTGTGCCTTGTTATATATAAACGTTGAGTTTAAAAGTAAAACACTCCAATTTTTTTTTAATTATTTTTTTTTGGAAAACCTGTATTCCTTATGACGCCGAAGTTAAATCTTTACAGCTAAATTATGTTATCATTCTTCTCATTACTGACATTATAACATCTCAAAATGGTTCTGTGTCGAACGGGATACATCTGCCACAATTTCTCACTAATATCAGTTTCATCGTTTGGATTTAGTAGATGCCAGTTCTCCAACCAGAAGAGCAGTTCAACCCACATTAATTCTGAGCCAAAGTTTAGTCATAATCCTGCCCTGTCAAAGATCCCCTTGCAGGAAAGTAATGTCTATATTACAGATTATTCTGTTAAAAAAAAAGTATGTTTAGCCTCTAAAGCAAACTCTGCAGATTTTACCCTCTGAGGTTGTAGCCGAAAAAGCTATAGCAGTGGATTATGACAAGGAGTACAGATGTCCGTCTAGACCAGGGGTCTCCAAACTACGGCCCGCGGGCCGGATGCGGCCCGCGAGGTTCTTTTTGTCCACAAAATAAATGTTTGTTGGAGGTGGCTGAGGAGCTTTGCACAGAAAATTCAAAACAATTTGAAAATGTAGCTTTGTGTGCAAATACAATTACTCGCCGTATTGCAGACATTGGTGAAAATATTGCGACTCAAATAGCGAAAAATTCAAGCAAGTTTCGCCATTTTTTTCAATTGCATCAGACAGCTGGACAGCTGTTCCACCTCTCAACTTGAAATTTGTATATATTTTTATATAAATTATATTTCGTTGGGGGGGGGGGGGGGTGGAGGGGGTAGACGTTCTTCGGGGGAGGGGGGATGGCGCCACGACCCTGAAGAGATTCCTTAAAGAAACTCTGGCCCCCGAACTGATATTTGATAGTTAATGCGGCCCTCGGGCTGAAAAGTTTGGAGACCCCTGGTCTAGACTGTTGGGACATTTAACCCAGCTAGTGATCCTTGACAAAATCTCTGCTGTCAAATATTTCTATGATTGCCCGGTGGCAAATAACATTATAGATGTTGTTAAAGTTCAAACTATTAAAAAACTGAAATGATAGAAAAAAACAGGTAGAAGCTCTCCAGCTAAAGAAGCAAAAATTTTACGTATCACTTGGATTGGCCATAAAAAGATGAAGAAGCGCAAATTAAAAAAAAAAGACATAGGATGTACTTCGTGTGGTCAAGACAGAGGCGAGCCAAGAACGCTAAAAAGATGAAGACATACCGCAAGGAACTTGAAGAAATCAAGACGTCTACTGAAACCTTTAATGTCATGGCTTTCATACAAGAGCAGTTGACACAAGCTAGAAAAGTCCGATACTCTACCAATATGTTTGAATCTAAACAACAAAAGTACTATATATCTGTCATAAAAAGGCAGGAGAAGTATTGCAAAAATGTTCACTAAAAAGAGAGTGACATCACTTAAAACGAATAGGATTTTGATTTTGATTAATGTAAAATATGTGTGTAGATCATGTGCATATGATATTGTGCTTATGCGAGTAGATGTATGCTGTGTTTGTCTCTCGAGAGTACGAGTTCACAGTATTGGGTCATACAACTGAAGTGGAACAGATAGTAGATTAATACTGGAGGTTAGTTATGAGATCAAGGAATTCTAAAAGAATGACACGATCTTGCTATTCTGTTTTTTTAGTGTTCGAAAAGTTACTAGAGGTAGCTTTAGCTTCAGGGGCTGACTATACATCAATAAGTTAGAAAAGTTATCAGTTATATATCATAAATGTAAACAAAAATAATTAAAATAAAAGCACTATATATTGGGGTTCTCGATTAGAATCAAAGCATACCAATATAACATATAATATATATATATATATATGTATATATATATATATATATATATATATATATATATATATATGAAGAGTTGATTTTCAAAATGCAATATATCCAAAATTTGGGTTTCGAGAAAATCGCACTTTTCTCCTACACGAAGCCATTGTACAATATGCTAAAACTGTTTGTCAATTTAGGTTCATAACCCTCATATACATAGGAGTAGAATGGTTTTTGAAATGTACCTGCATAAAAAGATGCTTTTTTTTGGTCCCAAAATTTGCGTTTCGTTGCAAAATGAGGTACATCCAGCTTTTGTTAAGCTACAAAACGCTGTATATCCATTTTTTTTCTAATAATACATCTGATGTCCAATATTTTAGTTTATTATTTTATTAAGACCCACTTATATTCCCAGTGTTATCATCTCACTACAATTGTACCATGTTTTTCTGTTACTTTAAAGTGTTTTTAGTGAGTAATTTCAGTTATTTGAACATTTTTCAAAAATGATGCAAGTCTCTAACGAGAGACTTTAATTTGAAGAGTACAGCTTGTTTTTAGGTTCATAACCCTCATATAAATAGGACTAGAATGGTTTTTGAAATGTACCTGCATAAAAAGATGCTTTTTTTTTGTCCCAAAATTTGCGTTTCGTTGCAAAATGAGGTATATCCAGCTTTTGTTAAGCTACAAAATAGAAATAAAATGAAAATTTTGCGCCGTGAAGATTAAAATTAAGTTTTCCTAATAGTAACTGAGTAGCTTTACAATATGGGCACGTTATCTCATTTTTTTCAAAAATGGCGCTTATCGCGTTTTGAAAATCAACTCTTCATATATATATATATATATATATATATATATATATATATATATATATATATATAAGTGTAAAAACAGATACATGTTATTTACTTTAATTTAAATGATAACACCCGCAGCTCAAGGTGACAGTGCTATCCAACGCTATATAGAACTGAGGGGAAACTAAAATACATTTTGCCAAATGTCAACCAAAGTCATCAAATTATTTTCTTTTGATCGTAAAACAAATACAAACGATATTATAAACACAGAACTAACATGGCTGTGTGATTGCTATTAAACTGAATGTGAACCAACACAAATGCATATTTTCTTTTAAAATGCTGATCTAACAAACTTAAACTATGCTTCAGGAGCTGCCTATATATACATCAATACTTGCAAGTGTACAAATGACCAGTGCTTAATTTAGCTGTAAAAATATATCAGCAACAATCAGAAGAGATTGAGAAAATGTTACATCTAACCAAGACCATAGCTAGTTTTGTAACGTGAAAAAAACCATAAAAAGTGGAGGAAACACAAAAAAAATAATAAAAAAAAAATTATTAAATAATAATAGTGATCTAAAATGCAAACAAAAAATGAACAAATGCCAATCCACCCAAAATCATTTTAAATTAAACATTAAATAAACGAAGAACAGCGGACAACAAAACAAACGATATAACATTACGTCTAAACTACTCCATATTAAATGAATAGGAAAATAAAACAAAGCAAATATGAATAATACTGTTGCAATTATTTGACGTACTTATTCCATATACACTCTACACTGTTATTAAATAAAATGAAATTGTTCAGACTCATATCTCTGTGCTACTCTCACAAATTAAGAGAAATACTTATATTAGAATTATATTGTTTCGATGTGATAAATGGACGAACTGAATTTACATTTTAGAAGGGAAACAACGTACTTATCAGTTTGTTGATTAACGTGTACCTAAACAGTTCAAATATAGTATAAATCTATTATATTATTATATAAATTTTCTAATTAAAACTTTTAAGTTCGTATATATCGTTTAAAAGATAAGTTTCGAGATAGAAATTAAACTAAATTCTTTTTGTATTTATAAACGTAGGAACCATTAAAATATGTTATACAATTTGTCTTATACTTTGTGCCTGATCTTTAATGACTTATACGCCTTCTTTTTGCTATTTCGTTCAATTTTTTTAAATTTAAAATTATGTTAAAAACGAAATTGTGACTAGTCATCCACATTTGTCCTGATTTCTACCTTTCGATTTCTAACTTAGCTTTCACACACACATGTACATGCACACGCGCACGCACACGTACACGATAATAATGTAAGTGTCATTAAATAGTGAAGTTCACAGAAATGAAAAATAAAATAACTATATCACACCCACAAATCAAACGGACACATTTTTGTAAAAAAGTATGTTAAAGCGTACACCACAGTAATTTTACTATTTCACTCTAGCATATAAAAATATACACTTGGATAGTGAAGCTAGATACGTGTTTCTTCTATTAAATCACCATTATTGTTTTTATACCTAACTTCCGGTATATCAAATTAGATATCTTCAGATGGTAATAACATTCATACCCGCACCGCAGCAACCGAGGGACCAACAACCAAGTTCACTGACGATTATAACAGAGCCACCAGGTGGATCATCCACACCGCAGCAACCAACGGAATCCCCAAAGTCGACTAACCATCAAACAACTCCAATTACGACTGCAGCGAAGCCACCAGTCCGAGAATCAACAACAGCAACATATCATAACATTGCAACACCAAGCCTCAACCCGGAAAAGGAAATGAACATCACTGCTACGTTCCGGGTTAGTCTCTGACAAAACAACTCTTCGTGACTATGTTCACTACTTTTATTCCGTCAAAAAAATATATATTTAAAAGTAGCCCTGGTCCTAATCGCTAGCAACTGACCCCTGACAATCATTCACTCCAGCTTTTATACCGCATTCGACCTTGGGATAACAATACACAAACACACCGGGGTTAACAATATTCTAGTGTAAACTCAACTCACACACTCACTCTCCCCTAATTCTAGATCATTCTATCCTATTCTAGTCTAACCTACAACTGACCCGTAACAATAACCACGTTGACCAAAAGAAAAACAAATGAACTCAGCACCGCATTTAGCAATTTTAAATAATACATATTAAAACATTAAGTGAACCGCGATCATCACGTTTTCTTTTCCCAAGTGACACTTTATTGCCTAACCCATTATTCATGATTTTCAATAATCATATATAAAAGTTAACTAAATCAGAATTATAAACTTTATATATATTTTAACTATTAAGCATTTAGTGATTTTAAACAATAAATATTAAACCGTTTTTCTGACTACGATATTCATGGCTTCACCTAAATCTAGTGCTTGGCATTTTATTCGGAAAAAATAAATCGTATGCACATATTAATTGAGTGAATTCTCAATGAAACACTTGCAACACTACAGCGAAAAAAGTGCTTACCCATTTTGGTTGTTTTTACCTCCCCCACCCTAACCTCCCCCACATCGTCAATAAAAGCCAGACCAAACCCCCCCCCCCCCCCCAAAAAAAATGACGTCTCACCTCAGCCTACAACCCACCTGTAAATGCATTTGAATTTTTCTTTAAACAATATTTTCACAAAATTTTGTCTGAACTCTGTCAAAGTAGAGTATTTTAATCAATTATTTTAACTATGTATTAAAACAGTTTTCTAAACGCAAAATAATGGCTAAAATTCGTTTTATAACATTGCTTTTTTATAATGCAAAAGTGTGGCGTCACACCATCTGAACACCCCCTCCCCCCTCCCCCCCCCCATACAAGCGTGGCGTCATTTATAGACGCCCCCTTATTTAAGTATTTTATAATGAAGGCCCGTCTAATATTTGTTAATTTCTTAGGGGCAGTTCATCACACATTTTCTCTAATTATATCCATCCTTGTTTAAATAATTCAAATAATTGACATGGTGTTATAGAAACAGTACATAAAATGAAATCAGACGGGTCCTGGGCTAGTTTCTCCAACATTCCCTACTTGTGACCTACTTTTATTCATGGGTCCTGGTCTAGTTTCTCCAACTGTGCATAGTTGTGACCCACTTATGAGTCCTAGGCTAGTTTCTCAACTGCCCCAGTTTATTTTAGTAGATCACTAACAAATCGCTATTTATATTTACGTGTAAAACCTTGATTGTTTAGTCATCATATAATTAGTACGAATAACTTGGCTAAAATGTACAAAGGAGGGGGTCGGCGTGGTCGAGTCGGTTAAGCTCATGGTTGCAAAACCGAAAAGTCTCGGGCAGATGAGGCTCGTTAGCTGGGGACAGCCACTCTTCTAGGAGAGACAACTCCAAAATTAAACAATTGCTGCCTTGTAGTTTTTTCTTGGTTGGACAAAAAAGAAAAGCAGGCTGAAATCGGTGTCAATGGCCTCAATGGCGCATAACCAGTTGACACGTAACGCTTAATTGTGTTGGAGGCGTGGTCGAGTCGGCAAAAAGCTCATGGTTGATAAATTCGAACAAAGTCTAGAGTTCAAAACTCACTGGCAGATAAATCTCGATCACCTTCAACACTAATAATTAAGAACGAAGAAGAAGAAAGAAGAAGAAGTACAATGGAGAAAGGATATAAATATGTTTGCATACAAAAATGAAAAGAAAATATAATTGGGGTTGAAATCCTGAAATTAGAGAAGGAAATTATTTTGAGCGGACAGTGAGAGTTATCCCGATATATCATTAGTTTTTGTATTAACATGGGAGGTAACTTATTACTGTATTTTAATTTTTATTTTAAACATTGATATATTCAATACCATTAACACAAATTATATTAAGTAAATAATAAACATGAAACAAAACTTTGCTAAATATAAATCATATTTATTCTCTAACCATGTACAAGAGTAAAGTAAACTATAATTATAAACTGTATTTGCTATAACTATTAAGCATTTAGCAATTTTAAATAATAAATATTAAAACATTCTGTGAACTGCGATGATTATGTTTTCCTTTCATGACACTTTATTGCCTAGCCCAGGGGTCGGCAAGTTACTGTTTTCAAAATTACCAAGTTTTCAAAAAACCACTAAAATTTTATTTCAATAATATGATATTTGATTATATATATATATATATATATATATATATATGTATATATATATATATATATATATATATATATATATATATATATATATATATATATATATATATATATATATATATATGTAACTAGGGTAGGCCTAGCTACTAGTTACAAATCTGATAACGAACGATAAGCCGAGACGCAGTATTACAGTCTGATGCAACCGATAGCAGGTGGCTTATTAGATCGGACTGATAACAATCTCAAAGCCAACGCGTGCTATTTTGGGAAACGGTACGAGGGGATTCAGACGGCCTGTCAACTTTGATTGATAGGATGCAGATGTTTATTAAACGGACTGTACGTTAGAACTGCGCAACTGGTAGTCGGAGACATCGAGTACAAGTATCGATTACGGAGGAATACAAGTACGAGGACGAGTACGAATACAAGGGATAAATAGGAGGGGACGACTGAACTCGCTGGTCTTCCCTTTTCGATCGGTCTTCCCTTTTCGATCGCTCGCTCTCTTCATCGCTCGTTTTAGATCAGTCAGTCTGTGTGACATATCAAGTTGGTTATATTGTGTTAAGAAGGACAATAGACATGTGGATTCAGTTATATGAAGCCTAGTGAGGACTGTTAGGGGTCAGTTGATTCAGACTATTATTGTGAAGCATTCCTGTTGATTCATTGTGTTATATTGAAGCATTTCTTGATTCATGTAATAAAAGGATCAATAGCGAACCTGCATCTTCGAGTCTTTCTACTGTAGTCGATGTTGTGTAGCATGAGTGGTGAAACTCGTTACATTTGGCACTACAGGCAAATAGTCTCGTAACATGTGGCGTTGCGAGCAGGGTAACTGTTCGCTCGTTACAATTGGCGTTGCGAGCAGGGTAACTGTTCGCTCGTTACAATTGGCGTTGTCGGACAGGATGAATTCAACTAGACTTGCCGCTTTAGGCACCCATAGTCAACCTTGTGCATAACTGTGTTTAGTGTGTGTGTGAATTCGGACATTCAGGAACTGTGAAAATTGAGGAACGAGGAAAATTTTTTCATACACACACGGTAAGAAAGAACTCTTTTGTTTTACTTACGGAATACAATGTCTACTCTGGACGAGAAGCAGACCCATATAGTGGTCCTACCCAGAGAGTCCCACATTAACAAATTTTACGGGGACGGTGATCCAACTTTAACCAACAGGTTCAGTGAAGAGGTCAAAGCGGCCTGGGCCTCGAGAGGCATGTCACCAGAGGACAGATTAAGACTGCTGATGGGCAGTATAGGAGAGACGGTTAGGGCAGAGGTCAAATGCCATGATAAAACCATCCAATCAGATCCGGATAAGGTGCTGGATCTGATTATGGAGACCTTTGGGGAGAGACGGTCGGGATCGCAACTGCTAGCAGGGTTCGTAGGCTTAAGGCAGAGAATGGCGGAGAGTGTGATGGAGTACTCACACCGGATGAACAGGGCCTTTGATTCGGTAAAGGTCAAAACACCTGACATTGATGTGCGCCTACTGAGGGACCATTTCATCGAGGGGCTAGCAACCCCGATCCTAAGAAGAGAGTTGAAAGAGGAGGTCCACAAAGACCCGCAGTTGACCTTCCTTCAGGTCAGGAACTCAGCGATCCGCAGGTCCGAGGATGAGGACCAATCGAACTGTTCGGTGGACAAAGTCTCTGTGCCTGAACAGAGACAATCCCCACCCACAGGGGCCGATACGATGGAGACCGTGATGGCTCAACTGTTGGCCCACCTAGATAAGGTTGACCAACGTTTGGAGAGGTTAGAAAGCAGGTCAACAGCTGAGAATCAGGAAAAGAACGGGACAAAACAGAGACGGGTTGGACGGCCGCGTCCTGCCAAGCCATCACTCCAATGGACGGCCGACGGTCGACCAATTTGCTTGTCCTGTTCACAACCCGGACACATGGCACGGTACTGCCAGGGAAACGGTCGTCCTCTGTAAGGCAGGGCCAGGCTACAGAGGGGCGAGGTTATGGCCCAAGAAACAAAATGATGGGAGTCTGTCCCGAAATGGTGATTACGATTGGGGACATCGCGGTGAAGGCAATTGTGGATACAGGCTCCCAGGTGACGACAATCACGGAAAATTTTTACACCAAATGGATGAAAGGAAAAGACCATAGGTTAAGGTCTGACACGTGCATGCGCCTGACGGCAGCGAATGGACTAACCATTCCATACTGTGGTTATTTTCTGGCGGATGTCGTGGTGGCAGGACATAGGTTGAAGCAGGTTGGGGTGTTCGTTACGAAACACAACCTAGAGACAAATGTGTCAAATATACCTTGCCTGTTGGGCATGAATATTCTTGGCCAGTTGCCAGAATTTCTTACAAATATTGTCGGATCGACCACACCAGGTCGGGGATCCAAGTTGGCCAGGTTTGCCAAGACCAGAGGAAGGACCGGCAAACACGGTCAAGGCAATCACATTACAAATTGGTGATAGAAGCGTGAATGGTGATGTGATGATAGAACCATGTGGCGCCGCACTGAGGGCAGGCGTCGTGTTACTGCGGACATACACATCAGCGGAAAACGGACTAGTTCAAGGGTTGGTAGCTAATGTTTTGGATGAGGAAATTTTTATACCGCCTAATACTCTGGTAGGAGTACCACAGAACGTCGAGGTACAAAGGTCGGCACAGTGCATCGAACTGAGCAATACCAGCAGTAATGAAGTAACAATTAGGTCGGTCAATGTGACGGCCGAGGTGAAGAAAGAGGATGGCCGATCATATACATTCCCGGAAACGGAGGACCCAAAACTAAATGAATTGTTGAATAAATACAGTGATATATTTGCCTCGTATGAGGGTGATTTAAGGTACACGGAAGTAATCAAACACCAGATACCCTTACTACAAGACAAGCCGGTGGCGCAACCCTACCGAAGATTACCACCAAGTCACTACTCGGCGGTGAAAGCACACCTGAATGATCTACTAAAGAAGGGAATTATTACAACCAGTTCAAGCCCGTATGCGGCACCGATAGTAGTGGTAAAAAAGAAGTCAGGGGAGATAAGACTGTGTTGTGATTACCGAAAATTGAACAATATCACAAGAAGGGATGCATTCCCCTTGCCTCGTATTGATGAATGTCTTGATGCGTTGGGGGGAGCAAGATTTTTTTCTACCTTGGATTTGGCTAGTGGCTACCACCAAGTGGCCATGCACCCCAACGATCAACATAAGACTGCATTTATTTCTCCACTGGGACTGTACGAGTGGACCCGTATGCCGTTTGGTTTGACTAATGCACCTGCTACATTCCAGCGAGTAATGCAGAGTGCTATGAGTGACTTTCTATTTCAAATAATGTTGGTGTACTTGGATGATATTCTAGTTTACTCAAAAACTTGGGAGGACCATCTAAAAAGATTAGAACAAGTGTTTCTCCGTCTTAGGGAGATAGGAGTAAGGCTGAACCCAGACAAATGCT
This sequence comes from Physella acuta, assembly GCF_028476545.2. Taxonomy (NCBI): domain Eukaryota; kingdom Metazoa; phylum Mollusca; class Gastropoda; family Physidae; genus Physella; species Physella acuta. The sequence goes on from NW_026731661.1 coordinate 2,809,809, forward strand.
GCTTCGGTCTGAAATCGGCACATTTTTTGGGTTACGTGATTTCGTCGGATGGCATCGCCACTGACCCAGATAAAATTGCAGCTGTTAAAGAATGGAAACAACCAACAACTACGGTAGAGGTCAGATCATTCTTGGGCTTTGCTTCCTATTATAGAAAATTTGTACCTGGTTTTGCAAAAATTGCCGCACCATTGCATGACTTGGTAAACAAAATGACAAAGAAACACAGTAAGGAGAAAAAGAAAGGCAAAACACAACGGATAGGTGAATTATGGACTGATGAATGCCTGAACTCGTTTAAGCTCTTGAAAAAGGCTTTGACAGAGGCGCCGATATTGGGATACGCGGACTTTGACAAACCATTTCGGCTAGAAATTGACGCCAGCTCTAAAGGTCTGGGAGCTGTGCTATCACAACAACAAAAGCAAGGTTTCAGGGTTATTGCGTATGCCAGTCGAGCTCTGAAGGGATCAGAGAAGAACATGACAAATTACAGCGCCATGAAACTAGAACTTTTGACATTAAAATGGGCTGTGACTGAAAAATTCAGGGACTATTTATTAGGTGCTAAATGTGTGGTATACACTGACAATAACCCCCTGAGTCACCTAAAGACAGCAAAGTTGGGATCCATCGAACAGAGATGGGCAGCAGAATTGGCACTCTTTGACCTGGAGATAAAATATCGCCCGGGGCGGTCCAATGGCAATGCGGACGCCTTATCAAGGAATCCTTACGAGAGACCGGGTGATGAGGAAGAAACGCTGACAGGAATATGTGAGGTCAGAGCGTCAACAGATATCCCTCATGGGGTGCAGGTGATGCAAAACGGACAGACCGGGGTGGAGCACATATCCACAGAGCCCGGACATATGGACAGTAGTGATTTTAATTGCCTTAATCACAAAAAGATAAGAGATGCCCAGAGAACGGATAGTGGCTTACAACCGCTATTGAAATACGTCCAGGAACAAAAATTCCCAGGAAGAAGGGAAAGAGAACAATTTGGTCGAGAAACAAAGAAAATACTGAGTCAGTGGGACCGTCTCAGTATAGAGGATGGTGTTCTCATGCGGAGAATTCATGACCAAATTGATGGGACAATACACCAGGTGGTGGTGCCTGGACAGTTACGAGAAGAAGTGCTAAGGTTGGCACATGACAGGGCAGGACACCAGGGTCAGGACAGGACGCACAAAATTTTACGACGGAGGTGTTACTGGCCCAATATGGAAATGGAGGTCAAACGCCATTGTGAGGCTTGTGTGAGGTGTCAGCATGCGAAAATGCCAGTTGTCAAAATGAGACAGCCATCAGGACACCTACTAGCGACAAAACCACTAGAGATTGTGGCTATGGACTTTACGTCGTTGGAGCAATCATCGGATGGGACGGAACATGTGTTGGTAATGACTGATGTATTCACCAAATGGACTGTGGCGGTGCCCACACGAGATCAGACTGCCAAAACAGTGGCGAAGGTCTTAATAGAACATTGGTTCATCAAATATGGCATACCAAGACAATTACACTCTGACCAAGGAAGGGCTTTCGAGTCAGAAGTAATTAACCAACTGTGCAGCCACTACGGGATCAACAAATCTAGAACAACCACATTTAATCCGAAAGGAAACGGACAGTGTGAACGGTTCAACCGCAGCATGCATGATTTGCTGCGTACGCTAGAACCTGAACAGAAAAAACGTTGGCCTGATTTTCTCCCAGAGTTGGTATATCTATACAACTGCACACCCCATGCCACAACCGGCTTTGCGCCACACATGTTGCTGTTCGGACGGGAGGCTCGACTCCCTCTTGATTTGTTCCTAGGAAAAAGGGAGAGTATGACTGGCTCATACACTGCACTGGAATATGTGAATGAACATATGAGACGAATTAGAGAAATGTACAGGGTAGTACAGGAAAGACTAGAACATGAAGCACGGCGAAGGGAACCGCCGGTACAGACAAAGGACCCGCCACTCAAACTGAACGACAGGGTATTACTGCGTAGCCACCCGTTAGGCAGAAACAAAATCGACGATCTCTGGGGACAGGAGATATGGCAAGTCGTGGAGATGCCTAAAGTAGCAGGTGGCCCCTTTAAGATAAGACCCATCGATCACGCCAAACCGGATCGGTGGGCGAATATTGCTCAATTAAAGAAATATTGGAATAGGCAAGAAGAGCAGTTACACACAAGGAAATCCAAGACAATTAGGGAACCGGAAGTTACAACGGAAATTCACATACCCATCCCGGAACCATATCACCATCAACAGAACAACAGCGATACACAAGTGGAGGATAACGGCAACAAAGAGGATCCCGTTCCTCCCAGAAGCAGAGAGACAGTAGACCATCAGATAAGTGGTCCGCGGAGAAGTTTGAGAAACAGAAAGAATACGAAATTTTTTGTCAGCAACCATCAATTCTTTCATGGTCGCGCTGGTATGAAAACAGACTGTTAAAAAAAGCTATAAAAGTGAACTGGTGAAGGCACCAAATGGAAAGGGTGGATGTGAATTCTAGAACGGTTTGTGTCTCAGGAAGATGATGTAGACACAGTTGAGATGTGAAATAGGTATAACTGTCAATCGTATACGAATGGGACGACGTGGACAGTGAGTGGAACAATAAATTTTTTTTACGATGGTGCGATTGACTTTGGAGGAATGCACCTGCCAGGCGTTGTTTGTGGTTGAAAACACACAAAAAAAGGCAGGGGTGGATGTAACTAGGGTAGGCCTAGCTACTAGTTACAAATCTGATAACGAACGATAAGCCGAGACGCAGTATTACAGTCTGATGCAACCGATAGCAGGTGGCTTATTAGATCGGACTGATAACAATCTCAAAGCCAACGCGTGCTATTTTGGGAAACGGTACGAGGGGATTCAGACGGCCTGTCAACTTTGATTGATAGGATGCAGATGTTTATTAAACGGACTGTACGTTAGAACTGCGCAACTGGTAGTCGGAGACATCGAGTACAAGTATCGATTACGGAGGAATACAAGTACGAGGACGAGTACGAATACAAGGGATAAATAGGAGGGGACGACTGAACTCGCTGGTCTTCCCTTTTCGATCGGTCTTCCCTTTTCGATCGCTCGCTCTCTTCATCGCTCGTTTTAGATCAGTCAGTCTGTGTGACATATCAAGTTGGTTATATTGTGTTAAGAAGGACAATAGACATGTGGATTCAGTTATATGAAGCCTAGTGAGGACTGTTAGGGGTCAGTTGATTCAGACTATTATTGTGAAGCATTCCTGTTGATTCATTGTGTTATATTGAAGCATTTCTTGATTCATGTAATAAAAGGATCAATAGCGAACCTGCATCTTCGAGTCTTTCTACTGTAGTCGATGTTGTGTAGCATGAGTGGTGAAACTCGTTACATTTGGCACTACAGGCAAATAGTCTCGTAACATGTGGCGTTGCGAGCAGGGTAACTGTTCGCTCGTTACAATTGGCGTTGCGAGCAGGGTAACTGTTCGCTCGTTACATATATATATATATATATATATATATATATATATATATACATGAATATGTTAGTTGGCTTCTTACTTTACTTTTAATTATATTCATGCAAGAAAACTCGTATGAATGTGTTGACGCGAAGATCGTCAGCACTCGAAAGGCCAACTTCTTCACGTCAATGTAGCACCCTGGAAGACTATTCCATGCGTCACATAATAGTTCCTCAACTCGCGACATTTCTTTTAGAGCTATCCACTTGTGCAGCGAAACGTGCATGTTTTACTGGACCTCATACTCTCCTATCTTACTCCTGAATTCTGTGAACTTACCACCCCAAAAATGTTTGGTTTTCAAATCCAGCAATTGCTTTTGAAGCGAACCAGCATCAATTCCAAATAGCTCACAGTTAATCACATTTGTTTGTGTGTTGAGATGATCTACTATGAACGTCAGAGTACTTGCATTTGTTTTAAATTGCTCAAATTTATCAGTGAATCCATCCTTCTTTTTTGCGTATGGTAAGCTGAAGTAATCCATGTTAATAGTAGCATTGGTTTCATCGTGATAGTGGTTTTTTTTAGACTTTTAAAATTAAATAATTTACCGCTCTATGTGTGTTTAACAAAAAAAAGTTTTGTTTTTCCAAAACAATCCAGGTCTTCAAGCAAGCAATACGCTGGGTTTACATTTAACTCGTTCAGAGTTTCTTCCAGGCGTCTACCGCCTCCAACCCCCCTCACCCCGAACGAGATGGGTTTTATATAATACACATCAGTGGCGGAACTAGAAAAAAAGGGCCACCTCGCAAAAAAACATGTTAGGCCCCCCCATATATATATATATATATATATATATATATATATATATATATATATATATATTTATTTATTTATTTATTTATTTATTTATTTATACAAACACAAAATTCGAACATCTGATACTCATTGCTGGCCTATTCGGGTTTTAATGTGTTTTCGTGCATTATAGTGTTTTGTGTTATTTTAATTACTTCGTACAAAAATAGAAAAAAAAAAAAACCAAAAACTGCTCATCCATCAAAACTTTCATTTGGACAAGAATTTGCTATGGGTTTAAAAAAAATATTTTTATTTTTGAAGAAATGGGACCAATAAACTTAATATAATACAATACTATACTCATCAATTTTGTAACCATTAAGAATTGAAAGAATTTTTTTTCTTAAAAAAAATATTTATTTATCCTTAATCTATTTTAATTACATAGAATTAAAATAGCTACTTGGTAGGCAGTAAAGCACCTTTTGTCATAAAAAAAAAAAATATGTAATCAGTGATGAATATTGCAAGAAACATACACACGAGGTTCATTACTTTATCCAAAAAAATGTTTCAGACCTATGTTAATTGACATCACTTTAATTCTAGACATAAGGATATTTTAGAGTTACGTAAACCGCTGACCAATGTCATTATGAATACAACACTGCCCTTTATTCTGCCAGTGAGGAAGGTAGGTAGGAGAGTGCTGAATGGAATCAATGTTAAACACAACATGTAGACTGTGGCAAGATGTACAATGATTTTCACTGTCTAATTTTATATCACTCAGTACTACCCTCAGCAGGGGTCTCTTCTGTATGCTTATTGACATTAAAGTCTTTCAACTGACCAGCCAGCTCAGTGGTTCCATCATCCACTTTTTCCTTCTCTTCATCTCTTTTTTCAGCATTATTATCTCCATTTTCTATAACTGACTTGGTGTTCAAAACTTTCTTCATTTGCTCTGCAGACTCATCAAATACTGTTTTAAACTTTTTGGCATTTTCTGCATTTGCAAATCTGATGGCAAGCACCTCTTCTTTGCTTTCTTCATCTGCTAAATCTCCTGTAGTGGACCAAACCCATGCCCAATCACTGCCACAGTTGGGTTTGAGATCCATAGATGGATAGATATAGTGATTGGCACAAATTTTCAGTGTTTTATCTCTTCTCATTAAAATCCTAATCATGCCGTTTTTTTATGTTTCAAAATTGTGCATTCTCCCGTGTCTCTTTCTTTTCACTCTTTAGGCTCTGCATCATGATCATAGCGGAAAAGCTTTGCTCTCAAGTGTAACAACACTTCTTCATCTTCTTCCATTGTCTTGATCTCAACAAGGGACAACTTGACAATGGGTTCAAAATGGATTTCTGGAGATTCTGGCACATGTTCTTCATTGTCTTTGTCATCTGCCATGATTGTGATTGATTGTTATTTCCCGCTAATATCCTTCTCAAATATGAAATTACGTTATCTTTGTGTAAATCAGTTTTATTTTATTTTTGCTATACGACAACATAACCCCTCGTATGTCAAAAGAATATAATATATATATTTGTATATATATATATATATATATATATATATATATATATATATATATATATATATATATATATATATATATATATATATATATATGAAATCTTTGTATAAGTAATGGTTTCTCGTGTTATGTTTATTTTTATGTATTTTTTGTATTTATATTATTAATTATAAATACATGTATTTTATATACAATGTCATTCATTATGAAGTACTATAAAAAATAATAATAAAGAGAAATAATTGCTTTTTAATTTATTTAGTACAAATCTATTAAAAGGAGCTTATGAGCACCCCTATTTGACTATTTAGAAAAGGGAAATAAGTCATTAAAGTGGTTTGAACATTTGCTTATTTTTAATAAGTTTGATTGTAGGAGAAAGATGACTCGGCTTTCACAGTGGTTTAAAAAACAAAATGGGAAAAAGAATATACAAGAGCGTATGGGGGGTGTGTCTATAGAATATAGAAGATAGTCCAACCGCAGCTACGGTAATTTTTTTCACAAAACAACCATCATGTCAAAATGCAAGAAAAAAAATTAACTATACAAAAATTATTATGGTCGGCTGCGGGCCCCTAAATGGCGTGGGCACTTTAGTTCCGCCCCTGATACACATACACTTTTACTAGTGTCGCCCCCCCCCCCCCCCAAGTTGTTGACCCCCCCCCCCCCCCCGGAGAAAAAAAGTCTGGAAGAAACACATAACTCGTTTAGTTTCGTTGTGATATCCACCATTAGGGTGAATGTTTCTTGCCGGGATGGTCGATTTAATAGAAAGTAGCCTACATTGGATTAGGGAGTAACAAATTATGCTAAGAATGTAACGAGTGTTTATTGTTTATGTTCATTATTATGTCAACCATTACAGTAAAAGTTGAAACTAATGAATTGAAACATACGGCAGACTCACAGACTCACATAAACCACACTGAAAGATGACAATAAGTAATTGATTATTGGTGACAAAAAAGCATATACTGAAACACAAAATGATTTTACAAGTACTTAGACAATGACTATCAATTATACGGACAAAAAGTTACTTTAAACAAGAGCTTTGACCTAATTACGGACATAGAAAAAGTAACAGTGCTTACTAAAGACAAAGAAGTTAAAATATATCAACAACATATTGAAACACGTTTACACGTATACTTACAAATAAGCGGAAGTGATATCTCATAAACTTGCTCGAATATTTGTATATATCGCTAATGGAGTTGGCAATTTTAGTTCGATCGTGATTTAGATGTGATTTTTTTCACAATTTTTATTTTTTTTAAATAGGTGAACCAACGTATTTCTGAACTGGTTTTTGATTAGCAATACCAGAATTTACACTGATTTGCAATAGCATTAGTTAGATTTTTCAATGCTTTGGAAAATCATATTTTATTTGTTTTTTTGTGTGTGTACATTCATGTTGATAAACGGTCATCATCATACCTGTAATGCAAGTAATAAAAAAAAACCAATAGACAGCCTAACTTACGTAGACATATTATCAGACGACTGATCAGTCGGCACAATATTCTACTACTCAACTACGGCCCAGTAGATACCTGATATTTTTCGGCTGTTGTTCACGTAAAAGAACTAAACAACACCACCAAACATCACGGACTTTATACATTAGAATTCACCATCTACAGGGAAGACAATGTCAGCGGCACCCTCAGATTTCCTACCCCCACCCCACCCACTCAACAGCGACACAATCATAAAGGCCCTGAGAAATCTTAGCAAACTAGAACTCACTGTCAACTCAATGGCCTAACAACAGGCAGCTTCACATTTTTTTCGGACAATTCTTCAACCTTTACACACTACATAAACATCAATTATAAATCCATTATAAAGAACACCAATAAATATTTTATTTGCTATTCCTGTAAGACGACACATATGTGGAAGTTGTGGGTCAAACAAACATTAAACTACCCATTGTCACTTAACTAATCAAGACATACTACAACAAGATACAGCGGCGACAGCTAGTACGAGTATTTTAAATTTAAAGTAATCCATTAATATACAATGATTAAATAAAAATAAATTGATCACTAACCGTTGAGTGTATTACTTTATTCCATAATTTTTACTACGTTAGTTGAGATCCATGTTTATAAAGTAGTATGCTGATTTTTTTTAGAATTATCATTTTGTTTTCATCCAATGTAATGAATGTTTGACTTAACAACCACTTTCATTCAACAAAAAAATATGCTTTTTTCCGCCTAAAAACTTTTCCATACAACATAAGCTCGTCCACTTTACATACTGGATGATCTTTTAGGGGTCGGCGTGGTCGAGTCGGTAAAGCTCATGGTTGCTAAACCGAAAAGTCTCGAGTTCGAACCCTCGGGCAGATGAGGCTCGTTAGCTGGGGACAGCCACTCTTCTAGGAGAGACAACTCCAAAATTAAACAACTGCTGCATTGTAGTTTGTTCTTGGTTGGACAAAGGCTATAGAAGCAAATCCAAAAAGAAAAGCACGCTGAAATCGGAGTCAATGGCCTCAAAGGCGCATAACCAGTTGACACGTACCGCTTAATTGTGTTGGAGGCGTGGTCGAGTCGGCAAAAAAGCTCATGGTTGGTAAATTTGAACAAAGTCTCGAGTTCAAACCCACTGGCAGATAAATCTCGATCCCCTTCAACACTAACAATTAAGAAAGAAGAATAAAGAAAGAAGAGGATGATCTTTTGATAAACATTAAGATTAACGTTAGATTTTTTTAAAATGCATATCATATGTATATATAACAGTTAATTAATGTTAATAACATTGTTATCATTAAGTTCATCAAAAAATAATACATGCTTGTCTGATGATAACACTATGTTCTCATATTTTTTCTATTCGACTGCCATAAAATAGAAATTATTTAAATGTGGCACTTTCAGGGTTAAACATGATTATTTTGTGTATTGTATAGTACAATTTAAAATTTTCAATTTTTAATTTTAGTGCAAAATAAGTTTATGTTTTTGGAAAGATAAAATGCAAAATATAACATTTTACATTCATCCCTAATAGGTTAAAGACATCGAATTAATAAAAATAAAAGCACTATATATTGCGATTCTCGATCAGAGTCAAAGCATACTAATATAACATATATATATATATATATATAAGTGTAAAAACAGTTACATGTTATTTACTTTAATTTTAATGACAACACCCGCATTTCAAGGTGACAGTGCTATCCACCGCTACAGAGAACTGATGGGAAACTAAAATACATTTTGCCAAATGTTAACCAAAGTCATCACATTATTTGAATTTGATTTTAAAACAAATACAAACGTTACTATAAACACAGAACTAATATAACATATATATATATATAAGTGTAAAAACAGTTACATGTTATTTACTTCAATTTAAATGACAACACCCGCAGCTCAAAGTAACAGGACTTATTTTAATTTACATTTGATAAGGGAAGCAACTTACCAATTATTTTGTTGATTAACGTGTACCTAAACAGTTTCAATATGGTATACATATATTAAATTAATATATTACTCTTCTAATAACAACTTTTAATTTTGTATAACTGATTTAAGAGATACGTTTTAATATAAAACTTAATTAAATTTCTTTTGTATTTAAAAGCATAAGAACCATTTAAAGATGGTATATGATTTGTTATACACTTTGTGCCTGATCGGTAAATATTGTTTAACCGCGCTTTTTTCTGCAGCTAAATTATTTTACTTATAATTATGATTAAAACTTAGACAGTGATGCTCAGGTTACCTATGAAGACCAGCAAAAGATCAACATGTTTGCACGAACCAATGCCCGTCTTATGGAATTTAAAGAAGAGTTAGCAGCCAAAGAGAAAGAGCTAGAGAATTTAAAAGTTGCTGAGGAAGAGTTAATGCTGGCTGAGGGGGATGCTCAGGTTATTCCATATCAGATTGGGGAAGTTTTGGTAGAAATGAATGCTGAAGATGCTCAGTCTGCCCTAGAAAAAGCCAAGGAACTGTGCTTAGAAGAGATCGCGGCTCTGAAACAGAAGGCTGAAAACCACAAGGAAACACTGAATGACCTAAAGACAGCACTTTATGCTAAATTTGGCACAAACATCAACCTAGACATGAGAGTTAAATTAGTATTAAAAAATTTAATTTATTATAATGTTATCATTTTGTAAACAAACTTTTATAAAATTATCATTAAAACTGAGTGTGTGAAAAAAAAAATATGATTAAAACGAAAGCAAAGTTAGGAATCTAAATTTAGAAACCAGCACAAATGGCAAGATTAGCTACAATTTCTTATAGTATACATTTTTCAATTATCCCTTGGGTTAGGGTCAAGAAATGATCATCATCACCATAATCACCATCTGCACCTACTTGGACAAATCCAACATTATCCTGCCGTGCCCACACTCACAAAACTATAGTGCCAAATCTTCATCTGGGCAGTCAACCCTCAGTCTCCAATTCAGCTATTTAAGCTACCGAACAAAGACTAGATATATCAAGTCATCCTCTAGCCACACCAGACCTCCATACTTTTCTCAATGTTGGATAAATACATTTGTCAGATTGCATGCATGTTATAAGTTATATTCCAAGATAACAAAACAAATATTGAAACAAAACATATATTTCTTTTCTTTTCAAATAAAATTTTAATGGAGGTGAAACAAAAATATTTTGAATTAACTGCGTCAGTTTGTCTTTATTTGCGTTAGTATTACAGTTTTCATCATCGACTTGTGAGAATTGATACAGGTTTACAATAGTAATACTTCTTTCTTACTTGTAGCCTAATGTCATTCATTTAAGATGGTTTACTTATACATTTATAGGCGAAATAAAATGTATTTTTGGGAAACAAAAAGTCAAATCAAATTTTAATGTTAAAAGTACATGTGAAACATGTAAACAGAATACACAAGAAACTGAGAAACACATTTATTTCCATTGTACCTTAGAACAGAAAGCAATTGAAACACTTGCGAAATATTAAAAACCACCAATCAAATAGCCTTAATAAATAATGCAATTACACTTAACTAACACGACTAGACACATAACAGAAGACGAAAACAGACTAGTAGCGACGACTATTTTTAGATCAACTATATGGACATATATGAATAAAAGATTTATTTTAAAAAATACACTGACATCGAGTTAAAAGATTTATTTCACGAAAAGCTCAGCTTAGCTAAGACATTGTAGTTTGGCGGGACAAAGATATAACAATACCCCTAAACTATTCCATATTAAATGAATAGGAAAATAAAACAAAACAAACATGAATAATGATGTTGCAATTGTTTGCCTTAATTATTATATACACATGTATAAATAAAATTGTTTAGACAAACTGTCATGTATATGTGCTAAGCTAATCGATTATGGTAAGACGTAAATGAGAACACTATAACTGCGATGTGATATATGAAGGAAACTTAATTGCTTTTAACATTTTATAAGGGAAACAACCTACACATTCATTTGGTGATTAATTTTTACCTATGCAGTACAAACATAGTATACATCCATTAAAATAATATATTAATTTTCGAATAATATCTAATACGTTCGTATGTCATTTAATAGATTAGTTACAATATAAAAATACAACTAAATTACTTTTGCATTTAAAATCGTAGGATTCATTTAAAGATGTTAAATATCTTGTTATATACGTTGCGACTAATCTGCGATCATCGTTACAATATGTTTCACTTTAGTAATAAGATGTATTTATATTTTTATGAAAGTCCACCATTTCTTTATACATAACTAAACGCATCAGTAAGCAATAGTAATTAGTTTTTGGTAAATAATAATCCACGAACGGACTGTAGCAGTATTATTGTTTTTAAATGTGTGAAGTTGAAAAGCACATGTCTTAAGAATAACTAAGCATACAAATTATTGTTTACGCTTCGTACTAAATAGTATAATATGCTTACATATAAATACGCCGATAATCAAAGAATGCTAAAAGTGGATGGTCTTTATCATGTGTTGTCAAATGAGTACGCTTTTAATTTGTTTTATTACTGTCTTACGCTTTTATTTATTGTTATATAAAACAAGAGTAGCGTATACGTAATAATATAGTAAAATAATGAGAAATAATGTTTCGTAGATCAGTTAGGTAAGTGTTATAAAAAAGCTCCTATTCACGAGCTGCTGCAACTTTTTCGTGGTGTTTCTATTCCACGAACAGTTACACTCTCTAATAGGGTTACTCGTATCTCAAATGTTACTCGTATATCAAATCACATTTTAGCTTGCTCAACAGCTCGTATCACAACACTCTCTTATATTGGGGCACCACTGTGTGTAAAAAAAAAGTCTATACTCTAATAAACAATTCTACGACTAGATAGTTCAATGACATTATACTAGGTGAAAATGTAGATTATTAAACTATTGATATCACGTGAGAGTAAAATATTGTAACTGTACAAAGAAAAATAGTATCATAAAAATGTGATCAATTTACAACTGACTTTGTATATAAACAATGTTTTCGATCAAACTTTGGGTTTTGTTCTAAAGTTGTTATAAATACCCTAGGTAGAACGGGATTTAAAAAAAAACATAACATATATTTTGAAAAGTATGTGAGCATTCAAACACTGAGCATTAATTAGAAACATAATGCTTGTAATCTATTGGAATGGCAAATAATATATTTTGCCTAAATTGACTTAAAACAAATTATAATTACTTTGTCTTATCTCAACTATAAATAAACATTCCATTGAAAAGCTCCGTTTTTAACTGGGATATTACAGTCAGTTGTTGTAAAGCAACAAAACAAATTTGCTATCACTGATCTACTTTATCCATGAAAGAAATGCACTGGTTGTAAACTGTATAATCGTGAAGATCCCAGAGTCGATATATAGAATGATTAAATCACGGTAAGGCAGTTGATGGAACCTCCACAGTTTTATCACAGAGTTTATCTAATGAATGATAATGAGAAAGATTGCTACGAGTTGATGTATGCTTTGATTGTGATTCTAGAGTACTAGTTTCAGCGGCGTAGCGACCCCTCCCGCGCCCCGAGATAAACTTTCAATTTGACGCCACCCCCCCATTATATTTTTAATAATTATAATTCAAAATAGCAGCTAAAATGAGCTTATTTTGGCGCCCCTAGGGTCGGCTCCCGGGGACATATGTACCTCCCCCCACCCAGTCGCTACGCCTCTGACCAGTCTACAGTATTGGGTCATACAACTGAAGAGGAACAGACAGTAGATTTAATACTGGAGGTTAGTCATGAGATCAAGGAAGTCTAAAACAATAGACACGATCTTGTTATTTTATTTTCTGGTATCAGAATTCAAAAGTATTGTAGCTTTAGCTTTAAGAGCTGGCTATTTATCATAACTTGCACATGTAAAACGTAACAGTTTTTTTTTTATTTGGCAGTAAACATGTATCAGCAACAATCAAAAGAGATGGAGAAAATGTTATATCTAACCCAGACCAATGCTGTTTTTGTAACGACGGAAATTATGAAGAGTGGAAGACAAAGAAAACAATAAACGAGAACTATCAAATGATGTTTGTGATATTTTTTTTTCTTTAACGAACTAAATGCAAATGAAAAAAATTCATAAAGATCTTTATTTAAAAACATTTGGTCGATGATTTTAAGCAATATCACATATTTTCTTGGGCCTAAGTTTACTTAAGGCAAATTGAAAATACTGTGTCTATGTCAAACTGTGCATAACATTTTCTATGTTTTCTCCGATGGGGGATGGATAAAGAGAGGGGGGGGGGCGGAATGTGTTAAAAGTATAAACTTTATGTATAAATTTTATATCATTTTATGGGGTGGGGGGCGGTGGTTGACGCCCCTCCAACCCCGCCCCCCCCCCCCCCCCTCCCTTTGGAGATGCCTGAAATAAACATTACTCTGTTCAACAACTAAAGACAAAAGTAGATGAACTACAATATATAGACTAGAGAGAACATCTACCCAATCTTTCAATACCACTCTATACAATTTTTTTTTGTAAAATATTACAGGTGATTCGTTGTTCTCTGTTTAATACACATGGGAAGTTCTAAACCGTAGGAGTACTGTTTAAGCTTTATACTTTCATTATTTGTCTCGTATTCAAGTTGGAAAATATTAGCTCGATAAAGAATCAAATATTTGTACATTTGCATAAATTCTATTTTTTTAAAGTATATTCCTGTTTTTCTATTGTTTGAATATCTGTTTATAATATCAATGTTAATATTCCCAAAAATCTTTGTCTACACCAGGGTCAATGTAAACCAAGATTAAACTACACATAGATCGAGCAGCACAGACATGAGTACACCCTACAGTCCTAACAATCATCTGATAAATTTCTATACAAAAGTTGTCGGGTTTGTCTATAGAACGATATATTGGAAATTTAAATCCGCCCAAAAAGATTTTAAATCCCACATTAAATAAGTGAATAATGGCTGACAGCAAAACAAACGATATAACATTACCCCTAAAGTTTAGGGCCTAAAATATTCATTATTAAAAGAATAGGATAATAAAACAATACAAACGAATAATGCTTTTACAATTGTTTGCCGTAATTATTCTATACACAATAATTACATAAAATAAAATTGATAAGACACATTGTCATGTCTCTGTGCTAAGCTCACCGATTAAGTTATGACGGAAATGAGAATGCTGTTACTGCGATGTGATAAATATATTTTATAAGGGAAACAACTTAAACATTCTTTTGTTGATTAACCTTTGCGTTAGTAGTACAAAAATAGTAACCATCTATCAAACTATTATATTCTTGTTCGTATACCAAATAAACCGTTCGTATATAGCATTTGATAGATTTGTTTTGATATCACAATATAACAAAATTGCTTTTGTATTTACAATTGTGAAAACCATTTAATGATGTTTTATATCTTGTTATATACCTTGTGACTGATCTTCGATAATTGTTGCCTATGTGCCACAACGGTCTGAATTATTCTTATTTGCAAATTTATTTTCTCCCTTTGATTATTATATAGGCAATTGACGATGTCTTTGATGCTGTGTAAAACTATCAAACAAATTATTATTGCTGATTTAAATGTTTAAAACAATTGAATTAAAAAAAAACTGTTTGAGGACTGTATAGATATAGATATAGATGCTTGAAAGGGAAGAATGTTTGATTTGATGTGTCTCGTTGTAATAACATAACTTTTCCGATTGTTTAAAATGTGTATCATTTTAATTCTCTGTAATCACAAATTTATTTCAGCTCTATTTAAATACCCAAACTCCACCCCGTCCCCCCCCCCCCTCACCCACCACGCCGAGGAAAAAAAATCCCTTGAATCATCATTTAATTACACATTTGCATTTTCAGGTTGTTTTTTTTTATTTTTTTTTTTATTTTTTCGGTGTGTATTAGATCTATGTATAAGTAAACCATCTTAAATGAATGAAAGTAGTCTACAAGTAAGAAAGAAATATTACTATTGTAAATCTGTATCAGTCCTCACACGCCGATGATGAAAACTGTAATACTTAAGCGAACGTGCAAGGCAAACTGTCGCTGTAAATTACATGTCTGAGGCGGGGAAAAATGTTCTTTACATGAATAAATTCAACTGCAATCAATAATATTTTTTTTTTGCAAAATAAACATCAACGAACGTGTTGTAGCTGTATTGTTTTTTCAAAAGGTTGGAAGTGTATAGTCACATGTCTAAAAATAACTATGTACGCAAACATTGATGTTCGGTACTCAAAGAATGCTAAAAGTGGACGGTCTTATCATGTGTTTGCAAATGAAATCGATGTCTAGATATTTATAAGATTCTTACGCTTTTATTTATTGATATACAAAGTTGCATTTAAATAGTATATTAGTAAAAGAATTTTAAGAATACTGTTTCCCGGTGTTTCTTTTCCACGAACTGTGCCACTCGCGAATCCGGTTACTCGTATCTCAAATGCGAATGTATAGAATATAAAATAAAAAACAACAAAAGTTTGATAAAGTTGTTGTTATCTGCTAAAAACATGTATCCACGCCTGTATCAAATCAAATATATGTTCCATCGTTCCACGTGAGAACCTTAACCATTGGTGAAAAGACGAATACAAGAAAAAAAAAAGAAGTATTGGCTTTTGTCTTGTTCCGCCTCAGGTTGAAATAAGAAAGTCAAACAAGTGTTAAAAACAGATGCAGGTTTTGTTTAAGTTGCTTAACAACACCCGCAGCTCAAGGAAACAGTGCTATACATCGCCTTATAGAACTGAAGCGAAACAAAATACATATTGCTAAATGTGAACCATATTCATCAAATTATTTGGATTTAATCGTAAAACAAATACAAGTAAAACAAAGTACTATCATGACGGTGAGAATGCTTTTAAACATAATGTGAATGTCTACGATAATTACCGGATAGACATTTGCCCGAGTGGCGTATGTTCGGTGTACGTTTTTCTAAATGTGAGAAATGCTCAAGCAGACAGTTCGCCTAGTATGAGAAATGCTCAAATGGATATTTTCCTAAATTTGAGAAATTCTTGAACAGACATTTCGCCTAGTAGATATCACTTAAGACAAGCCTTGGATTAGTGATGGTATAATTCATTTTCTTGAAAAATTGTATTGATATATGTGGTTTATGTTTCACCACACGTTATCTTATAAATTTTGATTGTGTAGTGAGAATAATTATATTAATTATTAGATGTGTTGTTTGGTGTTGTAACATAATCTACTTGAATATTGTCTTTTAGTTTTAATGGAGCGTCATTTGACGTGTTGTGTTTCCTACCACACGGGGTAATTTAGTTCAAATGAAAACATAAAGTGGCTGTCGTAATTTATACTTTGTCGATTGAGTCAAGCATTCCGATCATTTGATTGAAATGCTGTTTTATTCCTAGTTAGCGTTTTAGTCTAAATAAGAAATTCATTAGTGTTTTCATTAGTTTTCATTAGAAATCAAATCATTGTCATAGTAACGGCTAGACCAAGGAAGTCTAAAAGAAAATACAAGATATTGTTAGTCTGTTTCAAGTGTCAGAAAAGTGAGCAAATGTCACTATATAAGAGATGCTTATACTACAATTAATTAAAGTATAAGACTAAAAAAGTGCGATATTGGCTGTAAAAATATATCAGATTCACTCAGAAGCGATGGAGGAAATGTTACATCTGACCCACACCATACATTTTGTTGTAACGACAAAAAATCATAAAAAGTGAAAGAAAAAAAAAACAACAATCATATTTAATGTTAATACTGACCAAACATGTGACATAATGGGAACATTTAACTTCATCCGAAAACATTTTAAATCCATTTGATAAAAGAAGAATGTCGGACAATAAATCAAACAATATGATTCCTCTAAATTACTTCATATTAAAAGAATAGGAAAATAAATCAAAACAAACATGAATAATAATGTTGCAATTGTTCGCCGTAATTATTCTGTACACTCTACACACTTAATAAATAAAATAACATTGATCAGAATTATGTCTCTGTGCTAAGTTCACCAAGAAAGACGTATAGGCCTATTAGAATTATATTGCCTCGATGCTATAAATAAAGGGGACTTAAATTAATTTACATTTAATAAGGGAAACAACTTTCCCATCCTTTGTTTATTAAACTCTACCAAAGCATTACAAGAACAATTTACAACTATTATATTTTATAACAATTTTCTAACAACAATTTATAAATTCGTAAATGTCTTAAAAGAGTTAAGTTTTTTTTTATACAAATTTAACTAAATCTCTTTTGTATTTAAAATCCAAAGAACCATTTAAATATGTTATATATTTTGTCATATACTTTAAGCCTGATCTCTATATAATGTTACGTGCGGATTGTGTTTTTCCATTGATATAAATTTTGGAAAACTTATCAGTAAGGCAAACATTATCATGAGTAAAAACGTGACATCACTTAATACAAAAATGATTTTTGTTTGGATTAATGTAAACAATTTGCGTACATTATTTGCATATGGTATTGTGCCTATGCACTTATGTTTGACTTTTTAGGTCTTATATAAAAAATAAACTTAAGTAAACTAGTTACTGCAACTTATGTATGCTCTGATTGTCCTTCTAGAGTACCAGTGGACAGTATTTGGTCATACAACTAAAGAATAACATATTGTAGATTTAATACTGGAGGTTAGTCATGAGATCAGGGAAGACTAAAAGAAATGACCAGATATTGTTATTTTGTATTCAAGTGGTAGAAAAGTTAGCAGATGTAGGTTTAGCTTCAGGAGCTGCATATACATCAATACATCAACACATTTAAGTGTAAGACTGAAACGTTCGTTATTGGCCGTAAAAATATATCAGCAAAAATTAGAACATTTAAGCCAGACCGTAGATATCACGGAGAGTGGAAGAAAAAAAAAGCGAGAATTACTAAATAATAAGAGGCAAGGGCGTAGCGAGGGGGGGGCGTGGTGGGGGGATGCAGACCGCACCGGGTGACACCATTTAGGGGGTTGACACCAAGGAAAAAAATAGCAAAATATATAGAGAAAAATTTGAGGGGGGGAGTGCAAATCGAAAGTTTGAGGGAGGGGGGTGCAAATCGAAAACTTGAGGGGGGGGGGGGTTGCAAATCGAAAGTTTGATGGAGGGGTGCTAATCGAACATTTGAAAGTTTGTCCCCGGGAAGGGTCGCTACGCATATTGGGTGGGGGGGGGGGGGGTGACACCATTAAGTGTCGCACCGGTTGACACCCGACCTCGCTACGCCACTGATAAGAGGTACCAGATAATGTGACATTGTGGGCAAATTAAAATCCATCCGAAATCCAACATTAAATAAGAGTAGAATAGCGGACAAGAAAACCAACAATATAAAATTACCTCTAAACTAATCCATATTAAACGAATAGTAAATAAAACAAAACAGTCTGTCAGACTGTCTGTATAAGGCCATCACACATAGTACATTACATAGGCACACATAAATCATACCAAACAATATAACATTATATACCAAATGTCAAACATCGATGTCATTAATACCAAACAATAAAATATTACAAGACATCTTTTCTAGCTCTCAAATGCGCATGTCGATGATATTTTCTGATGCAAAGATAATAAAAACTAATGATATATACTAATACTAATACATAGGAATGGATGGGGTTATCAGCACTATAAAAGTCTCCTTAACTCTCCCTAACACAGAAAGTCTGTTGGTCACCGGTACATGTTTTGACGGAGTTTTAATATCAATTTGGATCTCCATACCTTATAGTAGGCCTGTTTCAGATCGACGGACAGCACATAGGTGCTGACCTTTGAGTGGAAACAGCCAGTGATTTCCTTAATCAACTGAAGAACGGAGTCCACTGGCTGCCGTCCCCACCAAAAGCCCGCTTGACACGAGTCTATCAGTCTGTTATTTGACAAAAACCAAAACAAGCGGGCATTGACCAGCCTTTCCAAGAGCTTGCTGATGTTAGAGCAGAGGGAGAACGGTCTGTAGCTCTCAGGTGAGCCCAGATCCCTTGCTGTCTTGGACAGGGCGACCACCTCCACAATTTTACACCTGCTGGCAAGTTCGACACACGTCTATGATTGGTTCATTACAAGTATAAAACTAAGGTAACGACCACTAAGATAATAAAAAAATAAAGCGAAACTTCCATCCGACTGCAAACATTATCGTTTAAACCTGTTCTCTCCTACAACGACAAAAAATATCAATAGTCCCCAACGTTGGAGATAAGAAGTTGACCGAATCAATGATACTTATGATCATATGTTTTGATATGCAATTGAATATAGTGATCCTTGAAATATGAATAATCTCTTGTTTGTCATGGGAAATAACTTTGAATGAAATTATTTTATCGAAAAATATATTACAAAAACTAACAAAATGTAAGTGTACAGCATATAATTTAAAAAAAAATTAATAACATCTACATCTTTGCTAAAAAAAAATATATTTTTGTTTTGTAATGGTTATTTCATTGTAACTTGATAATGTAGTTAAACACACAGAGGCGTAGCGATCCTTCCCGGCGCTCGGGGACAAACGTTTCTATTTCCCCCCCCCCCCCCCCCCGCTCGAGATTTCGATTGGCACCCCCCACCCCTCAAACTTCCGATTTGCACCCCCCTCAACCTTTCAATGTATTTTTCCAACCCTTTTTGGCACCCCTTAAGGTCGGCGCCCGGGGACATATGCCCCCCCCCCCCCGCGCTACGCTACTGTAAACACACAGACTTTTAATTTATTACATATGTATTTATTTATACATTAATTTAAAACAGGTGCCATTCAAGAAAATGCATTACATCGCTAGTACCTATTTTTCACATAAATAATTTTAATTTATTGTACATCTATTTTTTTTATACAGTGATTTTTAACTTTAATATGCGGGGAGATGAAAGCAAAATGTCAACGCTAAATTTTATTTTTCTCTCTACATCCAATATCTAAATCTCTATATTCTCATTATCATTCATAGTTTCTCTTAATCAGTGCGTGCATTTAATATGCTGTTGTGTTGCCTAATAATGAATGTACAAGCCTATAGATATAATTTGTTTTTTCTCAAAGGTATTGGTAGCCTATTTTATTTTAAATGTGTCGAATCTTTAGCAATTCAGTTATATTTCTGCCACTAATATCTTTCAACGTGTAGTAAAGCACATAGCGTTTTGAACAATAACTATTTTATAAAATATTTTTCTCAAACAAGTATAACATTAAAATATATAGGCCTATAATTCACGTGTAAGAGGTACCGACGGCTAATTATTTATGTCCGCCGTCAACTTTGAAAAAAGTGCCGAACTTGGAACTATGGAGGAAAGCTAGGCAGGAGCCTATAGGTGTGCAAATAAGAAGGAGGAAGTGGCGCTGGGTGGGTCACACACTGCGAAAGGCTCACACAAATGTTACACGCCAAGCGCTTGAGTGGAACCCCCAGGGAAAGCGGAAGAGAGGGCGCCCAAGACAGACCTGGAGGCGGAGTCTTCTTGAAGAACTGAAGCCAATAGGGATGTCTTGGGAGATGTCAAAATTAATAGCCGAGGATAGGAAGAAATGGAAGGAAATGGTGGAGGCCCTATGCTCCATAAGGAGCAAAGAGGACTAAGTAAGTAAGTAAGTAAGTCAACTTTGAAAGCCAGCCGTTCATCTTGTGCAAAAGAATATCATAACTGAATACAAAAGGAGATACGTACCTAACTTTTGGCACGCTTTGTTTATAAATGTTCTAGCTATCCTCTCTACATCCAACCGCTTCAAGACTGTATTAATTAAAATTTTAACACGAGCGTCCAGACTAGGGGATTAGCAAAGAAAGGGGGGGGGGGGAAGAAATAAACGGTTTTACAAAAAAAATATTTCTGACAATAATGAAACTTTTTTTTTCCAAAAGCATGTATATCTTATAACATGGTTTTGACAATCTACTATAATGTAACTTAATAACGAAATATATATAAAAACTATTTTTTCTTTAACTATGTATCACATAATAAACATATTACTGGTAAGATAATAGCTGCTACAAATGTGTAACCTATTTAAATTCCAGTTTGCAAGCGTAATCATATTCTTTTGAAATCGTTGCTACTTTACGACAACTCTCAACACCCATCCCCCACGCCCAAAAAACTTTAAGTGCCCCCCCTCCCCTGGAGAAAAAAAAACTAGAAACAAACACTGAAAAAAACCCAACAATTCTTGTGAAGTTGGGCCCTACGCAGATCTTACAAGCTGAGTTCAGAACGGAACTTACCTATTTAACATGACTTTCTTTAGTTGACAAATGTCTATATTGTGTGATTATGTCACGATTTTTATGTTTTTGAGAAATAAAAGCTTACAAATGTTGTAGATTCCAGCCTACAATTGTTATATACGAATCCTTTAGGCAGTGGCGTAGCTAGGATTTTGATTTTTGGGCCCCTATGCAAAAAGTGTTAGTGGGCCCTTCAGAGGCGTAGCGACCCTTCCCAGTGACCGGGGTACAAACTTTCGATCTGCACCCACCCCCACCCCCCTCAGAGTTTCGATTTGCACCCCCCTCCCACGTCATACTTTCGATTTGCACCCCCCTCAGACTTTCGATTTGCACCCCCCCCCCTTCAAACTTTCGAAAAAGGGCCCATATTTGCCTTGGGCCCCTATGCATTGCTTACGCTAGCTTTGCGGTAGCTACGCCACTGCCTTTAGGATAGGTGAAAGATATGAAAAAGACATTTAGTAGATGATTAATTACACCTTCTCAATATCCATCTATAAAGGCTAATTATAAAAACGTACCGACTTTTCTTCGGAAAATGAGACATTAAATTAAACGAAACAAAAACGAATATTTAAGTATGGTTTGTAAATCTTATACCCACATTACCATGCATTCACTGACATTCGATGTGGGAATCTTGATTTACTTGATGCATAAAGAAACGATGTAACGCTTGAATGTGTTCCTAGTTCGTCATGCATAACGTTGTTTTTATAAAATATATTTTTTTATTTACTTCTGAAGTCCCGGAAATGCATCTAGTCTTATTACAATAATATGTAGGTCAGTGACATACTTTAACATTTCTGTTTTTATCTCATGGTATAAAATGTTATCAAAAAGAAAAGTTAATTATATACTACGATACTTCACTTTATAGTATTTCATTTCTTGGTAACCAAATTGTAGCATTACTAAACAAGGGAAACAACTTTCACCATGTTTTGTTGATTAAAGTCTACCTAAAAAGTACAAAACAATTGCACATAAATCAAATTACTCTATTAATTTTCTGATAGTCACAAATAATCGATTATGTAATATTCAAGAAATAACATTCATTATAAAAATGTATTAAATTGTGTTTGTATTTACAAATCATCAGAACCCTTTAAATATGTTATTTACTTTGTTATATCATTTGTGACTGACATTTGACAACAGTGCCACATTCCTGTTAATTGGAATATATTTTTTTTTCAAGTTTCACAAATAGTTGGCCAAAAACCACTGTTTACCACCAAATATTATCTTTTTTCCGCCTTTAACTTTTCAATAAAATACTAGCTGGTTTACTATATATATCCGATGAACTTTTGACAAACACAACGTGTAATCTTAGGTTTTAAATAATACTGATTTATATGGTATATATTTTCATGTATTTAATGGGCAGTCTATTCATACAGCTTTCTTTGATTTGTTTTTCTCAAATTATCACTATTCGATTGCAATAAAATATTAATCAATTAAATATGGCTAACAGAGAGTTGAGCATGATTATTTTATTCATTTAACAATTTGGATTATAACAAAAAAAAACTATACAGATACAAAGCAAATATAGGCGATACTATGCATTTTTAAAATCTTAATTTATCATCAAATAAATATTTATCTCAATTTCTTATTATTTAAAGAAAATACTAAGTATGAAATTTTTTGACGTATTTCTGTCGGTTTTAGTGTAAACCAGTGTTACGTTCAAAATTAATTAATGTATTAATGACTTCAAAACAAGTAATTAATGAACAAAAAAATGTCAGAATTATTACTTTAAGAAAGGCGGAGGAGCTTTAATTTGTTCACTTACTCACTGTTAATGCCATGGTAAGCTCTTCCGGTTACTTTATTCCACTACTCGTTTTACTATGATCGTTTAATTTTAGCAGAGTTATTTAATAGATAATATGGTGACCCACCGTATTCTTTATATTTATAAAACGTATAGTTATATAATTAAACATATATTTTATTGGAGTCAAAAGCTCACCGGAAGCGATAATCTGAAAGATGATCTTTATCTTTGACTTTTTATGGAATAAAAAAAAAACTATAATGGACATTTAACCTTTAACTGGAACTGGATATTGATTTGAAAACGGAAATTATATCAACATTTAAAATTTAATCAAAACATTATCTTACATCGGAAACTGACGTTTTTTTTTTTCCCTGGGATGGTGTATTTTCCGAAACAAAAAAAAATACAACGCAACCAGAACCAGAAATTCCAGTCGGAATAAAAGAATCCCATCCTTTATACCAACAACCACAGCAATTACCATTTACACAGTCAAACCAACAATCATCGCACAATACATAACATTGAACTACAAGGACAACATAATCGAAAATCTGAGAGCCACCCCAGACAGAGAGCAAACATGTCAACACTGCACATCCCCACAACACTGGACAACCCACTGCTAGTTAAGTCACCTCAACAGAAAACCCCTACACCACTGGACAACCCACTGCTAGCTAAGTCACCTCAACAGAAAACCCCTACACCACTGGACAACCCACTGCTAGCTAAGTCACCTCAACAGAAAACCACTACACCAGCACCACACTCAGCCGAAGACAGAACAACACCAATAGCAACAATGATCAAAATACAGCCAGTTATATCCACTCCAACCCTGGACACTCCTCCAATGGTCACGAAGACGCCAACAACTGAACAAGACACATCAGCATCTTTAATAAGTAACAAAGTTGGTTGGAGTAATCACACCACGTATTTGATTTTCGACGCCCAGAAAGAAACCCCCATCCCTCAACCACCCAACAAACAAACATGGTTAAAACAACAACAACCACTAAGAGGAAGAAGGACAGCCCAGACCCAGAGAAAACATCAAAAGCAACAAAGGTCAATGAAGAAGTCAAGGAACCAGCAGCCCCCACCCGTTATAAAAACACAACCACTTTATAAAACAATACAATAAGTATTTGGGCCCTTTTGTCTGCATGTCTATATATATCTTTTAAGACCAGGCATTTTCTTTTCAAATTGTATTGATTTATGTGGTTTATGTTTCATCACATTGTATCTAATATATTTTGGATAGTGTTGAGAATAATTATGTTGATTATCAGATGTGTTGTTTGGTGAGTATAAAACAATTGAGCGACATGTGTCGTGTTTTGTTTCCTAGCACACGGGGTAAGTTAGTTTAAAGGGTACGATTTTCGTCAATACACGGTTTGGCGCCCAGAGTTCCAGAGCTGGTATGTTAGCACTTGACATCCATTAATCGGGGGTCCTGCATAGCGGGTAAGGGGTACTACTATATTCAGCGGCAACACTGCAATATGCGCAGCTGCCAGCACCTCGTCTATTGGGAAACCCGAAGTGTGAGCGCTATGGCGTCTACGTTCGTTTTAAAAAAAAAGACTATACACTAAAGACACGATGGGCAACGATAATTATTGCCTTAATCGAATCACGCGTGCCGGCAGGGAGCGATTTGGCGCTTACTTATGAGCACCATGGCGCCTACATTCATTTACAATACAATGAGTCACTCACTAAATCGAATCAGGCGCGTCATCCAGCGTCTCTGCAGGGTGCAATTTGGAGCCCGGGGCTATCCCTCGAGTACTACGCGCCTAAGTTAGTTTTAAGGAGCACCCTACAAAATTGATAATGCGGCACACGACAATATATGATTAAACCGAGCTGGGGCTGTACATGGCGCCCTGCGGTTGTGCAATAAGGTTCACGAGAGTGCCACTTACCGTCCCGACGCTTAGGCGTTGAGTGATTAACGGTGATATTACAGTGAGTGATTAACTTACACTCAAGGCTTTCATACAGCACACCTTATGGCTTGCTGGGTGGTAGTGTAGGTAAGCAGGCGCCCCGATAAATATGATCCAAGCACAGGCATTGTTAACATTTAAATGTAGCCTACATTGAAAAATGGAGTAATTAAATATTCTATTATAATTGCAAGTGTTTATTGTTTATTATTATTATTATATAGTTCATTACCGAGTGTTGCAGATTAATATTTTCATGAGTTTTAAAAATAAAATAAAATAATTATTAATATGTGTGCATGGAGCTCAAGAGCCGCACCTTGACATCAAAAGAGCCGCATGCGGGTCGCGAGCCGCAGGTTGCCGACCCCTGGCCTACACCAACAACCGCAGCTTCACAATTTTTCGGACAATTCATCAACCTTGACACACTACTTAAAAAATCACTTATAAAGAACACAATAAACATTGTATTTGCTATTCCTGTAAGACGACACATATGTGGAAGTTGTGGGTCAAACAAACATTAGACTACCCACTGTCACTTAACTAATCAAGACACGATACTACAACAAGATAATCCGGCGACAGCTAGTACGAACAATTTAAAACTAAAGAAATATTTTAATATAATAATTTTAATTAAAAAAATGTATCCTCAACCGTCTTGTGTATTGATTACATAATTTTACTACGTTAGTTGCGATTTTTTTTTAATGTAGTAGTATGCTTAGATTATCAGAATATCATTTTGTTTTCATCCAATGTAATGCACGTTTGACTTAACAACCACTTTTATATTATATGGTATAAATAATAGTTGGTACAATAAATAAACGAAGAACGGCGGACAACAAACTAAACGATAGAACATTACGTCTTAACTACCCCATATGTAATCAATAGGAAAATAAAACAAAGCAAACATGAATAATACTGTTGCAATTATATGACGTAATTATTCCATATACACTCTACTCATTTATTAAATAAAATGAAATTGTTCAGACTCATTCCTATGTGCTGCTCTTACAAATTAAGATAAAGACTTATATTAGAATTAAATTGTTTCGATATGATAAATGAACGGGACTTATCTTAATTTACATTGTATAAGGGAAACAACTTATCAATTCTTTTGTTGATTAACGTGTACCCAAACAGTACAAATATGTTATAAATCTATTGAATTATTATATACATTTTCTAATAAAAATATTATACTAAAATACATCGTCTGAGATATAAGTTTGTCTATGAAAATTTAATATAATTCGTTTTGTATTTTAAAGCACAACAACCGTTTGAACTAGGTATATAATTTGCTATATACTTTGTGCCTGATCTTTAAATAACAGTCTGTCAATCTTATCCTTTAAATTTCTTATAGTACACATTTTTATGAAGAAAAAAAACCCCACCTAAAATTAAAAATTAGATTTTAATCTTTACTGAGTTTACTCTCTTTAATTCGGCCTGTTCACCTATTACTAGAGTCTAAATCTAGATCTAACTAGACTCTAGCAAGACCAGTACCAGTAGTTTAACAGACTAAATTTTCTGGTACTAGCCAGGTTCAGGCTAGCTAGATCATCAATAATATATTAGAATCTATTATTAGATTGTAACTTTAAACTTGTTGATGTTGAGTTGAGTTACACTTGTTATTGCCCTATCTACCCAACAGAACAGCGTAAATATTAAAAAAAAAAAAAAATAACACTATGCCAGGAACAGAATATGTTGCTCAGGTCACAGATGTTGATATCAAGTGGAAAGTCAGTATGGCAGTTAGCAGTAATGATGTCAGAAGCTTAAATGAACCAATGGTAACAATGATGTTGGTGACCACTGAAGAGAGTGGAAACACAGTCAACAGACCAGTGGAAATGACCTTAACAAAATTCAAGGAATTATTGAGTACAATGAAACAAATACAGAATCTGATGGAATTGGCGAAACTTGTATGACAGCAGCTACATGTAGTCATATTATATATATATATATATATATATATATATATATATATATATATATATATATATATATATTGGATTCTGCCAGTTAAATATTATGGAAGAACTATATGAAAAGCATATAATGTTCAAATACAAAATACATTCTTTTTATTGGAGTGTATTCCCAACTGCAACATTTAAAATTAAAGAGTTTTAGTGGCGCTTAGAAACCCACTTTGTTTAAAATATTTTTAGTAACACAGATATTTCACACTCAGATTTATAAGCCTACTTTTATAAGCTGTTACTGTCAATTATGTTGTGTATTGTTGCTATTTGTTTAATTTGCCCAAGTTAATATGCTTAATAGAAAAAATATGTTTTGCATTTTGGTCAGTATGTTTTGACGACCAGTAAATATTATCATTTTACTGCAGCGATTCAAGTGTTTAATTAATGATTTTCATTTGATTTGTAATAATTTGAGTTTAGCAGCAATAGCGCACAAGTAATGCATATTTATATAAGATCTGAATTTTCAATTGTAAACTCACACTTCTTTTTTGGAAGAGATAATTGTACTTTTGAATGATAAAACAAAGAAATCTCAGTTTCTTAAATAATTTACAAAGCTAATAAATGACATAACTGCATTAGTTGTTGCTGAGTACAAGTAGTTGATCCAATAAGATGTCCAGACATTTAAATGGGATATTGTATTTCTATTAATAGATTCAATTATACAGACAAGTAATTGAAGCTGTTTTTTGTGTGAAATTAATGTCCAGCCTTTTTCAAAGATTGTTCCTATTAGGTTAAAACTTTTACTCAACATGCTGTTTGAAACTTAATAACAAATCTTTTCATTTATAATTAGTGATTAATTTATTTTTAAAATCTGTATTCAGATATCAAGAATGAAGCTGATAATAATGTTGACAAGAAGCTTGCATTCTTTGATATCTTCTGGCGGGCATTAAAAAGAAACAGCATATTATGTCATGTTTTTGTACCACATTTTCTCTTCACTAAACATCACCTAGATCTGCATGTACAAGATGTTAATCTTTCATTTTGGAAATGTATTATTTAATTTATTAAACAGTTTTGCTAAAAAAAAAAAAAAAAAAAAAAAAATTATAGTACACATTTTTTTTATTTTACTTGGGTTAGGGTCGAGAAATCATCATCGCCATAATCACCATCTGTACCTACTTGGACAAATCCAACATTATCCTGCCGTGCCCACACTCACAAAACTATAGTGCCAAATCTTCATCTGGGCAGTCAACCCTCAGTCTCCAATTCAGCTATTTAAGCTACCGAACAAAGACTAGATATATCAAGTCATCCTCTAGCCACACCAGACCTCCATACTTTTCTCAATGTTGGATAAATACATCTGTCAGATTGCATGCAGCTTATAAGTTATATTCCAAGATAACAAAACAAATATTGAAAAAAACATATATTTCTTTTTTGTTCAAAATTATTTATGGATTAATAGCGTCAATTTGCCGTTATGTTTGCTTTAGTATTACAGTTTTCAACATCGACTTGTGAGAATTGATACAGATTTACAATAGTAATACTCCTTTCTTACTTGTAGCCTAATTTCGTTCATTTAAGATGGTTTACTTATACATTTATACATTACATGTCTGAGGCGAAATAAAATGTATTTTTGTGAGATAAAAATTCAAATCAAATTGTAATGTTAAAATTACATGTCAAACATGTAAACAGAATACACAAGAAACTGAGAAACACATTTATTTAGACATTATGTTAGTACGAAAAGCAAATCAAACACTTGCGAAAATATTAAAAACCACCAATCAAATAGCCACAACAAATAATGCAATTACACTTAACTAACACGACTAGACACATAACAGAAGACGAAAACAGACTAGTAGCAACGGCTATTTATAGATCAACTACATGGAAATATATGAATAAAATAATTGATTTTTAAAAATACACTGACATCAAGTTAAAAGATATATTTCACGAAAAGCCCAGCATAGCTAAGTGTGATGACGCTAGTTTAGGTAAAGTAGATAGAGACGATAGATAGTTGGGAAGAGATGCCAATGGACGTATATGAGCTGACCGGTCAAGTGGGACGGTCAGCTGACCACTGAGGCGTGGGCCAGTAGTGAGGTCAGCGGCGGACTTGGTGTTAGGTGTTAGAGACGGTCGAGATGTGTAGGGCTAGGTGACAGTTGATAGGTAGCTAGCGAAGAGAGAGAAGGTGTTAGGTATTAGAGACGGTCGAGGTGTGTAGGGCTAGGTAACATTTGATAGGTAGCTAGCGAAGAGAGAGAGAAGGTGTTAGGTGTTAGAGACGGTCGAGGTGTGTAGGGCTAGGTAACATTTGATAGGTAGCTAGCGAAGAGAGAGAAGGTGTTAGGTGTTAGAGACGGTCGAGGTGTGTAGGGCTAGGTAACATTTGATAGGTAGCTAGCGAAGAGAGAGAAGGTGTTAGGTGTTAGAGACGGTCGAGGTGTGTAGGGCTAGTTAACATTTGATAGGTAGCTAGCGAAGAGAGAGAAGGTGTTAGGCGAGGTGTGTAGGGCTAGGTGACAGTTGATAGGTAGCTAGCGAAGAGAGAGAAGGTGTTAGGTGTTAGAGACGGTCGAGGTGTGTAGGGCTAGGTGACAGTTGATAGGTAGCTAGCGAAGAGAGAGAAGGTGTTAGGTGGTAGAGACGGTCGAGATGTGTAGGGCTAGGTAACATTTGATAGGTAGCTAGCGAAGAGAGAGAAGGTGTTAGGTGTTAGAGACGGTCGAGATATGTAGGGCTAGGTAACATTTGATAGGTAGCTAGCGAAGAGAGAGAAGGTGTTAGGTGTTAGAGACGGTCGAGGTGTGTAGGGCTAGGTGACAGTTGATAATTAGTGAAGAGAGCGGTCAGAGTTAGGTAGAGAATTAGAGGTAGATCGTGAGGTAGAAACGGTCAGATAAGTAGATCTAGTGAATGGTAGACAGTAGTAGTAGAGAGTATAGAATAGGCTAGTTAGGTAGTGAATTCATTTGATTGTTTAATAAAGTACATGTATCTTTTGGATCGGACTTGTGTGTGTTAATTCCAAACTATAACCAGGCTGGTATTATCTTCATCACCCCCACTCACACATCTGGGTGGTTGCTGTTTTACCCCTCCCCCTCACAGCTGGTAGAGCAAAGGAAAACCATCTAAACCACCCCCCCCCCCCTCACAATTATGCTTACATTTAATTACGCCGATAATCAAATAATGCTAAAAGTGGACGGTCTCTATCAATGTGTTGACAAAGAGTACGCTTTTAATGTTTTTATTAGTCTTACTCTTTTATTTATTGTTATGTTATACAAAAGTTGCATGTGTGTAGTAATATATTAAAATAATGTGAAAGATTGTTTCGCTAATTAGTTAGGTAAGTGTCATTAAAAAGCTCCTATGCAAAATATGTTGCCACTTTTTCGCGGCGATCGATTTCCACGAACTGTTAAACTCGCTGATCCGGTTTCGGGTATCAAAATAATGCTCGTATGTCAAAGCACATTTTAGCTTGCTCAACAGCTTAAATAAAAGTATAACTTATATATTGGAGTTGAGAGCATTAGAATATAAATAACCTTGAACATTGACTCTTTTATGAGATAGGCATCCGGCACCCGAAAATTTACAAGCATCGCTATCTACACCATTTAAATGACTGGGACATTCTCTACCTAGCCCCCACAAACCTTTAACACCCCCCTCTCTCTCAACTGTCTGTCCTCACGGAAATTCCATCCATCCATTATTACAATTGAGCTTTTTCTTTTTTAAATAACAGTTGTGGACAGTGTTTTAACAACAAGCTTAAGTCCAACATTTGTCAATATTTTTCGAACAGTTTTAATCTTAAAAACAATTTTTGTTGATCTAATGTATCTTTAATAATATGCCACTAGTAAACGATTTTTGTTTGTCTATCTGCCTGTCCTTTATTCATTAATACAAAAATGAACCGAACGGCATGAAACATTGGGAAGTAGTTTGGAATACATCAGACATACTTCAACTGATCGTGAAATTTCATTCACAACCCAAACAAAGAGAAGCCAGAAAGAAACTGACTTCTGTAAAGTTTTCTGCGATTAATTTATATCGTTCGGAGGGCAGCGCCCTGGCAGTAAGGCGGTTCAGTTTGTCACCCAGAGTTTTTCTGTAAAATGCTTGTATTCAACCGGTAGGAGGGTCTGTACCGAGGGACCAACAACCAAGTTCACTGACGATTATAACAGAGCCACCAGGTGGATCATCCACACCGCAGTAACCGAGGGACCAACCAAGTTCACTGACGATTATAACAGAGCCACCAGGCGGATCATCCACACCGCAGTAACCGAGGGACCAACAACCAAGTTCACTGACGATTATAACAGAGCCACCAGGCGGATCATCCACACCGCAGTAACCGAGGGACCAACAACCAAGTTCACTGACGATTATAACAGAGCCACCAGGTGGATCATCCACACCGCAACAACCGATGGACCAACAACCAAGTTCACTGACGATTATAACAGAGCCACCAGGTGGATCATCCACACCGCAGTAACCGAGGGACCAACAACCATGTTCACTGACGATTATAACAGAGCCACCAGGCGGATCATCCACACCGCAACAACCAAGACCCAACAACCAAGTTCACTGACGATTATAACAGAGTCACCAGGTGGATCATCCACACCGCAGCAACCAAGACCCAACAACCAAGTTCACTGACGATTATATCAGAGCCACCAGGCGGATCATCCACACCGCAGCAACCGAGAGACCAACAACCAATTTCACTGACGATTATAACAGAGCCACCAGGCGGATCATCCACACCGCAGCAACCGAGGGACCAACAACCAAGTTCACTGACGATTATAACAGAGCCACCAGGTGGATCATCCACACCGCAGCAACCGAGGGACCAACAACCAAGTTCACTGACGATTATAACAGAGCCACCAGGCGGATCATCCACACCGCTGCAACCAACGGAATCCCCAAAGTCGACGAACCAACAAGCAACTCCAGTTACGACTGCAGCGAAGCCAGCAGTTGGAGAATCAACAACAACAGCAAATCAAAACAATGCAACACCAAGTCTCAACCCAGAAACGGAAATGGACATCACCACGTTAACCAAAAAAAAATGAACTCAGCCCCACAGAGTTAAGGAAAACAACAAAGGCTCTAAAGACCATAAAGATAGTCCACGACATCTCGCAATGCAAGTTCTGCACCAAGAAGTATACAACACCCACGGAAGTCGAGGCTCATGAGAACAAAGCCCACAAAAGTCTCAAACAGTGCAGCATCTGTGACGATACAACAGTTCACACCGACATAAAAAGGCACAGTCTAGTACACTATGAAGAAACTACATTTGATAACCGCAGTTAAAAAAAAAGTTTTAAGTTCAAAATTAGTTAATTAATTGATAACCAAAAACAAGTATTTAATTAATTTAATAAAAAAATAATAATTCAGAAGTATTACTTTAACATAAAACACGTAAGTAAACTTACGTAAAATGTTCAGACGACTTTAGACTACTGAAGATGCTGTTGATGGTGTCGGCCCAATGTAGAGTGAAGGCTAAGCTCTTTCGGTCACTTTAAAACCTTACTCGTTTTACTCTGAACGTTTAATTTTAGCAGTGGTATTTAATAGATAATATAGTGACCCACCCTATTTTGTATTTAAATAACACATTGTTATAAAACAGATATTTCATTGGAGCCAAAATCGAACCGTAGGCGATAATCTGGAAAATTACCTTCATCTAGGACCTTTTACGGAATAAAAAAAAAATCAAATTTAACGGGGATTTAACCTGGAACTGGATATTGAATCGAAAACGGAAATATATCAAAATACTATTGTTGAGGGTTGATAAATTAAGGGGACTTAAGGTATTTCAATTTCTATAAGGGAAATAACTCTCTCATTATATTTTTTTTTAAAGTTTATCTAAGCAGTACACACATAATATACAGCTATTAAATTAGTATTTTAAATTTCTAAAAGTAACTAATAAGGTCGTATTTATTTTAAGAGATTGATTTCGATTATCAAATATAATAATTAAACTTTATTTGTATACTAAATCGTAAGAACCATTTTAAGATGGGACATAATTTGTCATATACATTGGGACTGAACTTTCAACTGCGTTGAACTAGTACTTTGCCCTCTAATTATTTGGATTTTGGAGAACATTTACTTGATTTTAAAGAGAAAGATAAAAGAGAAAAAAAAGAAGAAACAGGCAAACATTTAATGGAATAACACAGACTCTCTTTTCCCACGGACGATTCTATTTCTGGCCATGGGTGGCTACAAAATCAACTTTTGACTTCCCATCTGAGGATGGAGCATAGTAAACTAAACAAAATTAAAACGAGTGGCACACCTAATTTTAGTCTAGTTCAAGACCTATTCTCTAGCTTGTCGATCATACTATCTGATACATCGATAATGAAAGCTAATACTAATACATATGAGTGGATGGGGTTATCAGCACTATAAACGTCTCCTTAACTCTCCCTAACACAGAAAGTCTGTTGGTCACCGGTACATGTTTTGACGGAGTTTTAATATCAATTTGGATCTCCATACCTTATAGTAGGCCTGTTTCAGATCGAAGGACAGCACATAGGTGGTGACCTTTGAGTGGAAACAACCAGTGATTTCCTTAATCAACTGAAGAACGGAGTCCACTGGCTGCCGTCCCCCCCCCCCCCCCCCCCCCCCCCACCAAAAGCCCGCTTGACACGAGTCTATCAGTCTGTTATTTGACAAAAACCAAAACAAGCGGGCATTGACCAGCCTTTCCAAGAGCTTGCTGATGTTAGAGCAGAGGGAGAACGGTCTGTAGCTCTCAGGTGAGCCCAAAGCTTGAATCTGTATTATCTTTTGTTTTGTCATGGGAAATAACTTTTGTTAAAAATTTTTTATCGAAAAATAGATTACAAAATCCAATAAAATATATAACTACTGCATATAATTTTTAAAAGTATATAATTATAAATATTATGTTAACATGTTTTTTGTAAAACATGTTTTTTTTATTGATTTTTACATTTTAACTTGTTTGATTCAACTTAATCACTTTTAATTTATAACATATTTATTTATTTATACATTGATCTAAAACTTTCAATGTTTCCCTACTTTGCGTTTGATGTAATTGCTAGTCACTATTTTTTTTTTCACATGAAGACTTTATGATTTTCATATCTATTTTTTTAAACATTCATTTTTAACTTTAATATGCAGTGAGATAAAGCATAAGGTCAACGCTAAACATATTTTTTTTCTACATATTCTACACCCAAATATCTAGATCTCTAAATTCTCATTGTCATTAATAATCTTTCACATATTGATTTCAGACAAGATTGCTTGTTTTGGATTGGCCAAATTAAACCTTTGTACCCGGGCGCTGGAAAGGGTCGCTACGCCTCTGGAACATTACAACAAGGCACGATCGTGCTATAGACATCTTTTTTTACTTTCTCGTATATACGTAGTATAGAGAAAGTATTGAAATCGTGCAAAAAAAAAAATCGAGATTTTTACAAATCTCGACGTTCTACACCTCACTGATACGGAAAAACATAATTTTGCAATCTTGTCCGTATGTCTGTGTGTGTGTGTGTGTCTGTGTGTCTGTGTGTGTCCTTGTGTAAACACGATAACTTGAGTACCGTTACAGCTAGGTTGATGAAATTTCATATATAAGTATTATATCAAAATCGTAGATCCGTATCAACTTTTGAGCGATTTCCGATAACCGGAAGTGGTACTTTTTCTACTTTGAATTTTACAAAAGCCTATAACTTGAGTACTATTTCAGATAGATAAATGAAATTTCACATGTAAGTAAAAGATCTAATTCTCTACCTTCTATTAAATTTTGAGTAATTTCCGTTGACCGGAAGTAGTAATTTACGCTACTTCCGATTTCTCAAAAATCTAATGTAAATTTTAAAAGTACTAATAATATTGCGCACTATTATGCGCTTTTTACTTTCTCGTATATACGTAGTATAGAGAAAGTATTGTAATCGTGCAAAAAAAAAAAATCGAGATTTTTACAAATCTCGACGTTTTACACCTCACTGATACGGAAAAACATAATTTTGCAATCTTGATCGTATGTCTGTGTGTGTGTGTGTCTGTGTGTCTGTCTGTCCGTGTGTAAACACGATAACCTGAGTACCGTTACAGCTAGGTTGATGAAATTTCATATATAAGTATTTTATCAAAATCGTAGATCCGTATCAACTTTTGAGCGATTTCCGATAACCGGAAGTGGTACTTTTCCTACTTTGAATTTTTCAAAAGCCTATAACTTGAGTACTATTTCAGATAGATAAATGAAATTTCACATGTAAGTAAAAGATCTAATTCTCTACCTTCTGTTAAATTTTGAGTAATTTCCGTTGACTGGAAGAAGTAATTTACGCTACTTCCGATTTCTCAAAAAACTAATGTAAATTTTTAAAGTACTAATAATATTGCGCACTATTATACGCGTTTTTATTCGGCGTTTGCTTGGTGCGCAATGTTTTTTTTTTATGAGATTCTATTCTATTTTTAAAAGTTTAAGTATTTAAAATGGATTAAAAATCATAACTATATCCCCAGTTACCATCCCCTGTTGTTTTATATAAGAATATTCGAGAAAGTTTAGGGGAGATCACTACCGGTTTATTAAAGGAATATGTGTGCAGAGTCCTTTTTAAAGGACTATCAGACAGACAAAAAAACAATGCTTCCTTTTATGTATAATGACCTGATTCTGATTAGCACTTGACATTGACAAGTCATTCAATTGAAGTTGGGTTTGTTGCTGACTCTCTAATAAAGTCTCTAAAAAAAATAATAAAAGCAAGTGAGCTTTAAATTCTCAATTTCAAATCTGATTGTAAGACAACTTTGATAGGATTTTCATCAAATTTTTTGTTAAAATCTCCATTAGTTTAGTCATTAGTGTGAGACTTAGCCTAATGCAAATGTTTAAAAATAGAGCCAGTTCACCAAAAAAATGAAGAGAATTCTTCACATCCTAGTCAACAAATGGAAACTGAAATCAGCTGAGTGTGACCAAGTTCTGTTTCAATTTTTAACATTCATAGATACATGTACTCTAAATGGTTGTCTATCCAAATTTAATAGAGAACATGATAGGCTGGACAGTTTTTTTCATAGAACAGCTTAGTAGCAAAATTTCTTATGTGAACATTTGGAAAATTGTTAGAGATCTATTGCTTCTGTCACATGGTCAAGCCAGTGTTGAAAAAAGGGTTTTTCTGAAAATAGAAGTTGGAGGAGTGTCATTTGACCCAAAGATACTGATTGCAAAAGGGATTATGCTGGACTCTAAGACAATCTCCTGACTTAGATAATTTTGTAATAACACCAAAATTATTTTAAAAAGTGTGTGTGCAAAAACCATACGTCACCGTCATTGTAATGCCCGTTAGTGGTAGTTTTTACCTTGAAATTCCCCCAAAATCACCTTGAAAACCCTGAAAAACCCTTGAATTTTCTTTTGGGATTTGGCTATGGACCCTGAGTAATTTCCGTTGACCGGAAGTACTAATTTACGCTATTTCCGATTTCTCAAAAAACGCATGTAAATTTATAAAGAACTAATAATATTGCGCACTATTATGCACATTCATTTGCCGTTTACTTGGTGTGCAATTCTTTTGTCTACGAGATTTTATTCTATTTTTAAAACTTTAAGTATTTAAAATGGATTAAAAATAATGTCTATAGCCCGAGTTCCCATCCCCTGTTGTTTTATATAAGAATATTCGAGAAAGTTTAGGGGAGATCACTCCCGGTTTATTTAACTTGTTAATTGTTTCTAAATAAATGAACACACGTATTTGTAGACTGGTGTATGAATATCAATGGCAAATTGCACAATGATTTGCATTAAAATTGATGATATCGGTTTTGATGCTTTGGAAAAAACATATTTTAATGGTTTTGTTCTTTGTACACTGTGGTGTTGATGCACAGTCATCATCGTGTCCGGTAATCGCAGGTAACAATAAACAAACTCAATAGACAGCCTAACTTACGTAGGCATATTATCAGACGACTGGTCAGTCGGCACAATATTCTACAACTCAACTACGGCCAAACAGATACTTGATATTTCTCGGCTGTTGTTCACGAAAAAGAACTTAACAACACCACCAAACTACACGGACTTTATACATTAGAATTCACCATCTACAGGTTAGAAAATGTCAGAGGCAACATCAGATGCCCTACCTCAACCCCAACCACTTAACGGCGACACAATCATAAAGGCCCTGAGAAATCTTAGCAAACTAGAACCCACTGTCAACTCAATGGCCTACACCAGGGGTCTCCAAACTACGGCCCGCGGGCCGGATGCGGCCCGCGAAGTCCTCTCATCCAGCCCGCGGAGATCTTTTTGTCTAAGGAAAAAATCGTTTGTTGGTGATGACTGAGGAACTTTGCCCGGAAAAATCAAAGACATACCTGGAAGAAACAGCCCCCGAACTGAAATTTCATAGTTAATTCGGCCCTCGGACTGAAAAGTTTGGAGACCCCTGGCCTACACCAACAACCACAGCTTCACTATTTTTCAGACAATTCATCATCTTTTACACACTACATACAAATCACTTATAAAGAACACCAATAAACAATTTATTTGCTATTCCTGTAAGACGACACATATGTGGAAGTTGTGGATCAAACAAACATTAGGCTACCCACTGTCACTTAACTAATCCTAGTTCCTGTATGGTGCCTGTATGGTGCCTGTATGGTGCATGTATGGTGCCTGTATGGTGCCTGTGTGCTGCCTGTGTGGTGCCTGTATGGCAGAGGCGTAGCGACCCTTCCCGGCGCCCGGGGACAAACTTTCAATTTGGCGCCCCCACGGGAGCAAATTTTTAATTTGCACCCCTCCCCTTAAACTTTCGATTTGCACCCCCCTCAAACTTTCGATTTGCACCCCCCCCCCTCCTCAAACTGCAACAATACAGCGAAAATGACATTTTAATTTGTTTTTACAACCGATTTTGGCGCCCCCTAAGGTCGGCGCCCGGGGACATATGTACCCACCTGCCGCCCCCCCCCCCCATCGCTACGCCTCTGCTGTATGGTGCCTGTGTGGTGCCTGTATGGTGCCTGTATAGACGAATGTAAGCTGTCACCACGTCACTCTGTTTCTGGATTGTACTTTGATTGTCGTTATTCTACTATGAATGTACCATCGTTATTTCTTGTGGATCTATTTTATTGATGTAAATAAAGTTGAAAGATGAAAGAACCCAAAATAACACAGTATTGCAATATTAACAAATGCGTGATGTTACAAACAATATATATAAATTTAAATCCACCCAAAAATATCTTAAATAAAAAATTAAAAAGAAAAATGGCGGACAAAAGATATAACAATACTCCTAAACTATTCCATATTAAATGAATAGGAAAATAAAATGTGCAAGATTGATCTGGAAATTTCGTGAAAATCAAATAGAAGAATTTAAACAATACTCTTTTTAAAGGTGTCATATTTTTATTTCCCTTGTGTTAGGGAAGATAATTATAAAATATTTAATAAATTCAATAAGTGAAAGAAAAGAAAATGAAAATATACCTTTTGCCTGATGAGTATAATAAAAGTAAGAAGCTTTTTTGTAGGGTTATAGGAATTTTTTTTTTAATTTTGCTAAATATATTTTAAATTTTAAATATTGTTTAAAAGAAACACCAGAGCTTTATATTTGAAAAATAATTTTTAAGTACTTATAAGAAAATAATTGCTTACATATGCAGATTATTTATACTTTTTAAAATTTTCAATATTGGAGGTAACGACACGAATTGTTCGTAGGCAATGGTCTGACCTGTCAGTCTTAATGATAGTGTAAAGAGAGAGCAGACTCAGATTATAAACAACCATGACTGCTAAGAAAGCAGGAACTCATCTCTCTAAAAATGTTCTTCATATGAACTTCATGCAAAGAAGTGTCCTTAGGATTGAAAAAGAACAAAATGAAAAGGAACAACAGAAATTCATTGATGATGAACATTGGGTACTAGATATACCAGATTACAAAACTAAAGAGTCATTATTTCTACAAAATCAAAGCTATGTTGTTTATGAAGGACTACGTTTTGGTCGACAGTCTTATCAGGGATTTAATCCTAAAATAGAGAAAAAAATGCGACTTCAAAATGCTGAAAAAGAGGCGAAGAGGTCACAAGAGATAGAAAAACAAAACAGTGTCAGTGACCAAGAAATGGTCAATAGGTATTCATCACTAATGGATGTTATAGCCAAGAAATGTGCCAAGAAACGCAACAGAAATGATGTGGCTGAAAATGACGAGAGCGGAGAGCCCAGGTCCAAGAAAACTTTCATGAAACCATCAGATGATTGAGTGTGCTTGGGGGGGGGGGGGGGGGGGGGTTTATGTGGCATCACCAGCAGATTAGAAGATGAAAGCAATTTTCAAATTGTCACGCACCACATATATATAAAATATTATTAATGGGCTTAATTGATATGAGTGCATCACAATAAAACTTTAACATTAAAAAAAAAAAAGACTATTGTTTTGACTTTCTGTCCTCTTTCAAAAGTCGTGTGGGTGGCAGGACAAACTTATTGTGATTGAAAATGTTAAATCCAAAAGGTTATCGCCGCGGCACGCGTTACATGTTCTCACGTAGATTCAGAAAACAAAGGTGTGACCAATCTGTCACGTTATATGTCAGTTTACAAACGTGGGGACATCGTTGACATTAAGGGTGATGGTGCCATTCAAAAAGGTACGCCACACAAGGTCTATCACGGAAAGACTGGTCGTGTTTTCAATGTAACCTCTCACGCTCTTGGTGTGGTTGTCAATAAACAGTTGGGCAACCGTATTATCCCCAAACAAATCAATGTAACCCCTCATGCTGTTGATGTGGTTGGTGGGGTTGTCAATAAACAGTTGGGCAACCGTATTATCCCCAAACAAATCAATGTAACCCCTCATGCTCTTGGTGTGGTTGTCAATAAACAGTTGGACAACCGTATTATCCCCAAACAAATCAATGAAACCCCTCATGCTGTTGGTTGGTGTGGTTGTCAATAAACAGTTGGACAACCGTATTATCCCCAAACAAATCAATGTAATCCCTCATGCTGTTGGTGTGGTTGTCAATAAACAGTTGGGCAACCGTATTATCCCCAAACAAATCAATGAAACCCCTCATACTGTTGGTGTGGTTGTCAATAAACAGTTGGGCAACCGTATTATCCCCAAACAAATCAATGAAACCCCTCATGCTGTTGGTTGGTGTGGTTGTCAATAAACAGTTGGGCAACCGTATTATCCCCAAACAAATCAATGTCAGAATTGAGCATGTTGAGCACAGTAACTGCCGTCTTGATTTCTTGAAACGCGTCAAGAAAAATGAAGAGCTGAAGAGACAAGCTAAGGAGACAGGTGTTAAAGCTAACACTAAGAGAGATCCCGCCCAGCCAAGCAAAAGCCCATTTTGTCAGCACTAAGAGAGTCAAGCTTGAATTCTTGACACCTATTCCTTATAAGATCATTGCTTTAACTATTAATAAACTATGTTATAATACGGAACGTTTTTAGACGGACATTTTATGTTTCTTTAACCTCTACATATAAGATGGTTGTATGGTCAGTACTGTAGGACAACATTCACGGCATACAAAGATCGTTGTAAACTTTTAAAAATATAGTTGATTTCCACTCCACGATTTAATATAGATCTACTGCCTAGTATTTTCAAATGTGGCGAGTTGAATAACAAACTGAAGTCAAGAATGTGAACAATGTCTATATGTCAGAGACGCACATTTTATGTCTCGATTTTAAAATTTGTGGTGTATAAAAATGTTAAATAATAAACTACAGTAATATGTCCATGTTACTGACTTCTCATCGTATTCTCGAAATGTCAAATCTTATTTTTAACGAACCAACGTTACAATTGTGAAGATTTAACACTAATCGATGTAATCAATTCATGTAAACATTTTCTAATAAAAACAAGTTGATTACTAAGTAATATATGTGGTTCTTTCACCTATTAATGAAACATAGTTAAACGAATGTGATTGATATCTTGTTTATGAATCTTTTTTTATCCTCAGTAGGCAGGGGAAAAAAACGACACACGTCTATGATTGGTTTATTAGGGCGAGAACTTAGTTAATGACCAATAAAATAATTCAGAAACAAATCCATCCGATTGCAAACATTTAATCTTTACACATGTTATCTCCTATAACGAAAACAATTATAAATAGTCTCCACCGCTCGAGTTGAGAAGTTGATCGAATCAAAAATAGACATCTGATGGAATGTTATGGTAACAATACACTGAACATAAGGAACGTTATTATCTCCCATGTGTCAAGGGAAATAAATTTCGATATTTTTTTTTAATGAATATCATATTACAAGAACTTTAAAAGACTATAACATTAGGACTGTTCAGTTATTTATCTAGAAAATATATTTAAGTTGTTTTTGTAAGGAAAAAAGACAACATTTTAGCTTAGTAATTTAGTTAAAAATAAAGACTAAAATTACTTCATATTTTTTTTATTTATATAAAGGTTTTTTTTTATATATTAAATCATTAAGAAACAGGCACCCATTTTTAAGTATTATTTTTTTTTTTTATTTTTAAAAATACGTCTTAAATCGATGCTAT
This sequence comes from Physella acuta, assembly GCF_028476545.2. Taxonomy (NCBI): domain Eukaryota; kingdom Metazoa; phylum Mollusca; class Gastropoda; family Physidae; genus Physella; species Physella acuta. The sequence continues at coordinate 2,851,966 of NW_026731661.1, forward strand.
GTATCTAAAAGCAAGATAAATGATACTTTAACAGACCATTGTACATTATTTCCATGTTTGGTTTATGTTTTACGCAAGTGTATAACCAAAAACGTAAAACGTAAACGCTTTTGAATGGTAAGACTGGCAGTTTTAACCCCCGACCTCAACCCCAACATAATTCCAAAACTTCTTCATAACCGAATGTCATGGTTTCTTTTCAGAACACTGATTATGCCAGCTTACTAGTTTATAACGTTAAGAACATTTTAAATCCAACATGTAAATAAGTACAGAAAGTCGGTTAGCAAAACAAACGACATAACATTGCCTCCAAACTACCCAATATTAAATAAATGGGGAAATTAAACAAGACAAACATGAAGAATACTGTTGCAATTAATCACCGTAATTATTTTCTACACACGAATTTAATAAAATAAAAATTGATCAGACATGTATCTGTGCTAAGCTCACCGATTAAGAGAAAGACGTCTATGAGAATACTATTGTTAGCTTCGATACTAGTGTCGGCTTTGATTAATAACGTTGACTTAGTTTACATCACATTTTATTAGGGAAATAACTTACACAATATTTTGTTGATTAACGTTTAACTAAGAAGTACAACGAATTATACATTAATTAAATTACTATAGTAATTTTCTGATAGTAACAATTAATTGCATTTGTAATATTGAAGAAATAACATTCAATATTGTTTTTATACTTAACTTCCAGTATATCAAATTAGATATCTTCAGATGGAAATAAATTGATTGTGAAGAGAGACCATACCTTAACATATGGAATATTTAAATTTATGTTAAGTTGTCCTGGTCAATTTTCAGAGCATGAGAACAATGACATACACTTTAGAGAAATTCCGGCTTATGTCCTTCAAAAAGTGAGCATGCATTTTACATATAAAGTAAGGTAGAAACATTCTTAAACTGAAAAGAAAATATATTGTTATTTTGTTTTCTAGTGTTAGAAAAGTTAGCAGAGGTAGATTTAGCTTTAAGAGCTGACTATACACATGAAAATATATATTACATTTAAATTTCGATATTAAAAGAAAGATACTGAAAACAAAGTACAGTGTTACCTTAATATGCGAATATAATTTGTTCCGTGAAATTACTGTGCAGTAAAATTGTACCTTATAGCAATTTTCTCCATTGTAAATAAATGCCATTAATCCGTACCTGCCCGTCAATTTGCTACCGAGTTGTTTTTATAGGTGCTTTTCATGAATAGAAGTGCATTTATATATGACATAATTTTTTTTTAATAACATAATAAAGGTAACTCAAATAAAATAAACCAATAATAATTATAACCACAAACTAACCATGAAAAAAAAAACGAAAACTATCAAATGATAAAAGTGACCAAAAATGTGACATAATCGGCAAATTTAAGTCCATCCAAAAACTATTTAAATGCAACATTAAATAAGAGAAGAATGGCGGACAATAAATCAAACAATATAACATTACCTCTACACGTCTCCATATTAAACGAATAGTAAAATAAGAGAAAAACATGAATAATACTGGTGCAATTGTTAGCCGTAATTATTCTATAGACACATATTAAATAAATACATTTGATGAGACTCATGTCTCTATGCTAAGCTAACCCATTAAGTCAGGGGTCTCCAAACTACGGCCCGCGGGCCAGATGCGGCCCGCGAAGTCCTCTCGTCCGGCCCGCGGAGATCTTTTCGTCCAAGGAAAAATCGTTTGTTAGTGATGGCTGAGGAAAAATCAAAGACATGCCCAGAAAATTCAAAGATATGCCTGGAAGAAATTGGCCCCCGAACTGAAATTTGATAGTTTATGCGGCCCTCGGACTGAAAAGTTTGGAGACCCCTGCATTAAGTGAAAGACTTGAATTAGAATTATATTGTGTTGTTGCGATAAATGAAGGGGACGTCATTTAATTTACATTTTGAATGGGAAACAACTTACCCATTCTTTTGTTAATTAACGTTTACCTAAGCAATACAGAAACAATACGCATCTATTAATTAATTTACAACATATATGTTCGTATACATCGTTAAAGAAATAAGTCTTGATATAGCATTTAAATAAATTGCTTTTGTATTTAAAATCGCAAAAACCATTTAAATGTTACTTAATTTGTTATATATTTTGTGCATAATATTTAATTTATCAATGTGAGTCAACATCTACTTCTGCCTCGAATTATTTTTTTTTGGAATTGTACATATAACTTCAAATTCCAAATGGCCTATACCAGACAGACAAGACTTTAAAAAAAAAAAAACCTTAACTGGCCTTCTCTCTGTCCAGACGATAATACAGACACAACGCAACCCACCAGCTGGCCTGTGCTAACACCCCTGACGGTTAACAATTCAAATGAGACAGTAAGTGTTCTTCAGAGTGTGAGGAAAACCGGAGATGTGTCACAAAAAGAAAAACCTGTAAGTAGGCCTACACTCTTCAAAAAAAAAAAAATCACGCTTTTGAAAACTGCACCTGGGAAGCACCCCAAAAACACGCTACGTGTGTTGATTAAAGGAAAAAACGTTGTGTCCAAGAATTTAGCTTAGAGGATCTGTCTGCATGCGAATTAAACGTAAATCGGTCTCAAATTATCAATGTCTACAAATTTGGGAAACCAAGCGAATGGTTATATCTTTAAAATTTGATGAAATGTACAACTCTCTACATTTGGCAGTGATATGAGAACATTCGGATTAATTAAAAGCAATTAAAAATAGATTAAACATATTGTCTATGTCCCGAGTTGCCACCCCCCGTAGTGTTATATTAGAACAGGGGTCGGCAACCTGCGGCTCGCGAGCAGCGTGCGGCTCTTTTGGTGTCCAGTGGCGGCTCTTCAGCTCCATGCACAAATATTAATAATTATTTTATTTCCAAAACGCATAAACATATTAGTCTGCAACATTCGGTAATAAACGATATCACATAAGATATAAACAATAAACATTAACTATTATATTAGAATATTTAGTTACTCCCTATCTCAATGTACTTACATTGTCCATTCCGAATTGAAACATTCAACTTCATAGTGGATATCACAAAGAAACTAAACCAGCTAAGTGTAAAACTGCATGGAAAACCCAGCCCAGGTTTGCTTAAAGAAATGGTTTGTTTCGAAAAAAAATACTTTTTTTATGAATACATGGTGAGCGTTAAATTACTTATTTACGAAAAAATCTGAAAAAATATCGTTATAAAACCAATGCTTTTATTCAATCACTTCAGTATTATTATAAACAAATGAAGGATGTTTTCACTGAGAGAATTAAGCTGTTCAAAACAAATGCAAGTACTCTGACTTACATAGCAGATCCTCTCAACACACATTCAAATAAGATTATTTTATATATTCAAAGATATTTATTTTAAATTATATATATATACTACGATATTTGTTTAGGATTATATATATATATATATATATATATATATATATATATATATATATATATATATATATATATATTTATATATATATATATATATATATATATATATATATATATAAATAATCCTATATATAGGTTATATACACATATATAATCATATATATATATATATATATATATATATATATATATATATATATATATATATATATATATATATATATATATATATATATATATATAAGCCTAAACAAATATACTATTGACATAAAAATGTTAGTGGCTCTTTCAAAACCGGGTAAAGTTGTAAATTGCAACTTTTGGCTCTTTCGGCTCAAAAGGTTGCCGACCCCTGCTTTACATGCTTCATTGGTAGTTCAACTTCCTCAAATTATTTTATTGTTAGTGAAAAAACCCATTTATGACGAATCTAAAGTATAATCTTTAAAATCAACTCATAATAAGTCACAATAATAATCATTAAAAAAGTTTTAAAAAACCCACGTTTTCTGATTGAACTAAAAAGTAGAAAATAAATACTATACATCACAATAATGCAAGCGATCACTCTACTATAAGCGATGAAAAACGTGGGGCGCCGAAGTAAAAGTTATATTACTATTGATTAGATAATACTATTGACTTTTATTAGGGAGCTTGTAGAGAGTCAACAGTATTAGAAACTGTAAGAAAATCACGGCGCCCCACGTTTTTCATCGCTTATAGTAGAGTGATCGCTTGCATTATTGTGATGTATAGTATTTATTTTCTACTTTTTAGTTCAATCAGAAAACGTGGGTTTTTAAAACTTTTTTAATGATTATTATTTTCTACTTTTTAGTCTTTGTCTGTTTGTTTGCATTGAAATCTTGCTATCGATTTTATCTTTTCACTTTTTTTTGGGTAAACGAAGACAACTCGTAAAAAGACAACTCGTAAAAAACGAGAGACCCTTTCTTCTTCGGTCTCAATCGCAAGTGAATGATTGTCAGAGGTTAGTTGATAGCGGTTAGGACGAGGGCTGGTTACTGACTAGAACACATAGATTTGAACCCGTGTCGAGTTGGATAGCAATCGTGTGCCCAACCACTCGACCATATCGTCTCCCCCAAACTGGCCACCAGTGGTAATAGTTACCTCCTGTAAGTTTAAAGTCGGTTCAAACTAAATTATCTGCCCCTAAGCCTGTCACGACGTGGCATCGTTCGCTTCACTGCGCGCGGCAAGAGAGAGGCGAGCTACGCGTCGCTCGTTTTTTTTTTCTAATGGCTCGCAGAGGAGAATTATATATATAGATTATATAGCGGTCTAAAATGCTCAATAAAATGTTTCCATTGATCAATTTAGTAATAATAACAATTGAATATTCTATGGTCATCCAAAAGAAAGCTTCCCTGAAAATTTCAGCGCGCTAGCTAACTGGGAAGTGCCAGAAATTTCGATCGCAAGATTTGATTGGAAAAACAAACAAACAGAGAAAGCAAGTTAAAGAAAACGTGGGAAAAAGCTGATAGATCTACATTAGAGGTCTGCAACCATTTGAGACGGAAGATCCAAAAGATCAATTTACAATATCTCCTAGTTCTTAAAGAGCCACTAACACTTTTTTTTCAATTTAATGGCATTTGATTTGGATTAGGTAAATGGATTAAAATAAATGTGTTTAAGTATGAAATAATAGTTAATGATATAAAAACATAAGCATGTTTTCACAACACATAATAAAGTATTTAACTAGCTCTGCTAGGATGCTAGGATAACAAAATCAAATTATGTATAACTGTGACACTATTCCTACCTAATTTAAAAGCTAATAACTAAAAAAAAACATGTCACAAAAGTCAACCTAATGCACACTGACACATAAGACAATAGCTTCTGAAGAAAATATAATAAATAAAATTGAAAATATTCGAAAAAAATAAGCACTTCGGTAGTAGAAAGCATGGAACTACTGCCACGGGGCTGGCCACATCACAGCTGTGGAGGTGGGCCTAGTAACCAAGCAGCTGTCAGCTGTCTGTATACACTCGACTCCACCTATTCTTAATGTTTTTTATCTTGTCTATAAAAGGCCTTACATCAAAAGAGGCGCATACGGCTCGCGAGCCGCAGGTTGCCGATCCCTGATCTACATTAAATGTAAATGTTTACATTTCTGAATTAGCTACATAGTTTATGCTCTTTTAAAGATTTTTTTTAACATAATGATGTTTACATGTTATTAGAAAAACAATATTTACATAGTTTTACTGGTTTTAAAGTCGCGACTCTGAGTGTAAAATAACACATATAATTATTCTTTATTTGAAGTTTGCTTCTTTTCACTTTTTTGTAGGCAGTTTTACTATTATCTGTAGTGTTTGTATATTGCTGTACCTAAACTTACCCGAGGTATTTTGTTAATTCATTAAGGATATCTGTACATGCTTATCATCTTGACTAATACTAACGTTCTTGAAGTTGTGTGTTTATTTTTCGGTACATTTATTCAACTTTCTCTCCACCCCGCATATATAATTGTATATAGTATTTAACACAATCCACAAAAAAAAATGGGTGCATCTGTACAAGATGCCTTTGGAGAATGTTCTAGATCAGCTGACAAGCAATGGGCCTGCAGTTTCCCTTCTTGTTTATATAACAATTTGAAAGTTAAGCAAAATCGCATCCTACTGGGAACACTTTAGGTAATTATTACCCTACGTTTCTAGACTGTTCTTAAAACCCAAAGTTAAAAGGCATCCTGTATAAAGAGGTATGACTGATTTAAGCCTGTCTACTCAAGCAAAGGTTGTGATTTAAGATCGATCTTTAGGTGGTTGACGGTCTATATCCAGCAGGAATAACATAAACGACAGATGTTCAGACGCTAATGTGGACAGACCTTACGATAAAAAAGTGCCTCGCACATGCCTGGCGCTGAGCTAGGCGCCGATAAATAAACCAAGAAGTAGTCTGTATATCTACTTGCGATGAGTTATTACAAATGTGATATGTAGGGTGATATTAAATCCATAGTTTCCGTAATGTGTCTGTTGCCTTTGTTTGTTTGTGTGTGCGTGTGTGTGTTTTAAATTTTATTTAATTATCGTCCTCCCCCACTCCTGCTCCGTCCCCCCCTCCATTCTGCGTACGCGATTATGTCATTCATAAAGCGCAAGAGAAATGTATTGTGATAATACATCATCTTCAGTATTTAACATAGTATTTCATTACAGGGGTGGTGTCGTGGGGACGAAGTGGATGCAGTTATGAGGGGAAATTTGATGTTGGGATCATGAGGTTTAGGGGCGGGGGGGGGGGGGCGGGGAGGTTGTGATGAAAGGGGATATGTCGGTTAGATTAGGCGGGCCAGGTGGCCAATGCAGTGTAATATGTTCTTCACGTTTCTGGTGTTGCTAATTATGGTATATGTGTTTGAGTGCTGTCATTGTCGAGTCGTCTACGATAAATCAAGTCTAGTATGTATAAAACATTAATGGTTTTTAATTTAGATCAAAAAAATAAATTTCAAATTAAAGATAAAAATATTCGCCAAGTTCTCAAGGTTCGATATAAGACATTTCAATTAGAAATTAACATTTTATTTTTAGAGACTTAAGCATTAACTTAAATTATTTGGATGCATATTGTATGTGAGGGATTTTTTTTTTATATTGTATGTGTATTTCATAAAAGTTATTATATATGTACTTTATTTCTGCTATTATATTCATTCAACTTATAGTATCGACTACACATACATTATTTCAAGTGTTTAACCTGGAACATAGACGTGCCCCAAGGTTCACTGGCTTTCTACAACTCAACTACGGCCAAGCAGATACTTGATATTTCTCGGCTGTTGTTCACGTAAAAGAACTAAACAACACCACCAAACATCACGGACTTTATACATTAGAGTTCACCATCTACAGGGAAGACAATGTCAGCGGCACCCACAGATGTCCTACCCCCACCCCACCCACTCAACAGCGACACAATCATAAAGGCCCTGAGAAATCTTAGCAAACTAGAACCCACTGTCAACGCAATGGTCTAGTCTACACCAACAACCACAGCTTCACAATTGTTCGGACAATTCATCAACCTTGACACACTCCTTAAAAATCAATTATAAATCAATTATAAAGAACACCAATACACATTTTATTTGCTATTCCTGTAAGACGACACATATGTGGAAGTTGTCGGTCAAACAAACATTAGACTACCTACTGTCACTTAACTAATCAAGACATACTACAACAAGATACAGCGGCGACAGCTAGTACGAACATTTTAAAATTAAAGTTATCCATTAATATAATATTTTAAAAATATAAACAAATTGATCAGCAACTGTTGCATGTATTAATTTATTCCATAATTTTTACAACGTTAGTTGCGTTTTATTTTCATGAAGTAGTATGCTGTGTTTTTTAGAATTATCATTTTGTTTTCATTCAATGTAATTAATATTTGACCTACGAAGCACTTTCACCAACCTAATTTTTTTTTCGCCTTCAACATCTCCATACAATATAAGCTAGTCCAGTTTAGATATGGGATACTCTTTTGATAAACATTAAGGTTACTGTTAGGTTTCAAAAATACATATCATATAGTATATATAACAGTCGATGTTATCATTAGTCTCATCATAAAATAGTACATGCTTGTCTGATGATAACACTATGTTCTCATATTTTTTTTGTATTCGAATGCCATAAAATAGTAATCAATAAAAATGCGGCACATTCAGAGTTAAACATGATTATTTTGTATTGTATTGTACAATTGACGATTTTCAATTTTTATTTTTAGCGCAAAATAAGTTTCTGTTTTTTGGAAAGATAAAATGCTAAATAGAACATTTTACATATCACCCCTAATAGGTTAAAGACATCCAATTAATAAAAATAAAAGCACTATATATTGCGGTTCTCGATCAGAGTCAAATCATACTAATATAACATATAACATATAATATATATAAGTATAAAACAGTTACATGTTATTTACTTTAATTTAAATGACAACACCCGCAGCTCAAGGTGACAGTGCTATCCACCGCTATATAGAACTGAGGGGAAACTAAAATACATTTTGTCAAATGTCAACCAAAGTCATCAAATTATGTGATTTCGATCGTAAAACAAATACAAATGATAGTATAAACAAAGAACAAACATGGCTGTGTGATTGCTATTAAACTGAATGTGAACCAACACAAATGCATCTTCTCTTTAAAGCTGCTGAACTAGCCAGAGGCGTAGCGACGGGGGGGGGGGGGGGGGGGGCGGAACGCACCGGGTGACACCATTTAGGGGGGGGTGACACCATGGCAAAAAAAAAGCAAATTATATAGAGAAAAATTTGAGGTGGGGGTGCGAATCGAAAGTCTGAGGGGGAGGGATGCAAATCAAAAGTTTGAAGGGGGGTGCAAATCGGGTCGCTACGCCTCTGGGGGGGGGTTGTGAAACCATTAAGTGCCGCACCGCTACGCCACTGGATCTAGCTAACTGAAACTATGCTTCAGGAGCTGCCTATACATTAATACTTGCAAGTTTTAAACTAACCAGTGCTTTATTTAGCTGTAAAAATATATCAGCAACAATCAGAAGAGATGGAGAAAATGTTACATCTAACCCAGACCATAGCTGTTTTTGTAACGTCAAAAAAATCATAACAAGGAAAGGAAAAAGAAAATAAATAAATACATTAAAAAATAAAAATGCAATACATGAACACATTTAAATCCACCCAAAAACATTTTAAATCCAACATTAAATAAACGGAGAACGGCGGACAACAAAACAAACGATAGAATATTACGTCTAATCTACTCCATATTAAATGAATGTGAAAATAAAACAAAGCAAACATGAATAATACTGTTGCCATTATTTGACGTAATTATTCCATATACACTCTACACTCTTATTAAACAAAACGAAATTGTTCAGACTCTTATCTCTGTGCTGCTTTCACAAATTAAGAGAAAGACATATTAGAATTATATTGTTTCGGTGTGATAAATGATCGGGACTTAATTTACATTTTATAAGGGAAACAACTTACCAATTATTTTGTTGATTAACGTTTACCTAAACATTTCAAATATTTTATACATCTATTACATATTTATATTAATTTTTAATACAAACTTTTATTATCGTATACATCATTTAAGAAATAAGTTTCAACATAAAAAAGTAATTGAATTGCTACAGTATTTAAAAACGAAAGAACCATTTAAAGATGGTATACAATTTGTTATATACTGTGTACCTGATCTTTAACTAATATTTACCACCGTTTCCTATTCCTGATAAAATAATGTTATTTATAATTGATGAAAACAATAAATAAAGTATTAATTTTTATTTAGAGCCAATAGTTACAATTTTCAAAATTTCCCTGGTTTTAAAGAGCCACTAACATTTTTTTATTTCAAATATTTTATTGTTTTATTTAGATAATTAGTATTTGTTCAAGGAGCTGGAGAGCCGCATCTTGATATCAAAAGAGCCGCATGCGGCTCGCGAGCCGCAGGTTGCCGACCCCTGATTTAGAAAGTCTCAAGCCAAACAACACTCGGTCAGCCCTCAAGTAAATTAACATAACAGTCTTCTGTTTCCCAGGTTTTAGAAGTGCACAATCTGAATGGTCGATACACACCTCACCCCACCCCCCACAGACACACCCCCCCCCACTGAACCGGACTGGCGGATATTTTAAGGTAGCGTGCCCTCTTTGCCATCCATCTTCCCTTTATCTATTTAATGTAGTCATATTTTAATTACTTTTAATGATTGATCAATTATCTAATTAGAGAAAAAAAAATTAGGAATCTACAAGTAATTAACGGAAAGACAATTTGCCGATGGACATTTTTCCTAAATGTCTTAAATATTCGAATTGACCTTTGCCTCATTGAGAGAAATGCTCGAAGAACTTATACCTGATTGTGACAAACGTGAAAATTGACGTTTGCTCGAATTTGGACAAAAGCGTGTTGCCACATGCAATGATGAAAGCCTGGCCTGCCAAGGTGAAAAAGAGAATTACTGGAGATGGTTAGCACTTGTTATCTAGTGTTGTCTACACTCAAAGTGTTCATTTAAATATCAAACCTGTCAAAATACTGTCATTGGGCCGGTGAAGTGGAGTCGACTTGTTTAATTGTCATTGTTAGGAATATTACATTTTAACACTGTACTTTAGTTAAACGTAAAGACTTTAACATTATTTTATATCTTTTTTAGCGCAATTTCCATACGGACAATTGCGATTATTAACTCGTCATTTCTGGATGGATGGATGAATGAATGAATGAATGGATGTGTGTCCGCAGCTTTACCGCAGCTTTACGTCGTATCTCCTCCTCAACGAAGCAATATCGAGGACTAGTTCCAAAAGCAAATATGTTAAGCAAGTTCCGAGGATTATTGTGGGCCAAACAAATTCCCGGAATTCCTTCCTGGATTTCCCGGAAAAGCAAAAAAACCTCGAAAAAATACAGTTTTTGGTCCAGATATCGATTCCTGCCATAATTTAAAACAATATTGCCGGAGAAAGTTTTCAAAAATATCCTTTCGTTCGGTCACAAAAAATTAATTTCTTCTAATTTGTACTGGCTAAGATTACTAAGAATATGCAAATATTTCTACCACCCTCATCCCTTCGCGTCTCACCACTAGAAGAAGCGAAGCAGTGAAGTTCCAAACCAAGCACACCGGCTGAGGCAGTCGCTAGTGAGAGGTAACGTCTACTTGCCGCTTGTTTTAAATCTCGTTTTTATATTGTGAATTTTTATCTTAAGCGTTGGACTGAGATAGATGAGTTAAAAGTCATTTACTTTGTTTAAAAAGAACTTTGGTAGATGTTATGTATATACGAGCAGGGTACATTGGCGTAGCTAGGTCGGGCGTCACCCGGTGCGGCACTTAATGGTGTCACAATAGTATAAATCAAATATTATATTAAATTTACTTTCGCTATTAATTTGTACAATTTCAGTACAATACATACCTTAATTTATTTTTAAAATATTTATTTAATTGATGCTATTTATTTGTGATTTTGACAGTGTTCACATTATACTAACGATTTTTATGTATATCCGGTTATAAATACACTTTGATGTAGCGTATTTTCTATATCATTAGCAGGTTTACGTCATGGTGTCACCCCACCCCCCCTCTCCATCATTGTCGGGATTTGTCAACTTTGCTCTTAAAAGACTATTCAACTTACTCCAATTGATCACTTAATTAAGTTGGATTATCATTTTTTCTGAACATATTTTGATATTTTTTGCCTTGGTGTTACCCCCCCCCCTAAATTGTGTTACCCTGTGCGGTCACCACAACCCCATCCCCCCACCTCCAACCCCCGCCACCCTCTCGCTACCCCTCTGGCAGGGTGAACGATAATTTAACAGACCTCTATACATTATTTTGCGTGTTTGGTTTATGTTTCGTTATAGGGTATAACGAAAAACGAAAATTGTGTTTGCATGTCAATGCTGGGCATTAATTAGAAACATATGTTATAGGTTCTATAGGCATAGTAAATAACTGTCTGGGCCTAAATCAACTTAAAACAAATTCTAATTACTGTGTCTCATGTCAATCTATAAATTAAAAAATCCATTGAAAAGTTTATTTTAAACTGATATATCACAGTCAGTGTTTATAAAACAACGTTAAAATGTGCTATAACTGATGCACCATAACTGTAAACAACATAATTGTGAAGATCCCAGCATTGATATATGGAATATTCAAATCAAGCTGTGGGTAAGGCAGTTGATGGAACCTCCACCTTTTTATCTCAGAGTTTATCTAATGAATGATATCGAGAAAGATTATTCCGAGTTGATGTATGCTTTGATTGTCTTTCTAGAGTACCAGTCGACACTATTAGGTTATACAAGTGAAGAGGAACAGATAGTAGATTTAATACTGGAGGTTAGTCATGAGACCAAGGAAGTATAAAATAAATGACATGATATTGTTATTTTGTTTTCTAGTGTTAGAAAATTTAGCAAATGTAACTCTTGCTTCAGAAGCTAACTATAGAAATGAATAAACCGGGAGTGATATACCCTCAGTGTTTCTTCCAGACTTTTTTCTCCGGGGGGGGGGGCACTTGAAATCTTCGGGGGGGGGGGGGGGCGGTAAACTTTCTTCGGGGGGGCGGACACTGTTAAAAGTATATATTTTCTATATAAATTATATAAATTTCATTTCGTTCGGGGGGGGGGGGGCGGTAAAGAATTTTCGGGGGGGGGGGGGGGGGGGGGCTCGCCCCCCCGAAGTGATGCCTGGAAGAAACTCTGTATACCATAAACATTCTCGAATATTATTAGATAACTCTACGGGGGATGGCAACTCGGAATATAGACACTATTTCTATTTTAAACAATTTTTAATTACTTAAACTTTTTAAAAATAGAATAAAATCTAGTAGAAAAAACAACTGCACACCAAGTGAGGAGGTTAGCCATGAGATCAAGGAAGTGTAAGGGGAGCATAAGGTGGACTAAGTGTGTCTTTATGGTGCCTGTGTGGTGCCTGCATGGTGCCTGTATGGTGCCTGTATGGTGCCTGCATGGAACCTGTATGGTGCCTGTATGGTGCCTGTATGGTGCCTGTATGGTGCCTGTATGGTGCCTGTATGGTGCCTGTGTGGTGCCTGTATGGTGCCTGTATGTGGCCTGTATGGTGCCTGTATGGTGCCTGTATGGTGCATGTATGGTGCCTGTATGGTGCCTGTATGGTGCCTGTATGTTGCCTGTATGGTGCCTGTATGTTGCCTTTATGGTGCCTGTATGGTGCCTGTATAGAAGAATGTAAGCTGTCACCACGTCACTCTGTTTCTGGATTGTACTTTAATTGTCGTTATTCTACTGTTGATGTATCATTGTGTTTTATTGTAGATCTATTTTGATGATGTAAATAAAGTTGAAAGTTGAAAGAACTGTTAGTTGTATTCATTGAAGCAAGAACCCACAATAACACCGGATTGTCATATTAACAAATACGTGATATTACAAACGATACATAGGAAATTTAAATCCACCCAAAAACATTTTAAATCCAAAATTAAATAAGAGAATAATGGCGGACAGCAAAACAAACGATATAACATACGAATAATGCTGTTGGAATTGTTTGCCCTAATTATTCTATACACACTTATTAAATAAAATAAAATTGATTAGACTCATAGTCATGTCTCTGTGCTAAGCTAATTGATTAAGGTAAGACGTAAATTAGAATACTATTGCTACGATGTGATATATATGAAGGGAACTTAAAAATATAACTAAATTCCTTTTGTATTTAAAATCTTAGAAACCATTTAAAGATATTACGTATCTTGTTATATACTTTGTGACATTATTGCGTGGATTTCCACTTTATTACTCCGATTTATTCATATCTTTATTAACGTACGATGGTTTTTTCTTAACTGTACTCAACTGTAAGTAATATTAGTTTTTGCTAAATAAAAATCCACAAACGGGTTGTATTGTTGTTTTAAAAGGTTTGATGTTGAGAGGCAAATGTCTGAAAATAATAAGGTATACAAATTATATTACTTACGTTTTGTGCCGAATAATAATATACGCTTACATATAAATACGCAGATAATCAAAGAATGCTGAAAGTGGACGGTCTTTAATATGTGTTGGCAAATGAATAAGCTTTTAGTTTTTTATGAGAGTCTTACGCTTTTAGTTTTTTATGCCAGTCTTACGCGTTTAGTTTTTTTATTATCAGAAGACATGGAGAAAATGTTACATCTAACCCACACTATAGCTGTTTTTGTAACGACAAAGAAATCATGACAAGTGGAGGAAACAAAAAAAAAAAATTATTTAATGATAATAGTGATCAAAAATGCAAAAAAAATGAACACATGTAAATCCACCCAAAAAACATTTTAAATCAAACATTAAATAAACGAAGAACGGCGGACTACAAAACAAACGATAGAACATTACGTCTAAACTACTCAATAATAAATGAATATGAAATAAAACAAAGCAAAAATGAATAATGCTGTTGCAATTATTAGACGTACTTATTCCATATACACTCTACACTCTTATTAAATAAAATGAAATTGTTCAGACTCATATCTCTGTGCTGCTCTCACAAATTATAAGATAGACTTAAATTATAATTGTATTGTGAAGGGGACTTAACTTAATTTACATTTTATATGGGAAACAACTTTCCAATTCTTTTGTTTATTTATGTGTACCTAAACAGTACAAACATGGTATAAGTCAATTACATTATTTTATTAATTTTCTAATAAAACATTTAATTTTCTTATATATTATTTAAGAGATAAGTTTTCATATAAAAATGTAGCTTAATTGTCTTTGTGTTTTAAAGCTGAAGAACCATTTAAAGATGGTATATAATTTGCTATATACATTGTGCGTGATCTGCTATTAATAATCCAAAACCATAACTGTTGTCGTTTAATATATATATCATTTATAAATATGTGTTAAAGTTGACAGTGGATGTTCTAGCTACACAGAACCTTGCATATCATGTATCCCAAAAACAAACAAATAATTTATCACAAATTTAAATCCAGTATGGCTGACCAGATATGCTATGCAGTCCTTTGTTTATTTTCCTATATAGCTGCAGAGATGGAGCAAAGAAAGCAATCCTGACCTGCTCCAAACATAGAGAGGGACATTTTTTTAAAAGGGGGTCATTGAGGAGGAGGGGAAAACAGCTTTAAAAATCTACTTTGACAGATTAGCTGTAAACTTAAAAACTCTAGTCAGCTTTAAAAATTATTTTATTTTCCATTGCAGTTCTTCCAATGACTGTCGTGTATAAATTTACACTAAGTAAACAATGAATGGTTAAAAATAAAAAAAAAAATAAAACAAGTTAAAAAAAAAATTATAATTATGTTTAAAAAGAAAGCTAAGTTAGAAATCAAAAGTTAGAAAATTAAAAATCAGCACGAATGTCAAGAAAAGTTACAATTTCTTATAGTATACATTTTTCAATTATCCCTTAGGTTAGGGTCGAGAAATCATCATCATCACCATAATCACCATCTGCACCTACTTGGACAAATCCAACATTATCCTGCCGTGCCCACACTCACAAACTATAGTGCCAAATCTTCATCTGGGCAGTCAACCCTCAGTCTCCAATTCAGCTATTTAAGCTACCGAACAAAGACTAGATATATCAAGTCATCCTCTAGCCACACCAGACCTCCATACTTTTCTCAATGTTGGATAAATACATCTGTCAGATTGCATGCAGCTTATAAGTTATATTCCAAGATAACAAAACAAATATTGAAAACAAAAAAAAATAGATTTATTTTTTGTTCAAATACAATTGTAATAGAGATGATTATACATTACTAGGTAATTATTAATAAAGAAAATTACACATTTTTTGCGCGACCCCCCCCCCCCCCCCCTCCGTATGGTAGCGCCCTAGGCCACCACCTTGTTCGCCTTATAGTTAGCGCCGACTCTGCATACATGGCCCCCATCCCAAAACGTAACTATAGCTAATTAGAAATGCCATAGCAGGGGTCGGCAACCTTTTGAAGCGGAAGAGCCAAAAGTTGCAATTTTCAAAATTTCCCTGGTTTTAAAGAGCCACTAACATTTTTTTTTACTTCAAATATATTTTTTTTTATTATTAAGATTATTAGTATTTGTTCAAGGAGCTGGAGAGCCGCATCTTGATATCAAAAGAGCCGCCTGCCATGGATCACCGTAAAGAAAATAAAAAAAAATGGTAGACAAAGCCTGTGTAAATAAAGTTACCTCCCATGCTGTATTGTTCATAAAATCAGGGGACTTTTTTAAAAGGATAGTATATTGATTAAGCAAACAAATATGTAATGAAAATATCATTCCAATATGTACGCTTAGTATTTTAAAAACTTAATAAAAATGTAATATTATTTCTATAATCTTAAAATAATCGTATATAATTACTTAACCTTACAAATTTTGTTTAAAACACAAAATGGTAAACGATAGTCAAATAACAAATGTTAATTTTTATATAGTGAGATGAGAAATTAAACAATGATTTATATTCCTCCTAAGGTTCGACCTTAGATCTTATTTTAAAAAAAAATGTGGAAAAATGATTAGGCCTAGCGAAACAAAACCTTGTAATTGTAACTCCCTATCACTCTCATAAAAATTATAAATAAATTAATAGGGTACAAAAGTAACGTTTGAATTAATAAGTAAAAAAAAGACAACTATATTAACATATATCAACGGAAATAGTTTTATTTTAATGAGTAAGCAAGGCTACAAGATGTTCAGTTTAAATAAACCGGGAGTGATCTCCCCTAAACTTTCTCGAATATTCTTATATAAAATAACAGGGGATGGGAACTCGGGCTATAGACATGATTTTTAATCCATTTTAAATACTTAAAGTTTTAAAAATAGAATAAAATCTCGTAGACAAATTAATTGCACACCAAGTGAACGCCAAATAAAAAAGCGCATAATGGTGCGCAATATTATTAGTACCTTTAAAATTTACATTAGTTTTTTGAGAAATCGGAAGTAGCGTAAAGTACTACTTCCAGTCAACGGAAACTACTCAAAATTTAACAGAAGGTAGAGAATTAGATCTTTTACTTACATGTGAAATTTCATTTATCTATCTGAAATAGTACTCAAGTTATAGGCTTTTGAAAAATTCAAAGTAGGAAAAGTACCACTTCCGGTTATCGGAAATCGCTCAAAAGTTGATACGGATCTACGATTTTGATAATTTACTTATATATATGAAATTTCATCAACCTAGCTGTAACGGTACTCAAGTTATCGTGTTTACACACGGACAGACAGACAGACACACAGACAGACACACAGACAGACACACAGACAGACACACAGACATACGGACAAGATTGCAAAATTATGTTTTTCCGTATCAGTGAGGTGTAAAACGTCGAGATTTGTAAAAATCTCGATTTTTTTTTTTGCACGATTACAAGACTTTCTCTATACTTCGTATGTAGAGAAAGTAAAAAGTAGTAAATATCATCCTAGGCATACACGATGCTCAGTTTAAATGTTCTTAATTACTTTTTTGTGACCGAACGAAAGGATATTTTTGAAAACTTTCTTCGGCAATATTGGTTTAAATTATGACAGGAATCGATTGGTAAATGTTTCAAGTCGCTAAGGGGTCTGGTTGCCGAGATTTGGGCCAAAAACTGCATTTGTTCGAGGTTTTTTTGCTTTTCTGGGAAATCCAGGAAGGAATTCCGGGAATTTTTTTGGCCCACAATCATCCTTGGAACTTGCTTAACATATTTGCTTTTGGAACTAGTCCTCGATATTGCTTCATTGAGGAGGAGATACGACTTAAAGGCTGCGGACACACATCCATACATCCAGAAATGACGAGTTAATAATCGCAATTGTCCGTATGGAAATTGCGCTAAAAATAAAACAGTAACGGTATTAATTTACGAGTAAAGATAGTTTTATCATAACGCACTTTATGTACGCTCAGTTATTAAATGCACAAACATTCGGCAATAATAATAGTTTTAATAAATTAATTTCAAAATATTTTTTTTCTGCAAGTAGATGTATACTTTTATTGTGCATCTGGGATAACAGTTGACAGTATTGGGTGAAATAACAGAAGAGGAGCAGATAATTGATTTAATACTGGAGGCTAATTATGGGATCAAGGAAGTCTAAAAGTAAAGACAATATCCTGGTATTTTGTCCTCTAATGTTTGAAAAGTGAGCAGAGGTAGCTTTAGCAACAAGAGCCGCCTATACATCAATAAGTTCAAGTTAAGACCGAAAAGCTCGTAAATATGTCAGCAACAATCAGAAGAGATGAAAAATGTTACATCTAACCCAGACCATAGCTGTTGTTGTAACGACATAAACCATGTAGAGTGGATTCAACAGAAGGAGAAAAAAAAAGAGCTATCAAACGAAAATAACGAAAAATAAGTAATAAACTGAGTTGTAGATAATATTAATGAAAACCATTGTGAGAATTCGCTTTTAATAAACATACATTTCTAAAATATATGAGTGTTTTAACCTTTTCCTCATCATACATTTTCAGGTACATAATTTGCAAAATTATACAATTATTGTCATTTTTACTTTCTCGTATACGAAGTATAGAGGAAGTATTGCAGTCGTGTAAACATCTAAATCGAGATATTCACCAATCTCGAAGTTCTATACCCCCTGTGAGCCGGATTTTTTTTTCAGAATGTCTCTCTCTCTTTCTCTCTGTGTGTGTGTGTGTGTGTATGTGTGTGCCTGTGTGTGACTGTGGACACGATAACTTGAGTACCGTTATAACTAGGTTGATGCCATTCCATATGCCTTTTATATTAAGAGAGAAAGAGAGAGAGAGAGAGAGAGAGAGAGAGAGAGAGAGAGAGAGAGGAGACTGGAGACGGAATAAAATCTTACATCTAAGTTTATAAAGCAAAACCTTCTAGTAGATGCATATTTCTGTATTTGACAAAAGATAAAAACTGGTCTTGAGTACCCGCTAAAGACCAATAGAAAAAAAAAAAAAAAACTTACCTCGAAATTCCCAGCCCTATTCCTGTAGCAACTCTCTGTCATTGGTAGTAAATATTATGGTGTCAAAGTTCAGTAGGGACGTCGTTAAATGTTTGCTGATGACGACAGTAACAGTTTGGTAGTGGCGATGATACATATTCAGATGTGACGACGATAACGATCTTGTGACGACGATGAAAGTCTCAGGCAATAAACACCTCATATGGTAAACATTTACCCTTAAACAAAACAAGCAACTGTGACAAGTCTCAGGCAATAAACACCTTTTATGGTAAACATTTACCCTTAAACAATACCAGCGACTGTGACAAGTCTCAGGCAATAAACACCTTATATGGTAAACATTTACCCTTAAACAATACCAGCGACTGTGACAAGTATCAGGCAATAAACACCTTATATGGTAAACATTTACCCTTAAACAATACCAGCGACTGTGACAAGTCTCGGTAAATTGCGATCGCTTCATGGGTTGATGTTTTTGTACGGCCGGTCTATTTCTAAGTTCTTCTGGTTTTTACTGGCCACCAGCTGTTAAGGTCGACTTTAAGAAGTACAAACAACAAACTTCACAAAGTTTGGACCACAGTATTAGTGCGGGCCTACACCCGTAATATATTCGCCTAGCCCTCTGTCCAAATCAACCCATCAACTCTCGTTCACACACCTAGTAAACTGAATACCAACATTTGGTCTAAGGGGAATAACACAACAACGTGGGACTGAACACAACTCACATACTCACTATAAACAATGACTTACCAAGCCTTAACCAGACGCGTAACAATAACAGTATTCACGTCCACCCCTGAAATAACAATACACGTGAAGAAAACACATCCACTCCCTCCCCTACCCAGCAACAGAAAAAAAAAATAGAACTACATGTCAATCATACCAAACATAAGAACATTACAGACCTATTCTCTAGCTGTAAAATGTGCATGTCCATCATACACACTATCTGCTACATCTGTAATGATAAACTGGGCACACCTTTATAAACACAAGTCAGCACTGACTATTATCAATACAGTTGTTATTATGTATGTTTGTCTTCAACTTTAACTGTTAGCCGTTCATATAGTACAAAAGGTCTATCCCCACCTACTTCAGAACTGAATTAATCATTACGCGCTTTTAGAAAGCATGTACTGGTGATACAAAGATTTTAACAATAATAAAATATACATAAAATTTAGCGTATATGAGACAACGCATTATTTTTAAGAAAGAAAGCTAAGTATAACATATTTTTAAAAATACTTCTAAGATATAAAGATGCTAAGAAAGTGTACAATATTTAAATAGATTTAACTGATGTAAAACAACAATCTCTGTAGGTCTACGTTAATGTAATAACACCGATGAATGATAGCTTACATATAAAGTAAAAAAAACAACATTTTATTTCCATTCAAAATTTCACAAAATATAGGGCCCACATCTCAAACCGCAAATATAATTATAAACATTATGCTTTGCCATAGATCGCAGTAATACAAAATTATTGATAAAGTATTGTTTAGGTATAGGTAACTCTTATGTTTTTTTTTATGTAGGGGAAACAATCCAATACCAGTGCATTAATTTAAAAAACACAACAAAAAAAAGAATAGTAATAAAAGAAGTTATAATATTTAAATAACAAAAGATAAAAAAAAAATTTAAAAAAATAAATTTTCTGAAACAATAATGTAAAATGACATAATTTATAAACACGCCTTTTAATATTTGATATAACTCTAAATCAGAAACTTTCGTTAGATTACAGTACTTAATGCTTAATATATAGTGATTTTAAAATTGATCTCAATTTTGGGTATTTTTAAAATTTTTTCGATATAAAAATATTAACCCATAGCTCTTAGTCATTTGATTGGTCAGCCCTTTTTTAGGGCTGGTTGCCGGGGTCGAGAGGCGGTCAATCTACTACTCAACTCCTCAAGCAATCAATTGCAAATCTCGCCAACGACCGCTGTGGGGATGCGCCCACACATCCCTTGAAGTGCACATGCCCTCGATATGAGTCACTCAGTACTTGTATTGGGTGGTTTCAAATGCACGAGTGGCTAACTTTCAATCTTCTAATTTTCTGCCTGACGACACCCATCTAGGAGAAATCTTAGGTGGGAGGTCCGTCACAATTGCCAGCAAATCAAACTCATCTCTCAAAGATCAACTACGCCAAACACAACTACCTCGCTATTCGCTATCAACAAACTCACTACCACTCTGACGACACCCACTTAGGAGAAATCTTAGGTGGGAGGTTCCGTCAAATACCAGCAAATGAACTAACCATCTCTCAAAACCAACTCAACTTACCCAAAATAAACACTCGTCAACAACTTCACTCTACCCCAGGGGTCGGCAACCTTTTGGGACGGAAGAGCCAAAAGTTACAATTTACCAAATATCCCAGTGTTTAAAGAGCCACTAACATTTTTATTTCAATATTATGATATTTATTGATTATGATTGTATATATATATATATATATATATATATATATATATATATATATATATATATATATATATATATATATATATTTATATATATATATATTTATATATATATATATAGTATATTATTATATCGTTCATTACCGACTGTTGAAGAACAATATTTTTATTAATTTTAAAATTAAAATAAAATAATTATTAATATTTGTGCATGGAGCTGAAGAGCCGCATCTCGACATCAAAAGAGCCGCATGCGGCTCGCGAGCCGCAGGTTGCCGACAAGAAATCAAAAGAAACACGGAATAAATCAAACCAAGAAAAGGAAACAAGAAATCAAAGAAACATGGAAAATGGAACAAAGAAAAACAGAAGGAAAATCAAAAGTCAAGAAAATGACATTGTACATTTTTCTCTTTATGCAATGCTATGTATTGTATCTATTTTATCATGTTCATGCAACCTATCCACATGTGGAAGGAAGACTATTAAACTTGTAAAAAAAAAATATTAATGGTTTTTAATTTAAACCAAAAATAAATAACAAATTAAACAAGTGTATTACGAAAAAAAAAACACTTTTGGATGGACAGACTGGCGGCCTTAACCCCCGACCCCAACCACCACAAAATTAAAAAAAAACCTCTTCATAACCGTATGTCACTGTTTCTTTACAGAACACTGATTATGCCAGCTTACTACTTTATAGCCCCCACCCCTACCACTAAACGTTTCTATGTATTATATTATGTATATTTAAGAATGAAAGAGATGAAAAATGTGGTCTGACACACACCCTCACTTCAATAAAGATGAAGGATATTATAATTTGACACAAAAACAACAATACATAATCTTTCGACTTAGAACAGGCCATAACAGACTAAATCAACACATGCATAAAAAACTAAAAATTGGGTGTGGCGAAATATGCCGTTGTGGCAAGGCCCCGGAAAATACGGACCACGTCCTTCAGGAATGTTCTTTATATAGCCAGGCGCGAGTCAAACACTGGCCCCTGCTCACCCCACTCAGGGAAAAATTGTATGGGGCACCTGCTGATCTGGAGACCACAGACCGGTTTATTCACGAAGTTGGGACTTGTTGTCTTAATCCTCCACCATATTCTCAATTAAGAACGAAGAAGAAGAAGAAGTATATGTTTCCTATATAAATTACATTTCGTTCGGGGGGTGGGGTTGGGGTGGGGCGGTAGACTTTCTTCGTGGGGGGGGGGAGAGGAAGAGATGCCTGGAAGAAACTCTGCATAATATACATGTATATTCAATGTATGTATGAATAAGCACTTTTTCGTTTATTTATAATAGATTTATGGATCAATATGGACGACAATATGAAACGGGAAAAAAAAATAATGATTCAAGTGATGAACTACACACTTGTTGAAATTCTTTAAAAGCAAACTGAAAACACGCAAAAATGTACTATGGTTTTGTATAAATACATATTCTAATACTAAAACATATTAAATGTGTGTATGTGTCAGTTCGTTATGGAAATTTTGCGGATATAACGAAATCTAATAGAGGAATATAAACAACACTGATACAGGTATCTTCTGTATGTTAGGGGAAACAACTCTTACATTACAACAATTATTAAAGTCAACAAATGGTGGTCGTCATGTTGTAATAAACATTTGTATTAAAGTAAAAAAGTTAAACTAACATTTTATAGTTCGTACATAAAAATGTAAATTTTTTTCACTCGTGCTGGAATAAATTTAAAATTTAAAAATAATCAAAACTAAAACGCCAGAGCATTACACTAAACACTAGCTTATATATTTTAAAACCAATCATTTATCATTATTCTTCTATTTTTTGCGTTGGATTTGAAAAATAATTTTACTTTACAAAAATTATAAATGCAACTGTTATAAATAACAATGGTTTTTGCTAAATAAAAGTCCACTAACACAGGGGTCGGCAACCTGCGGCTCGCGAGCCGCATGCGGCTCTTTTGATGTCAGGATGCGGCTCTCCAGCTCCTTGCACAAATACTAATAATCTTAATAAAAAATAAAATATTTGAAAACAAAAAAATGTTAGTGGCTCTTTAAAGCCAGGGAAATTTTGAAAATTGTAACTTTTTTCTCTTCCGCTTCAAAAGGTTGCCGACCCCTGCACTAACAGGTTGTAGCTATATTATGTTTTTTAAGAGGTCAAAAGGTAATTAATAATAATTTTGGTTTTTGCTCAATTATAATCTACTAACGGTTTTAGGTTATATTATGTTTATTAAAAGGTTGGAAGTAGTAAGACACATGTCTAAAAATAACTAAGTACACAAATGCTATCATTTACACTTCGTACCAAATAATATAATATGTTGCTTATATATAAAACGTCGATAATCAAAGAATGCAAACAGTGGACGGTCTTATCTTGTGTTTACAAATGAGTACGCTTTTAAAACTTGTATTAGAGTCTTACGCTTATATTTATTGGTATATAAAACACAAGTTGCATTTATGTAATAATAAAGTAAAATGAATTGAGTTAGGCAATTAGTGTTATCAAAAAGCTCCTTTGCACAGTTAGTTTCAACTTTTTCGCGCAGTTTCTTTTCCACGAACATCTACACCCGCTAATCGGGTTACTCGTATCTCAAATTTTGCTTGTATGACAAAGCACATTTTAGCTAGCTCAACAGCTCGTATCCCCAACATTCTCTTATATTGTGGCACTTTTATGTTGAGGTACAACTGTATGTAAAAGTCTACACTTTAATTAACAACCATATGACGCCGTGTTTTTAAAGATATTAAATACCAATGTTGAGCATTAACTAGAAATAATAGTGTATATGATCAACAGAAATAGCAAACAATTTATTGAACGAAATTTGACTTAAAGAAATTATAATTACTATTTCTGATGTTAAACTATAAATTAAAAAAAAAAAAACTCTATAACGGATGTTCCTTATTTGTACAAGAAATGCGATGAATATAAACAAGATGATCGTGAAGTTCACAGAAATGAGAAATAAAATAATTAAATCACGGCTACAAATCAAACGTACAAAGTTTTGAAAAAAAATAAAAATAAAGCGTACACCACAGTGATTTTACAACTTCACTTTAGCATATAAAAATATACACTTGGATAGTGAAGCTAGATAAGTATTTCTTCTATTAAATCACCATTATTGTTTTATACCAAACTTCCGGTATTTCAAATTAGATATCTTCAGATGGCAATAACATTCATTATAAACATAGAACTAAATTGTTTTGTATTTAAAAATCAAAAGAACCATTTAAATATGGTATATATGTTGTTATATCATCTGTGACTGACATTTAACAATAACTCGTCTTTTCGACCGTCGATTTCGAATTATTTAATTTTGGTTATTGTATTGTATTGCCAGGAAGCAAACCTCTCAACAACACAGGGTACAGGACTACCCGCACCGCAGTAACCGAGGGACCAACAACCAAGTTCACTGACGATTATAACAGAGACACCAGGCGGATCATCCACACCGCAGCAACCGAGGGACCAACAACCAAGTTCACTGACGATTATAACAGAGCCACAGGGCGGATCATCCACACCGCAACAACCGATGGACCAACAACCAATTTCACTGACGATTATAACAGAGCCACCAGGCGGATCATCCACACCGCAGCAACCGAGGGACCAACAACCAAGTTCACTGACGATTATAACAGAGCCACAGGGCGGATCATCCACATCGCAACAACCGATGGACCAACAACCAATTTCACTGACGATTATAAAAGAGCCACCAGGCGGATCATCCACACCGCAACAACCGATGGACCAACAACCAAGTTCACTGACGATTATAACAGAGCCACAGGGCGGATCATCCACACCGCAACAACCGATGGACCAACAACCAATTTCACTGACGATTATAACAGAGCCACCAGGCGGATCATCCACACCGCAGCAACCGAGGGACCAACAACCAAGTTCACTGACGATTATAACAGAGCCACAGGGCGGATCATCCACACCGCAACAACCGATGGACCAACAACCAAGTTCACTGACGATTATAACAGAGCCACAGGGCGGATCATCCACACCGCAGTAACCGATGGACCAACAACCAAGTTCACTGACGATTATAACAGAGCCACAGGGCGGATCATCCACACCGCAGCAACCGAGGGACCAACAACCAAGTTCACTGACGATTATAACAGAGCCACAGGGCGGATCATCCACACCGCAGTAACCGAGGGACCAACAACCAAGTTCACTGACGATTATAACAGAGTGTGATGACGCAAGGTTGCGTCGGAGAGCTCTGGTAGATAGCAGAAACAGGCTATAGCGAGTTGGTCAAAGTGAGACCAATAAAAATACGTGAACTGACCGGTAACGTGGGACGGCCAGCTGACCACTGAGGCGTGGGTCAGTAGAGAGATAGGCCAGCAGTCGATAGGTAGCTAGCGAAGAGTAGAGAAGGTGTTAGGAAGCGGTCAGAGACGGTCGTAATTTGTAGAGCTAGGGAACAGTTAGATAGTGTTAGGATTGGTCATGGGAGTGCGTAGTTAGTAGTATAGTGAACAGTTAGCAGTAATAGTAAACAGTAGAGTGTATATAATAGGCTAGTTAGGTAGGTAGAAACATGTATAATGCCAATAAAGAACATTTAATATTTTATACTGGAACTTCTGTTGTTGGATTCGTTACCGCCTCATAAAAATCCCCACCCTCACAACTGGTGCAACTAGAAGAACCTCAACCAGATCCAGTCGTACCCTCACACAGAGCCACCAGGCGGATCATCCACACCGCAGCAACCGAGGGACCAACAACCAAGTTCACTGACGATTATAACAGATTCCCCAGGTGGATCATCCACACCGCAGCAACCGAGGGACCAACAACCAAGTTCACTGACGATTATAACAGAGCCACCAGGCGGATCATCCACACCGCAGCAACCAACGGAATCCCCAAAGTCGACTAACCAACAAGCAACTTCATTTACGACTGCTGCGAAGCCACCAGTCGTAGCATCAACAAAAACAACATATCAAAACATTGCAACACCAAGCCTCAACCCGGAAACGGAAATGGACATCACCACGTTAACCAAAAAAAAATGAACTGAGCCCCACAGAGTTAGAGAAAACAACAAAGGCTCTATATACCATAAAGATAGTCAACGACATCTCGCAATGCAAGTTCTGCACCAATAAGTATACAACACCAACGGAAGCCGAGGCTCATGAGAACAAAGCACACACAAGTCTCAAACAGTGTAGCATCTGTGACGATAAAACAGTTCACATCGGCAAAATAAGACGCTACTGGCAAGTACACTATGAAGAAACTACATTTGATCGCCGCAGTTAAAAAAAAAAAAAGTTTTAAGTTCAAAATTAGTTAATTAATTGATAACCTAAAACAAGTATGTAATTAATTAAAAAAAAAATTCAGAAGTATTACTTTAACATAAACACGTAAGAAAACTTACGTAAAATGTTCAGACGACTTTAGACTACGGAAGATGCTGTTGATGGTGTCGGCCCAATGTAGAGTGAAGGCTAAGCTCTTTCGGTCACTTTAAAACCTTACGCGTTTTACTCTGAACGTTTAATTTTAGCAGAGGTATTTAATAGATAATATAGTGACCCACCCTATTTTGTATTTAAAAAACACATTGTTATATAACGATGTGGGAATCTTGATTTACTTGATGCATAAAGAAACGATGTAACGATTGAATGTGTTTCCAGTTCGTCATGCATAACATTGTTTTTATAAAATATATATTTTTTTAAATTTCCTTCTGAAGTCCCGGAAGTGCATCTAGTCTTATTGCAATAATATGTAGGTCAGTGACACACTTTAACGTTTCTGTTTTTATTTCATAGTATAACATGCTACCAAAAAGAAAAGTTTATTATATACTACGATATTTCACGTTATAGTATTTCGTTTCTTGGTAACCAAATTGTAGCATTATCAAACAAGGGAAACAACTTACACCATGTTTTGTTGATTAAAATCTACCTAAGAATTACAAAACACTTACACATCAATCACATTACTGTAGTAATTTTCTGATAGTAACAATAAATCGCTTAAGTAATATTCAAGAAATAACATTCATTATAAAAAAATAATTTAAATTGCGTTTGTATTTAAAAATCATAAGAACCCTTTAAATATGTTAATTTACTTTGTTATATGATTTGTGACTGACCTTTTAACAACATTAGTCGCTTGGCTTTTTTTTTTGGAATATTTTTTTTAGCGCAATTTCCATTCTGGAGAATTGCGTTTATTAACTCGTCATTTCTGGGAATGGATGGATGAATCTATGAATGTATGGATGTATGAATGTGTGTCCGGGCTTTAAGTCGTATCTCCTCCTCAACGAAGCAATATCGATGACTAGTTCCAAAAGCAATTATGTTAAGCAACTTACGAGGATGAGCATAGGCCATAAAAATTCCGGGTTTCTTTCATGGATTTCCCGGAAAAGCCAAACAACCTCGAAAAAATGCAGTTTTTTGCCCATATCTCGGCAACCAGACCACTTAGCGACTTGAAACATGTACCAATCGATTTCTGACATAATTTAGAACAATATTGCCGAAGAAAGTTTTCAAAAATATCCTTTCGTTCGGTCACAAAATTTTTTTTGAATTAATTAAACTTTGGACCGAATTAGTAGGCATTTTTTCCAACCACACCACACGCGTCATCACGTTCAATAGCTGCGCCATCACGTTCAATGGCTGCGTCATCACGTTCAGTAGCTAGGCGCGCAATGGTTTTTAGTCATGTAACTCTATTGTAAATAAAACATGTAAAATACTGAAAAAAAATTAATAAAAAACGTTTTAATAACTAACCAATGGTTTTACTAACCCTGCTCTTGATTTACGCTACGACAAAGCTATTTTTAGATAACATAAGGAAATTGCGCTTAAATGTCACTAGACTTTTTAATTAACTTGTTTTCAAGTTTCACAAATGTTTGACCTAAAACCTTTGTCCACCACCAAATATTATCTTTTTTTCCGCCTTGAACTTTTCGATAAAATACAAGCTGGTCTACTTTAAATATCCGATGAACTTTTGACAAACACAACATGTAATCATAGGTTTTAAATAATACTGATTTATATGGTATATATTCTGATGTACTTTATGGCTAGGCTATTCATACAGCTTTCTTTGACTTTTTTTTCTTAAATTATCACTATTCGATTGCAATAAAATATTAATCAATTAAATATGGCTAACATAGAGTTGAGCATGATTTAAAATAAAAAAAAACAAAAAAACACACAGATACAAAGCAAATATAGGCGATACTTTGCATTTTTAAAATCTTAATATAATCATCAAATGAATATGTATTCCAATTTCTTATTATTTAAAGAAAATACTAGGTATGACATTTTTTTGACGTATTTCTGTCGGTTTTAGTTAAGTAAAGTGTTAGTTCAAAATTAATTAATTAATTAATTAATTACTTCAAAACAAGTAATTAATGAATAAAAAAATGTCAGAAGTATTACTTTAACATAAAACACTTAATTAAGCTTACGTTCAGACGACTTTAGACTACGGAAAATGCTGTTGGTGGTGTCGGCCAAATGTAGTGTGAAGGCGAAAGACGGAGAAGCTTTAATTTGTTCACTTACTCACTGTTAATGCCATGGTAAGCTCTTTCGATCACTTTATTCCACTACTCGTTTTACTATGATCGTTTAATTTTAGCAGAGGTATTTAATAGATGATATAGTGACCCACCGTATTCTTTATGTTTATAAAACGTATAGTTATATAATTAAACAGATATTTTATTGGAGTCAAAAGCTCACTGGAAGCGATAATCTGGAAGATGATCTTTATCTTTGACTTTTTATGGAATAAAAAAACAACTATAATGGACATTTAACCTTTAACTGGAACTGGATATTGAATTGAAAAAGGAAAATATCTACATTTAAAATTTAATCAAAACATTATCTTACATCGGAAACTGACGTTTTTTTTACCCTGGGGTGGTGTATTTTCCGAAACAAAAAAAAAATACAGCGCAACCAGAACCAGAAATTCCAGTCGGAATAAAAGAATTCCATCCTTTATACCAACAACCACAGCAATTACCATTTACACAGTCAAACCAACAATCATCGCACAATACATAACATTGAACTACAAGGGCAACATAATCGAAAATCTGAGAGCCATCTCAGACAGAGAGCAAACATGTCAACACTGCGCATCCCCACAACACTGGACAACCCACTGCTAGCTAAGTCACCTCAACAGAAAACCCCTACACCACTGGACAACCCATTGCTAGCTAAGTCACCTCAACAGAAAACCCCTACACCACTGGACAACCCACTGCTAGCTAAGTCACCTCAACAGAAAACCCCTACACCACTGGACAACCCACTGCTAGCTAAGTCACCTCAATAGAAAACCCCTACACCACTTGACAACCCACAGCTAGCTAAGTCACCTCAACAGAAAACCACTACACCACTGGACAACCCACTACTAGCTAAGTCACCTCAACAGCAAACCCTTACACCACTGACAGCTAGCTAAGTCACCTCAACAGAAAACCCCTACACCACTGGACAACCCACTGCTAGCTAAGTCACCTCAACAGAAAACCCCTACACCATTGGACAACCCACTGCTAGCTAAGTCACCTCAATAGAAAACCCCTACACCACTTGACAACCCACAGCTAGCTAAGTCACCTCAACAGAAAACACCTACACCACTAGACAACCCACTGCTAGCTAAGTCACCTCAACAGAAAACCCCCACACCACTGGACAACCCACTGCTAGCTAAGTCACCTCAACAGAAAACCCCTACACCACTGGACAACCCACTGCTAGCTAAGTCACCTCAACAGAAAACCCCTACACCAGCACCACACCCAGCCGAAGACAGAACAACATCAATAACAACAATGATCAAAATACAGCCAGCTATATCCACTCCAACCCTGGACACTCTCCACCTATGGTCACGAAGACGGTTTATAAAAGGATTCGTCCATAAATGACGTCAGGTTCGTATGGGGAAGGGATCTGTAATTTTGTGACGGTGTGTGATGAGGGGTGTGACGTCACACATTTTCACTTCTAAAAAAAGCTTTGTTATAAAACGAGTTCTAGCCGTTATTTTGCGTTTTAGAAAACTGTTTTAATAAACTGTAATAGGAATTGATTAAAATACTCCATTTTTGACAGAGTTCAGAAAAGGATTTTGGAAAAAATGCTATTGCAATTTTATTTTGATGGAAGTTGTAGGCTGAGGTGTTACGTCATTTTAGGGGATAGGGTCTGGCTTTTTGTGACGATGTGTGGCGGAGGGGAGGGGGTGGAGGAGGTAAAAATCGTCCGAAAATGTGTAATGTCATTTATGGATAACCCCATACAATCCAAGAAGTATGTGTGCCTTTGTGTTTGCATGCCTCTAGATAACACTTAAGACACGCCTTGGATTAGTGATGGTATAACTCAATATCTTGGCAAATTGCATTGATTTATGTGGTGTATGTTTCACCAAATTGTATCTATTTTATTTTGGAAAGTGTGGTGAGAATAATTATGTTAATTATCAAATGTGTTGTTTGGTGTTGTAATACAATCTACTCG
Organism: Physella acuta; assembly: GCF_028476545.2. NCBI lineage: Eukaryota > Metazoa > Mollusca > Gastropoda > Physidae > Physella > Physella acuta. The sequence continues at coordinate 2,883,111 of NW_026731661.1, forward strand.
AATATTGTCTTTTAGTTTTTACTCATGGGAAATAACTTTTAAAAATTATTTTACAAACACTAATAATATATGTGTATACTACATTCTAAATTGTTTTTTTAATATAAATTATGTACAAATGTTTTCAAAAAAAAGCTAAATCCGCCCTGCTCAAGGTGACAGTGATTTACATTGCTTTATAGAACTGAAGCGAAACTAAAATACATCTTGCCAGATGTGAACCATAGTCATCCAATTATTCGATTTTGATCATAAAAAATAAAAAAAATAAAAATAAACAAACACCGTATTTTCATGGCTGTGTGAATGATATTAAATTGAATGTGAACCAATAAAAGTACATCGGCTCTTTACAATTGCTCATCTAGCTAACTGAAACAAGCTAACTAGTTTTTAGACATAGAACCTATTTAGAATAGGACACATAATAAACATATGTTTAATGTATATATTATAAACATGCACGGTTTCGTTTATTTATGTAGATTTATGCATGTATATGGACAACCTTATAAAAGGAAATAAAATAAAACATACTGATGTAATCGATACACGACACACATTGTGAAATTCATTAAAGCAAACTGAGCAGACGCGATTATTTAATACGGTTATGTATAAATAAATATTCTACTACTTCAACATATTACATTTGTGTATGTGCCACATTCATATGGAAATGTGTCGGACACGATGAAATAGAATAGAAGATTATAAATAGCACTTTGCTAAAAGAAGTCATCTAGTTATTTCCCTTTAGTTAGGGGAAACAACAACTCTTACAACATTTAAAATCGATAGATGAAGAACACCAATTGATGGAACACATTTTTATTGATAGAGATTCAAAAGTAAAAATTATTTTTCTTTTATTGAAATGTTGTTTTGTTTATTTTTTGTAATATGTAAATTAAATGTTAAACAATCCTAATAAAAACGCCATATCTTTATATAAAAAAAATGTTCTTATTAGTTACTGAAAAAATATATTATATCCAGTTGATCAGAAATGTCAGTTAAGCAAATATTTGTTTCCTTTTTTATTTTAAAAAAATATCCAAGAACGAGTTGTAGCTTACTAGATCTACGTTTTGGAAAGGTTAGGAAGTTAAAGTCACATGTCTATTCAATTATGCTCCTACCGAAACACATGAACTCAAATAATGCTAAAAGTGGGCGATCCTATCACGTGCTTGCTTACGAATACGCTTTCTATTTTTTTTAGATCCTTACTCTTTTATTTATTGTTATATAAACAAAAGTTGCATGCATGTAATAATATATTAAATAACATGGTAAAAGTGTGTTCACTCTACAACGGATGTTGCACATAAAGATTGTTTTTAATCACACATTAGGTTTTGTTATGATTTAAAAACATAACACCAAGAAGATTTTTGAAAATATGTTTGCATTCCAAACCTGAGCATTAATAAGAAACATATAGTACATGATCTATAGAAATAGCTAATAATTTCTTGAGCCTAAATTGATTTAAAACAAACTCTGATTACTGTGTCTGATGTCAAACTATAAATGAAACGCAATATAAAATATTATATTTTAAACTGAGATATAATACCAAGCTATTGTAGAACAACGTTATAAATATGATATAACTGATGCTCCTTATCTATACACGAAATGCAAAGATTGTAAACACTATAATCGTCAAGATCCCAGAGTCGAAAATAGATAATTTAAATCAAGTTATGTGGTGAGGCTGTTAATGGAACCCCCACAGTTGTATCACAAAGGTTACCAAATGAATGATATTGAGAAAGATTACTGCGAGTTGATGTATGCTTTGATTGTACTTCTAGAGCTCAAGTCGAAAAATGTTGGGTCATTCACATGAAGAGGAAGAGATAGTAGATTTAATACTGGAGGTCAGACATGAGATCAAGGAAGTCTAACATAAACGACAAGATCTTGTTATTTTGCTTTCAAGTGTCAGAAATCGTTAACAGATGTCACTATATAGATTGATTATGCTTCAAGAGCTGCCTATACATCAATCAATTGAAGTATAAGACTAAAATGTGTTATTGGCATTAAAATATATCAACAACAATCAGAAGCGATGGAGAAAATGTTACATCTAACCCAGTCTATAGCTGTTTTTGTAACGAAAAAAAAAAAATCACGAAGAGCGAAAGCAAAAAAGAGAAGAAACGAGAAGTATCAAACAATAATAGTGTCAAAAAATGTGACATAATGGGTAAATTTAAATCCACCCAAGAACATTTTAAATCTAACATTAAATAAGTGAAGAATGGCAGACAATAAAATAAGCAATAAACATTATCTCTAAACTACTCGATATTAAACTAATAGGAAAAAAAAAACGTTCTGTAAGCATTCTGCTTACAAATATTGAAAAACAACGAAAAACTCGTTCACGAAAAATCATATAACATCTATTAAAGGTGAGTGCAAAAACTCTCAACCCCATTACACAACCGAATTCAATGGTGTAGGAAATACGCTCTAACAGACATAATAGACACCTTCCGGAACCTACACCTCAAAAGCATCATAACCAAAACCAGGGAAATAACATACAGACTCATCTACAATTCAACTCACCTAGCAAAACAACAGAAACCCTTTTGCCCACTATGCAGACAAAACACACCCGAAACGGAAACGCACATCTATTTAGAATGTCCCTCAATACAAAAAATGAAAAAGATGATAGAAACCAAAGTAACAAAATACGAGACATTTAACATCGATATAGTTATAACTCTAAACAAAATCCCTAAACAAAGAGACAGGACGGACCTAGAGCAAAAAGCAAGGACGGTAGGTATCTATAGACATACTATTTGGAACAGTAGAACAAAAGCAAAACACGACAAGGTACAGTTCACAGGACACGTACTAGATTTGATGTATCGTAGACGACTCGACAATGACAGCACTCAAACACATATACCATAATTAGCAACACCCCAACGCAAATAACATATTACACTGCATTGGCCACCTGGCCCGCCTAATCTAACCGTCACATCCCCTTTCATCACACCCTCCCCGCCCCCCGCCCCTAAACCTCATGACCCCCATATCATTTTACCCCCATTTCTGCATCCCCTTCGTCCCCACGACCCCACCCCTGTGTTAAATACTGAAGATGATGTATTATCCAAATAAATTTCTAACAACATTAATTTGACTCAAACCCCCACATCCCCCATGCCCCCACCTTGTTTCGCTTCATGTATTATTTGCCATTCAGTTTCCTATTGTTGCTTATTTGTGTATTGTTTTATGTATAACACTTACAAACAAACATTGTAAAGTTATCATGTGTCTCTATTTTACTATTATCATATACGTACACAAAAAAATACCAAAAATAACAATTCATAGTTTACGGGACAGATTTTAGATTTAATTTTTAGCAGACGACTTGACATATACAGCACACTAACACACACACTATAAATAGTAACACCTCAGTAGTCAGTTCACACACATCTCAGCCTATTACTCCTGGCTCGCGTTAAACTCACACATTCAGTCCCCCCATGCCCCGTCAACCATCGCGACCCGCCCCTCACCCTCAGCTTTCATGTCACGCAACAACGATCCCGCTGCCTAGCCCGCCTTACCCAACTAACCCCCACCTACACCTTCCCGCCCACCCAACCAACCCCTACCTACACCTCCCCTGCCCACTCAACCAGCCCCCACCTGCACCTCTCGGCCCCACCACTGTTCTTTCCCTTCAATTATGTTTATCCATGTAACATTTCGGCACATTTTGGAAGTTTGGAATTTTGTATTTGAAAGTTTTGTAATTGCATTATTTATTTACATTGCCATACACGGCAAGCTCTATATTGTGAGCATCAGCTGTCAATAGACATATTATTGTAAAAAAACAAATTGAGAACGTAAAAAGTAATGCATAAATTATCACTAGTAAAGAACGTGGCATCACTTAAAACAAAAATGATTTTAATTGGGATTAATGTAAACTGTTTGTGTAAATTATTTGCATATGGTATTGTGCTTATGCAGTTATGTTTGACTTTTTTGGATTAAAAAAAAATTAAAAAAATAACTAGAGTAAAACTTACTGCAAAAAAATAAATAAAATGCTAAATAGAACATTTTGCATATCACCGCTAATAGGTTAAAGACATCAAATTAATAAAAATAAAAGCACTATATCTTGCGGTTCTCGATCAGAGTCAGATCATACTAATATAACATATAATATATATAAGTGTAAAAACAGTTACATGTTAATTGTTATTTACTTTAATTTAAATGACAACACCCGCAGCTCAAGGTGACAGTGCTATCCACCGCTTTATAGAACTGAGGGGAAACTAAAATACATTTTGCCAAATGTCAAAGTCATCAAATTATTTGATTTTGATCGTAAAACAAATACAAACGATATTATAAACACAGAACTAACATGGCTGTGTGATTGCTATTAAACTGAATGTGAACCAACACAAATGCATCTTCTCTTTAAACCTGCTGATATAGCAAACCTAAACTATGCTTCAGGAGCTGCCTATTACTATACACAAATCCTTGCAATTGTACAACTATCCAGTGCTTTATTTAGCTGTAAAAATATATCAGCAACAATCAGAAGAAATTGAGAAAATGTTACATCTAACCCACACTATAGCTGTTTTTGTAACGACAAAGAAATCATGAAAAGTGGATGAAACAAAAAAAAAAATAATTATTTAATGATAATAGTGATCAAAAATGCAAAGAAAAAAAAAAAATTAGCACATGTAAATCCACCCATAAAAACATTTTAAATCAAACATTAAATAAACGAAGAACGGCGGACATCAAAACAAACGATAGAACATCACGTCTAAACTACTCCATATAAAATGAATAGGAAATAAAACAAACGATAGAACATTACGTCTAAACTACTCCATATTAAATAAATAGAACACATGAATAATACTGTTGCAATTATATGACGTAATTATGCCATATACACTCTACACACTTATTAAATAAAATGAAATTGTTCAGACTCATATATCGGTGCTACTCTCACATAATTAAGAGAATGACTTATATTAGAATTATATTGTTTCGATGTGATAAATCAGGGGTCTCCAAACTTTTCAGTCCGAGGGCCGCATTAACTATCAAATTTCTGTTCTGGGTGCCAGTTTCTTCCAGGCATGTCTTTGATTTTTCTGGGCAAAGCTCCTCAGCCATCACCAACAAACGTTTTTTTCCTTTGACAAAAAGATCTCCGCGGGCCGGATGAGAGGACCTCGCGGGCCGCATGCGGCCCGCTGGCCGTAGTTTGGAGACCCCTGTGATAAATGAACGGGACTTAAGTTAGTTTACATTTTCTAAGGGAAACAACTTACCAATTCTTTTGTTGATTAACGTGTACCTAAAAAATACAAATATGGTATGAATCTATTACATTATTATATTACATTTCTAATTAATAATTTTATTTTCGTATAAACCATTTAATAAATGTGTTTTGATATAAAAATGTAATTATTTTTTTTTTTATATTTTGAAGCATAATAATCATTTAAAGATGGTGTATAATTTGTCATATACTTTGTGCCTGATCTTTCATTATCGTTACCATTTCACTTTGAAATCATAAGCTAGAAACCAGCAGGGATGTCAAGAATATTCACAATGTCTTATAGTATACATTTTTCAATTATCCCTTGGGTTAGGGTCAAGAAATCATCATCATCACCATAATCACCATCTGCACCTTCTTGGACAAATCCAACATTATCCTGCCGTGCCCACACTCACAAAACTATAGTGCCAAATCTTCATCTGGGCAGTCAACCCTCAGTCTCCAATTCAGTTATTTAAGCTACCGAACAAAGACTAGATATATCAAGTCATCCTCTAGCCACACCAGACCTCCATACTTTTCTCAATGTTGGATAAATACATCTGTTAGATGGCATGCAGCTTATAAGTTATATTCCAAGACAACAAAACAAATATTGAAACAAAACAGATTTTTTTTGTTCAAATAAAATTTTAATGGAGTTGATTATTAATTATTAGGTACTTATTAATAAAGAAAATTACATATTTTTTTTTGAGCGAGCCCCCCACCACCCCGCCGTATGGATAGCGCCCTAGGCGACCACCTAGTTCGCCTTATAGTTAGCGCCGGCCCTGCATACATGGCCCCCATCCCAAAACGTAATCATAACTATTTGGACATGCCATAGATCACTGTAAAGAAAATAAAAAATAGTAGAAAAAAAAGTAGTAAAAACGTTCAAAATATGCAGTAACTGATGCACTTTATCCATATAAAAAAACGCAATCTCTGTAAACACTATAATCGTGAAAATAGCTAAGATAGCAGACATAATATTCAAATGACATAGTGGGTAGGGTAGTTGATGGAACCGCCACAGTTTTATCACAAAGTTTACCTAACGAATGATATTGAGAAAGATTACTACGAATTGATGTATGCTTTGATTGTCCTTCTAGAGTACCAGTCGACAGTATTGGGTCATACACGTGAAGAGGAACAGATAGAAGATTTAATACTGGAGGTTAGTCATGAGATCTAGGAGGTCTAAAAAAATGACACGATCTTGTTATTTTGTTTTCTAGTGTTAAAAAAGTTAGGAGATGTCACAATATATGTTGCTTTTCCTTCAGGAGCTGCCTATTCATCAATCAATTAAAATGTACGACTAAAAAGTTCGTTATTGTCTGTGAGATAATGTGTAAATTTAAATCCATCCAAAACTATTTTAAATCAAACTTAAAATTAGAGAAGAATGGCGGATAATAAAACCAACAATACAACATTAACTCTATACTACTCGATATTAAACGAATAGGAAAATAAAACAAAACAAACATGAATAATACCGTTGCAATTGTTTCCGTAATTATTCTCTACACTCAACACATTTATTAAATAACATAAACTTTACTACACTCATATATCTGTGCTACGCTCACCAATTGAGAGAAAGACTTAATATATTAGAATTATATTTTTTTGATGTGATAAATGAAGGGGACTTAACTTAATTTACATCTTATAAGGGAAACAACTAAACTTTCTTTTGTTGATCAACGTGTACCTAAACAGTACAAAAACAGTAAACATCTATTACGTTATTATATTATTTTTTTTTAATAACAACTTATACGTTCGTTAATATTATTAGAGATAAGTTTCAGTTTGAAAATGAAAATAAATTGTTTTTGTATTTAAAATCGTAAGAACCATTCAAAGATAGTACATACTTTCTTACATAGGTTGAGCGTGGACTGTTAATTATATTATTAATTATCATACATGCGGAGCATATTATTTTTTATGACCAATCTTCCTTTCTCTACAACTCTTCCAAGACAGGGGTCGGCAACCTTTTGAAGCGGAAGAGCCAAAAGTTACAATTTTCAAAATTTCCCTGGTTTTAAAAAGCCACTAACATTTGTTTTATTTCAAATATTTTATTATTTTATTAAGATTATTAGTATTTGTGCAAGGAGCTGGAGAGCCGCATCTTGATATCAAAAGAGCCGCATGCGGCTCGCGAGTCGCAGGTTGCCGACCCCTGTTCCAAGATGAGTAAAATCAACAGAGACTCGCTTCGTGAGTCAACTGATGCTGTACTCAAGTATTCCAATGAAACCAAGAAACGCAAGTTCACGGAATCAATTGAGCTACACATTGCCTTGAAGAACTATGATCCCCAGAAGGACAAACGTTTTGCTGGAACAATCAAATTGCGTAACATCCCCAAGCCCAAGATGAAGGTCTTTATTCTTGGTGATCAAGTCCATTGTGATCAGGCTAAGGCAAACGACTTGCCCCATATGGATATTGAAGCTCTAAAGAAACTCAACAAAGACAAAAAGCTTGTGAAAAAAATAGCCAAGAAGTATGACGCCTTCCTTGCTTCCGAGTCTCTGATCCGTCAAATTCCCAGAGTTCTAGGGCCGGGTTTGAACAAGGCTGGCAAGTTCCCCGCACCAATTACACACAATGACAGTCTTAATTACAGACCATAGCTGTTGTTGTAACGACAAAAAATGATAAGGAGTGAATGCGGCAAAAAAAAAAAAAAAATGAAAATAAAACGAGAACTATCAAATGATAATAATGAGAAAAATAGATAACCTAATGAGTTGTTGTTACTTAATTAAAACCATTATGAGAACATGCTTTTAATAAACACATAAATGTCTAAAATACAATATACTGTCTAAATGTTTAAAAAAATACCCTGACATCGAGTAAAAGAAATATTTTTAAAAAATATAAGACATTGCTATGAAATTGTAGTTAATAAACATATAAATGTCTAAAATATATGAGTGTTACTTAACCTTTTCCTTACCATAATTTTTCAGGTACGTAAGTTGCACATTTTAAACTTTTGTTTTGCGTTTGTTTAATATAGTATTGCTCTAATATTCTTTCAATCATTAACTAATACCTATTTATTTCTGAAGGTGTTTGTTTGTCTTGTGTTGATTTGATTTCGTCTTTTTCTGTCAGACTGTCTGTATAAGGTCACCAAACAATAGTACATTACATAGGCACACATCAATCATACCAAACTATATAACATTATGTACCTATTCTCTAGCTGTCAAAGACCGTTGTTATTAATACCAAACGATACAATTTTACAAGACCTATTCTCTAGCCCTCAAATGCGCATGTCGATCATACTATCTAATTATTACATTATGAAAACTAGTACTTAATCGAACATATCAAGGCATTTAACACTGTAAATTACATATTTGAGGCAAAACAATCAAATGAAAAAAAACAAACAATTATGTTTATACATTACAATTGTAAATATGCATCAGTCCTCACAAGCCAACTTAACTACCGAAAGTCTGTTGGTCATCGCTACACGAGTCTTTCAGTCTGTTATTGACAAAAACCAAAACAAACGTGCATTGACCAGCCTTTCCAAGAGCTTGCTGATGTTAGAGCAGAGGGAGAACGGTCTGTAGCTCTCAGGTGAGCCCAGATCCCTTGCTGTCTTGGACAGGGCGACCACCTCCACAATTTTACACCTGCTGGCAAGTTCGACACACGTCTATGATTGGTTGATTAAGGCGCGCATTTAGCTCACGAGTAATAAAATAATTTAAAAACAAATCCATCCAATTTCAATCTTTTAATCGTTAAACGTGTTTTCTCTTACAACGAAACAAATATAAATAGCCTCACCGTTAGAGATGAGAAGTTGAAAGAAAAAAAACAAACATGTGATGGAATGTTTTGATTAGCGATGCACTGAACCTTAAGATCTTTATTATCTCCTATTGCTCTAGGGAAATACATTTAGTAACATTATTTTAATGAACAGCATATTATAAACAGTAAAAACATTATATTACTACTGCATCCTAATTTAAGAAATAAACAGAGAAATGCAATTCTTATTTAGAAAACATATCTTAATTGTTATTATAAGGAATATTACATGGGTGATGTTGTTAAATGTAATTATCATTATCGTCGTCCTTGTCGTTGACGTCATCAAACAACGTGGAGTATTACTGTGCTACATGTCTACCCGGATTGGTTATGCCCAGCTGCACACAATGCAGTGTGCTTCACTCGCAATACACCCACACGTGTGTTGTGTTGTTTTTCTCTCAGGATCTGACCCTACCCGCTCTTAACCCCAGTAGGTGTCGACCACTAACATCCCAACTAGGCAGTGTTATCATATAAATCCAGTGTTTCTTTGAGACTTTTATTTCCGGGAAGGGGGGGGGGTGTGGGCATTTTAAATTTTCGTGAGGGGTGGTTGCGGTAGCGGACACTATTAAAAGTATATATTTCCTATATAAATTTCATTTAATTTCATTCAAAGAAGGGGGTCGGCAGTGGAGTTATTCGCCCCCCCCTCCTTTGAACGAAGAGATGCCTAGAAGAATCTTAATCACTTCCTCACCTAATATAACACACCAACAAATATTTAAATATAAACACATCATTCTTGTCTCCAGTGATAAACCTAACACAAATAAAAAGGTAAAAAAAAAAAAACGTGCCAATAATAATATATTCACACCAATTATTTGTAAATATCCCAGCAGCTAGAATACATGGTTATTACCTGGTATATATTTTAGTAATCACAATAATGTAAGGGGGTAAAAGTAAAAAGTGTATTGTTCCATGCAGTGCGGCTAAGAGAACAACTATCACTGGACAATTTATGTGCTTGTATAAGTTTTTTTAATAAATCTCTTAGCTACCAGAAATTTACTACAACAAGCAAGTTCAAGAAATACACACTTATGTCAATCCCATTGGGAAAACTGCTTTACAGAGGCGTATCCAGGTTTTCGTTGTAGGGGGAGCGAAAAGAGCAAAAAAGGCGCCGAATTTTTAACACGTTCTATATACGTGTATAATATATATATATATATATATATATATATATATATATATATATATATATATATATATATATATATATTATATATATATATATAATTACTAGTATGTCATTACTAGCTGTATGTCATTACTTCGCTGTGATGTAAAATAAATTGAAAGTAGCACTCTGAAGAAATAAGAACAAACACACAATGTAGGCCGACAAAACAAACATTGTATCAATCTAGACAAAAAAATATACACACACTACAACCAAAAACAACGAACGTAACACAATCTGTTTTGTAATTCTTGTAAAAAAAATTTCTTACATAATAATTCCTGGGAAATTATTTAAGACAAGTGAAATAGGGGAAATAATCACTCTCTTAATATAAATATGTACATATCTACACATTTAATTATAAATGTCAAAACAAATAAATAATTACTTTAGAATATAATGAAATTGTTTAACACTATTTGTGTTTACAAAATGTTTTTGTCTATTATCAGAATTTAATATATAGTCATCATAAATGCTATAGTATTACAGCATAATGAAAGTTTTTAAAATCAGAGTTGGTATAAAACCGCGCTGATCGTTAGAACAGTATAACATTCGGAATAACAGCCTACATTTATCTAAATGATGGTCTTTTAGTTCAGATCATATGCTTTTTTTAATTAACTACTGCTTCTTTGTGTTCTTTAAAGATCATTTTTTAACATAGTGATAGGTATGGGTTAGATCTCTGTATTGCTCACACACCTTTTTACTGTCCGGTCAATTTAGGTCAATTATCCAACCCAGTGTATACCTAGGTGTGACATTAATGTAGCTCTACACAATTGTGGTGGTGAGAAGGGGGGGGGGGGGGAGATAACCAACTCAGAGTGAACATAGCGTCAGTTTTTAGATGACTGGTCTAAACATACATATATATTACACAAATATATATTACACAAATATATATTACAGAAATAGATTTAAATAAGTAGCAGTGGTATTATGACAATATTTTTTTTTACAGAGGGGTCCATGGGGGAGGGAGGTTGTAACTGTTTCATATAATTTGTAATCGTAATCACTATTGCCCAAACTGTAAGAATACTACTACTTCATCGTGATGACATTGTTGCCCTTGTCAAAATTTCCCCACCACTACGCAGTTTGCTCATAAGTAAATTTAAATAGAGTTGCCACATCAGTTGTATTTGTTTCTGTATTGCATTTTTAAAATTAATCACAAGATTCAAACTGTATGTATAAAGTAATTATGTGTGAAGTTTTATGTATAACATTTTCTAATTCAATTATTCGTAAGCAAATACATTATATAGTTGCATTAAACTTAAAACCCCTCTTGCCAAGTGGTACTACCCGTAGAGGTTTTTTAAATATTGCAATGCATCGTAATGGTTATTTTTAGAATGGCAAACTGATGCAGCTGTTAATACGTGTTGTAAACTTAGACACTACTAGACTAGTACAGTAATGCTTTAATTGCTGCATGAAAAGAAATCTTGTGATTTACATAGATGTGCCGACAAAAAATTATTTTTTAACAAATATCATTGTTTAAAAATTTGAGTTTAAAAAGTTTCCAAAAAGGCGCCACTTTGCTGAAAATGGCCATAGGGGGAGCGGCCGCTCCCCCTGCTCCCCCCCTGCGTACGCTACTGCTGCTTTAGCATGTTATTTTAGCTACAATATTCTCATGTGATAAAAAATAAAGATATGTTTTACTAAGTTACTCATAATAATTTCCAAATTTACCTAAACAGATAAATAACGGTACTTATTGTAGGGTTAGGATTATAATGCATTTAAATAATGTGATTACTGATTTCAATACCAAGCATCCAACACAAGTTTTGGAGGTTTATCTCTTTCGTATGAGTTTCATATATAAATAAATACATTTTTATGTGTTTTAGTAGTATGTGAAAATTACCAATATGTGTTGAAATACATATATTATTGATATGTTTAATAAATCTTTAGTTTGTACTGCCAAACAAAATAAAAATGTGATGACCAATCTAAAGTATAATCAATTTACAATATCTCCTAGTTCTTAAAGAGCCACTAACATTTTTTTTCAATATTATGGTATTTGATTAGGGTTAGGTAAATGGATTTAAAATAAATGGGTTTAAGTGTGAAATAATATGTATTCATATAAAATATAAAAACATAAGCATGTATTCACAACACATAATAAAGTATTTAACTATGCTAGGATAATAAAAGCAATGTCTTCTGAATAAAATAAAATAAATAAAATTGAAAATATTCGAAAAAATAAGCACTTCGGTAGTAGAAAGCATGGAACTACTGCCACGGGGCTGGCCACATCACAGTTGTGGAGGTGGGCCTAGTAACCAAGCAGCTGTCATCTGTCTGTACACACTCTACTCCACCTATTCTTAGTGTTGTCTTATCTTGACTTTTTTACCGTAGGCCTATAATATTTTTTTAAGAATTATGAAATTAAATTATTATCATTATTATAGAACTGGCGAGACGCATCCTAACATCAAAAGAGGCGCATACGGCCCACGAGCCGCAGGTTGCCGACCCCTGATCTACATTAAATGTAAATCTTTACATTTTTGAATTACCTAGACATTTTATGCTCTTTTAAAGTTTTTTTTAACATAATGATGTTTACATGTAATTAGAAAAACAATATTCACACAGTGTTTCTTCCAGACTTTTTTCTCCGGGGGGGCACTTGAAATCTTCGGGGGGGGGGGGGGGGGGGGGGGCGGTAAACTTTCTTCGGGGGGGGGGGGGGGGCGGACACTGTTAAAAGTATATATTTTCTAAATAAATTATATAAATTTCATATCGTTCGGGGGGAAGAAACTCTGTATTCACCGAGTTTTACTGGTTTTAATGTCGCTACTCTGACTCTAAAATAACACATATAATTATTCTTCATTTGAAGTTTGCTTATTTTCATTTTTTGGAGTCAGTTTTACTATTATCTGTAGTGTTTGTATATTGTTGTAACTAAACTTACCCGATGTATTTTGTTAATTCATTAAGGACATCTATAAAGGCTTATAATCTTGACTAATTCTAACGTTCTTGAGGTTGAGCGTATATTTTTCGGTACATTTATTCAACTTTATCTCCACCCTCCACCCTATATAATTGTATAGAGTTTTTAACACAATCCCGCTAACAATGGGTGCATCTGTAAAAGATGCCTTTGTAGAATGTTCTAGATCAGCTGACAAGCAATGGCCCTGCTGTTTCCCTTCTTGCTTGTATTGACATTTGAAAGATAAGCAAAATCGTATCCTACGGGGCACACTTTAGGTAATAATTACCCGACGTTTATAGACTGGCCTTAAAACCCAAAGTTAATAGGAATCCCATATAAAAGAAGCATGGCTGATTTAAGCCTGTCTACTCAAGCAAAGATTGTGAATTAAGATCGGTCTCTAGGTGGTTGACAGTCTATATCCAGCAGGAATAACATAAACGACAGATGTTCAGACGCTAAATTGGACAAAAAAGTGCCTCACACATGCCCGGCGCTGAGCTAGGCGCCGATAAATAAGCCAATAAGTAGCCTATATATCTACTTGCGATGAGTTATTACAAATGTGATATGTAGGGTGATATTAAATTCATAGTTTCAGCAATGTGTTAGCTGCCTTTGTTTGTGTTTGAGTGTGTGTGTATGTGTGTGCGTATGTGTGTGTTTTAAATTTTATTTAATTATCGTCCGAAAAAGGCGCTACTATGCTTAACATTGTCTTAGGGGGAGGGGTTTTCTCCCCCCCCCCCATGCTCCGACCCCCCCCCCCCCCCCCCCCCCCCTCCCCTCAACCTCTCCTCTGCGTACGTGACCATGTCATTCATAAAGCGCAAGAGAAAATCAAATCTAAATACAAAGTCAGATACATAACCAACTTTTTGCACGATTTGTATATACATGTTCTAGCTATCCTCGTCTACCCCACCCACTGACTTAGTCATTAATCATTTAAACACGTGAGGGCGGCCTTTGTGATACGGCAAAGGGCAATAAATGTTTTTCGAAAACAAAACAAAATTCTGACAAAAAGATGACAGGCAACTAACAATATTAATAATAAGGAAATATACATATTTATATTTTAGATACAATATAAGCAGTTTAAATTTGATTGCTATAGGTGCATAAATAAAAAAGCCTTAGTATTTTTAAAAGTACGGAAAAATTCAGAATGGCGGAGGTTTTTGGGGTTTCCTTGACAACCAAAATTGTTTTCGACCTGTTTTTTTGCTGTTTAATACTTACTTTTATATGCCAAGTATGATAAAAGTATTGAAAAGGCTTTAGATCTTAAACTGAAAAAAATAGGAAAAAACATAGCATATAAAGTATCTATGAATATGCACTGTTTCGTTTATTTATAGTAGATTTATAGATCAATATGGACGACCATATGAAACGAAAAAAAATAAATAAAGAGTCAATCGATACCCCACACACTTGGTGAAATTGATTAAAAGTACACTGAACAGACACGAATATTCAATGCGGTTAAGTATAAATACATATTCTACTACAGAACATATAAAATGTGTATGTGCCAGTTCGTTACGGAAATTGTGCGCATATAACGAAGTCTACTAGAGGAATATAAACAACACTCTGCGAGAGAAATGCACAGAGTTTCTTAGTTATCTCCCTTAAGTCGCTGTGCTAATCTCGCCGATAAAGGTAACATGTGTATAAGAATACTATTGCTGCGATGAGATAAATAAAGGAAACTTAATTATATTCACATTTTATAAGGGAAACAACTTACACATTCTTTTGTTGATTAACGTGCACCTTAGCAGTTCAAAAATAGTATACATCTATTGAACAAATTTATTAATTTTCGAATATGAAAGTACTAGTATCAAGCACTAATAATATTTCGCACTATTATGCACATTTTATTTGGCGTTCACTAGTGTGCAATTATTTTTTCTACTAGATTTTATTCTATTTAAAAAAAATAAAAAATATTAAGTATTTAAAATGGATTAAAAATCATGTCTATATCAGTTCCCATCCCCCCTTTTTTTTATATAAGAATAACTTAGAATATTCGATAAACTTTAGGGGATATCACTCCCGGTTTATTTAAATAGGTGAACCAGCGTATTTCTGAACTGGTTTTGTATTAAATTATTATTAAATCATATTTTAATGGTTTCTTGTGTGTATACATTGATGTAGATAAATGGTCATCATCATACCTGTAATGCAAGTAATAATAAAAAACCCAATGGACGGCCTAACTAACGTAGGAATATTATCAGACGACTGATCAGTCGGCACAATATTCTACAACTCAACTACGGCTGTTGTTCACGTAAAAGAACTAAACAACACCACCAAACATCACGGACTTTATACATTAGAACTCACCATCTACAGGGAAGACAATGTCAGCGGCACCCTCAGATGTCCCACCCCCACCCCACCCACTCAACAGTGACACAATCATAAAGGCCCTGAGAAATCTTAGCAAACTAGAACCCACTGTCAACTCAATGGCCTACAGCCCTACACCAACAACCAAAGCTTCACAATTTTTCGGACAATTCATCAACCTTTACACACTACTTAAAAAATCAACTATAAAGTACACCAATAAACATTTTATTTGCTATTCGTGTAAGACGACAGATATGTGGAAGTTGTGGGTCCAACTAATTTTAGACTACTTAATGCCACTTAGCTAATGAAGACATACTACAACAAGATAACAACATTTTTAGCGCAAAATAAGTTTCTGTTTTTGGGAAAGATAAAATGCTAAATAGAACATTTTACATATCACCCCTAATAGGTTAAAGACATCGAGTTAATAAAAATAAAAACACTATATATTGCGGTTCTCGATCAGAGTCAAATCATACTAATATAACATATAATATATATATAAGTGTAAAAACAGTTACATGTTATTTACTTTAATTTAAATGACAACACCCGCAGCTCAAGGTGACAGTGCTATTCACCGCTATTAAACTGAATGTGAACCAACACAAATACATCTTCTCTTTAAAGCTGCTGATCTAGCAAACTAAAGATATGTTTCAGGAGCTGCCTATACATCAATACTTGCAAGTTTACAATTAACCAGTGCTTTATTTAGCCGTAAAAATATATCAGCTGCAATCAGAAGAGATGGAAAAAATATTATATCTCACACACACCATAGATGTTTTTGTAACGTCAAAAAAATCTTGAAAAGTGGAGGAAAAAAAAAAGTATTAAATGATAATAGTGATCAAAATTGCAAAATAAATGAACAAATGTAAATCAACCCAAAAACATTTTAAATTAAACATTAAATAAACGAAGAACGGCGGACAACAAAACAAACAATAGAACATTACGTCTTAACTACTCCATATTAAATGAATAGGAAATAAAACAAAGCAATATGAAATTACTGTTGCAATTATTTGGCGTAATTATTCCATATACACTCTACACTCTTATAAAAAATGAAATTGTTTAGACTCATATCTCTGTGCTACTCTCACAAATTAAGAGAAAGACTTATATTAGAATTATATTCTTTAAAGTTGATAAATGAACGGGACTTAACTTAATTTAAATTTTATAAGGGAAACAACTTAACAATTCTTTTGTTGATTAATGCGTACCTAAATAGTACAGATATGGTATAAATCTATTACATTATTATATACATTTTCTAATTAGAATTTTTACTTTTGTATATACCATTTAAGAGATATGTTTCAGTTTAAAAATATAATTAAATTATTTTCTTTTTATTTTAAACCATAAGAACCATTTAAAGATGTTGTATTATTTGTAATATTCTTTGTGCCTGATCTGTATTGAACGTTCTGAATGTTGTTGTCTATTCGTTCAAAGTATGAAAACAAGAAGAGTGACAAACACAAAGTTAGATGGGTATCTCAGTCAAAGATGTTAATGCCCATGAGTTCACCAAAGCTCTTGCTGATTTTTTGAAAAGGACTGGTAAAGTCAAGGTTCCTGAATGGGCAGATATAGTGAAACTTGGCAGATTCAATGAACTCAGTCCTTATGATGAAGATTGGTTTTACATCAGAGCAGCATCTGTTGCTCGCCATTTGTACATCCGTGCCCCCTGTGGTGTCGGAGCTCTGACAAAAATCTATGGAGGAAACCAGCGTAATGGAACAACTCCCAGTCATAACTGCCGTGGCTCAAGAAGTGTAGCTCGTAAAGTCCTCCAGGTCCTTGAATCACTTAAGATGGTTGAGCAGGATGCCAACACTGGTGGTCGTCGTCTGACAGCCCAGGGTCGTCGTGATTTGGATATAATTGCAATATAATAATAATAATTATGTTTAAACTACAACCATAGCGGTTAAATAAAAATCCCTTTATAATTTTCAATTAAAACAATATTTTTAAAACGGAAGCGAAGTTAGAAATTGAAAGTTAGAAATCAGTACGAATTTCAAGAATAGTTAGAATTTCTTATAGTATACATTTTTTCAATTATCCCTTGGGTTAGAGTCAAGAATTCATCATCATCACCATAATCACCATCTGCACCTACTTGGACAAATCTAACATTATCCTGCCGTGCCAACACTCACAAAACTATAGTGCCAAATCTTCATCTGGGCAGTCAACCCTCAGTCTCCAATTCAGCTATTTAAGCTACCGAACAAAGACTAGATATATCAAGTCATCCTCTAGCCACACCAGACCTCCATACTTTTCTCAATGTTGGATAAATACATCTGTCAGATTGCATGCAGCTTATGAGTTATATTCCAAGACAACAAAACACATATTGAAACAACAAAATAGATTTACTTTTTGTTCAAATAAAATGTTAATGGAGATGATTATACATTATTAGGTAATTATTAATAAAGAAAATTACACATTTTTGCGCGACCCCACCCCCTCCGTATGGTAGCGCCCTAGGCGACCACCTAGTTCGCCTTATAGTTAGCGCTGACCCTGCATACAGGGACCCCATCCCAAAACGTAATCATAACTATTTGGACATGCCATAGATTACTGTAAAGAAAATTTAAAAAAAAATGGTAGACAAAGCCTGTGTAAATAAAGTTACCTCCCATGCTGTATTGTTCATAAAATCAGGGGACTTTTTAAAAAGGAGAGTATATTGATTAAGCAAACAAACATATAATGAAAACATCATTCCAATATGTATGCTTAGTAATTAAAAAACTTAATAAAATGTAATATTATTTTTATAATCTTAAAATAATCGTATAAAATTACTTAACCTTTAGAAATTTTGTTTACAACGCAAAATAATAAACGATAGTCAAATAACAAATGAAAATTTTTATATAGTGAGATGAAACTTATACAATACTGCTACTCTGGTTGCAGTTTCGACGTTAGATCTTTAAAAAAAAAATTGAGAAAAAATAAATAAATAAATAAATAAAAAAAAAAATTTAAAAAAAAATTTAAAAAAAAAAAAAAAAAATGTGATAAAAAGATTAGGCTTAGCAAAACAAAACCTTGTAATTGTAACTCCCTATCACTCTAATATAAATTATAAATAAATTAATAGGGTGAAAAAATAACGTTCGAATTAATAAGTAAAAATAAAAGACTACTATATTAACCTATATCAACGGACATAGTTTTATTTTAACGAGTAGGCCTACAAGATGCTCAGTTAAAAAAAGTAGTAAATATCATCCTAGGCCTACACGATGCTTAGTTTAAATGTTCTTAATTAATTTTGTGTGACCGAACGAAAGGATATTTTTGAAAACTTTCTTCGGCAATATTGGTTTAAATTATGACAGGAATCGATTGGTAAATGTTTCAAGTCGCTAAGTTGTCTGGTTGCCGAGATATGGGCCAAAAACTGCATTTGTTCGAGTTTTTTTGGCTTTTCCGGGAAATCCAGGAAGGAATTCCGGGCATTTTTTTGGCCCACAATCATTCTTGAAACGTGCTTAACATATTTGCTTTTGGAACTAGTCCTCAATATTGCTTCGTTGAGGAGGAGATACGACTTAAAGGCTGCGGACACACATCCATACATCCAGAAATGACGAGTTAATAATCGCAATTGTCCGTATGGAAATTGCGCTAAAAATAAAACAGTAACGGTATTAATTTACGAGTAAAGATAGTTTTATCCTAACGCACTTTATGTACGCTCAGTTATTAAATGCACGAACATTCGGCAATAATAATAGTTTTGATAAATTAATTTCAAAATATTTTTTTCTGCAAGTAGATGTATACTTTTATTGTGCATCTGGGATAACAGTTGACAGTATTGGGTGAAATAACAGAAGAGGAGCAGATAGTTGATTTAATACTGGAGGCTAATTATGGGATCAAGGAAGTCTAAAAGTAAAGACAATATCCTGGTATTTTGTCCTCTAATGTTTGAAAAGTGAGCAGAGGTAGCTTTAGCAACAAGAGCCGCCTATACATCAATAAGTTCAAGTTAAGACCGAAAAGCTCGTAAATATGTCAGCAACAATCAGAAGAGATGGACAAATGTTACATCTAACCCAGACCATAGCTGTTGTTGTAACGACATAAACCATGTAGAGTGGATTCAACAGATAGAGAAAAAAAAAGAGCTATCAATTGAAAATAACGAAAAATATGTAATAAAGTGAGTTGTAGATAATATTACTGAAAACCATTTTGAGAATTCGCTTTTAATAAACATACATTTCTAAAATATAGGAGTGTTTTAACCTTTTCCTCATCATACATTTTCAGGTACATAATTTGCAAAATTATACAATTATTGTCATTTTTACTTTCTCGTATACGAAGTATAGAGGAAGTATCGCAGTCGTGTAAAAATCTAAATCGAGATATTTACCAATCTCGAAATTTTATACATCCGTGAGTCGGATTTTTTTTTCAGAATGTCTCTCTCTCTTTCTCTCTCTCTCTCTGTGTATGTGTATGTGTCTGTGTGTGACTGTGAACACGATAACGTGAGAACCGTTATAGCTAGGTCGATGTCATTTCATATGCGTTTTATATCAAGAGAGAGAGAGAGAGGGAGCAGAGACGAAATGAAATCTGACCTCTAATTTTGTAAAGCAAAACCTTCTATTAGATGCAGATTTCTGTATTTGACAAACGTTAAAAAAAAACCGGTCGTGAGTACCCGCTGAAGACCAATAGAAAAAAAAAAAACTTACCTCGAAATTCCCAGCCCTATTCCTGTAGCAACTCTCTGTCATTGGTAGTAAATATTATGGTGTCAAAGTTCAGTGGGGACGTCGTTAAAAGTTTGCTGATGACGACAGTAACAGTTCGGTAGTGGCGATGATACAAATTTAGATGTGACGACGACAACCATCTTGTGACGACGATGAAAGTCTAAGGCAATAAACACCTTATATGGTAAACATTTACTCTTAAACAATACCAGCGACTGTGACAAGTCTCAGGCAATAAACACCTTATATGGTAAACATTTACCCTTAAACAATACCAGCGACTGTGACAAGTCCCGGTAAATTGCGATCGCTACAGGGGTTGATGTTTTTGTACGGCCGGTCTATTTCTAAGTTGTTCTTGTTTTTACTGGCCACCAGCTGTTAAGGTCGACTTTAAGAAGTACAAACAACAAACTACACAAAGTTTGGACCACAGTATTAGTGCGGGCTTACACCCGTAATATATTCGCCTAGCCCTCTGTCCAAATCAATCCATCAACTCTCGTTCACACACCTAGTAAACTTAATACCAACATTTGGTCTAAGGCATGGTCTCCAAACTACGGCCCGCGGGCCGGATGCGGCCCGCGAAGTCATTTTATCCGGCCCGCGACGATCTTTTTGTCCATTGAATAAATGTTTGTTGGAGCTGGCTGAAGAGCTTTGCACAGAAAATTCAAAACTATTTGAAAATGTAGCTTCGTGTTGCATATATTGGTGAAAACATAGTGACCTCCGGCTGCAGTTTCAATAGCGGTTTTCTGACTTGGATTCAAAGGCAGAAGAAGTGAGACTATTTCAAAACCCACTTGAAGCAAATGTGGCCAGTTGCAAAGATGAACTGCAGCTGGAGGTCATTGAATTGCAAGAAAATGACTTCCTTAGAGACATGTTCAAAGAAGGGCAGATAGGTTTTCATACGTTTTTGCACAAGGACGACTTTCCTAATATTAAAACTTTTGCATCAAAGTACCTTTCAAATTTTCGAACAACATACCTGTGTGAACAAACATTTTCAAGAATGAAATACGTGAAGAACAATTTGAGAGCAAACGAGGACCTCGGGTGGGTGGGGGGTGGACACTTGAAATTTGCATATATTTCTATATACATTATATTTCATTAGGGGCGGGGGGGGGGGCGGTAGACGTTCTTCGGGAGGGGGGGGGGGGGGCGCCACGACCCTGAAGAGATGCCTTAAAGAAACTCTGGCCCCCGAACTAATATTTGATAGTTAATGCGGCCCTCGGGCTAAAAAGTTTGGAGACCCCTGAGTCTAAGGGAATAACACAACTACGTGGGACTGAACACAACTCACATACTTACCATAAACAATGACTTACCAAGCCTTAACCCGACGTGTAACAATAACAGTATTCACATCCACACCTGGAATAACAATACACGTGAAGAAAACACATCCACTCCCTCCCCTACCCAGCAACAGAAAATAATAGAACCACATGTCAATCATACAACACATGAGAACATTACAGACTTATTCTCTAGTTGTAATGTGTGCATGTCCATCATAGACACTATCTGCTACATCTGTAATGGTAAACTGGGCACAACTTTATAAACACAAGTCAGCACTGACTATTATCAATACCGTTTTTTATTATGTATGTTTGTCTTCAACTTTAACTGTTAGCCGTTCATATAGTACAAAAGAATATCACATTTAAAAACAAATACACGTCTTTTCGTACGATTTGTATTTACAAGTTCTAGCTATATTGGTCTATCCCCACCTACTTCAGAACTTAATTAATCATTACGCGCTTTTAGAAGGCATGTATTTTTAATACAAAGATTTTAACAATAATCAAATAAACATAGAATTTAGCGTATATGAGATAACGCATTATTTTTAAGAAAGAAAGCTATGTTAAACATATTTAAAAAAACATCTTTTAAGATATATAGCTGCTAAGAAAGTGTACAATATTTAAATATATTTAATTGATTTAAAACAATCTTGTGTAGGTCTACGTAAGTGTAATAACTCCGATAAATGATGCTTACTTATGAAGTAAAAAAAAACAGTCTATTTTCTTTCAAAAGTTAACAAAATATGGGGCCCACATCCCAAACCGCAAATATAATTATAAACATTATGCTTTGCCATAGATCGCAGTAATAGAAAATAATTGACAAAGCATTGTTTAGGTAAAGGTAACTCTAATGCTTTTTATGCAGGGGAAACAATCAAATATCAGTACATTAATTTAAGAAACACAACAAAAATAAATAATATAAATAAAATAAAATATACTTTTTTTTTTAAAACAAAAGATAAAATAAAAATTAAAAAAAAATGTCTTGAAACAATGATGTAAAATGACATTATCTATAAACATGTTCTCTAATATTGGATCCAACTCTAAATGTAAAACTTTGTCAGATTTCAGTACTTAATGCTAAATATAGAGCGATTTATCATTTGATAATTGTTGCAAATTCGTTGCTACTTTTTCCATATTAAATATTAATGGTTTTTAATTTAAACCAAAAATAAATTACAAACTGCCACCACTCATTGGCTAGGCCAGGGGTCGGCAACCTTTTGAGACGAAAGAGCCAAAAGTTACAATTTACGACAATACCAGGTTTTTAAAGAGCCACTAACATTTTTATGTCAATGTTATATTTGTTTAGTATATATATAATCCTAAACAAATATCATACTATATATATATATATATATATATATATATATATATATATATATATATATATATATATATATATATATATATATATATATATATATAATTTAAAATAAATAGCTTTGAATATATGAGATAATCTCATTTGAATTTGTGTTGAGAGGATCTACTATGTAAGTCAGAGTACTTGCATTTGTTTTGAATAGCTTAAATCTCTCAGTGAAAACACCTTTCATGTTGTTTATATTAATGCTGAAGTGATTGAATCGGTTTCATAACGATATTTTTTTTTTCAGATTTTTCGTAATTAAGTAATTCACCGCTCATCATGTATTCAACAAAAATATTATTTTTCGAAACAAACAACCTTTTCAAGCAAGACATAGGCTGGGTTTTCCTTTCATTTTTACACTTAGCTGGTTTAGTTTCTTTGTGAAGTTGAATATTTCAATTCGGAATGGACAATGTAATAGGAAGTACACTGTGATAGGGAGTAACTATTAATATTTTAATAGAATGGTGAATGTTTATTGTTTATAACTATTGTTATGTCGTTTATTACAGAGTGCTGCAGACTAATATTTTTATGAGTTTTGGAAATAAAATATAAAAAAGAATTAATATTTGTGCATGGAGCTGAAGAGCCGCAACTTGACATCAAAAGAGCTGCATGCGGCTCTCGAGCCGCAGGTTGCCGACCCCTGGGCTAGGCGCGCTGAAAGTCAATTCTACAACACTGAGACGTAAAAAAAAAAAAAAGAAGAAACAATTACAAACTAAACAAGTGTATAACGAAAAAAAGAAAACACTTTTGTATGGACAGACTGGCGGCCTTAACCCCCGACCCCAACCGCCACAAAATTCAAAAACTTCTTCATAACCGTATGTCACTGTTTCTTTTCAGAACACTGATTATGCCAGCTTACTACTTTATAACTCCCACCCCTACCACTAAACGTTTGTATGTATTATATGTATATTTAAGAATGAAAGAGATGAAGATAGCGGAGGTTTGTAAATCTACTACGGTCCTCGTATGTCACGTGATGAAATACAAGTAATTAGACAGTGGTCACCTTCGGGACAAAGCTCAGGCGAGCTGAAAAGAATTACATAATCTGAGACTTTAAAAACAATTTATTTATGTGTTTGTTTGTCTTTTATTTTATAAACATGTATTTTTAAAGGTTTTCAAATATATCAATTCGGTGTTTAAATATATCCTTTTTTAATCCACATATCTAAATTATAAATATCTACATATATTTTTTTAAAGATTTGTATGTTTTACCTACATACATCTATTTAAACAAAGATGGGGCTTAAAGACACGTTATTGCGGTCACTCTAGCGTCGTATTTTAAGTTATCAAAAATAGTCTTACATTTTATCATAATACTTGTTGTCAGAAGGACGTGATTATATGTAAACATGTTAGAAGGAAAATATAGAAAAACCGAGTACTTTATAATATTTTCACTATGAAACATCATTGTCCGAAAGATGTATACAATACAATACCGAAATAGTGCACAGTATGAAAGAAGAAAAAAAAATAGCGCAAAAAAAAAAACCCGTTAAAATAATAATATTATAAATAATTTGGAAATGTGAACAAACTAACCGTAAATAAAATAATGGTTAAATAACAATTACAATGACCGCGCAGTAGAGAGAAGATACCAACTGATGAAAGGCATTATGGTACTAAATGTTATCTTAAAACAATGAGATTGTCTAAGAATGTGTTATTAAAATCACATCAGTCACGTCTTTGCCGTTGACCTAGTCATTATCATTATTGTTATCATCATCGTCGTCCTTGTCGTTGACGTCATCAAACAACGTGGAGTATTACTGTGCTACATGTGTACCCGGATTGGCTACGCCCAGCTGCATAATATCTGCCTATTCCATGATCTATCTTTCAGACTTGATGTTTTTTTTTTCTCGAACAGACTTGGATTAACGATGGTATAATTAATTTTCTTGACAAATTGCATCGAATGTGGTTTATCTTTCACCACATTTTATCCAATATATATGGGGTAGTGTAGTGAAAATAATTATGTTGATTATAACATGTGTTGTTTGGTGTTGTAACACAATCTACTTGAATATTGTCTTTTAGTTTTAATGGAGCGTCATTTGACGTGGTGTGTTTCCTACCACACGGGGTAATTTAGTTCAAATGAAAACACAGTTGCTGCCGTAATTTTTACTTTGTCGATTGAGTCACACAGTCAAATAATTGATTTAAACGCCTTATGCTGAATTAGAGTATTAGTCTACATCAGGAATTCATTAGTGTTCATTGATAATTGAGTGATTTTCTACGTCACGATTTTCTTTTTTAATCTCAAACTTGTGAATAAAAAAAAAAGAGAAAAAAAAGAATGTTTGGTTTATGTAACTTAATAGGGCTGGTAAGTAGATCACCAACCTGTTCTAATGCTGAATAAAACCTGCATGAGACATAGAACTAGTTGGTGACCTACTTACCAGCCCTATTGTATCGCCCTCTTTTCTCTCAGCTTGTCATTGCCTTTTTGTCACGCTTTTTTTCATATTTCCAAGCTGGCCGTTAAAATAAACGTGTCCAAGGTTTGTTTTTTTCTATCATTTTAGAATGTTTCAAACATAAATTAGGTATTTGTCATAAACTAGCCCCGATGCACATTCAGCTGAAACATGTTTGGGTGTTAACTATGATTTGCGCTAAGATTGGTTATTCCCAATTTTTGTCCTCAAGTATCAAAGCAAATTTTATATAGCAAGTATCTAAAATAAAACCAGATGTCGGGGGATTATAATGTCGAGGTACCACTTTGTTACGGTGATATTAAAGATCCAAACTCAAAACGCAAAAAAAGGAAACTATGTACGATGGTCATCTGGGAAATAACAATCAGTTATTATAAAACAACGATAAAATGGTGCAATAACTTATGCTCTTTATCCATCCAAGTATTGCAATGATTGTAAAAACTATACAGATGACATCTAGTATATTTAAATCGCGCTGGGGGTGTGGCAGTTAATGGAACCTCCACAGTTTTATCACAGAGTTTATCTAATGAATGATATTGAGAAATATTTCAGGAAGTAGATGTAAGCTTTGATTGTCCCTCGAGAGTACAGTTTACAGTATTGGGTCATACAACTGAAGTAGAACAGATATTAGATTTAATACTGGAGGTTAGTCATGAGATCTAGGAAGTCTAAAAGAAAATACAATATTCTGCTATTCTGTTTTGTAGTGCTAGAAAGTTTAGCAGAGGTTGCTCTAGCTTCAGAAGCTGACTATACATCAATAAAGGGTAAAAAAAAAGACAAGATGAAATTATTTTGTTTTCAAGAGTTAAAAAGGTTAACATATGTCACCACAAGAAAGTCAAAAAGAAAAGACAAGATCTTGCTAATCTGTCGTCAAAGGTAGCTTTAGCTTCATGAGCTAACTATGCATCAATAAGTTCAAGTGTAAGACTAAAACAATCGTTATTGGATGTATAAATATATCAGCACCAATCAGAAGAGATGGAGACAATGTTACATCTAACCCAGACCATAACTGTTGTTTTAACAAAAAAAAATCATGAAGAATGGAAGAAACAAAGACAAAATAAAAATAAACGAGAAATATCAAATAATAATGATGAGACTTGTTTATTTTTTTAACCGAACTAATTGCAAATGAAAAATCGTTATATTAGTTTTTGTTAAACAACACAATTAGAAACATGTGGTATATGATTTGTACCAACAGCATATACGTTTGTGGGACTAAGTTGACTTAATTAATACAAATTGTAATTACTGTGTCTGATGTCAAACTATAAAGAAAGGGGCGGGGGGTAAACAAAATGTTCAGTAGGGGGATAGGAGGGGGGGGGGGAGCGGATAATTTAAATAGCAGCTAGTTTTATATAAATCCGTTTTCTTTTATAAGGTGTGTATGGGTGGGCGGGGGGGGGGAGGGGGGGGTCGGTAGACGTGCCTTCAATCCTCCCCCCGGAAGTAATGCCTGAAATAAACATTACTCTGTTAAATTAACTTAATACAAGAAAAAATATGTACACTTGTGAGAACTTTTGATTAGTTGTTCACTGCTTAATAAATACAGACAATTCTAAACTATGCGAGTGTCATTTTTTTTTAAGGGGCCTCTACATGTAAAAAATGCTAATTAAACTTGGAAAAAAATATTTTTAGGAAATTGATGTTTTAATAAATTTCATATTCCTAGAATCGAAAACAGTTTCAAGTATACTTGTACGATACATTTTTCTATTTTAATTATAATTTTAAAGACACCACCCTCTGCTTAAAAAATCAACTTTTTAATCAAATACCTGAAATTTTGAGTTGATTTTTATAAAGCAACTATAAAGAAAAATATAGTATATTATATATCATTTTTTTCGTCTGTTTGAGCCGTAAACGATACTCTACATTCGAATACAGTTATTTTACTTGCAAATGTGATATTTCAATAAAAGATTTCGCAAATCAAGCGATTTCATTGGTCCGATTTGTATTCTCAAGCCGTACCTTAGTAATGACCTTTCTGCGCATGCGCAGTGATCGAGTTCGACGGATTTTTGTCAACAAACAAACATGGCTACGTGATTGTCTTCACATCAATTTTTGCAATAACAAACCATTTGTTTTCAACATGGCGTGTAAATAATGCAGTTATTGCTCGAAATAACAGATACCATGACAGGAGTACATTGTTCAGCGAAAGAAATTTGAAGGTAATTTTTTTTTAATAACTAGACGCTAAATCTAGATCTAGTGAAGTCGCCATGCCACCACTCACACAGCGATATCTCACTGACTTCACTGACTGACGCGCTGACATTAGTTTCTAAATCTACTAATATGTTGTCTAGTAGTACAGCTTAATTCCTTTATGAGAATTAATTTAGTTAACTATTTACCAATGTTAAACACGCTTGTCAATTACTATTTTTAAATAAATGAAGCTGTAGAACCCAGTCATAACGACCCACGAATCTAGTAGTAGTAGACCTAGATCTAGAATTTTCTAGATCTAGTCTAGAATAGTCTAGATCTAGATTCTAGTTGATAGTAGTTTTAGAAATTAACATCTGTGTTTGCTGAATATTGACTAAAATATAAATATTGGTTAAATTTTAGTATAAGCAGTTTTCTAAATTTATGGTTAGATTTATTCCTTGTGTTTTGATCTATGGTCAGTATAATAATATAAGCCTTATTGACTATTCATTATGATTAGTTTTTCAAAATACAATTTTGTTGACTATGACATTATTAGGTTGTTACAATAGGATGAGTTACTGCTAATATTAGCCATTCTAGTTATGTATATTATTAACATTTTAAAATTAAATAAAAGTTGTTCTTTTATTTTTATTTTACAGTCCAACAATTCCTACAATGAATGCCAAAAAAGCTGGTTGTGTGTGAACCCAAATCAGTTTTGACTGCAAACAAGAATCAAGAAATATAACTGTCCCTTACATTATTTGCTTGCTGACATCTACATATCCAGAAGATATGCCACAATTAGGACTGTGCAAGCATTGTGGATAAAACTTTGGGCTTTCCGCAAGGAAATTTGATGTCGTGAAATGTAAATTTGACCTCATGGTTTACAAGAAGCTCACTTTAGATACACCTACATCATGATGTCAATATTTGAGTCATGTTATCTATAAAGACAGTGGTGTTAGTTTCTCAAAATTCAGATGTTTACTTGGTGAATGGATTTGAAAAAAAAAACAATGAATCTCTCATCATTTTACATACTGTTGCGCAAAGTTTTGCTGCGATACTACTAAGTAAGTACACTAAAGCTGCTTATGTTTTTATTAGCAAGATAAATGCTGTTTGTACTAGAACTTAAGAGCAATACAGCAGCAAAGTGCCCATCTACTATAAATAACTTATGATGTCAAGTTATTGAGCTCACCCTCTTCAAGCAGAATTGTGAATGTCGTCATAAGCTAAAGTTGTATGTGAATATTATTAGTACATTATTTGTCAAATTTGTATTAAACTATAGTTCAAATATGTACTATATCAAGCTTATGTAAGTCTGGGAAAAAGACAATAGCAACTACACATGTCAATAGTTGATCAGAAAGGTTTAACTTTTAGTGCAAGTAAACTGCGGAATTGTGCAAACTAAACCACTATAAGATTATAAGTGGTAAAACTTCAGAAGAATGTGCAAACTATAGTTGGCAATGGTTTATTTTTCAACTGCTTATGTTGAACTTTGAATACTAAAAGTTTCTTCCTGATATTGCTGATAGATTTTTTTTATGGCACTTTAAATGTTTAAAAGTTAATTTTCTCAAAACTTGTTTTTTCAAGATTTTTGCTTATTGTAACTCTAATGTTTTAGCTGTTTGCAGAGATAATGTCTTGAAACTTGGTGTACTTTTTCATTATTCATTTTATGGTGTAACTATACATGTGAGAATGATGTGCATTGTGTACATTTTTATTTTTAAGAAATTTCATAACTTGTATGCCTTGTTTTGAATGATACATTTTTTATAAAAATTGAAAAAAATGTTTCTTTTACATTTTAATGAAAACAAACTGCTACTGGACACTCTAGAATGGTTCTAGTTAAATAAACAGAAATAAAACCATCATTATTTGTTCACATTATTGAAACATTAGATTTGTAAAAAAGGTGTTTTTTTCAAGATGGCCGCCGTTACCATGGCAACCATGCATAATTAGGTCCTGAGAATGTGGAATTTTTATTTACAGTTGCTAACTATTAATAATAGTATATTAGTACTTGCTTATCTCTGCTGTGGGCTAGTTTGGTTTTTGCAGTGTAGTGGCCCCTTAAAGATTTATCATTTCATTATATGTCTCGTATTTAAGTTGAAAGATGTTAACTTGATTTTAAGAGTCACATATTTGTAAATTAGCATAATTTCTATTTTCAAAATATAGTACTGCTTTTCTATTGTTTGAATATCTATTTATATTATGAATGTTCACATTTCCAAAAAAAATCTATTTCTACACCAGGGTCAATGTAAACCAAGATTAAACTGCACATAGGTCGAGCAGCACAGACATGAGTACACCCTACAGTCCTGACAATCATCTGATACATTTCTATAAAAAAGTTGTCCTGTTTGTCTACAGAACGACATATAGGAAATTTAAATCCGCCCAAAAACATTTTAAATGCAACATTTAAATCGGTGAAGAAAGTCGAACAGCAAAACAAACGGCATAATATTGCTTCTAAACTACTCAATATTAAATGAATAGGGAATAAAACAAGACACACATGAATAATACTGCTGCAATTAATTACCGTTATTATTTTCTACACACTAATTTAATAAAATAAAAATTGATCAGACATGTCTCTGTGTTAAGCTCACCGATTAAGAGAAAGACGTCTATGAGAATATTATTTTTAGCTTCGATTAATAATGGGGACTTCATTTATATTACGTTTTATAAGGGAAACAACTTACACAATATTTTGTTGTTTAAAGTTTAAATAAGAAGTACCAAAAAAGTATGCATCAATCAAATTGCCATAGTATTTTTCGAATAGCAACAAATAATTGCATATGTAATATTTACAAAAATGACATTCTGCATAAAAAATAACTAAATTTATTTTGTTATAAAAATATGAAAAAAACTTTTTTAATAGGTCACTTTTCTTGTAATATACTGTGTGACTGCTAATTAATCAACGGTTGGTCCTCATTATTACTTCCTTGTTATAACATTTTGCTGTAAAAAAAACTTATTTCCCCCTACTTTCTTAAAAAAAAAAAGTCTATCGTTTTGACTTCTTGTCCTCTTACTAAAGCCGTGTGGGTGACAGGGCTAGCTTATTGTGATTGAAAATAACAAATCCAAAAGGTTGTCGCCGCGGCAGGCGGTACATGTTCTCACGTAGATTCAGAAACAAATGTGTGACCAATCTGTCACGTTATATGTCAGTTTACAAACGTGGGGACATCGTTGACATTAAGGGTGATGGTGCCATTCAAAAAGGTATGCCACACAAGTTCTATCACGGAAAGACTGGTCGTGTTTTCAATGTAACCCCTCATGCTCTTGGTGTGGTTGTAATTAAACAGTTGGGCAACCGTATTATCCCCAAGTCAATAAACAGTTGGGCAACCGTATTATCCCCAAGTCAATAAACAGTTGGGCAACCGTATTATCCCCAAGTCAATAAACAGTTGGGCAACCGTATTATCCCCAAACAAATCAATGTAACCCCTCATACTGTTGGTGTGGTTGTCAATAAACAGTTGGACAACCGTATTATCCCCAAACAAATCAATGTAACCCCTCACATCTTGGTGTGGTTGTCAATAAACAGTTGGACAACCGTATTATCCCCAAACAGATCAATGTTAGAATTGAGCATATTAAGCACAGCAACTGCCGTCTTGATTTCTTGAAACGCGTCAAGACGAATGAAGAGCTGGAGAGACAAGCTAAGGAGACAGGTGTTAAAGCTAACACTAAGAGAGATCCCGCCCAGCCAAGGAAAGCCAATTTTGTCAGCACTAAGAGAGTCAAGCCTGAATTCTTGACACCTATTCCTTATGAGATCATTGCTTAAACTATTAATAAAAGAAGTCTGTTAAAAAAAAATAAAAAAATAAATAAAATGGTTTTTAATTTAAAACATAATAAATTACAAAGTAAACATAAAAAAGTTCTCAAACTTCATTAAAGGAAATTTTATTTGGAAATAATAATTTTAAATTAATTTTAGAGACTTAAGCATTAACTTAAATTATTAGGCTATATATATATATATATATATATATATATATATATATATATATATATATATATATATATATATATATATTGCATGTACGTTTTTTATAATGTTTTTGCATTTCATAACAGTTATTATGAATGTATTTTATTTCTGCTATTATATTCATTAAACTGATAGTATCGACTACACATACATTATTTCAAGTGTGTGACCTGGAACATAGACGGGCCGAAAGATTTCAATGGCTTTCACTGTCAATTTTAGAGACGTAAGCGTTAACTTAAATTATTTGGCTCTATATATTGCATGGACGTTTATTTTTATATTGTTTGTGCATTTCATAACGGTTATTATGAATGTACTTTATTTCTGTTATTATATCCATTCAACTTAAAGTATCGACTACACATGCATTATTTCAAGTGTGTTACCTGGAACATAGACTAGACAAGCAAAAAATGTTCACTGGCTTTCACTGTCAATCGTAAACGACCGGCTCTTTAACGTGGCCATGTCATTCGTACACGGGCATTGACCAGCCTTTCTATATAGCTGCTACGAAAGTGTAAAATATCTAAATGGCTTATATTGATTTACAATAAACTTGTGTAGGTCTACGATAGTGTAATAACACCGATGAATGATAGCTTACTTATAAAGTAAAAAAAAATATATTTCCATTCAAAATTTGAAAACATATAGGGCCCACATCCCAAACCGCAAATATAATTATAAGCATTAGGCTTTGCCATAGATTGCAGTAGGGATAAATAACTATAAAGAAAAGCGTGGGTCACTTGAGTACCTATTGGATACCGATACTAATATTTGAGAAGAGACCCACGCTTTTCTTTATAGTTATTTAAGTAGAAGTGTATAATTATTTTGTTTCTACTTTTTAGTGCATTAATACATAAAAGCTTGTTATTAAAACGTTTTTTATGAATTTTTTTTTTCAGTAGGCCTACTTTACATGTTTTATTTACAATAGTTACATGACTAAAAACCACTGTCAAGTTTATAGCTAAATTTTCAGTAAGGTATTATGGGATGGCGCAGTCAAGTGGTAAAGAACGGTATATGTCAGTTAGAAGTGCCTGCAATTTCACACGGGCGTTTCGATCTAGACAGACAGACAGACTGACTGACTACAGAGGAAGTGAGTTAAATAAAAGCTTGTCAAAATCATTGACAAAGTATTGTTTAGTTAAAGATACCTCTTATGTTTTTTTTGTTTTTTGTTTTGTTTTTTTTTTAACTAGGGAAACAATCAAATATTAGTACAATAATTTAAGAAACAAAAGAAAAGAATACAAAGTATAATAACATATTCTCATTTTAATAACAAAATATTTTTTAAAAAGTTCTTATAAACGATGATGTAAATTGACATTTTCTATAGAAAGGCCCTTTAATACTTGATCTTACTCTATGTGTGACACTGTTGTCACATTACAATACTTAATGCTAAATATATCGTGATTTTATGTGTGAACACACTGCACTGTCACATTTCTAATGTTTTCCAAATAAAAATATTAATGATTTTTAATTTAAACCATACATAATTTTCAAATTTAGATAAAAAAGTTCGCTGAGTTCTCAATCTTCATTAATGGATTTTTCATTCGGAAATAATAATTTAGAGACTTAAGCATTAACTAAGATTATTTGGCTCTATATATTGTATGCAAGTTTTTAAACAATTCTGAGTGCATTTCATAACGGCTATTATGAAAGTATTTTTTTTTCGGCTATTATATCCATTCAAGTGATAGTATCGACTACACATACATTATCTCAAGTGTGTGGCCTGGAACATAGAGGGGCCTAAAGGATCAGGGGCTTTAACTCCCAATCGTAAACTTGACCAGCTCTTTAACGTGGCCATGCCATTCGTGAACAGCGAGTACACGGTCTTCTCCGGGTTGATCTCCAACAGCCAGTTACGTCAGTACTCGGCAATACAGGCCAGGTTAGATTGTAACTTCACTCTCTGCTGAGCGATAGTTTTGTTTGTCCCCTGGACCCACGTCATGAGACCATCCGCTAATTACACCTTCCCAACATCCATCTCCGTATCGAGATCGTTGATACAGCATAGAAAGAGCGTGCAACACAGAGCTAATCCCTGTGGCAGACCATACTCGATCGTTATCAGATCAGATAGGTCAGTTCCTACTCTGGTCCTGATAATGATTGCAATTGAACTGAGTCTTCAATATACTAATGAAAACGTCAACCACATTATTTACTTAAATACATCACCATGGTACATAAACTTCAGAACATTACAACAAGGCACGATTTGAAAACTACAGTTCGATCGTGCCATAAACATGTTTTTTTTTTACTTCAGTTTTTAAATTATATCTTTATAAGGTTAGCCCGCTTATTTCTCGACTGGTGTTTTAATAGCAATGGCACATTTCACACTGATTTGCAATAACTTATTTATAATGTTTTTGAAGTATTTTAATGGTTTTATTTTTTGTACACTGTTGTAATGCAAGTTGTAATTTAAAAAAAAACCCAATGGACAGCCTAACTTACGTAGACATATTATCAGACGACTGATCAGTCGGCACAATATTCTACAACTCATCTACGGCCAAGCAGATTCTTGATATTTCTCGGCTGTTGTTCACGTAAAAGAACTAAACAACACCACCAAACATCACGGACTTTATACATTAGAATTCACCATCTACAGGGAAGACAATGTCAGCGGCACCCTCAGATGTCCTACCCCCACCCCACCCACTCAACAGCGACACAATCATAAAGGCCCTGAGAAATCTTAGCAAACTAGAGCACACTGTGAACTCAATGGCCTACACCAACAACCGCAGCTTCACAATTTTTTTCAAATTCAACAATTCATCAACCTTGATACACTACTTAAAAATCAATTATAAAGCACGTATAAAGAACGCCAATAAACATTTTATTTGCTATTCCTGTACGACGACACATGTGTGGAAGTAATGGGTCAAACAAACATTAGACTACCCACTGTCACTTAACTAATCAAGACATACTACAACAAGATACAGCGGCGACAGCTAGTACGAACATTTTAAAATTAAAGGTATCCATTAATATAATAGTTTTAAATAGAAACAAATTGATCAGCAACTTTTGCATGTATTAATTTATTCCATAATTTTTACAAAGTTAGTTGCGTTTTATTTTCATGAAGTAGTATGCCGTGTTTTTAGAATTATCATTTTGGTTTCATCCAATGTAATTAATATTTGACCTACGAAGCACTTTCACCCACCTAATTGTTTTTTTTTTGCCTTCAACATTTCCATACAATAAAAGCTAGTCCAGTTTATATATGGGATAATCTTTTGATAGGTTTCAAAAATACATATCATATAGTATATATAACAGTCAATGTTATCATTAGTTTCATCATAATATAGTACATGCTTGTCTGATAATAACACGATGTTCTCATATTTTTTCTATTCGAATGCAATAACATAGTAATCATTTAAATGTGGTACATTCAGAGCGCGAAATAAGTTTCTGTTTTCGGAAAGATAAAATGCTAAATATAACATTTTACATATCACCCCTAATAGGTTAAAGACATCGAATTAATAAAAATAAAAGCACTATATATTGCGGTTCTCGATCAGAGTCAAATCATACTAATATAACATAAAATATATATAAGTGTAAAAACAGTTACATGTTATTTACTTTAATTTAAATGACAACACCCGCAGCTCAAGGTGACAGAGCTATCCACCGCTATATAGAACTGGGGAAACTAAAATACATTTTGCCAAATGTCAACCAAATTCATCAAATTATTTGATTTTGATCGTAAAACAAATACAAACGATATAATAATCACAGAACTAACATGGTTGTGTGATTGCTATTAAACTGAATGAGAACCAACCTAAATGCATCTTCTCTTTAAAGCTGCTGATCTAGCCAGAGGCGTAGGGGGGGGGGGGGGGGGGGCGGATCGCACCGGGTGACACCATTTAGGGGGGTGACACCATGGCAAAAAAATAGCAAAATATATAGAGAAAAATTTGAGGTGGGGGTGCAAATCGAAAGTTTGAGGGGGGGGGGGGGGAGGGATGCAAATCAAAAGTTTGAATGGGGGGGGATTGCAAATCTAAAATTTGTCCGCGGGAAGGGTCGCTACGCCTCTGTGGGGAGGGTTGTGAAACCATTAAGTGCCGCACCGCTACTCCACTGGATCTAGCTAACTGAAACTATGCTTCAGGAGCTGCCTATACATCAATTATTGCAAGTTTGAAACTAACCAGTGCTTTATTTAGCTGTAAAAATATATCAGCAACAATCAGAAGAGATGGAGAAAATGTTACATCTAACCCAGACCATAGATGTTTTTGTAACGACAAAAAAAATCATAAAAATGTAAAGGAAAAAAAAAATTAAACAAACAAAAAAATAACAAAATAAATGATAATAGTGATCAAAAATACAATATATGAACACATTTTAATCCACCCAAAACCATTTTAAATCAGACATTAAATAAACAATGAACGGCGGACAACAAAACAAACGATAGAACATTACGTCTAAACTACTCATTATTAAATGATTAGGAAAATAAAACAAAGCAAATATGAATATTACTGTTGCAATTATTTGACGTAATTATTCCCTATACACTCTACAGACTTATTAAATAAAATGAAATTGTTCAGACTCATATCTCGGTGCTGCTCTTTCAAATTAAGAGAAATACTTATATTAGAATTATATTGTTTCGGTGTGATAAATGATCGGGACTTAATTTACATTTTATAAGGGAAACAACTTACAAATTATTTTGTTGATTAACAAGTACCTAAACAGTTCAAATATAGTATGCATCTATTACATATTATAATAATTTTCTAATACAAAATTTTAGGGTTGTAGGCATCATATAAGAGATAATTTTCGATATAAAAATGTTATTAATTTTTTTTTTCATTCAAAAACGTAAGGACCATTTAAAGATGGTACATAATTTGTTATATACTTTGTGCCTGATAATCCATCCAAGTTCAATATAGTTATTCTTCTTCATGTGAAGTTATTTTAAAAAAAAATGTATTATAATGTATAATAATATTTATAATTTTAGGAAAACAATAAATCAATTATTTACTTTAATTTAGACATTCTCAAGCCAAATATCACTCGATCAGCCCTCAAGTAAATTAACATAACAGTCTTCTGTTTCTCAGGTTTTAAAAGTGCACAATCTGAACGGTAGAAAGAGAAACACACCTCACCCCACCCCCCAACTCAACCGGACTGGCGGATATTTCAATGTAGCGTGCCCTTTTGGCCGTCCACCTTCCCTTTATTTATTTAATGTAGTCATCTTGTAATTACTTTTTATGGTTAATTAATTATCTAATTATCTAATTAGAGAAAAAAAATGGAATCTACAAATAATTATTTTTTCCTAAATGTCTGAAATATTCGAATTAACATTTGCCTAATTGTTAGAAATGCCAAATGAACTTTAACCTGATTGGGACAGATGTGAAAATTGACTTTGCTTGAATTTGAACAAAAGCGTGTTGCCGTATGCAATGATGAAAGCCTGGCCTGCCAAGGTGAAAAAGAGAATTACTGGTGTCACCCCCCCCCCCCTCTCCATCATTGTCGGGATTTGTCAACTTTGCCTTAAAAGACTATTCAACTTACTCCAATTGATCACTTTATTAAGTGGGATTATCATTTTTCTGTATATATTTTGCTATTTTTTGCCTTGGTGTGACCCCTCTAAATGGTCTTACCCTCTGCGGTCCACACCCGCTCCCCCCGCCACCCTCTCGGTACGCCTCTGGCAGGGTAAACGATAATTTAACAGGCCTCTATACATTACTTTGCGTGTTTAGTTTATGTTTCGTTATAGGGTATAACGAAAAAAAGAAAATAATGTTTGCATTTCATTACTGGGCATTAATTAGAAACATATATTATAGGTTCTACAGGCATAGTAAATAATTGTCTGGGCCTAAATTAACTTAAAACAAATTCTAATTACTGTGTCTCATGTTAAACTATAAATAAAAATTCCATTGAAAAAGTTTTATTTAAACTGATATATCACAGTCAGTGTTTATAAAACAACGTTAAAAATATGCTTTAACAGATGCACTTTATGAATAAAAGAAATGCACTGGTTGTACACACCATAATCGTGAAGATCCCAGCATTGATATATGGAATATTCAAATCACGTTGTGGGTGTGGCAGTTGGTGGAACCTCCATAGTTTTATAACAGAGTTTATCTAATGAATGATATTGATAAAGATTACTACGAGTTGATGTATGCTTTGATTGTCCTTCTAGAGTACCAGTCGACAGGATTGGGTCATACACGTGAAGAAGAACATATAGCAGATTTAACTCTCAACAGACGATTGATTTCACTTATCCATCCTGTTCCATTGGATTATAATCCACCATTATGTTTCAACAATTCTATAAACCATACAAAGTATATCTGATTAGCATAAAGTTATTACATTGTTATTGTATTGATTAAAATATTAAAATAATAAAAGTTAAATGTCGATAAGTGTATGCGCCACTTTATGTTTACAAAAAGAAGGAAATTGTTTGTCTAGTTATCACATATGTTCACATTATTTATCAATTGAATATCATAAAAAAGCATCTATTTTAATTTAATTAGAAGCACTGCAGATATTTCAATTTGATCTTTTCATTATATTTACTTATGTGTGTGTTTGATTCCATGTACACCTATGTTTGCCACTTGGTGTGTAAAAAGTGTTTGCCGAAGGGCCAAATAGTGTAAAAATGATCATAATGTCATTTAATTTGTGTATTTCCATTTCTAGACTCAGTTCTTTCAAAATTGTCAAATTTGTCCAAATATAGTTTTCGTACAATAAAATATACAAATTAACTATATAGCTCTTACCAATTATTGTTTTTTCTTCTTAGGGACTGTTGAAAACTGAAGTTTTTTTGTTTGTTTTTTTTATAAACTAAACCATCAGATTTTAGGCTACAAAACTAGAACAAACTGTTAGCACCTAAATCCCTTCTGTAATATTAAAAGGCACATACCTACACAATGATATATGACACATATGTGTGCTGATGTTCTAACTTTAATTATGGTCAAAAGAAGCAAGCATACTGCGGGCAACTGACAATATCACTAAAAACCCTCAGTCTGTTGAGAGTTAATACTGAAGGTTAGTCATGAGCTCAAGGAAGTCTAAAACAATAGACACGATCTTGTTATTTTGTTTTCTGGCGCTAGAAAAGTTAACATAAGTCACAATTATTGTAGCTTAAGCTTTAGCAGCTGACTATTCATCAATACTTGCACATGTAAAACGTAACAGTTTTTTATTTGGAGTAAAAATGTAACAGCAACAATAAAAAGAGATGGAGAAAATTTTATATCTAACCCATACCAATGCTGTTGTTGTAACGACGGAAATTATGAAAAGTGGAAGAAGCAAAGAAAACAATAAACGAGAACCATCAAATGATGATTGTGATATTTTTTTTTTCTTTAACGAACTAAATGCAAATGAAAAAAAGTCATAAAGAGCTTTAATTAAAAACATGTGGTAGATGATTTTAAGCAATATAACATCTATGTCAAACTGTGCATAACAATTTCTATTTTTTTCTCCGATGGGGAGGGGGGATAGATAAGAGAGACGGGGGGGGGGGG
Source organism: Physella acuta (assembly GCF_028476545.2). Lineage (NCBI taxonomy): Eukaryota > Metazoa > Mollusca > Gastropoda > Physidae > Physella > Physella acuta. The sequence continues at coordinate 2,922,913 of NW_026731661.1, forward strand.
AGCGGAATGTGTTAAAAGTATAAACTTTATGTATACATTCTATATATGTTTTAGGGGGATGGGGGTGGTGGTTGACGCCCCTCGAATCCCCCCCCCCCATTTTGGGGATGTTTAAAATAAACACTACTATGTTGTAACATCTTTATACAAAAGTAGATGAACTAGAATGTACAGACTAGAGAGAACATCTTTAAATTTATCTACCCAATCTTTCAATACAACTCTATACAATTTTGATTGTAAAATATTACAGGTGATTCGTTGTTCTCTGGTTAATACACATTGGAAGTTCTAAATCGTACGAGTGCTGTTTAATCTTTATACTTTCATTATTTGTCTCGTATTTAAGTTGGAAAATATTAGCTTAATATAGAATCAAATATTTGTAAATTAGCATACATTCTATTTTAAAAGTATATCACTGCTTTTCTACTGTTTGAATATCTGTTTATAATATCAATGTTAATATTCCCAAAAATCTATTTCTACACCAGGGTCAATGCAAACCAAGATTAAACTACACATAGGTCGAGCAAGCAATCATCTGATACATATATATATATATATATATATATATATATATATATATATATATATATATATATATATATATATATATATATATATATATATATATATATATATATATACATATATATATATATATATATATATATATATATATATATATATATATATATATATATATATATATATATATCGATATATAGGAAATTTAAATCCACCCAAAATGATTTTAAATCCAAAATTAAATAAGTGAATAATGGCTGACAGCAAAACAAACGATATAACATTACCCCTAAAGTTTAGGGCCTAAAATATTCCTTATGAAATGAATAATACAATACAAACGAATAATGTTGTTGCAATTGATTGCTGTAGTTATTCTATACACAATAATTACATAAAATAAAATTGATAAGACACATTGTCATGTCTCTGTGCTAAGCTGACCGATTAAGTTAAGACGTAAATGAGAATACTGTTGCTGCGATGTGATAAATATATATTTATAAGGGAAACAACTTACATATTCTTTTGTTGATTAACCTTTGCATTAGTAGTACAAAAATAATATACATCTATTAAACTATTATATTCACGTTTGTATACTAATTAAACCTTTCGTGTATAACATTTTATAGATTTGTTTTGATATCAAAATATAACAAAATTACTTTTGTATTTACAATTGTGAAAACCATTGAAAGATGTTTTATATCTTGTTATATACATTTTGACTGATCTTCGATCTAGCTGTTGTATTCCTCCAATGCGTCGGAATTATTCTTATTTCGATACTATTTGTGTAAACTATTTGTGTATGAATGATATTGTGCTTATGCGAACATTTTTGTTTTAACTTTTTTTCGCTTAAAATAAATAAATAAATAATTTCAAAATAATAAAAAAATACTGCGAGCTGATGTATGCTGTGATTGTACGTCTGGAGTAACAGTTGACAGTGTTATACAAGTGAAGAGGAACAGATAGTAGATTTAATACTGGAGGTTAGTCAGGAGATCGTTTAAGTCTAAAAGAAATGACCAAATCCTGTTATTTTTTTGCTGGTGCTAGAAGAGTAAGCAGAGGTAGCTTTAGCTCCAGGACCTTACTTTACAGCAATATGTTTAAATATAAGACGGAAATAAAAATATATCAGCATCAATCAGAAGAAATGGAGAAAATGTTAGATCTAACCCACACAATAGCTGTTTTTGTAACGAGAAAAAAAAAGAAAGAAAAGACGTCAATAGTCTAATGACCCAGTAATTTTCTTCTAGTGAATATATGTAATTGTAAAATAGTATATTTTGAAATGTGGCTTGCTTTTGGTTTTGTCTTTTATAAAATGCTATATTATACAATTATCGCCACATAAACTTTCGTGTATTCAAGGAATAGAGGAAGTATTATAATCGTGCAACAATCTTAATCTGGATATTCACAAATCTTGACATTTTATACCTCCGGTAGTAAAAAAAAAAGATTGTTTTTTTTCCAATGTATCAGTGTGTTTGTGTGTTTTGTATCTGTGTTTGACTTCGAACACGATAACTTGAGTACCGTTATAACTAGGCTGATGCCAATTCATACGAGTATTATATCAAGAGATAGAGAGACATAGTGGAGACGAAATAAAATCTGACCTGCAAAACCTTCTACTAGATGCAGATTTCTGTATTTGACAAAAGATAAGCGGTTCTGAGTACCCGCTAAAGACCGATAGAAAAAAAAAAACTTACCTCGAAATTCCCAGCCCTATTCCTGTAGCAACTCTCTGTCATTGGTAGTAAATATTATGGTGTCAAAGTTCAGTGGGGACGTCGTTAAGAATTGGTGATGACGACAGTAACAGTTTGGTAGTGGCGATGATACACATTCAGATGTGACGACGATATCAACCATGTGGTGACGACGATGAAAGTCTCAGGCAATAAACACCTTATATGGTAAACATTTACCCTTAAACTATACCCGTGACTGTGACAAGTCTCAGGCAATAAACACCTTATATGGTAAACATTTACCCTTAAACAATACCAGTGACTGTGACAAGTCCCGGTAAATTGCGATCGCTACAGGGTTGATGTTTTTGTACGGCCGGTCTATTTCTAAGTTCTTCTTGTTTTTACTGGCCACCAGCTGTTAAGGTCGACTTTAAGAAGTACAAACAACAAACTACACAAAGTTTGGACCACAGTATTAGTGCGGGCCTACACCCGTAATATATTCGCCTAGCCCTCTGTCCAAATCAACCCATCAACTCTCGTTCATACACCTAGTAAACTGAATACCAACATTTGGTCTAAGGGGAATAACACAACAACGTGGGACTGAACACAACTCACATACTCACCATAAACAATGACTTACCAAGCCTTAACACGACACGTAACAATAACAGTATTCACGTCCACCCCTGAAATAACAATACACGTGAAGAAAACACGTCCACTCCCTCCCCTACCCAGCAACAGAAAAAATAGAACTACATGTCAATCATATCAAACATAAGAACTTCACAGACCTATTCTCTAGCTGTAAAATGTGCAGGTCCATCTGCTACATATTTCATGATAAACTGGACACAACTTTATAAACACAAGTCAGCACTGACTATTATCAATACAGTTTTTATTATGTATGTTTGTCTTCAACTTTAACTGTTAGCCGTTCAAATAGTACACAAGGTCTATCCCCACCTACTTCAGAACTGAATTATTCATTACGCGCTTTTAGAAGGCATGCATTTGTGATACAAAGATTTTAACAATAATCAAATACACATAGAATTTAGCGTATATGAGATAACGCATTATTTTTAAGAAAGAAAGCTAAGTTAAACATATTTTTAAAAAAAAATCTTTCAAGATATATAGCTGCTAAGAAAGTGTACAATATTTAAATATATTTAATTGATTTAAAACAATCTTGTGTAGGTCTACGTAAGTGTAATAACTCCGATAAATGATAGCTTACTTATGAAGTAAAAAAAAAAAATCTATTTTCTTTCAAAAGTTAACAAAATATGGGGCCCACATCCCAAACCGCAAAAATAATTATAAACATTATGCTTTGCCATAGATCGCAGTAATAGAGAATAATTAACAAAGAATTGTTTAGGTAAAGGTAACTCTAATGCTTTTTATGCAGGGGAAACAATCAAATATTAGTACATTAATTTAAGAAACGCAACAAAAATAAATAATAGAAATAAAATAAAAAATACTTTTTTTCAAAACAAAAGATAAAATTAAAATAAAAAAAAAATTTCTTTGAAACAATGATGTAAAATGACATTATCTATAAATATGTCCTCTAATATTGGACCTAACTCTAAATGTGAAACTTTGTCAGATTTCAGTACTTAATGCTAAATATAGAGCGATTTATCATTTGATAACGATGATAGTGCTTCCGCCACTTTTTCCATATAAAAATATTAATGGTTTTTAAATCTAGATTTAGATCTAAATCTAGAATCTGTATATAGATCTATATCTCTAGGTGGATTTTTATCATTTTACAGCAATGGTTTGCGAAAAATGTCAAAAAAAAGCTTGGTAAAGTAATTACACCAGACCAGGGGTCGGCAACCTGCGGCTCGCGAGCCGCATGCGGCTCTTTTGATATCAAGATGCGGCTCTCCAGCTCTTTGAACGAATACTAATAATCTTAATAAAAAAATAAAATATTTAAAATAAAAATAAAAAATAGTGGCTCTTTAAAACCAGGGAAATTTTGAAAATTGTAACTTTTGGCTCTTCCGCTTCAAAAGGTTGCCGACCCCTGCACCAGACCCATGGAAAAGCGGTGCACGCAACACAACAGAAGGTGGAGGCAGGAAGGTTGGGGAAAATAAAGCCCTAACAGCCAAGAAAAACAGATTTAATCCTTACCAGACTAGCTTTGAAAAATGTCGAATTTGCAAAACATCTGTACATCAGCCTGGATCTCACTATTGTCAAGGATGTGCTTATAAAAAAGGAATATGTGCCATGTGTGGAAAGAAAGTATTGGAAACAGCAAACTATCGCCAGAGCTCTACGTGATGTGGTTGTTGTATTGGTTGTCACAGGTCTGCTGTAGGTAGCCATGGAGTCTGTAAATACATTTATTTTGTACAGCTAGCCTGAATATTTTGTACAGCTAGCCTGAATATTTTGTACAGCTAGCCTGAATATTTTGTACAGCTAGCCTGAACACACCTGAAACTTTTAACTCTGTAAGAAACACCATTGTAGGAAGTTTTAAAATGATTGTTGTTGGTCGTCTTTGAAATGTGGAGAATGTAACTATTGATATCATGATTAAACTTTTAAATATATAAATAAAAAAAAAAAAAAAAAAATAATTTAAACCAAAAATAAATTACAAACTAAACAAGTGTATAACGAAAAAAAGAAAACACTCTTGTATGGGACAGACTGGCAGCTTTCACCCCCGACACCAATCCCCACAAAATTCAAACACTTCTTCATAACCGTATGTCACTGTTTCTTTACAGAACACTGATTATGCCAGCTTACTACTTTATAGCCCCCACCCCTACCACTAAACGTTTCTATGTATTATATGTATATTTAAGAATAAAAGAGATGAAGATAACGGAGGTTTTTAAAGCTACTACGGTCCTCGTATGTCACGTGATGAAATACAAGTAATTAGACAGTGGTCACCTTCGGGACAAAGCTCAGGCGAGCTGAAAAGAAAAACATGATCTGAGACTTAAAAACAATGTATTTATTTGTTTGTTTGTCTTTTATTTTATAAACCTGTATAATAATTAAGAGAATATATTTATTTTTTATTTGCTTTTAACAAAATCATTAAAATGAGCTATTTGGACACCTCTATTAGACTTTTAAAAGAGGGGCGATAAATCATTGACTGCTATTTGATATTACAGACTTAAATAATTATCTTCTACATTAAAATATCTGACACCAAAATAAAAATAGAAAGTGACTGTTAAAAAGTGCCCATACCTTTTTAAATGAGCAAGTTTGGGACGCATTTTCTGAATTTTCAACAACACGATTAACTATATATAGGTCTAATTTGGGGAGGGGCGCAAAGTGGATAGTTCACCCTTGGCACCAAAATAGATCGCTACACCTTTTTGTTACCTTACTATAGTTTATTTAATATAATCAAAGTTATTGATTATTAGGTACTTATTAATAAAGAAAATGAACATTTTGTGACCCCCCCCCCGTATAGATAGCGCCCTAGGTGACCGCCTAGTTCGCCTTATAGGTAGCGCCGGCCCTGCATACATGGTCCCCATCCCAAAACGTAATTAGAACTATTTGGAAAAGCCATAGATAGATCATTGCAAAGAAAATAAAATATAGTATTTTCTGAATTTTCAACAACACGATTAACTATATATAGGTCTAATTTGGGGAGGGGCGCAAAGTGGATAGTTCACCCTTGGCACCAAAATAGATCGCTACACCTTTTTGTTACCTTACTATAGTTTATTTAATATAATCAAAGTTATTGATTATTAGGTACTTATTAATAAAGAAAATGAACATTTTGTGACCCCCCCCCCGTATAGATAGCGCCCTAGGTGACCGCCTAGTTCGCCTTATAGGTAGCGCCGGCCCTGCATACATGGTCCCCATCCCAAAACGTAATTAGAACTATTTGGAAAAGCCATAGATAGATCATTGCAAAGAAAATAAAATATAGTATTTTCTGAATTTTCAACAACACGATTAACTATATATAGGTCTAATTTGGGGAGGGGCGCAAAGTGGATAGTTCACCCTTGGCACCAAAATAGATCGCTACACCTTTTTGTTACCTTACTATAGTTTATTTAATATAATCAAAGTTATTGATTATTAGGTACTTATTAATAAAGAAAATGAACATTTTGTGACCCCCCCCCCCCCCCCCCCGTATAGATAGCGCCCTAGGTGACCGCCTAGTTCGCCTTATAGGTAGCGCCGGCCCTGCATACATGGTCCCCATCCCAAAACGTAATTAGAACTATTTGGAAAAGCCATAGATAGATCATTGCAAAGAAAATAAAATATAGTAGACGAAGTCTATCTAGATAAAGTTACCTCCCATGATGTATTTTTTGAGACATCAGGGGACATTTTTAAACGATAGTAAATTGAATGAGTAAACAAATATAAAATATTAAAAAAAAATACTAATTGTATGATTAGAAATAAAATTTTAAATACAATCAAAAATTAATTATTTAATGTTGATATAATCGTATAAGATTATTTACGATAAGAAATATGATAAAAAATGATAAACGGTAGTCAAATTAAAAAGATTCAGTTTTCATAGTGTCAGATTTTTATTTTTTTAATGTTGGGTTTAACCAGTAAATCTCGATCACTGTTCTTATTTTTTTATTACTAATAGTAATGGTATTTAATTAGCATTTAAAGATAGTTTGATCATAACGCAGTTTATGTACGCTCAGTTATTAAATGCACAAACATTTGGCAATAATAACAGTTTTAATATAGCAACTAAAGCGTTTACATAAACTATACAGATGGAAATAATGTATTTTTGTTTTTGTTTTCTCTAAATATCGTTTGTGCACATAGAGTACATACATACAGTGATAGTGATTGAATCGTTTTGACTCATTGTTGCATAGATCTCACACAAGCTAGGTAGCGTCAATATCTGGTCCAAAGGTTCACTGGCTTTCACTGTCAATCGTAAACTTGACCGGCTCTTTAACGTGGCCATGTCATTCGTGAACAGCGAGTACACGGTCTTCTCCAGGTTGATCTCCAACAGCCAGTTACGTCAGTACTCGGCAATACAGGCCAGGTTAGATTGTAACTTCACTCTCTGCTGAGCGATAGTTTTGTTTGTCCCCTGGACCCACGTCATGAGACCATCCGCTAATTACACCTTCCCAACATCCATCTCCGTATCGAGATCGTTGATACAGCATAGAAAGAGCGTGCAACACAGAGCTGATCCCTGTGGCAGACCATACTCGATCGTTATCAGATCAGATAGGTCAGTTCCTACCCTGGTCCTGATAATACAAGCGTCCAGAAAGTATGTTGGTCACCGGTACATGTTCTTACACACGCCCATTTGACGGAGTTTTAATATCAATTTGGATCTCCATACCTTATAGTAGGCCTGTTTCAGATCGAAGGACAGCACATAGGTGGTGACCTTTGTGTGGAAACAGCCAGTGATGTACTTAATCAACTGAAGAACGGAGTCCACTGGCTGCCGTCCCCACCAAAAGCCCGCTTGACACGAGTCTATCAGTCTGTTATTTGACAAAAACCAAAACAAGCGGGCAATGACCAGCCTTTCCAAGAGCTTGCTGATGTTAGAGCAGAGGGAGAACGGTCTGTAGCTCTCAGGTGAGCCCAGATCCAGTTTTAGACGAGAACTTTGTTAATGACCAATAAAATAATTACAAGAGATAGCAGACACAATCTTAAAATCACGCTGCGGGTGTGGCAGTTGATGGAACCTCCACAGTTTTATCACAGAGTTTACCAAATGAATGATATTGAGAAAGTTAACTGCTATAGTAGTTCTGTAGTACCAGATGGGTCATACAACGGAAGAGGAACAGATATGATATTTTATACTGCAGGTTAGTCATGAGACCAAGGAGGTCTAAAAGAAAAGACAAGATATTGCTAGTCTGTTTTCAAGTGTCAGAAACGTTAGCACATGTCACTATATAAGAGACAGAGGCGTAGCGACCCTTTCCCGAGGACAAACTTTTTGATTTGCCACCCCCCCCCCCTCAAGATTTCGATTTGCACCCCCCTCAACCTTTGAATTTATCTTTCCAACCCATTCTGGTGCCCCCTAAGGTCGGCGCCTGGGGACATATGTTTCCCCCCGCACCCCCCCCCCCCTTTCGCTAAGCTACTGATAAGAGATGCTTATACTCCAATCAATTAAAGGGTAAGACAAAAAGTGCGTTATTGGCTGTAAAAAAAAAATCAGCTACAATCAGAGGGGATGGAGAAAATGTTAAACCTAACCCAGATCATAGCTGTATTTGTAACACAAAAAAACATTCACGAAGAGCAACAAAGAAAAGAAACGAGAGTTATCGAATAATAATAGTGACAAAAAATGTGACATACTATGCAAATTTAAATCCATCCAACACATTTTAAATCCAACATTAAATAAGAGAAGAATGGCGAACAATAAAACAAACAATATAACATTAGCTCTCAACTACTCGATATTAAACGAATAGGAACATAAAACAAAATAAATATAAATAATACGGTTGCAATTGTCACACGTATAAAATAAAATAAAATTGATCAGACTAATGTTTCTGTGCTTAGCTCACCGATTAAGAGAAAGACTCATATTAGAATTATATTGTACGAGCCGACGCGCGGTGTATCATACGCCGCTATTTAGTTGTTGTTTTTCTACTTTTCAGTAATTCATAATTTTTGAATTCGACAGTACCAATGCTGCCACTGAAAATATTTGCTTTAAAACACTACCCCCCCCCCCCCCACCCCCGTGAAAGTAGGCTCCTCTTAGTTACCTAAGTTTAAAATCGTTTCAAACTAAATTAGCTGTCCCTAATAGCCGTAACCAAACCCGACTCTACGTAGCGTGAACCTCAGCTAACCAGACCATGTGAGCGGGTGTGGGGGGGGGGGTGGTAGCGATAGAGAGGAAGAGATAGGACTGCATGGCGCGCTTGCAGCTTGTTTTCTAACGTCTCACAGAAGAGTATTATATATATAGAATATAGGTTGTTTCGATGTTATAAAAGAAGGGGACTTAATTTATTTTACAATTTATAAGGGAGACAACTTAAACATTCTTTTGCTAATTAAAGTATACCTAAGCAGTTCAAAAATAGCATACATCTATTACACTATTGTATTAATTTTCTAATAAGAACTTATAATTTCAAATATATGTCGTTTAAGAGAAAGTTACGATTTGAAAATAAGCTAAATTTCTTATGTATTTTAATTCGTAAAAACCATTACTAAATGATATATAATCTCAAATATTTTTTGTGCCAGATCTTTAAATAACTGTCGCACAAACATTTACTTTCTCTTCGTATTAATATTATCTTAACTTTAGAAAAAGAAAAAAAAAATAACTGTAGAAAATATCGACTCAAATCAAAATGTGAAAAACACATGTCAAACATCTTAACAAAATACGCAATAAACTAGGAAACATTTATTAAGAGTGTACGTTAGTACGGAAAGAAAAGCAAACGCTTACGCATATATTAAAAACCGCCAATCAAACAGCCACAACAAATAATGCAATTACACTTTACGTAATTAAGATGACTAGACAAAAACAGGACGAATGCAGACTTGTAGCAGCGGCTATTAATACATCCACTATATGGAAATATAGGAATACAATCAGATTTTATTCTAAAAAATACTCTGGCATCGATTTAAAATAAATATTTCAAGAAAAGCTAAGACATAGCTAAGACTTTGTAGTTAATAAACATATAAATGTCTAAAAATATATTAGTGTTACTTAACATTTTCCATATTATATTTTTTTTAGTTACGTAAGTTGCACAATTTTAACTTTTGTTTTGCTTTCTTAAAATATATTATAGCTTAATGTGTTTAAACCATATATTCATATGCACTGTTTAGTTTATTTATAACAGATGTATGGTTGTATATGGACCACCAAATAAAACAAAACAAAAAATCGAAACACCACACAGTTGGTGACATTCATTAATAGAAAAATGAACAGACGCTGATAGTTAACACGATTGTCTATTAATAATTATTCTACTCCCTTCAACATATTAGATGTATGCTTAAATAAACCGGGAGTGATCTCCCCTATGCTTTCTTGAATATTCTTATATAACACTACGGGGAATGTCAACTTGGGATATAGACAATATTTTTTATCAATTTTAATTACTTATACTTTTAAAATAGAATAAAATCTCGTAGAAAAAAAGGAATTGCACATTAAGTGATCGCCAAATAAAATGTGTATAATAGTGCGGAATATTATTAGTACGTATAAATTCACATGCGTGTTTTAAGAAATCGGAAATAGCCTAAACTACTACATCCGGTCGACGAAAGTTATTCAAAATTTAATATAATGTAGAGCATTAAATATTTTACTTATATATGATACTTCATGTATCTATCTGAAATAGTTTTGTAGTTAGAGGATCTACAAATTTGATATAATACTAATATTTGAAATTTCATCAACTTAGCTGTAACGCTATTCAAGTTATCGTGTTTTCAGACACACACACACACACACATAAACTGATCAGCTACCTGTGTGTTTATTAATGTATTCCATAATTTTACTACGTTAGTTGCGATTTAATATTATGAAGAAGTATGCCAAGTTTTTGACAATTATCAGTATATTTTCAGCCAATGAAACAAAGGTTTGACCTAACAATCACTGTTCATCAAATAAATTGATGTTTTTTTTTTTCGCCTTCATTTTTTCAATATAATATAAGCCCTTCCAGTGTATACATGAGATAATCTTTTGATTTACATTACGTTTAATGTTGGGTTTTAAAAAATACATGGTATATATTATAGTGAATATTATCATTAGTTTCATCATAAAATATTTTGGTTTCTCTGAAGTTAACATTATTTTCTTTTATTAATACTATTAAAATGCAGTATCATATTAATCATTTAAATGAGGCGCATTCAGAGTTAAACATGATTATTTTAATTCATTGCACAGTTTAGATTATAAAATAAAAACGTATACAGATACAAGGTAAATATAGGCAATAATGTTGTAATAAATTATTCTGTGAAAGAGATAAACCTAGGAAAACAATGTTTGAAGATTATGTCCCGATTAGCATAATGTGTGATTGACTACACATTGGTGCTGAAACAAGCAAACACATTTTTAGACCTTACATATAATAGGACACATTCTATAAACATAGGTTTTGTTTATTTATAGCAGATTTATGAACGTATATGGAAGTCCTTATGTAACAAGAGATTCAGTCGATTAATCACACACTTGGTGAAATTCATTACAAGCAAACTGAAACAAAAACCGCAGATATTTTATAAGTTAAGAATAAATAAATATTCTACTCCCTTCGACACATTAAATGTGTGTATATGCAATATTGATCTTGTAGTTTCACGGATAAGACAAAACTGATTACAATAATATATACAGCACTGTTCCTAAAGACGTCACCTTTTTATTTCCCTTGCTTTAGGAGAGATAACTCAAAGTTATTTAATAAAGTCAATAAGTGAAAAACACTAAGTGAAAATACACCTTTAGTTTGAGGACTATCAAACAAATAAAGTTATTTTTTTGAATGGACATATGAAACATATTTTACATTTTTGTAAAATGTATTTTAAATTTAAAATATTCTGCAAAACTTAGAGCAGAGCTTTATTTATAAAAAAAAAATGTTTTTTAAAAGCTTTTCTTGTAAATAAGAGAAGCATTATCTTTCACTAAAGTATTTTTCAAATTAAATGTCATTCTTTTCAAAAGCAAAATGACGCCTGTTATTTTAAGCAACCAGGGGCCGTACGCGGTGCCTATGCGTTAGTGTAATCGGGTGGGGCTACTGAGAGCGCCCTTCTACGTCCCTGGTATATGGGCGGTCACCGAAGTGTGTTCTACCTCATTATTTCGGTGAGTGATTAAAATAATATATACAGCACTGTTCTTAAAGACTTAATAAAGACGTCACCTTTTTATTTCCCTTGCTTTAGGAGAGATAACTCCAAGTTATTTAATAAATTCAATAAGTGAAAAAGACTAAGTGAAAATGTACACTTTAGGTTTTTATGCGGAAGTGTAGGTAAACCCGTGTCCCGATATTTATGATCCAAGCGCAGGCATTGTTTACATTTAAACAACTCACTTTAAGAAAACAAGGTCATGAGTCCAAGAACACAGGATTGGTAACGCATGGATGAAACTCTTATATATGTCGTCGGACTTTCTTCTATTCCCGCGGAAACGCGCGGGGACGGGTATACCTAATCTAGTGTGTATATATATATATATATATATATATATATATATATATATATATATATATATATACACATTAGTTTATATTATCAGTTTTATCATAAAATGGTACATGTATATCTCATGGTAACACCATTTTCTTATATTATTACAATTTAAATGAAATAAAATATTAACCATCTAAATAAGATACATTCAGGGTTAAACGTGATTATTGTAAACCATTGCAAACTTTAGATTATAAAATAGAAACATATACAGATACACGGCAAATATAGGCGATATAGTTGCAATGCTTAAAGATTGTGTCCCATTAAGTATTACGTGTACTTGACAATTTACTGCTGAAACATACTGAAACAAGCAAACACATTTTTTGCGAATAAGACGAAATCAACTAGAAGAATATAAACACTGTTCTAAAAGACGTCACCTTTTTATTTTCGTTGTGTTAGGGGAGATAATAATTAAATATTAAAAAACAAGTCAATAATAGAAAGATACTAAGTAAAATCACACACTTTTATTAATCTGTGCGATATAAATAAATAAGACATGTGTACAAATATACACATTTATTTCAGTTTTTTATATAATGTATTTTAAATTTAAATTATTCTTCATACCAAACACCAAAATTTATATTTAAAAAAATGCTTTTAAGAATTGTTACTTATAACTTATGATAGTAAAAGTCTGACTCCTATGAATTTAAAATATATTTTCTTCTTTTAATAAAAAACAAACTTTAAAAGTATTATAACTTATTTAAAAGTAACTTTCAAAAACTAAATGCAATTGGAGATAATTATAATTAAAGTTCGTTACATATAAATCCAAGAACACGTAGCAGAATGATCTTTTTGAACAGATATAAAGTTGGTTAGGCCAGGGGTCGGCAACCTGCGGCTCGCGAGCCGCATGCGGCTCTTTTGATATCAAGATGCGGCTCTCCAGCTCCTTGCACAAATACTAATAATCTTAATAAAAAAATAAAATATTTGAAATAAAAAAATGTTAGTGGCTCTTTAAAACCAGGGAAATTTTGAAAATTGTAACTTTTGGCTCTTCCGCTTCAAAAGGTTGCCGACCCCTGGGTTAGGATGATGAATAAAAAAAATAATTAGGCACACAGTCGCTATCATTTACGCGTTGGGCCTACTGATATAATATACTAACATATACCTATGCCGGTTCTCAAACAGAGTTTATTCCAGGCATCTCTTTGGGGGGGGGGGGGGGGGGGGCAAAGCCCCCCCCCTGAAAAAATTCTACCGCCCCCCGAACGAAATAAAATTTATATCATTTATATAGAAAATATATACTTTTAACAGTGTCCGGCCCCCGAAGAAAGTCTACCGCACCCCCCCCCCCCCCCGAAAATTTCAAGTGCCCCCCCCCCCCCCCCGGAGAAAAGAGTCTGGAAGAAACACTGTTCTCAAAGCATGCTAAAAGTTACGGTCTTATCATGTGTTTGCAAATAAATACTTTTTTTTTTTAAAAAGAATTGCGTATTGTCTTACGCTTTTATGTTTAGGCCTTTACAACAACAAAAAATTACATTTCTATAATAATATTGTAAAATAATTTGAGAGAAAACTGTTTCGCGAATGAGTTAGGTAGGTGTCATTTAATAGCTCCTATACACAACCAGTTCCAACTTTTTCACCGTGTATCTATCCCACGAACTGTTAAAGTTTGATTGTTGATAATCCTGCTTTTAAATATAAACTCGCTAATATGTTTGTTTGATGAAGTTGCTGGGAATTTAGACACATCCAACAACTTTAGTTCTGCAATTTTCGACACGGCAGCATAAATTAACGAAGAACACAATGCCTAACAACTTCCTGTTTTCATTAAGTTACGCCCAAGTGTCTTCGTCTTCTTTTGTCGGACTGTCTGTATCAGGTCACCACACAATAGAACATTACAGACCTTTTCTTGATCTGTCAAATGCGCATGTCATTCATACCAAACAATAGAACATTACAGACATTTTCTTGATCTGTCTAATGCGCATGTCATTCCTACCAAACAATAGAACATTAGAGACTTTTTCTTGATCTGTCAAATGCGCATGTCATTCATACCAAACAATAGAACATTACAGACATTTTCTTGATCTGTCAAATGCGCATGTCATTTATACCAAACAATAGAACATTACAGACCTTTTCTTGATCTGCCAAATGCAAATGTCAATCATACCAAACAATAGAACATTACATACCTTTTCTTGATCTGTCAAATGCGCATGTCATTCATACCAAACACTAGAACATTACAGACCTTTTTTTGATCTGTCAAATGTGCTTGTCAATCATACCAAACAATAGAACATTACAGACCTTTTCTTGATCTGTCAAATGCGCTTGTCATTCATACCAAACAATAGAACATTACAGACCTTTTCTTGATCTGTCAAATGCACATGTCAATCATACCACACAATAGAACATTAAAGACCTTTTTTTAAAACTGTCAAATGTGCATGTCATTCATATCAAACAATAGAACATTACAGACCTTTTTTTGATCTGTCAAATGCGCATGTCAATCATACCAAACAATAGAACATTACAGACCTTTTCTTGATCTGTCAAATGTGCATGTCAATCATACCAAACAATAGAACATTACAGACCTTTTTTTGATCTGTCAAATGCGCATGTCAATCATACCAAACAATATATTATTACAGACCTTTTCTTGATCTGTCAAATGCGCATGTCATTCATACCACACAACAGAACATTACAGACCTTTTCTTGATCTGTCAAATGTGCATGTCAATCATACCAAACAATAGAACATTACAGACCTTTTCTTGATCTGTCAAATGTGCATGTCAATCATACCAAACATAAGAACATTACAGACCTATTCTCTAGCTGTAAAACGTGCACGTCCATCATACACACTATCTGCTACACCTGTAATGATAAACTGGGCTCGGCGTTGTCCCATTGTGTAGATAAAAAAACCTCTTTAAAAATGTCAACTTTATAAACACAAGTCAGCACTGACTATTATCAATACAGTTTGTTTATTATGTATGTTCGCCGTCAACTTTAAGGGTTAGCCGTTCTTATCGGTCGGCGTGGTCGAAAAAGAAGCCGTTCATGTAGTACAAAAGAATATCACATTTAAAAACAAATACACATCTTTTCACACGATTTGTATTTACAAGTTCTAGCTATATTATTCTATCCCCACCAACTTCAGAACTGAATTAATCATTACGCGCTTTTAGAAAGCATGTATTTCTGATACAAAGATTTTAACAAAAATCAAATATACATAGAATTTAGCGTGTATTAGAAATAAAGATAAACATAACATATTTGAAAAAAAAAATACTTCTAAGATATTTAGCTGCTAAGAAACTGTACAATATTTAAATACATTTAATTGATTTAAAACAATATTGTGTAGCTCTACGTTAGTGTAATAACACCGATGAATGATAGCTTTAATATAAAGTAAAAACAAAAAACATTATATTTTCATTCATGCTTTGCCATAGATCGCAGTATAGAAAATCATTGACAAACTATTGTTTAAGTAAAGTTAACTCTTATGTTTTTTAAGCAGGGGAAACAATCAAATATTAGTACATTATTTTAAGAAACACACAAAAACAAAATAATAGAAATATAATAAAATATATTATTTTTTAACGCAAAATAGAAAATAAAAATAGAAACAAAAATATTTTTCAATCTATCATGTAAAATGAAACTATCTATAAACATGCCCTTTAATACTAGATCTAACTCTAAATGTTAAACTTAAGTCAGATTACAATACTTAATACTAAATATATAGTGATTTTATATTTCAACTTGGATGTACTGCATTTACTTTTTCCAATTAAAAATATTAATGATTTTTAATTAAAAAATTATTTTTATTTAAAACATAATAAATTACAAAGTAAACATAAAAAAGTTCTCAAACTTCATTAAAGGAAATTTTATTTGGAAATAATAATTTTTAGTTAATTTTAGAGACTTAAGCATTAACTTAAATTATTAGGCTATATATATATATATATATATATATATATATATATATATATATATATATATATATATATATATATATATATATATATATATATATATATATATATATATATATACATATACATATATATACATATATATATATATATATATATATATATATATATATATATATATATATATATATATATATACATATATATACATATATATACGTATATATATATATATATATATATATATATATATATATATATATATATATATATATATATATATATATATATATATATATATATATATATATATATATATATTGCATGAAAGTTTGTTTATACTGTTTGTGCATTTCATAACAGTTATTATGAATGTATTTTATTTCTGTTATTATATTCATTGAACTGATAGTTTTGACTACACATACATTATTTCAAGTGTGTGGCCTGGAACATAGACGGGCCGAAAGATTTCAATGGCTTTCACTGTCAATTTTAGAGACGTAAGCGTTAACTTAAATTATTTGGCTCTATATATTGCATGGACGTTTATTTTTATATTGTTTGTGCATTTCATAACGGTTATTATGAATATATTTTATTTCTGTTATTATATCCATTCAACTTATAGTATCGACTACACATGCATTATTTCAAGTGTGTTACCTGGAGCATAGACTAGACAAGCAAAAAAGGTTCACTGGCTGTCACTGTCAATTGTAAACGACCGGCTCTTTAACTCTTTCTATACCAGAGGCGTTTCCACCTCCTGACCTCATTATTTCCGTGACCCAATTTTTTTACACAGCCCTCACCTACTCAAACAATTATAGCTCCTATGTTTTTCTAACCAGATTTATGTATTATACATCAAAATGAAGAGGAATGAAAGTTCTATAGTGGTAAATAAAGATAATTGTGAGTTATGTTAAAGAATGTAGGTTTTTTACATGTTAAATGACTTGTTAAAGAAACAAACACTAGCGGTGTCGAGCCGTACCTTGCGGCTCGCGGGCCTACGGTGAAGCTGGCCCAAGCCGCATCTCGCGGCTCATGGGACGGATTGAGTTAACGTGGTCATGTCATTCGTACACGGGCATTGACCAGCCTTTCTATATAGCTGCTACGAAAGTATAAAATCTAAATGGCTTATATTGATTTACAATAAACTTGTGTAGGTCTACGATAGTGTAATAACACCGATGAATGATAGCTTACTTATAAAGTAAAAAAAAACTATTTCCATTGAACATTAAAAAATTGACCAAACCCACATCCCAAACCGCAAATATAATTATAAGCATTAGGCTTCGCCATAGATCGTAGTAGGGATAAATAACTATAAAGAAAAACGTGGGTCACTTAAGTACCTTTTGGATACCTTTACTAATATTTAAGAAGAAGACCCTGGCTTTTCTGTATAGTTATTTAAATAGGAGTGTATAATTTATTTTCTACTTTTTAGTGCATTATTACATAAAAGCTTGTTATTAAAACGTTTTTTATGAATTTTTTTTCCAGTACTTTACATGTTTTATTTACAATAGTTACATGACTAAAAACCAAGTCAAGTTTATAGGTAAAGTTTCAGTAAAGTATTATTGGATGGTGTAGTCTAGTGGTAAAGAACCGTATCTGTCAGTTAGAAGTGCCTGCAATTTGACACGGGCGTTTCGATCTAGACAGACAGACAAACAGACTGACTGACGACAGAGGAAGTTAGTTAAATAAAAGCTTGTAAAAATCATTGACAAAGTCACCTCAACAGAAAACCCCTCCACTCAGCCGAAGACAGAACAACGCCAATAGCAACAAAGATCAAAATTCAGCCAGTTATATCCACTCCAACCCTGGACACGCCAACAACTGAACAAGACACATCAGCATCTTTAATAAGTAACAAACATGGTTGCAGCAACCACACCACGTATTGATTCTCGACGCCCTGAAAGAAACCCATCATCCATCAACCACACAACATACAAACATGGTTATAACAACAACAACAACCACTAAGAGGAAGAAGAACAGCCCAGACCCAGAGAAAACATCAAAAGCAACAAAGGTCAATGGAGAAGTCAAGGAACCAGCAGCCCCCACCCGTTATAAAAACACCACCACTTTTTAACAGGGGTCGTCTATAAATGACGTCATACTCGTATGGGGAGGGGGATCTGTAATTTTGTAACGGTGTGTAACTAGGGGGAAGGTAGGGGGGGGGGGAGTTCAGATGGGGTGAAGTCACAACTTTGAATTGTAAAAAGCAATGTTAGAAAACAAGACCAAACAATCCAATAACTATTTGCGCCTTTGTGTTTTCATGCCGCTAGATATCACTGAGCCTTGAATTTGTGATGGTATAATTTAATATCTTGGCAAATTTTTATTGATTTATGTGGTGTATGTTTCATCGAATGTTATCTATTATATTTATATTTTGGATAGTGTTGTGAGAATAATTATGTAAAGTATCATATATGTTGTTTGGTGTTGTGATACACACTTCTTGGATAGTGTCTTTTAATTTTTACTCATGGGAAACTTTTGATGAAATTATTTTATTATTAAATTATTTTACAAACACTAATAAAATAAATTATATAAAAATGTTTTTAAAAAAAAGCTCAATCCGCCTCTGCTCAAGGTGACAGTGCTCTCCATTTCTTTATAGAACTGAAGCGAAGCTAAAATACATCTTGCCAAATGTGAACCATAGTCATCTTCTTCTTCTTCGTTCTTAATTTTTAGTGTTGGGAGGGATCGAGCCTATCTGCCAGAGGGTTTGAACTCGAGACTTTTTCGAATTTATCAACCATGAGCTTTTGCCGACTCGACCACGTTTCCATCACAATTAACTATACGTGTCAACTGGTTATGTGCCATTGAGGCCATTGACTGCGATTTCAGCCTGCTTTCATAGCCTTTGTCCAACCATAACATTTATAAAATTATTCGATTTTGATCGTAAAACAAATACAAACTATATAACAAACACAGTATTTTCATGGCTGTGTGAATGATATTAAACTGAATGTGAACAAATAAAAGAACATCGGCTCTTTAAAATTGCTGATCTAGCTAACCGAAACAATTAAACTAGTTTTTAGACATAGGGCTCACTTAGAATAGGACACATTATAAACATATGTTTAATGTATATATGAACATGCACGGTTTCGTTTATTTATAGTAGACTAGGCATACTGCCTAGCTTCGCTTAGGTTTTCAAAAACATATGATAATTTAAATACTAGATATTTGGTGATTAATGAGGTGTGGAGTGCTTAAATTTAAACAGTAATGCTAATTTTAGAGAAGATGTTGTATGTTGTTTAACATCCGCTTACAGAAAATAATATTTGAAAGTACGAAATTTATAACTAAAATGGAATTAGAAATACAGAGGTTCAATAAACAGTATATATCATAATGTATATTACATTGACTTTCAAAATTAATATTTTTATTTAATTATGATAGCAGCTTAATTAACAACCTATTTTTTTTTAAAACAATTGCTATACTTTGTCGTTTTCTGTTTCTGTTTAAAATAGTATACAATTATTTGAAAAATAATTATTTAAAAAGGTTACCTCCCTTGAAAATGGACCGAATGACGTATGTCTTTGTTTACTTTTTTTTTAAACAAACAGTAGTTACTATGCTTATATAAGAAAATATGATATATGAACATATTTAACGACTACAATGGCTTTTTCCGACGGGAATAACGTTTTTTTTGTTACCCTCCAGGGTCGGTCTACGACCTCAAATAATATTAAGGGGGATCGTTCGTCAATTTATTTAAATATATCTCATATAAGGAGAATTTCACTCGCGGTCATCTTTTAGCCCCGGTCGAGGGCTTTGAGTCTGACGAACAGTTTTTCCATACGGCCTAGTCATCTATAGAAGTATATGCAAAACATTAGCATGATGTACAGAGGTTAAGTAACCTAAAACTTGTGTTGAATATTGCCTGTTTTTCCCATAGAGAGATTATATAGGGAAATACGCCTGGTCAGTTTTGACCCATTTCCCGATTTTTCCCGGACATGGCGAGTTTTTTGTGACACCCCAAGGCGTTCTCCTACCACCTCACAAAATTTCAAGGGGGGGGGGGGGGGGTCGTCGTCGGACAAATGTTTTCGTGATAAAGCTCATATAAAGAGAATTTCACTCGCGGTCACTTTTTAGCCCTCGTCGAGGGCTTTAAGTGACATCGACAGTTTTCCCTAAAGGTCAAGCCATTTTCCTAAGAGCATGCAAAAAATTAGCCAGACGTAAAGACGGTAAGTGCCCTAAAATCCGTTTTGAAATCACCCTCTGTTTTTCCCATAAAATACAAAGATTATATAGGGAAATACGACTGGTCAGTTTTGACCCATTTACCGAATTTCCCCGGACATGTCGAGTTTTTTGTGACACCCCAAGGCTTTCTCCTAACACCTCACAAAATGTCAAGGGGGGTCGTCGGAGGAAAATGTTTTTCGTAATAGAGCTAATTTAAAGAGAATTTCACTCGCGATCACTTTTTAGCCCTCGTCGAGGGCTTTGAGTCAAACCGACAGTTTTCCCTAAAGGTCAAGCCATTTACCTAAAAGCATGCCGAAAATTAGCCAGATGTAAAGACGGTAAGTGCCCTAAAATCCGTTTTGAAATGACCCTCTGTTTTTCCCATAAAATACAAAGATTATATAGGGAAATACGACTGGTCAGTTTTGACCCATTTACCGAATTTCCCCGGACATGGCGAGTTTTTTGTGACACCCCAAGGCTTTCTCCTAACACCTCACAAAATTTCAAAGGGGGGGGGTCGTTGGAGGAATTTTTTTTTCGTAATATAGCCCATATAAGGCGCCGGTCAGTCGAGGTCAGTTTTGACCCCCTCTCCGTAGACTTTTCAGCAAACCGTTCTATCGCCCCAAGGCACCATCGTGCCAAATTTGACGCGACTGCGGCGCCGGGAAGTGCCCTATCGGGCACCCGACCACTTTGCTTTATATATATATATATATAGATTTATGTATGTATATGGACGACCTTATGAAACGAAATAAAAAAAACAACAAAACATAATGATAATTTAATTGATACACGACACACATAGTGAAATTCGTTAAAAGCAAACTGCACAGACGCGATTATTTAATACGGTTAAGTATACATAGCTATTCTACTACTTCAACATATTAAATTTGTGTATGTGCCACATTGATATGGCAATGTGTCGTACAAGAGGAAATAGAAGATTATAAACAACACTTTGCTAAAAGAAGTCATATAGTTATTTCCCTTTTGTTAGGGGAAACAACAACTCTTAAAACATTTAAAATCGATAGATGAAGAACATTAATTGATGGAACACACTTTTATTGATATAGATTCAAAATTAAAAATTAATTGTGTTTTTATTAAAATGCTGTTTTGTTTATTTTGTTTTAAAATGTAAATTAAATGTTAAACAATCCTAAAAGCAAACGCCATTGTTTTAAATAAAAAAAAATATTATTAGTAACTGAAAAATGAGTTGTTATTACTTCTCTCTAATGGCTTTTTGATTTGATATTTGTTTCCATACAATTTAAAATATTGATTTCTATTGATGATAATGATATGTGTCAGCTTCGGGTCTAGGACATTACCACCCCGTCCAAATTCCCCTTCACCCCCCTCCCCCCCCCCACCGATGCTGGAGACCCCTGATCTTAACCCCAAACTCCAAGCATATAGCTAACCCTAACAAAACCCATAACTCAAACTCTAAATCTACATTTAACCCTAAAACTAGCCCTAACCCTAACCTTACCCTAGTCCTAACTTATCCATAACTGGACGAGGGGTAATTGCTCGGAGGTGGTAATATCGGGTTGGGGGATGTCGGAGGGGTAATTGTAACTATTAACGCTCCCTCTGAGGGAAATACTCAAGTGTACATCGTATATTTTTTGTGCGCGGTGTTTTAAAAATCTCATACAAGGTAACATGTATTTTACAAAATGACAGCGCGGCATGTTCACAAATACTGCGCGGACCATGCAGATTTGAGGGAATATTAGTCACTATAGCATGTTACATTGACGATGTATGCAATGTATGCAAAACAGAATGACTAGAATAAGGTGTAGGCCTTATCGTAGTAGTGACAATCTGCTCTGGGACTTGAACAAGTCGTTCGATTATAGCTTCTACACTTACTTTGTCGGCATATTTCTACAGAAAATTCACATCTTTTTCATAAAGAAGCAAGTTGTTTTCATCGTCTTTATTGTAAATAAACAGTATTTGCACAGCATTTTGTTCAGTTATAGTAAATAAAAGCTTTGCAACTATTTGTATTCTAATGCCAAAACTCATGCTTAGCAACATTGTAAAAAAAGTTAGCTCCCTTCCGGACCGTAGGGACATATATGTCCCAAGCAAAAAAAATTACTTTAAAAAAAAAACAAGCAAAGCTATTAGGAAAAACAAATGTAAATATAATACCTAAATAGTAAACCTTTGAAAAACCGCCAGTAATTTCTTTCTGTTACAGTTAGTATTTTTTATATAAAAATGTAAACTGTAGCTTTGCGAGTGGTCTAAAAATGCAAAGTTCCCATAATTATGACAACAAAACTATCTCATATATACTGAAACCAACTTTATTTATATTAAGTCTATCATGTAATAAATGTTTTAAAGCAAATTCAACAACTCTATGTTATTCCAATTTCATTTGGTGATAATTTGAAAATTTGGGACACCGGTGTCCCTTGGTCCTGAAAGGGTTAAATGAATGAACATTGTAAACACATAAGCAAACATGCAAGGTAAACTGACGCTGTAAATTGCATGTCTAGGGCGAAAAAAAAATTGGAGAACATTAAGTAACGCGAACACTTTCACTTGCAAAGACAGTGGCTTGAGACGAATAGGATTTAAATTTTGATTAATGTAACCTATTCGTGTAAATTATTTCCATGATATTGTGTTTATGCACTTATGTTTTTTTGTGTGACTTTTTTGGGCTTTAAATTTTTCAAAGTACTGCGAGTAGATGTATGCTTTGATGGTCCCTAGAGAGTACAGTCGACAGTATTGGGTCATACAACTGAAGTGGAACAGATAATAGATTTAATACTGGAGGTTAGTCATGAGTTTTGTTTTATATATATCCGTTTTCTTTTATAAGATGGTTGTGGGTGGGTGGGGGGGGGGGGGGTGGTAGACGTGCCTTCAATCCTTCCATCCTTATGCCTGACATAAACATTATTCTGTTAAATAAACTTAATACAAGAAAAAAATATGTACATTTGTGAGAACTTGTGATTAATTGTTTACTGCTTAATAAATATAGACAATTCTAAACTATAGGAGTGTCATTTTTTTAAGCTTTATCATTTCATTATATGTCTCGTATTTACGTTGAAAGATGTTAACTTGATTTTAAGAATCACATATTTGTAAATTAGTATAATTTCTATTTAAAAAATATATTACTGCTTTTCTATTGTTTGGATATCTATTTATATTATGAATGTTGACATTCCCCAAAAATCTATTTCTACACTAGGGTCAATGTAAACCAAGATTAAACTACACATAGGTCGAGCAGCACAGACATGAGTACACCCTACAGTCCTGACAATCATCTGATACATTTATATACAAAAGTTGTCCTGTTTGTCTATATAACGACATATAGGGAATTTAAATCCGCCCAAGATCATTTTAAATCCAACATTTGAATAACTGAAGAAAGTCGAACAGCAAAGCAAACGACATAACATTGCCTCTAAACTACTCAATATTAAATGAAAAGGGAAATAAAACAAGACAAACATGAAGACTATTGTTGCAATTAATTACCGTAATTACTTTCTACACACTAATTTAATAAAATAAAAATTGACCAGACATGTCTCTGTGCTAAGCTCACCGATTAAGAGAAAGACGTTTATGAGAATACTATTGTTAGCTTCGATTAATAATGGGGACTTCATTTATATTACATTTTATATGGGAAACAACTTACTTAATATTTTGTTCTTTAAAGTTTAAATAAGAAGTACCAAAAAATTATACACCTATCAAATTACCATAGTAATTTTTGAATAGTAACAAATAATTGCGTATGTAATATTTACAAAATGACATTCAGCATAAAAAAATAATTAAAAAATGCTTATGTATTTAAAAAATTCAAAAATTGTTTAAATATTTACTTCTTTTGTTAAATATTTTATGACTGCTATTTAAAGAACATTATTCTTATCAATGATTAGTTTCATATTATTAAATTTTGATCAAAATTCTTTTGAAGACGATCCGGACCACGATGTAGATTTGTGAAGTAAAAATACGGAACTTTTTTAGACAGACTTTTTATGTTTTGTTAATCCCTACATATAAGGTGGTTGTATGGTCAGTACTGTAAGACAATATTCGCGGCATACATAAGATCGGTGTAAACTTTTAAAAATATAGTTGATTTCCACTCCATCACGATCGATTTAATATAGAACTACTACCTAGTCTTTTCAAATGTGACAAGTTGAATAACAAACATCGAGCAGTTATTATCTCCCCGTTAGTAACGTCCAATGCTCAATGTTCTAGTTAACTGTTTGGGCTGTAAACACACAACACACTTTGTTGTCAGATTACCTTTATCGATGTTCTTAAAATGTTTTTTTTTCACTGAAGTCAAGAATGTGCAGCATATCTATATGTCAGTGACACACATTTTATTTCTTGGTTTTAAAATGTGTAGTGTTTAGAAATATTAAAGAAACAGCAGTAATATTTCCAAGTTATTGACTTTTCATCTTATTCTCGAAATGTCAATTCTAATTTTTAAAGAATTATCGTTACATATGTAAAAGATTTAACACTAATCAATGTAATCAATTCATACTAACATTTTCTAATAAAACCAAGTTGATTACTAACTAATTGATGTGGGTATTCCACCGATTAATGAAAAATAGTTAAACGATTATGATTGACATCTGGTTCATGAATCTTTTTTATCCTCCTTAGGCAGGGAATGCAATTTTTTTTTTAAATAATATAAGCAAGACGTAAATAATGCTGTCAAACATTATTTTCGACCAAATCAGAACATACACGTATAGTAATGGAATACATATTAACTTACCTTTTAACTAAGTTTGTATATGTATTTTAAAATGTTTACGATGCGACTATTTTGACGAAGTAGTGTATTTTCAAAGTTATCATTCTATATATATATATATATATATATATATATATATATATATATATATATATATATATATATATATATATATATAGTGAATATTATCAGTTTCATCCTAAAATGCTACAGGTATATCTCATGGTAACACTATTTTCCTATATTATTATAATTTAAATGAAATAAAATATTAACCATTTTAATAAGACACATTCAGAGTTAAACGTGATTATTGTAAATCATTGCAAAATTTAGATTATAAAATAGAAACATACAGATACAAGGCAAATATAGGTGATATTGTTGCAATAAATTATTCAGTGACATAGATAAACCTAAGAAAACAATGTTTAAAGATAATGTCCCATTTAGTATTAAGTGTACTTGACAACTCATTGGTGCTGAAACAAGCAAACACATTTTTGCGGATAAGACGAAATCGACTAGAAAAATAAAAACACTGTGACTGTTCTAAAAGACGTCACCTTTTTATTTCCCTTGTGTTAGGGGAGATAACATTAAATATTTTTAAAAAGTCAATACGTTAAAAACAATAAGTAAAAACGTACACATTTATTAATGTTTGCAATTTAAATAAATAAGTAGTTTGTTCAAATATAAAAGGTATAGCCGTTTTTGATAAAACGTAATTTTTAATTTAAAGTATTCTTCAAATTAAAACAATACATTTATATTTAAGAAATGCTTTTAAGAAGCTAAACTTATAAATTTAATAATCCTTTCCTATACCTCGATTTTCACTTTAAATATATTTAAAAAAAAATACACGGACATCGAGTTAATACTTGAAACGCTAAGGCAATAGACTGGGAATTCTCACTTAACTGAGACAAAAAATGTACAGGAAATAAATAAATAAAGTATTAATTTTAATTTAGACAGTCTCAAGCCAAACATCACCCCCCCTCACCCCCCCCCCCCCACACACACTCAACCTGACTGGTGGATATTTCAAGGTAGCGTGCCCTCATCGCCAAGGGTCAATTTTATGTCATGGAAAGTTTTGGAACGATTGATCAGTATGTGTATTACATAGACACTTCTCCCACGGTCGTTTCTATTTCTGTCCATGGGTGACTACAATATGAACTTTTGACACCGCAGCTAAGGACGGAGCACAGTAAACTAAGCAGTCAAGAGAAACCTAGTTTGCACACCTTATTTTAGTCCAGTTCTTATGCCATGTTATTTTCTCCCTTTGATTACTATATATGCAATTGATGTTCATGTCCTTGATGCTGTGTAAAATCTATCAAATAAATTATTATTACTGATTTAAAGGTTTAAAACAATTGAATTAATTAAATAAAACTGTTTGAGGACTGTATAGATATAGATGTTTGAAAGGGAAGAATAATGTGTCTCATTATAATAACATAACTTTTCCGATTGCTTAAAATTTGTATCATATAATCCCAAATTTATTTCAGCTCTACTTAAAAACCAAAATTCCGCCCTCTCCCCCCCCACCCCCCCGTTTCCGTCCCATCAGCCCACCACGCCGGGGAAAAAAATCCCTTGAGTCATCATTTAATTACACATTTGCATTTTCAGTTTCAGGTTGGTTTTTATTTATTTATTTTTTTGTATTTATATCTTTTTATGTTTAGACGTTTTGTATTAGATCTATGTATAAGTAAACTATCTTAAATGAATGAAAGCAGGCTACAAGTAAGAAAGAAATATTACTATTGTAAATCTGTATCAGTCCTCACAAGCCGATGATGAAAACTGTAATACTAAAGCGAACACACACCTAACGCTGTAAATTACATGTCTGAGGCGAAAAAAAAATAACATTTAAAAATGTAATTATGTTTTAAAGTTATTTTCAAAAACTAAATCCTAATAGAAAAAATGATAATTAAATTCCGTTACATAAAAATCCAAGTACACGTAGCAGAATTACGTTTTGGAAAAGATACAAAGTTGGTAGACTGATGACCAAAAACAAATTAGGCACACAGTCGCTATCATTTACGCATTGGGCCTAATAATATAATATACGATTAACATGTGTTTGCAAATGAATACTATTTTTTTTTTAAATTTTCGTATTGTCTAACGCTTTTATTTTTAGGCCTGTACAACAACAAAAATTACATTTAAACAATAATATTTATAGTAAAATCATTTGAGAGAAAACTGTTCGCGAATGAGTTAGGTAAGTGTCATTTAATAGCTACTAGTTTCAACTTGTTCGCGGTGTTTCTTTTCCACGAACTGTTATACTCGCTACTCCGGTTACTCTTATCTCAAATGTCGATGTGTGCTTTGATTGTGCTTCTAAGGCACCAGTCAAAAGTTTTGGGTCATCCAACTGAACATGAACACTTAGTAGATTTAGTACTGGAGGTTGGTCATGAGATTAATGAAGTGTAAAAGATGAGATACAATATGGTTATTCTGTTTTCTAGTGTTAGAAAAGTTAGCAGAGGTATCTTAAGCTTCAGGAGCTGACTACACATCAATACGTGCTAGTGTGGGACTGGACAGTGCTGTATTTGGCTGTACAAATATATCAGCAACAATCAGAAGAGAAGGAGAAAATGTTACATCCAACCCAAGCTAGAGCCGTTCTTGTTTAGACAAAAATCATCAAGAGAGGATGTAAAAAAACAAAAATACAAACAAAAAACGGCAGTTATCATATGATGGTTGTGAGAAAAGTTAATGAATACCTATGTATTTCTGAAGGTGTGGTGTGATGTAATGCAATTATATTCCTCTATTTAGTTTTCGATGTATTAAAGTTCGATGGTTGATGTTCCTGCTAGTGTTTTTAAATATAAACTCGCTAATATGTTTGATGAAGTTCCTGGGAATTTAGACACATACAACAACTTTAATACTGCAATTTTCGCCAGTGCCGTATGGCTAAGTTCTTAATCTTCATTAAAGGAAATTTCATTCGGAAGTAATAATTTTAATTTTAGAGAATTAAGCATTAACTTAGATTATTTGGCTCTATATATTGCATGTAAGTTTTTAAAAATTGTTTGTGCATTTCATAACGGTTATTATGAAAGTATTTTATTTCTGCTATTAAACTCATTCAACATATAGTATCGACTACACATACATTATTTCAAGTGTGTGACCCCGAACATAGACGGGCCCAAAGATTCACTGGCTTTCACTGTCAATCGTAAACTTGACCGGCTCTTTAACGTGGCCATGTCATTCGTGAACAGCGAGTACACGGTCTTCTCCAGGTTGATCTCCAACAGCCAGTTACGTCAGTACTCGGCAATACAGGCCAGGTTAGATTGTAACTTCACTCTCTGCTGAGCGATAGTTTTGTTTGTCCCCTGGACCCACGTCATGAGACCATCCGCTAATTACACCTTCCCAACATCCATCTCTAAAGGCTAGATAATAATAAAAATGTACCTGCTTTTCTTCGGAAAATGGGACATTAAATTAAACGAAACAAAAACGAATATTTAATTATAGTGTGTAAATCTGATACCCACATTACCATGCGTTCACTGACATTCGATGTGAGAATCTTGATTTACTTGATGCATAAAGAAACGATGTAACGATTGAATTTGTTCCCAGTCTGTCATGCGTAACATTGTTTGTTTAACATATTTTTTTTTACTTCTGAAGACCGGGAAGTGCATCCAATCTTATTACAATACTTTAAAGCTTTTGTTTTTATTTCATGGTATAAAATATTATCAAAAAGAAAAGTTTATTATATACGAAAATACGATTTCCCGATATCGTATTTTATTTCTTGTTAAACAAATTGTAGAATTATTTAAAGCGCTTATATACTCGTATTGTTTACTTCTTCTGTTGCATTAACTAAATACACAATCTTTCAATATTTTTTTTTAATTCAAATAAAATAGAATGTAACAGGTAAGTAGCTTAAATAATAATATGTGGTATATATATATATATATATATATATATATATATATATATATATATATATATATATATATATATATATATATATATATATATATATTAACAATGTTGACGTCCCAAAAATCTATTTCTACACCTGTGTCAATGTAAACCAAGATTAAACTACACATAGGTCGAGCAGCACAGACATGAGTACACCTTACAGTCCTGACAATCATCTGATAAATTTCCATACAAAAGTTGTCCTGTTTGTCTATAGAACGACATATAGGGAATTTAAATCCACCCAAGAACATTTTAAATCCAAAATTTAAATAAGTGAAGAAAGCCAGTTAGCAAAACAAAACATTGTCTCCAAACTAATCAATATTAAATGAATAGGAAAATAAAACAAGACAAACATGAAGAATAATATTGCAATTAATTACCGTAATTATTTTCTACACACTGATTAAATAAAATAAAAATTTAATCAGACATGTTTCTGTGCTTAGTT
This sequence comes from Physella acuta, assembly GCF_028476545.2. NCBI lineage: Eukaryota > Metazoa > Mollusca > Gastropoda > Physidae > Physella > Physella acuta. Next base: position 2,953,090 of record NW_026731661.1, read on the forward strand.
CACCGATTAACAGAAAGACGTCTATGATAATACTATTGTTAGCTTCGATACTAGTGTCGGCTTTGATTAATTATGTGGACTTCACATTTTATAAGGGAAATAACTTACACAATATTTTGTTGATGAACGTGTAACGAAGAAGTACAACAAATTATACATTAATTAAATTACTATAGTAAATTTCTGATTGTAACAAATAATCACGTATGAAATATTGAAGAAATAACATTCAATATAAACATAAATCCAAATTGCATTTGTATTTAAAAATCATAAGAACCATTTAAATATGTTATAGATTTCGTTATATTATCTGTGACTGATATTTTAACAATATTACTCAAGCCATATCCTCTTTTTCGAAATATTTAAATTTGGAGTAATGTACCTGATAAATCGCCTATGGCAGGGGTCGGCAACCTGCGGCTCGCGAGCCGCATGCGGCTCTTTTGGTGTCCAGTTGCGGCTCTTCAGCTCCATGCACAAATATTAATATTTTTATTTTATTTTCAAAACTCATAAAAATATTAGTCGACAACGCTCGGTAATAAACGCTATAACAATAGGTATAAACAAAAAACATTCACTATTCTATTTAGTTACTCCCTATATCAGTGTACTTACTATTAATTTGTCCATTCCGAATGGAAACATTTAACTTCATCGTGGATATCTCAAAGAAACTAAACCAGCTAAGTGTAAAACTGAAAACCCAGCCTATGTCTTCTTTGAAGAAGTGGTTTATTTCGAAAAAAAAAATACTTTTTTTGTTGAATACATAGTGAGCGGTAAATTACTTAATTACGAAAAATCTGAAAAAATATCGTTATGAAACTAATGCTCCTATTCAATCACTTCAGCATTAATATAAACAAAATGAAGGATGTTTTCACTGAGAAATTTGAGCAATTCAAAACAAATGCAAGTACTCTGACTTACATAGTAGATCCTCTCAAGACAAATTCAAATGAAATTATTTCATACTTTCAAAGCTATTTATTTTATATTATATATATAGTATTATATTTGCTTAGGATTATATGTATATATATATATATATATATATATATATATATATATATATATATATATATATATATATATATATAATTCCTAAACAAATATACTATTGACATAAAAAAGTTAGTGGCTCTTTAAAAACCGGGTAATGTTGTAAATATGTAACTTTTGGCTCTTTCGTCTCAAAAGGTTGCCGACCCCTGGTATAGTACATGTAGAGAATAAAAATAGTTTTTATTACAATTACAATTGAACTGAGTCTCCAGTATACTAATGAACACGCCAACCACATTATTTACTTAAATACATCACCATGGTACGTAAACTTCAGAACATTACAACAAGCCACGATTTAACAATACTAGTTCGACCATGCTGGGGACATGTTTTTTTTTTTCAGTTTGTAAATATTTATTTTTTAAATAGGTTAGCCCCCTTATTTCTCGACTGGTGTTTAAATAGTAATTGCAGATTTCACAATGATTTGCAAAAAAAAAAATGATTATAATGTTTGTATTGCTTTGGAAAATCATATATTAATGGTTTTGTTATTTGTATACATTAATGTTGATAAACAATCATCATCTTTCTAGACAGTGCAAGTAATAATAAAAAAACCCACTGGACAGCCTAACTTACGTAGGCATATTATCAGACGACTGATCAGTCGGCACAATATTCTACAACTCAACTACGGCCAAGCAGATACTTGATATTTCTCGGCTGTTGTTCACATAAAAGAACTAAACAACACCACCAAACATCACGGACTTTATACATTAGAATTCACCATATACAGGGAAGACAATGTCAGCGGCACCCTCAGATGTCCTACCCCCACCCCACCCACTCAACAGCGACACAATTATAAAGGCCCTGAGAAATCTTAGCAAACTAGAACCCACTGTCAACTCAATATCCTACATTCTAAAATTAAAGTAGCCCATTAATATAATAGTTTTAAATAAAAACAAATTGTTGCGTGTATTAATTTATTCCATAATTTTTACAACGTCAGTTGCGATTTATTTATATGAAGTATTTTGCTGAGTTTTTCAGAGTTAGCATTTTGTTTTCATATAATGTAATGAATGTTTGACTTAACAACCACTTTCATTCACCTAGTGGATGTTTTTTCCTCATTTAACTTTTTTTCCATACAACATAACCTCGTTCACTTTATATATTGGATGCTCTTTTGATAAATATTAAGGTAAATGTTAGGTTTATGGTATATATAATAGTTGATGTTATCATTAGTTTCATCATAAAATAGTACATGCTTGAACACTATGTTCTCATATTTGTTTCTATTCGAATGCAATAAAATAGTAATCATTTAAATGTGGCAAATTCAGAGTTAAACATGATAATGTAATGTATTGTATTGTACCATTGACAATTTTCAATTCTTATTTTAAGCGCAAAATAATGTTTCTGTTTTTGGAAAGATAAAATGATAAATATAACATTTAACATATCACCGCTAATAGGTTAAAGACATTGAATTAATAAAAATAAAAGCACTATATATTGCGGTTCTCGATCAGTGTCAAAGCATACTAAAATAACATATAACATAATATATATCAGTGTAAAAACAGCTACATGTTGTTATCTTTAATTTAAATGACAACACCCGCAGCTCAAGGTGACAGTGCTATCCACCGCTATATAGAACTGAGGGGAAACTAAAATACATTTTGCCAAATGTCATCCAAAGTCATCAAATTATTTGATTTTGATCGTAAAACAAATACAAACGATATTATAAACACAGAACTAACATGGCTGTGTGATTGCTATTAAACTGAATGTGAACCAACACAAATGCATCTTCTCTTTAAACCTGCTGATCTAGCAAACTTAAACTATGCTTCAGGAGCTGCCTATTACTATACACAAATCCTTGCAATTGTACAACTATCCAGAGCTTTATTTAGCTGTAAAAATATATCAGAAACAATCAGAAGAGATGGAGAAAATGTTACATCTAACCCACACTATAGCTGTTTTTCTAACGACAAAGAAATCATGAAAAGTTGAGGAAACAAAAAAAAAAAATATTTTATGATAATAGTGATCAAAAATGCAAAAAAAAAAAATAAACACATGTAAATCCACTCAAAAACATTTTGAATCAAACATTAAATAAACGAAGAAGGGCGGACAACAAAACAAACGATAGAACATTATGTCTAAGCTATTCCATATTAAATGAATATGAAACTAAAACAAAGCACACATGAATAATACTGTTGCCATTATTTGACGTAATTATTCCATATACACTCTTCACTCTTATTAAATAAATTGAAACTGTTCAGACTCATATCTATGTGCTGCTCTCACGAATTAAGAGAAAGACTTTTATTAGAATGATATTCTTTAGATGTGATAAATAAAGGGGACTTCACTTAATTTACATTTTATAAGGGAAACAACTTACACATTTTTTGTTGATTAAAGTGTACTTAAACAGTAAAAAAATAGTAAACATCTATTACATTATTATATTGATTTTCTAATAACAACGTATACATTCGTAATATTTCAATTAAAAGATAAGTTCCGCTATAAAAATGAAACGAAATTGCTTTTGTATTTAAACACGTAAGAACCATTAAAAGATGTTGTATAAATTGTCATATAAGGTGTGCCTGATCTTTTGAAAATCGGTCTCATGTTCATCCCTCTGTCGTTCAAATTATTTTATTTATGGATTTATATCCTCATTTTTCCTTTATGATCGCTTTAGTACAGGGGTCGGCAACCTGCGGCTCTTTTGATGTAAAGGTGCGGCTCTCCAGTTCCATGCGCAAATATTAATAATTACATTATTTCATTTTCAAAATTCATAAAAAATATACTGTAAAGAAAAAAAACCCTTTAACTACAACAGGACTAAAACATTCATCAGCGAACAGTAAGAGTAGGTAAGGTAGAAAGTATACAGACAGCCGCTTGGGCACCAAACCCACAGTAGTGCTGTTGCCAGCCACGTGGCGACTATTCCATGCTTGCCACTGTCGGAGTGCAGACCTTTTCGAATATCGTTAAATTAAATGGGGAATGTTATTCTATTCATAAAAAAATTCCACTACCAGTCAGTATCCATTAATTTGAATCGAGTGACGAAGTATGTTAGTTTTTAGTTTCCTACGGTTGAGCCAAATACTGGGTTCATGTAGGGAAGAAGATAAGCCCTGTAAACCGAAGGACGAAAGCGACCGATACAGAAATCAAACCGATGCACAGCCAGTTAGTCGGAGTTGGCCGTGTTGAGGCCTGCCTGGCTCAGTGTTTCTTCCAGACATTTTCCTCCGGGGGGGGGGGGACACTTGAAATCTTCAGGGGGGGGGGCGGTAAACTTTCTTCGGGGGGGGGGGGGGGCGGACACTGTTAAAAGTATATATTTTCTATATAAATTATATAAATTTCATTTCGTTCGGGGGGGGGGGGGGGCGGTAAAAAATTGTCGGGGGGGGGGGGGCTTTGCCCCCCACCCCGAAGAGATGCCTGGAAGAAACTCTGGCCTGGCTATGAGACACCTCCTGGGCCTGTGGTGTCAGTAAAAAAAAAAAAAAGATGGAAAAAAGTTAGTGGCTCCGATAAAGTGGATTTTGATAGTACTATAGTTATATTATTTAATTAACAAGTTTATCAAAGCAGAGCTAGCTAAGACAATGTTTGTGCGAAACAAGTGTATGTTTTTATATGAATCAATAATAGTTCATTTTTAATGTGTTTTTTTTTTTAACATTGCAAATAAAAAATGAATTTATTTGCTTAATCTTTATCAAATACCAAAATATTGAAAACAAGGTATTAACGACTCTTTAAAAACTGAGAAATTTGGTAAATTGTAAGTTTGGCTCTCCTGTCTCAAAAGGTTGTCGACCCCTGCTTTAGTATTACATATTTCATTATCGTCTTGTGAGAACTGATACAGATGCACACTATAATAGATTGACGATAGAAGCACGTGGTTGTATATAAAACGTTTATTGGGTCTAACTACATGACGGTACCACACCGAGAGGACGGAAGTACAATGCACAAGGGACATCACTCATGATAACAATATAAATATAATACAAATACAGAAGAGTGAGTTCCCTTGACCTCACAATTATCTCAATCTATTACATCCCTTTACCCTTAGAACACAATAACACATCTCTCAATAGAACAATTGATAGTATCCTAAAATCACCAATTATATTGTAACATGAACACTATGGTAGATTACATCCTTACAAACAATGCACAATATGCTACAACATAATCAAGATACAAAACAATGATGTCAAAGTCCTTTTGACCTTTAAAATCATAGGTCTAACTTATTTGGGACTTTGATTGTCCTGCTTGACCTTCTCAGTGGCTTTTGATTTGGTGACTCAAGATTCTGACCATCTGGATTCTCTATCTCAGGAGGTCTAGGATTTAAATCATTAACTCCAGAATTTACATTTTCTGACTCCAGACAACTTGGTTCACTCATATCAACAGAACTTGGTTGTGGAACAAACTGAGTTGGTGTGAACTGATCAGATTTGGTGGGATTGACAGATTCACACTTATTATCTGCACAAGTTATTTTTAACTGGTCTGCATGTCTACGGACAATAAGTCCATCATTTGTTTTTACTTTATAAGACACAGGTCCTGTACATTGAACAATTTGACCTGGTATCCATTTTTCCCTTCTCCCATAATTTCTTAGATACACATTCTCATTAACACCAAATTCTCTTTCAATGGATGATTTGTCATGATTTACTTTTTGTGTATGTTGATGTTGGGAAACAGACCTTTGAACAGTTGGATGTAGTAGGTCAAGATGAGTTTTAATTTTCCTACCACATAGCAATTCACATGGTGCAACACCTGTTGTTATATGAGGAGTTGTGCGGTATTTGGTTAAGAACCTGTTTACTCTTTCTCTAAGAGAAAACGTGTTACCGGTATTCATTTTTACCATAGCGGTTTTGAATATGCCTACCGCTCTTTCAGCTAAACCATTCCCAGCAGGATGATAGGGGGATGTGGTTATATGCTCAATACCATTTGCCACACAAAACAGTTTAAACTCATGAGCTGTGAAACTAGGCCCATTATCTGAAACAATTTGATCTGGTAATCCATGAGTTGAAAATATTTCTTTAAGTTCTATAATGGTATCATTTGCAGTGATTGTGTTCATGATTTTAACTTCTAACCATTTAGAATGTGAATCAATAACAATTAAGAACATTTTGTTCATGAAAGGTCCTGCGAAATCTATATGTATACGTTTCCATGGCTCGATTGGCCAGTCCCAGTTTTGCAAAGGTGCTGTAGCTGGTTGATTTGAATGTTGTGCACAGCTTGAACAAAGCTTTACATATTTTTCAATATCAGCATCCATATGTGGCCACCAGAACCATGATCTTGCTAGACTCTTCATTTTGGAAGAACCAAGATGAGTATCATGTAAAGTTCTTAAAACTTCTTTTTGTAACATTTTGGGGATAATTACTTTTGACCCCCATAGTATACATCCATCTTCTAAACTTAACTCTGTTTTTCTTATTTTATATGGCTTTAAGTCATCATTCACAGACTCTTCAGGCCAACCATTCTTACAGTACTCATATACTTTTATTAAGCACTCATCTTTTTGTGTTTCTCTCTTAATATCATTCACATTTATATTGGAGTTATCCATGATAGTGAAGAGAACAAATACATCTTCTGGTACATAGCTCAGGCTTTGGTTTTTTAAAGGTAATCTACTAAGGCTATCTGCACTATTCTCAGATCCAGGTTTGAATTTCAATTCATAATTGTATGCAGTTAATGTGATAGCCCATCTTTGAATTCTTGGTGAGGCATGCTCAGGTAGGGTTTTGTTTTCTCCAAATAAACCTAGCAATGGTTTATGATCTGTAAAGATGGTGAACTTCCTACCAAACAGAAACTTATGACATTTCTTAACACCAAAAATGATGCCTAAGCCTTCCCTATCTAACTGAGAATAATTTTTCTCAGCCTGGTTCAAAGATCTACTGGCAAAAGCAATGGGTCTGTCACCCCTCTCATCCATGTGGGACAAGACTGCTCCTACACCATCTGGTGAAGCATCACGTGTTAATATAAGTCTTTTCCCTGGGTCATAGTGAGTTAGTAAGGTGTCAGAAGACAAAGCCTCTTTTGCTGTATTAAAAGCAGTATCTTGTTGTTTACCCCAGTGCCAAGTTGCATTTTTCTGTAGCAGCTTGTACAGTGGTGATAGTTTACCAGACAGATTCCCTATGAACTTTGCATAGTAATTTATTAAGCCCAAAAAAGCTCTTAGTTGTTGGGTATTTTCAGGTTTGGGTGCTTCTTTAATGGCTTTTGTTTTCTCAGGTTGAGGTCTGATGCCTTGTTTGCTCAATATATAACCAAGAAAACTAATTTCTGTCAGCATGAATTGACATTTATCTTTGTTTATCTTTAAACCTTTTTCACCAACAATTTTCAATACTTTATCAAGTGTTTTAAGATGTTCAGTGTCATTCTTACCAGTTATGTACACATTGTCAAAGTACACACAAACATTTGGAATATCCTTAAAAATACTGTCCATGACAGCTTGGAAAATTCCAGGGCTAGATGATATGCCAAAACATAGTCTTTCATATTGGTAGAGTCCTTTATGTGTGTTTGATGTCGTATAGACATTTGAATCTGGATGCAGTTCTAGTTGAGTATAAGCATCACTAAAGTCTAATTCAGTGAATTTGTCTCCTCCTGCCAAATTCAAAGAGATTTCCTCAATGTTAGGTATAGGGTACCTATTTAGCTCTATTTGCTTATTCAGTGTAGTTTTATAATCTCCACAAATTCTTATAGAACCATCCTTCTTTAACACTGGCACAATGGGCGACGCCCAATCGGAATAGTCTACCTTCTTTATGATGCCATTAGATTCCAATCTACTTAGCTGATTTTCAATTTTATTCCTCATTGCATAAGGTGGAACTCTAGCTTTGCAGTATCTTGGATTTGTGTCTTTAATGCTTAACTTCACTGTTCTATCATTTAGTAATCAAGAGTTACCAAAAACACATTTATTTTCAGATATAACTATATCTAGTGAAGTAAGACTAGATTCTTTTACATTCTTCAATGAACAAATACTCTCCCAATTTAACTTAAGATCACTTAACCAGTTCCTACCTAGTAATGGTGGTCCATTTCCTTCAACCACAAGAAGAGGAAGTTTAACACTTTGACCATTATAACTTACATGAACCATACACTCTCCTATTACCGGAACATTGTCACCAGTGTATGTTGTTAGACACTTGTGACATGGCTGTAGAGACACTGATCCTCCTGTGACAGCGTCAAAATCTTTCTTTGTTATGACTGTTAGAGATGCTCCAGTGTCAAGTTGGAAGCTGATGCTCTTACCGTTGATATAAACTGGTACATTGATGGGAGCATGACTTATTGATTTCACAGAGAATAGGTTGAAATCCGGCTGCGAATCAGTTTGAGCATTTTCACAGGTAGAGTGGTTCATTGGTTGGGTTAGGTAGTCTTGGTGAGAGTTAACATAGTGCTGCCTTTGGTTGCGGTACTGTCTTGACTGGCTAGATTTAGCAACAGACGAAGACTTTGCAAAGCAGGCCTTGGCAATGTGACCTTGCTTACTGCACTTATAACAAGTTGCAGACTTGAACTTGCACCGATGAGATGCATGGGGACCTTTGCATCGATGACATTTTTGATAATTATTACTAGATTTAGATCTAGGATTTGAACGAGCAGGCTGTTTAGCATAAGTTGGAATGCTCTGATGGGGTTGATGTTTATTGACTAACCTGCTGTTTACTGCATGGATCTCTGAAGGTGCTAAAGATCTCGCCGCATCTGATGACTGCTGGAATGAAGTCGCAAGTTGTATTGCTTTTTCCAATGTTAGATCTGACTCGAGCAGCAACTTTCTTTGAATATCAGGGCTGTTTACACCTGTCACAAACTTTTCACATAGTCTGTCAGACAGCGTGTCTCCGAATTCACAGAATCTACTTAAATGACGTAAAGCAGCAACATATTCTGATATTGACTCGTTTGGTTGACGAGTCCTACTGTCAAATCTAGCTCGACATAGAAACTTTGATGGGGTAGGCGCATGGTGGTCTGTTAGCAATTTGCTCAGCTCGTTAAAGCTCTTGGTAGTTAGACTAGCTGGTGCGCATAAGTCTTTTAGTAGCCTAAATTGCTGAGGCCCTATGACTGTTAACAAAACAGCTCTCTTTTTGGCTTCTATCGTCACGTCGTTTGCTTCAAGGTAAAAGCTTAACCTATCTAGGTAATCCTGAATGATTTCATCATTCGAATCAAATTGTTTTATTTGGCCATACAGCGCCATTATTCTAGAAATACTTAGCCAATAAGCTCTAGCAAACCTCTTTTTTGCGTAAGTAGGTGCTCTTTCTAGTAGATTATTTATCCTCGTCGTCAGATATAATAGATTGACGATAGAAGCATGTGGTTGTATATAAAACGTTTATTGGGTCTAACTACATGACGGTACCACACCGAGAGGACGGAAGTACAATGCACAAGGGAAATCACTCATGATAACAATATAAATATAATACTAATACAGAAGAGTGAGTTCCCTTGACCTCACAATTATCTCAATCTATTACACACACTAGTAATCATTTTTTTTTTACTTGTAGCCTACTTTCATTAATTTAAGATAGATTACTTTGTACATTTTTACATTACATGTCTGACCCAAACAAAAATGTATTTTTGGGAACTAAAAATTCAAATCAAATTATAATGTTAAAATTACATGTCAAACATGTAAACTGAATATATAAGAAACTGAGAAACACATTTATTTAGATTGTACTTTAGTACAAAAAGCAAATCAAACACTTTCGAAAATATTAAAAATCACCAATCAAATAGCCACAACAAATAAATCAATCACACTTAACTAACAAGACTAGACAAGAAACAGAAGACCAAAGCAGACTTGTGGCAACGGCTATTTATAGATCTATATGGCAAAATACTCTGACCTCAAAATCAAAGAAATATTTCAAGAAAACCTGAGACATAGCTAAGACAGTGTTGTTAATAAACGTTTAAATGTCTAAAATATTTGAGTGTTACTGAACCTTTTTGTTACTATAATTTTTCAGGTACTTAAGTTGCACAATTTTAAGCAATACCTATTTATTTCGGAGGGTGTTAATTTAACTTTAAAAAAAAATATTTGTCGAACTTAACAACCACTTCAACTCAAGGTGACAGTGCTATTCATCGCTTCAATGAACTGAAAGGAAACTAAATACATGTTGCTAAGTGCGAACCATATCCACCAAATTATTTGGACGACCTCATGGTACAAAATAAAAAATTAAAAAATAATTAATCGACACGCCACTTGGAGAGATCCATTAAAAGCAAAACGAAAATATTTAATATGGTTAAGTAGAAATAAGTATGTTACTCCCTTCAACATATTGTATTTGTGTATGTGCCAGATTGAAATGGAAATATTGCGAATAGTACGAAATTGAATAGAAGAGTATAAACAACACAGTGCTGAAAGAAGCGAGTTGTTGTATCCCTTGTAATAGGGAAAATAACTCTTAAAATAATGTTTAAAATCTATAAATATATTTTTGATACACATACTACGATGTTTTGAAATTAGCGTATATATCAAATTGAAAAGAGGAGAGTACATAAGACAAAAAATATATTTATTTAGCTTAGTACCACATAATAAAAATAGTACTGCAAAAATAAATCGCTGGTAAAAAAAAAGTGTTAAGTATTTAAATGGCTTAGATTGATTTGCAACAAACTTCTGCAAACTTACAATATTGCGATAATACAGAAATGTAATACATTACATGTCACCTAAAAGAAAAAAAAAAGAAAAACACACTATTTCCACACACATTTGACAATACAGGGGCACCATACTAAAAGATGTTAAGTTATCTCCCATGATATATTTTTTTTTCAAAAATCAAGGGAAGTTATACACGTTAGTAAATCGATTGAGCACAAAAAATATAAATAACATATAAAATACTAATAGTATAAATAGAAATATTAATTTTAATTACATTAAATGTATTATAATATATTGTTTGAAATAATTGAATAAAATGACTACACCGTTCAAAATTTAGTTTAAAATTGTGATATAACTTAAATAGATGAACTTTAATAAATTATAAATATTACAAATATATATTTAGAGAATAATTTAAAAATTCGGTTCTTCAGTGTTGGTGTTTCAACCATTATTTTAGTATTTAAATTATATTTGGTTGTTTAAAAAAAAAAAAAATAAGTTTTATTTTAATGCATTAAATGATGTGATTATAAATAAAAGACGACACTAGAACAGGGGTCGGCAACCTGCGGCTCGCGAGCCGCATGCGGCTATTTTGATGTCAAGTTGAGGCTCTTCTGCTCCATGCACAAATATTAAAAACGAGCCGACCCGCTGCGTATCATACGCCGCTATTTAGTTTTTTTTTCTATTTTTCAGTAATTTATAATTTGTGAATTCGACAGTACCAATAATGCCACTGAAAAATGTTGCTTAAAAACACTAACCCCCCCCCCCCCCCCCCCACGCGAAAGCAGCCTCCTCTTAGTTACCTCCTCTAAGTTTAAAATCGTTTCAAACTAAATTATCTGCCCCCAATAGCCGTCACCAAACCCGTCTCTATGATTGTATAATGTAAACAGCGTAACCACAGCTCAGCAGGCCATGTGAGTGGGTGGGGGTGGTAGCGATAGAGAGGAAGAGAGGGGACTGTAAGGCGCGCTTGCAGCTTGTTTTCTAAAGGCTCCCAGAAGAGAATTATATATACGAGCCGACCCGCTGCGTATCATACGCCGCTTTTTAGTTGTTTTTTTTCTACTTTTCAGTAATTTATAATTTGTGAATTCGACAGTACCAATGCTGCCACTGAAAATATTTGCTTAAAAACACTAAACCCCCCTCCCCCCCCCCCCCACGTGAAAGCAGCCTCCTCTTAGTTACCTCCTTTAAGTTTAAAATCGTCTCAAACTAAATTATCTGCCCCTAATAGCCGTCACCAAACCCGTCTCTATGATTGTAACATGTAAACAGCGTGACCACAGCTCACCAGACAATGTGGGGGTGGGGTGGGGGTGGTAGTGATAGTGATAGAGAGAAAGAAAGGGGACTGCAAAGAGGCGCTTGCAGTTTGTTTTCTAACGGCTCCCAGAAGAGAATTATATATATATAGATAGATTATTTTATTTTAATACTCATAAAAGTATTAGTCTGCAACACTCGGTGATGAACGATATATAATAAATATAAACAATAAACACTATATTCTATTAGAATATTTAGATACTCCCTATTTCAATGTACTTCCTTGTTATCTTTTTTTTCCCTTGTTAATCCCTAGCTCGGATTAATCATCGAATGTCGTATTGTAGGGTGCTGCTTTAAACTAATGTAGGCGCTTAGTGCTCGCGGGATAGCCTTGGGCACCCTGCAGAGACTTAGGGCGCGCCTGATTCGATTCAGTGAGCGACTATATCAACCCATTGTATTCATAGCCTATTGCGCTGTTCAAAATGAACGTATTGTTGCCCATCGTGTCTATAGTGTATAGCGGTTTTTTTTTATTAAAAAAAAGCAAGGGACGCTTTTTGTCGCGCAAATTACGAGGCGCCGGCGGTTGTGCCTGTTGTAGTATACATATATATACCTAACCTAACATTGAAATAAAAATGTTGGCGGCTCTTTAAAGACTTGGAATTTGTGTAAATTGTAACTTTTGGCTCTTCCGTCTCAAAAGGTTGCCGACCCCTGCACTAGAATAGGGGTCGGCAACCTGCGCGAGCCGCATGCGGCTCTTTTGATATCAAGATGCGGCTCTCCAGCTCCTTGCGCAAATACTAATAATCTTAATAAAAAAAAATATTTGAAATAAAAAAAAATGTTAGGGCTCTTTAAAACTAGGGAAATTTTGAAAATTGTAGCTTTTAGCTCTTCTACTTCAAAAGGTTGCCGACCCCTGCACTAGAAGCCCAAACCCCTCAACCCACCACGCCGAAGCAATAAAAAAAAAATCAAAATTAACATTAACAGGCATTTTTGGTACATGGTTGTCAGAGAGGGCGACCTCTTGACGTCACTGCTAGCCAGTTATTCAGATTATTTTATAATTTGTATAACATGAGTTTCTTATTGACTATATGTTGGTTGTTCACAGTTGGTACATAATTAATATTAGAACAACCTCAAGACCAAATTTAGAGAGTTTTTAAAAAAATCATTAGTTTAGAATGAAAAAAAAATTGTTGATTATCTTTTCTTTTTTGTATTAATTTTTTTTTTAAATTTGAAAATAGTAAATTAGCAAATTTCTATTTGTACGTGAATATTTGACTGTCATGTCATGTGATACAGGCCTGTAGTAAGAAATATTGAGTCATTAGTAAAATTGTCATAGCCATTAAAAAAAATAACAGTAACATTATATAATTATATATATATATAGGCCTATATATATATATATATATATATATATATATATATATATAATAATAATAAGTAATTTATATACAAAGTTAGTTTCTCCTTAACTTTGTTTATGTTCGCTCAGATGCAAAACATTCGGCAATAATGATAGTTTTAATATAGCGACTAAGTGGTTTACATTAAATTTATGTTTACATAATATAGTGTACGCCGCCATCAAAAAAGTAAAATTCAATGTTAGAAACCTTACCCAGAGTTTCTTTCAGGCACGCTTTCAGATAAATGTCTGGCGACAAATACTGCCTGGAGTATTCTCAACAACTTCTTAAATTTTCTTAGCGATTGGATGAAAACCAAAATGTATAGGGTTAGTAGCGCCACATGTGCCCTATTCGACCCCCACCCTCCCACACACACACATTTGGATGCCAATGCCCAGAGTTTCTTCCAGGCATCTCTTCGGGGGGGGGGGGGGGCTAAGCCCCCCGAAAAAAAGTCTACCGCCCCCCCCCCTCCCCACACAGAATAAAATTTATATAGAAATATATACTTTTAACAGTGTCAGCCCCCCCCCCCCCCCCGACGTGCACCCCCCCCCCCCCCCCCCCGGAGAAAAAAAGGTCTGGAAGAAACACTGCCAATGCCTGATCAATAAGAAAAGACTGGGGGTCTTTTTGGTACTTTAAATTATTTCTACAGTAGAAAAAAACTGGATTTACTTTTTCTATTTAAAGTTATTTACTTAAAACAAATATTAAAATTCCAATATAAAAGTTTTAGTTTTTTTTCAAGCGGAGAATGGGCCCCTATTTGCCTTGGGAACCTTTGCCTTGCTTACGCTAGCGTTACTGTAGCTACGCCACTCTGGCTAGCCGCATCCTTACATCAAAAGAGGCGCATATACGGCTCGCGAGCCGCAAGTGGCCGACCTCTGATCTACATTGAATGTAAATTTTTATATTTTTGAATTACCTACTGATTTGTATGCTCTTTTAAAGATGTTTTATCATAATGAAGTTCACGTGTAATTACAAAAACAATATTCACATAGTTTTACTGGTTTTAAAGTCGCGATTCTGACTATAAAATAACAAATATAATTATTCTTTATTTGAAGTTTGCTTCTTTTCATATTTTGGAGACAGTTTTACTATTATCTGTAGTGTTTGTATATTGTTGTAACTAAACTTACCCGAGGTATTTTGTTGATTCATTAAGGACATCTGTACGTGCTTATCATCTTGACTAATACTAACGTTCTTGAAGTTGTGTTTTTTTTTTTTCGGTAGGCTACATTTATTCAACTTTCTCTCCCCCACCCTAATTATAATTGCATAGAGTTTTAACACAATCCACCTACAAATGGGTGCATCTGTACAAGATGCCTTTGGAGAATGTTCTAGATCAGCTGACAAGCAAGGGGCTTGCAGTTTCCCTTCTTGCTTGTATTGACATTTGAAAGATAAGCAAAATTGTATCCTATTGGGTACACTTTAGGTAATAATTACCCTACGTTTATAGACTGTTCTTAAAACACAAAGTTAATAGGCATCCCGTATAAAAGAGGCATGGCTGATTTAAGCCTGTCTACTCAAGCAAAGATTATGAATTAAGATCGATCTCTAGGTGGTTGACGGTCTATATCCAGCAGGAATAACATAAATGACAGATGTTCAGACGTTAAAGTGGATAGACTTTACGACAAAAAAGTGACTCGCACACGCCCGGCGCTGAGCTAGGCGCCGATAAATAAGCCAAGAAGTAGCCTATATATCTACTTGTGATGAGTTATTACAAATGTGATATTTAGGGTGATATTAAATTCATAGTTTCAGTAATGTGTTTGCTGCCTTTGTTTGTGTGTGTTTGTGTGTGTGTGTGTGTGTGTTTTAAATATTATTTGATTATCGTCTGGAAAAGGCGCCACTATCCTTAAAATAGTCATAAGGGGAGGGGTTTCCTCCCACCACTCATCCCCCCACCCCCCCCCCCCTCCTGCGTACGCGACTATTTATTCATAAAGCGCAAGAGGATATCAAATCTGTATACAAATGAGATACATACCCAACTATTGGCACGATTTGTATTTACATGTTCTAGCTATCCTCGTCTACCCCACCCACTGACTTAATCATTAATCATTTAAACACATGAGGGCGGTCTTGAGGATACGGCAAAGGGCAATAAATGTTTTTCTAAAACAAAACAACAAACATTCTGACAAAAAGATGACAGGCAAATAAAAGTTGTAATAATAATGAAATATTCATATTTATATTTTAGATAATATATCTATAAAATATACAATTTAGAAAATAGAGTATATGGCATTACGAAAACGTGAAAGTAAAATACGCATTCATTCTCTTATTCATATTTCTTAAGCTAAGTATAACATATTTAAAAATATTGCAGATATTATACATATCTGCTAACAAAGTGAAAAAGATTTAAATTGCATACATACATTTAAAAAAAAAACAACGTATTTAGACCTAACATAGTGTAATAATACCGAAATGTGATTGATTACTTATTACAGGAAATAAATAAATTAATTAAAACATAAAAACACATTATTTCCATACAAAATCGACCAAACAGCGCCCCATCCCCAACATTAGATATTTATATATATATATATATTTTTTTTTTTTTTTTTTTTTTTGTATTTGACATATCTTAAATACAAACACATCTTCTTAGCTATTGTGACCAAAGATAGCTCTTACCGTAACCTGCTCTTAGTTTTATAAAAAAAAACAGATAATGGCTTGTAACTTTATCTGCTCGTAGTTTTATTAAAAGAAAAATAAGCTTACTTATAAAGTAAAAAAAAAAACATATTTCCATTCACGCTTTGCCATTGATCGCAGTATAGAAAATCATTGACAAACTATTGTTTAGGTAATGATAACTCTTATGTTTTTTTCAGCAGGGGAAAGAATCAAATAGTAGTGCATTATTTTAAGAAACACAAAAAAAACAAAAGAATAGAAATATAATAAAATATACCTTTTTTTTTTGCAAAATAGAAAATAAAAATAGAAACCAAAAATATTTTTCGAACAATGATGTAAAATGAAATTATCTATAAAAATATCCTTTAATACTAGATCTAACTCTAAATGTAAAACTTAAGTCAGATTACAATCATTAATACTAAATATATAGTGATTTTATAATCTACCACATTCTGAGCTGTGTTATTTTTTCCCTTATAAAATATTATTGTTTATTAATTTACACGGCCTTCTACCATTCCAGTAATAATAATTTTGACTCCCTTAAAATTACAAAAAATTGGTTATTAATTTAAATAAAAACCTTAAGTGATACTCTTTCAAAATTTTACCCTAATTACAAAGTCAAAATCGCCCAGAAAACAGAAGGGATTCAGCAACTTCTAATCGCAGAGAAAAAAAAACCAGAAAGAGTAGTCGAAGCAAGAAAACGAAAAGCTCAGAGAATCAAAACTGCAAAAAAGGAAGCAGATTCAGAAATCCTAGCCTTTAAAAACGAGAAGGAAAATCACTACAAACAGTATGGACAAGAGATCCTTGGCAAGAAAAGTAACAGTGAGGCACAGATTCAGGTAGAAACAACTAAAAAGATCAAATAGTTGGATGTCATGCTAAAACAAAACAGTGCTAAAGCTGTGGACGCTATTCAACGAAGTCTCTTTAGTATAGAAGTGCAACTTCATGAGAATGTTAAGCTGTAAATTTAGTCTTCTGTACCTTTATCTGTATATTTTATGTAAAGGGTAGAATTCTTAATGTTTATTTAATTATTGACACAGACAGCTCATGCTTTTAATTTATCCTGCAGATACAATGTGTTTAAAGATCTACTCTTCTGTATTTATTTTTCAACATTACATAATTTGTTTCCTTCTGGGCTTTTTTTTTAAGAAAGTTAGGTATATATATTTGCAGGTAAGATATGTATTCGCCTGAATTTGATTGCTAATAGTATGTTATAATGTGTAGATAAGTCTCTGTGATAGCCGAATAATTGATTGGTATATCATTTTAGTTTTAGTGAATTGTTAGGTAAAAAAACAAAATTACTCCTGCCATAACTGAATAGGTGGAGACCAAGGCAGTGTTAGTAATTTAGTTGAAGCTAAATATTGTGAGCGACTGATTGCACACCTGAGTTTTTTCATCTATATACACTTGTATCTCATTGTTATTCGGAGTTCACATATTCATTGTGATGTTTATTTATATGACTAGATATAACTTTTACTTCGGCGCCCCACGTTTTTGATCGCTTATAGTAGAGTGATCGCTTGCATTATTGTGATGTATAGTATTTATTTTCTACTTTTTAGTTCAATCAGAAAACGTGGGTTTTTTAAAACTTTTTTAATGATTATTATTTTCTACTTTTTAGTCTTTGTCTGTTTGCATTAAAATCTTGCTATCGATTTTATCTTTTCACTTTTTTTTGGGTAAACGAAGACAACTCGTAAAAAGACAACTCGTAAAAAGACAACTCGAAAAAAATCGTTGTGTGAATACGTTACTGACTAGAACACATAGATTTGAACCCGTGTCGAGTGGGATAGCAATCGTGTGCCCAATCACTCGACCATATCGTCTCCCCCAAACTGGCCTACATCCTGTAACTTTAAACTCGGTTCAAAGTAAATTATTTGCCCCTAAGCCTGTGGCAACGTGGGATCGTTCGCTTCACTGCGCGCGAGGTACGCGTCGCTGGTTTTTTTTCTAATGGCTCGCAGAGGAGAATTATATATATAGATTATATAGCGGTCTAAAATGCTCAATAAAATGTTTCCATTGATCAATTTAGTAATAATAACAATTGCATATTCTATGGTCATCCAAAAGAAAGCTTCCCTGAAAATTTCAGCGCGCAAGCTAACTGGGAAGTGCCAGAAATTTCGATCGCAAGATTTGATTGGAAAGACAAACAAACACAGAAAGACACAGAGAAAGCAAGCTAAAGAAAACGTGGGAAAAAAAAAAACGATGCGTACTGTGCAAAGTTATTCTCAGTCATGAGTCTATGAAGCTTTCAAAGCTTAAACGGCATTTTGAGGCGAGCCAATCGGAACACACCAATAAAGATATGGAATTTTTTCGTGTTTACAGACACAAACACACACACAAACAGACATACGGAAACGATTGTAAAACTATGATTTCCCGATTCGGGGAGGTGTAAAACGTCGAGATTGGCAAAAATCTCGGTTTTTTTTTTCACGATTACAAGACTTTCTCTATACTTCGTATATACGAGAAAGTAAAAAGCAGATGGCATTAAATAGGTTGCTTATGCTTCAAGAGCTGCCTATACACCAATCAATTGAAGTATACGACTAAAAAGGCGTTATGGGCAGTAAACGCATATCAGCAACAATCATAAGCGATAGAGAAAATGTTACATCTAAACCAGACCATAGCTGTTGTTGCGACACAAATCCTGAAGAGTGGAAGCAACAAAGAAAAGAAACGAGTAGTATCAAATGATAATAGTGACAAAAAATGTGACATAATGGGTACATTTAAATCCATCCAAGAACATTTTAAATCAAACATTAAATAAGTGAAGAATGGCGGACAATAAAACAAACAATAAACATTACCTCTAAACTACTCGATTTTATAGGAAAGTAAAACAAAATAAGCAATTGTCACACTTTTTAAATAAAATAAAATCGGTCTGATTAATGTCCCTGTGCTCAGCTCGCCGATTAAGAGAAAGACTTATATTAGAAATAAATTGTTTCGATGTGAAAAATGAATGGGACTTAAATACATTTTATAAGGAAAACAACTCTGTTGTCTTGGACAGTGCGACCACCTCCACAATTTTACACCTGCTGGCAAGTTCGACACACGTCATAGTATGATTGGTTCATTACAAGTATAAAACTGAGGTAACGACCACTAAGATATTAAAAAAATCAAATCGAAACTTCCATCCGATTGCAAACATTATCGTTTAAACAAGTTCTCTCCTACAACGACAAAAAATATCTAAAAAACTAGAAACAAACACTGAAAAAAAAACAACAATTCTTGTGAAGTTGGGCTCTACGCAGATCCTACAAGCTGAGTTCTAGAACGGAACTTACCTATTTTAACATGACTGTTAAACATGACTGTTAACATGACGGTTGAACCGCTCGCACTGTCCGTTTCCTTTCGGATTAAATGTGGTTGTTCTAGATTTGTTGATCCCGTAGTGGCTGCACAGTCGGTTAATTACTTCTGACTCGAAGGCCCTTCCTTGGTCAGAGTGTAATTGTCTTGATATGCCATATTTGATGAACCAATGTTCTATTAAGACCTTTGCCACTGTTTTAGCCGTCTGATCTCGTGTGGGCACCGCAACAGTCCATTTGGTGAATACATCAGTCATCACCAACACATGTTCCGTCCCATCCGATGATTGCTCCAACGACGTAAAGTCCATAGCCACAATCTCTAGTGGTTTTGTCGCCAGTAAGTGTCCTGATGGCTGTCTCATTTTAACAACTGGCATTTTCGCATGCTGACACCTCACACAAGCCTCACAATGGCGTTTGACCTCCATCTCCATATTGGGCCAGTAACACCGCCGTCGTAATATTTTGTGCGTCCTGTCCTGACCCTGGTGTCCTGCCCTGTCATGTGCCAACCTTAGCACTTCTTCTCGTAACTGTCCAAGCACCACCACCTGGTGTATTGTCCCGTCTATTTGGTCATGAATTCTCCGCATGAGAACACCATCCTTTTTACTGAGACGGTCCCACTGACTCAGTAGTTTCTTTGTTTCCCGACCAAACTGTTCTCTTTCCCTTTTTCCTGGGAATTTTTGTTCCTGGACGTATTTCAACAGCGGCTGTAAGCCACTATCCGATCTCTGGGCATCTCTTATCTCTTTATGATTAAGGCAATTAAAATCACTAATGTCCATATGACGGGGCTCTGTGGATATGTGCTCCACCACAGTCTGCCCGTTTTGCATCACTTGCACCCCATGAGGGATATCTGTTGACGCTCTGACCTCACATATTCCTGTCAGCGTTTCTTCCTCATCGCCCGGTTTCTCGTAAGGATTCCTTGATAAAGCGTCCGCATTGCCATTGGACCGCCCCGGGCGATATTTTATCTCTAGGTCAAAGAGTGCCAATTCTGCTGCCCATCGCTGTTCGATGGATCCCAACTTTGCTGTCTGTAGGTGACTCAGGGGGTTATTGTCAGTGTATACCACACATTTAGCACCTAATAGATAGTCCCTGAATTTTTCAGTCACAGCCCATTTTAATGTCAAAAGTTCTAGTTTCATGGCGCTGTAATTTGTCATGTTCTTCTCTGATCCCTTCAGAGCTCGACTGGCATACGCAATAACCCTGAAACCTTGCTCTTGTTGTTGTGATAGTACAGCTCCCAGACCTTTAGAGCTGGCGTCAATTTCTAGCCGAAATGGTTTGTCAAAGTCTGCGTATCCTAATATCGGCGCCTCTGTCAAAGCATTTTTCAGTAGCTTAAACGAGTTCAGGCATTCCTAAGTCCATAATTCACCTATCAGTTGTGTTTTGCCTTTCTTTTTCTCCTTACTGTGTTTCTTTGTCATTTTGTTTACTAAGTCATGCAACGGTGCGGCAATTTTTGCAAAACCAGGTACAAATTTTCTATAATAGGAAGCAAAGCCCAAGAATGATCTGACCTCTACTGTGGTTGTTGGCTGTTTCCATTCTTTAACAGCTGCAATTTTATCTGGGTCAGTGGCGATGCCATCCGACGAAATCACATAACCCAAAAAACGTACCGATTTCAGACCGAAGACGCATTTGTCTGGGTTCAGCTTTACTCCTATCTCTCTAAGACGGAGAAACACTTGTTCTAATCTTTCTAGATGGTCCTCCCAAGTTTTTGAGTAAACTAGTATATCATCCAAGTACACCAACATTATTTGAAATAGAAAGTCACTCATAGCACTCTGCATTACTCGCTGGAATGTAGCAGGCGCATTAGTTAGACCAAACGGCATACGGGTCCACTCGTACAGTCCCAGTGGAGACATAAATGCAGTTTTATGTTGATCGTTGGGGTGCATGGCCACTTGGTGGTAGCCGCTAGCCAAATCCAAGGTAGAAAAAAATCTTGCTCCCCCCAACGCATCAAGACATTCATCAATACGAGGCAAGGGGAATGCATCCCTTCTTGTGATATTGTTCAATTTCCGGTAATCACAACACAGTCTTATCTCCCCTGACTTCTTTTTTACAACCACTATCGGTGCCGCATACGGGCTTGTGCTGGTTGTAATAATTCCCTTTTTTAGTAGATCGTTCAGGTGTGCTTTCACCGCAGAGTAGTGACCTGGTGGTAATCTTCGATAAGGTTGCGCCACAGGCTTGTCTTGTAGTAAGGGTATCTGGTGTTTTATTACTTCCGTGTACCCCAAATCACCCTCGTACGAGGCAAATATATCCCTGTACTTATTCAGTAATTTATTTAATTTTGGGTCCTCAGTTTCCGGGAATGTATATGATCGGCCATCCTCTTTCTTCACCTCGGCCGTCACATTGACCGACCTAATTGTTACTTCATTACTGCTGGTATTGATCAGTTCGATGCACTGTGCCGACTTTTGTACCTCGACGTTCTGTGGTACTCCTACCAGAGTGTTAGGCGGTATAAAAATTTCCTCATCCAATACATTTGCCACTAATCCTTGAACCAGTCCATTTTCCGCTGATGTGTATGTCCGCAGTAACACGACGCCTGCCCTCAGTGCGGCGCCACATGGTTCTATCATCACATCACCATTCACGCTTCTATCACCAATTTGTAATGTGATTGCCTTGACCGTGTTTGCCGGGACTGATATCCGTCCTCTGGTCTTGGCAAACCTGGCCAACTTGGATCCCCGACCTGGTGTGGTCGATCCGACAATATTTGTAAGAAATTCTGGCAACTGGCCAAGAATATTCATGCCCAACAGGCAAGGTATATTTGACACATTTGTCTCTAGGTTGTGTTTCGTAACGAACACCCCAACCTGCTTCAACCTATGTCCCGCCACCACGACATCCGCCAGAAAATAACCACAGTATGGAATGGTTAGTCCATTAGCTGCCGTCAGGCGCATGCATGTGTCAGACCTTAACCTATGGTCTTTTCCTTTCATCCATTTGGTGTAAAAATTTTCCGTAATTGTCGTCACCTGGGAGCCTGTATCCACAATTGCCTTCACCGCGATGTCCCCGATCGTAATCATCATTTCGGGACAGACTCCCATCATTTTGTTTCTTGGGCCATAACCTCGCCCCTCTGTAGCCTGACCCTGCCTTACAGAGGACGACCGTTTCCCTGACAGTACCGTGCCATATGTCCGGGTTGTGAGCAGGACAGGCAAATTGGTCTACCGTCAGCTGTCCACTGGAGTGATGGCTTGGCAGGTCGCGGCCGTATAACCTGTCTATGTTTTGTCCCGTTTTTGTCCTGATTCTCTGCTGTTGGCCTGCTTTCTAACCTCTCCAATCGTTGGTCAACCTTATCCAGGTGGGCCAACAGTTGAGCCATCATGGTTTCCATCGTGCCGGTCCTTGTGGGTGGGGATTGTTTCTGTTCCGGCACAGAGACTTTGTCTACCGAACAGTTCGATTGGTCCTCATCCTCGGACCTGCGGATCGCTGAGTTCCTGACCTGAAGGAAGGTCAACTGTGGGTCTTTGTAGACCTCTTCTTTCAACTCTCTCCTTAAGATCGGGGTTGCTAGCCCCTCGATGAAATGGTCCCTCAGTAGGCGCACATCAATGTCAGGTGTTTTGCCCTTTACCGAATCAAAGGCCCTGTTCATTCGGTGTGAATACTCCATCACACTCTCCGCCATTCTCTGCTTTAAGCCTACGAACCCCGATAGCAGTTGCGATCCCGACCGTCTCTCCCCAAAGGTCTCCATAATTAGATCCAGCACCTTATCTGGATCTGATTGGATGGTTTTATCGTGGCATTTGACCTCTGCCCTAACCGTCTCCCCTATACTGCCCATCAGCAGTCTTAATCTTTCCTCTGGTGACATGTATCTCGAGGCCCAGGCCGCTTTGACCTCTTCACTGAACCTGTTGGTTAAAGTTGGATCACCGTCCCCGTAAAATTTGTTAATGTGGGACTCTCTGGGCAGGACCACAATATGGGTCTGCTTCTCGTCCAGAGTAGACATTATAATTTTTATTCCTTGAGTAAAAAAAAAAAAAAAGACCTTTCCTACCGTGTATGTATGAATAATTTTCCTCGTTCCTCAATTTTCACTGTTCCTGAATGTCCGAATTCACACACACGAAACACAGTTATGAACTGGATCTAGGTTGATAATGAGTGCCTAAAGCGGCTGGTCTAGTTGAATCATCCTGCTCGACAACGCCAAATGTAACGAGTCTATTTGCTTGTAGTGCCAAATGTTAACGAGTGTATTTACTCATTCTACACAACATCGACCACAATATAGATACTCGAAGATGCAGGTTTACCATTGATCCTTTTATTACATGAATCAAAAGAAATGCTTCACAATAATAGAATGAATCAACTGACCCACAACCGTCCTCACTAGTCTTCACATAACCGAATGCACATGTCTATCGTCCCTATTAACACAATACGTCTACAACGTTCAGTAACCAACTTGATACTCCTACTCAGCCCAGCCTCAACCACGTTCTTCCTTTCTACCAGTCATATATATTCCTCGTATTCGTACTCGTAATCGGTTCTATCATAGCTATGTTCAATCCGATTATCTCGCATTCCGATTACTACGCAGTTGTCTCGTACCAGTCTTTATTAGACTTTTGTTATCAGTCCACACCACCTGCATCCTGTTACGTCAGCCCCGTTTGGCCTTGGTCATGTCAAAGTTGACAGACTGTGAACTGCGCAGCGGCTTTGTCGTATCGCTTCCCAAACTACGCCTTGGCTTTGTGATCGTTATCAGCCCACCATCTGCACTATTGCATCAGACTGTAATACGTTGTTAACCATAGTATGGTAACTACCCTAGTTACATATATATATATATATATATATATATATATATATATATATATATATATATATATATATATATATATATATATATATATACGTGTTAAAACAGTTAAATTCTATTTACTTTAATTTAAAAGACAACACCCGCAGCTCAAGATAACAGTGCTACTCACTGCTTTATAGAACTGAGGGGAAATTATAATACATTTTGTGAAATTTGAACCAAAGTCATCAACTTTTTTTTTTTATTTTGACCGTAAAACAAATACAAATGATATTATAAACACAGAACTAACTTGGCTGTGTGATTGCTATTAAACTGAATGTGAACCAACACAAATGTATCTTCTATTTAAAGCTTCTGATCTAGCTAACTAAAACTATTCTTCAGGAGCTGTCTATCTATACATCAATACTTGCAAGTGTACAACTAACCAGTGCTTTATATAGCTGTAAAAATATATCAGCTGCAATCAGAAACGATGGAGAACATGTTACATCTATACCTAGACCATAGCTGTTTTAGTTATGTGAAAACAATCATGAAAAGTGGAGGAAAAAAAAAATAATAATAAAACAATAATAATAATAGTGATACAAAATGCAATAGAAAATGAACAAATGTAAATCCAATCAAAAATATTTTAAATCAAACATTAAAGAAATGACGGATCGCGGAAAACAAAACAAGCAATAGTACATTACGTCTTAACTACTCCATATAAAATGAATAGGAAAATAATAAAAAGCACACATGAATAATATTTTCAATCTTCTTCTTCTTCTTCGTTCTTAATTTTTTAGTGTTGAGAGGCATCGAGCCTTATCTGTTGAACTCAAGCCTTTTTTCGAATTTATCAACCATGAGCTTTTGCCGACTCGACCATGCTTCCATCACAATTAAGGATTACGTGTCACTGGTTATGCGCCATTGAGGCCATTGACTCCGATTTCAGCCTGCTTTGTCCAACCAAGAACAAACTACAAGGCAGCAGTTGTTTGATTTTGGAGTTGTCTCTCCTAGAAGAGTGGCTGTCCCCAGCTATCGAGCCTCATCTGCCCGAGGGTTCGAACTCGAGACTTTTCGGTTTAGCAACCATGAGCTTTAACGACTCGACCACTCCGACCGCGAAACATGTATAAAATCGTATTAATTGTGTCATACATTTAAATCAAACAACAATTAATAATTTTTATTTTAAAATCTATAAATTATGGTTAGCCCCCCTCTGTGGTCAAAGCCCTATGGTCAAACCCCCTATGGTCAACCCCCTATGGTCAAAGCACCTAGGACCTTTAGAAGGCATACCTTTTACCATTTTTGTTTTTTTTCTCCCTGTTGGCAATCAAAAATGTCAGATGTGTTATAGAGGAAAAGCTGCTAGACAACAAACTATTAATGGATTTACTAAGAATTCAGGTCACAAGGATTTTATACATCTAAAGGATTATAATATCAATTGTCTTCCCTCACGTTAACATGACAATGACCTCATGTTTGAAGCAATCAACACATTGCAGCCCTTAATGTCCAGGTAAAGACTAAATTCACCAGTCTAGAGCAGTGGTTCCCAACCTTTTTCGAGTGGCGACCCCCTTTTATAAAAAGTAAGTGACCCGCGACCCCCATAAAATTAAAAAGCCGAAATTAGTATGGAAATTAATAAGCACTAAAATAAGATTTTTAGTAGACTTTCAATATGAACTACTTTTGATAACTGTTTTAATAGCATGAGTAAAATTGTATACTATTCACTAAACCTTCGTGGTTAACTTTTTAATTAAAAAAACATTTTGTTAACGCCAACCTATGTCATTATAATTATCTTAATTTTGTTTTTAATCGAAGAATAGTGTTGAAAATATATTATCGAAAAGTCAATCAATTTTACGTTTCGGTATGAATGGTGAATACTACACCAAAATGGTGTCTGCAGTTTTTCATATTACTCGGAATCATTCTGCAAATCAAAGAATTCATCTTGTAATTCATCGGGAATGCTGGCAACATCAAGGGAAGAAGAGAATGGGTAATGCGTAAATGCAGATTCTTCTTTTTTCAGCTCAGAGAAATAGCGATGCGGTTCGTTTTCAAGACATTCAAGATGCCCAGAAATCGCTTCTTTCAAAATTTTAATTATCTCACAATCAGATTCATCTACCACACTGCAGAGTTTCTCAAATTTACAATATTTCCAAGATTTATTTTCTTTACCGATTTTGCAGTTTTGATAAAACTTCCCCGAGATTATCATGGAAGGTTATAATATTCGTTCATTTTCCCTGAAGCTTCAGGTTAAGCTTATCTTGATGTTCGAACACATCTGCTAGGTATGATACTCTCTCCAACCACTCTATGTCGTTTTAAGTATACCAAAAAGTCTTGTTTCCTTTGCATTTTCAAGAACAATTTGATTTCAGATTTCAATTAAAAAACACAATTAACAACATTTCGTTTGACAGCCAGCGTACTGTAGTGTAGAAGAGCAGAACCTCTTGATCTATATTAATGTTTTTGCTCAGTTCTTTGAAGGCTCCAGATTTTATATAATTTACGACTTTTATTAGCAATGAAGTCTTGATGGCGATTGGTTAGGGCAGTGGTTAGGGAGCAAAATCTTTTCTGTTTTCTGAAAGCCCGATTTTGAGCTAAACATAGATGGCACGCCATCCGTACAAACCCCCACAGCCGTTCTAACCCATTTTAATCATCCAGTTTCCAAAAAGGTGTTTATTTTCTCCATGCTATCTTCACAAAAGAGCAACTCTTCTTTGCTATCATCCGCATGAATATAGACACAGACCAACAACTGCGAACACGAACTCACGTCTGTTGATTTATCAACTTGAAAAGCAAACAATGGTGAAAGCTTAATTTCAATAAAAATGTGTTATTTAACATTTACGTACATGCAGCGTTTGATGAGATTTTCTCCTATTGTTTTTTTTTAATGCTTGGCATTTTCTATCGCGACTTCATTTGATGCTTGCACTAATGCTGGTGAAAACTTCCTGTTAGATCAAGTATCTAGCTTCTTACCGACGAAAGAACTCCATATATTTTTTGGTGTGTTCCGAATGACTCGTCTCAAATGACGTTTTAGTTTTGAAGATTTCATAGATTCGTGACTGAGAACAACTTTGTACAGTGCGCTTTGTTCTTCTCTATTACATTTCCAGTGATGTTAATGAAGCCGATTTTCAAAAATTCTTCTAAATATTTATGTTTTGTTTCAAATTACTAAGGTTTAGTATACCAGTTGGCGACCCCCCAGAAAGACCTTCGCGACCCCCAAGGGGGTCGCGACCCCCAGGTTGGGAACCCATGATCTACAGGGAAGACAATGTCAGCGGCACCCTCAGATGTCCTACCCCCACCCCACCCATTCAACAGCGGCACGATCATAGACTACCCACTGTCACTTAACTAATGAAGACATACTACAACACGGTACAGCGGCAACAGCTAGCACGACCATTTTAAAATTAAAGTTATCCATTAATATAAAACATACATTATTAAATTTCTAAATAAAACAAATTGATCAGCAACCGTTGGGTGTATTTATAGCCTAATTTTTGCTGCGTTATTTCCGATTTATTTGTATTAATATAAACGCCTGTATAAATCTAATATATCCGCTACCGTTCCATGTGATAAACTCAAAGATTGGTGAAAAAAAGAATACACGAGTAAAAGAAGTAAACAATTTTGTTCTAGTTCCGAATCTGAAAGTCAAACAAGTGTTAAAAACAATTGCGTGATTTTCTTTAAATTACTTAACAACATCCGCAACTAACGAAGACAGTGCTATCCATCGCATTATAAAACTGAAGCGAAAGTAAACACATGTTGCTAAATGTGAACCATATTGATCACATTATTTGATTTTTATTGCAAAACATATACAAACCATATAAAAACACATTATTATATTGGCTGTGTGAATGCTATTGATCTGAATGTGAACCAACACAAATACATCGGCTTTTTAAACCTGATTATCTAGCCAACTGAAACGTGCATACTAAATTTTTGACATACATTGAATAGGGCATATAGGTACTATAAACTTGTGTTTAATGTATAAATGAATATGCACCGTTTCGTTTATGTATAATATATTTTTGTATGCATATGGACGACCATTTGAAACGACATAAACAATAAAATAATGATGTAATCAATACTTTAATTCATTGAACAAGTTGGATTATAAAAATAAAATAAAAAACCTACACAGATACAATGCAAATATAGGCGATACTATGTATTTTTTTAAATCGTAAGATAATTGTTATTCCAATTTCTTATTTTTAAAAAAATACTAGGTAAGAAACTTTTTGACGTATCTGTGTCGGTTTTAGTTAAATAAAGTTCAAAATTAATTAAATCATTAATGACTTCAAAACACGTAATTAATTAATTAAAATAAAAAATAAATGTCAAAAGTATTACTTTAACATACAACACTTAAGTAAGCTAACGTTCAGACCACTACGGAAGATGCTGTTGGTGGTGTCGGCCTAATGTAGAGTGAAGGCGATAGGCGGAGAAGCTTTAGTTCGTTCACTTACTCACTGTTAATGCTAAGCTGTTTCCTTTTAAATGTAAAAATTAAATTCCAAAATTAAAAGCATGCATATCTGATAAAAAGGTCCACTAATTAAATGCAGCTTAATAGCGAAATATACATAAACTAGGCATGCTGCCCAGCTTCGCTTAGGCTTTCGAAAACATTGAGAATTTGAATGCTTAATTAATTCGCCCGAAGGTCGGTCTACGACCTCAAGAGTTATGAAGAGGTTCCTCCGTGGACAGTTTTTTTCGATTTATAGCTCATATAAGGTACCGGTCAGTCGAGGTCAGTTATGACCCCCACATCGTAGACTTTTCGGCCAACCGGCCCCCGTGTTCTGTCGCACCAAGGCAAGATCATGCCAAATTTGAAGCGCCTGCGGCGCCGGGAAGTGCCCTATCGGACACCCGACAATCTAGATCTAGATCTAGATTCCTAAAAGAAATTTTTTTTTAAGTTTAGCCCGAGCATAATAAAAAAGAATACATTAACCAAGTTGACTTGCTGTGTCTCGAACCCGCACCACCTGCGTGGTTTAATGTACACTAACATCTCCGCTATTTAGGCACCTTATAAAATACGGAGAATGAAACACGTATTTTAAAATCTTAACTTACGCGAATATGCCTATTCTTTCAAATTAATTTTTTATCCCAAATTAGCCAGTTCCAAACAAAGATTTTGTATAAAATAAATAAGTCTTGAAATAGTTTAGTCCTAATATAGAAATTTTTTTTTGGAATTGATTTTAGAGAAGTTAGAGTCTAAATCTAGATCTTATCGTCTACGTCTAGCTAGATCTAGTTATTGCGTAGATTTAGATTTAGATTTAGTCTAGATCTAGAATCTCTAGATCTAGAATCCAAATACATAAAATAAATTTTATGAGTTTAGGCCGGAAAAATTGTATTGTATACATTTCATAGTGTACGTAGATCTAAATCAAATTTGAATGAAATAGTTCATTTCTTTACATTCTAAACACGGCAGATGACGTCATTAGTTAATGTATAAGCAATAGTGACGTCACAGTTTTATGCGTTCTTTTTCACATATATTAATGCTTTTCCGGTTGCATAAATAATACTGTTTCCCTACATTCGAATACGCCTTTAATTTTTATTTTTCTTCTTTAACTAAAATTGTGGTTATACATTTAAAACATCTAACATATTATTTTCAACAAAAGTCCGTAAAAAATTCTCGATATATCGCTGCCGATTCTGACGTGATGTCCGGCGAAATTTTTTTGCGGACAGAGAAAGAGAGAGAGAGAGAGAGAGAGAGATGTGCGCACATTGGGCTTTTAAATATTAGGATAGGCCTATATTTTAGATACACAAAATATACATTTTGGAAATTAGCACATATAACAAAATGAAAAGAAACAAGTTAGTAAAACGTCTAGTGACAATTTAAGCGCAATTTCCTTATGTTATCCATAACAATTTTAAATCGAGATAAATCATATATTCAGCAAATAAATAATGCAACACAAGTAGTTTTAATAATTCAAAACAAAATAGAAAAAATATTTATTAACGAGATTTAAAAAAAAATATGCAGACGTGTAGGGGGTAATAGAAAATATCAACGGAAATTGTTTTATTTTAACGAGTAGGCCTACACAATGTTCAGTTTAAAATATCATCCTAGGCCTACACGATGCTCAGTTTAAATGATCTTAATTAATTTTTTGTGACCGAACGAAAGGATATTTTTGAAAACTTTCTTCGGCAATATTGGTTTAAATTATGGCAGGAATCGATTGGTAAATGTTTCAAGTCGTTAAGTGCTCTGGTTGCCGAGATATGGAGCAAAAACTGCATTTGTTCGAGGTTTTTTGGCTTTTCCGGGAAATCCAAGAAGGGATTCAGGGAATTTTTTTGGCTTATGTTCATCCTCGGAACTTGCTTAACATATTTGCTTTTGGAACTAGTCCTCGATATTGCTTCGTTGAGGAGGAGATATGACTTAAAACTGCGCACATTCATCCATCCATCCAGAAATGACGAGTTAATAATCGCAATTGTCCAGTATGGAAATTGCGCTAAAAAGTACATAAGACAATAAAAATTCTTTAGATTAGTATCACATAATACAGACATCGCGGCTAAAATAAATAGCTGCTAAGAAAGTTTAAAGTATTTAAATGGCTTAGATTGATTTGCAACTTACATTTGTAAACCTACGATAGTGCGATAATTCCTGGTTAGTTAATTAAGGTGAGCTGTAATAGAAAAGTTTGCAAATGTAATTGTGTGACTGTTTATTGTGTTGATAAACAAGATGTTACATTGACTTTAGTGTCAGATAATGACATAGAAAGTTTATGAATTAAACTATTATACCAGTTGACATTTTTTTTGTAAATAAAACTAACAGTATCGGTATTTAATTTATATTTAAAGATAGTTTTGTCATAACGAAGTTCACGTACGCTCAGTTCTCAAAAGTTATTAAATGCACACATATATTTGACAATAGTTTAAATATAGCGACTAAAGCGTTTATATTAAATATATAGTTATAAATAATGTATGCTTGTTTTATGTTTTCTTTCAAAATAGTTTTTGTGCATTTTTTTAAACATTTTTGTTTTCAACTATTATTTTTATTCAACTATAAGTATTGATAGTGATTGAACCGTTTTAACTCATTATTACATAGATCTCACACACGCTACGTTAGCCTCAATATCTGTTCTAGACGGACCCCAAGGTTCACTGGCTTTCACTGTCAATCGTAAACTTGACCGGCTCTTTAACGTGGCCATGTCATTCGTGAACAGCGAGTACACGGTCTTCTCCAGGTTGATCTCCAACAGCCAGTTACGTCAGTACTCGGCAATACAGGCCAGGTTAGATTGTAACTTCACTCTCTGCTGAGCGATAGTTTTGTTTGTCCCCTAGACCCACGTCATGAGACCATCCGCTAATTACACCTTCCCAACATCCATCTCCGTATCGAGATCGTTGATACAGCATAGAAAGAGCGTGCAACACAGAGCTGATCCCTGTGGCAGACCATACTCGATCGTTATCAGATCAGATAGGTCAGTTCCTACCCTGGTCCTGATAATACAAGCGTCCAGAAAGTCTGTTGGTCACCGGTACATGTTTGTCAAGGCGGTGATAGATAGAACTAGACTAGCCTAGTAGAGGTTACTAAGGACGGTGTGAACTTGACGGTAGACGATTTGGTACAAGAGTTTTGTCCGCGTGTTTAATAGTGGTGGGGGTGGGGGGGTGGGGAGAGAATAGTCATTGTAGAAGAAGGACGTGTATTGATAGTGTTTAGTATTAGCATTTGTAAATGAAGTTAACATTCTATTTCATACTCGAAGTTACTGATATCGTTGGTTATTGGCGTCATAAATTAAGAGTGTTCCCGTCCTGCTTACATTGTAACGGACACCAATCTATCAGCCAGATAGATGGCGAAAGCTCCCGGATTTGTTAAACTGATTACACACAGATGGCGATAAGCCTAAATAAAAGAAAATTGACTCACTAGTTCACTAGGACTCGTAATTGATGTCTAGGGGAAACACTAGAGAAACTAATGATGTCAACAAAACCTTTAATCTGCATATAACTTGTAATGAGTGTACAAAGTCGTGGCAGAACACTAGATTTATACAAGAATAAAATGGATATACAGAATGATCAAAACCCAACTTACAATTCGTGGGAATAAATAGTATGATACACTATCACAGCTTTAAACACTTCAGAAAAATCACCACTGTATACATAACACTGAATTTCTTAACCACAAGAAATATATGAATATGCTACTTAACAACTTAGTATTAGTACTAAACGGCAACACACAGGGCTTAGGTCTCTCAACGACGTGTAGTCAAGTAACTGCCGCGAGACACCTGTGGGCGATCTATTTATAGACTTAGGTAACATGGAAGGTCACCTTCAAATCATAAGACCATTGGTTGGGGTGGTCATCTGGTCTGAAACAATCAATCATCTCTCGATGGAAAATTTCTGAGTCTAAGACTCTCTTAGTAAGACAGTGGAAAAAAACCGGTAATTGCACCACAGACCATATATGGTATTATAACAAATGTCAAACTAAAAATAAAACATTACTAGACCTAAGTAGGTCACATCCCATCCCTTTTTGGAAGTGGCAGATAGGTTCCACAAAAACATACGTAAGGAACCAATCTGGCAATAAAATAAAAAAAAATGTTCTACAAATGTAGCCAACCAAAATCTTAATACCAGGTGAAAACATCCCTGGACATAAAAGGGAAGTAACTCAAACTTTTACAATTCGTGAAAGGGGAGTAACCCTATCAAAAAATAATAATACATCAAAATCCCTCAGAAAGGGGTATTACAATATTTCCATGTGGATATGAAAAGTGGTAAACCCGACAAGTTAAATTCTTTATTTCAATGACTAGCTACAATATCAACTGAGTCATATGAGACATATTATCATAAAAGATTACATATAATGAAAAACCACCTTTAAATAAGGTTCACCTGAAAATAAACAAAATATTCAACAGGTTTGCAATTTTGAAAAAAATTCAAAACTCAGACCACACACATTCATGTGAGTGTCACCCAAACAAACTTGTAAATGGTCTCAACCAACCACAAAACATGTCACATGATCAATGAGGGTAATAAAATATTACATCCTTGACAAACAGTCAGCCACAACATTATCAGTTCCCTTAATATGGGAAATTTCCAGATTAAAATTTGGGAAATATAAACACCATCTCAATATTCTGTTATTCTTTTGTCCTAACTTAGAGGTAAATTTAAGGGGATCATGGTCAGAAAATACCATGACCGGATTGATTGAAGAAGTGACATAGACTTCAAAATGTTGTAAGGACAAAACCAAAGCTAAAGCTTCTTTTTCAATAGTGGAGTAATTCTTTTGGTTCTCATTTAACTTCCTGGAAAAAAAAGAGATTGGATGGTCAATCCCCATGTTGTCTTCCTGAAATAAGACTGAGCCAACGGCTAAGTTGCTAGCATCAATGGCAAGTTTAAAAGGCTTGCTGAAATCTGGTGCAGCCAGTATCCTGACAGTAAGTCAATTTTGGAAATTATCTTAGCTTGACCAACTTTATCAATAACGTCCTCTATTCGAGGTAATGGGTAGGAATCAGCTTTGGTGAGCGCATTGACCTTCCTAAAGTCGGTCACAAACCTGAAAGATCCACCGTCTTTCGGGACTAAAGGCAGGGGGAACTCCAATTGCTGAAACTGGGCTCAATGATATCATTCTTGAGCATATAATCAATTTCATCTTTTATCAAAACAGCTTTTTCCGGGTTAACTCTATAGGGGTGTTGTTTGACGGGTTTTGCATCACCTACATCTACATCATGAGGTGGTACCTTCGCTTCTTTGGGGACATCCCCAAAAATAGAGGGAAATGTCTCAAATAACTGAGACTATTTGTGGCTTTCCTCAGTGGACAAATGCATAAGGTGGTCATTCATTTAAATGATCTAAAAAAAAGAATTTACCAATTTTTGGGGTTTCAATTTGTCATGTATCACATCATCAGAAACATTTGAACATACAGGTAAAGTAATTTTAGCTGTGGAATGAAAATTGTTACAATTATCATAATACTTTTTCAGTGAGTTAACATGATACACTGTCTGTTTCTTTCTTCTGTCTGGCGTATTGACAACATAGTTCAAATCACTCAATTTTGAATGCACAGTAAAGGGTCCACAATATCTTAAGGATAACGCATTGTTCAAGTTAGGTACGAGCACAAGAACTTTCTCGCCTGGATTGAATGTTCGTTTACGAGAACTCTTATCATACAGTCCTTTCATTCTCACTTGGGCCTTTCTTAAGTTCTTGTGAGCCATTTCGCACACGGCTTTCAGTCGAACGTGAACATCGTCAAAGTTTTCCACTGGATGATCACTGGTACCTGTCCAACGCTCGTGGATCAGCTTCAGGGGACCACGGACAGAATGTCCAAACACAAGCTGAAAAGTAGAGTAACCTAGAGATTCCTGGACACAGTCTCTAGCGGCGAAAATAATCCATGGAACAGTTTCATCCCATTGGGTGTTACTTTTAGCGAACGTTCTCAGCATGGTTTTTAGTGTCTGGTGGAACCTCTCAAGTACGCCTTGAGACTGAGGGTGGTAGGCTGAGCTGGTGACGTGGGTAACGCCTAGCTTGGCTAGCGCTTCCTGAAAATGGTGACTGGTGAAGTTGCTGCCTTGGTCTGTTTGAACGATTCTAGGTAATCCAAAGGTAGTGAAGAACCGGGTCATGGCTTTGACGACAGTCTTTGCCTTAATGTTCCATTAGGGGAACGCCTCGGGAAAACGGGTACTTGAACACATAAAGGTAAGTAGGTACTCGTTGCCCGTCTTGGTTTTAGGCAAGGGACCCACACAGTCCATGATGATTTTAGAAAAGGGTTCTTCTAACACAGGAATCGGACTCAAAGGGGCCTTAGGAATTTTTTGGTTTGGCTTCCCGGCCAACTGACAGTTCGTGCAACTTTTGCAGTAACGCGACACATCATTTTTAATTGTGGGCCAAAAAAAACAGTTCTTTGATCTTCGCCATTGTTTTCGTGACTCCTGGGTGCGCTGACATCGGATGGTCATGTGCCAGTTTCAGTATTTCATGCCGATAAGGTGGAGGGACCCACAGCTGGTTTTTACCCAACCATGGTTCGGCAGGTGAGGCATCCACTGGTACAGAGCGACGAAAGAAGAGGTCGTTCTCGGAGAAATACTCCCCATCGTCAGCTGAGAGAGATTTTTCGACCATTGCTTTGAGTTCCGCGTCGACTTGTTGAGCTTTAATGATGTCTTCCTGAGATATCCTCAGGGGTAAGCCCAGGCTTGTGTTCTCCGGAAGCATAGACTCCAGTTTGGGAGATGGACTTCCCGACGATGATGGTAGGTGTGGTTCATGCGCTGTGTCAGCCAATTGTTTGGTCTGGCTTCTTGTCACCACACATGCAGGATACAGTTCATTATCATTATCTGGAACTGTTGACAAAGGGTTTTGAACCGTACAGGGGTATACTTTGCTTCCCGCAAGGTCATTCCCTAGAAGCAGGTGTACTCCTGGGACAGGAATACTATCTATCACACCTAAAATGGCTTCACCTTCGACGAGATGATGTTTCAGGGAAAACTTGTGTAGAGGGACGACAGTAGATTCTGCCCCCACTCCTTGGATAATGGAAACATTTCCGGTGTTCGTCTCCGGTGTAATGTTCATTGAGCTTTTCAAAAGAAGTGACTGTGACGCTCCTGTGTCTCTTAGGACGGTGATATTCCGCTGAGACAACGGATCACCTGGTTTGCTAATGACAGCTTCTGCAATGAAAGATGAAAAGTCAACCTTTCTCGATCCCTCGAGATCGGTAGACTCGGAAGAAACTGGATAGTGGCGTGAACAGTCAAAATGTGACTGAACATAATGTGTGGAGACTTGATTTCCTTCCTGTAGACTCTTCGGGTTAGTGTCATTCTGAAGACGAGAGTTCATATTTGAACTGGCTGCTTGATGGGTTAGAGCATTGTGCGCAGAGGTACGCACCACCTCTCTGTTAAATTGATGACGCTTATAGCAGTCCTTGATAAGGTGACCAGGTCTCTTGCAGAACTGGCATACTGAGAGTTGATCTTGGCTTCTCTCTGGACTGTAACGCCTTCAAGTGTTGGCCAACAGGGGGACTGTTGCCAAAAAGGGGAAGCAAGGGGTTGAGGCGGTTTCCTGACACTGGTGGTTTCTTATGCACCAACGTATATGTGTCAGCCGACTCAGCAGCCTTCTGGATGTCGACTATCTTACTATCCAGTATGTGTAGTCGTATGTCTTCAGGCAGAGACTTTAGGAATTCCTCCCTCAAGACAAGTGATTTTAGTTTCTCAAACTCTGAAACTTCCTCAGAGTTTAGCCACCTTGAGAATTTTTTTTCTTTTTCAAAGAGAAATTCTACATATGATTGAGTGGGTAGCTTGCTGAGTGCTC
Source organism: Physella acuta (assembly GCF_028476545.2). Lineage (NCBI taxonomy): Eukaryota > Metazoa > Mollusca > Gastropoda > Physidae > Physella > Physella acuta. Next base: position 2,990,266 of record NW_026731661.1, read on the forward strand.
GGAATTTTATCCGATAGGCCTCTGGAGTCAATTCGTAGGCCTTCAAAATGGCAGTCTTGACCAGCCCATAGTTAGTTTGAACGTCGTGAGAGAGTGCCTGATATGTGTTTGCAGCTTTGCCTGTAAGAACCGTGCTCAATAAAGCAGTAAGAGAAGTTTCGGGCCATTCACATGCCTTCGCTAAACTCTCAAATGAGTTAAAGAAGACAACCAAATCTATTTCATTGAACTTAGGATTTAATTTCCCAAATTTGGCAATCAGCTGCCCCACCGACACCTTTTTAGGATCCACTAGAGAAGTGACATCACCACTACCCTTACAAAATTCTAATTCCAACCTCCTCTTATCTAAAGCAATTTTAGCCTCCAACTCCTGTTTCTCTAAAGCAATTCTAGCTTCTAATTCTACCTTTTCTAGAGGTTTCTCCTCACGGAGTATCACACCAGCCAACAAACTCTCTTCGAACACACCTTCATTGATGAAATGAACAATAATTTTATCTCTTAACACTTCTGATTTCTGAGTGACAGAATAATCCAACTTCAATTCCTTTACAACACTAATCAAATCTTTCCTACTTAACTTCTCTACTTCCTCAACTGTGGGATTTAACAAGAAAGACTCCATTTCAACTACTTTCAAAATCAAAACAAATTAACACAGCCCAACGCTCTGCTATGAACTTGACCTTAAATCTAGGACGCGACACGTCTGGCTACCTGACCTAGATAACTCTAGCCTTGAGCGCGGCGCTCTTACACAGCCACACTGGGTTAAGAAACAACTAACTAGAACTGAAACTAGTGTTTAAATATTTAAACCAACAACTCTTACAACAGATTACATGCCGGCGAGTCCCCACTTTGTAACGGACACCAATCTATCAGCCAGATAGATGGCGAACGCTTCCGGATTTGTTAAACTGATTAAACACAGATGGCGATAAGCCTAAATAAAAGAAAATTGACTCACTAGTTCACTAGGACTCGTAATTGATGTCTAGGGGAAACACTAGAGAAACTAATGATGCCAACAAAACCTTTAATCTGCATATAACTTGTAATGAGTGTACAAAGTCGTGGCAGAACACTAGATTTGTACAAGAATAAAATGGATATACAGAATGATCAAAACCCAACTTACAATTCGTGGGAATAAATAGTATGATACACTATCACAGCTTTAAACACTTCGGAAAAATCACCACTGTATACATAACACTGCTAGAAGCATAAAGAATTTCTTAACCACAAGAAATATATGAATATGCTACTTAACAACTTAGTATTAGTACTAAACGGCAACACACAGGGCTTAGGTCTCTCAACGACGTGTAGTCAAGTAACTGCCGCGAGACACCTGTGGGCGATCTATTTATAGACTTAGGTAACATGGAAGGTCACCTTCAAATCATAAGACCATTGGTTGGGGTGGTCATCTGGTCTGAAACAATCAATCATCTCTCGATGGAAAATTTCTGAGTCTAAGACTCTCTTAGTAAGACAGTGGAAAAAAATCGGTAATTGCACCACAGACCATATATGGTATTATAACAAATGTCAAACTAAAAATAAAACATTACTAGACCTAAGTAGGTCATAACATGGGTATAGTTGCAGTATTAATAATAAAAGTATTCAGAATATAGATTATATAACACGCATACACTCCCCCCTCATCACAATGTTCTTACACGAGTTTTAATATTTATTTCGATCTCCATAGCTTATAGTAGGCCTGTTTCAGATCGAAGGACAGCACATAGGTGGTGACCTTTGTGTGGAAACAGCTAGTGATTTCTTTAATCACTAGTCTATCAGTCTGTTATTTGACAAAACCAAAACAAGCGGGCATTGACCAGCCTTTCCAAGAGCTTGCTGATGTTAGAGCAGAGGGAGAACGGTCTGTAGCTCTCAGGTGAGCCCAGATCCCTTGCTGTCTTGGACAGGGCGACCACCTCCACAATTTTACACCTGCTGGCAAGTTCGACACACGTCTATGATTGGTTCATTACAAGTATAAAACTAAGGTAACGACCACTAAGATATTACAAAAATGAAGCGAAACTCCCATCCGATTGCAAACATTATCGTTTAAACATGTTCTCTCCTACAACGTAAAAAATATCAATAGTCCCCATCGTTGGAGATGTGAAATTGACCGAATCAATGATACGTATGATTATATGTTTTGATGTGCAATATGCAGAGCCTTGAAATCTGAATTATCTTTTTCATTGTCATGGGAAATAACTTTTTAATAAAATAATTTTTCCAAAAATATATTTAAAAAAACTAAAACAAATAGATGTGTTCTAAATTTAATTTTACTACTATAAACCTAAACAAATAATGTTTGCTAGTAAAAAATAATTTTTAAAAGAATTGATTTAGACATTTTACCTGGATAATTTAGCTAAACCGAAACACTGTTAATTTATGACATATCTATTTATGTGTAGAATGATTTCAAACTTTTAAGAAACTGCTTGCCATCTCTCAAGATTCCACGGTAGTAACAAGTTTTTTCACATAAAGACTTTATAAATTAAAATATATCTATTAATTTATACATTGATTTTTAACTTTAATAAGCGGTAAGATATACATTTTAATGTTAACGCTAAAACTTTTTTTTCTCAACATATACTACACCCAAATATCTAGATCTCTATATTCTCATTATTATTAATAGTCTCCCACATATTGATATCAGACAAGATTGCCCCTTTTGGATTGGTTGTTATTCATATTTAAGATGATTAAATACATTAAAAAAAAGAAAAGTGTTAACGTTTACAAACAACAGAATTTTGATTTCAATTACAATTGAACCGAGTCTTCAGTATACTAATGAACACGTCAACCACATTATTTACTTAAATACATCACCATGGTACATAAACTTCAGAACATTACAACAAGCCACGATTTAACGATACTAGTTCGATCATGCTGGGGACATATATTTTTCTCCCATTTTTTAAACATTTATTTTCTAAATAGGTTAGCCCCCTTATTTCTTGACTGGTGTTTGAATAGCAATAGCAGAAATGATTATAATGTTTGGATTGTTTTGGAAAATCATATTCTAATGGCTTTGTTCTTGGTATACATTGATGTTGATGCACTGTCATCAACATTCCCTGTAATGCAAGTAATAATTTAAAAAAAGCCAATGGACAGCCTAACTTACGTGGTCATATTATCAGACCACTGATCAGTCAGCACAATATTCTACAACTCAACTACGGCCAAGCAGATACTTGATATTTCTCGGCTGTTGTTCACGTAAAAGAACTAAACAACACCACCAAACATCACGGACTTTATACATTAGAATTCACCATCTGCAGGGAAGATAATGTCAGCGGCACCATCAGATGTCCTACCCCCACCCCACCCACTCAACAGCGACACAATCATAAAGGCCCTGAGAAATCTTAGCAAACTAGAACCCACTGTCAACTCAATGGCCTACACCAACAACCACAGCTTCACAATTTTTCGGACAATTCATCAACTTTTACACACTCCATACAAATCACTTATAAAGAACACCAATAAACATTTTAGTTGCTATTCCTGTAAGACGACACATATGTGGACATTATGGGTCAAACAAACATTAGACTACTCACTGTCACTTAACTAATCAAGAAATACTACAACAAGATACAGCGGCGACAGCTAATACAAGCATTTTAAAATGAAATTAATCCATTAATATAATATTTAAAAAAAAAAGGAAAAAAAATGATAAGAGATAAAAAATGCAATAAATAAACACATTTAAATCCACCCAAAAACATTTTAAATCAAACATTAAATAAACTAAGAACGGCGGACAACAAAACAAACGATAGAACATTACGTCTATACTACACCATATTAAATGAATAGGAAAATAAAACAAAGCAAACATGAATAATACTGTTGCAATTATTTGACGTAATTATTCCATATACACTCAAAACTCTTATTAAATAAAATGAAAATTGTTCAGACTATTATATCTGTGCTGCTCTCACAAATTAAGAGAAAGACATATTAAAATTATATTGTTTCGGTGTGATAAATGATCGGGACTTAATTTACATTTTATAAGGGAAACAACTTACCAATTGTTTTGTTGATTAACGTTTACCTTAACATTTCAAACATAGTATACACCTATTACATAATTATATTAATTTTCTAATACAAACTTTTACTATCGTATACATCATTTAAGAAATTAGTTTCAATATAAAAAAGTAATTGGATTGCTTCAGTATTTAAAAACGTAAGGACCATTTAAAGATGGTATAAAAATTGTTATATACTGTGTGCCTGATCTTTAACTAGTGTTCGCTATCGTTTTATGTTCCCGATAAAATAATTATATTTATAATTTATGAAACAATACATAATTTATTAATTTTTATTTAGACTTTAGACAGTCTCAAGCCAAACATCACTCGATCAGCCCTCAAGTAAAATTAACATAACAGTCTTCTGTTTCCCAGGTTTTAGAAGTGCACAATCTGAATGGTAGATACACACCTCACCCCACCCCCCACAGACACACACCCCCTCCCCCCCCCCCCCCCCCCACTCAACTGGACTGGTGGATATTTCAAGGTAGAGTGCCATCTTCGCCATCCATCTTCCCTTTATCTATTTAATGTAGTCATATTTTAATTACTTTTAATGATTGATTAATTATCTAATTAGAGAAAAAAAATTAGGAATCTACAAATAATTACCGGAAAGACAATTTGCCGATGGACATTTTTCCTAAAAGTCTTAAATATTCGAATTGACATTTACCTGATTGTGAGAAATGCTCGAAAGAACTTTAACCTGAATGGGACAAACGTGAGAATTGACATTTACTCGAATTTGGACAAAAGCGTGTTGCTGCATGCAATGATGAAAGCCTGGCCTGCCAAGGTGAAAAAGAGAATTACTGGAGATGGCCATCACTTGTTATCTAGTGTTGTCTACACTCAAAGTGTTCATTTAAATATCTAACCTGTTAAACGATTGTCCACGGGACAGGTAAAATAGAATCCACTTGTTTAAGTGATCTCGACATATGAATGGATGGGAGTGTCAGCACTATAACAAGCTAACTTAACTTTACCGAAAGTCTGTTGGTCACAGCTACATGTTTTAATATCAATTTGGATCTCCATACCTTATAGTAGGCCTGTTTCAGATCGAAGGACAGCACATAGGTGGTGACCTTTGTGCGGAAACAGCCAGTGATTTCCTTAATCAACTGAGGAACGGGGTCCACTGGCTGTGGGTATGGTTGTTGATGGAACCTCGACAGTTTTATCACAGAGTTTATCTAATAAATGATATTGAGAAAGATTACTACGAGTTTATGTATGCTTTAATTTTCCTTCTATAGTACCAGATGGGTCATCCAACTGAGGATGAACAGATAGAAGATTTTATACTGGAGTTTAGTAGTGATAACAAGGAAGTATAATTGAAAAGACAATAACTTGTTATTTTGTTTTCTAGTGTCAAAAAAACCGGGAGTGATCTCCCCTAAACTTTGTCGAATATTCTTATTTGAAAAAACAGGGGATGGCAACTCGGGATATAGATATGATTTTAATCCATTTTAAATAGCCTACTAAAACTTTTTAAAATAGAATGAAATCTCGTAGAAAAAAGAATTGCACACCAATTGAACGCCAAATAAAATGTGCATAATAGTGCGGAATATTATGAGTACTTTATACATTCACAAGCGTTTTTTTTAGAAATGGGAAATAGCAAAAATTACTACTTCCGTTCTACGGAAACTACTCCAAAAATGTCAGAAGACAGAGGAGTAAATATTTTTCTCACATGTGAAATTTCATTTATGCATCTGAAATAGTACTCAAGTTATAGGCTTTTGAACAATTGAAAGTAGAAAAAAGTTCAATTTCCGGTTATCGAAAATCGCTCTAATGTCGACACGTATCTACAAAGTTTATATACTAATAATAAAGATCTACTATTTGATATAATATTTATATATGCAATTTCATCAACATAGCTATAACAGTACTCAAGTTATCGTGTTTACAGACACACACACACATACAATACAAACACACACATACAAGACACACACACACACACACACACACACACACACACACACACACACACAGACATACTGACAAGATTGCAAAACTATGTTTTCTGACTCAGGGAGCTGTATAACGAATATGATTTTTTTTCACGATTACAACACTTTCCCTATAAGAGATAGTATAAAGCAGATGTCATAAAATAGGTTGATTCTGCTTCAAGAGCTGCCTATACACCAATCAATTGAAGTATACGATTAAAAAGGCGTTATGGGCAGTAAACGAATATCAGCAACAATCATAAGCGATAGAGAAAATGTTACATGTAACCCAGACCATAGCTGTTGTAGCGACACAAATCATGAAGAGTGGAAGCAACAAAGACAAGAAGTATCAAATGATAATAGTGACAAAACTTGTGACATAATGGGTAAATTTAAATCCATCCAAGAACATTTTAAATCAAACATTAAATAAGTGAAGAATGGCGGACAATAAAACAAACAATAAACATTACCTCTAAACTACTCGATATTAAACGAATAGGAAAATAAAACAAAATAAGCAATTGTCTCACTTTTTAAATAAAATAAAAATGTTCTGATTAATGTCCCTGCGCTAAGCTCGCCGATTAAGAGAAAGACATTAGAAATGTGAAAAATGAAGGGGAGTTAAATACATTTTATAAGGGAAACAACTCCCCCATTCTTTTGTTGATTAACGTATACCTATACATTAAAAAAATAGCATATATACATCACATTCTTATATTAATTTTCAAATAGCAACTTATACGCTCGAATATTTATTTTAAGAGATAAGCTTCGTTTTGAAAATGAAACTATATTGCTTTTGTTTTTAAAAACGTAATTTCCTTCTGAAGTCCCGGAAGTGCATCTAGTCTTATTACAATAATATGTAGGTCAGTGACATACTTTAACGTTTTTGTTTTTATTTCATAAAATAACATGTTATCAAAAAGAAAAGTTTATTATATACAACGATATTTCACGTTATAGTATTTCATTTCTTGGTAACCAAATTATAGCATTATTAAACAAGGGAAACAACTTACACCATGTTTTGTTGATTAAAGTCTACCTAAGAAGTACAAAACAATTACTGATCAATCAAATTACTGTAGTAATTGTCATATCAGGGGCGGAACTACAGTGCCGCCAGACCCCGCAATGCGGGGGGGGGGGGGGGGCCCACGACGTTTAGGGGCCCAATTCCGACCGAAAAGAACAATGAATTTTCTTTTCATAAATAATATTTTTCGCGCACCTTGATAGTGGTTTTATAAAAAACAAACATGTCTACTATAGCAGTGATTGTTCTACAGAAACTAACACACACTGTTGCGTAGAAAAATATAAAATCTACAAGAGCTGTAGTTTGAAAGATAGGCAAACGTTCACACTACTTCCATGACTTACTGCCCTTCTTTAAAATAGGGGTGCCCATAAAGCTCATTTAAATAGATTTGTACTATGTAAGTTAAAAAGCAATTTATTCTCTAAATTATTATCTAAATAATGCATACTAAAGAATACTAAAGCTATAAAAATGAATGTATTCAAAACTAATAATATAAATACAAAAAATCATAAAAATAAGCATAACGCGAGAAACCATTGCACAAATCAAGCTTACGTGTTTATATAAATTTGACCAGCTCATAAAATTATATTATTATCAATTTGCGACAAACATGAAATTGTACGCAGAATCGCGAAGCGTATCAAAATTAAAAAAAAAAAAGGAATAAAAACACTTGTAAAACGGATTATTGCGGACCCGATTTGAGTTCGGACTATATATATATATATATATATATATATATATATATATATATATATATATATATATATATATATATATATATATATATATATATATATATATATATATATGGGGGGCCCAAAAAATTTTTTTGCGGGGGAGCCTTTTATTTCTAGTTCCGCCACTGTGTCATATAGTAACAAATAATCGCTTATGTAATATTCAAGAAATAACATTCAATATAAAAAATGTATTAAATTGCGTTTGTATTTAAAAATCATAAGAACCCTTTAAGTATGTTAATTTACTTAGTTATATGATTTGTGACTGACATTTCAACAACATTTATTATTAGGGTTTTTGGAATATATTTTTTTAAGTTTCACAAATGTTTGACCTAAAAACCACTGTCCACCACCAAATATTATCTTTTTTTCCGGCTTTAACTTTTCGATAAAATACAAGCTGGTCCACATTATATATCCGATGAACTTTTGATAAACACAACGTGTAATCTTAGGTTTTAAATAATACTGATTTATATGGTATATATTCTCATGTAGGCCTACTTTATAGCTAGGCTATTCATACAGCTTTCTTTGATTTTTTTTCCTCAAATTATTACTATGCGATTGCAATAAAATATTAATCAATTAAATATGGCTAACAGAGAGTTGAGCATGATTATTTTAATTCATTTAACAAGTTGGTACATAAAAAAAAAAAACGATACAGATACAAAACAAATATAGGCGATATTATGCATTTTTAAAGTTTTAATATAATCATCAAATGAATATTTATTTCAATTTCTTATTATTTAAAGAAAATACTAGGTATGAACATTTTTTTGACGTATTTCAGTCGGTTTAGTTAAATTAAGTGTTACGTTCAAAATTAATTAATTAATTAATTAATGACTTCAAAACAAGTAATTAATGAATTAAAAAATGTCAGAAGTATTACTTGAACATAAACACTAAAGTAAGCTTACGTTCAGACGACTTTAGATTACGGAAAATGCTATTGGTCGTGTCGGCCAAATGTAGGGTGAAGGCGAAAGGCGGAGAAGCTTTCATTTGTTCACTTACTCACTGTTAATGCCATGCTAAGCTCTCTCGATCACTTTATTCCACTACTCGTTTTACTATGATCGTTTAAATTTAGTAGAGGTATTAAATAGATAATATAGTGACCCACCGTATTCTTTATGTTTATAAAACGTATAGTTATATAATTAAACATATATTTTATTGGAGTCAAAAGCTCACTGGAAGCGATAATCTGGAAGATGATCTTTAACTTTGACTTTTTATGGAATACAAAAAAAAACAACTATAATGGTCATTTAACCTTTAACTGGAACTGGATATTGAATTGAAAAAGGAAATTATATCAACATTTAAAATTTAATCAAAACATTATCTTACATCGGAAACTGACGTTCTTTTTCCCTGGGGTGGTGTATTTTCCAAAACAAAAAAAAAAATTCAACGCAACCAGAACCAGAAATCCAGGTCGGAATAAAATAATGCCATCCTTTATACCAACAACCGCAGCATTTTCATTTACACAATCGAACCAACAATCATCGCACAATACATAACATTGAACTACAAAGACAACCTAATAGAAAATCTGAGAGTTACCCCAGACAGAGAGCAAACATGTCAACACTGCGCATCCCCACAACACTGGACAACCCACTGCTAGCTAAGTCACCTCAACAGAAAACCCCTACACCACTGGACAACCCACTGCTAGCTAAGTCACCTCAATAGAAAACCCCTACACCACTGGACAACCCACTGCTAGCTAAGTCACCTCAACAGAAAACCCCTACACTACTGGACAACCCACTGCTAGCTAAGTCACCTCAACAGAAAACCCCTACACCACTGGACAACCCACTGCTAGCTAAGTCACCTCAACAGAAAACCCCTACACCAGCACCACACTCAGCCGAAGACAGAACAACGCCAATCGTAACAATGATCAAAATACAGCCAGCTATATCCACTCCAACCCTGGACACTCTCCACCAATGGTCACGAAGACGCCAACAAAAGAAAAGGACACATCAGCATCTTTAATAAGTAACAAACATGGTTGGAATAACCACACCAAGTATCTGATTCTCGACGCCCAGAAAAAAAACCCCATCCCTCAACCACCCAACAAACAAACATGGTTATAACAACAACAACCACTAAGAGGAAGAAGGACATCCCAGACCCAGAGAAAACATCACCACTTTATAAAACAATACAAGCAGTATTTTGGCCCTTTTGTCTGCATGTCTCTAGATATATTTTAGACCAGACTTGATTTATCAATGGTATAATTCATTCTCTTTTCAAATTGTATTGATTTATGTGGTTTATGTTTCATCACAGTGTATCTACTATATTTTGGATACTGTTGATAATAATTATGTTGATTATCAGTTGTGTTGTTTGGTGAGTATAAAACAATATACTTGAATAATTATTTTTAGTTTTAATTGAGCGTCATTTGTCGTGTTTTGTTTCCTAGCATGAAAACATAAAGTGGCTGCCGTAATTTTTACTTTGTCGATTGAGTCATACATTCCAAGCATTTTATTGAAACACCGATGTTATGCTTAGTTAGCGTTTTAGTCTAAATCAGGACTGCATTAGTGTTTTCCTTAGTAATAGAATTATTGTCGTAGTCACGATTGTCTTTTAAAAACGAAACTTGTTATAATAAAGAAAGCGTGTTCGCCTTATAGTTAGCACCGACCCTGCATACATGGCCCCCATCCCAAAACGTAATATTAACTAATTGGAAATGCCATAGATCAATGTAAAGAAAATACAAACAAAAAAATGGTAGACAAAGCCTGTGTAAATAAAGTTACCTCCCATGCTGTATTGTTCATAAAATCAGGGGACTTTTTTCAAAGGATAGTATATCGATTAAGCAAACAAATATATAATGAAAATATCATTCCAATATGTATGCTTAGTAATTAAAAAAATTAATAAAAATGTAATATTATTTTTATAATCTTAAAATAATCGTATAAAATTACTTAACCTTTAGAAATTTTGTATAAAACATAAAATGGTAAACGATAGTTAAATAATAAATGATACTTTTTATGTAGTGAGATAAAAAATTAAACAACAGACTCCTATGCTCGCAGTTCGACCTTGCCTTAGATCTTATTTTAAAAAAAATGTAAAAAAATGATTAGGCCTAGCGAAACAAAACCTTGTAATTGTAACTCCCTATCACTCTCATAAAAATTATAAATAAATTAATTGGGTACAAAAATAACGTTTGAATTAATAAGTAAAAAAAAAGACAACTATATTAACCTATATCAACGGAAATAGTTTTATTTTAATGAGTAGGCCTACAAGATGCTCTGTTTAAAAAAGTAGTAAATATCATCCTAGGCCTACACGATGCTCAGTTTAAATGTTCTTAATTAATTTTTTTGTGACCGAACGAAAGGATAATTTTGAAAACTTTCTTCGGCAATATTGGTTTAAATTATGACAGGAATCGATTGGTAAATGTTTCAAGTCGCTAAGTGGTCTGGTTGCCGAGATATGGGCCAAAAACTGCATTTGTTCGAGGTTTTTTGGCTTTTCCGGGAAATCAAGGAAGGAATTCCGAAATTTTATTGGCCCACAATCATCCTTGGAACTTGCTTAACATATTTGCTTTTGGAACTAGTCCTCGATATTGCTTCATTGAGGAGGAGATACGACTTAAAGGCTGCGGACACACATCCATACATCCGGAAATGACGAGTTAATAATCGCAATTGTCCGTATGGAAATTGCGCTAAAAATAAAACAGTAACGGTATTAATTTACGAGTAAAGATAGTTTTATCATAACGCACTTTATGTACGCTCAGTTATTAAATGCACAAACATTCGGCAATAATAATAGTTTTAATAAATGTATTTCAAAATATTATTTTTTTCTGCAAGTAGATGTATACTTTTATTGTGCATCTAGGTTAACAGTTGACAGTATTGGGTGAAATAACAGAAGAGGAGCAGATAGTTGATTTAATACTGGAGGCTAATTATGGGATCAAGGAAGTCTAAAAGTAAAGACAATATCCTGGTGTTTTGTCCTCTAATGTTTGAAAAGTGAGCAGAGGTAGCTTTAGCAACAAGAGCCGCCTATACATCAATAAGTTCAAGTTAAGACCGAAAAGCTCGTAAATATGTCAGCAACAATCAGAAGAGATGGAAAAATATTACATCTAACCCAGACCATAGCTGTTGTTGTAACGACATAAACCATGTAGAGTGGATTCAACAGAAGGAGAAAAAAAAGAGCAATCAAATGAAAAATAAGTAATAATTGAATTGTAGATAATATTAATGAAAACCATTGTGAGAATTCGCTTTTAATAAACATACATTTCTAAAATATACGAGTGTTTTAACCTTTTCCTCATAATACATTTTCAGGTACATAATTTGCAAAAGTATACAATTATTGTCATTTTTACTTTCTCGTATACGAAGTATAGAGGAAGTATTGCAGTCGTGTAAAAATCTAAATCGAGATATTCACCAATCTCGAAGTTCTATACCCCCGTGAGTCGGATTTTTTTTTTCAGAATGTCTCCCTCTCTGCCTGTGTGTGACTGTGAACACGATAACTTGAGTACCGTTATAACTAGGTTGATGTCATTCCATATGCCTTTTATATTAAGAGAGAGAAAGAGAGAGAGAGAGAGGGAGAGAGAGAGAGAGAGGAGACTGGAGACGGAATAAAATCTTACATCTAAGTTTTTAAAGCAAAACCTTCTATTAGATGCAGATTTCTGTATATGACAAAAGATAAAAACCGGTCGTGAGTACCCGCTAAAGACCAATAGAAAAAAAAAAAACTTACCTCGAAATTCCAAGCCCTATTCATGTAGCAACTCTCTGTCATTGGTAGTAAATATTATGGTGTCAAAGTTCAGTAGGGACGTCGTTAAAAGTTTGCTGATGACGAAAGTAACAGTTCGGTAGTGGCGATGATACAAATTGAGAAGTGACGACGATAACAACCATCTTGTGACGACGATGAAAGTCTCAGGCAATAAACACCTTATATGGTAAACATTTACCCTTAAACAATACCAGCGACTGTGACAAGTCTCAGGCAATAAACACGTTATATGGTAAACATTTACCCATAAACAATACCAGCGACTGTGACAAGTCTCAGGCAATAAACACCTTATATGGTAAACATTTACCCTTAAACAATACCAGCGACTGTGACAAGTCCCGGTAAATTGTGATCGCTACAGGGGTTGATGTTTTTGTACGACCTGTCTATTTCTAAGTTCTTCTTGTTTTTACTGGCCACTAGCTGTTAAGGTCGACTTTAAGAAGTACAAACAACAAACTACACAAAGTTTGGACCACAGTATTAGTGCGGGCCTACACCCGTAATATATTCGCCTAGCTTTCTGTCCAAATCAACCCATCAACTCTCGTTCACACACCTAGTAAACTGAATACCAACATTTGGTCTAAGGGGAATAACACCACAACGTGGGACTGAACACAACTCACATACTCACTATAAACAATGACTTACCAAGCCTTAACCCGACGCGTAACAATAACAGTATTCACGTACGCCCTGAAATAACAATACACGTGAAGAAAACACGTCCACTCCCTCCCCTACCCAGCATAAGAAAAAATAGAACTAAATGTCAATCGTACCAAACATAAGAACATTACAGACCTATTTTCTAGCTCTAAAATGTGCATGCCCATCATAGACACTATCTGCTACATCTTTCATGATAAACTGGGCACAACTTTATAAACACGGGTCAGCACTGATTATTATTAACACGGTTTGTTATTAAATTATTAATTATTAATTTATTATATTATTACTTTTATAGTGTTTCAAATATTAACGAATACCTATGCATTTCTGAAGGTGTTATAGTTTTCGATGTATTAAAGTTGTATGGCTGATGTTCCTGCTAGTGTTTTTACATACAAACTCGCTAATATGTTTGTTTTTTGAAGTTGCCGGGATTTAGACACATACAATTGTAATACTGCAATTTTCGCCAGGGCAGAATACCCAAAACTATATTTAGATTAACGAACAACACAATGCCTAACAATATCGTTTTTTTCATTAAGTTACGCCCAAGTGTCTTCGTCTTCTTTTGTCGGACTGTCTGTATCAGGTCACCAAACAATAGAACATTACAGACCTTTTCTTGATCTGTCAAATGCGCATGTCATTCATACCAAACAATAGAACATTACAGACCTTTTCTTGATCTGTCAAATGTGCATGTCAATCATACCAAACAATAGAACATTACAGACCTTTTCTTGATCTGTCAAATGCACATGTCAATCATACCACACAATAGAACATTACAGACCTTTTTTTTAAAACTGTCAAATGTGCATGTCATTCATACCAAACAATAGAACATTGGAGACCTTTTCTTGATCTGTCAAATGCGCATGTCATTCATACCAAACAATAGAACATTACAGACCTTTTCTTGATCTGTCAAATGCGCATGTCATTCATACCAAACAATAGAACATTACAGACCTATTCTCTAGCTTTAAAATGTGCATGTCCAACATACACACTATCTGCTACATCTGTAATGATAAACTGGGCTCGGCGTTGTCCCATTGTGTAGATAAAAAACTCTTTAAAAATGTCAACTTTATAAACACAAGTCAGCACTGACTATTATCAATACAGTTTGTTTATTATGTATGTTCGCCTTCAACTTTAACGGTTAGCCGTTCTTATCGGTCGGCGTGTTCGAAAAAGAAGCCGTTCATGTACAAAAGAATATCACATTTAAAAACAAATAGACATCTTTTCACACGATTTATATTTACAAGTTCTAGCTATATTGGTCTATCCCCACCTACTTCAGAACTGAATTAATCATTACGCGCTTTTAGAAAGCATGTATTTCTGATACAAAGATTTTAACAAAAATCAAACATACATAGAATTTAGCGTGTATTAGAAATAAAGGTAAGCATAACATATTTGGAAAAAAAAACACTTCTAAGATATTTAGCTGCTAAGAAACTGTACAATATTTAAATAGATTTAATTGATTTAAAACAATATTGTGTAGCTCTACGTTAGTGTAATAACACCGATGAATGATAGCTTTAATATAAAGTAAAAAAAAAAAAACATTATATTTCCATTCATGCTTTGCCATAGATCGCAGTATAGAAAATCATTGACAAACTATTGTTTAGGTAAAGTTAACTCTTATGTTTTTTGAACAGGGGAAACAATCAAATATTAGTACATTATTTTAAGAAACACACAAAAACAAAATAATAGAAATATAATAAAATATACTATTTTTTAATGCAAAATAGAAAATAAAAATAGAAACAAAAATAGTTTTCAATCTATAATGTAAAATGAAACTATCTATAAGCATGCCCTTTAATACTAGATCTAACTCTAAATGTAAAACTTAAGTCAGATTACAATACTTAATACTAAATATATAGTGATTTTATATTTACTCACGTTGTAAGCATATTTTCTTTTTCCCATAGAAATTATTAATGGTTTTTAACTTAAAACATAATAAATTACAAAGTAAACATAAAAAAGTTCTCAAACTTCATTAAAGGAAATTTTATTTGGAAATAATAATTTTAAATTAATTTTAGAGACTTAAGCATTAACTTAAATTATTAGGCTATATATTTATATATATATATATATATATATATATATATGTATATATATATATATATATATATATATATATATATATATATATATATATATATATATATATATATATATATATATATATATATATATGTATATATGTATATATATATATATATATATATATATATATATATATATATATATATATATATATATATATATATATATATATATATATATATATATTGCATGTACGTTTTTTATAATGTTTGTGCATTTCATAACAGTTATTGTGAATGTATTTTATTTCTGTTATTTTATTCATTAAACCGATAGTATCGACTACACATTATACATTATTTCAAGTGTGTTGTCTGGAACATAGACGGGCCGAAAGATTTCAATGGCTTTCACTGTCAATTTTAGAGACTTAAGCGTTAACTTAAATTATTTGGCT
This sequence comes from Physella acuta, assembly GCF_028476545.2. Classification (NCBI taxonomy): domain Eukaryota; kingdom Metazoa; phylum Mollusca; class Gastropoda; family Physidae; genus Physella; species Physella acuta. The sequence goes on from NW_026731661.1 coordinate 3,006,294, forward strand.
CTATATATTGCATGGACGTTTATTTTTATATTGTTTGTGCATTTCATAACGGTTATTATGAATGTATTTTATTTCTGTTATTATATCCTTTCAACTTATAGTATCGACTACACATGCATTATTTCAAGTGTGTTACCTGGAGCATAGCCTAGACAAGCAAAAAAGGTTCACTGGCTTTCACTGTCAATCGTAAACAACCGGCTCTTTAACGTGGCCATGTCATTCGTACACGGGCATTGACCAGCCTTTCTATATAGCTGCTACGAAAGTGTAAAATCTAAATGGCTTATATTGCTTTACAATAAACTTGTGTAGGTCTACGATAGTGTAATAACACCGCTGAATGATAGCTTACTTATAAAGTAAAAAAAAAAATATATATTTCCATTCAAAATTTGACAAAATATAGGGCCCACATCCCAAACCGCAAATATAATTATAAGCATTAGGCTTTGCCATAGATCGCAGTAGGGATAAATAACTATAAAGAAAAGCGTGGGTCACTTAAGTACCTATTGGATACCTTTACTAATATTCGAGAAGAGACCCACGTTTTTCTTTATAGTTATTTAAATAGTAGTTAATGCTTTATTTTCTACTTTTTAGTACATTATTACATAAAAGATGTTATTAAAACGTTTGTTTATGAATTTTTTTCAGTACTTTACTTGTTTTCCTTACAATAGTTACATGACTCAAAACCATTGTCAAGTCAATAAACTAAAATTCAGTAAAGTATTATGGGATGGCGTAGTCTAGTGGTAAAGAACCGTATCTGTCAGTTAGAAGTGCCTGCAGTTTCACACGGACGTTTCGATCTAGACAGACAGACAAACAGACTGACTGGCGACAGAGGAAGTTAGTTAAAGCTTGTAAAAATCATTGACAGAGTCACCTCAACAGAAAACCCCTACACTCAGCCGAAGACAGAACAACGCCAATAGCAACAATGATCAAAATACAGCCAGCTATATCCACTCCAACCCTGGACACGCCAACAACTGAACAAGATACATCAGCATCTTTAATAAGTAACAAACATGGTTGCAGCAACCACACCACGTATTTGATTCTCGACGCCCTGAAAGAAACCCCCATCCCTCAACCACCCAACAAACAAACATGGTTATAACAACAACAACCACTAAGAGGAAGAAGGACAGCCCAGACCCAGAGAAAACATCAAAAGCAACAAAGGTCAATGAAGAGGTCAAGGAACCAGCAGCCCCCACCCGTTATAAAAACACCATCACTTTATAAAAGGGGTCGTCTGTAAATGACGTCACACTCGTGTGGGGGGAGGGGGTCTGTAATTTTGTGAAGGAAATGTGATGAGGGATGTGACGTCACACCTTTTCACTTTTTAAAAAGCTTTGTTAGAAAACTAGTATTAGCCGTTATTTCGCGTTTCAGAAAACTGTTTAAATAAACTGTAATAGGAATTGATTGAAATACTCCATGTTGACAAAGATCAGATAAGATTTTGGAAAACAATATCGATGTTTTAAGAAAAAATTAATTGCAATTTTGATGGAAGTTGTAGGCTGAGGTGTTACGTCATTTTATGGGGTGGGGTCTGGATTTTGTGACGATGCGTGACGGAGGGGAGTGGGGGTGGGAGAGGTAAAAATCTTCCGAAAAAGCGTGATGTCATTTATGGATAACCCCAAAAAATCCAAGTAGTATTTGCGACTTTGTATTTGCATGCCTCTAGATATCACTTAAACAAGCCCTGGATTAGTGATGGTATTCAATATATTGGCACATTGTATTGATTTATGTGTTGTATGTTTCACCAAATTTTATCTATTATAGTTTAAATAGTTTGTTGAGAATAATTATGTTAATACTCAGATGTGTTGTTTGGTGTTGTAATACAATCTATTTGAATTACCATGTTATTTTTCTTCATACTAAATCAAAAAGGTAAAATATTTTACCCTCTGTGATTTCAATTATTTAACTATCTACATTTCCACCGAGAATAAAAATACATTTTAAACTGGGTAGTAAACCAAGATATTAAAGGACAACGTTAAAATATGATATAACTGATGCTCGTTATCTATACACGAAATGCAAAGATTGTAAACACTATAATCGTGAAGATCCCAGAGTAGAAAATAAATAATTTAAATCACGTAATGTGGTGAGGCTGTTAATGGAACCCCCACAGTTTTATCACAAAGTTTACCAAATGAATGATATTGAGAAAGATTACTACGAGTTGATGTATGCTTTGATTGTACTTCTAGAGTACAAGTAGAAAATTATTGGGTCATACACGTGAAGAGGAAGAGATAGTAGATTTAATACTGGATGTTAGACACGAGATCAAGAAAGTCTAAAAAAAAAATGACAATATTTTGTTATTTTGTCTTTAAATGTCAGAAAAGATGTCACTATATAGGTTGTTTATGCTTCAAGAGCTGCCTATACATCAATCAATTGAAGTATAAGACTAAAAGTGTGTTATTGGCAATAAAAATATATCAACAACAATCAGAAGCGATGGAAAAAATGGTACATCTAACCCAGACTATAGCTGTTTTTGTAACGAAAAAAAAAATCACGAAGAGCGAAAGCAAAAAAAGAGAAGAAACGAGAAGTATCAAGTAATAATAGTGTCAAAATGTGACTTAATGGGTAAGTTTAAATCCACCCAAGAACATTTTAAATCAAACATTAAATAAGTGAAGAATGGCGGACAATAAAACACACAATAAAAATTACCTTGAAAATACTCGGTATTAAATAAATAGGAAAATAGAACAAAATAAGCATGAAGAATACTATTGCAATTGTCACACCTTTTAAATAAAATAAAATTGATCTGACTAATGTCCGTGTGATAAGCTCGCCGATTAAGAAAAGGACATTATTAGAATTGTATCGTTTCGATGTGATAAATAAAGGGGACTTAAATCAATTTACATTTTATAAGGGAAACAACTTTCCAATTATTTTGTTGATTAACCTGTACCTAAAAATTTAAAAGCAGCATATAAACTTTGCATAATTATATTAATTTTTAAATAGCAACTTATACGCACACATATATTTTTTAAGAAAAAAGTTTTGATTTGAAATGGAAACTAAATTGCTTTAATATTCAAAAATCAAAAGATACATTTAAATATATTATATATTTTGTTATATAGAGTGATTGCTATTTAAATTTCTATCTTTAAACTTCTGAACATACACTGTCGTTTTCGAATTTTAATTTTGACTATCGTATCGGTTAAATTTTAAGTTATTGAACACGTTGGATTATAAAAAAAACGTATACAGATACAATGCAAATATAGGTGATACTATTTTTTAAATCTCAAGAAAATCATCAAAATAATATTTATTCCAATTTATTATTATTAAAAAAAATACTTGGTATGAAACGTTTTGACGAATTTGTGTCGGTTTTAGTTAAATAAAGTGTTAAGTTCAAAATTAATGTGTTTATTAATGACTTCAAACGTAGATCTAGTCATTTTTTAAAAGTAAAAAACTCAAAATAACCACGTTACAATTATATATTTAAATAACAGTGTGCATCATTATGTGCTCGCTTGGTCAGGTGTGTAGGGCTAACGGTCAGCCCGACCACAAAAAGAGAGAGAGAGAGACGGTTTGTTATAGAAACACATGCAGCGAAAAGTTGAGTAAATGTAATATAATGACGTCACGTTGATTAACCGAATTTATAATCGTTGATCGCTAGAGAGCTAAAAAATGCAGGAAAAAGTTCGGTCTACAGCATCTTCAATTAAAGAAAAGAAAATACTGCCCGCGATCTCTGACTATTTTTGATAAATGGCGGGTTAAAAAAGCCTTCAAAATTGAGGGGCAAGGTACACAGCGTCAAGGCGCGATCATTCTTTCAATAAAGAACCATTTTAGATAGTCTTAGCTAACCGATTTAAGAGAATGATATGTTACAATTCTATTGTTTCAATATGATAAATGAAAGGGACTTAACTTGATTTACATTTTTAAGGGAAACCACTCCACATTCTTTTGTTGATTAACGTGTACCGAAACAGTACAAAAATAGTAAACAGCTATTACATTATTATAATAATTTTCTAATAACAACTTATGTTTTCGTATGTATCGTTTAAAAGATTAGTTTTGATATAACAATGTAACTAAATTGCTTGTGTATTCAAAATCGTAAGCACCATTCAAAGATGTGACATAATTTCTTACATACCTTGAGCTTGATTTACTATAAGTGATGGCAGTTACAGCCTCCTTTGCTCTCTAATTATTTTCTTCTCGGCCTTTTGGCTAAGATCAAAGTGTAGTATCTGATATGGATCTTAGACATTTGGGTGGTCAGCTATCTACCTATCAACTGCTGGCCTATCTCTCTACTGACCCACGCCTCAGTGGTCAGCTGACCGTCCCACGTTACCGGTCAATTCCCGTATTTTTATTGGTCTCTCTCTGACCAACTTGCTATAGCCTGCTTCTGCTATCTACCTGACCTCTCCAACGCAACTTTGCGTCATCACACCAATCTTCCAATACTATTAACTCTCCTCACATCTTTAAGCTCCTTTTTGCTACCAAAAGTCTCAACGTAACCTACCGACCTAAGACCAAAGACAACACACTTCGATATCTCATCTCGATACTCCAGCACAACGATACCACCTCACCAACCTACCACAAGCTACACTTCATAATTTGAAATCTACCATCAACGACAAAACTACAGTTATCTAAGATACCTCAAAAACACAGGACCCGCTACATCATCACTACAAAACCAACTCAACAACACAGGACCCGCTACATCATCACTACAAAACCAACTCAACACAGGACCCGCCACATCATCACTACAATACCAACTCAACAACACAGGAACCGCTACATCATCACTACAAAACCAACTCAACAAAAAAGGACCCGCTACATCATCAGTACAAAACAAACTAAACAAAGTTCCCGCTACATCATCACTACAAAACCAACTCAACAACACAGGACCCACTACATCATCACTACAAAACCAACTCAACAACACAGGACCCACTACATCATCACTACACAACCAACTCAACAACATAGGACCCACTACATCATCACTACAAAACCAACTCAACAACACAGGACCCGCTACATAATCACTACAAAACCAACTCAAAAACACATGAACCACTACATCATCACTACAAAACCAACTCAACAACACAGGAACCGCTACATCATCACTACAAAACCAACTCAACAACACAGGAACCGCTACATCATCACTACAAAACAAACTCAACATCACAGGACCCACTATATCATCACTACAAAACCAGCTCAACAACACAATACTCGCTACATCATCACAACAAAACTCAACAACACAAGACCCGCTACATCGTCACTACAAAACCAACTCAATAACACAGGACCCACTACATCATCACTACAAAACTCAACAACACAGAACCCGCTACATCATCACTACAAAGCCAACTCAATAATACGGTACTTTCTACATCATCACTACAAAATCAACTTAACAACACAGGACTCGCTACATCATCACTACAAAACCAACTTAACAACACAGGACCCACTACATCATCACTACAAAACCAACTCAACAACACAAGACCCGCTACATCATCACTACAAAACCATCTCAACAACACAGAATCCGCTACATCATCACTACAAAAACATCTCAACAACACAAGACCCGCTACATCATCACTACAAAACCATCTCATTAACACAGAACCCGCTACATCATCACTACAAAACCAACTCAACAATACAGGCCCGCTACATCATCACTACAAAACCAACTTAACAACAGAGGACCCACTACATCATCACTACAAAACCAACTCAACAACACAAGACCCGCTTCATCATCACTACAAAACCATCTCAACAACACAGGACCAGCTACATCATCATTACAAAAACAACTCAACAATACAGGCCCGCTACATCATCACTACAAAACCAACTTAACAACACAGGACCCACTACATCATCACTACAAAACCAACTTAACAACACAAGACCCGCTACATCATCACTACAAAACCAACTCAACAATACGGTACTTTCTACATCATCACTACAAAATCAACTTAACAACACAGGACCAGCTACATCATCACTACAAAACCAACTCAACAATACAGGACCCGCTACATCATCACTACAAAACCAACTTAACAACACAGGACCCACTACATCATCACTACAAAACCAACTAAACAACACAAGACCCGCTACATCATCACTACAAAACCAACTCAACAACACAGGACCCACTACATCATCACTACAAGACCAACTCAACAACACAGGACCCACTATATCAACACTACAAAACCAACTCAACAATACGGTACTTTCTACATCATCACTACAAAACCAACTCAACAACACAGGACCCACTACATCATCACTACAAAACCAACTCAACACAGGACCCGCCACACCATCACTACAATACCAACTCAACAACACAGGAACCGCTACATCATCACTACAAAACCAACTCAACAAAAAAGGACCCGCTACATCATCAGTACAAAACCAACTAAACAAAGTTCCCGCTACATCATCACTACAAAACCAACTCAACAACACAGGACCCACTACATCATCACTACAAAACCAACTCAACAACACAGGACCCACTACATCATCACTACACAACCAACTCAACAACATAGGACCCACTACATCATCACTACAAAACCAACTCAACAACACAGGACCCGCTACATAATCACTACAAAACCAACTCAAAAACACATGAACCACTACATCATCACTACAAAACCAACTCAACAACACAGGAACCGCTACATCATCACTACAAAACCAACTCAAAAACACATGAACCACTACATCATCACTACAAAACCAACTCAACAACACAGGAACCGCTACATCATCACTACAAAACCAACTCAACAACACAGGAACCGCTACATCATCACTACAAAACCAACTCAACATCACAGGACCCACTATATCATCACTACAAAACCAGCTCAACAACACAATACTCGCTACATCATCACAACAAAACTCAACAACACAAGACCCGCTACATCGTCACTACAAAACCAACTCAATAACACAGGACCCACTACATCATCACTACAAAACTCAACAACACAGAACCCGCTACATCATCACTACAAAGCCAACTCAATAATACGGTACTTTCTACATCATCACTACAAAATCAACTTAACAACACAGGACTCGCTACATCATCACTACAAAACCAACTTAACAACACAGGACCCACTACATCATCACTACAAAACCAACTCAACAACACAAGACCCGCTACATCATCACTACAAAAACATCTCAACAACACAAGACCCGCTACATCATCACTACAAAACCATCTCATTAACACAGAACCCGCTACATCATCACTACAAAACCAACTCAACAATACAGGCCCGCTACATCATCACTACAAAACCAACTTAACAACAGAGGACCCACTACATCATCACTACAAAACCAACTCAACAACACAAGACCCGCTTCATCATCACTACAAAACCATCTCAACAACACAGGACCAGCTACATCATCATTACAAAACCAACTCAACAATACAGGCCCGCTACATCATCACTACAAAACCAACTTAACAACACAAGACCCGCTACATCATCACTACAAAACCAACTCAACAACACAGGACCCACTACATCATCACTACAAGACCAACTCAACAACACAGGACCCACTATGTCAACACTACAAAACCAACTCAACAATACGGTACTTTCTACATCATCACTACAAAATCAACTTAACAACACAGGACCAGCTACATCATCACTACAAAACCAACTCAACAATACAGGACCCGCTACATCATCACTACAAAACCAACTTAACAACACAGGACCCACTACATCATCACTACAAAACCAACTAAACAACACAAGACCCGCTACATCATCACTACAAAACCAACTCAACAACACAGGACCCACTACATCATCACTACAAGACCAACTCAACAACACAGGACCCACTATGTCAACACTACAAAACCAACTCAACAATACGGTACTTTCTACATCATCACTACAAAACCAAACCAACACAGGACCCGCTACATCATCACTACAAAACCAACCCAACACAGGACCAGCTACATCATCACTACAAAACTCAATAACACAAGACCCGCTATATCATCACTACAAAACTCAATAACACAAGACCCGCTACATCATCACTACAAAACCAACTCAACAACACAGGACCCACTACATCATCACTACAAGACCAACTCAACAACACAGGACCCACTACATCAACACTACAATACCAACTCAACAACACAATACTCGCTACATCATCACTACAAAACCAACCCAACACAGGACCAGCTACATCATCACTACAAAACTCAACAACACAGGACCCGCTATATCATCACTACAAAACTCAACAACACAAGACCCGCTACATCATCACTACAAAACCAACCCAACACAGGACCCACTACATCATCACTACAAAACTCAACAACACAAGACCCGCTACATCATCAATACAAAACCAACTCAACAACACAGGATTCGCTGCATCATCACTACAAAACCAACTCAACAACACATGACTCGCTATATCATCACTACAAAACCAACTCAGCACAGAACCCGCTACATCATCACTACAAAACCAACTCAACACATAACCCGCTACATCATCACTACAAAACCAACTCAACAACACAGGACCTACATCATCACTACAAAACCAACTCAACAACACAGGACCCTTTACATCATCACTACAAAACCACCTCAAGAACACAGGACCTACATCAGCAATACACAACAATCTTAACAACTTTTGTTTCCGTAAAAACTTCCATTTCTCATAAAACTGCAAACCAAACGACTTCACTTTAATACTAAGAACTTCAGGTCTAATTGGGGGAGGGGGGCAAATTCGATAGTTCAACCTTGCACAAAAATAGATCGTTACACCTTTTTGTTACATCCCTGTAGTTTATTTAATACAATCAAAGTTATTATTTATTAGGTACTTATTAATAAAGACAATGTCACATTTTTGCGCCCCCATCCCCTTATGGATAGCGCCCTAGGCGACCGCTTAGTTCGCCTTATAGGTAGCGCCGGCCCTGCTTACAGCCCCCCATCCCAAAACGTAATTATAACTAGTTGGAAATGCCACAGATCTTTGCAAATAAAATAAAACATAGTAGACGAAGTCTTTCTAGAAAGTTATCTCCCATAATGCCTTTTTTTATGAAATCAGGGGACATTTTTAAACGATAGTACATCGATTAAGCAAACAAATATAAAATAAAAATAAAATACCAAATGTATGATTACAAATAAAAATTAAATAAAATTTTAAAAAATATTATGTTATGTTGAAATAATTGCATAAAATGACTTAACCTTTAGAAATTGTTTTTAAAACGCAAAATGATAAACGATAGACAAAATACAAAGCATAATTTATCATATTGTGATATTTATATTATATCAATATTGAAACATCCCTGAGAGTGTCGAACATTTTTCTTATTTTATTTGTTTAAATAAATCTAAAAGTAACTATTTAATTTACATTTAAAGATAGTCTGGTCATAACGCAGTTTATGTACGCTCAGTTCTTAAAAGTTATTAAATGCACAAACATTCGGCCATAATAATAGTTTTAACATAGCGACTAAAGCGTTTACATTAACTATATAGCTGGAAATAATGCATGCTTGTTTTTGTTTTTTTAATATCGTTTGTGCACACAGAGTTCACATACATTGATAGTGATTGAACCGTTTTGACTCATTGTTGGGTCGGCGTGGTCGAGTCCGTAAAGCTCATGGTTCGAACCCTCGGGCAGATGAGGCTCGTTAGCTGGGGACTCTACTAGGAGAGACACTTCCAAAATCAAACTGCTGCCTTGTAGTGTGTTCTTGATTGGACAAAGGCTATGAAAGCAAATCCAAAAAGAAAAGCAGGCTGAATTCGGAGTCAATGGCCTCAATGGCGCATAACCAGTTGACACGTAATCCTTAATTGTGATGGAAGCATGGTCGAGTCGGCAAAGCTCATGGTTGATACATTAGAAAAAAGTCTCGAGTTCAAACCCTCTGGCAGATAAGGCTCAATCCCTCCCAACATTAAAAATTAAGAACGAAGAAGAAGAAGAAAACTCATTGTTACATAGATCCCACACACGCTAGGTAGCGTCAATATCTGGTCCAAAGGTTCACTGGCTTTCACTGTCAATCATAAACTTGACTGGTTCTTTATCGTAGCCATGTCATTCGTGAACAGCGAGTACACGGTCTTCTCCAGGTTGATCTCCAACAGCCAGTTACGTCAGTACTCGGCAATACAGGCCAGGTTAGATTGTAACTTCACTCTCTGCTGAGCGATAGTTTTGTTTGTCCCCTGGACCCACGTCATGAGACCATCCGCTAATTACACCTTCCCAACATCCATCTCCGTATCGAGATCGTTGATACAGCATAGAAAGAGCGTGCAACACAGAGCTGATCCCTGTGGCAGACCATACTCGATCGTTATCAGATCAGATAGGTCAGTTCCTACCCTGGTCCTGATAATGCAAGCGTCCAGAAAGTCTGTTGGTCACCGGTACATGTTCTTACACAAGCCCATTTGACGGAGTTTTAATATCAATTTGGATCTCCATACCTTATAGTAGGCCTGTTTCAGATCGAAGGACAGCACATAGGTGGTGACCTTTGTGTGGAAACAGCCAGTGATTTCCTTAATCAACTGAAGAACGGAGTCCACTGGCTGCCGTCCCCACCAAAAGCCCGCTTGACACGAGTCTATCAGTCTGTTATTTGACAAAAAACCAAAACAAGCGGGCATTGACCAGCCTTTCCAAGAGCTTGCTGATGTTAGAGCAGAGGGAGAACGGTCTGTAGCTCTCAGGTGAGCCCAGATCCAGATTTAGGCGAGAACTTTGTTAATGACCAATACAATAAGAGATAGCAGACAAAATATTTAAATCACGCTGTGGGTGTGGCAGTTGATGGAACCTCCACAGTTTTATCACAGAGCCTACCTAACGAATGATATTGAGAAAGTTAACTGCTATAGTAGTTCTGTAGTACCAGATGGGTCATACAACGGAAGAGGAACAGATATGATATTTTATACTGCAGGCTAGTCATGAGATTTTGAAGGTCTAAAGAAAAAGACAAGATATTGCTAGTCTGTTTTCAAGTGTCAGAAACGTTGGCACATGTAACCATATAAGACAGGGGTCTCCAAACTTTTCAGTCCGAGGGCCGCATTAACTATCAAATTTCAGTTAGGGGGCCAGTTTCTTCCAGGCATGTCTTTGTTTTTTCTGGGCAAAGTTCCTCAGCCATCACCAAACAAACGTTTTTTCCTTGAACAAAAAGATCTCCGCGGGCCGGATGAGAGGACCTCGCGGGCCGCATCCGGCCCGCGGGCCGTAGTTTGGAGACCCCTGATATAAGAGATGCTCATACTACAATCAGTTAAAGTATAAGACTAAAAAGTGCGTTATGACTGTAAAAATAAATCAGCTACAATCAGAAGAGATGGAGAAAATGTAACACCTAACCCAGATCATAGCTGTTTTTGTAACACAAAAAAAAATCATGAAGAGCAACAAAGAAACGAGAGGTATCGAATAATAATAGTGACAACAAATGTGACATACTATGCAAATTTAAATCCATCAAAACATTTTAAATCCAACATTAAATAGAGAAGAATGGCGGACAATAAAACAAACAATATAACATTAACACTAAACTACTCGATATTAAACCAATAGGAAAATAAAACAACATAAATATAAATAATACGGTTGCAATTTTCACACTTATTAAAGACAATGAAATTGATCAGACTAATGTCTCTGTGCTAAGCTCACCGATTAAGAGAAAGACTCATATTAGAATTATATTGTATTGTTGCAAGGTTATAAATGAAGGGGACTTAATTTAATGTACATTTTATAAGGGAAACAACTTTAACTTTTTTTTGCTTATTAAAGTGTACCCAAACAGTTCAAAAACAGCATACATCTATTACACTTTTGTATTAATTTTCTAATAAAAACTTATAATTTCAAATATATATCGTTTAAGTAAAAAGTTTCGATTTGAAAATAAAATAAATCGCAAATGTATATTAATTCGTAAGACCCATTACAAAATGATATATAATCTCAAATATATTTTGTGCCAGATCAACAATCAAGTTTAGAGGAACTGTTACTTGTAGTTCGTATTATTTTAATTTTAGAAAATAACAACTCAAATGAAAATGTTGAAACCACATGTCAAACATCTTAACAAATTATACCAGAAACTACGAAACACATTTATTAAGATTGTACGTAAGTCCGGAAAGAAAAGCAAACGCTTGCGAATATATTAAAAACCACAAATCAAGCGGCCACAACGAATAAAGCGATTACACTTAATTAACACGAATAGACAAACAACAGAATACGAAAGCAGACTTGTAGCAACGGCTATTTATATATCCACCATATGGGTATACAGGAATACAATCAGATTTATTCTAAAAATATACTCTGACATCGAGTTCAAAGAAATATTTCAAGAAAATCTAAGACAAAGCTAAGACATTGTAATGAAGAAACATATATATATCTAAATTATATAAGTGTTACTTAAGCTTTTCCTTACTATAATTTTTCAGGTACGTAAGTTGCACAATTGTAACTTTTTTTTTTTTAATATTTATTATTGGTTAATATGTTAAAAGTTTAATGCATATATGCATTTGCACTGTTTTGTTTATTTATATCAGATTTATGGTTGTATACGGACGACCATATGTGACAAAATAAAAATTAAAGATTAATAAACCACACACTTGGTGAAATTCATTAAAAGAAAACATACGTTAATATTTAACACTATTGTTTAATGATAAATATTCTACTCCCTTTAATATATAATAAATGTATGTTAAAAAATGCACACAGTTTCCTAGTTATATCGCCTATGATAGGGAAAACAACTCTTACAACATTTGTTAAAGTCAACACATGAAGGTCGCCAAGAGGAAACATACATTTGTGTTCAAAAAATATGAAAACATGTTAAGTTTTAGTATGCACTTTGGAATGAAACGATTGTTTTTTTTTCTGATGGGATAAATTTTAAAATTTAAATAATCATAAACAAAATGCATATTTTTTAAAGAGCCACTAACAGTTTTATTTCAATATTATGGTTTAGTATTAGGTAAATAAATTCGATTTATTTAAAATAAAAAGCTTTAAATATGAAATAATATTTATTCATATAAAAACCATTCACATGTTTTGCCAGAATAATAAACTTAGTAATCAAATAATATAACTATAGGTCTATCCCAATCACTTTAGACGCTGTTAACTTTTCTTTTTCTTTCTTTATCGACATGACCTGTTCAGGATGTGTCTTCAACACAGAAAACTCCGACTAACTGGCCTGGATATCGGTTTTATTGTCGTGTATCGGTCACTTATGTCCTGCCGTTCTCACCAGCCTTTTCTTCCACTCCACTGAACGGAGGGTAAACCTGTACCCCACTGTCCAGTACCCGGCTAAACCGTAGGAAGCTTATAACTAAAAAACTACGTCACTCACGTAGACATGTGTCTACATATCTTTGCAAGAATAGATTATCAACACTTTTCCGCTTAAAAACAAAAAAAAAAGAAATGAATAAAATGCTGAGAATGACATGTGGATGGCGTAAACAAAAACTCAACTGTTGAAACAAGTGAATAGTATGCTATTTCACACATCGCATTTAAACAGTTATCAATAATGATTTACACTGAAAGTCTACAGAAAATCGTATTTTAGTGCTTATTAATTTCCTTACTAATTTCGTCTTTTTAATTCTATGGGGGTCGCGGGTCACTTACTTTTATAAAAGGGGGTCGCCACTCAAAAAAGTTTGGTAAAAACAGTTACCTGTTATTTACTTTAATTTAAATGACAACAACCGCAGCTCAAGGTAACAGTGTTATCCACCGCTATATAGAACTGAGGGGAAACTAAAATACATTTTGCCAAATGTCAACCAAAGCCATCAAATTATTTGATTTTGATCGTAAAACAAATAAAAATGATATTATAAACACAGAACTAACTTGGCTGTGTGATTGCTATTAAACTGAATGTGAACCAACACAAATGCATCTTCTCTTTAAAGCTGCTGATCTAGCAAACTTAAACTATGCTTCAGGAGCTGCCTATACATCAACACTTGCAAGTGTACAACTAACCAGTGCTTTATTTAGCTGTAAAATATATCAGCGAAAATCGGAAGAGATGGAGAAAATGTTACATCTAACCCACACCTTAGCTGTTTTTGTAAAGTCAAAAAAAAACCCCACAAAAGTGGAGTAAAAAAACAAACAGATTATTAACTAATAATAATGATAAAAAATGCAAACAAAAAATGAACAAATGTAAATACACCCAAAAGCATTTTGGACAACAAAACAAATGATAGCACATTACGTCTAAACTACTCCATATTAAATGAATAGGAAAATAAACCAAAGCAAACATGAATAATACTGTTGAAATTATTTGACGTACTTATTCCATATACACTCTACACACTTATTAAATAAAATGAAATTGTTCAGACTCATATCTCTGTGCTGCTCTCACAAATTAAGAGAAAGACTTATATTAGAATTATATTGTTTCGTTGTGATAAATGAACGAACTGAATTTACATTTTACAAGGGAAACAACTTACTTATCAGTTTGTTGATTAACAAGTACCTAAACAGTACAAATAATAATCATTAAAAAAGTTTTAAAAAACCCACGTTTTCTGATTGAACTAAAAAGTAGAAAATAAATGCTATAGGCCCTACATCACAATAATGCAAGCGATCACTCTACTATAAGCGATCAAAAACGTGGGGCGCCGAAGTAAAAGTTATATTACTATTGATTAGATAATACTATTGACTTTTATTAGGGAGCTTGTAGAGAGTCAACAGTATTAGAAACTGTAAGAAAATCACGGCGCCCCACGTTTTTGCTCGCTTATAGTAGAGTGATCGCTTGCATTATTGTGATGTAGGGCCTATAGCATTTATTTTCTACTTTTTAGTTCAATCAGAAAACGTGGGTTTTTTAAAACTTTTTTAATGATTATTATTTTCTACTTTTTAGTCTTTGTCTGTTTGTTTGCATTAAAATCTTGCTATCGATTTTATCTTTTCACTTTTTTTGGGTAAACGAAGACAACTCGTAAAAAGACAACTCGTAAAAAGACAACTCGTAAAAAGACAACTCGTAAAAAACTCGTTGTTTGAATACGTTACTGACTAGAACACATAGATTTGAACCCGTGTCGAGTGGGATAGCAATCGTGTGCCCAACCACTCGACCATATCGTCTCCCCCAAACTGGCCTACCTCCTGTAAGTTTAAACTCGGTTCAAGCTAAATTCTCTGCCCCTAAGCCTGTGGCGACATGTGATCGTTCGCTTCACTGCGCGCGAGGTACGCGTCGCTGGTTTTTTTTCTAATGGCTAGCAGAGGAGAATTATATATATAGATTATATAGCGGTCTAAAATGCTCAATAAAATGTTTCCATTGATCAATTTAGTAATAATAACAATTGAATATTCAATGGTCATCCAAAAGAAAGCTTCCCTGAAAATTTCAGCGCGCTAGCTAACTGGGAAGTGCCAGAAATTTCGATCGCAAGATTTGATTGGAAAGACAAACACACAAACAGAGAAAGCAAGTTAAAGAAAACGTGGGAATATAGTATACATCTGTTACATTATTATATACATTTTCTAATGAAAGCTTTTAAATTCGTATATATCATTTAAGAGATAAGTTTTGAGATAGAAATTTAACTAAATTCTTTTTGTATTTATAAACGTAGGAACTATTAAAATATGTTATATAATTTGTCTTATACTTTGTGCCTGATATTGATGTTCAATCCTCGGAACATTTTCGTTCAAATATTTATTTAAAATTATGTTAAAAACGAAATTGTGACTATTCATCCACATTTGTGCTGATTTCTACCTTTTGATTTCTAACTTAGCTTACACATACTCATGTACATGCACACGTACACGATAATAAGGTAAGTGTCAGTAAATAGCTCATATTCACAATTAGTTTCAACTTTTTCGAGCATTTTCTTTTCCACGAACATCTACAGTCACCAATCGGGTTACTCGTATCTCAAATTTTGATTGTATGTCAAAACACATTTCAGCTTGTTCAACAGCTCGTATCCCAACACTCTCTTATATTGGGACACTCTGATGTTGAAGTACCACTGTATGTAAAAATCTACACTTAAAAAAAAACAAAAAAAACAACCATACGACTTCGTGTTTTCAAAGACATTAAACTGAATGGGAAAGTAGATATTAAACAATTGAAATCACAGAGGGTAACAAGTTTTACATTTTTGGTTTAGTATAAAGAAAAGTGGTATAGTAAAAATGTGTCCACTTTCCAACAGACATTGTACATAAACATTATTTACGATCATATACTAGTTTTGTCTGTAAGTAGTTATACAGACCATAGTGAGTACGGGATTTAAAAACATAACACAAGGAAGACTTTTGAAAAGTATATTTAAATTCCAATGCTGAGCATTTAACTAGAAAAATAGGGTCTATGATCAATAGAAATAGCAAATAATTTCTTTAGCCTAAATTTCCTTAAATAAAAATATAATTACTATCTCTAATGTTAAACTATAAATTAAATTTACATTGTAAATTTTCATTTTTAATTGTGATATGTAAACTCAGCTGTTATAAAATAACATTAAAAAAAATATGCTATAACTGAAGTTCCGTATTTGTACAAGTAATGCGATTAATTTAAACACGATGATCGTGAAGTTCCCATAGTTGACATATAAAATAATTAAATCACGCCTACAAATCAAACGTACAAAGTAATGTAAAAAAAAGAATATTTTAAAGCGTACACCACATTGCTTCTACAATTTCTCTTTAGCATATACAAATATACACTTGGATAGTGACGCTAGACAAGTGTTTCTTCTATTAAATCACCATTATTGTTTTTATACCTAACTTCCGGAATAGCAAATTCGGTATCTTCAGATGGAAATGAATTGATTGTAAAGAGAGACCATACCTTAACATCTGGAATATTTAAATTTATGTTAAGTGGTCCTGGTCAATTTTTAGAGCATGAGAACAATGACATACACTTTAGAGAAATTCAGGCTCATGTCCTCCAAAATGTGTGCATGTATTTTACATATAAAGTAAGGTAGAAACATTCTTAAACTGAAATTCCAGAGATTCATATTGCCCATGAAATAGCGCTAGAATTAGTAATGGCTGCAACTTTCTTGACTGTTAATAGCTTAGTTTTCAACACATTGTATTCAGTTTTGAATACAAACATTAAAAAAAAGTTTGCATTCTTATGTGAACTTTAATATGTGTTAAATTAATCAAACTATACCCGATCAACCCACCTCACCGAAAAACAAACGCCATTCAATTTTAGTTTCCTTTCTCTCCACATTATTTTGAATTGCCATTTAATTATGTATGTAAATGTTCTTGTTTGTAAAAAAAAAAAAGTTTTTCTATATGCATATTGTGTAGACACTTTTCAGTGAATAAATTTGTTGTAATACTAAAGCAAACATGGCTAGGCACACTGAAGCTGTATGGTTCTCTGGGTTTTACTTTCAATCGTAAACTTGACCGGCTCTTTAACGTGGCCATGTCATTCGTGAACAGCGAGTACACGGTCTTCTCCAGGTTGATCTCCAACAGCCAGTTACGCCAGTACTCGGCAATACAGGCCAGATTAGATTGTAACTTCACTCTCTGCTGAGCGATAGTGACACGAGTCTATCAGTCTGTTATTTGACAAAAACCAAAACAAGCGGGCATTGACCAGCCTTTCCAAGAGCTTGCTGATGTTAGAGCAGAGGGAGAACGGTCTGTAGCTCTCAGGTGAGCCCAGACCAAAATCCGTGGCAATTTTCTAAAACAATTCATGATATTTCAAGTTTATTTTTAAACATTTCAAAGAATTGTAACTAAAATAATGTAGATCTAGTCATTTTTTTTTTTTAAGTAAAAAACTCAAAATAACCACGCTACAATTAGATATTTAAATAACAGAATGTGCATAATTATAATGTGCTCGCTTGGTCAGGTGTGTAGGGCTAACGGTCAGCCCGACCACAAAAAGAGAGAGAGACGGTTTGTTATAGAAACACATGCAGCAAAAAGTTGAGTAAATGTAATATAATGACGTCACGTTGATTAACCAAATTTATAATCGTTGATCGCTAGACAGCTACAACTGACAGTAGAAAGTTCGGTCTAGAGCATCTTCAATTAAAAAAAAAATAATTCCCGCGATCTCTGACTCTTTATGAAAAATGGTGGGTCAAAAAAGCCTTTAAAATTGAGGGGGCAAGGTACACAGCGCGATCATTCTTTCAATAAAGAACCATTTTAGATAGTCTTAGATTAAAAGAATGATATGTTGAAATTATATTGATTAGATGTGATAATTGAAAGGGACTTAACTTACATTTACATTTTGTAAGGGAAACAACTACACATTCTTTTGTTGATTAACGTGTACCTAAACAGTACAAAAATAGTAAGTAGCTATTACATTATTATTTTAATTTTCTATTAATACCTTTAAATTTTCGTATGCATTGTTTAACAGTTCAGTTTTAATATAAAACGTAACTATATTGCTTTTGTATTCAAATTCGTAAGAACCATTCAAAGATGTGACATTATTTCTTACATACATTGAGCTTAATCAGCTATTAATGCTCCAGCAACTACTTAATATTCCTTAAATTATTTTATTTTTGATGACGAATCTAAAGTATAATCTTTCAAATCAACTAATAATAAGTCTCAAAAATTGATAGATCTACATTAGAGGGCGGCAACCATTTGAGATGGAAGAGCCAAAAGATCAATTTACAATATCTCCTAGTTCTTAAAAAGCAACTAATATTTTTTTTCTTCAATTTAATGGTATTTGTTTAGGATTAGGTAAATGGATTTATAATAAATGTGTTTAAGAATGAAATAATATTTATTCATTTAATCATATAAAAACATAAGCATGTTTTCACAACACATAACACAGTATATAACTAGCTCTGCTTGGATAACAAAATCAGAGTATATGTAACTATAACACTATTTCTACCTAATTTAGAAGTTAATAACTAGATAACCTGTCACAAAAGTCGACCCAATGCATACTGACACATAAGACAAAGCCTTCTGAAAAAAAGAAAATATATAAAATTGAAAATATTCGAAAAAAATAAGCACTTCAGTAGTAGAAAGCATGGAACTACTGCCACGGGGCTGGCCACATCACAGTTTTGGAGGTGGGCCTAGTAACCAAGCAGCTATCAGCTGTCTGTAATACGCTCTACTCCACCTATTCTTAGTGTTTTTATCTTGTCTAAAGTTTTTTTTTAAAGTATAATTTTTTTTTTATAAATTATGAAATTAAAATAATATAATGATTATGGAACCTACGAGCCGCATCCTTACATCAAAAGAGCCGAATGCGGCTCGCGAGCCGCAGGTTGCCGACCCCTGCTCTACATTGAACGTAAATAATTCAAACAGTAGCGCAGACTCGACATCTCTCAACAAAAGTAAAAGAAATTCTTGAAGTGGAAATGAATCTGCTAACATCGATTTGAAATCTGAAGAAAAAGAAAATACTAACGTGACGAAAACTACACTTCCTTCTGCTCATGATTGCCTTGAATAAGAAAATACACCTGGTTTCTTAAATGTGTTAGATAGTAAAGAGTTCTATTGGGATCAGCTCGGAAAACGTCTAGACAATGTCAATGCAGATAAAAAATAACAGATTTCAAGAAGAATGTTGTTGTACCACCTTCATCTCATGAACCAGTTACATATTCAGACATTAAAGTTGTTGACAATAAAGGAAGGAAACGCAAAAGCTTATAAAGGGCATACACAACATTAACAAGAGTAAAGTTAACATTGACATTTTAAACTACATATATATATATATATATATATATATATATATATATATATATATATATATATATATATATATATATATATATATATATATATATATATATATATATATATATAGGGGCCCAAAAAATTCTGCGGGGGGCCTTTTTTTTCTAGTTCCGCCACTGTATATATTATATTATATATATATAAATATATATATATATATATATATATATATATATATATATATATATATATATATATATTTTTTTTTTTTCTAGTTCCGTCACTGTATATATATATATATATATATATATATATATATATATATATATATATATATATATATATATATATATATATATATATATATATATACAGTGGCGGAACTAGAAAAAAAAGGCCCCCCGCAGAATTTTTTTGGGCCCTATATATATATATATATATATATATATATATATATATATATATATATATATATATATATATATATATATATATATATATATATATATATATATATATATATTTATATATTTATATATATATATATATATATAGATATATAGATATATATTTATATATATATATAGATATATAGATATATAGATATATAGATATAGATATATATATGGAAAACAAGGGTCGCTATAAATTTAAAACAAAAATTTAAAACAAGGCATGCTGTAAGTCCCTCGGCGACGGCCACGGTATCAGGGGAGTCACGGGGCTCTTGGTGATGGGCGTGACACATTGTTTCTTCCGGTAGTCTGGAAGAAACATTGGTGCAACACTTGATAAGATTTAGTAATCGAGTGTAGTAGCGAGACTTATTTCTAGTGTTGTGGGAACTTTTAAACGACTGGATGTGGGGGCCAATCTGCTCATATGTGATGCGCTCAGGATGACACTGTCGCCGGTGGTTTCAAGTAGTAACCTCATCCGCTTATGCAAGATCTTGGGGCGCTAAATCACATATTTCCGTTGGGCGTCCCCACTCCAATATGTAAACAAATGTTAGGCCTATGACAGAAACCGTTGCGGGGCTGTACTCAATAGCTTCCAAAGTTTTTATGGCGATTGGGTGAATGATGCAGTAATGCAAAATAGACAGAAAAAATGTTTTTCACAAGTACAACTGTATGTGGCCAGCTCACGCGTCGGATAACCTTCTGATTTAGGGGGGGGGGGGGAAATCCACAAATGACGTCACATTTTTTAACAACTAACAAAAAATCAGACCCTCACACACCCCCACCTCAATAACGTCATTTATAAATAGTAATTGAGTATTAATTATATAACATTGTTCAATTAATTCTAAACGTTCTAATCAATTTGTAAATAATTATATAAAAAATTATCTTACCTTCCCTGTTTTGTGAATTAGATGTGCCTAATACTATGCAAATAAATCAATATCTGTTGACTAGTGCTGTCTAGTGTCTGACAAAATGTGCTGAAGTGGTGAATCGTACGGTTAGGAAGTAGTTCATAAACGATACATTGATCTACTCGATACTTGCTAGGTTAAGAAAGAGGGATGGGATGGGGGTCGGCTCGGGAAAAATCTTGAAAGAGACAACACAACGCCTATGTACGTCAGCATCGCCCATTGTAAAACTTACTCAGGGGAGATAATTCCAAGTATAGACCTTAAATGATTACTGCGATATTTCTTGTAAAAGCAAAAAACAAGTAAACGTATATAAAAACTAAGTTTCTAGTATTATATTCTTTTTTATTATTTGTAGGATACAAGATAGTACAGAATACAAATTCAACCACTATCACAAACACATATTAACATTGAAAAATGTACAATGGATTTCGTGTCCCTAACTAATGCCGCAAATAAGAACCGCGCATCATGAAAGCCACTTCATATGTAGCGGCTTCTCGTGCTATGGACTTTGATGTTTTTTTTTAAAACATCCCCTGCCCCATCCGCCACAGTACACTTTGGAGGATCGGTCAAACAGTTACGTGTCCTCTATTTAGCTATCAAAGGGGGGGGGGGGGGGGGGGGGGGGGGGCAACGAGTTAAAGAAGTCATAAAATTTGAAGAGTTGCCTATATTTTACCCAGTAGTTTGTGTAATGGATTTTATTTTTTTGCTGAAGAGCGTGGTATAGTGACTGTAAAATAAAGTTAATCGTACCGCAGCTACTGTGTTTTTCTTTTACAAACTAAATATCAAGGCAAAAATGCACGAAAATTAAATTCAAAATTTAAAAAAAATATTAATTATGGTCAGCCCCCCCCCCCCCCCGCATTGCTGGGTCTGGCGGCACTGTAGTTCCGCCCCTGTTTAGATCTTTTGGTTGTTTTTAGGCTTAAAAGCTAGATCATTGTATCCTAAAAAATTTTTTTAACTTTAATGTATTTAGTGTTAATAACTAATGTTCCATTAATACGTGTACTAATTATAAAACGATTAATAATATAAAGATGAGTCTTACCTTCCTTGTTGTGTGAGAGAGTTGGGAAGGTTCAAGGGAAGGGGACAAGAAAGCGCCGATAAACATCTACATCAATAGTGCCGACTTTTTCCGGTCGTCTAGAAGACCAGGATTGTCGCCACAACATTTCCCCAGCCCGATTTCAAAGCGTGCCGACATATTCAAATTTCAGATGCTTCGCTGAAGGGAGGTAACTTAAACTTTTACAAATTTATTGATACAGTTGTTAAAGTAAAAATGAACGCAATTATAAATGTATGGGATCAAAATAAATAGCTAATTTTGTTGTAGAATTCAGGCCAGTAGTTTAAACACAATCAGAGATATGTATTTAATAATGTAAACAATATAACAGTATGCTTTTTTGTTCTCCTAATCGACGCCACTAAAAAAAGAACAGTAGGCTACGTCTTTGAAGTTGTCTATATGTCTGTCGGTCTCTCGAGCTATAGTCTGTGCATTTTTCTCAAAGACGTTTACCGACTATCGTGTTTGTTTGTAACTGTAGAAGAAAGATAACTCGACATCCACCTATTTTTTTTTTTAAATTTTTTTTACATTTTTTAAAAAATAATTTTGCCAGGATTTTTGGGCCCCCAATTGGCCTGCCCCCCCCCCCCCCTCCCCCCCCCCCGCATTTTCGGGGTCTGGCGGCACTGTAGTTCCGCCCCTGTATATATATATATATATATATATATATATATATATATATATATATATATATATATATATATATATATATATGTATATATATATATATATATAGAGACAAAGAACAGAAGACGAAACCAGGCTAGTAGCAACGGCTATTTATAGATCAACTATCTATATATATAGTTCTCTTCTTGGAGACGTTAGAAAACACCAAGCTGTAAGCGCGCGTATCAGTCCCTTCTCTTCCTCTCTAGGCATATCGCAGCCACCCCCACCCCCACATGGTCTGGTGAGCTGTGGTTCACGCTAAATGTTTACTATCGTAGAGCCGGGTTTAGTGTCGCCTATAAGAGGCGGATTATTTAGTTTGAAACTATTTTAAACTTAGGGGAGATAAATAAGAGGAGGTTGCTTTCACGGGAGGGAGGGATGGGGGGGGGGGGGGTTGAGGGAAAGTTTTTTTTTAGTGTTTTAAAGCAAATATTTTCAGTGGTACTGTCGAATTCACAAATTATGAATTACTGAAAAGTAGAAAAGAAAACTAAATAGCGGCTTGCGATATGCCGCGGGTCGGCTCGTATGGAAATATATGAATAAAATCAGGATTAATTTTTTTAAAACACTTACATCGAGTTGAAATATATATTTCAAGAAAAGCTCAACATAGCTAAGACAGTGTAGTTAATAAACATATACATGTCTAAAATATATTAGTGTTACTAAATCTTTTTCTTACTATAATTTTTTCAGGCACGTAAGTTGCACAATTTTAACTTTTGTTTTGCTTTTGTTTAACATACTCTTGCTTGCATATTCTTTCAAACATTACCGAATACCTATTTATTTATTTCTGAAGGTGTTTGTCTTGTGTTACTTTGATTTCGTCTTTTCCTGTCAGACTGTCTGTATAAGGTCACCAAGCAATAGTACATTACATAGGCACACATCAATCATACCAAACAATAGTACATTACATAGGCACACATCAATCATACCAAACAATACAATATCATATACCTATTCTCTAGCTGTCAAAGACCGATGTCATTAATACCAACCAATACAACATAACAAGTCATTTTTGTAGCTGTTAAATGCGCATGTCGATTATACTATCTGATACATCGATAATGAAAACTAATACTTATGTGAGCATAGCAAGGCATTTGACACAGTAAATTACATATTGGAGGTAAAACAAATGTAAAACAAAAATTAAAATAATTTTTAAAAAAATGTGTTTATAGAATGCTGTTGTAAATCTGCATCCGTCCTCGTAAGCTGTAATTTAAAAGCGAACTTGATATGGTAAAGTGACGCTGTAAATTATATTTCTGTGGCTAAAAAAAGCTTTAATTGTATTAGAATAAATCAAATAAATTTTATGAGCCACCTATGGTTTTAACTAATACAACCAAGTATTTTATTTTGTATTTTTTTTCTAGTAAAACATATCACTATACGATTTTATACATATCTTGTCTAGCTTTTAGTGGTCTTTAACGTTTAAAATTTCAAATAGTAGGCCAGAATTGATTTGTTTTAGAATTTACAAAACAAGAAGTACTTTGAATTTTATTTTAAACTTGTCAGTAACCAGTAACTGGCGTGGAGAATAATAATGACATTTAGCTATCACTAGCACTTTATCCAGATATCTTCCCTTCATCTATTTGATGTAGTCATAATTTAATTACTTTTGATGATTAATTGATTATCTAATTAGATAAATAATTACCGGAAAGACACTTGCCCGATGGACATTTTTCCTAAATGTCTTAAACATTCGAATTGACATTTGCCTAATTGTGAAAAATGCTCGAATGAACTTTAACCTGATTGGGAGTTTTAATATCAATTTGGATCTCCATACCTTATAGTAGGCCTGTTTCAGATCGAAGGACAGCACATAGGTGGTGACCTTTGTGTGGAAACAGCCAGTGATTTCCTTAATCAACTGAAGAACGGAGTCCACTGGCTGCCGTCCCCACCAAAAGCCCGCTTGACACGAGTCTATAAGTCTGTTATTTGACAATAACCAAAACAAGCGGGCATTGACCAGCCTTTCCAAGAGCTTTCTGATGTTAGAGCAGAGGGAGAACGGTCTGTAGCTCTCAGGTGAGCCCAGATCAAGATCCGTGGCAATTTTCTAAAACAAGTCATGGTATTTCAAGTTTATTTTTAAACATTTCAAAGAATCGTAACTTAAATAATGTAGATCTAGTCATTTTATTTTTAAAGTAAAAAACTCAAAATAACCACGCTACAATTAGATATTTAAATAACAGAGTGTGCATCATTATAATGTGCTCGCTTGGTCAGGTGTGTAGGGCTAACGGTCAGCCCGACCACAAAAAGAGAGAGAGGCGGTTTGTTATAGAAACACATGCAGCAAAAAGTTGAGTAAATGTAATATAATGAAGTCACTTTGATTAACCTAATTTATAATCGTTGATAGCTAGACAGCTACAAATGACAGTAAAAAGTTCGGTCTACAGCATCTTCAATTTAAAAACAAAGTTACTGCCCGCAATCACTGACTCTATAAAAAATGGCGGGTCAAAAAAGCCTTTAAAATTGAGGGGAAGGTACACAGCGTCACGGCCCGATCACTCTTTCAATAAAGAACCATTTTAGATAGTCTTAGCTAACTGATTAAGAGAATGATATGTTAAAATTCTATTGTTTGGATGTGATAAATGAAAGGGACTTAACTTTATTTACATTTTATAAGGGAGACAACTACACATTCTTTTGTTGATTAACGTGTACCTAAAGATTGAAAGAATAGTAAATAGTTATTACATTATTATATTTATTTTCTAATATCAACTTATATGTTCGTATGCATCGTTTAAGAGATCAGTTTTTGTATAAAAATGAAACTAAATTGATTTTGGTATTCAAAATCTTAAGAACCATTCTAAGATGTTACATAATTTCTTACATACTTTGAGCTTGATCTTCTACAATTGCTTCGAGAAACTGTACAAGTACATCAAATCATTTTATTTTTGAAAACGATCTAAATTAGAATCTTTAAAATCAACACAAAATAAGTCACAAAAAGCTGATAGATCTACATCAGAGGTCGGCAACCATTTGAGATAGAAGAGCCAAAAGATCAATTTACAATATATCCTAGTTCTTAAAGAGACACCAACATTTTTTTTTTCAATTTAATGGTATTTGATTAGGATTAGGTAAATGGATTTAAAATAAATGGGTTTAAGTATGAAAAAATATTTATTCATATAAAAACAAGCATGTTTTCACAACACATAATAATGTATTTAACAAGCTCTGCTAATAATATAACTATACATAGTCTTATTACAATAATATGTAGGTCAGTGACATACTTTAACGTTTTTGTTTTTATTTCATGGTATAAAATATTATCAAAAAGAAAAGTGTATTATATACGACGATACTATTTCCCAATATCTTATTTTATTTCTTGTTAAACAAATTGTAGAATTATTTAAAGCGCTTATATACTCGCATTGCTTACTTCTTCTGTTGCATTAAATAAATACATCATTAGAAGAACAAGACTCTGTGTGGACGTCTTGAACTTTATTTATTTCATCTTTAAATAAAAGTGTTTAATAAAAGTAAAAATAAAATGTAACAGATAAGTTGCTTAATAAATAATCCTGGGGAATTCGAAACAGTACGATTGTTATTTAAGCTCTTTTCTTTCATTAGTTGTCTCGTATTTAAGTTGGAAAATGGTAGCATGATTAATAATCAAATATTTGTAAATTAGCATAT
This sequence comes from Physella acuta, assembly GCF_028476545.2. Lineage (NCBI taxonomy): Eukaryota > Metazoa > Mollusca > Gastropoda > Physidae > Physella > Physella acuta. The sequence goes on from NW_026731661.1 coordinate 3,033,272, forward strand.
TATCTATTAATTTAATATATTATTGCTTTAATTATGTTTGAATATGCATTTATATTATGAATGTTCACATTCCCAAAAAAAAAGTATACACCAGGGTCAATGTAATCCAAGAATAAACTACACATAGGTCGAGCAGCACAGGCATGAGTACAACCTACAGTACTGACAATCAGCAGCTAAATTTCTTTATAAAAGCTTTCCTGTTTGTATATATAACGTTATATCGGAAACGTAAATCCACACAAGAACATTTTAAATGCAACATTTAAATAAGTGAAGAATGGCGGACAGCATAACAAACAACATAACATTGCCTCCAAACTACTCCATATTAAATGAATAGGGGAATAAAACAAGACAAACATGAAGAATACTGTTGCAATTAAATACCGTAAGTATTTTCAACACACTAATCTAATAAAATAAAAATTAACCAGACATGTCTGTGTGCTAAGCTCAATGATTAAGAGAAAAACGCCTATGAGAATACTATTGTTAGATTCGATTTATAATGGGGACTTCATTTATATTACATTTTATAAGGGAAACAACTTACATAATACTTTTTTGTTTAAAATTTAAATATGAAGTACCAAAAAGTATACATCAATCAATATATCATAGTAATTTTATTATAGTAACAAATAATCGCATATGCAATTTTTTTGAAAATGACCTTCAGCATATAAAAGAACTAAATTGCGTTTGAATTAAAAAATTGTAAAAGCTGTTTTAAAATGTTACTAATTTTGTTATATCTTTTGTGACTGCTATTTTTATAACTATTCCATCTATACAAAGTCAGTTTCGAATTAGAGAATTTTGACTATCGTTTTGATTTTCTGCATAGACAGACATGTTATGTTTCTTTAACATCTACATATAAGATGATTTTATGGTCAGAAGCGTAAGACAATATTCGCGGCATACATAAAATCGGTGTAAACTTTTTAAAATATAGTTGATTTCCACTCCATCACGATCGATTTAATATAGAACTACTACCTAGTATTTTCAAATGTGGCAAGTTGAATAACAAACTTCAAGTTGTTATTGTCTCCCCGTTAGTAACGTCCAATGCTCAATGTTCTAGTTAACTGTTTTAGGTTGTAAGTAAACAAACCAACTTTGTTGTCAGATTACCTTTATCGATGTTCTAAAGATGTTTGTTTTTTTCACTGAAGTCAAGAATGTACAGCATGTCTATATGTCAGTGACACACATTTTATTTCTTGGTTTTAAAATGTGTATGTATAAAAATGTTAAATAAACAACAGTAATATTTCCAGGTTATTGACTTTTCATCTAATTCTCGAAATGACAAATCTCATTTTTAAAGAATTAACGTTACATATGTAAAAGATTTAACAATATTCGATGTCATTAATTCGTAAAAAATATTTTATAATAAAACCAACTTGATTACTAACTAATGGATGTGGGTATTCCACCGATTAATGAAAAATAGTTAAACGAATATGATTGAAATCTGGTTCATGAATCTTTTTTATCCTCAGTAGGCAGGGAATGCAACTTTTTTTTAATAATATAAGCAGACGCAAAGAATGCTGTCAAACATTAATTTTCGACCTAATCAGAACATACACGTATAGTAATGGAATGAAATCGGGAGAGTGAATTATAAAAAAAAAAACTGTCTTTTTTCATACATATTAACTTACCTTTTAACTAAGTTTGTATGTTTATTTAAAAATGTTTACGATGCGACTTATTTTGACGAAGTAGTGTCTTTTCAAAGTTATCATTAATGTGTATATATATATATATATATATATATATATATATATATATATATATATATATATATATATATATATATATATATATATATATATATATATATATATATATAAATTAGTGAATATTATCAGTTTCATCATAAAATGCTACAGGTATATCTCATGGCAACACTATTTTCCTATATTATTATAATTTAAATGAAATAAAATATTAACCATTTTAATAAGACACATTCAGAGTTAAACGTAATTATTGTAAATCATTGCAATATTTAGATTATAAATAGAAGCATATATGGAAATAAGGCAAACATAGGCGATATTGTTGTAATATATTATTCAGTGACATAGATAAACCTAGGAAAACTTTGTTTAAAGATTATGTCCCAATTAGTATTACGTGTAACATAAACCACCATAGAGGCCGAAGCCATGGAGACAATAGCAACCAGAAATTCCATAGTAACCGGGTCTCAAAAAGATGGGAATCACGAAAATTTTGAGGCTGTCGACGAAACAATAACTAATATTCTTCAAGATAACTCTAGTTCAGAAAACATAACGAAACCGCTAAAGGAAATTAAAAGCTCACAAAGTATATCAGCAACAAAGGTATCAGGTCAACTATTATATAGTCAACCAATCAGTTCAAGTAAAAATCAATTACCTACAGTAAAGTCACCTCAAAGGGTCGTGACCAGGGCCCAACGGGATAGCAAACCAGCGGCTGGAAAGTTTGGAATTAAAAGACCACCACCATCCAGCCCTCCAGAAACAGATGTTCGAAAGAAAACCCCAAATAATTCATGCTAACTCTGGCAACATTGAACATCAGGGGGGCTAGGGACAAAACACATTATATAAACAGCATAATAAATAAACACAATATTGACATCCTACTTTTACAGGAAACTAAAATTGGAACTACAGAAGAAGCAAATAAACTAGATGCATAATTAATATCGACAGTCTCAAGCAAAACATCACTCGATCAGCCCCCACGTAAATTAACATTAGAACAGTCTTCGGTTTCCCAAGTTTTTAAAAGTGCACAACCTGAATAATAGAAAGAGATACACACCTCCCCCTCCCCCCCCCCACACACACACTTCCCTCCACTCAACCGGACTGGCGGATTTTTCAAGGTAGCGTGCCCTCTTTGCCAAGGGTCAATTTTATGTCATGGAAAGTTTTGGAATGATAGATCAGTATGTGTATTACAGAGACACTTTTCCCACGGTGGTTTCTATTTCTGTCTACAATGTGAACTTTTTACTCCTCAGCTAAGGACAGAGCACAGTAAACTAAGCAGTCAAGAGAAACCTAGTTTGCACACCTTATTTTAGTCTAGTTCTTATGCCATTTTATTTTCTCCATTTAATTATTATATATGCAATTGATGTTCATGTCTTTGATGTTGTGTAAAATCTATCAAATAAATTATTATTACTGATTTAAAGGTTTAAAACAATTGAATTAATAATAATAATAAAAAAAAAAAGGAAAAAAAAAACTAATTGAGGACTGTATAGATATAGATGTTTGAAAGGGAAGAGTGTTTGCTTTTACGTGTCTCATTGTAATAACATAACTTTTCCGATTGCTTAAAATTTGTATCATTTTAATTCTCTGTAATCCCAAATTCATTTCAGCTCTACTTTTAAAAAAAACAACAAATTCAACCCTCTCCCCCCCTTCTCGTCCCCTCAGCCCACCACGCTGATGAAAAAAAAAATATCCATTGAATCATCATTTAATTACACATTTGCATTTTCAGTTTCAGGTTGGTTTTTAATTTTTATTTTTTTAAATTTTTTTTTATATTTAGACGTTTTGTATTAGATCTATGTATAAGTAAACCATCTTAAATGAATGAAAGTAGGCTACAAGTAAGAAAGAAATATTACTATTTTAAATCTGTGTCAGTCCTCACAAGCCGGTGATGAAAACTGTAATACGAAAGCGAACACACACAACTGACGCTGTAAATTACATGTCTGAGGCAAAAAAAATAAAATAAAGATAAAATAAAGTTATTATTAAAAACTTAATGCTGTTCGAAATAATCTATATATTTAATTCTCTTCGTGGAGAAGTTAGAAAACACCAAGCATTAAGCGCGCATAACAGTCCCATCTCTTCCTCTCTAGGCAAATCGCAACCACCCCCAGCCCACATGGTCTGGTGAGCTGTGGTTCACACTAAATGTTTACAATCGTAGAGCCGGGTTTACTGACGCCTATTAGGGGCAGATAATTTAATTTGAAACTATTTTAAACTTAGGGGAGGTAACAAAGAGGAAGCTGCTTTCACGGGGGGGGGGGTGGAAGAGGGTTTAAGTATTGTAAAGCAAATATTTTCAGTGGCAGCTTGGGTACTGTCGAATTTACAAATTATGAATTTCTAAAAAGTAGAAAAAACAAGAACTAAATAGCAGCGTGTGATACGCCGCGGGTCGGTTCGTGATAATTAAATTTTGTTACGAAAAACTCCAATAACACGTAGCAGAATTACGTTTTGGAAAAGATATAAAGTTGGTAGGCTGATGACTAAAAAAATAATTAGGCAAACAGTCGCAATCCAATACGCATTGGGCCTAATAATATAATATACTAACCTATAACTATGCCGGTTCTCAAAACATGCTAAAAGTTACGGTCTTATTATGTGTTTGCAAATGAATACTATTTTTAAAAAAAATTCTTATTGTCTTACACTTTATTTTTTGGCATTTACAACAGCAATTTTATAATAATATAGTAAAATAATTTGAAAGAAAACTTTATCGCGAATGAGTTAGTTAGAAAGGAGAAAATGTTACATCCAACCCGGACCGGAGCCGTTCTTGTTACGATAAAAATCTTGAAGAGAGGATGCAAAAAAAAAAAAAAAATACAAACATAAAATGACAGTTATCATATGATGCTTGTGAGAAAATAAGGTGATACAATGTGATGTAGCCAATAATAAAAACCAACATGTTAACCATTTTTTAAAATTAACGTATAAAGTTATAAAATATATGAGTTTTATTTAATTTTTTCCTTATCATCATTTTACAAGTATGCACGTGGAAAAACAGTCGTTTTTTTTTCCTTTTGTTTATTATATTATGACTTTTATAGTGTTTTAAAAGTGAAGGAAGGCCTATGTATTTAGAGTTTCTTCCAGGCATTTACCGCCTCCCCCCCCCCCCCCCCCGAACAAAATTAAATGTATACAATTTATATAGAAAATATATACTTTTAACAGTGTCCGCCCCCCCTCCCCCCTTCGGAGAAAGTCTACCGCCCCCCCCGCCCCCCCCCGCCCCCCGAAAATTTCAAGTGCTCCCCCCCCCCCGGAGAAAACGTCCGGAAGAAACGTTGTATGTATTTCTGAAGGTGTGGTGTGTGAAGTCATGCAATCCTATTCCTTCATTTAGTTTTCGATTTAATAAAGTTAGATTGTTTATAATCCTGCTTTTAAATATAAACTCGCTAATATGTTTGTTTGATGAAGTTACTAGAAATTTAGACACATCCAACAACTTTAATACTGCAGTTTTCGCCAGTGCGCATACCCAAAACTATATTTAGATTAACGAACAACACAATGCCTAACAACTTCATTTTTTCATTAAGTTACGCCCAAGTGTCTTCGTCTTCTTTTGTCGGACTGTCTGTGTCAGGTCACCAAACAATAGAACATTACAGACCTTTTCTTGATCTGTGAAATGCGCATGTCATTCATACCAAACAATAGAACATTACAGACCTTTTCTTGATCCGTCAAATGTGCATGTCAATCACACCAAACAATAGAGAATTACAGACCTTTTCTTGATCTGTCAAATGTGCATGTCAATCACACCAAACATTAAAACATTACAGGCCTTTTCTTGATCTGTCAAATGTTCATGTCAATCACACCAAACAGTAAAACATTACAGACCTATTCTCTAGCTGTAAAATGTACATGAAGATCATACACACTATCTGCTACATCTGTAATGATAAACTGGACTCGGCGTTGTCCCATTGTGTAGATAAAAAAACCTCTTTAAAAATGTCAACTTTATAAACACAAGTCAGCACTGACTATTATCAATACAGTTTGTTTAATATGTATGTCCGCCTTCAACTTTAACGATTAGCCGTTCTTGTCGGTCGGCGTGGTCGAAAAAGAAGCCGTTCATGTAGTACAAAAGAATATCACATTTAAACAAAATACACATCTTTTCGCAATATTTGTATTTACAAGTTCTAGCTATCTTGGTATATCCCCACCTACTTTAAAACTAAATTAATAATCATACGCTTTTAAAAGCATGATACAAACATTTTGACAATAATCAAATATACATAGAATTTAGCGTGTATTAGAAATAAAGATAAGTATAACATATTTGAAAAAAAATACTTCTAAGATATTTAGCTGCTAAGAAACTGTACAATACTTAAATAGATTTAATTGATTTAAAATAATATTGTGTAGCTCTACGTTAGTGTAATAACACCGATGAATGATAGCTTTAATATAAAGTAAAAAAAAAAAACAATATATTTCCATTCTTGCTTTGCCATAGATCGCAGTATAGAAAATCATTGACAAACTATTGTTTAAGTAGAGTTAACTCTTATGTTTTTAAGCAGGGGAAACAATCAAATATTAGTACATTATTTTAAAAAACACACAAAAACAAAATAATAGAAATAAAATAAAATATACTATTTTTTAATGCAAAATAGAAAATAAAAATAGAAACAAAAATATTTTCAATCTATAATTTAAAATGAAACTATCTATAAACATGTCCTTTAATACTAGATCTAACTCTAAATGTGAAACTTAAGTCATATTACAATACTTAATACTAAATATATAGTGATTGTATAATTGACCATGTTATGAGCGTGTCTATTTTTTCCATTTAAAATATTAGGCCTAATGGCTTTTAATTTAAACATAATAAATTACAAAGTAAACCTAAAAAAGTTCTCAATCTTCATTATAGGACATTTTATTTGGAAATAATAATTTTTAATTAATTTTAGAGACTTAAGCATTAACTTAAATTATTAAGCTATATATATATATATATATATTTATATATATATATATATATATATATATATATATATATATATATATATATATATATATATATATATATATATATATATATATATATATATATATATATATATATATATATATATATATATTGCATGTAAGTTTTTTTATACTGTTTGTGCATTTCATAACAGTTAATATGAATGCATTTTATTTCTGTTATTTTATTCATTAAACTGATAGTATCGACTACACATTATACATTATTTCAAGTGTGTGGCCTGGAACATAGACGGGCCGAAAGATTTCAATGGCTTTCACTGTCAATTTTAGAGACTTAAGCGTTAACTTAAATTATTTGGCTCTATATATTGCATGGACGTTTATTTTTATATTGTTTGTGCATTTCATAACGGTTATTATGAATGTATTTTATTTCTGTTATTATATCCTTTCAACTTATAGTATCGACTACACATGCATTATTTCAAGTGTGTTACCTGGAGCATAGACTAGACAAGAAAAAAAAGGTTCACTGGCTTTCACTGTCAATTGTAAACGACCGGCTCTTTAACGTGGCCATGTCATTCGTACACGGGCATTGACCAGCCTTTCTATATAGCTGCTACGAAAGTGTAAAATATGTAAATGGCTTATATTGCTTTACAATAAACTTGTGTAGGTCTACGATAGTGTAATAACACCGATGAATGATAGCTTACTTATAAAGTAAAAAAAAAAAAACTATTTCCATTGAACATTAAAAAATTGACAAAATATAGGGCCCACATCACAAACCGCAAATATATTTATAAGCATTAGGCTTTGCTATAGATCGCAGTAGGGATAAATAACTATAAAGAAAAGCGTGGGTCACTTAAGTACCTATTGGATACCTTTACTAATATTTGAGAAGATACCCACGCTTTTCTTTATAGTTATTTAAATAGCAGTGTATAATTTATTTTCTACTTTTTAGTGCATTATTACATAAAGCTTGTTATTAAAACGTTTTTTTATGATTTTTTTTCAGTACTTTACATGTTTTGTTTACAATAGTTACATGACTAAAAACCAAGTCAAGTTTATAGCTAAAGTTTCAGTAAAGTATTATGGGATGGTGTAGTCTAGTGGTAAAGAACCGTATCTGTCAGTTAGAAGTGCCTGCAATTTCACACGGGCGTTTCGATCTAGACGGACAGACAAACAGACTGACTGACGACAGAGGAAGTTAGTTAAATAAAAGCTTGTAAAAATCATTGACAAAGTCACCTCAACAGAAAACCCCTACACTCAGCCGAAGACAGAACAACGCCAATAGCAACAATGATCAAAATACAGCCAGTTATATCCACTCCAACCCTGGACACGCCAACAACTGAACAAGACACATCAGCATCTTTAATAAGTAACACACATGTTTGGAGTAACCACACCACGGATCTGATTCTCGACGCCCTGAAAGAAACCCCCATCCCTCAACCACCCAACAAACAAACATGGTTATAACAACAACAACCACTAAGAGAAAGAAGGACAGCCCAGACCCAGAGAAAACATCAAAAGCAACAAAGGTCAATGAAGAAGTCAAGGAACCAGCAGCCCCCACCCGTTATATAAAACACCACCACTTTATAAAACAAGACAAGAAGTATCTGGACCCTTTTGTCTGCATGTCTCTAGATATATTTTAATACCAGACTGGAATTATCATTTTCTTTTCAAATTATATTGATTTATGTGGTTTATGTTTCATCATTTTTATCTATTATATTTTGGATAGTGTTAAGAATAATTATGTTGATTATCAGATTTGTTGATTGGTGAGTATAAAACAATATACTAAAATATTTTTTTTTTTTTTAGTTTTAATTGAGCGTCATTTGGCGTGTTGTGTTTCCACCACACGGGGTAGGTTAGTTCAAATGAAAACATACAGGGGCTGCCTACATTTTTTACTGTATCGATTAAATCAAACATTCCAAACATTTGATTGAAACGCTGATTTTATGCTTAATTAACGTTTTAGTCTAAATAAGGATTTAATTAGTATTTATATTAGAAATCGAATGACTGTCTTAGTCACGATTGTCTTTTAAAATCTGAAACTTTTTATAATAAAGAAAGCGTGTAAGAGAAAAAAAAAAGATTATTTATTAAGCTAACTATAAAAATTAGATGTGTACTATTTTCAAAATCAAGTGAAAATGTAACATTTTTATTTTTTTTATTTTTATACAGCTGACAAAATGTAAAATATTTAAACTGTTTCTATTTTTCCAAATTTCTAAACGTTTCTTTTTTTATGACCTTTCAATTTTAAAAGACATATACTGAAAACAAAGTACATTGTAACCTTTAGATACGAGTAAAAATGTGTCCGTAAAATTACTCTAAAGTAAAAACAGTTGTACATCAAAGCGGTTTATAAAAATGACATTAAATAACCTCACCAATTATGAGATAAACGACTATGGGAATACTATTGTAAAGATTGATAACTGAAGGGGACTTAATTTATTTCGCTATTCTATAAGGGAAACAACTTATATATTTTTTGGTTGATTAACGTGTACCTAAGAGTACAAACATAGTATACAGCTTTAACAAGTATTTAGTTATGTTCCAGTAACAACGAATATGTTTTGTATATATCTTTTAAGAGATACGTTTTGATATAAAAATGCAACGAAATTTCTTTTGAATTTAAAATCGCAAGAACCATTTAAAGATGTAATACAATTTATTATATACCTTGTGGCTTATCATCATCCTTTACTTATACAGGTATATCCATCGTTTCGAAATTAATTATATTTTGGAGATATATATCTAGATATAATATTATGTGCACAATTGATGTTAACGTCTTTGAAACTGTGTAAAACTACCAAATTAACTGTTATTACTATTTTAAGTGTTCAATATAAATTTAAAATAAATGAGGGAAGATTGCTATTTATATAGATGTTTGAAAAGGAAGAATGTTGGATTGGATGTTTCTCATTGTACTCAACATACCATTCCGATTGCTTGAATTGTGTATTAGATCTATGTATAAGTAAACCATCTTAAAAGAATGAAATAAAAAGGCTACAAGACAGAAGTATTGGTATTGTAAATATGTATGAGTCCTTACAAGCCGATGATGAAAATTGTAATATTAAATTGAACATGTAAGGCAAACTGACGCTGTAAATTACATGTCTGAGGCGAAAAAATAAATACATTTGGAGAGCCTTTAAATGAACATTAAATTTGAGAATGATTTCAATTTTAAATAATGTAAAATTTGTGTACATTTGTTGCATGCTATGTGCACATATGTTTGTTTGACTAAAATAAAAAAAAATAATGCGAGTAGGCAAACTGACGCTGTGAATTACATGTCTGAGGCGAAAAAATAAATAAATTTGGAGAACATTTAAGTGATGTCACTTGACACGAAAATTATTTTAATTTTCATTAATATAAATTGTTTGTGTAAATGTCTTGCACGCTTGTGTGTTTATGCACATAAGTTTGTTTGACTAAAAATTAAAAAAAAATACTGTGAGTAGATGTATGCTTTGATTGTCCCTCGAGAGTACAGTTTACAGTATTGGGTCATACAACTGAAGTGGAACAGATAGTAGATTTAATACTGGAGGTTAGTCATGAGATATAGGAAGTGTTAAATAAATGACATGATCTTGCTATTGTTTTTTAGTGTTAGAAAATATAGTAGAGGTAGCTTTAGTTTCAGGAGCTAACTATGCAAGAGCACTGGCGGAACTAGAAAAAAAAAGGCCACCCCGCAAAACAATTTTTTAGCCCCCCCCCCCCCCCCCATATAATATATAGACACTAAATACGAACATAGGATACTCATTGCTGGCCTGTTCGTGTTTTGAGAAATACTTGGTTTTTTTTTTTTTTTTTTTTAATCATGTCGTGTGTGTACGTGCATTAGTCTGTTTTGTGAAAATCAGCTGTATATTATCTCTGCCGTTAATCCTTCAACATCTTATTGGTGAAAAGAACATATAACATGAAAGCTTTCTGTAAATAATGGTGTCTCGTGTCATGTTTATTTTTATGTTTTTTTGTATTCATATTATTAATTTTAAATACATTTTCTTTTTATAAAGTGTCATTCTTTAGTAAGTAATTTATAAACAAATAACAATAAAGAGAAGTAATTGCTTTTTAATTTGTTTAGTACAAATCTATTAAAAGGAGCTTATGAGCATCACTATTTGACTATTTAAAAAAGGGAAATAAGTCATGGAAGTGGTTTGAACGTTTGCTTATCTTTGATAAATTTGATTGTAGGAGAAAGAGGACTCGGCTTTCACAGTGGTTTAAAAACGAAGGAAAAATGAGCGTGGGGTGGTGTCTTTAGAATAAAGATAATCCAACCCCAGCTACGGTAATCTTTTTTTACAAAGTCAAAAATGCAAGAAATTTTTTTAACTATAACAATTTTTTTTATGGTCGGCCGTGGGCCCCTAAATGGCGTGCCCCCCCCCCCCCCGCATTGCGGGGTCTGGCGGCACTGTAGTTCCGCCCCTGTGCAAGAGTAAGACTGAAACATTCGTTATTGGCTGTTAAAATATATCAGCAACAATCAGAAGTGATTGAGAAAATATAACATCTAGCCAAGACCATAGCTGTTGTTATAACCACAGAAACAAAACGTGTAGAGAAAACGTAACATGAAATAAAAAGCAGAAACTTCAAGAGTCTAATGACCCAGTAAGTTTCTTCTAGGGAATATAAGTGATTGTAAGATAGGATATTTTGAAATATGGCTTGCTGTAGGTTTTGTCTTTTGTAAAATGCTCTATTATACAATAAGCGTCGTGTTTACTTTCTCGTATACAAAGTATAAAGGTAGTAATGTGCACAAATCTCGAAGTTTTATATCATCGTGAATCGGAAACACATTTTTTTCGTCTGTGTGTGTGTGTGTGTCAGTGCGTTTGTCTGTGCGTCTGTGTGTGACTGTGAACACGATAACGTGAGAACCCTTATAGCTAGGTTGATGCTGTTTCATATGAGTATTATATCAAGAGAGAGAGAGAGAGAGAGAGAGAGAGAGAGAGGAGGGGAGGGGGGAGAAGAGACGGAATGAAATATGTCATCTATGTTTGTTATTCAAAACCTTCTATTAGATGCAGATTTCTGTATTTGACAAAATATAACAAACCGGTCGTGAGTACCCGCTAAAGACCAATAGAAAAAAAAAAATCTTTCCTAGAAATTCCCAGCCCTATTCTTGTACCAACTCTCTGTCATTGGTGGTAAATATTATGGTGTCAAAGTTCAGTGGGAACGTCGTTAAAAGTTTGCTGATGACGACAGTTCGGTAGTGGCGATGATACAAATTCAGATGTGACGACGATAACAACCATCTTGTGACGACGATGAAAGTCTCAGACAATAAACACCTTATATGGTAAACATTTACCCTTAAACAATACCAGTGACTGTGGCAAGTCTCAGGCAATAGACACCTGATATGGTAAACATTTACCCTTAAAAAATACCAGCGACTTTGACAAGTCTCAGACAATAAACACCTTATATGGTAAACATTTACCCTTAAACAATACCAGCGACTGTGACAAGTCCCGGTAAATTGCGATCGCTACAGGGGTTGATGTTTTTGTACGGCCGGTCTATTTCTAAGTTCTTCTTGTTTTTACTGGCCACCAGCTGTTGAGGTCGACTTTAAGAAGTACAAACAACAAACTACACAAAGTTTGGACCACAGTATTAGTGTGGGCCTACACCCGTAATATATTCGCCTAGCCCTCTGTCCAAATCAACCCATCAACTCTCGTTCACACACCTAGTAAACTGAATACCAACATTTGGTCTAAGGGGAATAACACAACAACGTGGGACTGAACACAACTTACATACTCACCATAAACAGTGACTTACCAAGCCTTAACCCGACGCGTAACAATAACAGTATTCACGTCCACCCCTGAAATAACAATACACATAAAGAAAACCCGGAACGGAAATAATAGTAATGGGAAAAATTAACTGGAATGTTGAGTTTATTATATAATACGGTTCTTGACAACTACACCCGACAACACAATATAATAAAGTGGGAGTGTTCTCCCCTCAACTTTCTCGAATATTCCTACATAACACTACGGGTATGGCAACTCGGGAAATAGATATGAATTTTTAACATTTTTTAGATACTTAAACTTTTAAAAAATGAATAGATTGTAGAAAGAATTGGGCACCGGATGAACAGCAAACAATGCGTTTAAAGTAGTTCGGAGCAGTTTTTGAGAAATAAAAAAAAACGTTAAGTACTAGTTCCGGAAAATGGAAAGTATATATTATTTGACGGAAGGCAGAAGTTTGGATATTTTACTTAGATTTGTCAATCTATCTCAAACAGTACTCAAGTTACAGGATTTTGAAAAACCAAAAGTGGAAAACAAATGCACTTCCGGTCATTGGAAATCGCTTAAACGTCGATACAGAACTACATATTTGATAAAATACTTATATATACCATTTCATAAACCTAACTGCAACAGTACTAAAGTTATCGTTTTCACAGATACAGATACACACATATACAGAAACACAGAGACAGACACACGCACATAAGGACAATATTGCAAAACTAAATTTTCCGACTTAGGGAGTGTAAATCATCTAGATTTGAGACAATCTCGATTTTGATTTTGTGCACGATTACAATTCTTTCACTATACTTCGTATACGATAATGTATAAATGATAAACCACTAGCCAAATGAATTCGTGTTTTCCATACACAAATATCGGCACAAAAATAAACAAACTAACACCATTCGTTATTTACATAAATGGAGTTGTACTTTTCAAAATTCCTGTATAAAAATGTGTACACATATTTAAAGGGAAATAAATATCTATCAATGTAAATATACATCAGTCTTCATTTGTCGAATAATGGGTATAGAAATGCAATATAAATAGCGTAACAGCTTGGGACGAGGATAATTACATGTCTGAGACATATATTAAAAACACATGGTTTAATTATATATAATTTAATGAGCTGAATCAAATTTATTGTCATGATACCTTTCTTACAATTAAGATATTTCTTTTGATCTCAAAACCAGCCACTTTCTTGAAATCACTTTTTTTTTACTTTAAATACAAACACATTTTCTAACATCCTAACTTTTATTCAAAGCTGCTACAAATAATACAGATACATTTTTAATGAATGTTAGGATATGAATGATACAGACGATAAATATTAAAAGTAAAAAGTAAAGTTAGTCACCTCAGTGTAGGATCAACATTCTATTAAAGACTATCCGGACCAAGAAGTTTATTTGTTATCTATTACTGTGGTTCGATACATATGAAGTAAAAATACGGAACTTTTTTAGACAGACATCTCATGTTTCTTGTACGTTGAATTATAAGATGGTTGTATGGTCAGTACTCTGAGACAATATTTACGGCATTAATTTGATCGGTGTCAAGTTATTTAAATATAGATCATGTTGTCTCCATTACCATGAACCTTGAAAGATGAAATGTAGAACTATTGCCACGTCTTGATAAAGGTGGTAAGTAACATATAAGGGGTCAATCATTTATAATGTCCACACACATTTCAGATTTTAGACGCCCCCCCCCCCCCTTTATCTACACACGTCCACTTTCGACAGATTATCTCCTCCCACCCCCACCCCCCTAATAAGGACGTCTACAAAATTTTAGTAGACCTCTAAAAATGTACAACCAATTTACTTTTTTAACATGTATTGTTTCAATCTGAAACCCAAACAAGTGTCAAAAACAGTTGCATGTTGTACGTTTTAATTTACTTAACAACAGCCGCAACTCAAGATGACAGTGCTACTCACCGCTTTATAGAAGTGACACGAAACAAAATACAATTTGCCACATGTCAAACATATTGACCAAATTATTTGATTTTCGTCACAAAACAAATACACACTACATAACATACACAGTACTAACATGCCTGTGTAAATGCTATTGAACTAAATGTGAACCAACACAAATACATCGGCACTTAAAGCTGCTAGATAGGTAAAACAAGCAAACAGATTTTTAGGACTTAATTGATAGGGCACGTTATACTAAAAATATATACTTCATGTATATTTGAATATGCACTGTTTCGTTTATTTATAGTAGATTTATGGATCAACATGGACGACCAAATGAAACGAAAAAAAAATAATGAGTCATTCTTTACACCACACATGGGGTGAATTTCATTAAAAGAAAACTCAACAGAAGCGAATATTTAATACGGTTAATTATACCACTAAAACATATTAAATGTGTGTATCTGCCATTTCGTTAAGGAAATTTTGCGCATATAGAGAAATATAATAGAGGAATATAAACAAAACTGTGCTAGAGAAATGCACCGAGTTACCAGAAAGAAACCCCCATCCCTCAACCACCCAACAAACAAACATGGTTAAAACAACAACAACAACCATTAAGAGGAAGAAGGACAGCCCAGACCCAAAGAAAACATCAAAAGCAACAAAGGTCAATGAAGAAGTCAAGGAACCAGCAGCCCCCACCCGTTATAAAAACACCACCACTTTATAAAAGGGGTCGTCCATAAATGACTTCACACTCCTAAGGTGGGAGGGGGTCCGTAATTTTGTGACGGTGTGTGATGTGGGGAGGGTGGGGTAGGGGAGGGGGGGTCAGATGGCAGATGGTGTGACGTCACACTTTTGAATTATAAAAAAGTAATGTTAGAAAACGAGTTTTAGCCGTTATTTCGCGTTTAAAAAATTGTTTTAGAAAATGTTAATAGAAATTGATTAAAATACTCGATTTTGAGAGAATTCAGATAAGGCTTTGGAAAAACTAATGGATGTTTTAAGAAAAATTCAACTGCAATTTTGAGGCGGAGGGGGGGGGGGGGGGGCGTTGTAGGCTGAGATGTGACGTCATTTTAGGGGGGAGGGGCTGGCTTTTTGTGACGATGTGTAAAAGAAGGGAACGGGGGGGGGGGGGGGGGGTAGGTAAAAATCGTCCAAAAAGCGTGACGTCTTTTATGGATAAGCCCAAACAATCGAAGAAGTACATTCGCCTTTGTATGTGCATGCATCTAGATATCACTTAAGACAAGCGTTGGATTAGTGATGGTATAACTCAATATCTTGGCAAATTTTAATGATTTATGAGGTGTATGTTTCACCACATTTTATCTAATATAATTTTGGACAGTGTGGTGAGAATAATTATGTTAATTACCAGATGTGTTGTTTGATGTTGTAATACAATCTACTTGAATATTTTCTTTTAGTTTTTATTCATGGGAAATAACTTTTGAAGAAATTATTTTATCGAACAATATATTATAAAAACTAATAAAATACATGTATGTTACATTATAATTTTAAAAAATATAAAGTGTCTAACGTTGTTTACAAAAAAAAATTGATTGTGTTTAGTATTGATTATTACAATTTAACTTGTTAATTTAGTTAAACATATAGACTTTTAATTTATATCATCTCTATTTATTTATATACTGATTTTTAACTATTATGAATACTTTTTGCAGCATAAAAGTGTTAACGCTAATAACAATTTTTTCTCAACATATGCAACATCCAAAGAACTAGATCAAGGGTCGGCAACATGCGGCTCTTTTGATATCAAGATGCGGCTCTCCAGCTCCTTGCACAAATACTAATAATCTTAATAAAAAGAAATAAAATATTTGAAATAAAAAAAAAATGCTAGTGGCTCTTTACAACCAGGGAAATTTTGAAAATTGTAACTTTTGGCTCTTCCGCTTCAAAAGGTTGCCGACCTCTGATCTAGATCAGGGATCGGCAACCTTTTGAGCCAGAAGAGCCAAAAGTTACAAGAGCCACACACATATGTAATTTCAATATTTTGGAATCTGATTAGGATTAGAAATATATACTTTTTTTTAATTTGAAATAAATAGCTTTAAATATGAAATAATATTTATAGGGCATAAACTATACCTAGAAAACATAAGACTTGTGTTGAAATAAAACATAAACATGTTAAGTTGTCGTATGCAAATTGGAATTTAATTGTTTATTACTGTGATGAAATATATTCTAAATTTCAAATAATCATACATACAAACTCCAGAGCTTTACACTAAACATTTGATTATAAGTAATTGTACACGAACGTGTTGTAGCTGTATTGTTTTTTAAAAGGTTTTAAGTTTATGGGCACATGTCTAAAAATAACTAGGTATACAAAAATCATTTACGCTTCGCACCAAATATATAAGTATGCGTACATATAAATACGCCGATACTCAAAGAATGCTTGTGTCTACACTTTAATAAACAATTCTACGACTAGTTAGTTCAATCACATTATACTAGGTTAAAATGTAGATTATTGATATTATATATATATATATATATATATAATATATATATATATATATATATAATATATATATATATATATATATAATATATATATATATATATATATATATATATATATATATATATATATATATATATATATATATATATATATATACATATATATACATATATATATACATATATATACATATATATATATATATATATATATATATATATATATATACATATATATATATATATATATATATATATATATATATATATATATATATATATATATATCTTGATATGTACTTTGTGACTGATCTTCCATCAATGCTGGACTGTTACTGCTTTAAATTCCAAATTATTCTTGTTTTGATTAAAGTAAAAAAAAAATTAAAGTTTTGATCAAAGTACACTATTTGTGTTTGTAAACTACCTCTGTATGAGATTGTGCACATGCGCTTAATTTTTTTTAAAAACATTTTTTCGTTTCAAATAAATAAATAAATACATTTAAAATAATAAATATTTACTGCTGGTTGATGTATCCTGTGATTGCGCATATGGAGTAACAGTGGACATTATTGGGTCAAACAAGGGAAAAGGAACAAATAGATTTAATGTTGGAGGTTAGTCGTGAAATCAGGGGAGTCTAAAAGAAATGATCAGATCCTGTTATTTGTTTTATAATGGTAGAAAAGTTAGCAGAGGTAGCTTTAGCTACAGAAGCCTACTATATATCAATAAGTTTAAATATATGACTAAAAAGTTCGTTATTGGCTGTAAACATATATCAGAAACAATCAGAAAAGATAGAGAAAATGGTACATCTAACCCAAACATCAGCTGTGGTTGCGCGTTGATAAATGAAGGGTACTAAATGTATTTTGTATTCTATAACGGAAATAACCCACTCATTCTTTTGTTAATAAAGTGAACCTAAGCAGTTCACACAATATATAGCTATTAAATTATTATATCAATTGTCTGATAATATCATATAAGGTTGCAAATATCATTTAAAGGATAAGTTTAGATATACAATCTAACTAAATTGCTTTTATATTTAAAACCGTATGAGCCTATTAAATATGTTATATAATTTGTCATATACTTTGTGACGGAACTTCATTTGACGATGAGATCGATGCATTAGTTAACTTCTAATTATTTTAATTCTGGGTTTTAATTATAATTAATGTATACTAGTTGTGTAAATTACTAGCATATGGTATTGTGCTTATGAACATAATTTTCTTTGACATGTTTGGGCTTTAAATAAAAAAACCAAAACTAAAATCAAAGAACTTCAACAATTAAATGTATGCTTTATTTTCCCTCGATAGTAGAGTTTACAGTATTGGGTAGTACAACTAATGAGGATCAGATTGTAGATTTCATACTGGAGGTTATTCATGAGATCAAGGAAGTCTAAAACAATAGACACGATCTTGTTATTTTGTTTTCTAGTGTTAGAAAAGTTAAAAAAGTCACCACAAATGTATTTTAGCTGATACAGCTGACTATACATCAATATGCGCAAGTGTAAAAGTAACCAGTGCTTTATTTGGATGTAAAAATACATCAGCAACAATAAGAAGAGAAGATGTCACATCTCACCAGGTTCAGAGCTGTTCGTGTAACGGAAAAATTATGAAAAGTTGATGCAACTGAGAAAAATATATGAGGATTATGCAATGATAATGATGAAGAATGTTTATGCTGATTTTTTTTTTTATCGCACTAAGTGCTAATGAAAAAAGGTATATTAGTTTTTGTTAAATAATACACAGAAAAGCTGAGCTTGAATTAGAAACATGTGGTACATGAATTGTAGCAATAGCATATAATTTTGTCGGTCTAAGTTGATAAATATTGTAATTACTGTGTCTGATGTCAAACTATAAATAAAGCTTCTATGTTTTCTCCAATGGTGGGGGGGGGGGGGGAAGGGGGCAACTTTAATAGCAGGTATTTATATATATATATATATATATATATATATATATATATATAAATTATATTTCTTTTATAAGGTTTGTGTGGGGGGGTAGACAAGCCTTCAATCCCCCACACCGGAAGTGGTGTCTAAAATAAACATTACTCTGTTAGATTAACTGAATACAAAAGCAGAAGAACAAGAATATGTACACTTGTGAGAACATCTTGAAATGTATCCACCTAATCTTTCAGTACAAATAAATGCGATTCAATTTTTTTTTTATGCAAAAGGCGATTAACTGTTTACTGCTTAGTAATTATAGAAGCTTCTAATCTCAAACGAATGTCATTTTTTAAGCTTTCTAATTTCATTATTTGTCTCGTATTTAAGTTGAAACATTTTACACATATATTTCTGCTTTTTTATTGATAAATGTTCACATTCCCAAAAATATATTTCTACACCAGGGTAAATGTAAACCAAGATTAAACTACACATAGGTCGAGCAGCACAGACATGAGTACACCCTACAGTCCTGACAATCATCTGATACATTTCTATACACAAGTTGTCCTGTTTGTCTATAGAACGATATATAGGAAATTTAAATCCGCCCAAGAACATTTTAAATCCAAAATTTAAATAAGTGAAGAAAGTCAGTTAGCAAAACATAACATTGTCTCTAAACTACTCATTATAAAATGAAGACGGAAACAAAACAAGACAAACATGAAGAATACTGTTGCAATTAATTGCCATAACTATTTTCTACACACTAATTTAATAAAACAAAAATTGATCAGACATGTTTCTGTGCTAAGCTCGCCGATTAAGAGAAAGACGTCTATGAGAATACTATTGTTAGCTTGGATTAATAATGCGGACTTAATTTACATCACATTTTATAAGGGAAACAACTTAAACATTATTGTTTATTAACGTGTAACTAAGAAGTACAAAACGTTATATATCAATCTTCATAACCGAATGCCACTGTTTCTTTTCAGATCACTGATTATGCCAGATTACTACTTTATAACCCCCACCCCCACCACTATACGTTTCTATGTATTATATGTATATTTAAGAATGAAAGAGATGAAGATAACGGAGGTTTGTAAATCTACTACGGTCCTCGTATGTCACGTGATGAAATACAAGTAATTAGACAGTGGTCACCTTCGGGACAAAGCTCAGGCGAGCTGAAATGATTTACATGATCTGAGACTTAAAAAACAAACAATTTTTGTTTATTTGTTTGTCTTTTATTTTATAAACATGTATAATAATTAAGAGAATATATTTCTTTTTAATTTGCTTTTAACAAAATTATAACAATGATCTATTTGGGCACCTCTATTAGACTTTTAAAAGAGGGGCGATAAGTCATTGACTGCTATTTGATATTACAGACTTATTTAATTTGTTTCTACATTAAAATATCTGACACCAAAATAAAAATCGAAAGTGACTGTTAAAAAGCGCCCCTACCTTTTTAAATGAGGAAGGTGGTGGCGCATTTTCTCAATTTTCAACAACACGATTAACTATATATAGGTCTAATTTAGGGAGGGGCGTAAAATCGATAGTTCACACTTGACACCAAAATAGATCGCTAGACCTTTTGTTACCTTCCTATAGTTTATTTAATATATTCAAAGTTATTAATTATTAGGTACTTATTAATAAAGAAAATTACACATTTTTGTGACACCCCCCCCCCCCCCCCCCGAATGAATAGCGCTCTAGGCGACCGCCTAGGTAGCGCCGGTCCTGCATACAGGGTCCCCAACCCAAAACGTAATTATAACTATTTGGAAAAGCCATAGATAGATCATTGCAAAGAAAATAAAATATAGTAGACGAAGTCTATCTAGATAAAGTTACCTCCCATGATGTATTTTTCGAGACATCAGGGGACATTTTAAACGAAAGTAAATTGATTGAGTAAACAAATATAAAATATTTTTAAAAATATTAATTATATGATTATCAATAAATTTTAAATACAATTTAAAAAAAGTAATTATTTAATGTTAATATAATTGTATAGAGATCACTTACGTTTAGAAATATTGTTTAAAAACTAAAAACAATAAACAATAGTCAAATTACAAAGGATCACCTTTATATTGTGAGATTTTTTTTTTTAGTAACGTTTGGTCGTTTCTATAGTTTCGATCACTGTTATTAGTATTTTTTGACAATACAACTAAAAGTAATGGTATTTAATTTGCATTTAAAGATAGTTTTATCGTAACACAGTTTATGTACGCTCAGTTCTAAAAAGTTATTGAATGCACAAACATTAGGCAATAATAATAGTTTTAATTTAGCGACTAAAGCGTTTACATTAACTATATAGCTGGAAATAATGTGTTTTTGTGTTCTTAAATATCGTGTGTGCACATAGAGTTCACATACATTGATAGTGGTTGAACCGTTTTAACTCATTGTTACATAGATCTCACACACGCTAGGTAGCGTAAATATCTGGTCCAAAGGTTCACTGTTACACTTAAAATTAATTAATTAATTAATTAATGACTTCAAAACAAGTAATTAATGAATATAAAATGTCAGAAGAAAGCTTAGGTTCAGACAACTTTAGAGTACGGAAGATGCTGTTGGTCGTGTCGGCCAAATGTAGTGTGAAGGCGAAAGGCGGAGGAGCTTTAATTTGTTCACTTACTCACTGTTAATGCCAGGGTAAGCTCTTTCGATCACTTTATTCCACTACTCGTTTTACTATGATCGTTTAATTTTAGCAGAGTTATTTAATATATAATATAATGACCCACCGTATTCTTTATATTTATAAAACGTATAGTTATATAATTAAACATATATTTCATTGGAGTCTAAATCTAACCGGAAGCGTTAATCTGGAAGATGATCTTTATCTTTGACTTTTTATGGAATAAAAAAAAAACTATAATGGACACTTAACCTTTAACTGGAACTGGATATTGAATTGAAAAAGGAAATTATATCAACATTTAAAACGTAATCAAAACATTATCTTACATCGGAAACTGACGTTCTCTTTACCCTGGGGTGGTGTATTTTCCGAAACAAAAAAAAATCACCGCAACCAGAACCAGAAATCCAGGTCGGAATAAAAGAATGTCATCCCTTATACCAACAACCGCAGCATTATCATTTACACAGTATATACTAAGTAGTTTTGCTACAGACACATAAGGTAGATTTACATAAGCTACAATATGACACTAAAGAATTTGAACATACGGTAGACTCACATACACCACATTACAATATTACACTAAGGAATTGAATATTGTTGACATATGAACACATACTAAAATTATGGTTTTACAATGACTTAACTGACAAAAGTTACGCTACACAAAAGACTTTAACCTAAATATGGACATAAAAAAGACAGTGCTAAAAAAGACTTGCCAAAGGCAAAAAAAAAAAGAAATTAAAATATGTCATTAACATATTGAGAAACGTATACATACACATAAGCGGAAATGCTCTCTCATAAACGTTCTCGAAAATTCGTATATATAGCTAAGGGGGTTAGCAAATACAGTTTTATCTTGCATTAGACACGTTTTTTTTTTCAGAATTTTTAATAATATTTCATGTTTTACTATCTCGTATATATGAAGCATAGAGAAAGTCTTGTAAAATAATTACTAGACACGCCGCTTGGAGAGATTCATTAAAAGCAAAACGAAAAATATTTAATATAAGACTATGCTCTCATATTTTTTTTTCTATTCGAATGCCATAAACTAGTAATCATTTAAATGTGGCACATTCAGAGTTAAACATTATAATAATTTTAATGTATTGTATTGTACAATTGAAAATTTTCAACTTTTATTTTTAGCGCGAAATAAGTTTCTGTTTTTTGGAAAGATAAAATGCTAAATATAACATGTTACATATCACCCCTAATAGGTTAAAGACATCGAATTAATAAAAATAAAAGTACTATATATTGCGGTTCTCCATCAGAGTCAAATCATACTAATATAACATATAATATATATAAGTGTAAAAACAGTTACATGTTATTTACTTTAATTTAAATGACAACACCCGCAGCTCAAGGTGACAGTGCTATCCACCGCTATATAGAACTGAGGGGAAACTAAAATACATTTTGCCAAATGTCAAAGTCATCAAATTATTTGATTTTGATCGTAAAACAAATACAAACGATATTATAAACACAGAACTAACATGGCTGTGTGATTGCTGAATGTGTACTACCACAAATGCATCTTCTCTTTAAAGCTGCTGATATAGCCAGAGGCGTAGCGAGGTGGGGGGAGGGGGCGGGGGGGTGCGGATCGCAGCGGGTGACACCATTTAGTGGGGTGACACCATGGCAAAAGAATAGCAAAATATATAGAGAAAAATTTGAGGGGGGGGGGGGGTGCAAATCAAAAGTTTGAGGGGGGGGGGGGTGTGCAAATCTAAAATTTGTCCGCGGGAATGGTCGCTACGCCTCTGGGGGGAGTTGTGACACCATTAATTGCCGCACCGAGTGACACCCGACCTCGCTACGCCAATGGATCTAGCTAACTGAAACTATGCTTCAGGAGCTGCCTAAACATCAATACTTGCAAGTTTGAAACTAACCAGCGATTTATTTAGCTGTAAAAATATATCAGCAACAATCAGAAGAGATAGAGAAAATGTTACATCTAACCCAGACCATAGCTGTTTTTGTAACTTTAAAAAAAATCATAAAAAAGGAAAGGAAATAGAAAATAAATAAATAAATTAAACTATAAAAATAAATGATAATAGTGATCGAAAATGCAATAAATGAACACATTTAAATCCACCCAAAAACATTTTAAATCAAACATTAAATACACGAAGAACGGCGGACAACAAAAGAAATGATAGAACATTACGTCTAATCTACTCCATATTAAATGAATGTGAAAATAAAACAAAGCAAACATGAATAATACTGTTGCAATTATTTGACGTAATTATTCTATATACAATCAACACACTTGTTAAATAAAATGAAAATGTTCAGACTCGTATCTCTGTGTTGCTCTCACAAATTAAGAGAAAGCCATAATAATATTAGAATTATATTGTTTCGGTGTGATCAATGATCGGGACTTAATTTACATTTCATAAGGGAAACAACTTACCAATTATTTTGTTAATTAACGTGTACCTAAACAGTTCAAACATAGTATTCATCTATTACACAATTATATTATTTTTTTTAAATACAAACGTTTACTGTCGTATATTTCATTTAAGACATAAGTTTTGATATAAAAAATAATTAATTTGCTTTTGTATTACAAACGTAAGAACCATTTAAAGATTGTATATAATTTGTCATATACTTTTGTCCAGGTCTTTAACGAACGTTCCAGCTCAATTTCCTCTTCCGTTAAAAATATTTTATTTATTTTTAGGAAAACAATAAATAAATTATTAATTTTAATTTAGACAGTCTCAAGCAAAACATCACTCGATTAGCCCTCAAGTAAACATAATAATCTCCTGTTTCCCAGGTCTTAAAAGTGCACATCTGAATGGTAGATATACACCTCACCCCCCCCCCCCCCCCCCAGAGACACACACACTCCCCCCCCCACTCAGCAGGACTGGCGGATATTTCAAGGTAGCGTGCCCTCTTGGCCATCCATCTTCCCTTTATTTATTTAATGTAGTCATATTTTAATTACTTTTAATGATTAATTGATTATCTAATTAGAGAAAAAAAATTAGGAATCTACAAATAATTACCGGAAAGACAATTTGCCGATGGACATTTTTCCTAAATGTCTTAAATATTCGAATTGACATTTTCCTAATTGTGAGAAATGCTCGAATAAACTTTAACCTGATTGGGACAAACGCGAAAATTGGCGTTTGCTCGAATTCGGACAAAAGCGTGTTGCCAGATGCAATGATGAAAGCCTGGCCTGCCAAGGTGAAAAAGAGAATTACTGGAGATCGCCATCACTTCTTATCTAGTGTTGTCTACACTCAAAGTGTTCATTTAAATATTAAACTTATCAAAATATTGTCAACGGGACAGGTAAAGTAGAGTCTACTTGTTTAAGTGATCTCGACATATGAATGGATGGGAGTGTCAGCACTATAACAAGCTAACTTAACTTTCCCGAAAGACTGTTGGTCACAGCTGCACGTTTTAAAATCAATTTTGAACCCCATACCTTATAGTAGGCCTGTTTCAGATCGAAGGGCAGCATCCTCTCGTCCCCATGACCCCCACCCCTTTGATGAAATACTATGTTAAATACTGAAAATGATGTATTATCCAAATACTTTTCTAACAACATTAATGTGACTCCCACCCCACAACCCCCATGTCCCCACTTTGTTTCGCATCATTTATCATTTGCCATTCATTTTCCTATTGTTGCTTTTTGTCTATTGTTTTATTTATAAAGCTTACAAACATTGTAAAGCTATCTATTGTTACTATATTACTATTATCATATATGTAAGGTACTTTGGTCCACAACGTACAAAATGACCCCAATGACCCCTACTCCTTTTGTATTCATTTTATTATCACCAAATTAACACTTACAGTTGTTTTGTTAACTTTACTAACTCTTTTATGTGAACACCGATTTTTGACCTATAAAACTCTACTGTATCCCCAAACCCCGTGATAGCTACACGCCTACCCACCCCTAACCTGTCGGTACTAAACATTCAACTAAACATAAACACCGACTTGAACATACCAATCTTTCATCCTCCCACTAAATCGCTCACACAGCAATCTGTTCGTCAAACCCTCCCCCCACCTACAAACACTATAAATAATAACACCTCAGCAGTTAGATAACACAGCACATAATTTGACGCTTGGCTTGTCTTAAAAACACGCAGACACCCTATCCACGCCTCGTCAGACACATCTACCCACTCCCCCCTCTCCCCCTCTATCCACTTACCCTCAGACATGAAAACCCCACTTTCCCTTTAACTGTTCCAACGACCCCACCACCCACCCCAACATCAATTTCGAATATATATTCATTTACTTTTTTAAAGTTCTAAATCTTGTTTATTTCCCCTCATTTTTCACAAAACAACCTTTTGAAAACTCAATGCGACCAGTTCATAAATAAACACTCTTTTAACTAGTCAACTTAATTAGTCTCCCTACATAGAAAATGCTTCACTGTCCCATTGACATTCTCTGAAAAATTTCCTTTCCACTCCCCACACAAACCTCTGACACTTTCATTTCACCTTCACCCCTTTTACTGTCATCCTTCGTAATTTTTTTTTTTTTTTTTTTATAATCATATACATGACATCATGTAAATATTCATTATGTACATGTGCAAAACCTTTCGTCCTCATTTGAAACTATGTAAAAAATGTGATGTTGATGTACTTGTTTTAATTGCAAATAAAAGTATTACAAAAACAATATCTACTAGTTCTGAAAGAGCCACTAACATTTTATTTTCAATTAAATGGTATTTGATTAGGATTAGGTAAATGGATTTAAAATAAATGGATTTAAATAAGAAATAATATTTATTCATATAAAAATATAAGCATGTTTTCACAACACATAATCAAGTATATAACTAGCTCTGCTGGGATAAAATCAAATTATATATAACTATAACACTAATAAAGTATTTAACTAGCTCTGCTAGGAAACTAGGATAACAAAATCAAATTATATATAACTATAACACTATTCCTACCTAATTTAGAAGCTAATAACTAAACTAGTCATCGATATTGCTTCGTTGAGGAGGAGATACGACTTAAAGCTGCGGACACACATTCATACATTCATCCATCCATCCATCAATTCATCCATCCAGAAATGACGGGTTAATAAACGCAATTCTCCAGAATGGAAATTGCGCTAAAAACCATGTCACAAAAGTCAACCCAATGCACACTGACACATAAGACAATGCCTTCTGAAAAAAAAAAATTGAAAATATTCGAAAAAATAAGCACTTCGGTAGTAGAGAACATGGAACTACTGCCACGGGGCTGGCCACATCACAGTTCATCAAAATTCACTTTTATGGAACTGGCGAGCCGCTTCCTTACATCAACAGAGTCGCATGCGGCTCGCAAGCCGCATGTTGCCGACCCAACGAAGTCCACTGGCTGCCGTCCCCACCAAAAGTCCGTTTGACACGAGTCTATCAGTCTGTTATTTGACAAAAACCAAAACAAGCGGACATTGACCAGCCTTTCCAAGAGCTTGCTGATGTTAGAGCAGAGGGAGAACGGTCTGTAGCTCTCAGGTGAGCCCAGATCAAGATCCGTTGCAATTTTCTAAAACAATTCATGGTATGTCAAGTTTATTTTTAAACATTTCAAAGAATTGTAACTAAAATGATGTAGATCTAGTCATTTTTAAGGGTAAAAAACTCAAAATAACCACGTTAAAATTAGATATTTAAATAACAGAGTGTGTATCATTATAATGTGATCGCTTGGTCAGGTGTGTAGGGCTAACGGTTAGCCCGACCACAAAAAGAGAGAGAGGCGGTTTGTTATGGAAACACATGCAGTGAAAAGTTGAGTAAATGTAATATAATGACGTCACGTTTATTAACCGAATTTATAATCGTTGATCGCTAGACAGCTACAAATGACAGTAAAAAATTCGGTCTACAGCATCTTCGAAAAAAAAAAAAAAAAAAAAAAAAAAAAAATTACCCCAGCGATCTCTGAATCTTTATGAAAAACGGAGGGTCAAAAAGCCTTTAAAATTGAGGGGCAAGGTACACAGCGTCACGGCGCGATCATTCTTTCAATAAAGAACCATTTTAGATAGTCTTAACTAACAGATTAAGAGAATATGTTAAAATTCTATTGTTTCCATGTGATAAATGAAAGGGACTTAACTTGATTTACTATTTACAAGGAAAACAACAACACATTCTTGTGTTGATTATCGTTTACCTAAACATTGCAAAAATAGTAAACAGCTATACATTATTATATTAATTTTCTAATATCCACTTATACGTTTGTATGTATCGTTTAAGAGATCAGTTTTGATATAAATATGTTACTAAATTGCTTTTGTATTCAAAATCGTAAGAACCATTCAAAGATGTGACATGATTTATTACATTCTTTGAGCTTGAACTTCTAATAATGATGGATTTCTCGCTACCTCACCTCAAATTATTTTATTTTTGATAACAAATCTAAAGTAGAATCTTTAAAATCAACTAATAATAAGTCACAAAAAGCTGATAGATCTACATCAGAGGTCGGCAACTATTTAAAGTGGAAAAGCCAAAAGATAAATTTACAATATCACCTAGTTCTTAAAGCGCCACTAACATTTTTTTTCTTCAATTTAATGGTATTTGATTAGGATTAGGTAAATGGATTTAAAATAATTGTGTTTAAGGATGAAATCATATTTGATCATATAAAAACATAAGCATGTTTTCACAACACATAATAAAGTATTTAACTAGCTCTGCTAGGAAACTAGGATAACAAAATCAAATTATATATAACTAAAACACTATTCCTACCTAATTTAGAAGCTAATAACTATAAAGCCATGTCACAAAAGTCAACCCAATGCACACTGACACATAAGACAATACCTTCTGAAAAAAAAGAAAATAAATAAAATTGAAAATATTCGAAACAAAAAGCACTTCGGTAGTAGAAAGCATGGAACTACTGCCACGGGGCTGGCCACATCACAGTTGTGGAGATGGGCCTAGTAATCAAGCAGCTGTCAGCTGTCTGTATACACTCTGCTCCACCTATTCTTAGTGTTGTCTTATCTTTACTAAAGTTCTTTTTTACAGTAGGCCTATAATATTTTTATGAATTATGAAATTAAATTAATATCATTATTATAGAACTGGCGAGCCGCATCCGTACATCAAAAGAGGCGCGTATGGATCGCGAGCCGCAGGTTGCTGACCCCTGATCTACATTAAATGTAAATCTTTACATTTCTGAATTACCTACTGATTTTTATGCTCTTTTAAAGATTTTTTTTTAACATAATGAGGTTTACATGTAACTAGAAAAACAATATTCACAGAGTTTTACTGGTTTTAAAGTCGCGATTCTGACTGTAAAATAACACATATAATTATTCTTTATTTGAAGTTTGCTTCTTTTCATATTTTGGAGGCAGTTTTACTATTATCTGTAGTGGTTGTATATTGTTGTAACTAAACTTACCCGAGGTATTTTGTTCATTCATTGAGGACATCTATACGTGCTTATCATCTTGACTAATACTAACGTTCTTGAAATTGTGTGTTTATTTTTCGGTACATTTATTCAACTGTCTCCCAACCTCCCATATATAATTGTATAGAGTTTTTAACACAATCCACCTAAAAATGGGTGCATCCGTACCATATGCCTTTGGAGAATGTTCTAGATCAGCTGACAAGCAATGGGCCTGCAGTTTCTCTTCTTGCTTTTATTTACATTTCAAAGATAAGCAAAATCGTATCCTACTGGGCACACTTTAGGTAAAAATCACCCTACGTTTATAGACTGTTCTTAAAACCCAAAGTTAATAGGAATCCCGTATAAAATAGGCATGGCTGATTTAAGCCTGTCTACTCAAGCAAAGATTGTGAATTAAGATCGATCTCTAATTGGTTGACGCTCTATATCCAGCAGGAATAACATAAACGACAGATGTTCAGACGCTAAAGTAGACAGACCTTACGACAAAAAAGTGCCTCGCACACGCCTGGCGCTGAGCTAGGCGCCGATACATAAGCCAAGAAGTAGCCTATATATCTACTTGCGATGTGTTATTACAAATGTGATATTTAAGTTGATATTAAATTCATAGTTTCAGTAGTGTGTTTGCTGCCTTTGTTTGTGTGTGTGTGTGTGTGTGTGTGTGCGTGTTTTAAATTGTATTTAATTATCGTCTGAAAAAAGTTGCCACTATCCTTAAAATAGTCGTAAGGGGAGTGGTTTCCTCCACCCCCCCCCCACTCATGCCCCCCCCCCCCCCCACCTCTCCTTCGAAAGCTACTATGTCATTCATAATGCGCAAGAAAATGTCAATATGAATACAAGCTATATGATTTATTTGAATAGCGAATACTTTTTTTTAGCCTAAATTGCCTTTAACAAAATATATATATTATTTCTGATGTTAAACTATAAATTACATTTCCACTGTAAATTTTCATTTTTAACTGTGATATTTGAATTCAGCTTTTATAAAAAAAAATCATTAAAAATATATGCTATAACTGATGCTCCTTATTCGTACAATTTAATGAGATCAGGAAAGTATAATAGAAAAGACAAGATGTTGTTATTTTGATTTCTAGTGTTAGAAAAGTTAGCAGAGGTAGATTTAGCTTCAAGAGCTGGCTATTCAAATGAAAATATATATTAAAATTAAAATTCGTTTTTAAACGAAAAATACTGAAAACAAAGTATAGTGTTACCTTAAGATACGAGTATAATTTGTTCCGTGAAATTACTCAGCAATAAAATAGCATGTACCTCATAGCAATTTTCTCCCTTTTAAATAACTGCCATTAATCCGTACCAGCCAGTCAATTTGCTACCGAGTTGTTTTTATAGGTGGTT
The DNA here is from genome assembly GCF_028476545.2 of Physella acuta. Lineage (NCBI taxonomy): Eukaryota > Metazoa > Mollusca > Gastropoda > Physidae > Physella > Physella acuta. The sequence goes on from NW_026731661.1 coordinate 3,064,023, forward strand.
TGCATGATTAGAAGTGTATTTATACATGGCAAAATTTGTTATAATAACATAATAAAGTTGACGCAAATAAAATGGTTTAAATAAAGTGTATTGACCTCGAAAATGAACTACGCTTGCCGTTAAAATAAACATGTCCAAGGTTTGTTTTTCCCACCCTTTCAGAATGTTTCAAAAATTAATTAGGTATGTTAAAAATAAGCTCAGTTGCAACTTTTTAAATGTGTTTCTTTACCGTTAACTGTTCGAGCTAATCTTTGTTTTAGTATGAAAAAAAAATGTTTGCGGAAAAATGTTTGCGTAAAAATGAGTTCACATAAACATTTTTTCGATCAAACATGAGGTTGTGTCCGAAAGTAATTACTTATACCCTAGATAGTACGGGAGTTAAAAACATAACATAAAGAAGACTTTTTGAAAATTGTGTTTGCATTTTAATGCTTGGCATTAATTAGAAGCATATGGGATATGTTTTATAGGCATAGCAAGTAAATTAACGTAAAAAAAATATTTATTTAATTGATGCTATATATTTGTGATTTTGACAGTGTTCACATAATCTATATATATAATTCTCTTCTGGGAGACGCTAGAAAACAAGTTGTAAGCGCGCTCCCTACCTCCCCAACCCTACATGGTCTGGTGAGCTGTGTTCACATTGTTTACATTAATCGTAGAGCCGGGTTTAGTGACGGCTATTAGGGGCAGATAAATAAGTTTGAAACGATTTTAAACTATGGTGAGGTAACTAAGAAGAGGCTGCTTTCACGAGGGGGGGGGGGGGTGTGTAGGGTAGGGGTTGGGGGAAAAGAGGGTGGGGGTAGTATCGTCCTTAATGACCTATTGATAATGTTTTAAAGCAAATATTTTCAGTGGCAGCATTGGTACTGTCGAATTCACAAATTATGAATTACTGAAAAGTAGAAAATAAAACAACTAAATAGCGGCGTATGATATCCCGCAGGTCGGCTCGTACTAACGATTTTTATCTATATCCGGTTATGAATACACATTGATTCGTGTTTTCTATATCATTAGCAGGTTTACGTCATGGTGTCAAACCCCCCCCCTCTCCATCATCGTCGGAATTTGTCAACTTTGCCTTAAAAGACTATTCAACTTACTCCAATTGATCACTTAATTAAGTGGGATTATCATTTTTATGTATATATTTTGCTATTTGGTTGCCTTGGTGTCACCCCCATAAATGGTGTTACCCTGTGCGGTCCGCACCCCCCGCCACCCTCTCGCTACGCCTCTGGCAGGGTGAACGATAATTTAACATACCTCTATACATTACTTTGCGTGTTTAGTTTATGTTTCGTTATTGGGTATAACGAAAAAAAGAAAATAATTTTTGCATTTCATTCCTGGGAATAATTATAAACATATATTATAGGTGTTATAGGCATAGTAAATAATTGTCTGCGCCTAAATTAACTTAAAACAAATTCTAATTACTGTGTCCCATGTTAAACTATAAATAAAAATTCCATTGAAAAGTTTTATTTTAAACTGATATATCACAGTCAGTGTTTATAAAACAACGTTAAAAATATGCTTTAACAGATGCACTTTATGAATAAAAGAAATGCACTGGTTGTAAACACTACAATCGTAAAGATCCCAGCATTGATATATGGAATATTCAAATCACGCTGTGGGTAAGGCAGTTGATGGAACCTCCATAGTTTTATCACAGAGTTTATCTAATGAATGATATTGAGAAAGATTACTACGAGTTGATGAATGCTTTGATTGTCCTTCTAGAGTACCAGTCGACAGTATTGGGTCATACACGTGAAGAGGAACAGATAGTAGATTTAATACTGGAGGTTAGTCGTGATACCAAGGCGGTCTAAAAAAAAAATACAAGATATTGCTAGTCTGTTTTCAAATGTCAGAAAAGTTGGCACATGTCACTATATAGGTTGCTTATGCTTCATGAGCTGCTTATACTACAAAATATTAAAGTAAAAGACTAAAAAGTGCATTATTGGCTGTAAAAATATATCAGCTTCACTTAGAAGCGATGGAGGAAATGTTACATCTGACCCACACCATAGATTTTGTTGTAACGACAAAAAATCATAAAAAGTGAAAGAAAAAAAAAAGAAAAAAAAAACTATCATATTTAATGTTAATACTGACCAAAAATGTGACATAATGGGCAAATTTAAATCCATCCGAAAACATTTTAAATCAAACATTAAATAAGAGAAGAATATTTGATGTGATGTGTCTCATTGCAATCAACATAACTTTTCCGGTTGCTTAAAATGGTATGATTTTAATTTTCTGTTATCCCAAAAGCATTTCAGCTCTACTTGAAAGCCAACACCACCCCTACCCCCAGCCCCTCAGCCCACCACATCGGTGGAAAAAAAAAATCCCTTGAATCCTCGTTTAATTATACATTTGCATTTTCAGCTAGTGAGTTAAATACAAGCTTGTAAAAATGCGTTGTTGGCAGTGAAAATATATCCTCAACAATCAGAAGTGATGGAGCAAGTTTTTCATCTTTGCCACACCATAGCTGTTTTTGTAACGACAGAAAAATCAAGAAGAGTGGAAGAAAGAACAGAAAAAAAAAATGTCGAATAATTATAGTGATAAAAAAAAATATGACATAATTGACAAATTTAAATCCATCCAAAAAACATTTTAAATCCAACATTAAATATAAGAAGAGTGTCGGACGATAAAACAAACAATAAACATTACCTCTAAACTACTCTAGATTAAAGAAATAGGAAAATAAAACAAAATAAACATGAATAATACGATCTGACTAATGTCTCTGTGCTCACCAATTAAGAGAAATAATTATATTAGAATTATATTGTTTCGATGTTATAAAATATAAATGAACGGTACTTAATTTACATTTTATAAGGGAAACAAGTTACACATTATTTAGTTGATTTAAGTGTACCTAAACAGTACATATATGGTTAAATGTATTACATTACTATATTGAATTTCTTATTATAATTTTTACGACCATCTATCATTTAAAAGACAAGTTTCAATTTTAAAAATGTAATTAAATTTCATTTACATTTTAAAGCATAAGAACCATTTAAAGATGGTATATAATTTGTCATATACATTGTGCCTGTACTTTTACTACCGTTCGGTCTTCATGTTAGTTTTTTCTAAACTTATTGTATTTATAATTATGAGGTCATTTTATCCTGTTGCAAGGTCAAGCTGAAAATGTCAGAAGTTGAGTTGAAAAAGAAGCCTTGGTCACCCCCTTTTGATGCTAGATTCCCTAATCAAAATCAGACAAGAAACTATTGGCAAAACTATGTTGATTACTTCAGTTGTCAGAAAATAAAGGTGAAGAATATGCCCCTTGTGAATACTTTAAAAAATTATATTCACATCTATGTCCTTCTTTCTGGGTAGAACAATGGGATGATCAACGTGCAAGTGGTACTTTTGCTGGCAAAATTTAACAACGTACTGTATTCCTTTCAAGTTTGGTGTATAGGCTGATCAGCAGCATACTGTTAGTACAGAATTTATGTATGATTGTCTTCAGGATAAGTGAATACATTTTTTTGTTAAGTTAAAAAAAAAAAAAAAAAAAAAAAAATATATATATATATATATATATATATATATATATATATATATATATATATATATATATATATATATATATATATATATATAATTATGAGGTCCGCAAGCTTTTGTAACCTTGAGCAAATAATTTGTCATTCATGAAATTTCTAGAACTTATTTGACTTCAGCTGACTTTATAACTATGCTTAAAACGAAAGCAAAGTTAGAAATCGAAAGCACGAACGTCAAGAATAGTTACAATTTCTTAAAGTACACATTTTTCAATTATCCCTTGGGTTAGGGTCGAGAAATCATCATCATCACAATGATCACCATCTGCACCTACTTGGACAAATCCAACATTATCCTGCCGTGCCCACACTCACAAAACTATAGTGCCAAATCTTCATCTGGGCAGTCAACCCTCAGTCTCCAGTTCAGCTATTTAAGCTACCGAACAAAGACTAGATATATCAAGTCAGCCTCTAGCCACACCAGACCTCCATACTTTTCTCATTGTTGAATAAATACATCAGTCAGATTGTATCTTATATTCCAAGATAACAAAACAAATATTGAAAAAAACATATAGGCCTATTTCTTTTTTGTTCAAAATTATTTATGGATTAATAGCGTTAATTTGCCGTTATGTTTGCTTTAGTATTACAGATTTCATCATCCACTTGTGAGAATTTATACAGATTTACAATAGTAATACTTATTTCTTACTTGTAGCCTAATTTCGTTCATTTAAGATGGTTTACTTATACATTTATACATTAATGTCTGAGGCGAAATAAAATGTATTTTTGTGAGATAAAAATTCAAATCAAATTTTAATGTTAAAATTACATGTCAAACATGTAAACAGAATACACATGAAACTGAGAATCACATTTATTTAGATTGTATGTTAGTACAAAAAGCAAATCAAACAATTGCGAAAATATTAAAAACCACCAATCAAATAGCCACAACAAATAAGGCAATTACACTTAACTAACACGACTAGACACAGAACAGAAGACGAAAACAGACTAGTAGCAACGGCTATTTATAAATCAACGATATGGAAATATATGAATAAAATACTTTATTTTATAAAATACACTGACATCAAGTTAAAAAATATATTTCACGAAAAGCCCAGCATAGCTAAGTGTGATGACGCTAGTTTAGGTCAAGTAGATAGAGGTTAGTAGAAACAGACGATAGATAGTCGGGTAGAGAGACCAATTGACGTACAGGAGCTGACCGGTCACGTGGGACGATCAGCTGACTACTGAGGCGTGGGCCAGTAGTGAGATCAGCAATAGACTTGTTGTTAGGTGTTGGAGACGGTCGAGGTGTGTAGGGCTAGGTGACTTTTGATAGGTAGCTAGCGAAGAGAGAGAAGGTGGTAGGTGTTAGAGACGGTCGAGGTGTGTAGGGCTAGGTGACATTTGATAGGTAGCTAGCGAAGAGAGAGAAGGTGGTAGGTGTTAGAGACGGTCGAGGTGTGTAGGGCTAGGTGACTTTTGATAGGTAGCTAGCGAAGAGAGAGAAGGTGGTAGGTGTTGGAGACGGTCGAGGTGTGTAGGGCTAGGTGACTTTTGATAGGTAGCTAGCGAAGAGAGAGAAGGTGTTAGGTGTTAGAGACGGTCGAGGTGTGTAGGGCTAGGTGACTTTTGATAGGTAGCTAGCGAAGAGAGAGAAGGTGGTAGGTGTTGGAGACGGTCGTGGTATGTAGGGCTAGGTAACATTTGATAGGTAGCTAGCGAAGAGAGAGAAGGTGTTAGGTGTTAGAGACGGTCGAGGTGTGTAGGGCTAGGTAACATTTGATAGGTAGCTAGCGAAGAGAGAGAAGGTGTTAGGTGTTAGAGACGGTCGAGGTGTGTAGGGCTAGGTAACATTTGATAGGTAGCTAGCGAAGAGAGAGAAGGTGTTAGGTGTTAGAGACGGTCGAGGTGTGTAGGGCTAGGTAACATTTGATAGGTAGCTAGCGAAGAGAGAGAAGGTGTTAGAGACGGTCGAGGTGTGTAGGGCTAGGTAACAGTTGATAGGTAGCTAGCGAAGAGAGAGAAGGTGTTAGGTGTTAGAGACGGTCGAGGTGTGTAGGGCTAGGTAACATTTGATAGGTAGCTAGCGAAGAGAGAGAAGGTGTTAGAGACGGTCGAGGTGTGTAGGGCTAGGTGACATTTGATAGGTAGCTAGCGAAGAGAGAGAAGGTGTTAGGTACCGGTTAAAGACGGTCGAGGTGTGTAGGGCTAGGTGACAGTTGATAATTAGTGAAGAGAGCAGTCAGTTAGGTATTAGGTAGAGAATTAGAGGTAGATCGTGAGGTAGAAACGGTCAGATAGGTAGATCTAGGAAATTGTAGACAGTAGTAGCAGAGAGTATAAAATAGGCTAGTTAGGTAGGGAATTAAATTTGTTTAATAAAGTACATATATATTTTGGATCGGACTTGTGTGTTTTAATTCCAAACTATAACCAGGCTGGTATTATCTTCATCACCCCCACTGACACATCTAGGTAATTGCTGTTTATCCCCCCCCCCTCATAACTGGTACTTTTAATGATTAATTAATTATCTAATTGGAGAGAAAAAATAGGAAACTACAAAATAATTACCGGAAAGACAATTTGCCGATGGACATTTTTCCTAAATGTCTTAAATATTCGAATTGACCTTTGCCTCATTGTGAGAAATGCTCGAATGAACTTATACCTGATTGTGACAAACGTGAAAATTGACATTTGCTCAAATTTGGACAAAAGCGTGTTGCCGCATGCAATGATGAAAGCATGGCCTGCCAAGGTGAAAAAGAGAATTACTGGAGATGGCTAGCACTTGTTATCTAGTGTTGTCTACACTCAAAGTGTTCATTTAAATATCTAACTTATCAAAATACTGTCATTGGGCCGGTGAAGTGGAGTCGACTTGTTTAAGTGTTATTGTTAGGAATATTACATTTTAACACAGTAATTTTGTTAAACGTAAAGACTTTAACGTTATTGTATATCTTTTTTTTTAATATTGTTAATTTTTATCTTAATAACCGTTGGACTGAGATAGATGAGATAAAAGTCAATTACATTGTTTAAAAAGGACTTTAGTAGATGTTATGTATATATGAGCAGAGTACATTGGCGTAGCTAGGTCGGGTGTCGTCCGGTGCGGCACTTAATGGTGTCACAATAGTATAAATCAAATATTATATTCAATATACTTTCGCTATTAATTTGTACTATTTCAGTACAATACATACCTTAATTTATTTCATAAATATTTATTTAATTGATGCTATATATTTGCGATTTTGACAGTGTTCACATATTACTAACTATTTTTATTTATAACCGGTTATAAATACACCTTGATGTAACGTGTTTTCTATATCATTAACAGGTTTACGTCATGGCCTCACCCCCCCCCCTTCTCTCCATCATTGTCAGGATTTGTCAACTTTGCTTTTAAAAGACTATCCAACTTACTCCAATCGATGACTTAGATAAGTGGAATTATCATTTTTCTGTATATATTTTGCTATTTTTTGCCTTGGTGTCACCCCCCTAAATGGTGTTACCCTGTGCGGTCCACCCCCCCCCCCCCCCACCACCCGCTGGCAGATAAAACGATAATTTAACAGACCTCGATACATTACTTTGCGTGTTTGGTTTATGTTTCGTTATAGGGTAAAACGAAAAAAAGAAAATTTTGTTTGCATTTCAATGCTGGGCATTAATTAGAAACATATATTATAGGTTCTATAGGCATAGTAAATAATTGTCTGGGCCTAAATTAACTTAAAACAAATTCTAATTACTGTGTCTCATGTTAAACTATAAATAAAAATTCCATTGAAAAGTTTTACTTTAAACTGAGATATCACAGTCAGTGTTTATAAACAACGTTAAAAATATGCTATAACTGATACACCATAACTGTAAACACCATAATCGTGAAGATCCCAACATTGATATATGGAATATTCAAATCACGCTGTGGGTAAGGCAGTTGATGGAACCTCCACAGTTTTATCACAGAGTTTATCTAATGAATGATATTGAGAAAGATTACTACGAGTTGATGTATGCTTTATTGTCTTTCTAGAGTACCAGTCGACAGTATTAGGTCATACAAGTGAAGAGGAAGAGATAGTAGATTTAATACTGGAGGTTAGTCATGAGATCAAGGAAGGCTAAAAGAAAAGATAACATATTGCTAGTCTGTTTTCAAGTGTCAGAAAAGTTAGCACATGTCACTATATAAGAGCTGCTTATTCTACAATCAATTAAAGTATAAGACTAAAAAGTGCGATATTGGCTGTAAAAATATATCAGATTCACTCAGAAGCGATGGAGGAAATGTTACATCTGACCCACACCATAAATGTTGTTGTAACGACAAAAAATAAATAAACGTGTGAGAAAAAAAAACCTGTAATATTTAATGTTAATAGTGAACAAAAATGTGACATAATGGGCACATTTAAATCCATCCGAAAATATTTTAAATCAAATATTTAATAACAGAATAATGACTGGCAATAAATCAAACAATATAAGTTTACCTCTAAAATACTTCATATTAAAAGAATTGGAAAATAAAACAAAACAAACATGAATAATAATGTTGCAATCGTTCGCCGTAATTATTCGATATACACTTATTAAATACAAAAAAATAACAATTGATCAGAATCATGTCTCTGTGCTAAGCTCACCGATTAAGGGAATGACGTAGGCCTATAGACCTATTAGAATTGTATTGCTTCGATGCTATAAATGAGAGGTGGTTTGTTATAGAAACACATGCAGCGAAAAGTTGAGTAAATGTAATATATAGACGTCACGTTGATTAACCAAATTTATAATAGTTGATCGCTAGACAGCTACAAATGACAGTAAACAGTTCGGTCTACAGCATCTTCAATTAGAAAAAAAAAATTACTGCCCGCGATCTTTGACTGTTTATGAAAAATGGCGGGTCAAAAAAGCCTTTAAAATTGCGGGACAAGGTACACAGCGTCACGGCGCGATCATTCTTTCAATAATGAACCATGTTAGATAGTCTTAGCTAACCTATAAAGAGTATGATATGTTAAAATTCTATTGTTTTGATGTGATGTGATTGGGCATAGTCCTGACCACACTATCTCGCCATATGCCGAGGTCACAGAACCAAGTGAACTCTACTTTACTTGCCCCATAGACCGTCAGGTTTGAAAGGGAAACTTTACTTTAGCTAACCGATAAAGAGAATGATATGTTAAAATTCCATTGTTTCGATGTGATAAATGAAAGAACACTAGAACCGCTTCTAGAATGCATCAGGCTCACCAGAGAAATCCGAGGCATAGACTTACCAAACATGACAAATAAAAAAATCTTAGCATATGCTGACGACACAGCTTTCACCATACAATCGGAAAAATCCATTACACAAATAATTGACCTTTTCCTTGATTTCGGACCTGCTAGTGGGACAAAAATTAAACTTACGAAAACTAAAATTTTGGGGTTAGGACGCTGGACGAACAAAGAAAACTACCCACAAAACCTGACGGGGACTAACAAATTGAAACTTTACGGAATGACCCACCATAATAACCCACAAGACACAAATGAAGAAGAATGGAAAGAAATGACAAAAAAAATCAAAAACACTTTAGCACTTTACAAATTTAGCACAACAACAATTTTTGCTAGGTCAGCTATTACCAACCGGTACATCATCCCCAAAATTATTTATATAGCCACAGCAAAAACAATCTCCAAAAAAATAATCAAAACCATTAACATACTCATTAGAGAGTATATATTCCAAGGCACTATTAGAAACATTAGTCACAATACGCTGGTTCAAAACAAACATAAAGGGGGAATCAGTCTACACGACATTCAAACAAAAATTAACACATTTAGAATAACACATATCGGAAGAATAATTGCACAACCACACTTTCACCCACTAGCACACTACTACATAGGCATTCCGCTCAATAAACTCACAAAACTAAACAACAAATCACCCCACTTTTTTGGTCAAGAAGTTAGCGCCTTTTACAAAGAATGTTTACAATCACTTAAAAACAATGAAAAACTCATACACAACAAATCCCAAAATATCTACCAAAAATTAGTACAAAAACTTTCAACCCCCCTTTTTAATCGAATCAAATGGTGTTCAAAATTTGCCCTTACAGATACAACAGACACTTTTCGGAACCTACACCTAAAAAACATTACACCTAAAGCTAGGGAAATAACATACAGATTAATCTACAATACAACACCGATAGGCCAAAATAAAACCGCCTACTGCCCACTATGCAGACAAAACACAATAGAAACAGAAACACACATCTTTTTAGAATGCCCCACCATACAGACAATGAAAAACAACCTTAGGGCCAAATTAACTAGTAAAAAAGACTCATTCAATGTTGACATAGCTATAACGCTAAACAAACTACCTAAGCCAAAAGACAGGACAGATTTAGAAGAAAAAGCAAGGACTGTAGCTATTTATAGACAAACCATATGGACTAGTAGAAACAGAGCTAAATTCGAAAATTCACAGTTTACGGGACAGATTTTAGATTTAATTTTTAGCAGACGACTGGACAAATATAGCACATCAACACACAAACTATAAATAGTAACACCCCAGCAGTTAGTTCACACACAACACAGTCTCTTACGCCTGGCTCGGCTTAAACTCACACACCCAGTGCCCCGTCAACCACCGCGACCCGCCCCTTACCCTCAGCATTCATGTCACGCAACAATGATCTTGCTGCCTGGCCTATTTCACCCAACCAACCTTTACCTTCGCCTCTACCTCCCCGCCCCATCAACGTTCTCCCCTTAAATGTAGTTTATTCATGTAACTCTTAGGCATACTGTGTTTGTTAGGGAACTTCAAATTGAATTTTTTTTTGTTAATGGCCCTTTTTGTTTTTTTTTTTTTTTTTTTTTTTTTTTTTTTTATACTGTCATTGAGATCCGCCCCTCACCCTCATTAGGTATGCAACGCATCAATGATCCCGCTGCCTGGTCAGCCTTTCTCAACCAACCCTCACCCCTCACATACACCTCCCCGTCCCACGATGTTTCCTTCCCTTTAAATTTGCATATCAATGTAACCTCTAGGCACATGTTGACAGCTTGGAGTTGTTGTTGCCATGTTATTGTATTATGTATTTACATTGCCCTTCACGGCAAGCCCTATATTACGAACAGCAGCTAGTAATTAAATTGCTTTATTTATTGATGTTACCACCACGGATCTATCATTTTGTTGGCAAATAAGTTACAAACCAACCTTTTTTTTTTTTTTTTTTTTTTTTTTTTTTTTTTTTTTTTTTTTTTTTTTTTTTTTTCTTTGTTGAAGCAATTGTCTTTCAATTCAATGCACCTTTGGTATTCCATTTACATATTTTGCTATTTATTTACTGTACTCTTTCACCAATGCAGCTATATTGTAAATATCCACCCAAACGGTGTGGAATGTTTTTGGAATGTTTTTTGTAAATCTCTGTTTATCCATGTAACTCTTATGAATATTTTGACACCTTGGTTTCCCATTTTTCCGAAAGTTTTGTAATTGTAATATGTATTCAAATGGCCCTTCACGGCAAACCCTACATTGAGAACAGCAGCTAGCAATTTAAATTGCATTATTTTTTATGTTCCCACCACGGATCTATCTTTCTGTTGGTAAACAGGCAACAAACCAGCCTTTTTTTCATTGTTTTTTTCATTGTTTAAGCCATTGCCTTTCAATTCAAATTACCTTTTGTATTTCTTCTACATAATTTGCTATTTATTACCTGTACTTTTTCACAAATGTAACTATATTGTAAATATTCACTCAAACGGCGTGGAATGTTATTGTATTTGTATTTGTTTTAAATTGGAAAATAAAAGTATTATATTTAAAAAAATAAAAAATAAAACATAATTCACCTGTCATTGTGGTGGGGTCATGCTACAGCTGAGTTCAGGGACCTTCTTGTTGTTGCTTTACAAAGGTTTAGATGGATCCTAGAAGCAATGGGTCTATCTGCTGAGCTCTCTTTTTTTCCAGGTTCCCCACAGAAGCTCATTTAACCGTAACTCATATGTAATGTGGGTTTTAACTTATTTTCTTCTCATAAATATTGTATTAATTAACAGAAATACAAATAAAATTACAATCTGATAAAGATAAAAAAAAAATAAATAAATAAATAAATAAATAAAAAAACACATTCTGGAAAACGTTCGTTCGTGTTATTCTACATATAATCTATATAATCGCTTTTCGGCTTTTTGGCTAAGATCAAAGTGTAGTATCTGTTATGAATCTACATAAATCTTAGTCATTTGATTTGTCAGCCTTTTTTAGGGCTGGCTGCCGGGGTAGATAGGCGGTCAAATCTACTACTCAACTCATCAAGCAATCAATTGCATATCTCGCCAACGATCGCTGTGGGGTTGCGCCCACACATCCCTCGAAGTGCATCATGCCCTCGAGATGAGTCACCCAGTACTTGTATTGGGTGGCTTTAAATGTACGAGTGGCTAATTTTCTATTTTTCTATTTTTTCAGCTCTACGACATCCATCTAGGAGAACTTTTAGGTGGGAGGTCCGTCACAATTGCCAGCAAATCAACTAACCATCTCTCAAAGATCAACTACGCCAAACTTTCTCATCTTCGATACACAATTAGTTCACTACGAACAACGTCACGATTACTCCGACGACACCCACCTAGGAGAAATCTTAGGCGTGAGGTTCCGTCACAACCACCATCAAGTCAACTCGAAATCCCTCAAAGATCAACTACTCAAACTACTTCACGAGCACTCATCTCTCAAAAACTAAACACTCGTCAACCACTTCGCCAATTTCGACGACTCGACCACTCTCAAATTCTTCTCATCCACAATCCTCGACACAGCAATATCACAAAAATTAAACATTCTTCAACATTATTTTGCCCACTTCAACTACATGACTGCGCAAGAATACCCTACGATAATGCTTCACTCTCTCTCAAACTAAATTCAAAGCAACCTATGAAAAACGACATTTCAACACGAGGACACTACCTCAACTACCCCTCTACAAGATCTACTCCATTCGATCAACTCTACCATCACCGACAAGACACCAGACTCGTTCTTTCAACAACGGAACATCCCTCATTGATACTCTCAAACTACAACTACCAACTAAGAATCAACAACTGCCTAACAAAGACTGTAATACACGCTAGAACAAAGGTCAAAGAACTGCGAGATGCGATCATGTGTTGTCATGTACTCGATGTTATTTTAAAAGAAACCAAGAAAGCAGAAGTGAAAACAAGTGAATCAAGGAAACAAAAAGACACAGAAAATACTACAAGAACGGATTAAATCTTTTAAATATGTATACTATTTCATGTATGTATATGCTCATATAAACTTTCTCTTGCTGCCTCCCCAATCGAGATCGGGTATGCAGCAAGTGGGAAACAACATTAAACATTTCAAAAACAAAAAAAAGTATCTGTTCTTATCAGCAAAAAAATAAATAAAATAATAATGATTATAAAATAAATAAATAAATAAATATTTTTTTTAATTGATAAATATCCAATAACTATATGATCAATATAAATAGCAAATAATTTCTTGAACCTAAATTGACTGAAAGAAAATTTACAATTTTTGATGTTAAACTATAAATTAAATTTTCATGGTAAATGTTCATTTCTAACTGTGATATTTAAACTCAGCTGTTATAAAACAGCATTAAAAAAAAAGAACATATAACGGATGTTCCTTATTTGTACAAGAAATGCGATGAATATAAACACGATGATCGTGAAATTCCCATAATTGACATATAAAATAATCAAACCACGCCTACAAATCAAAAGTTTTGTAAAAATATATTTTAAAATATTTTAAAGCGTACACCACAATGCTTCTACCATTTTACTTTAGCATATAAAAATATACACTTGGATAGTGAAGCTAGATGAGTGTTTCTTCTATTAAATCACCATTATAGTTTTTATACCTAACTTTCGGTATATCAAATTAGATATCTTTAGATGGAAATGAATTGATTGTAAAGAGAGACCATACCTTAACATCTGGAATATTTAAATTTATGTTAAGTGGTCCTGGTCAATTTTCAGAACATGAGAACAATGACATACACTTTAGAGAAATTCCCGCTCAGGTCCTCCAAAATGTGTGCATGTATTTTACATATAAAGTAAGGTAGAAACATTCTTAAACTGAAATTCCAGAGGTTCATATTGTCAATGAAATAGCGCTAGAATTAATAATGCCAGGACTTTCTTGACTGTTAATGACTTTGTTTTCAACACATCGTCTGAATGTAAAAATAGTTATTTTAAAATACTGAAGGTTTATAAACTTTGCATTCTGGACTTTTAGCAGTTTTGTAACATTTATCGTCCAATGCTGCCTGTAAACTTGACCGGCTCTTTAACGTGGCCATGTCATTCGTGAACAGCGAGTACACGGTCTTCTCCAGGTTGATCTCCAACAGCCAGTTACGTCAGTACTCGGCAATACAGGCCAGGTTAGATTGTAAATTCACTCTCTGCTGAGCGATAGTGACACTGGTCTATCAGTCTGTTATTTGACAAAAACCAAAACAAGCGGGTATTGACCAGCCTTTCCAAGAGCTAGCTGATGTTAGAGCAGAGGGAGAACGGTCTGTAGCTCTCAGGTGAGCCCAGATCAAGATCCGTGGCAATTTTCTAAAACAATTCATGGTATTTCAAGTTTATTTTTAAACATGTCAAAGAATTGTAACTACAATAATGTAGATCTAGTCATTTTTTTTTAAAGTAAAAAACTCAAAATAACCACGTTACAATTATATCTTTAAATAACAGAGTGTGCATCATTATAATGTGCTCGCTTGGTCAGCTGTGTAGGACTAACTGTCAGCCCGTCCACAAAAAGAGAGAGAGGCGGTTTGTTATAGAAACACATGCAGCGAAAAGTTGAGTAAATGTAATGTAATGACGTCACGTTGATTAACCTAATTTATAATCGTTGATCGCTAGACAGCTACAAATGACAGTAAAAAGTTCGGTCTACAGCATCTTCAATTAAACAAAAAATACTGCCCGCGATCTCTGACTCTTTATAAAAAATGGCGGGTCAAAAAAGCCTTTCAAATTGAGGGGTAAGGCACACAGCGCCACGGCGCGATCACTATTTCAATAAAGAACCATTTTAGATAGTCTTAGCTAACCGATTAAGAGAATTATATGTTAAAATTCTATTGTTTCCATGTGATAAATGAAAGGGACCTAACTTCATTTTCATTTTACAAGGGAAACAACTACACATTATTTTGTTCATTAAAGTTTACCTAAATATAACAAAAATAATAAACAGCTATTACATAATTATATTAATTTTCTAATGTAAACTAGTATGTTTGTATGTAATGTTTAAGAGATCAGTTATGATCTAAAAACCTAACGTAATTACATTGTGTATTCAAAATCCTAAGAACCGTTCAAAGATGTGACATCATTTCTTACATAGTTTGAGCTTGATCTTCTGTAAGAGCGCTTTATTGCTGTTAATCTACTCAAATTGTTTTTATTGTTGGTGAAAAAACCCATTTATAACGAATCTGAAGTAGAAACTTTAAAATCAACAAATAATAAGTTACAAAAAGCTGATAGATAAACATTATAGGTCGGCAACCATTTGAGACGGAAGAGCCAAAAGATCAATTTACAATATCTCCTAGTTCTTAAAGAGCCAGCAACATTTTTTTTTCAATTTAGTGGTATTTGATTTGGATTAGGTAAATGAATTTAAAATAAATGGGTTTAGGGATGAAATAATATTTAATGATATAAAAACATAAGCATGTTTTCACAACACATAATAAAGTATTTAACTAGCTCTGCTAGGATGCTAGGATAACAAAATCAAATTATATATAACTATAACACTATTCCTACATAATTTAAAAGCTAATAACTAAAAAAAACATGTCACAAAAGTCAACCTAATGCACACTGACACATAAGACAGTACCTTTTGAAGAAAATAAATTAAATAAAATTGTAAATATTCGAAAAAAATAAGCACTTCGGTAGTAGAAAGCATGGAACTACTGCCACGGGGCTGGCCACATCACAGTTGTGGAGTTGGGCCTAGTAACCAAGCAGCTATCAGCTTCTGTATACACTCTACTCCACAAATTCTTAGTGTTGTTATCGTGTCTAAAGTTCTTTTTTTACAGTATAATATTTTTATGAATTATGAAATTAAAATAATATCGTTATTATGGAACTGGCGAGCCGCATCCTTAGATCAAAAGAGCCGCATACGGCTCGCGGGCCGCAGGTTGCCGACCCCTGATCTACATTGAATGTAAATCTTTACATTTTTGAATTAGCTACTGATTTGTATGCTCTTTTAAAGATTTTAACATAATAATGTTTACATGTAATTACAAAAACAATATTCACAGAGGTTTACTGGTTTTAATGTCGCGATTCTGACTATAAAATAACAAATATAATTATTCTTTATTTGAAGTTTGCTTCTTTTCACTTTTTTGGAGTCAGTTTTAATAGTATCTGTAGTGTTTGTATATTGTTGTAACTAAACTTACCCGAGGTATTTTGTTGATTCATTAAGGACATCTGTACATGCTTATCATCTTGACTAATACTAACGTTCTTGAAGTTGAGTGTTTTTTTTCGGTACATTTATTCAACTTCTCTCAACTTTCTCTCCACCCCACAAATATAATTGTATAGAGTTTGTAAAACAATCCACCTACAAATTGGTGCATCTGTACAATATGCCTTTGGAGAATGTTCTAGATCAGCTGACTAGTAATGGGCCTGCAGTTTCCCTTCTTGCTTATATTGACATTTCAAAGATAAGCAACATTGTATCCTACGGGGCACACTTTAGGTAATAATTACCCTACGTTTATAGACTGTTCTTAAAACCCAAAGTTAATAGGCATCCCTTATAAAAGAGGCATGGCTGATTTGAGCCTATCTACTCGAGCAAAGATTGTGAATTAAGATCGATCTCTAGGTGGTTGACGGTCTATATCCAGCAGGAATAACATAAACGACAGATGTTCAGACGCTAAAGTGTACATACCTTACGACAAAAAAGTGCCACGCACATGCTAGGCACTGAGCTAGGCGCCGATAAATAAGCCAAGAAGTAGCCTATATATCTACTTGCGATGAGTATTACAAATGTGATATGTAGGGTAATATTAAATTCATAGTTTCAGTAATGTGTTTGCTGCCTTTGTTTCTGTGTTTGTGAGTGTGTGTTTGATTTAAATTTTATTTTGTTATCGTCTGAAAAAGGCGCCACTATCCTTAAAATAGTCGTAGGGGGAGGGGTTTCCTCCGCAATCCTGCTCCCTCCCCTCAAATCTAAATACAAAGTGAGATACATACCCAACTTTTCGAACGATTTGTATATACATGTTCTAGCTATCCTCGTCTACCCCACCCACTGACTTAATCATTAATCATTTAAACACGTGAGGGCGGCCTTGGGAATACGGCAAAGGGCAATAATCGTTTTTCCAAAAAAATATTTCTGACGAAAAAAAAATATCTGACAATGATAATAGTGATCAAAAATGCAAAAAAAAAAAATGAACAAATGTAAATCCACCAAAAAAAAACATTTTAAATCAAACATTAAATCAACGAAGAATGGCGGACAACAAAACAAACGATAAAACATTACGTTTAAACAACTCTATATTAAATGATTAGGAAAATAAAACAAAGCAAACATGAATAATACTGTTGCCATTATTTGACGTCATTATTCCATATACACTCTACGCACTTATTAAATAAAATGAAATTGTTCAGACTTTAGATGTGATAAAGGGGAATACATTTACATTTTATAAGGGAAACAACTTACATATTCTTTTGTTGATTAACGTGTACCTAAACAGTACACAAATCGTGAATCTATTACATTATTATATTAATTTTCTAATAACAACTTATACGTTCGTAATATATCATTTAAGAGATACGTTTCAAAATAAAAATGTAACGAAATTGTTTTTGTATTTAAAAAACCTAAGAACCATTTAAAGATGTTATATAAATTGGTATACTGTATGCCTGATCTTTAATAAACGTTACTCCTGTACTGCTTGTTTCCTTGAAATTATTGTATTTAAGGATTTATCGTCTTGTGAGAATTGATATAGATTTACAATAGTAATACCTCTTTCTTACTTGTAGCTTACTTTCATTCATTTAAGATGGTTTACTACTACAGTTATACATTACATGTCTGAGGCGAAAAAAAATTATTTTTGGGAAATAAAAAGTCAAATCAAATTTTAATTTTAAAATTACATGTCAACATGTCAACAGAATATACAAGAAACTGGGAAACACATTTAATTAGATTGTACTTTAGTACACAAAGCAAATCAAACACTTGCGAAAATATTAAAAATCACCAATCAAATAGCCACAATTAATAATTCAATCACACTTAACTAACAAGACTAGACAAAGAACAGAAGACAAAAACAGACATGTAGCAACGGCTATTTAAAGATCGTTATAGAAATATAGGAAGAAAATCAGATTTTATTCAAAAAATCTCTGATATCGAGTTAAAAGAAATATTTCAAGAAAAATTAAAACATAGCCAAGACATAGTAGTTAATAAACATATACATGTCTAAAAATATATGAGTGTTACTTAACCTTTTTTATGAATATTTAGGTATGTAAGATGCTAAATTCTAACTTTTGTTTTGCATTTGATTAATGTATTATTCTATATAATAGTTTCGCTGTCTGTCAAGAACGCTCTGTCTGACAAGAACGCTCTGTCTGACAAGAACGCTCTAGAGAAAACACAAGCAAAATAAAAACATGCACAGTAATTCGAAAAACGAAATATGACGTCGACACATTTAGCGTAGAGTAGAACATAATCTCAAACCAGAGAGTGCACACAGTAATGTAATGACGTCATTGATTCTACATTGAAAAAAAGGAAATGTTGTCTAATCTAAATGGTTTGCGTGAAGATTTTCTTGCATACAATTCTTCGGGTAGGGGCGAAGCCCCACCCCCCGCGTAAGAACGTCTGAGCCCCCCCCCTCCCCAACTCAAAAGAAATTTCCTCATCGATACTCTATAATAAAATTACGGCCTAATTAATGTGTCTAATCTAAAAAGTGGTTTTCTTGCAATGGGACGGTAGACATGTTTTTTTTGGGGGGGGGGGGGGGGGTGGGGTGGGGTGGGGGTGGTGTGGGGGGGGTGGGGGTGGTGTGTGGGGGGGGGGGGTGGTGTGTGGGGGGGGGTGGGTTGGTTTCAGTGTTTCTTTCAGACTTTTTCCTCCCCGGAGAGGGGTGGGGGTACTTGAAATTTTCGGGGGCGGGGGTAGAATTTTCTGGGAGGGGGCGGACACTGGAAAAAGTATATAATTATATTTCGTTGAATTGGACGGTAGCCATGTTTTTTTTTTGGGGGGGTGGGGGGTGGGGGGCGGTGTGTGGAGGGGGTGGTGTGTGGGAGTGAGGGGTGGGGGTGGTGTGTGGTGTGTGGTGGGGGTGGGGGTGGTGTGGGGGGGTGGGGGGTAGGGTGGGGGTGGTGTGTGGGGGGGTGGGTTGGTTTTAGTTTAGAGAAAAGAGACAGCACTATCAGCCTAGCGCCCGTTGTACCCTTCCTCAACGGGCCATTTTTCTCGTTAATACTAATAGTTTCGCTGTCTGTCTATCTGACAAGAACGCTCTGTCTGACAAGAACGCTTTGTCTGACAAGAACGCTCTAGAGAAAACACAAGCAAAATAAAAACATGCACAGTAATTCGAAAAACGAAATATGACGTCGACACATTTAGCGTAGAGTAGAACATAATCTCAAACCAGAGAGTGCACACAGTAAAATGACGTCATTGATTATCGCGTAAACATTGAAAAAAAGGAAATGTTGTCTAATCTAAATGGTTTGCGTGAAGAGTTTCTTGCATACAATTCTTCGGGTAGGGGCGAAGCCCCACCCCCCGCGTAAGAACGTCTGAGCCCCCCCCCCCCCCCCCCCTCCACAACTCAAAAGAAATTTCCTCATCGATACACTATAATAAAATTACCGCCTAATTAATGTGTCTAATCTAAAAAGTGGTTTTCTTGCAATGGGACGGTAGACATGTTTTTGGGGGGGGGGGGGGGGGGGGTGGAGGGGTGGGTGTGGGGGGTTGGGGGGGGGGTTGGGGTGGGGGGGTGGTGTGTCGTGTGTGGGTTGGTTTCAGTGTTTCTTTCAGACTTTCCTCCCCGGAGAGGGGTGGGGGTACTTGAAATTTTCGGGGGCGGGGGTAGAATTTTCTGGGAGGGGGCGGACACTGGAAAAAGTATATAATTATATTTCGTTGAATGGGACGGTAGACATGTTTTTTTTGGGGGTGGGGGGTGGTGGAGGGGTGGGGGGGGGGTGGTGTGTGGGGGGGGGGTGGTGTGTGGGGGGGTGGGTTGGTTTCAGTGTTTCTTTCAGACTTTTTCCTCCCCGGAGAGGGGTGGGGGTACTTGAAATTTTCGGGGGCGGGGGTAGAATTTTCTGGGAGGGGGCGGACACTGGAAAAAGTATATAATTATATTTCGTTGAATGGGACGGTAGACATGTTTTTTTTTGGGGGGGTGGGGGGTGGGAGGGCGGTGTGTGGAGGGGGTGGTGTGTGGGGGTGAGGGGTGGGGGTGGTGGGGGGTGGGGGTGGTGTGTGGGGTTGAGGGGTTGGGTTGGGGTGGTGTGTGGTGGGGGGTGGGGGTGGTGGTGGTGCGTGGGGGTGGGGGGGGTGGGGTGGGGGTGGTGTGTGGGGGGGTGGGTTGGTTTTAGTTTAGAGAAAAGAGACAGCACTATCAGCCTAGCGCCCGTTGTACCCTTCCTCAACGGGCCATTTTTCTCGTTTCTTTAATATTCCTTCAAACATTACCGAATACATATTTATTTATTTATTTCTGAAGGTGTTTGTCTTGTGTTACTTTGATTTCGTCTTTTCCTGTCAGACTGTCTGTATAAGGTCACCAAACAATAGTACAGTACATAGGCACACATCAATCATACCAAACAATACAATATTATATACCGATTCCTAATCTGTCAAAGAGTGATGTCATTTTGGATATCCATGCCTTATAGTAGGCCTGTTTCAGATTGAAGGACAGCACATAGGTGGTGACCTTTGTGTGGAAACATCCAGTGATTTCCTTAATCAACTAAAGAACGGAGTCCACTGGCTGCCGTCCCCACCAAAAGCCCGCTTGACACGAGTCTATCAGTCTGTTATTTGACAAAAACCAAAACAAGCGGGCATTGACCAGCCTTTCCAAGAGCTTGCTGATGTTAGAGCAGAGGGAGAACGGTCTGTAGCTCTCAGGTAAGCCCAGATCCCTTGCTGTCTTGGACAGGGCGACCACCTCCACAATTTTACACCTGCTGGCAAGTTCAACACACGTCTATGATTGGTTCATTACAAGTATAAAAATAAGGTAACGACCACTAATATATTATTTATGTATAGCATTATTTTAAACTTTCAATTGAGTTAAAACCGCAACGTAATTTCCAACAATTGTAACCTTTTTTCACATACAGACCTTTAATTAATTAGTTATCTATTTTTTTTTTATACATTGATTTTTAATTTTAATAAGGGTGAGATAAAAATCATAAAGTTAACGCTAAAAATAATAGTTGTCTCTACATATTTTATATTTAAATATCTAGATCTCTGTATTCTTATTGTCATTAATAGTCTCTCACATATTGATTTCAGACAAGATTGATTGTTTTAGATTGGTTGTTATTCATATTTGCGATGCCTAAAAATCATTAAAACAAGAAAAGCGTAAGCGTCTACCGACTAAAGAATGTTGATTACAATCACAATTGAACAGTCTCCAGTATAATAATAAACACGCCAACCACATTATTTACTTAAATACATCCCCATGGTACATTAACTTCAGAACATTACAACAAGCCACCATTTGACAACTACAGTTCGATCGTACTATAGACAAGATTTTGTTTTCTTCAGTTTTTAAATATTTTTTTTAAATAGATGAACCCGAGTATTTCTGGCTGGTGTTTGAATCCCAATGGCAGATTGCACACTGATTTGCAATACAATTGATCATATCGGTTTTGATGCTTTGGAAAATCATATTGTAATTGTTTTGTTTTTGTACACATGGCGGTTGATGCACATTCATCATCATTCCCGGTAATACAAGTAATAATACAATAGTCTATGGACAGCCTAACTTACGTAGGCATATTATCAGACGACTGATCAGTCGGCACAATATTCTACAACTCAACTACGGCCAAGCAGATAATTGATATTTCTCGGCTGTTGTTCACGTAAAAGAACTAAACAACACCACCAAACATCACTGACTTTATACATTAGAATTCACCATCTACAGGGAAGACAATGTCAGCGGCACCCTCAGATGTCCTACCCCCACCCCACCCACTCAACAGCGACACAATCATAAAGGCCCTGAGGAATCTTAGCAAACTAAAACCCACTGTCAACTCAATGGCCTACACCAACAACCGCAGCTTCACAATTTTTCGGACAATTCATCAACCTTTACAAACTACATAAAAATCAATTATAAAGAACACCAATAAACAATTTATTTGCTATTCCTGTAAGACGACACATATGTGGAAGTTGTGGGTCAAACAAACATTAGACTACCCACTGTCACTTAACTAATCAAGACATACTACAACAAGATACAGCGGCAACAGCTAGTACGATAAAAGTTATCCATTAATATAATATTTTAAAATAAAAACAAATTGATCGGTAACCGTTGTTTGTGTTAATTTCAAATGTTTTACTACGTTATTCGCGATTTATTTTCATAAAGTAGTGTGCTAGTTTGTGCATAACTATTATTATGTTTTTAGCAAAAAAAAAAGTTTTGACCTAACAAACAATGTTATCGACCAAATGGATGTTTTTTTCGCCTTTCAGTTTATATGAGTGATGATCTTTTTTTAAACATTACTTTCAAAGTTGGGTTTTAAAAAATACATATTTATATGGTAAATATTATAATATTGTTATCTTTAGTTTCATCACACAATGATACGATTTCTCTGATGTTAACACTTGTTTCTGATATTATTACTGTTCAAATGCAATGTTCTATTAATCGCTTAAATGAGGCGCATTCAGAGTTAAACATGATTATTTTAATTCATTGCACAAATCGAATTATAAAATAGAAGCGTATACAGATACAAGGCAAATATAGGCGATATTGTTGCAATAATTTATTCCGTGACCGAGATAAACCTAGAAAAACAATGTTTAAAGATAATGTCCCAGTTAGCATAAAGTGTGATTGACTACACATTGGTGCTGAAACAAGCGAGCACATTTTTAGACCTTATATATAATAGTACACAGTACACATACTATATCAAAAGAGCCGCATGCGGCTCGCGAGCCGCAGGTTGCCAACCCCTGGAATATAAGGATATAAAAAACACTGTTCTAAAAGATGTCACCTTTTTATTTCCCTTGTTTTAGGGGAAGTAACACAAAGGTATTTAATAATTTCACCTAAAAGACAATACTTGAAATTATACCTTTTGCTTGTCAAATATCTACAATATAAAAAACTGTTTGAATATAAAAAAAAATGTTTTATATGTTTTTTGATTTAATGTATTTTAATTTGTTTTAAATTCTTTAACTTAAACACAAGAGCTTTGTATTTTAAAAATGTTTTTATGTAGCTGTTCTTATATTATAAGGTGTTTGCATGTACACTAAAATCGGCTTAAAATTTAAAGAAAGAATTAAATTATGTTGTAAATTGATATTATAAAATAATAAAATGTCGATATATAAAAAATTATAAAATATCAAAGAGCTCGTAGATCTAGCTGAATTACGTTTGGAAAAAAATAGGAAATTAATAGACATGTGTCTAAAAATATTTAGGCACACAGTCGCTATCATTTACACAAGCAGGCATTGACCAGCCTTTCCAAGAGCTTGCTGATGTTCGAGCAGAGGGAGAACGGTCTGTAGCTCTCAGGTGAGCCCAGATCCCTTGCTGTCTTGGACAGGGCGACCACATCCACAATTTTACACCACATTATTTTACACACTTCTGTGATTGATTGGTTAAGGCGAGAACTTTGTTAATGACCAATACAACAATTGAACAACAAATCGAAGCTTCCATCGAATTGCAAACATTTAATCTTTAAATATTTTTTTCCTAAAACGAAAAAAATATATAAATAGTTCCACATTGTTTTTAAGTGGAGGGGGGGGGTGTATAAGTTTATCGAATGGAAAATATACATATAATGGAATGTTTTTATAAACAATGAACTGAACCGTAGGATCTTTTTTTTCTCCCATTGATCAAGGGAAATAAATTCAGATACATTATTTTGATGAACATCATATTATAAAAGTTAAAATGATTATATTACTACTGCATCCTATTTTAAGATAGTATCATAATTATACATTTTAAATCAGGCAAAAATATTTTAATTGTTATTGTAGGGATTATTACATCTCAAAATGTAATTTAGTTAAACGGACATACTTTAAAATTGTTTCATATATTTTTATACATATAGGGATGTTTTAACAAAATTCATAATTATTTTACAGGATGACTTAAGTCAATGATTAAGTCAATGAGCAGTTAAATTTATTTCCATGTTTAGTTTATGTTTCATGCAAGTGTATAACGAAAAAAAGAAAACGCTTTTGAATGGACAGACTGGCGGCTTTAACCCCCGACCCCAACCCCCACAAAATTAAAAAAAACTTCTTCATAACCGAATGTTACTGTTTCTTTAAAGAGCACTGATTATGACAGCTTACTACTTTATAACTCCCACCCCTACCACTAAACGTCTCTATGTATTATATGTATATTTAAGAATGAAAGAGATGAAGATAACGGAGGTTTGGAAATCTAATACGGTCCTCGTATGTCACGTGATGAAATACAAGTAATTGGACAGTGGTCACCTTCGGGACAAAGCTCAGGCGAGCTGAAAAGAATTACATCATCTGAGACTTTAAAAGCAAACCATTAATTTGTTCGTCTTTAATTTTATAAACATGTATTTTTTAAGGTTTTAAAATATATCAATTAATTTTTTTTATTGTTAGGAATATTACATTTTAACACAGTAATTTGGTTAAACGTAAGACTTTAAAATTATATATATATATATATATATGTGACGAGCGAACATTTATCCTGCCGACAACGCCAATTGTAACGAGCCAACAGTTACCATGCTCGCAACGCCACATGTAATGAGACCTAATTGCCTGTAGTGCCACGTGTTAACGAGTTTAACCACTCATTCTAGACAACATTGACCACAGTATAGATACTCAAGATGCAGGTTCGCTATTGATCCTTTATTACATGAATCAAGAAATGCTTCATAATAACACAATAAATCAACAGGAATGCTTCTCAATAATAGTCTGAATCAACTGACCCCTAACAGTCCTTCACTAGGCTTTATATAACTGAATCCACATGTCTATAATCCTCCTTAACACAATACGGCTAACCCGTTCTATAACCGACTTGACATAGTCACACAGACTGACTGATCTAAGCGAGCGATGAAGATGGAAGAGAGCTCGCTGAAACGGGAAGAGAGAGAGCGAGTCCTGCCGTGCCCTCCTATTTATGCCTTGTATCCGTACTCGTCCCCGTACTTGTATTCCTCCGTAATCGATACTTGTACTCGATCTCCGACCACCAGTTGCGTAGTTCAAACGTACAGACCGTAAAATAACATCTGCGTCCTATCCATCAAAGTTGACAGGCCGTCTGAATACCGTTTCCCAAAATAGCACGCGCCGGCTTTGAGGTTGTTATCAGCCCGACCCAATAAGCCACCTGTTATCGGTTGCATCAGACCAACACTGTGTCTCGGCTTCTCGTTCGTTATCATTTGTAACTGGTAGTTAGGCCTACCCCAGTTACATCCACCCCTGCTTTTTTTGTGTGTTTTCAACCACAAACAACGCCTGGCAGGTGCACTCCTCCAAAGTCAATCGCACAGTCGTAAAAAAAAATCTATTGTTCTACTCACTGTCCACGACGTTCCATTCGTATACGATTGACAGTTCTACCTATTTCACATATCAACTGTGTCTACATCATCTTCCTGAGACACAAAACAGTTCTAGAATTCACATCCACCCTTTCCATTTGGTGCCTTCACCAGTTCACTTCTATAGCTCTTTGAACAGTCTGTTTTCATACCAGCGCGACCATGAAAGAATTGATGGTTGCTGACAAAAAATTTCGTATTCCTTCTGTTCCTTAAACGTCTCCGCGGACCACTTATCTGATGGTCTACTGTCTCTCTGCTTCTGGAGGGACCGGGATCCTCATTGTTGCCGGTATCCTCCCCTTGCGTATCGCTGTTGTTCTGTTGATGGTGATATGGTTCCGGAATGGGTATGTGAATTTCCGTTGTAACTTCCGGTTCCCTAATTGTCTTGGGTTTCTCTGTGTGTAACTGCTCTTCTTGCCTATTCCAATATTTCTTTAATTGAGCAATATTCGCCCACCGATCCGGTTTGGCGTGATCGATGGGTCTTATCTTAAAGGGGCCACCTGCTGCTTTAGGCATCTCCACGACTTGCCATATCTCCTGTCCCCAGAGATCGTGGATTTTGTTTCTGCCTAACGGGTGGCTACGCAGTAATACCCTGTCATTCAGTTTGAGTGGCGGGTCCTTCGTCTGTATCGGCGGTTCCCTTCGCCGAGATTCATGTTCTAGTCTTTCCTGTACTACCCTGTACATTTCTCTAATTCTTCTCATATGTTCATTCACATATTCCAGTGCGGTGTATGAGCCAGTCATACTCTCCCTTTTTCCTAGGAACAAATCAAGAGGGAGTCGAGCCTCCCGTCCGAACAGCAACATGTATGGCGTAAAGCCGGTTGTGGCATGGGGTGTGCAGTTGTATAGATATACCAACTCTGGGAGAAAATCAGGCCAACGTTTTTTCTGTTCAGGTTCTAGCGTACGCAGCAAATCATGCATGCTGCGGTTGAACCGTTCACACTGTCCGTTTCCTTTCGGATTAAATGTGGTTGTTCTAGATTTGTTGATCCCGTAGTGGTTGCACAGTTGGTTAATTACTTCTGACTCGAAAGCCCTTCCTTGGTCAGAGTGTAATTGTCTTGGTATGCCATATTTGATGAACCAATGTTGTAATAAGACCTTTGCCACTGTTTTGGCGGTCTGATCTCGCGTGGGCACCGCCACCGTCCATTTGGTGAATACATCAGTCATTACCAACACATGTTCCGTCCCATCCGATGATTGCTCCAACGACGTAAAGTCCATAGCCACAATCTCTAGTGGTTTTGTCGCTAGTAGGTGTCCTGATGGCTGTCTCATTTTGACAACTGGCATTTTCGCATGCTGACACCTCACACAAGCCTCACAATGGCGTTTGACCTCCATTTCCATATTGGGCCAGTAACACCTCCGTCGTAATATTTTGTGGGTTCTGTCCTGACCCTGGTGTCCTGCCCTGTCATGTGCCAACCTTAGCACTTCTCCTCGTAATTGTCCCGGCACCACCACCTGGTGTATTGTGCCATCAATTTGGTCATGAATTCTCCGCATGAGAACACCATCCTTTATACTGAGACGGTTCCACTGACTCAGTATTTTCTTTGTTTCTCGACCAAATTGTTCTCTTTCCCTTCTTCCTGGGAATTTTTGTTCCTGGACGTGTTTCAATAGCGGTTGTAAGCCACTATCCGTTCTCTGGGCATCTCTTATCTTTTGGTGATTAAGGCAATTAAAATCACTACTGTCCATATGTTCGGGTTCCGTGGATATGTGCTCCACCCCGGTCTGCCCGTTTTGCATCACTTGTACCCCATGAGGGATATCTGTTGACGCTCTGACCTCACATATTCCTGTCAGCGTTTCTTCCTCATCACCCGGTTTCTCGTAAGGATTCCTTGATAAAGCGTCCGCATTGCCATTGGACCGCCCCGGGCGATATTTTATCTCCAGGTCAAAGAGTGCCAATTCTGCTGCCCATCGCTGTTCGATGGATCCCAACTTTGCTGTCTTTAGGTGACTCAAGGGGTTATTGTCAGTGTATACCACACATTTAGCACCCAAGAGATAGTCCCTGAATTTTTCAGTCACAGCCCATTTTAATGTCAAAAGTTCTAGTTTCATGGCGCTGTAATTTGTCATGTTCTTCTCTGATTCCTTCAGAGCTCGACTGGCATACGCAATAACCCTGAAACCTTGCTTTTGTTGTTGTGATAGCACAGCTCCCAGGCCTTTAGAGCTGGCGTCAATTTCTAACCGAAATGGTTTGTCAAAGTCCGCGTATCCCAATATCGGTGCCTCTGTCAAAGCCTTTTTCAAGAGTTTAAACGAGTTCAGGCATTCATCAGTCCATAGTTCACCTATCAGGTGTGTTTTACCTTTCTTTTTCTCCTTACTGTGTTTCTTTGTCATTTTGTTTACCAAGTCATGCAATGGTGCGGCAATTTTTGCAAAACCAGGTACAAATTTTCTATAATAGGAAGCAAAGCCCAAGAGTGACCTGACCTCTACCGTAGTTGTTGGTTGTTTCCATTCTTTAACAGCTGCAATTTTATCTGGGTCAGTGGCGATGCCATCCGACGAAATCACATAACCCAAAAAATGTACCGATTTCAGACCAAAGCAGCATTTGTCTGGGTTCAGCTTTACTCCTATCTCCCTAAGACGGAGAAACACTTGTTCTAACCTTTTTAGATGGTCCTCCCAAGTTTTTGAGTAAACTAGAATATCATCCAAATACACCAACATTATTTGAAATAGAAAGTCACTCATAGCACTCTGCATTACTCGCTGGAATGTAGCAGGTGCATTAGTTAGACCAAACGGCATACGGGTCCACTCGTACAGTCCCAGTGGAGAAATAAATGCAGTTTTATGTTGATCGTTGGGGTGCATGGCCACTTGGTGGTAGCCACTGGCCAAATCCAAGGTAGAAAAAAATCTTGCTCCCCCCAACGCATCAAGACATTCATCAATACGAGGCAAGGGGAATGCATCCCTTCTTGTGATATTGTTCAATTTCCGGTAATCACAACACAGTCTTATCTCCCCTGACTTCTTTTTTACCACTACAATCGGTGCCGCATACGGGCTTGTACTAGTTGTAATAATTCCCTTTTCTAGTAGATCATTCAGGTGTGCCTTCACCGCCGAGTAGTGACTCGGTGGTAATCTTCGATAAGGTTGCGCCACCGGCTTGTCTTGTAGTAAGGGTATCTGGTGTTTGATTACTTCCGTGTACCCCAAATCACCCTCATACGAGGCAAATACATCCCTGTATTTATTCAGTAATTCATTTAATTTTGGGTCTTCAGTTTCCGGGAATATATATGATCGGCCACCCTTTTTCTTCACCTCGGCCGTCACATTGACCGACCTAATTGTTACTTCATTACTACTGGTATTGATCAGTTCGATGCACTGTGCCGACCTTTGTACCTCGACGTTCTGTGGTACTCCTACCAGAGTGTTAGGCGGTATAAAAATTTCCTCATCCAAAACATTAGCTACCAACCCTTGAACTAGTCCGTTTTCCGCTGATGTGTATGTCCGCAGTAACACGACGCCTGCCCTCAGTGCGGCGCCACATGGTTCTACCATCACATCACCATTCACGCTTCTATCACCAATTTGTAATGTGATTGCCTTGACCGTGTTTGCCGGGACTGCTGTCCTTCCTCTGGTCTTGGCAAACCTGGCCAACTTGGATCCCCGACCTGGTGTGGTCGATCCGACAATATTTGTAAGAAATTCTGGCAACTGGCCAAGAATATTCATGCCCAACAGGCAAGGTATATTTGACACATTTGTCTCTAGGTTGTGTTTCGTAACGAACACCCCAACCTGCTTCAACCTATGTCCTGCCACCACGACATCCGCCAGAAAATAACCACAGTATGGAATGGTTAGTCCATTAGCTGCCGTCAGGCGCATGCATGTGTCAGACCTCAACCTATGGTCTTTTCCTTTCATCCATTTGGTGTAAAAATTTTCCGTAATTGTCGTCACCTGGGAGCCTGTATCCACAATTGCCTTCACCGCGATGTCCCCAATCGTAATCACCATTTCGGGACAGACTCCCATCATTTTGCTTCTTGGGCCATAACCTCGCCCCTCTGTAGCCTGGCCCTGCCTTACAGAGGACGACCGTTTCCCTGGCAGTACCGTGCCATATGTCCGGGTTGTGAACAAGACAAACAAATTGGTCGACCGTCTGCCGTCCATTGGAGTGATGGCTTGGCAGGACGCGGCCGTCCAACCCGTCCCTGTTTTGTCCCGTTCTTTTCCTGATTCTCAGCTGTTGACCTGCTTTCCAACCACTTCAAGCGTTGGTCAACCTTCTCTAGGTGGGCCAACAGTTGAGCCATCATGGTCTCCATCGTGTCGGCCCCTGTGGGTGGGGATTGTCTCTGTTCAGGCACAGAGACTTTGTCCACCGAACAGTTCGATTGGTCCTCATCCTCGGACCTGCGGATCGCTGAGTTCCTGACCTGAAGGAAGGTCAACTGCTGGTCTCTGTGGACCTCCTCTTTCAACTCTCTCCTTAAGATCGGGGTTGCTAGCCCCTCGATGAAATGGTCCCTCAGTAGGCGTACATCAATGTCCGGTGATTTGCCCTTTACCAAATCAAAGGCCCTGTTCATCCTGTGTGAGTACTCCATCACACTCTCCGCCATTCTCTGCTTTAAGCCCACGAATCCCGATAGCAGTTGCACTCCCGACCGTCTCTCCCCAAAGGTCTCCATAATCAGATCCAGCACCTTATCTGGATCTGATTGGACGGTCCTATCGTGGCACTTAACCTCTGCCCTAACCGTTTCACCTATACTGCCCATCAGCAGTCTTAATCTTTCCTCTGGTGACATATGTCTCGAGGCCCAGGCCGCTTTGACCTCTTCACTGAACCTGTTGGTTAAAGTTGGGTCTCCGTCCCCGTAAAATTTGTTAATATGGGACTCTCTGGGTAGGACCACTATATGGGTCTGCTTCTCGTCCAGAGTAGACATTTTCTTCCTTAAGTACTAAAAAAAAAGAGTTCTTTCTTACCGTGTGTGTATGAAAAATTTTTCCTCGTTCCTCAATTTTCACAGTTCCTGAATGTCCGAATTCACACACACACTAAACACAGTTATGCACAAGGTTGACTATAGGTGCCTTAAACGGCAAGTCTAGTTGAATTCATCCTGATCGCAGCGCCAATTGTGACGAGCGAACATTTATCCTGCCGACAACGCCAATTGTAACGAGCCAACAGTTACCATGCTCGCAACGCCACATGTAATGAGACCTAATTGCCTGTAGTGCCACGTGTTAACGAGTTTAACCACTCATTCTAGACAACATTGACCACAGTATAGATACTCAAGATGCAGGTTCGCTATTGATCCTTTATTACATGAATCAAGAAATGCTTCATAATAACACAATAAATCAACAGGAATGCTTCTCAATAATAGTCTGAATCAACTGACCCCTAACAGTCCTTCACTAGGCTTTATATAACTGAATCCACATGTCTATAATCCTCCTTAACACAATACGGCTAACCCGTTCTATAACCGACTTGACATAGTCACACAGACTGACTGATCTAAGCGAGCGATGAAGATGGAAGAGAGCTCGCTGAAACGGGAAGAGAGAGAGCGAGTCCTGCCGTGCCCTCCTATTTATGCCTTGTATCCGTACTCGTCCCCGTACTTGTATTCCTCCGTAATCGATACTTGTACTCGATCTCCGACCACCAGTTGCGTAGTTCAAACGTACAGACCGTAAAATAACATCTGCGTCCTATCCATCAAAGTTGACAGGCCGTCTGAATACCGTTTCCCAAAATAGCACGCGCCGGCTTTGACGTTGTTATCAGCCCGACCCAATAAGCCACCTGTTATCGGTTGCATCAGACCAACACTGTGTCTCGGCTTCTCGTTCGTTATCATTTGTAACTGGTAGTTAGGCCTACCCCAGTTACATATATATATATATATATATATATATATATATATATATATATATATATATATATATATATATATATATATATATATATATATATTATATTATATTTTGAATTTTTACCTAAGTAAACCCTGGTCTGACATAGTTGAGTTAAAAGTCAATATTGTTTTTTTAAGAGGACTTTGGTATATGTTATGTATATATGAGCAGGGCAAATGATAATTTAACAGACCACTTTTTGTAATCTACTACGGTCCTCGTATGTCACGTGATGAAATACAAGTAATTAGACAGTGGTCACCTTCGGGACAAACCTCAGGCGGGCTGAAAAGAATTACATAATCTGAGACTAAAAAAAAACAATTTATTTATTTGTTTGTTTGTCTTTTATTTTATAAATATGTATAATAATTAAGAGAATATATTTCTTTCAAAATCATTAAAATGAGCTATTTGGGCACATCTATTAGACATTTAAAAGTGGGGTGATAAGTCATTGCCTGCTATTTGACTTTACAGATGTATTTAATTATTTTCTACATTAAAATATCTGGCAGCAAAATAAAAATAGAAAGTGACTGTTAAAAAGCGCCCCTACCTTTTTAAATGAGGAAATTGGGGCGCATTTTCTGAACTTTCAACAACACGATTAACTATATATAGGTCTAGTTTGGGGAGGGGCGCAAAGTCAATAGTTCACCCTTGGCACCAAAATATATCGCTACACCTTTTTGTTACCTTCTTATATTTTATTTAATATTAGCAAAGTTATTAATTATTAGGTACTTATTAATAAAGAAAATTATACATTTTTGTGACCCCCCCCCCGTATGGATAGCGCCCTAGGCGACCGCCATGCATACAGGGTCCCCATCCCAAAACGTAATTAGAACTATTTGGAAAAGCCATAGATAGATTATTGCAAAGAAAACAAAATAAAGTAGACGAAGTCTATCTAGATAAAGTTACCTCCCATGATGTATTTTTTGAGACATCAGGGGACATTTTTAAACGATAGTAATTGATTGAGCAAACAAAAATAACATATCTTAAAAAATACTAATTCGATGATTAGCAATAAAATTTAAAAAACAATTTAAAATTTAATTATTTAATGTTAATATAATTGTATAAGGCTATTTACGTTTAGAAATATTGTTTAAAACTAAAAATGATAAACGATAGTCAAATGACAAAGAATTACTTATAGATTGTGACATTTTTGTTTAAGTAGTGTTAATCGGTGTCTTTTGATCTCGATCAGTGTTCTTAGTTGTTTTTTTTTTTTTTTTGTAAATACAACTAAAATTAATGGTATTTAATTTTCATTTAAAGATAGTTTTATCATAACGCAGTTTATGTACGCTCAGTTCTTAATAGCTATTAAATGCACACACATTTGGTAATAATAATATGTTCAATATAGCGACTAAAGCGTTTACATTAACTATATAGCTGGAAATAATGTATGCTTGTTTTTGTTTCTTTGAATATCGTTTGTGCACATAGATTTCACATACATTGATAGTAATTGAACCGTTTTGACTCATTGCTACATAGATCTCACACACGCTAGTTAGCGTCAATATCTGGTCCAAAGGTTCACTGGCTTTCGCTGTCAATCGTAAACTTGACCGGCTCTTTAACGTGGCCATGTCATTCGTGAACAGCGAGTACACGGTCTTCTCCAGGTTGATTTCCAACAGCCAGTTACGTCAGTACTCGGCAATACAGGCCAGGTTAGATTGTAACTTCACTCTCTGCCGAGCGATAGTTTTGTTTGTCCCCTGGACCCACGTCATGAGACCATCCACTAATTACACCTTCCCAACATCCATCTCCGTATCGAGATCTTTGATACAGGATAGAAAGAGCGTGCAACACAGAGCTGATCCCTGTGGCAGACCATACTCGATCGTTATCAGATCAGATAGGTCAGTTCCTACCCTGGTCCTGATAATACAAGCGTCCAGAAAGTCTGTTGGTCACCGGTACATGTTCTTCCACACGCCCATTTGACGGAGTTTTAATATCAATTTGGATTTCCATACCTTATAGTAGGCCTGTTTCAGATCGAAGGACAGCACATAGGTGGTGAACTTTGTGTGGAAACAGCCAGTGATTTCCTTAATCAACTGAAGAACGGAGTCCACTGGCTGCCGTCCCCACCAAAAGCCCGCTTGACACGAGTCTATCAGTCTGTTATTTGACAAAAACCAAAACAAGCGGGCATTGACCAGCCTTTCCAAGAGCTTGCTGATGTTAGAGCAGAGGGAGAACGGTCTGTAGCTCTCAGGTGAGCCCAGATCCCTTGCTGTCTTGGACAGGGCGACCACCTCCACAATTTTACACCTGCTGGCAAGTTCGACACACGTCTATGATTGGTTCATTACAAGTATAAAACTAAGGTAACGACCACTAAGATATTAAAAAATTGCAAACATTATCGTTTAAACATGTTCTCTCCTACAACGAAAAAAAATATCAATAGTCCCCACCGTTGGAAATGAGAAGTTGACCGAATCAATGATAGTAGTATATTAGGTCACTTTTGATTATTATTTGGGTGGTACAATGACATATAGTAAAATACTCGGATGCGGAGGTACAATGACATATAGTAAAATACTCCCTGGGGGAGGTGGAGCAGGATGCGCAGCCTGGTACAACGACATATAGCAAAATACTCCACCAACTGGTGGTGGTGGCTAGGGGTGGTGGTGGTGGTGGGGGAGAGGGGGAGGGGTGGTGGAGAAGAAGGGGAGTAATGGTGGGGGTGGGTGAGAGGGGGTGGGGGAGAGGGGGAGTGGTGGTGGTCTGGGGGTGGTGGTGGTGGCGCAGCACGGGGTATAATTCATTTTATTTCTTTGTATGTATGTTTAATAGTAAACGAAGCCGCCACATCGCGATGGTGTTGGAGAGGGGTGGTGGTGGTTGAGATGAAAAAAAAAAAAAAATTAAAATTAAAATCCACCTCCCCACCCATCTCACTTAGGTGGTGGAATCTTTTACTATATATCCTTTACTCCTACTCATGTCCCCGTTCACCGACCTGCTTACCCACCTCACTAAGGTGTTGAAGTATTTCCCCCTTCACCCACCTGTTCACACCCTCACCCGCCTGCTTACACCCCTCACTCATGTTACTATAAGCGAATATGTATTGAACACTTGTTAAGTTATAATTTAGTTAAATTTAAAGACTTTCAATTTATTATATATCTTTTTATGTATAGGATGATTTTAAACTTTAATTTCCGTTACTAGTGCGTTATAATTGCCAAAATTTATAACCTTTTTTCACATAAAGACCTTTCATTAATTATTTATCTATTTTTTCACTACATTGATTTTTAATTTTAATAAGAGTGAGATAAAAATTATAATGTTAACGCTTAAAATAAGAGTTGCCTCTATATATCCTACATTAAAATATCTAGATCTCTATATTGTGAATGTCATTAATAGTCTCTCACATATTGATTTCAGACAAGATTGCCTGTTTTGGATTGGTTG
This sequence comes from Physella acuta, assembly GCF_028476545.2. Lineage (NCBI taxonomy): Eukaryota > Metazoa > Mollusca > Gastropoda > Physidae > Physella > Physella acuta. The sequence continues at coordinate 3,099,239 of NW_026731661.1, forward strand.
TTATTCATATTTAAGATGACTAAAATTATTAAAAAAAGAAAAGTGTTAGCGTTTACAAACACCAGAATTTTGATTACAATTATAATTAAACTGAGTCTCCAGTATACTAATTAAAACGTCAAGCACATTATTTTCTTAAATACATTACAATGGTACATAAACTTCAGAACATTACAACAAGCCACCATTTGACAACTCCAGTTCGATCGTGCTATAGAAAAGTGTTTTTTTTTCTACATTTTTTTTTAATAGATGAACCCAAGTATTTCTGGACTGGTGTCCAATATTCTACAACACAACTACGGCCAAGTAGATACTTGATATTTCTCGGCTGTTGTTCACGTAAAAGAACTAAACAACACCACCAAACATCACGGACTTTATACATTAGAATTCACCATCTACAGGGAAGACAATGTCAGCTGCACCCTCAGATGTCCTACCCCCACCCCACCCACTCAACAGCAACAAAATCATAAAGGCCCTGAGAAATCTTAGCAAACTAGAACCCACTGTCAACTCAATGGCCTACACTCCAGGGGTCGGCAACCTTTTGAGACAGAAGAGCCAAAAGTTACAATTTATCAAATTTCCCAGCTTTTAAAGAGCCGCAAACATTTTAATTTCAATATTATAATCTGGCATTAGTATTAGGTATATAGGCCCTATATATATATATATATATATATATATATATATATATATATATATATATATATATATATATATATATATATATATATATATATATATATATATATATATATAGGTGTGTGTGTGTGTGCCTGATTGTCTTTTATTCATCACTACACCTTTCATCCGATCGCCATGAGACTTTGGGAATTTGTTGAGAATACTCCTGAGGAGTATTTCAAATTGGCAGGGGTGGTCAGGGAGCGATTCGGTTTATAAAATTAAATATCGATTGCGGGTTGACACTGTTTATCCGATCGTCATAAACATTTGGAGAGTTGATTAGAACACTCCAGGGGAGGTTTCTGCAAAAAAAACATGTTTTTTAATTTCGCAAGGGTGGGTTTGGTATATAAATAAATAAAAGTCGGATGCGGTTCGACACCGTTCACCCGAATGCCATGAAACTTTGTAGAGTAAATGAGAATACTCCCATGAAGAGTTCTGTGAAAAAAACTTCTTACGAGTAGCGCCCGGAAGGGTACGATTTTCGTCAATACACGGTTTGGCGCCCAGAGTTCCAGAGCTGGTATGTTAGCACTTGACATCCATTAATCGGGGGTCCTGCATAGCGGGTAAGGGGTACTACTATATTCAGCGGCAACACTGCAATATGCGCAGCTGCCAGCACCTCGTCTATTGGGAGACCCGAAGAGCCTCGGGCTCACGTGTGAGCACTATGGCGTCTACGTTCGTTTTAAAAAAAAAAGACTATACACTAAAGACACGATGGGCAACGATAATTATTGCCTTAATCGAATCACGCGTGCCGGCAGGGAGCGATTTGGCGCTTACTTATGAGCACCATGGCGCCTACATTCATTTACAGTACAATGAGTCACTCACTAAATCGAATCAGGCGCGTCATCCAGCGTCTCTGCAGGGTGCAATTTGGAGCCCGGGGCTATCCCTCGAGTACTACGCGCCTAAGTTAGTTTTAAGGAGCACCCTACAAAATTGATAATGCGGCACACGACAATATATGATTAAACCGAGCTGGGGCTGTACATGGCGCCCTGCGGTTGTGCAATAAGGTTCACGAGAGTGCCACTTACCGTCCCGACGCTTAGGCGTTGAGTGATTAACGGTGATATTACAGTGAGTGATTAACTTACACTCAAGGCTTTCATACAGCACACCTTATGGCTTGCTGGGTGGTAGTGTAGGTAAGCAGGCGCCCCGATAAATATGATCCAAGCACAGGCATTGTTAACATTTAAATGTAGCCTACATTGAAAAATGGAGTAATTAAATATTCTATTATAATTGCACGTGTTTATTGTTTATATTTATTATTATATAGTTCATTACCGAGTGTTGCAGATTAATATTTTCATGAGTTTTAAAAATAAAATAAAATAATTATTAATATGTGTGCATGGAGCTCAAGAGCCGCACCTTGACATCAAAAGAGCCGCATGCGGGTCGCGAGCCGCAGGTTGCCGACCCCTGGCCTACACCAACAACCGCAGCTTCACAATTTTTCGGACAATTCATCAACCTTGACACACCACTTAAAAAATCACTTATAAAGAACACAATAAACATTGTATTTGCTATTCCTGTAAGACGACACATATGTGGAAGTTGTGGGTCAAACAAACATTAGACTACCCACTGTCACTTAACTAATCAAGACACGATACTACAACAAGATAATCCGGCGACAGCTAGTACGAACAATTTAAAACTAAAGAAATATTTTAATATAATAATTTTAATTTAAAAAATGTATCCTCAACCGTCTTGTGTATTGATTACATAATTTTACTACGTTAGTTGCAATTTTTTTTTAATGTAGTAGTATGCTTAGATTATCAGAATATCATTTTGTTTTCATCCAATGTAATGCACGTTTGACTTAACAACCACTTTTATATTATATGGTATAAATAATAGTTGGTACAATAAATAAACGAAGAACGGCGGACAACAAACTAAACGATAGAACATTACGTCTTAACTACCCCGTATGTAATCAATAGGAAAATAAAACAAAGCAAACATGAATAATACTGTTGCAATTATATGACGTAATTATTCCATATACACTCTACTCATTTATTAAATAAAATGAAATTGTTCAGACTCATTCCTATGTGCTGCTCTTACAAATTAAGATAAAGACTTATATTAGAATTATATTGTTTCGATATGATAAATGAACGGGACTTATCTTAATTTACATTGTATAAGGGAAACAACTTATCAATTCTTTTGTTGATTAACGTGTACCCAAACAGTACAAATATGTTATAAATCTATTAAATTATTATATACATTTTCTAATAAAAATATTATACTAAAATACATCGTCTGAGATATAAGTTAGTCTATGAAAATTTAATATAATTCGTTTTGTATTTTAAAGCACAACAACCGTTTGAACTAGGTATATAATTTGCTATATACTTTGTGCCTGATCTTTAAATAACTTTCGGTCAATCCTTAACTTATCCTTTAAATTTCTTATAGTACACATTTTTATGAAGAAAAAAAAACCCACCTAAAATTAAAAATTAGATTTTAATCTTTACTGAGTTTACTCTCTTTAATTCGGCCTGTTCACCTATTACTAGAGTCTAAATCTAGATCTAACTAGACTCTAGCAAGACCAGTACCAGTAGTTTAACAGACTAAATTTTCTGGTACTAGCCAGGTTCAGGCTAGCTAGAACATCAATAATATATTAGAATCTATTATTAGATTGTAACTATAAACTTGTTGAGTTGAGTTACACTTGTTATTGCCCTATCTACCCAACAGAACAGCGTAAATATTTAAAAAAAAAATGTAACACTATGCCAGGAACAGAATATGTTGCTCAGGTCACAGATGTTGATATCAAGTGGAAAGTCAGTATGGCAGTTAGCAGTAATGATGTCAGAAGCTTAAATGAACCAATGGTAACAATGATGTTGGTGACCACTGAAGAGAGTGGAAACACAGTCAACAGACCAGTGGAAATGACCTTAACAAAATTCAAGGAATTATTGAGTACAATGAAACAAATACAGAATCTGATGGAATTGGCCAAACTTGTATGACAGCAGCTACATGTAGTCATATTATATATATATATATATATATATATATATATATATATATATATATATATATATATATATATATATATATATATATATTGGATTCTGCCAGTTAAATATTATGGAAGAACTATATGAAAAGCATATAATGTTCAAATACAAAATACATTCTTTTTATTGGAGTGTATTCCCAACTGCAACATTTAAAATTAAAGAGTTTTAGTGGCGCTTAGAAACCCACTTTGTTTAAAATATTTTTAGTAACACAGATATTTCACACTCAGATTTATAAGCCTACTTTTATAAGCTGTTACTGTCAATTATGTTGTGTATTGTTGCTATTTGTTTAATTTGCCCAAGTTAATATGCTTAATAGAAAAAATATGTTTTGCATTTTGGCCAGTATGTTTTGACGACCAGTAAATATTATCATTTTACTGCAGCGATTCAAGTGTTTAATTAATGATTTTCATTTGATTTGTAATAATTTGAGTTTAGCAGCAATAGCGCACAAGTAATGCATATTTATATAAGATCTGAATTTTCAATTGTAAACACACTTTTTTTTTGGAAGAGATAATTGTACTTTTGAATGATAAAACAAAGAAATCTCAGTTTCTTAAATAATTTACAAAGCTAATAAATGACATAACTGCATTAGTTGTTGCTGAGTACAAGTAGTTGATCCAATAAGATTTCCAGACATTTAAATGGGATATTGTATTTCTATTAATAGATTCAATTATACAGACAAGTAATTGAAGCTGTTTTTTGTGTGAAATTAATGTCCAGCCTTTTTCAAAGATTGTTCCTATTAGGTTAAAACTTTTACTCAACATGCTGTTTGAAACTTAATAACAAATCTTTTCATTTATAATTAGTGATTAATTTATTTTTAAAATCTGTATTCAGATATCAAGAATGAAGCTGATAATAATGTTGACAAGAAGCTTGCATTCTTTGATATCTTCTGGCGGGCATTAAAAAGAAACAGCATATTATGTCATGTTTTTGTACCACATTTTCTCTTCACTAATCATCACCTAGATCTGCATGTACAAGATGTTAATCTTTCATTTTGGAAATGTATTATTTAATTTATTAAACAGTTTTGCTAAAAAAAAAAAAAAAAAAAAAAAAAAAAAATTATAGTACACATTTTTTTATTTTACTTGGGTTAGGGTCGAGAAATCATCATCGCCATAATCACCATCTGTACCTACTTGGACAAATCCAACATTATCCTGCCGTGCCCACACTCACAAAACTATAGTGCCAAATCTTCATCTGGGCAGTCAACCCTCAGTCTCCAATTCAGCTATTTAAGCTACCGAACAAAGACTAGATATATCAAGTCATCCTCTAGCCACACCAGACCTCCATACTTTTCTCAATGTTGGATAAATACATCTGTCAGATTGCATGCAGCTTATAAGTTATATTCCAAGATAACAAAACAAATATTGAAAAAAAACATATATTTCTTTTTTGTTCAAAATTATTTATGGATTAGGGGTCGGCGTGGTCGAGTCGGTAAAGCTCATGGCTGCTAAACCGAAACGTCTCGAGTTCGAACCCTCGGGCAGATGAGGCTCGTTAGCTGGGGACAGCCACTCTTCTAGGAGAGAAAACTCCAAAAATTAAACAACTGCTGCCTTGTAGTTTGTTCTTGGTTGGACAAAGGCTATGGAAGCAAATCCAAAAAGAAAAGCAGGCTGAAATCGGAGTCAATGGCCTCAACGGCGCATAACCAGTTGACACGTACCGCTTAATTGTGTTGAAGGCGTGGTCGAGTCGGCAAAAAGCTCATGGTTGATAAATTCGAACAAAGTCTCGAGTTCAATCCCACTGGCAGATAAATCTCGACCCCCTTCAACACTAATAATTAAGAACGAAGAAGAAGAAGAAGATTTATGGATTAATAGCGTCAATTTGCCGTTATGTTTGCTTTAGTATTACAGTTTTCAACATCGACTTGTGAGAATTTTTACAGATTTACAATAGTAATACTCCTTTCTTACTTGTAGCCTAATTTCGTATGTCAAAGCACATTTTAGCTTGCTCAACAGCTTAAATAAAAGTATAACTTATATATTGGAGTTGAGAGCATTAGAATATAAATAACCTTGAACATTGACTCTTTTATGAGATAGGCATCCGGCATCTGAAAATTTACAAGCATCGCTATCTACACCATTTAAATGACTGGGACATTCTCTACCTAGCCCCCACAAACCTTTAACACCCCCCCTCTCTCTCTCAACTGTCTGTCCTCACGGAAATTCCATCCATCCATTATTACAATTGAGATTTTTCTTTTTTAAATAACAGCTGTGGACAGTGTTTTAACAACAAGCTTAAGTCCAACATTTGTCAATATTTTTCGAACAGTTTTAATCTTAAAAATAATTTTTGTTGATCTAATGTATCTTTAATAATATGCCGCTAGTAAACGATTTTTGTTTGTCTATCTGCCTGTCCTTTATTCATTAATACAAAAATGAACCGAACGCCATGAAACATTGGGAAGTAGTTTAGAATACATCAGACATACTTCAACTGATCGTGAAATTTCATTCACAACCCAAACAAAGAGAAGCCAGAAAGAAACTGACTTCTGTAAAGTTTTCTGCGATTAATTTATATCGTTCGGAGGGCAGCGCCCTGGCGGTAAGGCGGTTCAGTTTGTCACCCAGAGTTTTTCTGTAAAATGCGTGATTCAACCGGTAGGAGGGTCTGTACCGAGGGATCAACAATCAAGTTCACTGACGATTATAACAGAGCCACCAGGTGGATCATCCACATCGCAGCAACCGAGGGACCAACAACCAATTTCACTGACGATTATAACAGAGCCACCAGGTGGATCATCCACACCGCAGCAACCGAGGGACCAACAACCAAGTTCACTGACGATTATAACAGAGCCACCAGGTGGATCATCCACACCGCAGCAACCGAGGGACCAACAACCAAGTTCACTGACGATTATAACAGAGCCACCAGGCGGATCATCCACACCGCAGCAACCGAGGGACCAACAACCAATTTCACTGACGGTTATAACAGAGCCACCAGGTGGATCATCCACACCGCAGCAACCAAGGGACCAACAACCAAGTTCACTGACGATTATAACAGAGCCACCAGGTGGATCATCCACACCGCAGCAACCAACGGAATCCCCAAAGTCGACGAACCAACAAGCAACTCCAGTTACGACTGCAGCGAAGCCAGCAGTTGGAGAATCAACAACAACAGCAAATCAAAACAATGCAACACCAAGCCTCAAACCGGAAACGGAAATGGACATCAAAACGTTAACCAAAAGAAAAAATGAACTCAGCCCCACAGAGTTAGGGAAAACAACAAAGGCTCTAAAGACCATAAAGATAGTCCACGACATCTCGCAATGCAAGTTCTGCACCAAGAAGTATACAACACCCATGGAAGTCGAGGCTCATGAGAACAAAACACACACAAGTCTCAAACAGTGCAGCATCTGTGACGTTAAAACAGTTCACATCGGCAAAATAAGACGCTACTGGCAAGTACACTATGAAGAAACTACATTTGATAACCGCAGTTAAAAAAAAAGTTTTAAGTTCAAAATTAGTTAATTAATTGATAACCTAAAACAAGTATTTAATTAATTTAAAAAAAAATAATTCAGAAGTATTACTTTAACATAAACACGTAAGTAAAATTACGTAAAATGTTCAGACGACTTTAGACTACGGAAGATGCTGTTGATGGTGTCGGCCCAATGTAGAGTGAAGGCTAAGCTCTTTCGGTCACTTTAAAACCTTACTCGTTTTACTCTGAACGTTTAATTTTAGCAGTGGTATTTAATAAATAATATAGTGACCCACCCTATTTTGTATTTAAATAACACATTGTTATAAAACAGATATTTCATTGGAGCCAAAATCGAACCGTAGGCGATAATCTGGAAAATTACCTTCATCTAGGACCTTTTACGGAATAAAAAAAAATCAAATTTAACGGGGATTTAACCTGGAACTGGATATTGAATCGAAAACGGAAATATGTCAAAATACTATTGTTGATGGTTGATAAATTAAGGGGACTTAAGGTATTTCAATTTCTATAAGGGAAATAACTCTCTCATTATATTTTTTTTTAAAGTTTATCTAAGCAGTACACACATAATATACAGCTATTAAATTAGTATTTTAAATTTCTAAAAGTAACTAATAAGGTCGTATTTATTTTAAGAGATTGATTTCGATTATCAAATATAATAATTAAACTCTATTTGTATACTAAATCGTAAGAACCATTTTAAGATGTGACATAATTTGTCATATACATTGGGACTGAACTTTCAACTGCGTTGAACTAGTGCTTTATTCTCTAATTATTTGAATTTTGGAGAACATTTACTTGATTTTAAAGAGAAAGATAAAAGAGAAAAAAAAGAAGAAACAGGCAAACATTTAATGGAATAACAGACTCTCTTTTCCCACGGACGATTCTACTTCTGGCCATGGGTGGCTACAAAATCAACTTTTGACTTCCCATCTGAGGATGGAGCATAGTAAACTAAACAAAATTAAAACGAGTGGCACACCTTATTTTAGTCTAGTTCAAGACCTATTCTCTAGCTTGTCGATCATACTATCTGATACATCGATAATGAAAGCTAATACTAATACATATGAGTGATGGGGTTATCAGCACTATATACGTCTCCTTAACTCTCCCTAACACAGAAAGTCTGTTGGTCACCGGTACATGTTTTGACGGAGTTTTAATATCAATTTGGATCTCCATACCTTATAGTAGGCCTGTTTCAGATCGAAGGACAGCACATAGGTGGTGACCTTTGAGTGGAAACAACCAGTGATTTCCTTAATCAACTGAAGAACGGAGTCCACTGGCTGCCGTCCCCACCAAAAGCCCGCTTGACACGAGTCTATCAGTCTGTTATTTGACAAAAACCAAAACAAGCGGGCATTGACCAGCCTTTCCAAGAGCTTGCTGATGTTAGAGCAGAGGGAGAACGGTCTGTAGCTCTCAGGTGAGCCCATATCTGGAATCTGTATTATCTTTTGTTTTGTCATGGGAAATAACTTTTGTTAAAATTTTTTTATCGAAAAATAGATTACAAAATCCAATAAAATATATAACTACTGCATATAATTTTTAAAAGTATATAAATATAAATATTATGTTTTTTGTAAAACATGTTTTTTTTTATTGTTTTTTACATTTTAATTTGTTTGATTCAACATAATCACTTTTAATTTATTACATATTTATTTATTTATACATTGATTTAAAACTTTCAATGTTTCGCTACATTGCGTTTGATGTAACTGCTAGTCACTATTTTTTTCACATGATGACTTTATGAATTTCATATCTATTTTTTTAAACATTCATTTTTAACTTTAATATGCAGTGAGATAAAGCATAAGGTCAACGCTAAACATATTTTTTTTCTACATATTCTACACCCAAATATCTAGATCTCTATATTCTCATTGTCATAAATAGTCTTTCACATATTGATTTCAGACAAGATTGCTTGTTTTGGATTGGTTGTTATTCATATTTAAGATGATTAAAATCATTAAAAAAAAGAAAAGTGTTAGCGTTTATAAACACCAGAATTTTGATTACAATTACAATTGAACTGAGTCTCCAGTATACTAATGAACACGCCAACCACATTATTTACTTAAATACATCACCATGGTACATAAACTTCAGAACATTACAGAGGCGTAGCGAAGGGGGGGGGGCTAGGAGGGGAGGGGACTTTGTCCCCGGGCGCCGATCTTAGGGGGAGCAAAACTGGGTTGTAAAAATAAATGAAAATCTCAGTTTTAGCTGCAGTTTTGCATTATAAATATTAAAAAAAAAAAATATATGGCGGGGGTGCTAATTGAAGATTTGTTTCCGAGGGGGGGGGGGGGGGAGCGCCAAATTAAACCTTTGTACCCGGGCGCTGGAAAGGGTCGCTACGCCTCTGGAACATTACAACAAGGCACGATCGTGCTATAGACATCTTTTTTTTTAACTTATTAATTTTTTTTTAAATAAATGAACACACGTATTTGTAGACTGGTGTATGAATATCAATGGCAAATTGCACTATGACTTGCATTAAAATTGATTGTATCGGTTTTGATGCTTTGGAAAAAACATATTTTAATGGTTTTGTTCTTTGTACACTGTGGTGTTGATGCACAGTCATCATCATGTCCGGTAATCGCAGGTAACAATAAACAAACTCAATAGACAGCCTAACTTACGTAGGCATATTATCAGACGACTGATCAGTCGGCACAATATTCTACAACTCAACTACGGCCAAACAGATACTTGATATTTCTCGGCTGTTGTTCACGAAAAAGAACTAAACAACGCCACCAAACAACACGGACTCTATACATTAGAATTCACCATCTACAGGTTAGAAAATGTCAGAGACAACATCAGATGCCCTACCTCAACCCCAACCACTTAATAGCGACACAATCATAAAGGCCCTGAGAAATCTTAGCAAACTAGAACCCACTGTCAACTCAATGGCCTACACCAACAACCACAGCTTCACAATTTTTCGGACAATTCATCATCTTTTACACACTACATACAAATCACTTATAAAGAACACCAAAAAACAATGTATTTGCTATTCCTGTAAGACGACACATATGTGGAAGTTGTGGGTCAAACAAACATTAGGCTACCCACTGTCACTTAACTAATCATAGTTCCTGTATGGTGCCTGTATGGTGCCTGTATGGTGCCTGTGTGGTGGTTGTATGGTGCCTGTGTGGTGGTTGTATGGCAGAAGCGTAGCGACCCTTCCCGGCGCCCGGGGACAAACTTTCTCGGGAGCAAATTTCTAATGTGCAACCCCCCTCAAACTTTCGATTTGCACCCCCCTCAAACTTTCGATTTGCACCCCCCCCTCAAACTGCAAAAATACCGCGAAAATGACATTTTAATGTGTTTTTACAACCCATTTTGGCGCCCCCTAAGGTCGGCGCCCGGGGACATATGTACCCACCTGACGCCCCCCCCCCCCCATCGCTACGCCTCTGCTGTATGGTGCCTGTGAGGTGCCTGTATGGTGCCTGTATAGAAGAATGTAAGCTGTCACCACGTCACTCTGTTTCTGGATAATACTTTGGTTATCGTTATTCTACTATGGATGTAATATCGTTATTTCTTGTGGGTCTATTTTATTGATGTAAATAAAGTTGAAAGTTGAAAGAACCCAAAATAACACAGTATTGCAATATTAACAAATGCGTGATGTTACAAACAATATATATACATTTAAATCCACCCAAAAAATATTTTAAATCAAAAATTAAAAAGAAAAATGGCGGACAAAAGATATAACAATACTCCTAAACTATTCCATATTAAATGAATAGGAAAATAAAATGTGCAAGATTGATCTGGAAATTTCGCGAAAATCGAATAGAAGAATTTAAACAATACTCTTTTTAAAGATGTCATATTTTTATTTCCCATGTGTTAGGGAAGATAATTATAAGATATTTAATAAATTCAATAAGTGAAAGAAAAAAAAATATACCTTTTGCCTGATGAGTATCATAAAAGTAAGAAGCTTTTTTGTAGGGTTATAGGATTTTTTTTTTTTAATTTTGCTAAATATATTTTAAATTTTAAATATTTTTTAAAAGAAACACCAGAGCTTTATATTTGAAAAATAATTTTTAAGTACTTATAAGAAAATAGTTAGTTGCTTACATACACAGATTATTTGATACTTTTTAAAATTTTCAATATTGGAGGTCACCCATCTAAGGTTTGAATCTACAAAACATAGAACATCAGAGAACAATCGTTCAAGGCTTCTTACTCCTAAACTTGAGTTTCCACATCTTACCAGACATAAGAATTTATCAGATTTACTACATCATTTCTTGATATACAGTCCTGGTCTCAGTGTTTTAACCCGGGAGTATTTGTTACATATTGACACTTTAATGGAATTAACCATCTGATTCTGCAACGTTTTTTTTTTTTTTATTTCAACTTAAGTTCATCTTTTACTTTGCTTTAATTTTATTTCATCTATTACATAAGATACTAAGTACCTTTAAAGAATTGTTCTTCTTAACTAACTCAAATAAAAATAGATTTCTACATTTAAAAAAAAAAAAAAAAAAAAAAAAAAAAAAAATTCAATATTGGAGGTAACGACACGAATTGTTCGTATGCAGTGGTCTGACCTGTCAGTCTTAATGATAGTGTAAAGAGAGAGCAGACTCAGATTATATACAACCATGACTGCCAAGAAAGCAGGAACTCATCTCTCTAAAAAATATTCTTCAGATGAACTTCATGCAAAGAAGTGTCCTTAGGATTGAAAAAGAACAAAATGAAAAAGAACAACAGAAATTCATTGATGATGAACATTGGGTACTAGATATACCAGATTACAAAACTAAAGAGTCATTATTTCTACAAAATCAAAGCTATGTTGTTTGTGAAGGACTACGTTTTGGTCGACAGTCTTATCAGGGATTTAATCCTGAAATAGAGAAAAAAATGCGACTTCAAAATGCTGAAGAAGAGGCGAAGAGTTCAGAAGAGATAGAAAAACAAAACAGTGTCAGTGAACAAGAAATGGTCAATAGGTATTCATCACTAATGGGTGTAATAGCCAAGAAATGTGCCAAGAAACGCAACAGAAATGATGTGGCTGAAAATGATGAGAGTGGAGAGCCCAGGTCCAAGAAAACTTTCATGAAACCATCAGATGATTGAGTGTGCTTGGAGTTTGATGTGGCATCACCAGCAGATTAGAAGATGATGCAATTTTCAAATTGTCACGCACCACATCTTGTAAAATATTATTAATGGGCTTAAATGATATGAGTGCATCACAATAAAACTTTAACATTCAAAAAAAAAAAAAAAGACTATTGTTTTGGCTTTCTGTCCTCTTCCAAAAGTCCTGTGGGTGACAGGGCTAGCTTATTGTGATTGAAAATGACAAATCCAAAAGGTTATCGCCGCGGCACGCGGTACACGTTCTCACGTAGATTCAGAAAACAAAGGTGTGACCAATCTGTCACATTATATGTCAGTTTAAAAACGCGGGGACATCGTTGACATTAAGGGTGATGGTGCCATTCAAAAAGGTATGCCACACAAGTTCTATCACGGAAAGACTGGTCGTGTTTTCAATGGAACCCCTCATGCTCTTGGTGTGGTTGTCAATAAACAGTTGGACAACCGTATTATCCCCAAACAAATCAATTTAACCCCTCATGCTGTTTGTGTGGTTGTCCATTAACAGTTGGGCAACCGTATTATCCCCAAACAAATCAATGTAACTCCTCATTCTCGTGGTGTGGTTGTCAATAAACAGTTGGACAACCGTATTATCCCCAAGTCAATAAACAGTTGGACAAACGTATTATCCCCAAACAAATCAATGTAACCCCTCATGTTGTTCTGTGGTTGGTGTGGTTGTCAATAAACAGTTGGGCAACCGTATTATCCCCAAACAAATCAATGTAACCCCTCATGCTGTTGGTGTGGTTGTCAATAAACAGTTGGACAACCGTATTATCCCCAAACAAATCAATGTAACCCCTCATGCTCTTGGTGTGGTTGTCAATAAACAGTTGGACAACCGTATTATCCCCAAACAAATCAATGTCAGAATTGAGCATGTTAAGCACAGTAACTGCCGACTTGATTTCTCGAAACGCGTCAAGAAGAATGAAGAGCTGGAGAGACAAGCTAAGGAGACAGGTGTTACAGCTAACACTAAGAGAGTTCCCGCCCAGCCAAGGAAAGCCCATTTTGTCAGCTCTAAGAGAGTCAAGCCTGAATTCTTGACACTTATTCCTTATGAGATAATTGCTTAAACTATTAATAAAGGAAGTCTGTTAAAAAAAGTTTTGATTTTATGTAAACCCAAATTTATTCTAGCTCTACGTAAATACCCAAACACCCCTAAGCCCACCACGCCGATGGAAAAAAATAAATCCATTGAATCATTATTTAATTACACATTTGCATTTTCAATAACCTTTTAAAGTTGTTTTTTTTTTCTTTTTATATATTGTGACTTTTAAAAAAAAATACTGTTTCATTCGTGCCAATAATCACTTTCTAAATTTAATTATTTTAATGTTTAATTTTTAACACCTTTCTTTTTGCCCTACACATGTTATAACTATTTCAGAGACTGGCGTCTAATTACCATTGTATGGTATTTGCAATGAATAATACAGTACAGACAATGGATGTTAAATGTAAAAAGCAAAGTTAGTCACCTCAGTGTAGGATCAAAATTATATAAAAGATGATTCGGACAACGATGTATATATGTGATCTACTACTGTGGTTCAGTACACAGGAAGTAAAAATACGGAACTTTTTTAGACAGACATCTCTTGTATGTTTTTACCTCGACATATAAGATGGTTGTATGATCAGCAATGAGAGACAATATACATTTGATCGGTGTAAACTTATTAAAATGTAGATGATGTCGCCTCTATTACGATCGACATTGAAACATTAAATATAGAACTACTACCTAGTCTTTTCAAATGTGGCAAGTTGAATAACAAACTTCAAGTTGTTATTTTCTCCCCGTTAGTAACGTCCAATGCTCAATGTTCTAGTTAACTGTTTGGGCTGTAAACACACAACACACTTTGTTGTCAGATTACCTTTATCGATGTTCTCAAGATGTTTTTTTTTCTACTGAAGTCAAGAATGTGCAGCATGTCTATATGCCAGTGACACACATTTTATTTCTTGGTTTTAAAATGTGGAGTGTATAAAAATGTTAAATAATAAACTACAGTTTACACGTTACACATAATCGGACACATACTATCAACATATCTATAATGTGCACTTTTATGTTTATTCATAGCAGATTTATGAATATATATGGAAGACCTTATGTAACAAAACAAAATTTAAAAAATGATTCAATCGATAAATCGCACATTAGGTGAAATGCATTAAAAGCTAACTGAACAAGCGCAAATATTTAATATGGTTGTTAAATACATATTCTGCTCACTTCAATATATTAAATGCGTATGTACAAGATAAGGCGAAATCGAATACAACATTTTTTATTTCCCTTGTGTTACGGGAAATAATTACATAATATTTAATACAGTCAATAAGTGAAAGACGTTAAGTGAAAATACACTTTTTGACTAATGAATATCATGAAAGTAAACCATGTTTGAATATGGATATAGGACATATATTTTTATTTATTTTTGATGATGTTTTTTTAATTTTAAATAATTATTCAGAATGAAAACCAGAGCTTTTTTTTAGAAAAAAAAAACGTTTAAGTAACTGTACATGTAAAAAAACTGACCATTTGATCGCTCCCATAAACAATTTTGCATTTTTTCTTAACTTTTCAAAAACAAAATGTTATTGGAAATCATAATTGTAAGGAATTCGTTACATAAAAATAAAAAATAAAAATATCAAAGAACACGTTGCTGAATTACGTTTCAGAAAAGGTAGGCATTTTGGCAAAGATCAACGTGTTTATGGTGTGGATATGTTGTGGATATGCACGGATCCTAAATATTAGGTTAGGCGTCCCCGTCTAAGTTCGATTTCAGGGGCCTGGAGACGTTCACATCAACTCTTCGATGATAACACGCAACCTTAAGACAAGACCGATGTAGCCCCGACCCATCCCTCCACGCTTTTTGCTTTCGAGAATAGTCGCCAAGTACTATTACGTAGGTGGTTTTAATATACGAGTGGTTTATCATTTATTTTAGATGTTACCTGGGACTAATCGTAGGTAAGATTTTCCATCAAGACACCATCGAACACGATAATATCAACCAAATATATTCAACGTTCAACTCGATTACTCAATATTCACAACATACGATTATTCATCTCTCGACTACTTAAAAACATCATCTAAATCAACTAATCCAACAATGCTACTACTAGGCATTTTCTATTTGCGATTTTCAACACACGATTATTCAACCCTATCTACAAACCAGCAGCTAATCAACTATCGGCCACCCAAAAACGTTTTACTTTCAACCGATATCAAGAGATTCAAGAGTACCCAACCTTCCAATACTGTAAACTCTCCTCACATCTTTAAGCTCCTTTTTGCAACCAAAAGTCTCAACGCGACCTACCGACACAAGACCAAAGACAACACAATTCGATATCTCATCTCGATACTCCAGCACAACGATACCACCTCACCAACCTACCACAAGCTACACTTCCTAGGATGAAATCTATCATCAACGACAAAACTACAGCTATCTACGATACCTCAACAACACAGGACCCGCTACATCATCACTACAAAACCAACTCAGGACCCAGAGGCGTAGCGAAAGGGGGGAGGGGGGGGCAGGGGGTGGGGGCGGACAGCAACGGTTGACACCGTTTAGGGGAGTGACACCAAGGCAAAAATTAACTTATATGGAAAACTTGACCGGATCTTTAACGTGGCCATGTCATTCGTGAACAGCGAGTACACGGTCTTCGCCAGGTTGATCTCCAACAGCCAGTTACGTCAGTACTCGGCAATACAGGCCAGGTTAGATTGTAACTTCACTCTCTGCTGAGCGATAATGACACGAGTCTATCAGTCTGTTATTTGACAAAAAAAAAACATTTCAAAGAATTGTAACTAAAATGATGTAAATCTAGTCATTTTTTTTTTAAATACCACGTTACAATTATATATTTAAATAACAGAGTGTGCATCATTATAATGTGTTCGCTTGGTCAGGTGTATAGGGCTAACGGTCAGCCCGACCATGAAAAGAGAGAGAGAGAGACGGTTTGTTATAGAAACACATGCAGCGAAAAGTTGAGTAAATGTAATATAATGACGTCACGTTGATTAACCAAATTTATAATCGTTGATCACTAGACAGCTACAAATGACAGTAAACAGTTCGGTCTACAGCATCTTCAATTAAACAAAAAAAAATTACTACCCGCGATCTTTGACTGTTTATGAAAAATGGCGGGTCAAAAAAGTCTTTAAAATTGAGAGGCAAGGTACACAGCGTCACGGCGCGATCACTCTTTCAATAAAGAACCATTTTAGATAGTCGTAGTTAACCGATTAAGAGAATGATATGTTAAAAGTATATTGTTTCGATGTGATAATTGAAAGGGACTTAACTTACATTTACATTTTGTAAGGGAAGCAACTACACTTTCTTTTGTTGATTAACGTGTACCTAAAGAGTCAAACATAGTAATTAGCTATTACATTATTATATTAATTTTCTATTATTACCTTATGTGTTCGTATGTATCGTTTAACAGATCAGTTTTAATATGAAAAATAAATAGATTGCTTTTGTATTCAAAATCTTAAAAACCATTCAAAGACGTGACATAATTTCTTACATACTTTGAGCTTGATCTTCATTAAGTGGTGTGCTTTTTCTAAAATTTTGCTCATAATATTTTATTTTCGATGACGAATCTAAAGTAGAAACTTTAAAATCAACAAATAATAAGTCACAAAAAGCTGATAGATCCACGTTAGAGGCCGGCAACCATTTTTGACAGAAGAGCTAAAAGATTAATTTACAATATCTCCTAGTTCTTAAAGAGTCACTAACATTTTGTTTTTCTTTAATTTAATGGTTATTTGATTAGGATTAGGTAAATGGATTTATACTAAATGTGTTTAAGTATGAAATAATATTTAATCATATAAAAACATAAGTATGTTTTCACAACACATAATAAAGTATTTAACTAGCTCTGCTAGGATGCTAGGAAAAAAAATTAAATTATATATATAACTATAACACTATTTCTACCTATTTTAGAAGCTAATAACTTAAAAACCATGTCACAAAAGTCAACCCAATGCAAACTGACACATAAGACAATGCCTTCTGAAGAAAATAAAATAAATACAATTGAAAATATTCGAAAAAAAAATTAGCACTTCGGTAGTAGAAAGCATGGAACTACTGCCACTGGGCTGGCCACATCACAGTTGTGGAGGTGGGCCTAGTAACCAAGCAGCTGTCAGCTGTATGTATACACTCTACTCCACCTATTCTTAATGTTTTTATCTTGTCTAAAGTTCTTTTTTACAATATAATATTTTTATGAATTATGAAATTAAAATAATATCATTATTATGGAACTGGCGAGCAGTGGCGTAGCTAGGATTAGTGGGCCGCTATGCAAAAATTATCAGTGGGCCCCTTCGTCAGCAGAGTTTCTTCCAGACTTTTTTCTCCGGGGGGGGGGGGGGGGGGGCAGACACTGTTAAAAGTATATATTTTTTATTTACATTCCATTTCGTTTGGGGACGGGGTCTCGCCCCCCCCCCCCCTCCCCCGAAAAAATGCCTGGGAGAAACTCTGTTAGGCTACAACGGAGTGAAACGAAGACATCAACTGCTTCTTCCGGTATATGGTTTTAAATAATATAAATATTTTGTACATTTTATACATCCTAGGCGCTTATTTATGCTATATTAGTATATTGGCCTACAACCGGTAGTTTTGTAAAATTGTTACGGGCTTACAGTTAATTTGTTTTGTTTTTCAACTACCCAAACAAAGTAGGGTCACAACCAGAGTTTATTCCAGGCATCTCATCGGATGGGCTTGCCCCCCCCCCCCCCCGAAAAAATTCTACCCCCCCCCCTAGAATATAGAAAATATATAGAAAAAAATCTGGAAGAAACACTGGTCACAACACGGGGATGGGGGGAGAGGTGCGGCTAACAACATTTAGACGTTACACCATGACGAAACTGTGAAAGTTACTTTAAAAAGTATGTTGTATCCAGCTAAAATAATAAAAGATAAGTCAGAGAGGGGTGACACTCCACCGAAAATGTAAAGTTGTGGGGACTATATGTTGATATCTTTAGTAAACACGTTAGGGAACACCCGACCTTGTGCCGCCACTATAACATTTTTAAACTGCTCAAAATTTATTTAATTTTTTTTTCTCATCCTTTTAATTTTGAAAAAATGATTAATAAGTTCCTTGAGATATATTTTAGTTGCTTCTGTATGTTAGATACTGGATAGCTACTTACCCAATGGGCATATCTACAATTTGTTTCATAACAAATTAACAGTATCATAATGAAGAAATAATGAGATTAAATAATTCCATCATAAACATCAAAACAGTGGCGTAGTGAGGTCGGGTGTCACCCGGTGCGGCACTTAATGGTGTCACCCCCTCAGAGGCGTAGCGACTCTTCCCAGGGACACACTTTCAATTTTCGATTTGCACCCCCCCCCCCTCGAACTATATTTGCACCCTCCCCCCTCAACTGTGTCTCTATATATTTTACTATTTTTTGCCTTAGTGTCACCCCCCTATATGGTGTCACCCGGTGCGGTCCACATCCCCGCCCCCCCCCCCCCCCGCTACGCCTCTGCATCAAAATATCCTTTTTGACCACAGTGGAATGTTAAAGAATGTTTATCTGTAGCAAGCATATCAATCCGTGTTGATGCGATCTAGTCCCACATACCAGTGTAATGAAACAATTTGTACGGGTTTCATCAACGCGTTACCAATGGTGTATTTGTAGTCGTGTGACCCTTATTTTCTAAAACTGAGATAGTTAAAAGATAAACAACGCCACTTTTGTATTTTTTTTCGGATCTTTGTTGCTGGGTGCGGGTTTGTCCAAACTACCACTCAGACGCCATTGCGCGTGCTGTATGAAAGCATTGAGTGCACGTTAATCATTCTCCGTAATAGTGAGGTTTAACACATTTCAGCGACCGCCTAAGGGTGTCGCGGGAGTGACGTGTTACACTACCATAGATAGCCGGATGCTACCCCTGGTTCGGTTTAATCATCGAACGTAGAGGCCCACCGTGGGGCGCTCCTGTGCTTGGTGTCATCCGTAAGTCGGGGGCGCCTAAGCCCGCCCCTGTTGCAGTTTGGTCGTTGAATTAAAAGTACCTCTGCATGACGCGTAATCAACGGATCCCTTGCACTCAGGTAGCCGATGCGACCAACCTTTACTACTGCTGATGCGCTGGATGACACCTCTTATTCGATTTAGTTATCGATTTTAGTAGCCCTCCGTATCCTTAGTCGGTGGCGCTCATTAAACGCATATAGGCGCTGTAGAGCTCACGGGGGATCCCAGGGCGCATCAGGTTAAGCGACCGACGGGGCGCCGGCTGATGCACCTGTGCAAATTGACCGCTGCGTCGGACATTCAAATTAACGGACCCCAGGTGCAAAAATAGCCGCTGGGAAACTAATTGGCAAACAGCACCGCCTTACTGCCGGGGCTCCGTCATAAAAAAAGTGAAATTAAATGCTAGGAACCTTCCCCAGAGTTTCTTTCAGGCACGTTTTCAGAAAAATGTCTAACGACAAATACTGCCTAGAGTATTCTCAACAACTTCCCACATTTTCTTGGCGATTGTATAAAAACCAAAATGTATAGGGTTAGTAGCGCCATATGGGCACTGTTCAATCCCCCCCCCCCCAAACACACACACACACTGAATGTCAATGCCTGTAGAGTAAGAAAAGACTTGGGGCCTTTTTGGAACTTCAAATTATTTCCACAGTAGAAAAGAAACTAGATTTACTTTTTCTTTTTAAAATTATTTGAAAACAAATATTAAAATTCAGATATAAAAGTTTTAGTTTTTTTAAGCGGGAAAAAAGGCCCCTATTTATATTGGGCACCTATGCCTTGCTTACGCTAGCTTTACGGTAGCTACGCCACTGCTGGCTTGCCGCATCCTTACATCAAAAGAGGCGCATACGGCTCGCGAGCCGCAGGTTGCCGACCCCTGTTCTACAGATTTTTATGCTCTTTTAAAGATTTTTTTGACGTTTACATGTAATTACAAAAACAATATTCACAGATATTTTCTGGCTTTAAAGTCGCGATTCTGACTGTATAATAACAAATATGTAATATATTGAGAATTGTGAAGTCAAGGGAACTCACTCTTCTTGTATTAGTCTTATATTTATAATGTGGTTTTGAGTGATGTCCCTTGCTTTATGTAATTGTTACTTCCTGTTTCCGTCATGTTAGCTGATGGTGGCTGTTTAAAGATTTATATACAAACAGCATGGTTTCTGTCGTCAGTGTTTCAATCTACCTCAAAATATAATTACTCTTTCTTTGAAGTTTGCTATTTTCATTTTTGGAGGCAGTTTTACTATTATCTGTAGTGTTTGTATATTGTTGTAACTAAACTTACCCGAGGTATTTTGTTAATTCATTAAGGACATCTATACGTGCTTATTATCTTGACCAGGGGTCTCCAAACTACGGCCCGCGGGCCGGATGCGGCCCGCGAGGTCCTCTCATCCGGCCCGCGGAGATCTTTTTGTCCACCAAAAAAAAACGTGTGTTGGTGATGGCTGAGGAACTTTACCCAGAAAAATCAAAGACATGTTTGGAATTAACTGGCCCCCGAACTGAAATTTGATTGTTAATGTGGCCCTCGGACTGAAAAGTTTGGAGGACCCTGATCTTGACTAATACTAACGTTCTTGAAGTTGTGTGTTTATTTTTCGGTACATTTATTCAACTTTCTCTCCCCCCCACCCCCATATATAATTGTATAGAGTTTTTAACACAATCCATAAAAGAAATGCAATGGTTGTAAACTGTATAATCGTGAAGATCCCAGAGTCGATATATAGAATGATTAAATCACTGTAACGCAGTTGATGGAACCTCCATAATTTTATCACAGAGTTTATCTAATGAATGATATTGAGAAAGATTACTACGAGTTGATGTATGCGTTGATTGTCCTTCCAGTGTACCAGTCGACAGTATTGGGTCATACACGGGACTGTTGATTTTAAGTTTTTTTTTTAAACTAAACCATCATATTTTAGACTACAAAACTAGAACAAACTGTTAGCACCGAAATCCCTTCTGTAATATTAAAAGGCAAATCAAATACCTACACAATAATATATAACACATTTGTGTGCTGATGTTCTTACTACTTATGGTCAAAGAAGCAAGCATACTGCGGGCTACTGAAAATATTACTAAAAACCCTCAGTCTGTTGAGAGTTAATACTGGAGGTTAGTCGTGAGCTCAAGGATGTCTAAAACAATAGACACGATCTTGTTATTTTCTTTTCTGGCGCTAGAAGTCAAAATTATTGTAGCTTTAGCTTTAGGAGCTGACTAATTATCAATACTTGCACATGTAAAACGTAACAGTGCTTTATTTAGCAGTAAAAATATATCAGCGACAATCAAAATTGTATATCTAACTCAGACCAATGCTGTTGTTGTAACGGCGGAAATTATGAAGAGTGGAAGAAAGAAAGAAAACAATAAACGAGAACTATAAAATGATGATTGAGAGAATATTTTTTTTTTCTTAAACGAACTAAATGTAAATGAAAAAATGTCATAAACAGCTTTAATTAAAAACATGTGGTAGATGATTTTTAGCAACATCATATATTTTCTTAAACCTTAGTTTACTTAAGGCAAATTGAAAATACTGTATCATTTTTTCTCCGATGGGGGGTTGGATAAAGAGAGGGGGGGGGGGGGAGCGGAAAGTGTTAAAAGATAAAACTTTATTTATAAATTCTATATCGTTTTTGTCGGGTGGTGGTGGTGGTTGACGCCCCTCCAATTCTCCCCCCCCCCCCCCCTTTGGAGATGCCTGAAATAAACATTTTTTACATTGGTGAAAACCATTTAAAGATGTTTTATATATTGCTATATACCTCGTGACTTATCTACGATTAATGTTTCTGTTATGGACAATAATCTGAATTATTCTTATTTTGATATAAGTATTTAAATGTTTAAAACAATTGAATTAATTAAAAAAAAAAAAAAAAAAAAAAAAAAAAAAAAAAAAAAAAAACGTTTAAGGACTGTATAGATATGGATGTTTGAAAAGGAAGAATGTTTGCTTTGATGTGTTTCATTGTAATAACGTAACTTTTCCGATTGCTTAAAATATTTTTAATTCTCGGTAATCCCATTTTTTTTCAGCTCTTCTTAAAAACCCAAATTCCCCCCCCCCCCCTCGTCCCCGTCCCCTCAGCCCACCACGCACTCCGAGAAAAAAAAATCCATTGAATCATCATTTAATTACACATTTGCATTTTCAGTTTCAGGTTGGTTATCAGTCCTCACAAGCCGATGATGAAAACTGTAATACTAAAGCGAACACACAACTGACGCTATAAATTACGTGTCTGAGGCGGAAAAAAAATTGATATAAGTATACTATTAAAGGTAGTATATTAATAGTATACTACCCGCTTGTTTGTATGACAACACTAGCAGTAAAGTTGTTGTGTCTGGTCAAACGTAGAGAACTGTTGAGTCATGAATAAAAAGAAAGGCAGGCAGGGACAGAAGAAGCTGCAGGGTCAGAAGGCCAAATTGGCCAAACAGGCCAAGAAAAATAAAGTGGTCAAAGCCAAGACTAAGGCTAGAAAATCTCAGTCTAAAGCTGTCAAAACTACTTTGAAAAAGATGACTTTCGACAACAGTAAAAAGATTGACGTTCTGAATGCAGACATCACCAAAGTTTTGCTGGCTCCAGCCAAAATTCAGCTGTCTACTTCAAGTCAGCCACAGCCAGTTAACAAAGCAGACAGAGATGAGGACATGCCTGATGTTGGATCAGTGGCACACAAGTTAGACCAAGCAGCTTTGTAGACAAATCTCATCCTATCAAGCTCTTTTGTTAACACATGTAAAATATTACATCATTGCCCTGATGATTAACCTGGTATATAGTTGACTCCCTGTGAATGTGGCTGTAGTTTTATTTTCTGTATGGATGATGTATAAAAAGATGTTAACATTTAAAAAAAATAAAATAAGTATACTATTTGTGTAAACTATTTGTGTATAGTGTATACTATTGAGCTTATGTGAAAATTTTTGTTTTAACTTTTTTTCTTTAAAAATAATGTCAAAATAATAAAAAAAATACTGCGAGCTGATGTGAGCTGTGATTGTACATCTGAAGTAACAGCCGACAGTGTTGGGTCATACAAGTGAAGAGGAATATATAGTAGATTTAATACTAGAGGTTAGTCATGAGATCGTGTAAGTCTAAAAGAAATGACCAATTCCAGCTTTTTTTTCTAGTGCTAGAAAAGTTAGCAGAGGTAGCTTTAGCTCCAGGACCTTACTTTACAGCAATATATTTAAATATAATAGATCTATTATAATAGATAAATTATTGTAATCGTGCAAAAATCGAAATAGACATGTAATCAAATCTTGAAATTTTATACCCCCGTGAGTCGAAAAAAAACAACATGTTTTCCGAATGTCTGTGTGTGTGCATGTGTTTGTGCATGTGTGTGTGTGTGTGTCTGTTTGTTACTGTCAACACGATAACGAGTACCGTTATAACTAGGTTGATGCCATTCCATATGCCTTTTATATCAATAGAGAGAGAGAGAGAGAGAGAGTGGAGACGAAATGAAATCTATTAGATGCAGATTTATGTATTTGACAAAAGATAAAAAACAGGTCGTGAGTACCCGCTAAAGACCAATAGAAAAAAAAAACTTACTTCGAAATTCCCAGCCCTATTCCTGTAGCAACTCTCTGTCATTGGTAGTAAATATTATGGTGTCAAAGTTCAGTAGGGACGTCGTTAAAAGTTTGCTGATGACGACAGTAACAGTTCGGTAGTGGCGATGATACAAATTTAGATGTGACGACGATAACAATCTTATGACGACGATAAAAGTCTCAGGCAATAAACACCTTATATGGTAAACATTTACCCTTAAACAATACCAGCGACTGTGACAAGTCTCAGGCAATAAACACCTTATATGGTAAACATTTACCCTTAAACAATACCAGCGACTGTAAATCGCGATCGCTACATGGGTTGATGTTTTTGTACAGCCGGTCTATTTCTAAGTTCTTCTTGTTTTTACTGGCCACCAGCTGTTAAGGTCGACTTTAAGAAGTACAAACAACAAACTACACACAGTTTGGACCACAGTATTAGTGCGGGCCTACACCCGTAATATATTCGCCTAGCCCTCTGTCCAAATCAACCCATCAACTCTCGTTCACACACCTAGTAAACTGAATACCAACATTTGGTCTAAGGGGAATAACACAACAACGTGGGACTGAACACAACTCACATACTCACCATAAACAATGACTTACCAAGCCTTAACCCGACGCGTAACAATAACAGTAATCACGCCCACCCCTGAAATAACAATACACGTGAAGAAAACACGTCCACTCCCTCCCCTACCCAGCAACAGAAAAAATAAAACTACATGTCAATCATAACAAACATAAGAACATTCGACACACGTCTATGATTGGTTGATTAAGGGGTCATCCATAAATGACGTCACGCTTTTTGGACGATTTTTTACCTCCCCCCTCCCCTCCTTCACACATCTTCACAAAAAGCCACACCCCCCCTAAATGACGTCACACCTTAGTCTACACCCCCCCCCCCCCCTCGAAATTGAAAGTGAATTGTTCTTACAACATCGATATTTTTTTTATCAAAATCTTATCTGAACTCTATCAAAATAGAGTATTTTAATCAATACCTATTAATATTTATTAACAAGGTTTTCTAAAATGGGAAATAACGTCTAAAATTCGTTTTGTAACATTGCTTTTTTATAATGAATTGTGTGATGTCGCACGATCTAACCCCCCCCCCTTCCCCTCATCACACACGGTCACAAAATTACGGAACCCCCATGTCCCCTACGAGTGTGACGACATTTATGGAGGACCCCTAAGGCGAGAACTTTGTTAATGACCAATACAATAATTTAAAAACAAATCGAAGCTTCAATCCGAATGCAAACATTTTATCTTTACACATATTTTTTCCTACAATGAACAAAAAAATATAAATAGTCCCCACCGCTGGAGGAGAGAAGTTAATCAAAAATATACATCCTATAGAATGTTTTGATTAGCAATGAAATAAATCTAAGGACCTTTATAGTCTCCCATTGGTCAAGGGAAATGATTTAGGGAACATTATTTTAACTAAGAACATGTTATAAAAACTAAAATATGTATACTTACTACTGCATCTTTATTTGCAAAGTAACATAAATATACGTGTTTGATATAGAAAACATATTTAAATCTTATTTTAAGGAATATTACATTTTAACACTGTAAATTTGTTAAAAGTGAAGACTTAAAAAAATATTTTTATATCTTTAATTTTATATTGTAAATTTTAACAAGCACTTGGCTTTCTTAGCTGAATTCAAAGTCAATTTCTTTTTTTTTTAAAGAGTACTTTGATAGATGCTATGTATATACGTAAAGGGTGAATACATTAATTGTTGTGTTTAGTTTATGTATCATTATAAGGTATAACGAAAAAAAAATAAGAAAAACCCTTTAGAATTGACAGACTTGCGGCTAAATCCCCCGACCCCAAACCACACAAAATTCAAAAACGTTTCATAACCGAATGTCACTGTTTCTTTTCAGAACACTGATTATGTCAGCTTAGTACTTTATAACTCCCACCCCTACCTCTTAACGTTTCTATGTATTATATGTATATTTAAGAATGAAAGAGATGAAGATAGCGGATGTTTGTAAATCTACTACGGTCCTCGTATGTCACGAGATGAAATGCAAGTAATTAGACAGTGGTCACCTTCGGGACAAAGCTCAGGCGAGCTGAAAAGATTTACATTATCTGAGACTTAAATAAAAAAACCAATTAATTTGTTTGTCTTTTATTTTACAAACATGTATTTTTAAAGGTTTGTAATAGCTATCAATTGAGTGTTTAAATATCTACTATTTTAATTCACATATCCAAATTACAAATATCTACATTTAACTTTTTCAAAAAGTTTGTATGACTTTACCTACATTCATATATTTAAACAAAGTGGGGGCTTAAAGACAAGTTATTGCGGTCACTCTAGCGTCGTATTTTAAGTTATGATAGATAGGCTTACATTTTATTATGGATTTAAGCTTATTTTACGTGTTGTCAGTAGGGAATGATTATATTGCTATGTAAATATGTATATCTTAAATAACAAGAAACATATAAACAATCGAGTACTTAAAAATATTTTATCCATGAGACACCATTTTCCAAAAGATTGATACGTATTAATCAGCAATAGTTCACGTCGAAGTAACAAGCTTTTAAAGACTTTGGAAATGTGAACAAACTAACCGTACATAATAGATGGTTAGATAATAATTACAATTACCGCACAGAAGAGAGAAGATACGAACTGATGTAAAGGCACCATGGTACTAAATGGTTATTTTTAAAAATTAGATTGTGTAAGAATGTGTTATTAAAATCATATCAGTCACGTCATTGCCGTTGACATAGTCATTATCATTATTGTTATCATCATCGTCGTCCTTGTCGTTGACGTCATCAAACAACGTGGAGTATTACTGTGCTGCATGTGTACCCGGATTGGCTACGCCCAGCTGCACACAATGCAGTGTGCTTCACTCGCGTTACACCCACACGTGTGTTGTGTTGTTTTTCTCTCAGGATCTGACCCTACCCGCTCGTAACCCCAGTGGGTGTCGACCACTAACATCCCGACTTGCCAGTGTTACTGTTATATCATATATCTTGATCACTTCCTCACCTAATATAACACACCATTAAAATATTAAAATACAAACACATAATTTCTTGCCTCCAGTGAAAAACCTAACACAAATAATTAGGTAAAAGAAACCCTCAGCCACTAATATTATCATCACTTCCATTTATTACAAAAGAAAAAAAAAAAGATGTTTATATTTATTTGAACTACGTATACAAAATAAAACATGTTAGAGAATTTGTTTAAGGGAGGCAACTTACATACAATCCTTTTATGTAAACATATATAGTACATAAATATATTTAAATCGACAAAATTGTTATATACTAACTAGTTAGACATGTTATAATTTTTTTGTGTTCATTTTTATAAAACATAACTAGTTAGTAAAAAAAACCATATACAATAAAAAGTATATCGAAATACTAAAAACTATCATTTTATTCTAAAACCGTGAATACATAAAAAATTTTTACTTTAATTATATATTAATGAATCCCAAAATAACTGTGTATTTACCCATACATTAATTAATTTAGAATAAATTAAAAAAATAAATATTTTATGGACCCGAATGCATTTATTTAAAAGACCTAGTATTCTTTTGTTCGTATTTGTAATGCAAAGACTATCAAAATATATCTCTAAATGACAGTTATCAGCCAATTCCATGATCTGTATGTTGCGTATAGTAATATAAATGACATATATCTGCATATTCCATGTTATTTAACTGGCGATCAGAACTCTAAATGACATATATCTGCCTATTCCATGATCTGCATTTCGCGTATAGTAATATAAATGACATATATCTGTCTATTCTATGATGTTTAACTGGCGATCAGAACTCTAAATGACAGTGATCTGTTTTTTCCTGATTGTTTTCTCCGGAGTTGGGCAGGGGGGGGGGGTGGAAACTGGTAAACAAAGTTTATTCTAGGCATCTCTACGTGAGGGCTCTGCCCCCCCCCCCCCTCCCCACCCGAAGAAAATCTATAAATACTTTTAACTGTGTCCGTCATCACGGATATTTTTGTGTCTCTTCCCCCCCTCCCCCCCCCCCCCCCGCTAAAATTGCAGCCGCCCTTCGGAGAATGCTTAGAGATATTTAAAAAAAAACGCCAAACGTGTACACGAACTATCACAAAACATTTACAATAAGTTAGTACAAAAACACTCAACCACAGTATACACTAGAATCTAATGGTGTAGGAAATACGCTCTAACAGACACAACAGACACCTTCAGGAACCTTCACCATAAAACCATCACACCCAAAGCCAGGGAAATAACATACAGACTAATTTACAATTCAACACCCCTAGTGAAACAACAGAAACACTATTGCACAATATGCAGACAAAACACACCAGAAACAGAAACGCACATCTATTTAGACAGCCCCACCATACAAAAGATGAAAAAGACGCTATAAACGAGAGCTTCAATATTGACATTGTTATACCTTTTAAAAATATAACTAAATTAATGTGTACGAGCCGGCCCGCGGCATAACATACGCCGCTATTTAGTTGTTTCTAATTTTCAATAATTCATAATTTGTGAATTCGACAGTACCAACGCTGACACTGAAAATATTTCTTTAAAACACTATAAGTAGCTCTTTAAGGACCATAACCCCCCCCCCTTCCTTCCCTCCCCCCTCCTCCCCTCCCTACGTTTAAAATCGTTGGCTCTGCTTGTAAACATTTAGAGTGAACACAGCTCACTAAAACCATGTAGGGGTGGGGAGGTAGGGAGAGCGTTTGCAGCTTGTTTCTAACGGCTCGAAGAAGAGAATTATATATATAGATAGATATTAAAAAATCATAAGAACCATTTTAAAATGTTTAATATTTTGTTATAGGTTTTGTAACCGATTTTTAACAATATTTCATGGGTATATGTAATTCAGTTTTAATTATTTAATTTTGATTAATGTAAAGTGTAAAAATTAATTGCATAATAATTAATATTGTGTTATTGTACCTATGCAACAGAGGCGTAGCTAGGGGGGGGGCGATGGGTGGGGAAATATGTCCCCGGGCGCCGACCTTAGGGGGCGTCAAAATGGGTTGGAAAAATAGATTGAAAACTTGAGAGGGGTGCAAATCAAAAATTTTGAGGAGGAGGGGGTGCAAATCGAAAGTTTAAAGGGGTGGGGTGCAATCGAAATCTTGAGGGGGGTGTAAATCAAAATTTGTCCCCGGGCGCCGGGAAGGGTCGCTACGCCTCTGCTATACACACATTTTCGGTTGACTTTTTTTGGCTTTAAATATATACATACATACAATGTGTTTAAATGTTAAAATTATAATAAAAAATAAAACATAAAAAAAAATGAAATGGTGCGAATAAAAAAAAACCAATCTTTTCGATATTAATATTTATTTAAAAGTAAGCACCGTGCATTTATGTTTACATGCTCTAAGTTTTTCAGAATCATAACATTTTTAAATTTCCAGTTTCACAAATGTTTGACCTAAAAAAAAATTCATAAAAAACGTTTTAATAACAAGCTTTTCTGTAATAATGCACTAAAAAGTAGAAAATAAATTATAGACTAATATTTAAATAACTATAAAGAAAAGCGTGGGTCACTTTAGTATCTATTGGATGCCTTTACTAATGTTAAGGAAGAAACCCACGCTTTTCTTTATAGTTATTTAAATAGTAGTCTATAATTTATGTTCTACTTTTTAGTGCATTATTACATAAAAGCTTGTTATTAAAAAGTTTTTTATGAATTTTTTTTCAGTACTTTACATGTTTTATTTACAATAGAGTTACATGACTAAAAACCATTGCGCGCCTACTGAACATCACGTTCAGCAGGCGCGCAATGGTTTTTGAACGCAGCCATTGAACGTGATGGCGCAGCTATTGAAGGTGATGACGCGAGTGGTGTCGTTGGCTAGACATGCCTACTAATTCGGTCCAAATTTTAATTAATTAATAGAAAATTAATTAGGCATCCAATTAAGTCAAATTTAGTTTCAGATTGCATTGTCTTCAATGCCAACTGTGAATCGCGTCGGTCAAGTAGAACTGTCCGAATTTTCACTCCTGCGTTTCTATCTAGACTGACGACTGACGACAGGCAGAGGAAGTGAGTTAAATAAAAG
The DNA here is from genome assembly GCF_028476545.2 of Physella acuta. Taxonomy (NCBI): domain Eukaryota; kingdom Metazoa; phylum Mollusca; class Gastropoda; family Physidae; genus Physella; species Physella acuta. Next base: position 3,129,723 of record NW_026731661.1, read on the forward strand.
CTTGTAAAAACCACTGTCCATTACCAAATATTTCCATTTTTTTAGGCCTTGAAGATTTTGATAAAATACTAGATGTTCTACTTTGTTTATCCGATGATCTATTGATAAACATATAGTTTAATGTTAGGTTTTAAATAATATAGATTTATATGCTATATATTCTAAGTGTAAGTTATCGTTAATATCATCGAAATTATTACAGTTTATTCTCAAATTGCCACTATACATATGCAATAAATTATTAATCATTTAAATAAGGCTAACAGAGAGTGGAATTTATTGAACAAGTTGGATAATTAAAAAAAACATGTACAGATAGAAGGCAAATATAGGTGATACTGTGTATTTTTTTTTTAAACCTTAAAATAATCATTAAATGAATATTTATTCAAATTTCTTATTATTTAAAAAAATAGGCCTACTAGGTCAAACTTGTTGACGTTTTTGTGTCAATTTTAATAAAATAAAGTGTTAAGTTAAAAAATAATTAATTCATTAGCGATAATCTGGAAGATGACCTTTATCTAGAACTTCAACTATAACTGAGATATAACCTTTGACTGGAACTGGATATTGAATCGAAAACGGAAATTTAACTAGAATTTGAAATTCAAACGAAACATGATCTTAAATCTGAAACTGACGTTTTATTTTTTTTTCCCGAGGGTTTGGGGTAATTTTCGAAACAATTTTTTTTAGCGCCACCAGAACTAGGAATTGAAGCCGGAATAAAATAATTCCATCCCTCATACCGACAACCGCAGCATTACAATTTACACAGTCAAACCAACAATCGTCGCACAATATATACACTTGAACTACAACGACAGGATAATCGAACATTTGAGAGCTGCCACAGACAGAGAGCAAGCATGTCAACACTGCACATCCCCACAACACTGGACAACCCACTGCTAGCTAAGTCACCTCAACAGAAAACCCTTACACTACTGGACAACCCACTGCTAGCTAAGTCACCTTAACAGAAAAGCCATACACCACTCGACAACCCACTGCTAGCTAAGTCACCTCAACAAAAACCCTTACACCACTGGACAACCCACTGCTAGCTAAGTCACCTCAACAGAAAACCCCTACACCACTGGACAACCCACTGCTAGCTAAGTCACCTCAACCGAAAACCCCTACATCAGCACCACACTCAGCCGAAGACAGAACAACGCCAATAGCAACAATGATCAAAATACAGCCAGCTATATCCACTCCAACCCTGGACACTCTCCACCAATGGTCACGAAGACGCCAACAACTGAACAAGACACATCAGCATCTTTAATAAGTAACAAACACGATAAGAGTAACCACACCACGTATCTGATTCTCGACGCCTAGAAACAAACCCCCATCCCTCAACCACCCAACAAACAAACATGGTTATAACAACAACAACCACTAAGAGGAAGAAGGACAGCCCAGACCCAGAGAAAACATCAAAAGCAACAAAGGTCAATGGAGAAGTCAAGGAACCAGCAGCCCCCACCCGTTATAAAAACACAACCACTTTTTAAAACAATACAAGCAGTATTTGGGCCCTTTTGTCTGCATGTCTCTAGATATCATTTAAGACCAGACTGGAATTATCAAAGGTATAATTCATTTTCTTTTCAAATTGTATGGATTTATGTGGTTTATGTTTCATCACATTGTATCTAATATATTTTGGATAGTGTTGAGAATTATTATTTTGATTATCATATGTGTTGTTTGGTGAGTATAACAAAATCTATTTGAATATTTTTTTTTAGTTTTAATTGAGCGTCATTGGTCGTGTTTTGTTTCCTAGCACACGGGGTAGGTTAGTTCATATGAAAACATAAAGTGGCTGCCGTAATTTGTATTTTGTCGATTGAGTCATACATTCCAAGCATTTGATTGAAACGTTGATGTTATGCTTTGTTAGCGTTTTAGTCTAAATCAGGACTGGATTAGTGTTTTCATTAGTAATCGAATGATTGTCTTAGTCACGATTCTCTTTTAAAATTAAAAACTTGTTATAATAAAGAAAGCGTTTAAGAGAAATTTAACTCACGTGATTTAAAAAAAAAATGACTTAATTATTTTTTTTTAAGCTCACAATACAAATTAGATGTGTACTATTTTCAAAATTAGGTGAAAATGTAACATTTTACTTTTTAATTTGTATACTGCTGACTAAACGTAAAATATTTAAACTGTTTCTATTTTGTCAAATTTCTAAACTTTTCATTTTTAATGACTTTTCAATTTTAAAAGACATATACTGAAAAAAAGTACAGTGTAACATTTAGATACGAGTAAAAATGTGTCCGTAAAATTACTCTAAAGTAAAAACGATCGTACACCAAAGCGTTATATATAATTGCCATAAAATAAAAAAAAGGAAAAGATTCAAGTTTATGTGATAGCCCAACCAATCATGAGATAGACCAGGGGTCGGCAACCTTTTGAGACGGAAGAGCCAAAAGCTACAATTTTCAAAATTTCACATCTTTTAAAGAGCCACTAACATTTCTATTTTAATATTATGATATATATATATATATATATATATATATATATATATATATATATATATATATATATATATATATATATATATATATATATATCAATGTATGTAGTATGTAAGTGTGTGTGTGTCTGTTTGTCTTTTATTCATTACTACACCTTTCATCCGATCGCCATGATGAAACTTTAGGAAGCTGTTGAGAATACTCATGGGGAGATATTTCCGAAAATAAAATGTCAAATTCGCAAATAAAATAGCGAGTGTTTATTGTTTATATTTATTAAATCGTTCATTACCGAGTGTTGCAGACTAATATTTTTATTAGTTTCAAGAAGAAAATAAAATAATTATTAATATTTGTCCATGGAACTGAAGAGCCGCAACTCGACATCAAAAGAGCCGCATGCGGCTCGCGAGCCGCAGGTTGCCGACCCCTGAGATAGACGACTATGGCGGGAATATTATTGCTACGATTGATAAATGAAGGGGACTTAATTCATTTCGCTATTTTATAAGGGAAACAACTTATATATTTTTTAGTTTAATAACGTGTACCTAATAGTACAAACATAGTATACAGCTTTAACAAGTATTTAGTTAAGTTTTAGTAACAACTAATATGTTTTGTATATATCATTTAAAAGATACGTTTTGATATAAAAATGCAACGAAATTTCTTGTGTATTTAAAATCGCAAGAACCATTTAAAGATGTAATACAATTTGTTATATACACTGTGGCTGATCTTTAACTATTGCTTCCTTCACATGTACATCAACCCCTAATTTTTTTATTTTAGAGATATAGATCTAGATCTAATATTATTTGCACAATGGATGTTAACGTCTTTGAAACAGTGTAAAACTACCAAATTAAGTGTTATTACTATTTTAAGTGTTCAATATTAATTTTTTTTTAAAATGAGGGAAGATTGCTATAGATATAGATTTTGAAAGGGAACAACGTTGGATTGGATGTGTCTCATTGTACTCAACATAACATTCTGGTTGCTTGAATTTTGTATTAGATCTATGTATAAGTAAACCATCTTAAAAGAATGAAATAAAAAGGCTACAAGACAGAAGTATTGGTATTGTAAATATGTATGAGTCCTCACAAGCCGATGATGAAAATTGTTATATTAAAGTGAACATGTAAGGCAAACTGACGCTGTAAATTACATGTCTGAGGCGAAAAAATAAATACATTTGGAGAACCTTTAAGTGAACATTAAATTTGAGAGTGATTCCAATTTTGATTAATGTAAACTATTTGTGTACAATAGTTGCATGCTAGTGTGCACATATGTTTGTTTGGCTGAAATAAAAAAAAATGCGAGTAGGCAAACTGACGCTGTAATTTACATGTCTGAGGCGAAAAAATAAATAAAATTGGAGAACATTTAAGTGACGTCCCTTGAGACGAAAACGATTTTAATTTTAATAAATGTAAATTGTTTGTGTAAATGTCTTGCATGCTTGTGTGCTTATGCACATATGTTTGTTTGACTAAAAATTAAAAAATAAATACTTCGAGTAGATGTTTGCTTTGATTGTCCCTCGAGAGTACAGTTTACAGTATTGGGTCATACAACTGAAGTGGAACAGATAGTAGATTTAATACTGGAGGTTAGTCATGAAATCAAGGAAGTCTAAAAGAAAATACAAGATCCTCTATTCTTTTTTGTAGTGTTATAAAATTTAACAGAGGTTGCTTTAGCTTCAGGAGCTGACTATACATCAATACGGTCTAAAAAAAAAAAAAACAAGATGAAACTATTTTGTTTTCTAGTGTTAGAAAATTTAACAGAAGTCACCACAAGAAAGTCCAAAAGAAAAGACAACATATTGTTAATCTGTCGTCAAAGAATAGTTAGTAAAGGTAGCTATAGCTTCAAGAGTTAACTATGCATCAATATGTTCTAGTTTAAGATCGTTATTGGCATTAAAAATATACCAGCAACAATCAGAAGAGATAGAGATAATGTTACATCTAAGCCAGATATTAGCTGGTGGTGGAACGAAAAAGATCATGAAGATTGAAAGCAACAAAGAAAAAACAAGTTAATTAAAAAGTCTAGTGACATTTGAGCGCAATTTCCTTATGTTATCTAAAAATAGCTCTGTCGTAGCCTAAATCAAGAGCAGGGTTAGTAAAACCATTGGTTAGTTATTAAAACGTTTTTTATTAATTTTGTTTTCAGTATTTTACATGTTTTATTTACAATAGAGTTACATGACTAAAAACCATTGCGCGCCTAGCTACCGAACGTGATGTCGCAGCCATTGAACGTGATGGCGCAGCTATTGAACGTGATGACGCGTGTGGTGTGGTTGGATAAAAATGCCTACTAATTCGGTCCAAATTTTAATTAATTCAAAAAAAATTTTGTGACCGAACGAAAGGATATTTTTAAAAAACTTTCTTCGGCAATATTGTTCTAAATTATGGCAGGAATCGATTGGTACATGTTTCAAGTCGCTAAGTGGCCTGGTTGCAAAAAATATGGGCCAAAAACTGCTTTTTTCGAGGTTTTTTTGGCTTTTCCGGGATATCCATGAAAGACCCCGGAATTTTTATAGCCTATGTTCATCCTCGTAACTTGCTTAACATAATTGCTTTTAGAACTAGTCCTCGATATTGCTTCGTTGAGGAGGAGGTACGAAATTGCGCTAAAAATAAACGAGAACTATCAAATAATGATGATGAGACATGTTTATTTTTTTAACCGAACTAAATGCAAATGAAAAATGTTATATTAGTTTATGTTAAATAACACAATTAGAAACATGTGGTATATGATTTGTACCAACAACATATAATTTTGTGGGATTAAAGTTGACTTAAACAAAATTGCAATTACTGTGTCTGATGTCAAACTATAAAGAAAGGGGGGGGGGGGGGTTAACAAAATGTTCCGTAGGGGTATGGGGGGGGGCGAAACATTTAAATAGCAGATATTTTTATATAAATCTGTTTTCTTTTATAAGGTGTGTTTGGGGGTGGGGGGGGGTGAGGGTGGTAGACGTGCCTTCATTCCTCCCCCCGAAAGTGATGCCTGAAATAAACATTACTCTGTTAAATTAACTTAATACAGGAATATGTACACTTGTGAGAACTTGTGATCATAGTTCGCTGCTTAATAAATATAGACAATTCTAAACTATATGAGTGTCATTTTTTTAAGCTTCACCATTTTATTATATGTCTTGTATTTAAGTTGAAAGATGTTAACGTGATTTTAAAAATAACTTATTTGTAAATTAGCATAACAGCACAGACATGAGTACACCCTAAAGTCCTGACAATCATCTGATACATTTCTATACAAAAGTTGTCCTGTTTTTCTATAGAATGAAATATAGGAAATTTAAATCCGCCCAAGAACATTTTAAATGCAACATTTAAATAAGTGAAGAAAGTCGAACAGCAAAACAAACGACATAACATTGCCTCTAAAGTTTAGAGTCTAAACTACTCAATATTGAATAAACAGGGAAATAAAACAAGACAAACATGGAGAATACTGTTGCAATTAATTACCGTAATTATTTTCTAACACCAATGTAATAAAATAAAAATTGATCAGACACGTCTCTGTGCTAAGCTCACCGATTAAAAGAAAGACGTTTATGAGAATACTATTTTTAGCTTCGATTAATAATGGGGACTTCACTTATATTACATTTTATAAGGGAAACAACTTACACAATATTTTGTTAGTGAAAGTTTAAATAAGAAATACCAAAAAAGTGTACATCAATCAAATTACCATAGTAATTTTCAAATAGTAACAAATAATTGCGTATGTAATATTTTAAAAAATGACATTCAGCATTAAAAAATAACTAAATTGCGTTTGCATTTAAAAATTACAAAACCTGTTTATATATGTTACTTTTTTAAAATATCTGTTGAGACTGCAATTAGAACAACATTGCACATTTTCCAAAGACAGTTTCAAATTATTAAATTTCAACAGTAAACAGATATGTAGCATAACAGATGACGACGGGACTATAACAAATGACCTGGAAAGTATAAAACATCAGTTTACCTTATACCAGGGATCGGCAACCTTTTGAAGCGGAAGAGCCAAAAGTTACAATTTTCAAAATTTTCCTGGCTTTAAAGAGCCATTAACATCTCATATATTTTATTTTTTTATTAAGATTATTAGTATTTGTTCAAGGAGCTGGAGAGCCGCATCTTGATATCAAAAGAGCCGCATGCGGCTCGCGAGCCGCAGGTTGCCGATCCCTGCTTTATACTAACAAAACCTCTTCAATAAGGAAGATGCAGACTATGAAATACAAGAACATTATCTTAATTACACAACAAGGCTAGACAACGATGACTGTACCAAAATCAACGCGCCAATTACTAAAGAGGAAATATCCAAGACGCTAGACGGACTAAAACTAAATAAAGCCCCAGAACCAGACGGACTAACCAATGAATTTTATAAAACATTCAAAAATGACTTAATACTCCTTTTACACGCTACATTTCAAGACATACATGAAAGAGAGGATTGTGCTACAGAATTTAACAGGGCATATATAACACTCATTCCCAAAAATGACATGGTCAGGACAAAAATTATAAATTACAGACCTATGTCTTTACTCAACAGTGATTATAAAATATTGACAAAAACTTTAGTTAAGAAACTCAAACCTTTCATATCTAAATCAATACACCCCGATCAACAGTATAGCATACCAGGTAGAAACATACACAACCATACGCACTTAATCAGAGACATCATACATTATAGCACGCAGAAAGACACACAACTAGCAATTCTTAGCATTGACCAACAGAAAGCTTTCGATAGAATAGATCATACATGGTTAATGAAAACAATAGATGCTCACAAACTAGGACACTATTTTAAAACATGGATAAAAATAATATATAACAATGCACACAGTCATTTATTAATAAACAACAGTGTTACTTACAAGCGCTTTTCACATACAGAAATTAGTTAGACAAGGTTGTCCTTTATCTCCCCTACTATACATCCTTAGCTGAGAACCCCTACTAGAAAATATTCGACAGGACTGTACATTCTGAACACGGTAGGCAAGAAAATACTTGCATACGCAGACGACACTACTTTCTTAGTAAAAACAGAGAAAGCAATTCAGACTGTAATAGAAATAATTATCATTAAAAAAAATTAAAAACTCACGTTTTCTGATTGAACTAAAAAGTAAAAAATAAATGCACTGAACCTTAGGATCTTTATTATCTCCCTTTAATTTTCCCAAGGGAAATAAATGTAAAGACATTATTTTAATGATTAACATATTATAAAAACTAAAAAAAAAATATAACTACTGCATTATATTTTTAATAAGTATTATAACTATACGTTTCTGATCTAGTAAAAAAATTAAATTGTTATTGTAAAGAACATTATATTTTAATACTGTAATCTAGTTAAACGTAAAGACTTTATAATTATTTCATATATTTTAATAAATATGATGTTTTTTTTTTCTTTTGTAAGTAATATACTGTTAAGAAAAAAAATATATTATATTTGTTTTTTTTTAAAGACGACTTAAGTCGATGTGTTTATGACAGGGGTCGGCAACCTTTTGAGACGGACGAGCCAAAAGTTACAATTTTGAAAATTTCCCAGTTTTTAAGAGCCACATTTTTATTTTAATATTTTATTATTTGATTAGGACAAAGTAAATACATATGATTTGTTATTTTAAATAAATAGGTTTAAGTATGAAATAATATTTATTCATATAAAAACATAGAAATATTTCGCCGGAATAATAAACTTAGTTATTAAATAATATAACTATAGGACTATACCAATCCACTTTAGAAACTGTTAACTTTGATTTCTTTCTTTACGGATATCACCGGCTCAGGAGGTGTCTCCTATTAGCCAGGCAGGCTCAACACGGCAAACTCCGACTAACTGGCTTGAATATCGGTTTGATAACCGTGTATCGGTAGCTTCTGTCCTTTGGTTCTCACCAGGCTTATCTTCCAACCTACTTAACGCAGGGTAAACTCGTGCCCCACCGTCAAGTACCCGACTCAACAGTAGGAAGCTAATAGCTATTTAAAAACTACGTCACTCACGTCAAATTAATGATTACTGACACATATAGAAATGCATTCTACATAAAATAACATTCCCATTTTAAAACATTTGAAAAAGTCGGCACAATGCAGTGTGCTTCAATCGCGTTATACCCACACGTGTGTTGTGTTGTTTTTCTCTCAGGATCTGACCCTACCCGCTCTCAACCCCAGTGGTTGTCGACCACTAGCATCCCGACTAGGCAGTGTTACTGCTATATCATATATCCTGATCACTTCCTCACATAATATAACACACCATAAAAAATATTAAAATACAAACACATCCTTTCTTGTCTCAAGTGATAAACCTAACACAAATAATAAGGTAAAAGAAACCCTCTGCCGCTGATATTATCTTCACTTCCATTTATTACAAAAGAGAAAAAAAAGATGTGGATATTTATTTGAACTACATGAACAAGATAAAACATGTTTGCGATTTTTGTTAGGGAGGCAACTTATATACAATACTTGTATGTGAACAAATATAAATATATTTAAATCTACCAAAATTTTCAATATTAATTCATTATACATAGATGTAGCTTCTGTTAATTATATTCCTATAATACATAACTAGTTTGTAAAAACGTATATACAATTAGAAGTATATCAAAATATTAAAACTATTATTTTGCATTAAAACCATGAATAAATCCCTTTTTGCCATGCTTTCCTCGTTAAAATAAACCTGTCCAAGGCTTTTTTCTTCTATCCTTTCAGAATTTTTCAAACATAAATTAGGTATTTGTCATAAACTAGCTCCGATGCACATTCAGCTGAAACTGTTTTTAGAGTGTTAACAATCATTCGCTCTAATATTGGTTATTCCCATTTCATTTTTTTTTTCTCGTGTATCAAAGCAAATTTTAGCTAGCAATTATCTAAAATAAAACCAGATGTCGGGGGATTATACTGTCGAGATACCACTTTGTTACGGCGATATTGAAGTTCCAAACTCAAAACGCAAACAAAGAAAAATATGTACGATGGTCATCTGGGATATTACAGTCAGTTATTATAAAACAACGTTAAAATAGTACAATAACTTCTGCTCTTTATCCATCCAAATAGTGCAATGTTTGTAAAAACTATACAGATGCCATCTAGTATATTTAAATCACGCTGTGGGTGTTGCAGTTGATGGAACCTCCACAGTTTTATCACAGAGTTTATCTAATGAATGATATTGAGAAAGATTACAGGAAGTAGATGTAAGTATTGATTGTCCCTCGAGAGTACAGTTTACAGTATTGGGTCATACAACTGAAGAGGAACAGATAGTAGATTTAATACTGGAGGTTAGTTATGAGATCAAGGAAGTATAAAAGAAAATACCCGATCCTGCTATTCTGTTTTGTAGTGTTATACAATTTAGCAGAGGTTGCTTTAGCTTCAGGAGCTGACTATACATCAATAAATTCTAAAAAAAAATTGACAAGATAAAACTATTTTGTTTTCTAGTGTTAGAAAAGTTAACAGAACCCCCAACTCAGACTAACTGGCTTGCGTATCGGTGTGATTACTATACCGGTCGCTTCTGTCCCTCGGTTCTCACAAGGCATATCTTCCACCTTACGCGTACGAAGAATCCAGTACCAGGCTCAACCGTAGGGAACGAATAACTAAAATACGTCACTCAGGTCAATTTAATGCCCACGGGCAGGTAGGGGAATGCATTCTGAATAAAATAACATTCACTATTTAACGATGTTCTAAAAAGTCGGAACTTGGGCGGTGGCAAGTTTGGGATTGTTGTTACGGTTGTGGGCCTAGTGCTCAAGGGCTGTCAGCTGTCCGTATACTTTCTACTCCATCTATTCTCACTGTTCTCAGCTGTGTTTTTATGTCATGTTTAAAGTTTTAATTGCATTTCTTTACAGTATAATTCTTTTTAATGAGTTTGGAAAATACATTTATATAATCAATATTTTCGCATGGGATTGGAGAGACGCATCCTGACATCAAAAGAGCCGCATGCGGCTCGTGAGCCGCAGGTTGCCGACCCCTGGAGTAAGGCAGTTGATGGAACCTCCACAGTTTTATCATATAGTTTACCAAAGGAATGATATTGAGACAGATTACTACGAGTTGATGTATACGTAATTGTAGTTCTAGAGCAGGGGTCTCCAAACTTTTCAGTCCGAGGGCCACATTAACCATTAAATTTCAATTCGGGGGCCTGTTTCTTCCATGTATGTCTTTGATTTTTCTGGGCAAAGTTCTCCAGCTATCACCAACAAATGTTTTTTTTCGTGGACAAAAAGATCTCCGCGGGCCGGATGAGAGGACATCGCGGGCCGTAGTTTGGAGACCGCTGTTATAGAGTAACAGTCTACAGTAAAGGGTCATACAAGTGAAGAAGAAGAGCTAGTATACTAGTAGATTTCATACTATAGATTAGTCATGAGATCAAGGAAGTCTAAAACAATAGACACGATCTTGTTATTTTGTTTTCTGGCGCTAGAAAAGTTAACAGAAGTCAAAATTATTGTAACTTTAGCTTTAGGAGCTCACTATTCATCAATACTTGCACATGTAAAATGAAACAGTGCTTTATTTGGCAGCAAAAATGTATCAGCTACAATCAAAAGAAATGGAGGAAATGCTAAACCTAACCTAGACCAATGATGTTTTTGTAACGAAGGAAATCATGAAGAGTGGAAGAAAGAAAGAAAACAATAAACTATCAAGTGATGATTGTGAGATTATTGGCTTTTTTTTTGTTCTTTAATGAACTAAATGCAAACGAAAAAAATGTCATAAACAGCTTTCATTAAAAACATGTGGTAGTTGATTTTTAGCAATATCACATATTTTCTTGGGCCTAAGTTTACTTAAGGCAAATTGAAAATAATGTGTCTATCATCTATGTCAAACTGTGCATAACAATTTCCATTTTTTCTCCGATGGGGGGATGGATAAAGAGAGAGAGGGGGGGGGGGGGGGGAGCGGATTGTGTTGAAAGTATAAACTTTATGTATAAATTCCATATCATTTTAGGGGGGTAGGGTGGTGGATGACGCCCCTCCCACCCCCCCCCCCCACCCCCTTTGGAGACGCCTGAAATAAACATTACTCTGTTGCAACAACTAATGACAAAAGTCGATGATCTAGAATATATAGACTAGAGAGAACATCTTTAAATTCATCTACCCAATCATTCAATACCACTGTATACAATTTTAATATAACAGGTGATTCGTTGTTCTCTGCTTAATACACATTGGAAGTTCTAAACCGTATGAGTGCTGTTTAAGCTTTATACTTTCATTATTTGTCTCGTATTCAAGTTGCAAAATATTAGCTTGATAATTTATTTATTATTTGTAAATAGCATACATTCATTTTTAAAAGTATATTACTAATTTTCTATTGTTTGAAAATATGTTTATAATATCAATGTTAATATTCCCAAAAATATATTTCTACACCAGCGTCAATGTTAACCAAGATTAAACTACACATAGGTCGAGCAGCACAGACATGAGTACACCCTACAGTCCTGACAATCATCTGATAAATTTCTATACAAAAGTTGTCGTGTTTGTCGAAAGAACAGTATATAAAAAATTTGAATCCGCCCAATCCGCTGACAGCAAAAAACACGATATAACATTACCCCTAAAGTGTAGGCCCTAAATATTATTTAATAAATAAATAGGAAAATAAAACAATTGTTTGCCGTAATTATTCTTTACACAATAATTACACAAAATAAAATTGATTAGACACAATGTCATGTCTCTGTGCTAAGCTCACTTAAATTAAGGTAAGACGTAAATGAGAATACTGTTGCTGTGATGTGATAAATACATATCTATAAGGGAAACAACTTACACAATCTTTTGTTGATTAACCTGTGCATTAGTAGTACACAAATAGTATACATCTACTAAACTATTATATTCATTTTCGTATACTAACTAAACGTTTCGTATATACCATTTAATAGATTTGTTTTGATATCAAAATATAACAAAATTGCTTTTGTATTTACAATTGTGAAAACCATTCAAAGATGTTTTATATCTTGTTATATACCTTGTGACAGATCTTCTATCACTGTTTTCTGTGCTGGATTCTGAATTATTGTTAATTTGATATAAGTGAAACTTGGGAACCTGCCAAAACTTTAATATCAATTGGGCACAAGTAGTCCAAGATTTTAAAAGTAGTAGAATGTGATAAGAGGTGTGAGTTGATCTAATTTTTATTCATTCGAGTATCTAGGACAAATGTAATGCCTTCAAAAGTTTCTGAATGAAAGGTGTTAAATCTACATTGATTATCCATAACAATGGTTTAAGAACACTTTCAAAATGTTCTTGTCCACTTTTGTCAACTGGGCTGTCAGTCATTTTTTTATGACCAAGAGTATGCTTGTGTGTTTGAGAGAAATGTTAATAAATTTGTGTAATTTAATTTAAAAAAAATGATATAAGTATACTATTTGTGTAAACTAGTTGTATATGATATTGTGCTTATGCACATATTAATGTTTTAACTTTTGTCGCTTAACAAAATAAAAAAAAAATAAATAAATTCAAAATAATAAAAATTACTACGAGCTGATGTATGCTGTGATTGTACATCTAGAGTAACAGTCGACAGTATTTGGTCATACAAGTGAAGTGGAACAGATAGTAGATTTAATACTGGAGGTTAGTCATGAGATCAAGGAAGGCTAAAAGACATGACCAGATCCTGCTATTCTGTTTTTTAGTGCAAGAAAAGTTAGCAGATGTAGCTTTAGCTTCAGGAGTTTACTGTACATTGATATTTTATATACATTCCCAAGTATACCATTTTTGCTAGAGTTACTTACTCGTTACTACATCTTATACATTACAACACGTTGATTTGTCCCAATGACCACTTTGTTTGCTACGGTTCGACGGGTCCTCAGTCTTCACTACAATTATTATAATTTTAATCCCTTATAATAGTTGCTCTTTTGATGTTTGTGCATATCAAATTTAGTTTCACCACGTATTTTCAATTATATACATATTCAATACATTATTACATGTATGTACATTTTGCTTTTGAAACCCTTGCATTTTTTTCTCAAGACTAATACATTCACACATGTTGTAATTTGTTTTATTGAAAATACATGTTTTAAAATTTAAAAATAAAATTTAAAAAAAAAGTAAAATTAAAAAAAAATATCTTCACGTTCATCTGCAATTTAAAAAAAATGAAACTTAAAGCAATATGTATGTCAACAAAACAAACAATTCTTGGAAGAACTGCCAAACAGACGACCTGAGCAACCCTGAGTAAGAAGCAGACAAAAGAGTAAGTAAGAATGTGAAACCAGCGTGAAATTATGACATTGACCATCTGATTATTTAATACTAGAGTTCCACGGTTATCATAACTAGAATTTTCCAATACACATTGTGTGATTTTCAATGCTTTAGCGTGATTTAATATAATTTCATATAATGTTCAAAATGGGTATATATTTTCCAGAGATGTATTCTGAACATGTGATTCGACCTTATAACTAAATGAATATACCTACTTATCAAAGATTGAAATAACATTCATTAAGTGCTAATCTCTCTCTCTCTCTCTCTCTCTCTCTCTCTCTCTCTCTCTCTCTCTCTCTCTCTTCCCTCTCTCTTCCTCTCTAGGCATATCGCTCCCACCCCCACCCCCAAATGGTCTGGTGAACTGTCGTTCACGCTAAATGTTTACAATCGTAGAGCCGGGTTTAGTGACGGCTATTTGGGGCAGAGAATTTAGTTTGAAACGATTTTAAACTTAGGGGAGTTAACTAAGAGGAGGCTGCTTTCACGAGGGGGGGGGGGGGGATTTAGTGTTTTAAAGCAAATATTTTCAGTGGCAGCATTGATACTGTCGAATTCACCAATTATGATTTACTGTCAAGTAGAAAAAACAGCAACTATATAGCGGCGTATGATACGACGCGGGTCGGCTCGTTTTAATTTAAAATACAACACGCGTGAGACTTCTAGAGTCTTCAAACACTGAACTTCGTATTTCACGAAAGTGAGTAAATGTGACCATTGTGTTTTAGCCCATGTGGCTATATATATATATATATATATATATATATATATATATATATATATATATATATATATATATATATATATATATATATATATATATACATAACTTTTTCCGATTCAAGGTAGAGTATTCTGGTTTTATTAAATTGCATAACATTTACTGAATGACTTCCCTTGTGTTAACCGAAATTCCTTAATTTTTAATTTTTTTTATTATTTTTTATTGTCACACAAAAGCTTTGTAGGGAAAATATTGTAATCGTGCAAAAAGAAAAACCGAATTCAAGATTTCGGCAAATTTTGACTTTTGTCACCTATTATAGCCGAAAAGCCAAGTTTTGCTATGTGCATGGGAAGATAGAGATTAAACAATTGAAATCACAGAGGGTAACATGTTTTCCCTTTTTGGGTTAGTATAAAGTAAAGTGGTATTTTAAAAAATGTATAACAGTGTTCACTTTCCAACAAACATTGTACAAAAACATGTTTTTCGATTATATACTCGTTTTGTAGGAAAGTAGTTTTTAGAACCCAGTTAGTACGGAATTTAAACATATTAAAGTTAGTATATAGATGCAAATGGACGACCTTATATAACAACATTTTTAAAAAAATCGACACAACACTTTAGTGAGATTCACTAAAGCAAAACGAAAATATTTAAAAGGGTCAAGTAGAAATAAGTATTTTACTCCCTTCAATTTATTTTTTAGTGTATGTGCCAGATTGATATGGACATTTTGGAAATATATGGACATTTAAAAAAAGAGTATAAACAACATTGTGCTAAAAGAAACGAGTTGTTATTTCCCTTGTGTTAGGGAAGATAACTCTTAAAGTAATTTTAAAACTCACTAAATGAAGAAAACCCAGTAGCAATTGTTTTCTGTAATTATTCTATAAACACTTAAAAAATAAAGTAAAATTGATTAGACACATTGTCATGTCTCTGTGCTAAGCTAACCGATTAAGGTAAGACATATAAGAGAACACTATTGCAGCGTTGTGATAAATGATAGAAACTTAATCATATTCACATTTTATAAGGGAAACAACTTCCTCATTCTTTTGTTGATTAACGTGTATCTTAGCAGTACAAAAATATAATACATCTATTAAACTATGATATTAATTTTCAAATAATAAATAATACGTTCGTATAAAACCGTAAGGAGATTAGTTACGCCATAAAATTAAAATTAGATTGCTTTTGAATTTAAAATTGTAAGAACCATTTACAGATGTTATATAAGACGAGCCGACCCGCAGCGTATCATACGCCGCTATTTAGTTGTTTTATTTTCTACTTTTCAGTAATTCATAATTTGTAAATTCGACAGTACCAATGCTGCCACTGAAAATATTTGCTTTAAAACACTAACCCCCCCCACTTTCCCCTAACCCCGACCCTACCCCCCCCCCCCCCGTGAAAGCAGCCTCCTCTTAGTTATTTCTTAGTTACCTCCTGTAGTTTAAAATCGAACTAAATTATCTGCCCCTAATAGAAACCCGGCTGTACGGCTCTTCGATTTGTAAACATTTAGCTTTGTAAAAATTTAGAGTTAACACCGCTCACCAGACAATGTTGGGGTGGGGTGGGGGGGGGGGTGGTAGTGATAGTGATAGAGAGAAAGAGAGGGGACTGTAAGGAGGCGCTTGCAGCTTGTTTTCTAACTGATCCCAGAAGAGAATTATATATATAGATGTCATATACTTTGTCACTTACCTACAATCAATGCTGTAATCCGTTTTCCTGTTATTTCGAATTATTCTAATTTTGTTTAAAGTAACTTGCAGCCGCATGGCTGTTAGTCTCTTCTCGAACCCACGCTACAAATTCTACCAATTATTGACACAGCAGGACTCTACAGAAGTGGTATGGCAGCAAATAGACAGGAAAACATCCCAGCAACAGTCAAATAAATCCGTACCTCGTACTTCAAACGTGAGTAATGTCTATCCAACCCGAAAAAAAAAAACTGGTAAAAAAATAATCCTTTTGTTTGCCTCCGGACGACACCCAAAAAAAAAACCACTCTTAGATCAGTTTTGAAAGGGAAAACGGAAAAGCAAATGGACGAGATTATCCTAAAATATTTAATCTCGTATGAGCTGAATATCAGTCGAAGCTTGATCACAAAGGTCTACAATCTCTGCAAAGCGACAGAGTGGTTCATTTACATTAAATTGGAAGAGATTTTCAAATCCCTGCATTTGTGTGAACTGCTTGAACACTCTGAGTATTGTAAAACTTACTCCTGCTTCATGCTGACAAAAATGGCCAAAGAGGCCACTTAAAGTGAGCGCCTCCCACGAACACAGACTATAAAATCCCAACAAAAGCTTTAGTATGCAAAGTAGAACCACAGCTCCACAAACTCATTCACTTAGATCAACAATGTAACATCACTGGTAGGAACATTCAAAACCACAATCACTTAATTAGAGACAGCATCCACTACACTCAAGAAAAAAATATACAAGCATGCATACTTAGTTTAGATCAGGAAAAGGCTTTTAAAAGAGTAGAACACATATCGTCACAACATTCTAGAAGCAAACAATTTAGGAACATATTTTCAGAAATGTGTCAAAATAATATATCATATCGTTCAAAGTCAACTTTTAATAAACATTAATATCACCCAACCATTCACTATCAACAGATCAGTCAGACAAGGGTGTCCTTTATCTCCTATCTTATACATACTAACACTAGAACCACTCCTAGAATGCATAAGACACACCAGAGAAATTAGAGGCATAGACTTACCAAACCTGACAAATAAAAAAAAAAAATCTTTGCATACGCGGACGACACAGCTTTCACCATCCAATCAGAAAAATCCATAACACAAATAATCGACAATTTTCGCAATTTCGGACTTGCTAGTGGGAAAAAAAAATAACCTTACGAAAAATAAAATGTTGGGTTTAGGATGTTGGACGAACCAAAAAAAAAATTACCCACACAATTTTACAGGGACTAACAAATTGAAACTTTACGGAATATCCCATCACAATAACCCACAAGACACAAATGAAGAAGAATGGAAAGAAAGGACGGAAAAACTTTAAAAAATACGCTAAACAAACTCCCTACACAGAAAGACATGACGGAATTAAAGGATAAAGCAGGGACAGTATCCGTTTATAGACCAACCATTTGGACAAGTAGAAATCGAGCTAAATACGACAATTCACAGTTTACGGGACAGATTTTAGATTTAATCTTTAGCAGACGACTGGACAAATACAGCACGCCAACACACACTATAAATAGTAACACCCCAGTAGTCAGTTCACACACATCACAGTCTCTTACGCCTGGCTCGCCTTAAACTCAAACTTTCATTTTCCCCATGTCCCGTCAACCATCGCGACCCACCTCGCCCCATACTCACAGCAGTCCGATCACGCAACACCGATCTTACTGCCTGGCTAGCCTTACCCAACCAACCCTCACCCCATCCCAACCAACACCCCCATGACCCCACCCGCCCCAACACTGATATCCGTTGTTTTTTTACTTGAAAACATTGTAATTGCATTTATTTATTGATGCTACTTCGACAGAATATTGCTGTTCTCTGTCACTGCATTTTTTAATTTTTAAATTGATTCTGCCAGTAGTGACTATCCTAATTTATTGTATGCAATTTTTGTTTATATACTCATCACCTTTGATGAATGTGATACCAATATTTTATTATGTGAGACTGGAAGAGTCATCTCCTCTTTTCGGTAACCCAAAAGTAAAAACTGTAACCGGTATTATTTTGTTTTAAACATGGAGTATTTTCAAATTTTAATATTATTGATGATACTTTCGCAGAGCATTACTGTTTTCTGTAACTGTAAGTACACTTTTCAAAAAAATCACGCTTACGGGGACCGCACCTGGGCGGCATCCCAAAAACACGTTACGTGTGTTGATTAAAGGAAAAAAGAATGTCGACTCGACGAATTCATATTAGAGTACCTATTTACTTGTAAACTGAACGTAAATCGTTCGCAAATTCTTAATGTCTACAACTTGGGGAAACCAAGCGAATAGTTTATCTCTCTCAAATCAGATGAAATTTACAACTCTCTACATTTGGCAGTGATATACGAACATTTCAGTAGCAGCATTTCGCTGCTGGAGGTGGACAAAAACGGTCAGAGGGGTCACCTAAAATGGGTACCCCCTATCATTACCTAGAACATGATCAATAAAATTATGATTGAAATATCAGAGCCAGATACAATAGTTTCAACTCTTAAGATCGGGAAGAGTGATAAGTGGGCGGTTGATTTCTGACCAAACCCTCCTTTAATTAGAAACATATAATTTATGATCTGTAGTAATAGCAAATAATGTATTGGGTCTAAATTGACTTAAGAAAAAAAAACTAATTACAACGTCTGATATCAAACTATAAATGAAAACGTCCATTTTAAAGTTTTATTTTTAACTAGGATATTACACTCAGTTATTGTAAAACAGCGTTAAAATAAACCATCTGATGCGACTCATCCATACTAGAATAACAATGATTGTAAACACGATAATCAGATACCAGAGTCGACATACAGAATATTCAAATCACGCTGTGAGTGTGGCAGTTGGTGGAACCTCCACAGTTTTATCACAGAGTTTATCTAATGAATGATATTGAGAAAGATTACTACGAGTTGATGTATGCTTTGATTGTCTTTCTAGAGTACTAGTCGACAGTATTGGGCCATACAAGTGTAGAGGAACAGATAGTAGATTTAATACTGGAGGTTAGTCGTGATACCAAGGAGGTCTTAAAGAAAAGACACGATCTTGTTATTTTGTTTTCTATGCTTAAATAAACCGGGAGTGATCTCCCCTAAACTTTCTACGTGGGATCGATACTCGTGATATAGACATGATTTTTTAATTACTTAAACTTTTTAAAATAGAATAGAATCTCGTAGCAAAAATAATTCCGCACCTAGCGAACGCCAAAACAAAATGTGCATAATAGTGCGGAATATTATTAGTACTTAATAAATTTACATGCGTTGTTTTTGAGAAATCGGAAACAGCGTAAATTATTTCTCCCGTTCAACGAAAATTACTCAAAATTTTATAGAAGGCAGATAATTGCAACTTTTACTTACGTGTGAAATTTCATTTATCTATCTAAAATAGTACTCAAGTTATAGGCTTTTGAAAAACTCAAAGTAGAAAAAGTTCCACTTCCGGTTGTTTTTTTTTGGAAATCCCTCAAAAGCTGAAACGGATCTAAGATTTTGATATAAAACTTATATCTAAAATTCCATCACCCTAGCTGTAACGGTACTCAAGTTATCGTGTTTACAGACAGACAAACAAACACACACATACACACACAGACATACGGACAAGTATGCACCACTATGTTTTTCCGACTTAGGGAGCCCTAAAACGTCGAGATTTGCAAAAATCTCAATTTTTTGTGCACGATTACAATACTTTTTCTATACTCTGTATATACGAGAAAGTAAAAAGTTAGCAGATGTCATTATATAAATTGCTTATGCTTCAGGAGCTGCCTAGGCATCAATCAATTGAAGGGTAAGACCAAAAAGTGCGTTATTGGCAGTAACAATATATGAGCAACAATCAGAAGAGATGGAGAAAATGTTACATCTAACCAGACCAAAGCTATTTTTGTAACCATACACTAATCATGAAAAAAAAAACAACCGAAAACTATCAAATGATAAAAGTGACCAAAAATGTGCGACAGAATGTGCACATTTAAATCCATTCGAAAACATTTTAAATCAAACATTAAATAATTGAAGAATGGCGGACAATAAATCAAACAATATAACATTACCTCTAAACTACTCCATATTAAACGAATAGTAAAATAAGAGAAAAACATGAATACTACTGGTGCAATTGTTAGCCGTAATTATTCTATAGACACATATTAAATAAATTAATTTGATCAGACTCATATCTCTATGCTAAACTAACCCATTAAGTGAAAGACATGTATTAGAATTCTCTTGTTTTGTTGTGGTAAATGAAGGGGACTTAATTTAATTTACATTTTGAAAGGGAAACAAGTTACCCATTGTTTTGTAAATTAACGTTTACCTAAGCGTTACAGAAACAATACTAACACAATAACAATATTAACTTATATATTCACTTAGTACAACTTATAGGTTCGTAACCATCATTAAAGAAATACGTTTGTATATACAATATAAAAAATTGTTCTTGTATTTAAAATCGCAAGAACCATTTAAAGGTGTTATTTAATTTGTTATATACATTGTGCATAGATTATTTATACGGTCACAAGAATTCATTTATTCCAAGTATGAATTATTTTATTTTGGAAACCCGTCTTACGCCAACTCATAAGCAATTAACAGATCCTCCTTCTCAACTACGGAAGATCAGACACCTGGTACTTTTCCTCAACTGCTTTCGATGACACCACATTACACAATACACACAAAATACACGGCCCTTACACACTGCATTTCACACTACACGAAAAAGATATAATCAACGGAATCCTTAGATGGGTTCCCCCACTCTCAACGATCTCACACTCATACAAGCACTACAGCCTTACAGTAACAAAGAACCAACCATAACCACCATCCCTCACACCAGTAACCGCAGCTTCTCCATACATACTGACAACTCAAATAACATCCCTCGCTACATTCAAATAAATTACAAAAAACAAATCCCTCAACATCCTAGTAGCAATCAATGGAAGGAAACAAGCCTGCCAGTTCTGCTCTGCAACCTCGCACTGGACCAATCAATGCCCACCATCAAATGCACACCTAACAGCATCACAGGAACCAGGTACACCTGCACAGCTGCCATCAACATAACCTCCTTCGCCGGTAAACCCACAAGTCACCCCATTTGCGACTGCGCAGATCTCAACTCAGCACCCTTCAACAACCAACAGGACCTCCTAAATCTACGAACCTGCAAGCCGCCCCCACTACGACTGCACCGATCTCACCAAAACTCAATTCAGGAAACCAACTAGTCCAGCCAAACCGCCAAGCAAGCCAATAACCCCTAGTACGAGCACAGCGAAAACACCAACCGTTAAACCATCTGCATCAACAACTCTCAAATCGAACTCTCCTCTACCATCCTCGCTCTACCCAGTCAATTTTACGTTTACTTTGAAACCAACTCTCGAACATAACAAGCCCAGCACAGATACAGATATGCCCGAATATACAAGTCTAAAAAGGAAAAAAGAAAGACAGCCCCACGGACACAAAACAAACAGCAAAAAATAAAAAAAAAACTACAAAATCAGTATTCGATGACAAAAAGTGCAGATTTTGCACCCAGCGATGCAAATCAGTTGAGGAAGCTCAAATACACGAACGCCATGAACGCGGGGACTTCTTACTTTGTGAAATTTGTATTGACAAGATTCCGCACACAGATTGGACTTGGTACCTAGACATATACGGGCACAATATAAAAATACATCCTGAAGTAACGATGTACTCCTGTCACTCTTGCAACCTATGCCTCCCTTTAGAAAGTATAAAGGCTCACTCGGAAAGCCACCACCCGACACCCAAATAATACGCTTCGAAGGAACATTGTTTTAATTATAGCAAACTTAGACGTCTTGTATAAGAAAAATAAAAAAAAAATGTATGACATGTTTAAAATATGATCTCGGAATATTGTATGCAATGCCATGTATGTATACTATGTATATAAAAAAAAAAAGGTTATTGCTAGTTGAAAACTATAAAAAAAAGGCGTGGTAAAAAAAAAAGACGAATCTCACTGTATAACATTGTGCTAATGCAGCGGTCGGCAACTTTTTCAGACGGAGCCAAAGTTACAATTTTCACTTTTTCAGTTTTTAAACTAGTACCCCACCGTCCAGTACCCGGCAAAACAGTAGGAAGCTAATATTACTAATAACTAAAAGAAAATACGTCACTCACGTTAAACTCTTGATTACTGACATATAAGGAAATGCATTCTGAATATTTTACGATGTTCAAAAAAGTCGGCACCTCGGCAATGGCAATAATGGAACCGTCGCCACGGGGCTGGCCAAATATTCTCACTGTTCTCTGATGAGTTTTTCTTCTGTTAAACTTGTGTTTATTTACAGTATAATTTTTATTATGATTTTGAAAAATGAAATAATACAACAATTAATATTTGTGCGAGGAGCTGGAGAGCCGCAATTTTAAATCAAAAGAGCCGCATGCGGCTGGCGAGCCGCAGGTTGCCGACCCCTGTGCTAATGGATGATACTGTGGTTGGCGTTGGAATATCACTTTCTGTTCATATTGCTAAGTTAAAGTGTAAGACTGAAACGTGCGTTATTGGCTGCATCAATCAGAAGAGATAGATACAATGTTACATTTAACCCAGACCATAGCTGTTGTTGTAACGACAAAAATGATAACGAGTGGATGCGGCAAAAAAAAAATGAAAATAAAACGAGAACTATCAAATGATAATAATGAGAAAAATAGATAACCTAATGAGTTGGAAGTTGAAAGGCACAAGTCTAAAAGTAACTAGGTACACAAGTGCTATCATTAACGCTAGGTACCAAATAATATAATTTTTATATTTTGATTCTTATGTTTAAACACTGCTAAATTGGCTATACTGTCATTGTTCATTTTTTTTTCAAAAAAAAAAAACCAATATTAATGTTTTTAATTTAGATCTAAAAATAAATTTAAAATTAAAGAAAAAATTTCGCCAAGATCTCAAGATTCAGTAAAGGAAATTTCAATTGGAAATTTTAATTTTAATTTTAGAGACTTTAACATCAATTATTTGGATATACATTGTATGCTAGCCGCTTGACACGAGTCTATCGGTCTGTTATTTGACAAAAAAACCAAAACAAGCTTCAATGCTATAAATAAAGGGGACTTAAATTAATTTACATTTTATAAGGGAAACAACTCCCCCACTTTTTTTGTTAATTAAACTCTACCATAGCATTACAAAAGCAGTATACAACTATTCTATTTTTATACTAATTTTATAATAACAAGTTATAAATTCATAAATGTCTTAAATTAGATAACTTTGTATATAAAAATTAAACTAAATTGATTGTGTATTTAAAATCCAAAAAACCATTTAAATATGTTTTTATATTTTGTGTAATACTTTAAGCCTAATCTTTAACTAATGTTGCCTTGTCATTTTTTCTTTCCCGCACTTATTTCATTTTGGAAAACTTAAATAAGTAATGCAAAAATTATCACTAGTAATGAACGTGACATTACTTTTAAAACAAAAATGATTTTAATTTGGATTAATGTAAACTATTTGTGTAAAATATTTGCATGTTATTGTGCTTATGCTCTTATGTATGACTTTTTTGGCTTTACATTAAAAAGTAAAAAAAAAAACACTGCAAGTAGATATATGCTTTGAGTGTCCTTCTAGAGTCCCAGTTTACAGTATTATGTCATACAACTGAAGAAGAACACATAGTATATTTAGTATTGGACTGGAGGTTAGTCATGAGATCACGGTAGTATAGTAGAAATGACAAGATGTTGTTATTTTATTTTCAAGTATTAGAAAAGTTAGCAGAGATCTCTAGCTTCAGGAGCTAACTATACAAATGAAAAAATAACCACAAATAATAATAGTAATAATAGTAATAAAAAAGCCAATTGACAGCCTAACTTACGCGGGTATAATATTCTACAACTCAACTACGGCCGAGCGGATACTTGATATTCCTCGTTAAATATTAACGTTAGAAAAGTCATATGTTTCTCAGGTTTTAAAAGGGCACAATCAGAATGGTAGAAAATGATACACACCTCACCCCCTACCACCCCCTCCCCCACCACTTTCCCCCATCCAACCGGCTGGCGGATAAATCAAAAGCAGCGTACGCTCATCGAAAGGGATTAATTTTGTGTCATGGACAATTTTTGAATGAGAGATTATTATGAGTATTACAGAGACCCTTTTCACACTTCGTTTTTGTTTCTGGCCATGGGTGGCTACAATGTCAACTTTTGACTTCGCAGCTGAGGATGGAGCATGGTAAACTAAGCAGTCAAAAGAAACCGAGTTGTCATTTAAGTTTATCCATTAAATTACTATATATGCAATTGATGTTCATATCTTTAAAACTATAAATAAATTACCAAATAAATTATTATTACTATGTTAAATTGTTAAAATACACAAATTAAAAAAAAAAACTGTGGGTGGACTGCTATAGATATAGAGGTTTGATAGAGAAGAATGCTTGATTTGACGTGTCTAATAATTGTACTCAACACAAAATTCCAGCTGCTTATAATTTTTATAATTTTAATTTTCTTTAATCTCAAATTTATTCCAGCTTTACTAAAAAGCCCAAACCTCCTCATTCTATCACGCTGATGAAAAAAAGTCCATTGAAACATCATTTAAGTACACATGCGTATTTTCAGATGTTTTTTTTTGTATTAGATCTATGAATAAGTAAACCATCTTAAATGTTTGAAAATGCTATTGTAAATACAAAAGCGAACATGCAAGGTAAACTGACGATCTAAATTGCATGTCTGGGCAAAACAAAATGTACAAAAAAAAATTGGAGAACATTAAGTAACGCAAACACTTTCACTTGCAAAGACAGTGACTTGAGAGGAATAGGATTTAAATTTTGATTAATGTAACCTATTTGTGTCAATAATTTGCTTGATATTATGCTGATGCACATATGTTTTTTGTGTGACATTTTTGGCTTTGATTTTTTTTTTAAACACTGCGAGTAGATGTATGCTTTGATTGTCCCTCGAGAGTACAGTTTACAGTATTGGGTCATACAACTGAAGTGGAACAGATAGTAGATTTAATACTGGAGGTTAGTCATGAGATCATGGAAGTATAAAAAAAATACCAGATCCTGTTATTCTGTTTTGTAATGTTATAAAATTTAGCAGAGGTTTCTTTAGCTTCAAGAGCTGACTATACATCAATAAAGTCTAAAAAAAAACAACATTCAAGATCTAACTATTTTGTTGTTTAAGGTAAGAAAAGCTAACAGAAGTCACCATAAGAAAGTCCAAAAGAAAAGACAAGATTTTGCTAATCTGTCTTCTAAGAATAGTTAGTAAAGGTAGCTTTAGCTTCAGGAGCTAACTATGCATCAATAAGTTTAAGTGTAAGACTTGAACGATCGTTATTGGATGTATAGATATATCAGCACCAATCAGAAGAAATGGAGAAAATGTTACATCTAACCCAGACTATAGCTGTTGTTTTAACACACAAAAAATATCACGAAAAATGGAAGCAACCAAGATAAAATAAATAAACGAAATGTATCAAATAATGATGATGAGACATGTTTATTGTTTTAACCGAACTTAATGCAAATGAAAAAGTTATATTAGTTTTTGTTAAATAAAACAATTAGAAACATGTGGTATATGATGTGTACCAACAGCGTATAATTTTGTAAGACTAAGTTGACTTAGACAAAATTGTAATTACTGTGTCTGATGTCAAACTATAAAGAAAGGGGGGGGGGGGGGGGTGGGGGAGGGGTAAACAGAATATTCAGTAGGAGGATGGGGGGGGGGGGTAAACACAATGTTCAGTAGGGGGATATGGGGGAGCGTGCAATTTAAATAGCAAATATTTTTATATAAATCCGTTTTCTTTTATAAGGTGTGTGTGGGTGGGGGGGGGGGGTGGTAAACGTGCCATCAATCCTCCCCCCCCCCCGGAAGTGATGCCTGAAATAAACATTACTCTGTTAACTTAACTTAATACAAGAAAAAAATATGTACACTTGTGAGAACGTGTGATTAATTGTTCAATGCTTAATAAATATAGGCAATTCTAAACTATACGAGTGTCATATTTTTAAGCTTTATCATTTCATTATATGTCTCGTATTTAAGTTGAAAGATGTTAACTTAATTTTAAGAATCAAATATTTGTAAATTAGCATAATTTCTATTTTAAAAATATATTACTTCTTTTCTATTGTTTGATTATCTATTTATATTATGAATGTTGACATTCCCAAAAATCTATTTCTACACCAGGGTTAATGTAAACCAAGATTAAACTACACATAGGTCGAGCACAGACATGAGTACACCCTACAGTCCTGACAATCATCTGATACATTTCTATACAAAAGTTGTCCTGTTTTTCTATAGAACGACATAAAGGACATTTAAATCCGCCCAAGAACATTTTAAATCCAACATTTAAATAAGTGAAGAAAGTCGAACAGCAAAACAAACGACATAACATTGCCTCTAAACTACTCAATATTAAATGAATAGGGAAATAAAACAAGACAAACATGAAGAATATTTTTGCAATTAATTACCGTAATTATTTTCTGCACACTAATTTAATAAAATAAAAATTGATCAGACATGTCTCTGTGCTAAGCTCACCGATTAAGAGAAAGATGTATGTGAGAATACTATTGTTAGCTTCTATTAATAATGGGGACTTCATTTATATTACATTTTATAAGGGAAACAACTTATACAATATTTTTTTGTTTTATTTTTTAATAAAAAGTACCAACAAATTATACATCAATCAAATTACCATAGTAATTTTCGAATATTTACAAAAAGTTGCGTATGTAATATATTAAAAAAATGACAATTAGCATAAAAAAGTCACTAACTTGCGTTTGTATTTAAAAATTTAAAAAACTGTTTAAATATGCCACTTATTGTGTTATATATAATGTGACGACTGTTTAAGCAATTAGTGCTTCCATTTTGCCATCTTCGCTTTATTAAATTTTGACTATCGTTTTGATTTTCTGTAATCCCAAATTTATTTTAGCTCTACTTAAATGCGGATCCCCCCCCCCCCGAATAACATCTACCGCTCTCCCCCCTAACAAAACGTATGTATATTGAAATATATACAAATTACAATAATAATAAAAGAAAAAGATAATGGATTTAATACAAAGTTGCTATAAATATTATAGTGACTGGCTTTTAACTTAATCTGCTCCTAGTTTAATAAAAGAAAAAAATAATGAATTCGATACAAAGTTACTATAAAAAGTTTCTTTTACCTCTACATATAAGATGGTTGTATGGTCAGTACTCTGAGACAATACTCACAACATACATTTGATCGGCGTCAAGTAAACGTATTTAAATATAGATCATGTCGTCTTCATTACGATCAAACTTGCAAGATGAAATGTAGAACTACTGCCAAGTCTTTTTAAAGGTGGTAAGGGGTCAACAATTTATGATGTCCACACACATTTCGGATTTTAGCCCCCCCCCCCCCCCCCCTCCATTTGCACACGTCCACTTTCGACAGATTATCTCCTCCCCACCCCCATCCCCTAATTTGGACGTCTACAAAAATGTAGTAGACCTCTAAAAATTTACAACCAATTTACTATTTTAGAACATGTATTGTTTCAATCTCAAACCCAAACAAGTGATTAAACAGTTGCATCTTGTTATTTTAATTTACTAAACAACAGCTGCAGCTCAAGGTGACAGTGCTACTCACCGCTTCATAGAAGTGACACGAAACTAAATACAATTTGTCAAATGTCAAACATATTGACCAAATTATTCGATTTTCATAGCAGAACAAATATATAACATACACAGCACTAACATGCCTGTGTGAATGCTATTGAACCAACACAAATACATCGGCACTTAAAGCTGCTAGATTGGTAAAACAAGCAAACATATATTTAGGACTTACATTGATAGGGCATGTTATACTATAAATATATACTTCATGTATATTTGAATATGCACTGTTTCGTTTATTTATAGTAGATTTATGGATCAATATGGACGACCATATAAAAATAATAATGATTTATTCGATACACCACACATGGGGTGAATTTCATTAAAAGCAAACTGAACAGAAGCGAATATTTAATACGGTTAAGTATCAATACATATTCTACCACTAAAACATATTGTGACCTACTTAGGTCGAGTCAGGTTCTATTTTTATTTTGACATTGTATAATACCTTATATGGAGTGATTGTGCAACAACCGGAAAATTTCCACTGACTTATTAAGGGGTCTAAGACATAGAAATTTTCCATTAAGATCTGATTGAATGATTCTAATCAGATGACCATCCCAACCAATGGCTACATGAGTTGAGGATAATCTCCCCTGTTGCAGAAGTCTTTAATTGCCCCGCACACTCGCAACACGAGGCAGTCTACAGGGCGATTTTACCTTGGTCAGGCAGCCGTCCATATTGTCCGGCTATAGACTCTGACCATTTGAACGTGAGAGAACTTAAGTCCTGTGTGTGCCTTGCTTTCTTAAGTTGATTTAGGCTTCTAGTATAATATTACTCGTCGCTGAGTTATTCTAGAAGCTATAGCAGTGTTGTGTGGCCTGTAGTTTTTTAGACAGTGTAGAAATCTGTGATAGTGTTTTTCCTACATTTTGTAAGTTGTGTTTTGATATTTTATACATTAAATATTTTAACTAGTTCAACCTTGTGTTTTGCCACAACTGTGTTCGCTGATTAAAGTTGTATGTAGATTGGATGAGTGTTAATTACAATAGTATCACTAGTTTACCCTAGACATTGAATTCGAGCCCTAGTGTGCCGTTGTGTTAGTGTTCATCCACTTAGGCCGTAAGGCATTTGCATATGACCCCGAAAAAAGAATCCGGGGACGTTCACCGTCTATTTGGCTGATAGATAGGGGACGTTACAAAGTGGGGGCTCGCCGAGATTTAGTCTGTCGTTCCAGTTGTTGGTCATATCAGTTAAATACTAAGGTTAGTTGGATTTAGTTGTTTTTATATCCAGTAGCGCAGTGTTCTTACAACGCGCGCAAGCATAGAGTTATCTAGGTCAATAGCCAGACGTGTCGTCCTAGATTGAAGAGGTCAAGTACACGGCCCAACGCACCGTGTTAAGTTAGTGAACCTAGGCTTGTTGTGATTTGAAAGTTAGTGTTATGGAGTCTTTTTTGGCTAATCCTACTTTTGAAGAGGTCGAGAAGTTGAGTAGAAAAGTTTTGATTAGTGTTGTTAAGGAATTGAAATTGGATTATTCTGTTACGCAGAAGTCAGAAGTGTTGAGAGATAAAGTTGTTGTTCATTTTATTAATGAAGGAGTATTTGATGAAAGTTTGTTAGCTGGTGTGTTACTCCGCGAGGAGAAACCTCTAGAGAAGATAGAATTAGAAGCTAGAATTGCTTTAGAGAAACAGGAGTTAGAGGCTAAAATTGCTTTAGATAAGAAGAGGTTGGAATTAGAGTTTGGTCAAGTTGGTGATGTCACTTCTCCAGTAGATCCAAAAAAGTTGTCGGTAGGGCAAGTGATTGCCAAATTTGGGAAATTAGTTCCTAAGTTTGATGAAACAGATTTGGTCGTTTTCTTTAACTCGTTTGAGAGTTTAGCGAAGACATGTGAATGGCCCGAAACTTCCATTACTGCTTTATTGAGCTCTGTCCTCACTGGGAAAGCTGCAAAAACATACCAGGCACTCTCTCACGACGTTCAAAATAACTATAGTTTGGTCAAGACTGCCATTTTGAAGGCCTACGCACTGACGCCCGAGGCCTATCGGACAAAATTCCGAACACTCCGCAAGTTACCCACTCAATCATATGTGGAATTTCTCTTTGAAAAGGAGAAAATATTCTCAAGGTGGCTACACTCTGAGGAAGTTTCTGAGTTTGAGAAACTCAGGTCACTTATCCTAAGGGAAGAATTCCTATCGTCCCTGCCTGAAGAGATACGACTACACATACTGGATAACAAGATAACTGACATCCAGAAGGCTGCTGAGTCGGCTGACACATATATGTTGGTGCATAAGAAACCACCAGTGTCAGGAAACCGCCTCAACCCTGTGCTTCCCCTTTTTGGCAGCAATCCTCCTGTTGGCCAACACGTGAAGGCATTACAGTCCAGAGAGAAACCAAGATCAACTCTCAATCGTCGAGCAGTATGCCAGTTCTGCAAAAGGCCTGGTCATCTTGTCAAGGACTGTTACAAACGTCGTCAATATAACAGAGAGGTGGTGCGTACTTCTGCGCACTATGCTCTACCCCCTCAAGCAGCCAGTTCAACTATGAACTCTAGAATTCTAAAGGACTCTAACCCTAAGTGTCCGCAAGAAGGTAGTCAAGTCTCCACACATTATGTGCAGTCACATTTTGACTGTTCTCGCCACCATCCAGTTTCTTCCGAGTCTACCGATCTCGAGGGATCGAGAAAAGTTGACTTTTCATCTTTTATTGCCGAAGCCATCATTAGCAAACCAGGTGATCCGTTGTCTCAGCGGAATATCACCGTCCTAAGAGACACAGGAGCGTCACAATCACTCCTTTTGAAAAGTTCAATGGACATTACACCTGAGACGAACACCGGAAGGATTTCCATTATCCAGGGAGTGGGGACAAAATCTACTGTCGTCCCTCTACACATGTTTGCCCTGAAACATCATCTCGTCGAAGGTGAGGTCATTTTAGGTGTGATAGATAGTATTCCTGTCCCAGGAGTACACCTACTTCTAGGGAATGACCTTGCGGGCAGCAAAGTATACCCCTGTACGGTTTCAGACCCTTTGTCAACAGTTCCAGATAATGATAATGAACTGTATCCTGCATGTGCGGTGACAAGAAGCCAGACCAAACAATTGGCTGACACAACGTCTGAACCACACCCGCCATCATCGTCAAGAAATTCGACTCCCAAATTGGAGTCTATGTTTCCAGAAAACACAAGTCTGGGCTTACCCCTGAGGATATCTCAGGAAGACATCATTAAAGCTCAACATGTCGACGCGGAACTCAAAGCAACGGTCGAAAAATCTCTATCATCGGACGATGGAGAATATTTCTCCGAGAACGGCCTCTTCTTTCGTCGCGCTATACCAGTGATTGCCTCACCAGCCGAACCATGGTTGGGTAAAAACCAGCTGTGGGTCCCTCCACCTTATCGGCATGAAATACTTAAGCTGGCACATGACCATCCAATGTCAGCACACCCAGGAGTCACTAAAACGACGGCGAAGATCAAAGAACTGTTCTTTTGGCCCAAAATGAGAAAAGATGTGTCGCGTTACTGTAGAAGTTGCACGAACTGTCAGTTGGCCGGAAAGCCAAACCAGACAATTCATAAGGCCCCTTTGAGTCCGATTCCTGTATTAGAAGAACCCTTTTCTAAAATCGTCATGGACTGTGTAGGTCCCTTGCCTAAAACCAAGGCGGGCAACGAGTACCTACTTACCTTTATGTGTTCAAGTACCCGTTTTCCCGAGGCGATTCCCTTACGGAACATTAAGGCAAAGACTGTAGTCAGAGCCATGACCCGGTTCTTCACTACCTTTGGATTACCTAGAATCGTGCAAACAGATCAAGGCAGCAACTTCACCAGTCACCATTTTCAGGAAGCACTAGCCAAGCTAGGCGTTACCCACATCACCAGCTCAGCCTACCACCCTCAGTCTCAAGGCGTACTTGAGAGGTTCCACCAAACCCTCAAAACCATGTTAAGAACGTTCGCTAATAGTAACACCCAATGGGATGAGTCTGTTCCTTGGATTATTTTCGCCGCGAGGGACTGTGTCCAGGACTCTTTAGGCTACTCGCCTTTTCAACTTGTGTTTGGACATTCTGTCCGTGGCCCCCTGAAGCTGATACACGAACGTTGGACAGGTACCAGTGATCATCCTGTGGAAAACTTTGACGATTTTCACGTTCGACTGAAAACCGTGTGCGAAATGGCTCACAAGAACTTAAGAAAGGCCCAAGTGAGAATGAAAGGACTGTATGATAAGAGTTCTTGTAAACGAACATTCAATCCAGGCGACAAAGTTCTTGTGCTAGTGCCTAATCTGAACAATGCGTTATCCTTGAGATATGGTGGACCCTTTACTGTGCATTCAAAATTAAGTGATTTGAACTATGTTGTCAATACACCCGACAGAAGAAAGAAACAGACAGTGTATTATGTTAACTCACTGAAAAAGTATTATGATAATTGTAACAATTTTAATTCCACAGCTAATATTACTTTACCTGTATGTTCAAATGTTTCTGATGATGTGATACATGATAAATTGAAACCCCCAAAATTGGTAAATTCTTCCTTTTTAGATAATTTGAATGTCCACCTTATGCACTTGTCCACAGAGAAAAACCAGAGATTGTCTCAGTTATTTGAGACATTTCCCTCTATTTTTGGGGATGTCCCCAAAGAAGCGAAGGTTCCACCTCATGATGTAGACGTAGGTGACGCAAAACCCATTAAACAACACCCCTATAGAGTTAACCCGGAAAAAGCTGCTTTGATAAAAGATGAAATTGACTATATGCTCAAGAATGATATCATCGAGCCCAGTTTCAGCAACTGGAGTTCCCCATGTCTCCTAGTACCGAAAGACGGTGGATCTTTCAGGTTTGTGACCGACTTTAGGAAGGTGAATGCGCTCACCAAAGCTGATTCCTATCCATTACCTCGGATAGAGGACGTTATTGATAAAGTTGGTCAGGCTAAGATAATTTCCAAAATTGATTTACTTTCAGGATACTGGCAAATCCCCTTATCTGACCGTGCAAAAGAAATATCTGCTTTTGTAACCCCTAATGGTTTTTATAGATACAAACGTATGCCCTTTGGTATGCGAAATGCTGGTCAAACTTTCCAGAGAGTCATTAACTCTGTCATTGCTGACGTAGACCAATGTGAGGCCTACATAGATGATATAGTTGTATTTTCTAATACTTTTGAAGAACATATGGTTCAGTTGACTCACCTTTTTAGAAAATTGTCTGAAGTGAATTTTACTGTAAACTTACATAAAAGTGATTTCTGTAAAGCTTCAAATACCTATTTGGGTTACCAAGTGGGAACGAACCAAGTTCGGCCCATTGAAGCTAAAGTAGATGCTATTGTAAGGTTACCACCTCCCAAAAATTGTAAAGAAATCAAAAAGTTCCTTGGGATGGCTGGTTACTATAGACGGTTCTGTCAAAACTTTTCAGCTATTGCTGAACCTCTTACTGCATTATTGAAAAAGGGTGTTGAGTTTGAATGGTCAGATAAATGTCAAGAAGCTTTTTTTTACCATTAAGTCATTTTTATCTAATGCTCCTGTTATGGCTGCACCAGATTTCAGCAAACCCTTTAAACTTGCCATTGATGCTAGCAACTTAGCCATTGGCTCAGTCCTATTTCAAGAAGACAACATGGGAATTGACCATCCCATTGCTTTTTTTTCCAGGAAGTTAAATGAAAACCAAAAGAATTATTCTACTATTGAAAAAGAAGCTTTAGCTTTGGTTTTATCATTACAACATTTTGAAGTCTATGTCTCTTCTTCAACCAATCCAGTCAGAGTGTTTTCTGACCATGATCCCCTGAAATTTACCTCTAAGTTAGGACAGACAAATCAAAGAATATTGAGATGGTGCTTATATTTCCAAAATTTTAATCTGGAAATTTCACACATTAAGGGTAGTGATAATGTTGTGGCTGATTGTTTGTCAAGGATGTAAAATCTTATTGCACACATTAATCATGTGACATGTTTTGTGGTTCATTGAGACCACACAGAGGTGTTGTGTTTTAACATGGAAATGGGTGGCATGATTTTTGATTTTTTACAAAATTCCATTCCTGTTGAATATTTTGTTTATTTTCAGGTGAACCTTAATTAAAGGTGGTTTTTGATTCTATGTAATCTTTTATAATAATATGACTCATATGACTCAATTGATATTGTAGCTAGTCATTGAAATAAAGGTCTTACCCTGGCGGGTTTACCACTTTTAATATCCTCATGGAAAAATTGTAATACCCTTTTTTGAGGGATTGTGATGTATAATTACTTTTTGAAGGGTTACTTCCCTTTTACCAATTGTAAAAGTTGGAGTTACTTCCCTTTTATGTTCAGGGATATTTTCATCTGGTATTATGATTTTGATTGCCTACATTTGTAAAACATTTTTTTTATTTCATTGCCAGATTGGTTCCTTATGTATGTTTTTGTGGAACCTATCTGTCACTTCCAAAAAGGGAGGGGATGTGACCTACTTAGGTCGAGTCAGGTTCTATTTTTATTTTGACATTGTATAATACCTTATATGGAGTGATTGTGCAACAACCGGAAAATTTCCACTGACTTATTAAGGGGTCTAAGACATAGAAATTTTCCATTAAGATCTGATTGAATGATTCTAATCAGATGACCATCCCAACCAATGGCTACATGAGTTGAGGATAATCTCCCCTGTTGCAGAAGTCTTTAATTGCCCCGCACACTCGCAACACGAGGCAGTCTACAGGGCGATTTTACCTTGGTCAGGCAGCCGTCCATATTGTCCGGCTATAGACTCTGACCATTTGAACGTGAGAGAACTTAAGTCCTGTGTGTGCCTTGCTTTCTTAAGTTGATTTAGGCTTCTAGTATAATATTACTCGTCGCTGAGTTATTCTAGAAGCTATAGCAGTGTTGTGTGGCCTGTAGTTTTTTAGACAGTGTAGAAATCTGTGATAGTGTTTTTCCTACATTTTGTAAGTTGTGTTTTGATATTTTATACATTAAATATTTTAACTAGTTCAACCTTGTGTTTTGCCACAACTGTGTTCGCTGATTAAAGTTGTATGTAGATTGGATGAGTGTTAATTACAATAGTATCACTAGTTTACCCTAGACATTGAATTCGAGCCCTAGTGTGCCGTTGTGTTAGTGTTCATCCACTTAGGCCGTAAGGCATTTGCATATGACCCCGAAAAAAGAATCCGGGGACGTTCACCGTCTATTTGGCTGATAGATAGGGGACGTTACAATATTAAATGTGTGTATGTGCCATTTCGTTAAGGAAATTTTGCGGTTAAATCGAAATCTAATAGATGAATATAAACAACAGTGTGCGAGAGAAATGCATTTACCTGGTTATCTTCTGTATGTTAGGGGAAACAACTCTTACAATACAACAATTATTAAATTAAGCAAATGGTGGTTGTCAAGACGTAATACACATTTGTATTGAAGTATAAAAATAAAAATATTAAGTTGTATTTTGCACAAAAGAATGTACCATTTTTATTTCTCGTGAAGGAATACATTTTAAGTTTTAAAAAGTCAAAACCTAAATGCCGGAGCTTTACACTAAATACTTGCTTATATGTAGTTGTACCGATCTTTAATAATTGTTTTCGTGATGGTTTTGTCAGATTCAAAATATCTTTTCTTTACAAAACTAATTGTAACTGTAATCAATAATAATTAGTTTTTGCTAAACTAAAGTCCACTAACGGGTTTAGGCTGTATTATGTATTTAAAAGGTTGGATTTTGATAAAAATAACTAGGTACACAAATATCTTTAACGCCTTGTACCGAATACTATAATAAACTTACATATAAACACGCCGATAATCAAAGAATGCAAAAAGTTGACGGTCTTATCTTGTGTTTACAAATGAGTACGCTTTTAAAATTTGTATTAGAGTTTTACGCTTATATTTATTGGTATATAAAACAAAAGTTGCATTTATTTAATAATAAAGTAAACTAATTTAAGTTATGTCAGTGTTATCAAAAAGCTCATTTGCACAGTTAGTTGCAACTTTTTCGGGCAGTTTCTTTTCCTCGAACATCTACACTTGCTAATAACTATACAATTTTTTATTATGACCGGAAGTTGACACCTAAACGGCCGGGGCCCTCCGCATCGCAGGGTCTGGCGGCACTGTAGTTCCGCCCCTGATCCCAACACTCTCTTATATTGGGGCACTCTTACGTTGAGGTACCACTGTATGTAAAAGTCTACACCAGGGGTTCCCAACCTTTTTTTACTCTAGAGCACATTCTAAAATATCGGTAGGGTGGCGGGCACCACCTATTTTAAATCGACCAGAGGCGTAGCGACCCTTCCCGTCACCCGGGGACAAAACTTTCCATTTGCACCCCCCCCCCCCCCCCACCTCAAATTTTTGATTTGCACCCCCCTCCCCCCTCAAACTTTCGATTTCCATCCCCTTCAATCTTCAACCTTTCAATAATGTTTATGAAAAAAATTCTGTCTCTGTCGAATAGTGAGAGGCGGGCACATACGAATCGTTCGGCGGGCGCCATGGCGCCCGCGGGCACGGGGTTGGGAACCCCTGGTCTACACTGTAATAAACAACCCTACGACTCCGTGTTTTTGAATACATTAAACTAGATGGGAAAGTAGATATTAAACAATAAAAATCACAGAGGGTAAAATGTTTTAACTCTTTGGTTTAGTATAAAGAAAAGTCGTATCGTAAAAATGTGTTCACTATCCAACAAACGTTGTACATAAACATTGTTTACTATCATATACTAGTTTTGTCCGTAAGTAGTTATAAAGACCCTAGTGAGTACGGGATTTAATAAGATAACACAAAGAAGACTTTTTGAAATGTATACTTGAATACCAATGCTGAGCATTTAACTAGAAAATAGGGTATATGATCAATAGAAATAGCAAATAATTTATTGAACGAAATTTGACTTAAGGAAAATATAATTATTATTTCTGATGTTAAACTATAAATTAAATTTCAATTATAAATTTTCATTTCTAACTGTGATATTTAAACTCAGCTATTATGAAAAAAAACGTTTTAAAATGATGCTATAATTGATGCTCCGTATTCGTACAAGAGATGTGATGAACATAAACACTATGATCGTGAAGATCCCAGAGTTGACATATAAAATAATCAAACCACGCCTACAAATCAAACGTACAAAGTTTTTTTTTGTTTTTTTTTAAATATTTTAAAGTGTACACCACAGTGATTTTACAATTTCCCTCTAGCATATAAAATTATACACTTGGGTAGTGAAGCTAGATAAGTGTTTCTTCTATTAAATCACCATTATTATTTTTATACCTAACTTCCGGTATATCAAATTAGATATCTTCAGATGGAAATGAATTGATTGTAAAGAGAGACTATACCTTAACATCTGGAATATTTAAATTTATGTTAAGTGGTCCTGGTCAATTTTCAGAACATGAGAACAATGGCATACACTTTAGAGAAATTCCGCCGCATGTCCTCCAAAAAGGTAGAAACATTCTTAAACTGAAATTCCAGAGTTTCATATTGTCAATGAAATAGCGCTAGAATTAATAATGGCACGACTTTCTTGACTGTTAATGACTTGGTTGTCAACACATTTTCTGAATGTAAAAATATTTATTTTAAAATAATGAAGGTTTATAAACTTTGCATCCTTGATTTTCTCGTCTGTTAATGGCTTAGTTTTCAACACATGTTATTCAGTTTTGAGTACAAAAATTAAAAAAAACAAAAGTTTGATTCTTTTGTGAACTGTAATATGTGTTAAATTAATCAAACTATACCTGATTAAACCACCTCACCGAAAAACAAACGCCTTTCAATTTTAATTTCCTTCTCTCCACATTATTTTGAATTGCCATTTAATTATGTATGTAAATTTTCTTGTTTGTAAAAAACAATTGGGTTTTATATGCATCGCCTTATATAATCTGGAGTAATACTTATTAATGTTCAGTATTTTTCATCGTTGTATGATAAAATGCATATTACAATATATTTTATTCCATTCGTTTTAATACTAATATCGCTTCTCGGCGTATTGTCTTATATTTAAATAGTATAATGTGTGTATTCACATGGACCCTAATTACTAGGTTCGATTTCGGGGGCCGGGAGTCGTTCATATCAATCATAGCCAAACATCACTCGATCAGCCCTCGAATAAATTAACGTTAGAAAAGTCTTATGTTTCTCAGGTTTTAAAAAGGGCACAATCTGAATGGTAGAAAATGATACACACCTCACCCCCTCTACCCCCCCCCCCCCCCACCACTTTCCCCCACCCAACCGGCTGGCGGATAAATCAAGGGCAGCGTACGCTCATCGCATAGGATCAATTTTGTGTCATGGAAAATTTTGGAATGTTAGATTATTATGAGTATTACAAAGACCATTTTCCCACTTCGTTTTTAGTTCTGGCCATGGGTGGCTACAATGTCAACGTTTGACTTCGCAGCTGAGGATGGAACATGGTAAACTAAGCAGTAAAAAGAAACTGAGATGCACACCTTATTTTAGTCTTATTCTTATTTCATGTAGGTGTCTCCATTAAATTACTTTGTATACAATTGATGTTCATATCTTTAAATCTGTGTAAAACTACCAAGTAAATTATTTTTACTATTTTACATTTTTTAAATTAAAAAAAAAATTAGAAAAAAAACAACAACAAAAACAGTGGGATGACTGCCATCTTCAGATAGGGAAGAACGTTTAATTTGATGTGTCTCATTTTACTCAACATAACATTCCGGTTGCTTATAATTTTTATAATTGTAATTTTCTTTAATCCCAAATTTATTTCAGCGTTACTAAAGGCGAAACCTCCTTAGCCCATCACGCCAATGAAATAAAAAGTCCATTGAATTACACGTTTGTATTTGCAGGTGTTTTTTGAACAGTTAAATTGTAATTAGACTTTTTGTATTAGATCTAAAAAATAAGTAAACAATCTTAATTTAATGACACTGCTATTGCAAATACTAAAGCGAACATGCAAGGTAAACTGGCGCTGTAAATTGCATTTCTTGGGCGAAAAAAAAATAGAGAACATTAAGTAACGCAAACATTTTCACTTGCAAAGAGAGTGACTTAGACGAATATTATTTAAATTTTGATTAATTTAACCTATTTGTGTAAATTATTTGCATGATATTATGCTGATACACATATGTTTTTTGTGACCTTTTTGGCTTTATTTGTTTTTAAAATATTGCGAGTAGATGTAAATTTAAAAAAAAAAATACTGCGAGTAGATGTATGCTTTGATTGTCCCTCAAGAGTACAGTTTACAGTATTGGGTCATACAACTGAAGTGGAACAGATAGTAGATTTAATACTGGAGGTTAGTCATGAGTCATGAGATCAAGGAAGAATAAAAGAAAATACCTGATCTCGCTATTCTGTTTTGTAGTGCTATAAAATTTAGCAGAGGTTGCTTTCGTTTCAGGAGCTGACAATACATCAATTACGTCTAAAAAAACAGACACGATGAAACTATTTTGTTTTCTAGTGTTAGTTAATATACGTCACCACAATGAAGTCGAAAAGAAAAGACAAGATCTTGCTAATCTGTCTTCAAAGAATAGTTAGTAAAGGTAGCTTTAGCTTCAGGAGCTAACTATGCATCAATAAGTTCAAGTGTAAGACTAGAACGATCGTTATTGGATGTATAAATATATCAGCACCAATCAGAAGAAATGGAGACAATATTACATCTAACCCAGACCATAGCTGTTGTTTTAAAAAAAAAAAATTCATGAAGAATGGAAGCAACACAAAAAATAAATAAAAAATAAACGATAACTATCCAAAAATGATGATGAGGCATGTTTTTTTTTTTACCGTACTAAATGCAAATGAAAAAAGTTTTTGTTAAACAACACAATTAGAAACATGGGATACATGATGTGTACCAACAGCATATAATTTTGTGGGACAAAGTTGACTTAAACAAAATTGTAATTACTGTGTCTGATGTCAAAGTATAAATGTTCCGTAGGGGGATGGGGGGGGGGGGGGAGTGGACAATTTAAATAGCAGATATTTTTATATAAATTCCTTTTCTTTTATAAGGTGTGTTATGGTGGGCGGGAGGGGGGTGGTGGTAGACGTGCCTTCAATCCTCCCCCCCCCCCCCGGAAGTGATGCCTGAAATAAACATTACTCTGTTAAATTAACTTAATACAAGAAAAAAAAAATATGCACACTTGTGAGAACTTGTGATAATTGTTCACTGCTTAATAAATATAGACAATTCTAAACTATACGAGTGTTATTTTTAAGCTTAATATTTTCATTATGAGATGAAATATGTTAACTTGATTTTATGCATCATATATTTGTAAATTAGCATACTCTCTATTTTAAAAAATATATTACTGCTTTTCTATTGTTTGAATTTATATTTATATTATCAATGTTCACATTCCCAAAAATCTATTTCTAAACCAGGGTCAATGTAAACCAAGAATAAACTACACATAGGTCGAGCAGCACAGACATGAGTACACCCTACAGTCCTGACAATCATCTGATACATTTCTATACAAAAGTTGTCCTGTTTGTCTATAGAACGATATATAGGAAATTTAAATCCTCCCAAAAAGATTTTAAATCC
Organism: Physella acuta; assembly: GCF_028476545.2. Lineage (NCBI taxonomy): Eukaryota > Metazoa > Mollusca > Gastropoda > Physidae > Physella > Physella acuta. The sequence goes on from NW_026731661.1 coordinate 3,170,603, forward strand.
CAAATTAAATAAGTGAATAATGGCTGAAAAGCAAAACAAACGCTTTAACATTACCTCTAAAGTTAAGGGCATACAATATTCCTTATTAAATGAATAGAAAAATAAAACATTACAAACGAATAATGCTGTTGCAATTGTTTGTCGTAATTATTCTTTACAAAATAATTACATAAATTAAAATTGATTAGACACATTGTCATGTCTCTGTGCTAAGCTCACCGATTAAGGTTAAGACGTAAATGAGAATACTGTTGCTGCGATGTGATAAATATATTTTATAAGGGAAACAACTTAAACATTATTTTGTTGATTAACCTTTGCGATAGTAGTACAAAAATAGTATACATCTATTAAATTATTATATTCATGTTTGTATACTAATTAAACATTTCGTGTATAACATTTAATAGATTTGTTTAGATATCAAAATAAAACAAAATTACTTTTGTATTTACAATTGTGAAAACCATTGAAAGATGTTTTATATCTTGTTATATACATTGTGACTGATCTTCGATCATTTGGCTGTCGCACCTCTATGTTCGTCTGAATAATTCTTATTTTGATACTATTAAAAAAAAAAAAAAAAAAAAAAAAATTGGTAACCGACACATTCCCAAATTGTTGAAAATCGAAATTGACATGTGAATAAATCTTGAAGTTTTACATTCCCGTGAGTCGAAACATGTTTTCCAAATTTCTCTGTGTGTGTGCATGTGTGTGTATTTGTGTGTGTATGTGTGTGTGTCTGTGACTGTGAACACGATAACTTGAGAACCGTTATAACTAGGTTGATGCCATTCCATATGCCTTTTATATCAATAGAGAGAGAGAGAGAGAGAGAGAGAGAGAGAGAGAGAGAGAGAGAGAAAGAGGGAGAGGAGACGGAATGAAATCTGTTAGATGCAGATTTCTGTATTTGACAAAAGATAACAAACTGGTCGTGAGTACCCGCTAAAGACCAATAGAAAAAAAAAACTTACCTCGAAATTCCCAGCCCTATTCCTGTAGCAACTCTCTGTCATTGGTAGTAAATATTATGGCGTCAAAGTTCAGTAGGGACGTCGTGAAAAGTTTGCTAATGACGACAGTAACAGTACGGTAGTGGCGATGATACAAATTCAGATGTGACGACGATAACAACCATGTGGTGACGACGATGAAAGTCTCAGGCAATAAACACCTTATATGGTAAACATTTACCCTTAAACAATACCAGCGACTGTGGCAAGTCTCAGGCAATAAACACTTTATATGGTAAACATTTACCCTTAAACAATGCCAGTGACTGTGACAAGTCCCGGTAAATTGCGATCGCTACAGGGGTTGATGTTTGTGTACGGCCGGTCTATTTCTAAGTTCTTCTTGTTTTTACTGGCCACCAGCTGTTAAGGTCGACTTTAAGAAGTACAAACAACAAACTACACAAAGTTTGGACCACAGTATTAGTGCGGACCTACACCCGTAATATATTCGCTGTCACGTCCCTTACATGTCCCCTGCTTGTGTGTGTGTGTGTTGTGTGCTGGAATGACAGGTAGCCTCCCTTTGGTGTATAGTTGTATCCCTTGGTTGAGTGTGTTTACATGGAGCGAGAGTTGTTCACGTGAGGTGTGTCAGGTGACGGGTGTTAGAGCGTGTGCCAGTGTGTGAATCAGTTAGCTGTAGTGTGGCTGTGGACGTGGAACGTGGAACGTGGTGTTGAGTATTTGTATTTATGTTGTAGACCCCTTTTGATCCTTTTATTATTTTAGTACTGTATATATTATTAAATATCTTATTATTATTGTTATTATAGAGTGTTAGTGTTATTGTTGTATACGTCGTATTTGTCTGTTGTTATTTATATACCCCTAGATTCTAGAACCCAACATTTGGGGGCTCGTCCGTTTAGCATGGCTACTACCAGGAGTGCCAGAAGACAGCTAATAAGTGACTTGAAGGAGGAGGGAAAGCTAATCGGGCTGACCGATGACAGTTTGGCGGAGTGGGTAAAGGAAGAGTTGAGGAGGGTGGAAGATGCAAAGGTCGAGGTTGTAGCAAAGGTATGTAACCCTGTACCCCGCTTGAGGGACGTGGCGGCGATGACGGTGGACGAAGACCTGGGTGCGTATGTGAGGCATTTTGAGAGTCAAGCAAAGAGACAAGGCATTGACCCCAAGGGCTGGTCGCTCCTTCTGACGGACAAGATGAGTGGACAACTGAAGACTTTCCTCGTTGAGACGGGACTGAACTTGCATCATGACTTCGAGTCAATAAAGGTAAAGTTATTCACGCACGCAGGTTTCAACGAGGAAAAGTATAGGGTCAGATTCCACCAACTAGTACCAACACACGACGACATGAGAAGCTTCGCAGTCAACACAGAAGCCGCTTTGAGAGCGTGGGTCCAGCAGTCGGGAATAAAGGAAACGTTTGAGGACTTGATGAACCTTTTGATAGTTGATCGTATAAAATCGGTTGTTACTTGTGATCTGTTGGAGAGGCTGAATGGTGCTGCCAAGGTAAGTGTGGAAGATAATCTTAAAGTTATTGACAACTATATGAGCACGCAAAACGCTAGAGTGACGAGGCCAGTAAATCAAACCCCTCCGTACGTCGCTGCTAGTTCGACAGCAGAGAGGATACCCTGGCAAAACACGACACCGCGATCTCCAGGACACCACACTTGCCCTGGTGTACAGCCTATGCATGGTGTTAGGAAGGTCAGCCTGAACAGTAAATGTTTCACATGTGGACGTTATGGACACTATGCCAGGGATTGTCATAGCAATAGTAATAGCGGCTTTACTTGGAGAAATAGGTCAGAGAAAAGAGCTGTCGTGGAGTATGGAAACAACAAAAGACCTTATCGGTGCTACAAGTGCAATGAACAAGGCCATATTGCCAAAGAGTGCAGTATGGATATAGATACAGGCGCCTGTTATAGTTGTAGAAAGCCAGGCCACATACAACGAAACTGTCCCAACGGGACCAGTGGAGCGAGCAACTGGCGTACTGAAAATGTACATCGACGGTCAGATGATCTCAAGTGTTATTGCTGCGGTGGTGTTGGTCACATATCACGGGTGTGTCCCACAGCTCAGCGTGATATGTTAGGAAATTTTTCCCTGCTTAAAGACTCGCATATGAGAGTGAGGTAAAGCACGAAATTTGGAGGCGTATCCTTACAAAGGTAGTGTCCTTGGTAAGTTTTTTGTTAAGATAACTTATTCAATCAATGTAAATTTTTCTTTGTTTTTTTTTTTACAGAAGCTGTGTATGATGATTACGGGCTGGAGATGATTAATGTAGTTAAAACGGCTATCAAGAAAGGAACTCAGTTTGATCGCCTTTAAGAAAAGATGACCATCTATGGCGACGTACGCATCTGCCGATGGGCCCTTACACTACAGGAAACAGCCTGTACTGTGAAACATATCAAGGGAACTGAGAACTTTGTAGCAGACATTTTATCACGAGTGTTGTACGCCAACTAGTGTATATGATATTGAGAAATGTATTATTGTTGGAGTATAGTATGATTATGTTAAGGAATTTACTATTGAGGCATTATAATATAATTATATTGAGAAATGTTTGAGAAAGGTATTACTGATGCAGTTTAGAATGATTATGCAAATCAAATTTTTTATTGTGGCTTCTCACATGTATCTTCATAGGTTGAGATAGTCAGACCACGAGCTTGGTGCCCGGCCGGAGAAAACCATAGTCCACACTCAGGACCGAAATGTTAAAGCTGGATGCGAGCCACACTCTGGACCGAACTGTCCAGGCTGGATACAAGCCACACTCTGGACCGAACTGTCCAGGCTGGATACAAACCACACTCTGGACCGAACTGTCCAGGCTGGATATAAGCCAAACGCTGTCCCCACCGGTCAAAGCGAGGCGTCCTAAGGGCTGAAGAATAAATAGTCGAGCTCGGGCACCAACAGTGGCTAATGGAACTAGAGATGTTTGATCTCTTTAAGGAAAAGAGATCTGAAGGTGGAGGGGAGGGATGTTACGTCCCTTACATGTCCCCTGCTTGTGTGTGTGTGTGTTGTGTGCTGGAATGACAGGTAGCCTCCCTTTGGTGTATAGTTGTATCCCTTGGTTGAGTGTGTTTACATGGAGCGAGAGGTGTTCACGTGAGGTGTGTCAGGTGACGGGTGTTAGAGCGTGTGCCAGTGTGTGAATCAGTTAGTTGTAGTGTGGCTGTGGACGTGGAACGTGGAACGTGGTGTTGAGTATTTGTATTTATGTTGTATACCCCTTTTGATCCTTTTATTATTTTAGTACTGTATATATTATTAAATATCTTATTATTATTGTTATTATAGAGTGTTAGTGTTATTGTTGTATACGTCGTATTTGTCCAAATCAACCCATCAATTCTCGTTCACACACCTAGTAAACTGAATACCAACGTTTGGTCTAAGGGGAATAACACAACAACGTGGGACTGAACACAACTCACATACTCACCATAAACAATGACTTAACAAGCCTTAACACGACACGTAACAATAACAGTTTTCACGTCCACCCCTAGAATAACAATACACGTGAAAAAAACACGTCCACTCCCTCCCCTACCCAGCAACAGAAAAAAATAGAACTACATATCAATCATACCAAACATAAGAACATTACAGACCTATTCTCTAGCTGTAAAATGTGCATGTCCATCATATACACTATGTGCTACATTAGTCATAATAAAATGGGTACAACTTTATAAAGACAATTCAACACTGACTATTATCAATACGGTTTGTTATTATCTGTGTTCGCGTTGAACTTTAACGGTTAGCCTCTCATAACGTTCGGCGGGGTAAAAAAGAAGCCGTTCATGTAGTGCAAAAGAATATCACGTTTAAAAACAAATACACATCTTGTCGCACGATTTGTATTTACATGTTCTGGCTATAATGGTATATCCCCATTTACTTCAGAACAGTTAATCCTTACGCGCTTTTAAAAAGCATGATACAAAGATTTTGACAATAATCAAATATACATAGAAATTAGCATTATTTTTAACCCTTTATCTACTGACGGTACTTATAAGTACCACTTTAATTAAGTGCCGGTATTATTTTTAATTTACATACGAATTTTAAAAATTATTGATGGAATTGATATTGTTATCTCCCCTAAGTCGCCGGTAGTTGGAGGGATCAGTGTTTTTTGAAAATTTCTGGTGTGGCGCCATTTTTAATGTCTTGCTATATCGGTAGTTTACAATTTTTCTGTACGTTTCTCACACACGTTCCTGATTTCACTTTGTTTTACCTTATTTTTCAAGTTTTTAACCCCAAATATTTTTTATTGGCGCCTTCAATAGTCAGGTAAACACGTTTAACTTCTAGTTATACAATTTGAATCAAATTGTCTTTGTATTAGATCTATGTTTACAAGTGGACTTATAAGTACCGTCAGGGCACACTGTCATTTTTTTAGGATTTTTAGGAAATGGCAGATTTTTTATGTGGAGTTACCTAAGTATTGTCTTGATAATTAATTATCGAAATGTACTCAAAAAAATGATATTTACACATTTATAAGAAGGTTAGCATATGGTTCACCTAAGCAATATTGTATTGCAGGCTCGTTTAGTAGGTTTAGTATACTTCATTTGTATACCAAAGCCTAGTTCTAGTAGTAAGATTTAATTTGTTAGTTATATTTACTGCAATAAACTGTCTTGTCTACAATAACTAGCTTTTACGTAATGAATACCTGTAGACTATTAATAGTCCATACTTTTGCATTTAGTATATAGATCTATATGGTAAATTTGTACCAATAAACAGAAAAGAGTAGGCCGCTACGGCTATCCTAAACACACTGAGCTAAATCCTATTTATGAACTCTACACTGTAGTGTAGACTTGTCATAACATTCTAGTAGGTTACAATTATACCAGTATTACTAGTAGGTCCTAGTTGTATACTGAATGACTAGGCTTTTGTTTGTTTATGTGGCTCATTGTAATAGCTATTGGAAGCTTCAGCAAAAGCATGTTCAGTTCGGCAACCGTTGATAATAGTGATCAAAATTGCAAAATAAATGAACAAATGAAAATCCGCCCAAAAACACTTTAAATCAAACATTAAATAAACGAAAAACAACGGACAACAAAACAAACGAAAGAACATTAAGTCTAAACTACTCCATATTAAATGAATAGGAAAATAAAACAAACGATAGAACATTACGTCTAAACTACTCCATATTAAATGAATAGGAAAATAAAACAAAGCAAACATGAATAATAATATTGCCATTATATGACGTAATTATTCCATATACACTCTACACTCTTGTTAAATACAATTTAATTGTTCAGTCTCGTATCTCTGTGCTGCTCTCACAAATTAAGAGAAAGACTTATATTAGAATTATATTCTTTAGATGTGATAAATAAAGGAGAATAGATTTACATTTTCTAAGGGAAACAACTTACACAATCTTTTGTTGATTAAAGTTTACCTAAACTTTACAAAATCGTAAAATCTATTACATTATAATATTAATTTTCTAATAGCAACTTATACGTTCATAATATGTCAAGCAAAAGTAAGGTTTTGATATAAAAATTGACGAAATTGTTTTTGTATTTATAAACGTAAGAACCATTTAAAGATGTTATATAAATTGTTATATACTGTGTGCCTGATCTATAATAAATGATATGTCAACGCTAGTACCAGCATTCAAATTATTTTATTTAAGGATTTAATTTAAGGAGTAATTTTTCCTTTATAATCGCTTTAGTATTACAACATTCATTATCGTCTTGTGAGAATTTATACAGATTTACAATAGAAATACTTCTTTCTTACTTGTAGCCTACTGCAGGGGTCGGCAACTGTGGCTTGCGAGCTGCATGAGGTTCTTTTGATGTCCAGTTGCGGCTCTTCAGCTACACGCACAAATATTAATAATTATTTTATTTCCAAAACTCATAAAAATATTAGTCTGCAACACTCGGTAATAAACGGTATAACAATAGATATAAACAAAAAACATTCACTATTATATTAGAATATTTAGTTACTCCCTATCTCAGTGTACTTCCCATTACATTGTCAATTCCGAATTATTCAACTTCAAAAAAAACTAAACCAGCTAAGTGTAAAACTAAAAGGGAAATCTAGCCTATGTCTTGCTTGAAAAGATGGTTTGTTTCAAGAACACATATTTTTTTGTGTTGAATACATGATGAGCGGTAAATTAATTAATTACGAAAAATCTGAAAAAATATCGTTATGAAACCAATGCTTCTATTCAATCACTTCAGCATTAATATAAACAAAATGAAGGATGTTTTCACTGAGAGATTTGAGCTGTTCAAAGCAAATGCAAGTACTCTTACTTACACAGTAGATCCTCTCAACACTAATTCAAATGAGATTATCTCATATATTCAAAGCTATTTATTTTAAATTATATATATATAATATATATATATATATATATATATATATATATATATATATATATATATATATATATATATATATATATATATATATATATATATATATATATATATATATATATAAAGTATGATATTTGTTTACGATAATATATATACTAAACAAATATACTATTGACATTAACATGTTAGTGGCTCTTTAAAAACCGGGTCATGATGTAAATTGTAATTTGTGGCTCTTTCGTCTCAAAAGGTTGCCGACCCCTGGCCTACTGTCATACATTTAAAGCTTTCTTATACATGTATACATTACATGTCTGAGGCGAAAAAAACACTTGCGAAAATATAAAAAACCACCAATCAAATAGCCACAACAAGTAATTCAATCACACTTAACTAACAAGACTAGACAAAAAACAAAAGACGAAAAAAGACATGTAGCAACGGCTATTTAAAGATCTATATAGAAATATAGGAAGAAAATCAGATTTTATTCTAAAAATACTCTGATATCGAGTTAAAGGAAATATTTCAAGAAAAATTAAAACATAGTCAAGACATAGTAGTTAATAAACATATAAATGTCTAAAAATATATGAGTGTTACTTAACCTTTTTCCTTATTATGAATTTTCAGGCATGTAAGCTGCACAATTCTAACTTTTGTTTTGCATTTGTTTAATGTATTATTGCTTTAATATTCTGTAAAACATTATCGAATGCCTATTTTTTTTAAATTTATTTCTGAAGGTGTTTATTTGTCTTGTGTTGATTTGATTTCGTCTTTTCCTGTCAGACTGTCTGTATCAGGTCACCGAACAATAGTACATCACATAGGCACACATCAATCATACCAAACAATACAACATTATATACCGATTCTCCAGTTGTCAAAGAGTGATGTCATTATGGATAGCCATACGTAATGGTAGGCCTGTTGGAGATTGAAGGACAGCACATAGGTGGTGACCTTTGTGTGGAAACAGCCAGTGATTTCCTTAATCAACTGAAGAACGGAGTCCACTGGCTGCCGTGCCCACCAAAAGCCCACTTGACACGAGTCTATCAGTCTGTTATTTGACAAAAACCAAAACAAGCGGGCATTGACCAGCCTTTCCAAGAGCTTGCTGATGTTAGAGCAGAGGGAGAACGGTCTGTAGCTCTCAGGTGAGCCCAGATCCCTTGCTGTCTTGGACAGGGCGACCACCTCCACAATTTTACACCTGCTGGGAAGTTCGACACACGTCTATGATTGGTTCAATACAAGTATAAAACTAAGGTAACGACCACTAAGATATTAAAAAATAAAGCGAAGCTTCCATCCGATTGCAAACATTATCGTTTAAACATGTTCTCTCCTACAACGACAAATCGAAAAAAGTATCAATAGTCTCCGCCGTAGGATAAGTTGACCGAATCAATGTTACCTATGATTATATTTTTATATGAAATCTACTGAATCTTGGAATCTGAATTATCTTTTCTTGGTCATGGGAAATAACTTTAGTTAAAAATATTTTCACCTAAAATATATTTAAAAAAAAACAAATAAAATATGAATTTGTTCTGTGTATAATAAAAAAAGATATACTTTTTTTTACACTATTTTTTTTAAATAAAATATTTTTTTAAATTTTTATTTTTATTTTATCTAGATCATTTAGCTAAACTCAAAGACTTTTAATTGATTACATATCTTTTTATATATAGAATGATTTTAATTATTAATTTGTATTAGTCTAGGCCGATCTCTGATAATTGAAACCATTTATTTTCACACAAAGACCTTTAATTAATTATTTATCTATTTATTTATACATTGATTTTTAATTTTAAAAAGGGTGAGATAAAAATCATAATGTTAACGCTAAAAATAATAGTTGTCTCTACATATCTTATATCCAAATATCTAGATCTATATATTCCCATTGTCATTAATAGTCTCTCACATATTGATTTCAGACAAGATTGCCTGTTTTGGATTGGTTGTTAATCATATTTAAAATAACTAAATACATTTAAAAAAAAAAGAAAAGTGTGAGTGTTCACACACACAAGAGTTTTGATTACAATTATAGTTAAACTGAGTCTCCAGTATACTAATAAACACGTCAACCACATTATTTACTTAAATACATCACCATGGTACATAAACTTCCGAACATTACAACAAGGCACGATTTGACTACTCCAGTTCGATCGTGCTATAGACATGTTTTTTTCAGTTTTTAAATATATTTTTTTGTTAACGTCAGGTTTTAAATATTGTTTTAATAGGTGAACCCGCGTATTTGTGGAATTCTGAATAGAAATGGCAGATTTCACGCTGATTTGCAATAACATTGATTAAAATGTTGTTGATGCTTTGGAAAATCATATTTCAATGTTGTTGTTTTTTTCTTTGTACACAGTGATGTTGATAAAAGATCATCATCATTCCAGGTTATGCAAGTAATAAAAAAACAAAGCCAATGGACAGCATAATTTATGAAGACACGTTATTAAACGATTGATCAGTCGGCACAATATTCTACAACTCAACTACGGCGAAGCAGATACTTGATATTTCTCGGCTGTTGTTCTCGTAAAAGAACTAAACAACACCACCAAACATCACGGACTTTATACATTAGAATTCACCATCTACAGGGAAGACAATGTCAGCGGCACCCACAGATGTCCTACCCCCACCCCACCCACTTAACAGCGACACAATCATAAAGGCCCTGAGAAATCTTAGCAAACTAGAACCCACTGTCAACTCAATGGCCTACACCAACAACCGTAGCTTCACAATTTTTCAGACAATTCATCAACCTTTACATACTACATAGAAATCAATTATAAAGAACACCAATAAACATTTTATTTGCTATTCCTGTAAGACGACACATATGTGGAAGTTGTGGGTCAAACAAACATTAGACTACCCACTGTCACTTAACTAATCAAGACATACTACAACAAGATACAGCGGCGACAGCTAGTACGAACATTTTAAAATTAAAGTTTTCCAGTAATATAATATTTTAAAATAAAAACAAATTGATCAGCAATTTTTGCGTGTATTAATTTATTCCATAATTTTTACGTTAGTTGCGTTTTATTTCATGAAGTAGTATGCTGTGTTTTTAGAATTATCATTTTGTTTTCTTCCAATGTAACTAATATTTGACCTAACAAGCACTTTCACCCACCTAATTATTTTTTTTTTGCCTTCAACATTTCCATACAATATAAGCTAGTTCAGTTTATTTATGGGATAATCTTTTGATAAACATTAAAGTTAATGTTAGGTTTACAAAATACATATCATATAGTATATATAGCAGTCAATGTTATCATTAGTTCCATCATAAAATAGTACATGCTTGTCTGATGATAACACTATGTTCTCATTTTTTTTTCTATTCGAATACCATACAATAGTAATTATTTAAATATGGAACATTCGGAGTTAAACATGGTTATTTTAATGTATTGTATTGTACGATTGAAAATTTGCAATTTTTATTTTTAGCGCAAAATAAGCTTCTGTTTTTGGAAAGATAAAATGCTAAATAGAACATTTAACATATCACACCTAATAGGTTAAAGACATCGAATTAATAAACACAAAAGCACTATATATTAGGGTTCTCGATCAGAGTCGAATCATACTAATATAACATTATATATATATATATATATATATATATATATATATATATATATATATATATATATATATATATATATATATATATATATATATATATATATATATATATATAAGTGTGAAAAAAGTTGCATGTTATTAAAGTAAAGTTTCCCTTTCAAACCTGACGGTCTATGGGGCAAGTGAAGAAGAGTTCACTTGTTTCTGTGACCTCGGCATATGAAGAGATAGTGTGGTCAGCACTATGCCCAGCCGCCTTTACTTTCCCTAACGTGAGTTAGTTACCCATCAGAGTTGGGTGGACTCAGGGACGGTCTACTGACTTGAACCCGGATTCGAACTCGAGACTTACGGGTTAGCAGTCAAGCTCTCTACCGCTAGACCACTCCGTCCCATGCATGTTATTTATTTTAATTTAATTAACAACACCCGCAGCTCAAGATACCAGTGCTATCCACCGCTATATAGAACTGAGGGGAAACTAAAATACATTTTGCCATATGTCAACCAAAGTGATCAAATTATCTGATTTTTATCGTAAAACAAATACAATCGATATTATAAACACAGAACAAACATGGCTGTGTGATTGCTATTAAACTGAATGTGAACAAACACAATTTCTAATAACAACTTATACGTTCGTAATATGTCAATTAAAAGACAAGTTTCGATATAAAAATGTAACGAAATTGATTTTGTATTTAAAAACGTAAGAACCATTCAAACATTGTGTATAAATTGTTATATACCTTGTGCCTGATCTTTATTTAACGTCTGTCCGAGAGTACCTGTTTCAATCAAATTATTTTATTTAAGGATTTATATTCTCATTTTTTTCCTTTATAATCGCTTTAGTATTAGTTTTCATTATCGTCTTGTGAGAATTGATACAGATGTACAATAGTAATACTTTTTTCCTTACTTGTATCCTACTTTCATTCATTTAAGATGGATTACTTTGAACATTTATTCATTACATGTCTGACCGGAAAAAAAAATGTATTTTTGGGAAATAAAAATTCAAATAAAATTTTAATGTTAAAATTACATATCAAACATGTAAACAGAATATACAAGAAACTGGGAAACACATTTATTTAGATTGTACTTTAGTACAAAAAGCAAATCAAACACTTGCGAAAATATTAAAAATCACCAATCAAATAGCCACCAATCAAATAGCCACAACAAATAAATCAATCACACTTAACTAACACGACTAGACAAAAAACAGAAGACCAAAGCAGACTTGTGGCAACGGCTATTTATAGATCTATATGGAAAAATACTCTGACCTCAAGTTCAAAGAAATATTTCAAGAAATCCTGAGACATAGCTAAGACAGTGTTGTTAATAAACGTATAAATGTCTAAAATATTTGAGTGTTGCTGAACCTTTTCCTTACTATAATTTTTCAGGTACGTAAGTTGCACAATTTTAACTTTTGTTTTGCTTTTGTTTAATATATTGTTGCTTTAATATTCTCTCAAACACTCCCTTCAACATATTGTATTTGTGTATGTGCCAGATTGATATGGAAGTATTGGGAATAGGACGACATTGAATAGGAGAGTATAAACAACACAGTGCTGAAAGAAGTGAGTTGTTGTATCCCTTATAATAGGGGAAATAACTCTTACAATAATTTTTAAAGTCTATAAATAAAGAACACCAATAGTGTTACACGTTTGTGTTTAAGTGTATCGTAAAAATAAAATAAATTTTATATGAATATTAGAAAGGTATGTTTTGTTTTAAAGAAACGTATTTTAAATTGAAATAATCCTCAATTGAACTACCAGACCTTTGTATAGAATAATTTGCTTTAAAATGTGCAGTATTCATTATTTACAACGTTATTTTATTGGACGATATAATATATAATTTTCTAATCGCTAATATCGCTCCTCGACCAATTGACTAAGATTAAAGTGTACATGTTGTGGATACAAATCGATCCTAGTTATTGGGTTATTCGTCCGGGAAACTGTCATATCAACTCATCAAGGATAAAAGGCGTCTTTAAGACAAGACCGATGTGTGGGTAGCGCCAACCCATCCCTCGAATGTTTTATGTTCTCGGGAAGAGTCGCCAAGTACTAGTACTTACCTCGGATAATCCTAAGTAGGATGCTGAAACAAGACATCATCGAACTTTTGATATAATCGACGAACTATATTCAACGTTCAACTCGACTACGATTATTCATCTCTCGAATACTTTTAATAATGCGACTACTCGACATTTTTTACTAGCGATTTTCAACCAACGATTACTCAACCCCCATCTACCAATTAGCAGCTAATCTACTCTGGACTACCCAAAATCGTTTTACTTGCAACCGATATCCTAAACTCAAGAGATTCAAGACTACCCAAACTTAGAATACTATGAACTCTCCTCACATCTTTAAGCTCCTTTTTGTAACCAAAAGTCTCAACGCAACCTACCGACACAAGATCAAAGACAACACACTTCGATATCTCATCTCGATACTCCAGCACAACTATACCACCTCACCCGCCTCCCACAGGCTTCACTTCATAAGATAAATTCTACCATCAACGACAAAATTACAGCTATCTACGATACCTCAACAACACAGGACCCACTACATCATCACTACAAAACCAACTCAGCAATTTTTGTTTCCATAGACACTTCCATTTCACATAAAAATAGAAACCAAACGACATAACTTTAATAATTAGTTCTTCAGAACGACCCAACTAAAACTACGAACGAAGATCAAACACTTCCTATTGAAGTTTGTTTAAAATGCAAGAAGAATTGACTTAAGAACACAAAAACGAGTAGCGATCATGCTCTGTTTTTTTATGCTATGTACTATATAGAAACTTCAAGAAAAAATTACACATGGATAAAAGAACAAGGAAAAAACATTAAATGGAAATTGTTTTCTTTTAAATGTAAAATATATGTAATACTATGTAAACGTTTTTCGCAAATCAAAAGTATGTGTATCTGATAAAAATATTTACTAAGGAAGTTAAATAACGAAATATATATATAAATATATGTTAGATGCGCATATTACAAATTTTAGCTTAGTATCACATAATAATAATATTACTGCTAAAATAAATAGCGGCTAAGAAAATGTAAAGTATTTAAATGGCTTAGATTGTTTTGCGAAAAGCTGCTGTAAACCTACAATAGTGCGATAATACAGAAAAGTAATAAATTGCATGTAAAGTAAAATAAATAAATAAAAGCACACTATTTTCACACATATTTGACATGTATACACCTGTGTCAATCTAAACCAAGATTAAACTACACATAGGTCGAGCAACACAGACATGAGTACACCCTAGAGTCCTGACAATCATCTGATACATTTCTATACAAAAGTTGTCAAGTTTGTCCATAGAACTATATATGGGGAAGATTTTAAATCCCAAATTAAATAAGTGAATAATGGCTGACAGCAAAACAAACGATATAACATTACCCTTAAAGTTAAGGGCCTAAAATATTCCTTATTAAATGAATAGGAAAAGAAAACAAATAGTTTGCCGTACTTATTCTATACACAATAATTACATTAAATGAAATTGATAAGACACATTGTCATTTCTCTTTGCTAAGCTCACCGATTAAGGTAAGACGTAAATGAGAATACTGTTGTGAAAAACACATTTTATAAGGGAAACAACTTACACAATCTTTTGTTGTTTAACCTGGGCATAAGTAGTACAAAAATAGTATACATCTATTAAACTATTATATATTCATTTTCGATTACTAACTAAACTGTTCGTATATACCATTAAATATATTTGTTTTGACATCAAAATGTAACAAAATTGCTTTTGTATTTACCTTTTCAAAAACCATTTAAAGATGTTATATATCTTGTTATATACCTTGTGACTGATCTTCTATCATCGCTTTTATCTACCGATTTATCCTGAATTATTCTTATTTTGATATAAGTATACTATTTGTGTAAACTATTTGTGTGATATTGTTCTTATCGAAATATTAATGTTTTAACATTTTTCGCTTAAAATAAGTAAATATATAAATTCAAAATAAAAATGAATTACTACTAGTTGATGTATGCTGTGATTGTACATCTGGAGTAACAGTCGACAGTGTTGGGTCATATAAGTGAAAAGGAACAGATATTAGATCTAATACTGGAGGTTAGTCATAAGATCAAGGAAGGCTTAAAGACAAGACCAGATCCTGCTATTCTGTTTTTTAGTGCTAGAAAAGTTAGCAGATGTAGCTTTAGCTTCAGGAGCTGACTACACATCAATATGTTATATACATTCCCAAGTATACCATTTTTGCTAGAGTTACTTACTCGTTACTACATCTTATACATTGATTTGTCCCAATGACCACTTTATTTGCTACGGTTCGACAGGTCCTCAGTCTTCACTACCATTATTATATTTTTTATCCCTTATAATAGTTGCTCTTTTGATATGTGTGCATATGAAATTTAGTTTCACCACTTATTTGCCATTATATACATATTCATTTCATTATTACTTGTATGTAAATTTTGCTTTAAAAAACCCTGCATTGTTTTCTCTAGACTAGTGCGTTCACACATGTTGTTGTAATTTGTTTTATTGAAAATAAATGTTTTAAAATTAAAAAAAAAACAAATTAAAAGTAAAAAAAAAACATTTTACTCTTTTCTCTCGACATATTATTTTATCTAAAATCAAATTATCTCGAATTCTACATTTAAAATGACACTAAGTTCCTCTCACACATATTTTTTAGACAAGATTACCATATAAGTCAAGATAAATAGAGCTCATCTTCAAGTTCATCTACAATTTAAAAAATTGAAACTTAAAGCAATGTGTATGTCAACAAAACAAACCATTCTCGGAAGAACTGCCAAACACACGACCTGAGCAACCCTGAGTAAGAAGCAGACCAGAGAGTAAGTAAGAATGTGAAACTAGCGTGAAATTATGACATTGACCATCTGATTATTTAATACTAGAGTTCCACGGTTATCAGAACTAGAATTTTCAAATACATATTGTGTGATTTTCTATGCTTTAGCGTGATTTAATATAATTTCAAGGAAAAAAACAAAACATGTCCATAATGGGCATATATTTTCTAGAGATGTATTCTGAACACGTGATTCGACCTTATAACTAAATGAATATATCTGCTTATCAAAGATTGAACCAACATTCATTAAGTGCTAATTTTAATTTAAAATATAACACGCGTGAGACTACCAGAGTCTTCAAACGCTAAACTTTGTTTTTCACGAAAGTGAGAAAATGAGACAACTGACAACTGTGTTTTAGCCCATCTACATATATATATATATATATATATATATATATATATATATATATATATATATATATATATATATATATATATATATATATATATATATATATATATATATATATATATGTATATATATATATATATATATATATATATATATATATATATGTATATATATATATATATATATATATATATATATATATATGTATATATATATATATATATATGTATATATATATATATATATATATATATATATATATATATATATATATATATATATATATATATATATATATATATATATATAAACATAACTTTTTCCGATTCAAGGTAGAGTATTCTTGTTTTATTAAACTGCAAAACATTTACTTAATGACTTCCCTTGTGTTACTTTATTTTTTATTTCATTTTTTTCTCACAAAAACACTATGAGGAAAATATTGTAATCGTGCAAAATGAAAAACAGAATTCGAGATTTCGACAAAGTTTGACCTTAGACACCTATTATAGTCTGAAAGACCAAGTTTTGCTATATGCATTGTCTATGTATGTGTGTGTGTGAGAGAGAGTGAGAGTGTGTGTTTATGTGTAACGACGATGACTTGAGAACTGTTACAGTTAGGGGGACGAACAATGTATAAATAATAGATCTTACATGTAGCCTTATTTCAGTTTTAATCTCCTTCCCTTTAGCCGAAAATTGTTCTTATATCTCCAGTTTTATTATGGGCAACATAACATGTTTTACATATGTTTATATATTACACACGTAAGAATATATCAAGTGTATCGCGGTTCTGTATAATAAACACCCGAACATATGGCATATTTAACAATACTTGAGGGTATTTGTATATGTCAAACGTGCATTACTATATGTCATGCTTTATAATAAACAATTGTTTTCTAAAGCAGACAAATCATTAATATGAATATAAACTTTTATGCATGAGATTATTCACTCAGTATTTCGATACGTACAGTTAGATTTAGATACAGCATCTACTGTCACAGCTTCAGCCAATATAATCATCACAAAAACAATTTTAAAATATAAATACATTCAGAAAGCGATATTTAAAGGAGATTGCAATTAATTATTAAAATCTTGCATACGTGTTGGTTTTGATTATTTTGAAACGACCCAGAAATATTGACTCGAATTAAAAAGATTAAGACATGCGTGAAGGAATCAGTGTCAGCGTTCGTTAATGCTTCATTACTGAAGCAATGTTAGGTCTCGGGTCTGGCACGATGTAGAGTTGATCTGTTTTTGTGACGCATTTTATATCTATCTAAAACAGGGGTCTCCAAACTTTTCAGTCCGAGGGCCGCATTAACTATCAAATTTCAGTTTGGGGGCCAGTTTCTTCTTCATTTTTCTGGGCAAAGTTCCTCAGCCATCACCAACAAACGTTTTTTTCATGGACAAAAAGTTCTCCGCGGGCCGGATGAGAGGACATCGCGGGCCGTAGTTTGGAGACCCCTGATCTAAAATATTGTGTGGTTCTTCTTCTTCTTCTCTGTTCTTAATTTTAGTGTTGTAAGGGATCCCCTCCAGCACAATTAAGTATACGAATCAAGTAGTTAAGCGCCATATAGGCGGTTGACTCTAATTTCAGCCTGCTTTTATTTCTTGATTTGCTTCCATAGCCTTTATCCATCCACGAACAAACTACAAGGCAGCAGTTGTTTGATTTTGGAGGTTTCTCTCCTATACGAGTTGCTGTCCCCAGCTAACTAGCCTCATCTGCCTGAGGGTTCGAACTCGAGACTTTTCGGTTTAGCAACCATAAATTTTCCCGACTCGACCACCCCGACCCCATGTTGTTGTTGATTATATCACTAGACTCATTGGCTTTCTCTACCATATACCAGATATCAGTAAGAGTAGGGTGGACTCAGAAATGCTCTACGGACTCGTCTAGGGTCCTTATAACGACATTGGATATTTTTGTTTTCTGAGTCAACCCGGCTCTAGTGACGTCAGGGAAAATAAAGGCGGCTGGGCATAGTACTGACTACACTATCACTTCATATGCCGATGTCATTGAAACAGGTGAACTCTACTTCAATTGCCCAATAGACCGTCAGGTTCGACTAAAGAGCCTTTAAAAAAAAATGGAATATACATGTGATACAATTTATTTGTAAAACTTAATATAACGCTGTACTATATTATATTCTACAATTCATAGATTCGTGTAAGTAAATGTAGAATTTAGTTTTTTAATAATGTAAACAAAAAAAGTTAATACTATAGAACGTGTAATTGTATTAAAATGAAAAACTAGATTCGTAAGTAAAATAGTAAAATCATTGATAGCTCTAAAACAAATAGGGCCTATGTTCTCGAATCGTGTGCATTCAAAATATGTTGTTTTTAAAGTTATACTCTCCATTTGGTTTTTAAAGGGAGAACAAAATGTATTTCTATATGTGTATGCATGGCAGAAAACTCTTCAAAATACAATTTAAAACATTTTAAGCGACAGTATATTAAATTCTCGATATGGTGAAAATAATAGACTTTTTTTGTTTATTAGAAATAATAGTTAGGTCGCTTTGAATGACTATCAAAATTCAGGAAAAAAAAACAATCGCTATGAGCAAGTGTCATGCCTTAATGGGGTATTGAACAGCGCATCTTCACAATATTTATAACACGAATGAGACGATGAACGGCGATACGCAATTCCATTAACAGTTGTCTTTCCCTTATTCCCCCATGTATTTAGGGCAATATTAAATAGGTTGGGGCGACTCGGTAGGTCGTGTGGAATGGGGTGGGGGGGGGGGAAGAGTGGGGAGGGTGAGGCGAATGGGAGGGGTGGTGAGGTTGACAACTTTGAAAATAGAGTTTTATAACACACCATGGTGTGAGATGGGGGTGTGGTGGGGTTTAAAAATAGAAACGAGATATAAGCGAACGACAACGAAACAATGAGTATTCGTGTATTTGCCAATGTTTACTTAGTTACGTTAAAAATAAAGTGTATAAATACAAGCGCGTATATCTCTTGTTTTTATTTTGACCCACTCAAATATATTTTATGCACGAAAAAAAAATACTCCACAGGAAGTAAAGGAACCCATGTTGCCTTTATCCTGCAGCCGCCCACTAATCCATTTCCGCCAAACGTCAACCACCCACCGCCTCCCCAACATTTTATGCCCTACATCCTTACGAACC